>NC_090319.1:354131317-355458334 GCF_040869045.1 Eurosta solidaginis
CACATTTCTTTCGCATATTTCGTGTGTTCTTTTGCCGTAAATTTTGTGACAGAAGCAGCAAATGCTAGTTGGTCATCAAAAGTTATATGTTTATGTCAGAGATTACATTTAATGGTTAACCAGAATAATCAATTCGGTTTATAACGGACAACAGGCGATATCCAATAACAAAAAAGGGCCTTTTCAGTGAGATATGTTTATTTTTGAATCTTTTCGATCTTTCTAAGATATAAATTTTAGTTTTGAAGCGTTTTCTCTATAAAACTGTTATTATGCGACCGAAATAGGTTTGCGGGTTCTCGCCCCGGGCAAAGCAAGATCAAAATTTTAGAAACAAGGTTTTCAATTAGAAGACAATTTTTTTAAGCGGGGTCGCCCCTCGGCAGTGTTTGGCAAGAACTATTTCTGCCATGAAAAGCTCTTAGTGAAAACTCATCTGCGTTGCAGATGCCGTTCGGATTCGGTATAAACCAAGTAGGTCCTGTCCCGCCAATTTGTAGGAAAAATTAAAAAAAAAGAATCATATTGGAAGAGAAGCTTGGCCTAAAATCTCTTCTGAGGTTATCGCAGCTTACATTTACAATAGTAAATATTTTGTCTGCACTGTTATAAACAAATTTAATGTAAATTTAGCTGTTATTCACCAAACTTTTAAGCAGAAGCCCATACTTCGTCCCGATCGTATATTTTCGGTGTTATGCGGGACTAACTCCAGTACAAATTTTAGATAATTTCTGGACTGTTCGGGTATACTTTTGGATCATTTCGGGACTGCTTTGTGATCACTTCGGGGTTGTTTTAGATACTATTTTCAGATCGTTTTGGCGCTACTTACTTCCCAAGAGATTTGGGTCGAGGTCCTTTTCCAATTTGTGTCGTGCTCCTTTTAATTTTTCCTACACATTGGTGGGATGCCAATCACGAGTGTTTGCCAAATCACTGCCAAGGGGCAGCTCCGTTCAGAAAAACTTTCTTCTTACTGAAAAAAAATTTCTTTTAAATTTTCGGTTTTGCTTTGTTCGGGATTTGAACTCACTCAGGACCTTCAGTGTGGTAAGCGGAGCAACTTACTGCCACACTACGGCGGCGGTATTAGGGAACATTTCGGGATTATTTCGTGATGATTTAGATATCGTTACAGAATCAATGAAAGGCCATTCTGGAGGCATTTCTAAATAATTTCGGGATTGTGTTAGTTAATATTTCAGAACAACCTTGGTACTGTTTTGAAATAGTTTGGCAGATTTCGGAAAAATTCATTTATGAATATGAAAAATTATCGGGCTGTTTTTATTGCCATAATATTGGTGTGGTATCTAAGAGTTATCGGTTTGTTATCGATAACAACTCATGTCGAAGAGATATTGGAATATTATAGGTGAATCATCGACGCGTTATCGCTTTATTATCGATATGTTATCGCTGCGTTATCCACAAAATATCGATTTTTTGGCGAAAAGTTTTCAGTTAACTATCGTAAAAATAACGATTTATTATCGAAATAAACTCTATTTATAAGCTAAAACATGTAAATTTTTTATCAAAAGTAAATATAGATTTGTTTTCGAAAAAATATCGACTTTTGAAAAAATATATATTTGGAATCGACTTGTTATCGAAAAAATAACAAATTGATAATTTTTCGATAACACTTCGATAACTTTCTTATAACAAACCGGTAATTTTTGGGTAACACAAAGATTATATTTTAATAAAAAAAGTCTTATTTTTTCGATAAAAAATTGTAGTTTAGATTCATTTTTCATTAGGAAAACCTAAAAAGAAGCACAACGTAAATTAAAAGCAAAGTTCACGCTTAAAATCTCATCGGTGGTTAATCGCTCCAAGTATGTATACCTTTCATGGAAATGAAATAGTAAATTAACTTCGTCACGAATCTCAAAATTGTAAGTCCTTAAAGGAAAAGAGATAGACCCAGCAATAAGTATACCGAAATGATCAGGATGAAGAGCTGAGTTGATTTAGCCATGTCCGTTTCTCTGTTTGTATGCAAACTGGTCCCTCAATTTTTGAGATATCTTGATAAAATTTGGTGAGCGGGTATATTTAGGTGTCCGATTAGACATTTGTCGGAACAGGCCAAATCGGACTACTATAGCATACATATACCCGCCATACAACCGATTTTTCATAAAAAAGATGTTTGTCATATCTTCCTCAATTTATCAGATTGAAGCTTAAAACTTCACCATATACTTTCGTATATTGCACATATTATTGTCTGAAAAAATGGATGAGATCGGTCGTATATATAGCATATATCCCCCACAACCGATTTATCAGTTATAACCTTCAAATTTCACCATATGCTTACGTTTATTGCATATATTGTTGTCCGAAAAAATCATAGAGATCGGTATTACGATGTCGTATCTCATGATCAATTCCTAACTTAAGTAATTTACATGCGTCACACTTTCATTGCATAAAATCAAAAATATTTATTCATTCGCAATCATAACAATTTATTTGATATAGGAAAAAATATCGCCATTTCGACTGCTGAGTGGAATATCATATCTCAACTGCTGTTTCAAAAACGACCTATCTTAGATAATTTCGAAATTTGGCTTTTAGTAGAGTTAGGGTGATATTCCACTCAACAGTCAATTTATAACAAAACCCTTCATCTACGATCTACGACGTATCGCGGTTTGTATAAAGTTTCGAACTCTTGTATTTGTGATATCAGTTAATAAAACCGGAATATTGGGTTGGTTACAACCAGCTACTGCGACCGCAAAAAGTTGTCCATTCACAACGGCCGCTGCTCCACAATCTCCATTACACAAATCACTTCTACTACATCCAGCACAAATTAGTGTTTCTGCTAAAATTTCCGGGGGCGTTTAGTCGCATAAATATCCCTGCATCGTTCCATTTCTACTAAAGGCAATTCAGTAGTTTGGAGAAGATAACTAATATCATCACCATCTGGAATTAGTGAACCCCAACCACTAACTCGCATCACTAATCGTTCTGGCAATTCACCTTCGTAAAGTGGTATTGCTTGTACATTGGGTTTTTTTTTTAAAGGCTCCTTCGACTTTAAGCACGGCTATATCCATACATTTTCTTTGAATATTCTCCTCATCAGCATGATATATATGTTCCACATCGCGTCGTTGCCCACTTCTTTCTAATTTACTTATATCGGCTTGACCAGCTAGAACAACAACGTCGTTTTCTTCATCTAGGCCTAATACGCAATGCCCAGCTGTGACCACCGCTTTCATAGTGACTATGGAACCAACGCAATTATAATCGTTATCAATAAATATGGCTACGGAATGTGGACTCCGATTTATTTCTATATTTTCGCCATTTTGAATTCGAAGTTGCGCATTCGCGTAGCTCAAATGACAAATAAGCACGACAAACAATATCGCGAAATTAATTCGAAAATTCATTTTAAGTTTACACCTTTTGCACAACTTTTTAAGTATAAAAAAAAAATTAATTTTGTGAGCGGTATTTATACCTAATTGAGTCGTGTGAATAAAAAATAAGCAAAAACCGTTCTTCTAGATTTCAGGATGTTGACACAACAAAATACATCCAAATTTAAGTTAAAGCTGTACAAAGAAAATCTTGTTTGTTGTTCATTCCGTCTAGGTATTAGAGCAAATTCAAAAGGCATATTAAGCTTTTTAAAATAACATTTCCATATAAATATAACTTTAATAAATATTTTTAATTAGTTGAACAAACAAATTCGTATTTAAGCATATTTCAGCTATACGAAATGAACGTGGATTTGACAAAACATTTTGCTATACTTTTTCAAAAGAAATTTTCCTTTTAATTGTTTGTTTATATTATTTGTTTGTATTGTACAAATATCAACTTGATAACACAATTTAACTCTGCAATTATTTATATATAAACAAACAATTAAAACGAAAATTTCTTTAGAAAAAGTATAGCAAAATGTTTTGTCATTCCGTTTCGCTGAAATATGCGCAAATATTAATTTGTTTGTTCAACTAATTAAAATTTTCCATTGTAGTTATAAATTAAAAGGGCTTATTAAGCTCCTACAGATTTTAAGTTCCCTCTTGTGGAAATTGTGGAATAATTACTCCGTGTAAAACAGTTGATCCAACCAACCTTAATGGAAATGAATGTAATCGGTTATTAAAGCCATCGAATAATGCCCTAGTATAACTACATCATGACCAAGCATTTAGTTTTGGTTTTCCGTCATATCCATAAACCATACATTTTTGCGTTGTAGGTACGAATTGGGCGCTATGAATATGGCAAGTTTTCCAGGGTCTTTTAAGAGCCGATATTTTGCCTAAATACTATTTTACGTTGGCAATACGTGTCGCTAGAAGTCGCACTGACCGAACTATTTGGAAAACCCTCGGAAAGCGGTGCCGCTATTTACAAAAAAGCAAGTAAGGACAGGACTGTCTTCGGCTGTGCCGAAGACTTCATACCTTTCATGAATGTGGCTGAACAATATTCTTATCCCATTCTTAATATCCAAATAATCGGTTGCAGGGTCGTTGAGAGAAAATCCGGGCCCGGGACTAAACAATTTACGGGCCCCTATAAAAAATCCACTAATACATTTGATTAACTTGAATTAATAACGTCTCATTCATGAATCACTATTGATGGATTACATCAAAAAAAAATTTTTTGCCACATCAACTAAATGATATTTGGACTAAGAGCTGACAATAAAATTAACACAGAATATTTACTATTTATACTATTTTATTGTAACGTAGAAATAAAATTCTCTTTTAACAGCCACATATTGTTTCAAATAATCTGTTCTAGTTGTTTGGTAACATTTTCATACATTTCTGATAAATTTAATGATGATTGTAAATGTTAATTATTCAATATAGAAAGTTCGGATATCAAAGAGTGGCTTTACTTGCGTTTTCCGCTGCAAATTTTTTATAATAATATCAAAATTAAACTGTCTTGCCAAAACGGATTCAACACAAAGCGTGGCATGTCCTGAAACTCGCTCTTGAGATGAACACGATCTATGAAAGTTTTTTATTCTTGAAAGGACGCTGAAGGAACGTTTTGCACTCGCTACAGTGACAGGTATAGTGCAAAAGTTACGTAAAGCAACACAAATGTTGGGGAAAATCGTATACAGATTTTGAACATAGACGGCATTTAGCAATTCCAATAGTGACAGACCTTTATCAAAATTTGCTTGGTAAATGTGTTTCAAGTGAATTGTTTCGCATTCTGAACTTTGAGAAATGTCCGACTTGTATTTTTCGACAAATTTTGCTGCGCTCGCCCGAACCGTAGTTTCATCCATGTCTTCAAATTGCCACAAAAAAAAGGAAAACGCCACGCTCAAATTTCTCATAGCTGCAAATAGTTCAGTAACGCCAGTGATTACCAAATCAACGATCACCAGGAATGTATTGTTTTTAAAATCAGACTCTGAATCATCCGTAATCATCTCATTTAAATTATCTTCAGAACGTCTTTTGGGTTTTCTCTTTCGAATGTCCGGAAACTTTGGCGGGATGTTCAATTTAATAGCAACTGTTTTGCAGTCGTTTAAAATTGTTTCCCATTGGTTCCTGATCAACTTCATATCAGAAAATAAGGCATCTAGATGTGGGACCTCAATATCTATAGTGGCGTCTCTAGCTTGGAGGATCACGTTTCTTTCATTAATGGTAGTGAATATTTTGAACCAAATTGAGGACAGCAAGATACATTCGAACTTGTTGATGTACTTGAGAATGCCGGTAACATCTCCATATGCTTGCGCAGTCAAATTTGGCTTTTGCCTGAAAGACTATTAAGAGAGCTCGGTACATTTTTTTTAAGGATGTCCCATCGTTGTGGAGTGATGCTGAAAATAGTATCTAATACATTTTTGTACAACTCCGAAGAAAGTTATTGCAGCCGTACAACATTCTGGAGCATCAACACCACATGAATTGAGGCTGTGGGTTGCACAAGGCTAGTAATCAGCATTCGAGTTTTTGTCGAGAATGTGACGTAGTGCTCCGTTGTAAGCTTCTTTTATATTGTCACCGTTATGGTACCCTAGTGCACGACAATCTTTTAATGGGATTTCATGTTTACCTAGAGTATGGCAAATACATCAGCGATTTTCTGACCAGTTTTTTGGTTACGATCCACGAAAGCCAAAAACCGTTCTTGAATTGTAAAATTTGTTGCTTTCGAATTGAAATGGAGTTAGTCCAAAATGAACAGTGTCTGTCCAACGTGACTAGCATCAGGCAAAGCATCAACGATAATAGCAAAATACTTGGCTTTCTTGCCTTGATCTAATATAGTTTCCCTCACGTGCTTTGCACAAATTTCTATAAACTCATTCTGAATGTCTGGGTAAACATAGTGAACTTGTAAACGTTTGTGCTGCTGTTGTGAAATCCTAACTTTCTCCAAATGAGCTCTAAGTATCGAATCATAATGGCTTATGAGATCTTAGATACCCAAAAAATGTCCATTGTTTCTTTCACCAAGATATATACTTTCGCCTTTGAAAGCTAGGCCTCTTTCATCCAAAAATAAAATAGTGTCCAAAATTCTATATAAAATTTCATTCTTTTATAAAGATCGCCATTGAATATAACATTTAATGTGATCTTGAGTATTTTCGTGTGATGGCAGTTTATCGTATAACTTCTTCCCTACCTGGAATTTCGAATATCCGCCAGGATAACAAATTTTAGGTCGATTTAAAGTATCGGTGCTTAACAGACGACATGGTAGGCAATAAAAAGCATTGCTACTCGCACTCCACACTAACCAGTCACGCTCCACTTTCTCTCCATTTGGCAAGATTCTGTTCAACAACGAGGTAGGAAATGCCTCGTCATGACAATCACGTGGAAAATTAACAGGACTCTTTTGATGACCTCGACGAACTATTTCGTTGACTTCTTCAGATCGCAAAAACTCATTATTCACGGTACCGATATCGAAGACGTTTAAATAATCTGGACTTCGAAACAGAGTTGGTGGTATTTTTGGAAGACTTTTTGAAGATGAACCTTATTCAGTGTCACCACGAAAACTTTGCGATTTTGGATTCATGAAAACATAAATTTTTGTTTGATGTTTTTATTGTCTCCTCACTGTTCGAAGGCTCAGGCAAAAGATCATTATCAATATTCGTCGCTTTTGAAATTCGGCTTAAAATTTACACATGGAACAACTAAAACTCTCCTGAATTAAAAAAAAATGTCTTAGAACCCCCTAAATCGCGGGCCCCCTGAGAAACCCCGGGCCCGGGGTAATCCCCCCATTCCCCCCTCCCTCTCGTCGGGGGCCCATATATATATATATATATATAAATCTTATAAAATAAAGTCGCTAAATGCCATGTATGCACATAACTTCACACAGAATGCTACGATTTTAAAACGGTTTTTTGCAGTTCAAAGCTTAGCTACGTGAGATGGTACAATTAATATAATTTGAAGATATATATTATAGGGGCGTGGCAAATTGCCAAAATGTAGTAAAAAATCATAAAATTTTTGTTTACACAGCTATAACTCATAAACGGATGGATGGATTTAAAAAATTCTACTTTTCAGTAAAACTTTGAAATATTTACCTTCGATCTGCATCAAAAAAATACTTTATTCCTTTCTTATATCAGCCAAATTGTTTAAACAAAAGTAACATTTTTAACAAAAAATGTGTTTGTGTGGTTGTTCGCTGTGAACTGTGCGCACTAATTGCTTTTGAGGGAGGCATGGTGCGACACATACATACGTACATATATAGCATTCGCTGCGTTATTTAACTTTGGGCATAGGTTATAGGTATGTATGGATGTACATTACTACATAGTATAAAACAAAGTCGCTTTTTCTGTCCCAATGTCCCTTTGAATGCTTAAACCTTTAAAAATACGCAACGGATTTTGATGCGATTTTTTTAATAGAAAAAGAGTGATTGAAGAGGAAGGAACGGATGAACATATTTGGCTGAAAATTGGTGGAGGGGTAGCTTAGAACCAGGAGACAGACATAGGATAATTTTTATCCCATTCTGGCTAGGGTCTTGAGATCAAAACGTGGACGTGGGTAATCCTAGGATATTTTTGTACAATATGGTTATCAAATGGAAGCTGTTTATGAGTACTTTGATACGGGGTATTTTTCGTACCCGCGGGTGACTAGGGTCTCGAAATATAAGCGAAAACGTGGACGCGGGTACCCCTAGAATATGTTTATAGAATATGGATAACAAATGAAAGCTGTTGATGAGTGCTTTAGTACAGGGTAGTTTTCATACCTATTGGTAACTAGGGTCTCGAGATTGAGGCCAAATCGTGGACCCGGGTACCCCTAGAAAGTGTTTATACAATATGGATTACAAATGAAAGCTGTTGATGAGTTCTTTAGTACAGGGTAGTTTTCATACCTATTCGTGAAGGGTCTCGAGATATAGGCCAAAACGTGGATCACGATAACACCACGATGTGTTTTTACATTATGGTTATCAAATTGAAGCTGTTGATGAGTTTAGTACAGATTAATTTTTATACCGCTGGGTGACTAGGGTCTCAAGATATAGGCCAAAACCTGGACCCGGATACCCCTAGAATGTGTGTGTAATAGGGATATCAAACGGAAGCTGTTGCTGAGAACTTTAAAGTAATTTTCATTGTGATATTCGATTTAGTCGCATCAACCTGGTAAATCTGATAAATATGCATGCGAAGCCGAAATAAAAAATAAAAAAATAAATGTAAGGCGCGATAACCTCCGAAGAGATCTAAGGCCGAGCTTCTCTTCCAATTTGCGTCGTGCTCCTCTTGATTTTCCCGACAAATTGGCCGGACGGGACCTAAATGTTTCATGCCGACTCCGAACGGCATCTGCAAGGCAGATGAGTTTTCACTGAGAGCCGAAATAAAGACATGAATTAATAATACCCACACAACTATTTACATACGTCCTATTCCATTGTTCTGGTACCAGAACGTACCGGATCTGCATCCGGCAAAGAACCATCACCTCGGTAATACTCCCCAAGGCATTCGGGGAGTGTCCTTATCGCTACAACAACAACAACAACAGGGGTACCCGGGTCCACGTTTTGGACTATCTCTCGAGACCCTAGTCACCCAGCGGTATAAAAAATGCTCTGTACTAATTCACACATCAACAGTATCAATTTGATACCCATAATGTAAAAACGCATCCTAGTTTTACCCTGATCCACGTTTTGGCCTATATCTCGAGGCCCTAGTCACCCAGGGGTATGAAAATTACCCTCTAATAAAGCACTCATCAACAGCTTTCATTTGTTATCCATATTCTATAAACACATTCTAAGGGTACCCGGGTCCACGTTTTGGCCTATATCTCGAGACCCTTAACATCTTTAACATCTATAATGTTACCGAATCACTAAACTGTTGAATAAATAATACCACTATTCAGTAATGCAAAATGGTCTTTATTATTATAGTACTTCACAATAAATAACTCTACTATTGCTCGACAGATAGCGTGCTTAATCAAAACTGATTCTCGCGCCTCTACTGGTGTCGCCTTTTATACTGTTTGGTTTACTCGTTGTCATTTCTAGGCGGTTCTGTTCTAGAATCTACTAGTTGGTTATCTGCTAAAGTTTCTCAGCTACAACTACAGATGCACAACTTTGATAGCTTCTCGCACAGCTCATGTGCGTGTTTGTGAGCGACACTTCCACAATTATATTGCATATCTCAGATAAGATATCTGCATGTGTTTGTGCGTTGCTTCTCCGCTGCGTGTACGTACATATGTGTAGACATAATGATTGAATTATTAATGTGCATCAAGTCACTGCTTAGCATCGGCTTAGAGATGGCAGTACCCCTTAGTGTTGCTAATATTCGTAACAGTATTAAAGTATGTGTATTATTAAACGCATTTTTAAAATGATTGGTTATATTATTAAACTCTGCCCTAAATTTGGTCTATCTACACAAATTTTAATAAGCTTTTTCCGTCTAACTCTGCTTCCCCCCCCCCCCCCCCCCCTCACTTTTTCTTAAACCTTTTATTCACTCCTCCTTCCGTCGTTTTCGCTTCATCTATATCTATCTTCGTCTCACTCTATCTCTTTCTCAGTCTCCTTCTCCTTCCATCTTTTCTCTTATCTCAAGTTTTTCCCATTCTTCTTCATCCCGACCATCTCGGGAACGGTTTGTTATGACCACATGTGACCTTCTAGGCCATCCCGCCCTCCCACCCCCTACATCCAGGAGGAGTTCGGGGTCGCCAGAGCCTCGGATGTTAATGAAACAGGATTCGCCACGGATAGGTGAGGTTGACGATTGGGTTTGGAGAAGCTATATATTGCGCTGGCAACCTGAAAGGGCTGCGCTACACAGACCCCTTGAATCCGGTATTTTAGTCGCTTCGTACGACATACGCAGAAGTGTGTGCTACGCAGAAGGGTGTAATGCGCAGAAGGACATCACCGTGGCGGTAGCCACGGTTATACCACACACCCGGACTTGGCATGGCGTAGCCCAGGGTTATTTTTTATAAGCGCGGGCGAAGGCCGCTTATGCAGAAAGGTGTTCTACGCAGAATTACTGTGCATCGCGCGATTTTTTATTCCAAATTTTCTATTTTTTTGTAAAATAAATAAATAGAGTTGAATGAAAAAGGTCCATTTTCCTCGTTGGTACTATTTAAAAATTTTTCATTCGTTGGAACAAATTAAAGCATCTGATACCACCAAGCAAGCAGTGAATTAGATAAAATGGCTGTATGCTTGAGTTCGCGGAAGGAAACAAATAAATTATTAAATTTTACAATAATACGCAAATTTAAACAAATGCAAATAGTTGATTGTGGTTTTATAAACATTATAAAGTGTACGTATGTATAAAATTCTTGTGAAAGTTATCGTATGTAGATAAAAAGTGGTAGTTATACCATGGTAACTTTAACTACTAATTACTAGTAAATTGTTAATAACAATTAAAAATTACTTACTGATTCTCGTGTGTAAAATTTCAAAGTTCAAACCCCTTTGGTTTACGAATAGAACCAATTGGTCCCTTAATGTATAGCCGACCCATAGAAACTGTTAGAAGAACGTCAAAGTTTGATAAAATTGTATTTTTAAGAAAATGAAATAACTCCCAATGCCTGAATTACAAACAATGGAGTAAGCCCCAATAAAAATTAAATAACTCCCAATCTCAAAAAATTATGAAATAACTCCCAAAGAAATTTTATTGGGGATTATTTCATTTGGGAGTTATTCCATTATGAAATAATTACCAGCAAAAATTATGAAATAGGTCCCAATGATTTGGGAGCTATTTCATAATGAAATAAGTCCCAATTTGTATGGAAAATATTTGGGAGTTATTTAATTTTTTTGTTGGGAGTTATTGCATTTGGGAGTTATTTCACTGCACCGTTGATGAGTGCTTCAGTACAGGGTAATTTTAATACCTATTTGAGACTAGTGTTTCGAGACATAGGCCAAAACGTGGATCAGGGTAACACTAGGATTGGTTTTTACATTATGGGTATGAAATTGAAGCTGTGATTTAGTCCAGAGTAGTTTTTTTTAGAACCGCTGGGTGACTAGGGTCTCGAGATATAGGCCAAAACGTGGACCCGGATACCCCTAGAATGTGTGTATAATATGAATATCAAAAAAGGCTATTGCTGAGAGCTTTAAATTAATTTTTATTGTGATATACAATTTAGTCGAATCAACCTGCATGCGAAGCCGAAATAAAGACATGAATTAATAATACCCACATACCTATTTACACACGTCCTATTCGATTTGCCTGAAATTTTGTATATAAATTTGCCTCTATTAGTATTTACGATCTTTTTTTCCGGGAAATAGACCAGAGACGGACTGGGACTGAGGCTCGGAGTGGGACTGGGACTCGGAATGGGACTGGAACAAAATACATACCACCCTTTGGGACTGGCAATAAGGGATGAAGAAGATTGAGAAGAACTTGAGATAAGAGAAAAGATGGAAGGAGAAGGAGACTGAGATAGAGTGAGAAGAAGATAGAGATAGATGAAGCGAAAAAGACGGAGGAAGGAGTGAATAAAATGATTAAGGAAAAGGGAAGAGGGGGGAGGACAGAGTTAGACGGAAAAAGCTTATTAAAATATATGCAGATAGACCAAATTTAGAGCAGAACAACGTCTGCCGGGTCTGCTAGTTAAATTATAAAATTTTGTATGAAAAGAAACAATAGATTTGAAATGTGAAAGGTTTTTACATCAGGCTGATTTTATTAATACAGGTTTGCGGAACTTCTATGTCAGCGCTGTCTGCTGGTTTTATTTATACAGGTCTGATTGGTTTTTATATCAGCTGTGTTTGCTGATTTTGTTTATACATACCTTATGTATATCTACATCAGGGATGACGGAATAGGTCGTAGGCAATGACAACGACAGCGATATGCCAATTCTCGTCTGCAATCAGAAGACGGAAAATCACACACGTATACAAATTGTTTAATCAGGTTTGTCATGTCGCTTCTAACAACCTGATAGAAACTTTGCTTTACGCCCTGATGTAAATTTCCATCAGCCATATCTGTCAATTGATGCCTCAAATGACGGATAGCCGTCTAGCAGGGAACCGATTACATTAATTTCCATTAAGGTTGGTTGGATCAACTGTTTTACAAGGAGTTTGCCAGGAGTTTTAAGTAATTATTCCGCAATTTTCTTTTTATCTCATGATCTATTCATACACGAGGGAACTTAAAATTTGTAATCAAACGTTGGCCTCATAACTTAAGTCATTTACATGCGTCACACTTTCAATGTATAAAATCAAAACTATTTATTCATTCGCAATTATAACAATTTATTTTCACATGATACAGGAAAAAAATATCGCCATTTCGACTGCTGAGTAGAATATCATCATATCTCAAGTGCTGTTTCGAAAACGACCTATCTCAAATAGTTTCGAAATTCGGCTTTTAGTAGAGTTAGGGTGATATTCCACTCAACAGTCAATTTATAACAACACCCTTCCTCTACGATCTGCGACGCATCGCGGTTAGTATAAAGTTTCGAACTCTTGCATTTGTGACATCTGTTAATAAAACCGGAATATTGGGTTGGTTACAACCAGCTACTACGACCGCAAAAAGTTGTCCATTCACAACGGCTGCTGCTCCACAATCTCCATTACACAAATCACTTCCACTACATCCAGCACAAATGAGTGTTTCTGCTAAAACTTCTGGGGGGCGTTTAGTCGCATAAATATGCCTGCATCGTTCCATTTCTACTAAGGGCAATTCAGTAGTTTGGAGAAGATAACTAATATCATCACCATCTGGAATTACTGAACCCCAACCACTAATTCGCATCACTAATCGTTCTGGCAGTTCACCTTCATAAAGTGGTATTGCTTGTACATTATTATTTTGTTTAAAGGGTCTATCGACTTTAAGCACGGCTATATCCATACATTTTCTTTGAATATTATCCTCATCAGCATGATATATATGTTTCACATTGCGTCGTTGCCCTCTTCTTCCGTTTATTTTACGTATATCGGCTACACCAGCTAGAACGACAACGTCGTCCTCCTCATCTAGCCCTAATACGCAATGCCCAGCTGTAACCACCACTTTCATTTTGACTAAGGAACCAACGCAATTATATTCGCTATTAATAAATATGGCTGCCGAATGTGGGCTCTGATCTATTTCTATATTTTCGCCATTTTGAATTCGAAATTGCGTATTCGCGTAGCTCAAGTGACAGGTAAGCCCGACAAACAATATCGCGAAATTAATTCGAATATTCATTTTAATTTTACACCTTTCGCACCACTTTTTAAGTATAAAATACACTGATATTAATTTTGTGAGCGGTATTTATACCTAATTGGTCGTGTGAATAAAAAATAGACAAAAACTGTTCAGTCAAAATTCCAGGAACTTCACACAACAAAAAAAAAAGAACATCCAAAATTCAGTTAAAGCTGTACAAAGAAAACCTTCTTTGTTTTTCATTCCGTCTATTATAGCAAATTCAAAAGGACTATTAAGCTTTTTAAAATAACATTTCCATATAAATTTCGCATTATAGGAGCCCTTTTAATTAATAACTTGAAAATAAAAAATGGAAAAAATAATGGAAATGTTTAATTAGTTGAACAAACAAATTCGTATTTACGCATATTTCAGCGAAAGGAAATGAACGCGGCTTTGGCAAAACATTTTGCTATACTTTTTCAAAAGAAAATTTCCTTTTAATTGTTTGTATATATGTATATACATATGTATATTTACAGAGTTGAATTGTGTTATCAAGTTGATTTTTGTACAATGACCGTATTTTTAATGACTAAATACACAAAAGTACAAATGGTTCACTTAAAGAGTTTTATCCAAACTGCTAATCAGTGGCGGATCCAGGGGGGGGGGGGGGAAGGGCGCGAGGCGAGGGGGCGATCGCTCCCTTCCCCCGCTCTGATCTGAAACTTATGAAAATTATAAAAGTTTGTTTTAATTACATATAAAACTTTAAAATTTTTAGCGTTTGTGTATGTATAATCTATAAGATCGTCCTAATCGCCCCCTGTCAAGATCTGCAATTTATAAAACTTCGGTTGAAATATTTTATGAATTGAATAGTTTAGCTATATGTCATAAGCCACCTTTTCATAGGCCGGGTCACATATATTCATTTCCAATTTCCATTTGTTTCGCCGTGGGTAAGATCAGCAGAAAAATGTACCATTCTGGTATTTGAAGAAATAATTGCGTACTTTTCGCTGCAATTTGGCAGCCTTGGTCACTATTTGATGATACGGTTGCCACACCACATCTTTTTTCTGGACGAAAATTCCTTTTTTAAAATGTCATAAAAAATTATTTTTATAGGCCTTTGCGAATTTCAGTCCCTACATCGCGTTAATGTGTTACTATTTGGTAGCAGTAATACATTCACGTCAGGAAATCTCCATTATTTTGGGAATTGTGGCGCGCTCTGACTTATACTATACATAATTCTACATAAAATATGTAAAATTAAGTCAACCTATAGTTCTTTAGGCAGCTCTTAGTAGCTGATTGAACCTATCTTCCTCCGGTCCGAAATTCAGATAATGCAGCAGAAATTATTTGAAAGTTGAGGGCTCATACTTTATGAACATAGTTCCTTAAATGTGGATAAACTTTTAGTATTTTTCAGCTAAGATAACTAATAAAAATAGTCGTGAATTAGCCTAACTGACACATTTATAATGTTTTAAAACCTGTATAAGAGCTTTCAATACACGACCCGAAAAAACGGAATAATAAGATATCCTTTCCAACAGGTTGTTTAGAGTTCACACTAAGCGTACATTTTTCATGAAACATAAACTTTCTCATCAAGATCAATAAGAAATGAGGGTTTTCCCAAAACAAAGTTATTTTCATCTTTTAATTATTTAACCGGAATTTAAGCTTAACTTATTGCTTTTGCTGGTTCAAGGCTCTGGCGGTGCCGTGGTGTAGTGGTAACGTACTCCGCCTACCACAACGAGGGTGCTGGGTTCAAGACCCGCGCAAAAGCAAAATTTCAAAATTTAAGAAAAAAGTTCATTCAATTACAAAAAAACATTTCTAAGCTGGGTCGCCCCTCCACAGTGGTTCGGCAAACACTCCGAAAAGTTTCTGCCATTAAAAACCTTCTCAGTGAAAATTCATCTGCCTTCCAGGTGTCGTTCGGAGTCGGCATAAAAAATTAAAGCCCAGTCCCGTATATTTGTAGGAAAAACTGAAAAGTGGCAAGATGCAAACTTGAAGAGAAGCTTAGCTTAAATATTTTCTGAGATAAATCGCGCCAAGTATATAAGTACTTGTTTTTATTCATTTTTATCACGGTTCAGGCCGGCTTATTCAATAGTTTATTTGTAAATTTAGTAATGTCTGACTCCGTCCTAAAATGCTGTTATAATTATTTCTTTGTGCTAAAAAATCTGAGAACGTGTGTTAAGTGATCCTATTGCCCTACTATGAAAAAAGATATTCACATATAAAAATAAATCTTTTATTTCATAGTTTTGATATCGGCTGACACTTCGGCCAAAAAGCCGCCTCAATATGCATTGCAATGTGATATCTTGGAGAAAAATCTATAATTTTGTTAATCGGTCTTGGTTTAAGTATATATTTTAGTGGCGCAAACAAATCTATTTTTTTTATCACTTTTGCTCTCGCTTCCGTACAAGGAACCAGACTGGAGGAAAAGTGGCTATCAGACCAAACCTAAACAGAAAGCACCAGTTTTGTATAAATGAATCTAAATGGTAACCGTAGCCGATATGTCAAAAGAACCGTTCTTCGAATCTGCTGTGAACAGTGTTGTCGTTGAGAATTTTCAAAAAGCGGTCAATAGGGATTTTTCTTTTATGCCACTTCCACACAGAAGCGTGCCACAAACTAAATTTGGCTCGACCTAAATTATTGTCGCTATTTTTATAAAAATATGTATTTTTATATAACACCAAAAATCCAAATAGAAACATAAAACTTTTTACAAAATTCAGGAAAATTCTGTGAATTTTCATGGAAATTTTTAACTTTTCCGTAAAAATTTTTCTGAGAGATAAATTCTAAAATTTCTTACTGAAAGCTAAAAATTTGCATGAAAATTGCCGAAATTTTCTCGAATTTTCCAAAAAGTCTTAAGTGTATATTTGGATTGTTGGTGTTATATAATAATACATATTTTTATAAAAATATCGAAAATAATGATGGTCGAAGCAAAACTTAGTAAAAACTGGAAAAATCTGAGTGATGATGACTTTTGTAGGTGAGTGTAGATATGTATGAGTTTTGTTTTTATGACAATTTTTAAGGTCACTTTATCTTACTTAAAAAGTTTACTTAAATCGCCCCTCCGCCCAAATCGTGCTGGATCCGCCCCTGCTGCTAATAGATTCTATTGTGTACTGCTACAAGACCAGAGTTAGGAGCAGGGCACTAAATTTTGAATAACAACACGACTCGAACTAAAGTGGGCTGACATATCAAGATCTTTCGTTAAGTGTTAATAAGGCATTCATTTGTTGTGGATTGGAACGTCTGTTCATCTTTCACATATTCGTAAAACTAGCCTTTAGCCGCGGATCAGTCCGCACGACGAAAAAAAATTATTGCGATATACCAAAATATGATCTTGAAAGAACTACCGAGACCTTTTAAATAATCCCAATAAATCGCAAAACATTCGCATTCGCGGAGATAAGCACACAGTGATAAACAGAAGCAAAGATTTAATGGATTTCTTAAAAATGTAGGGCCCAATACTCCCCTGAAATATCCATTTTGAAATAATCTTGAAATAGGTCCGAAACACCCCTGAAATACCTTTTTTTGAAATGATCTTCAAGAAAGTCCGAAAAGAACGAACATATCGGCGATTGCTACAAAATATTCGGTACCAGTCCTTCCGATATGATTCTCGAAACAGTATGAAGTACTTTTGAAAACCATCTTGAAACTATATGGAGATAGTCCCCAAAAATCTCGACGTTATTATTACAAAAAGAGTTCAGAAACGGATCCCAAACAGCCCCAAAAAGATCTCGAACACAGTCTCTAAACGCTCCCGAAATAGTCCTAGGGTACGTTTACACAGCCACCGATTTTGATCGACCGATGCCGGTCGTAATCGTCCGATAAAAATAAATACATGTATTTAGATGAGCGTGTGTTCATTGCAACCGATTGCCGAATTGTTATCGGCCACGGTCGTTTTTCATTGCCAATAAATTCGCGCGTGAAAAATTAATTAATTATGTGCAAACCAGGCGCCCTTTATGGGATAAGCACATAAAAGCATAAAAACAAGTGTATTTTTGCGAAAAACTAAAATATGAGAAAAATAAGCTGCCGCCGATAATCGGTTGCAGTTTTAGCACTAGCCCGGCCGATTGCAATTTTTTGATTTATCTGTGTAAGCACCCTTAGAATATATTGAAATCTTCCCGAAAACACGTTCCTCAAATAATACCTAAACGATCCCTTAATAATCTCAAAGTATCTAATCTATAAACATTCTTGAAACTATTCCGAGCACAATCCCGAGATAATCCTGAGGTATTTTAAAAGTAGTCCCGAAAAGATTCCGTACACGGTTTCAAACTGGCCCAAATAGTTCCGATTTTATTCTGAAAAATATCCCGAACAGTCTTGATATAATCTCGGGAGTAGAGAAATTGTACTGATGGCGAAATTGTCATGTAAGTAACTAGAATACACAATCTTTTAGACACAAATCTATATAAACCATGAACCGTGCATACATATTGTGACGAATATTAGCAACACTAAGGGATAATATCATCTCTAAGCCGATGTTAAGCATTGACTTGTATACACATCAATAAATCAATCATTATGTCTACATATACATATGTATATACACGCAGCGAAGAAGCAACGCACAACCGCATGCATATATCTGAGATACTCCCGAAAGTATGCAATGGTTGTGCAAGTGTCGCTCACAAATACACGCGCATGGGATATGAGAGAAGCTATAAAATCATGCATCTGTAGTTACAGCTGAGTAATTTTATAGCTGATAACTAACTAGTAAGTTCTGGAAATGGAAGCGCCTAAAAATATGTTAACGAGGAAACCGCACAGTATAAAAGAGCAACAGTAGAGGCGAGAAAATCAGTTTGATTTAAGACGCTGTCTGGCGAGCAATGGAAGTGTTCCTTTGAAAGTAGTCTAATACTGTTTTCACACAGAAACTTAATGATCTCATTTCACTTTCTAATGAAATCGTAAATTTTTTGCTTTCACACAGAAGTAACTGCTCGATTAGTATGAAGGATGAAATGTCAAGCGAATAAAATGGCAATGCTATATGACAGACGATCATGGCGGAACGATACAAGGTGGCAGCATGGTGACATACCTACATACATAAATAAGAATTCCATGTACTTTGTTTTTGTAAATTCGATGGACAAATGTCAAAATCGTACTGCGCCGGAAGTTGATGTATCAAATCAAATAAAAAAAGGTTATAATCAGCTGTTCGATGCGGCCACCATGTATCGTTCCGCCATGCAGACAATGACATTTACTTTGACAAATGACATTTTTAAGCACTGAACACACCAAAAGCTAAGAAACTGAACGCTCCCAACACAGTAGCATTGTTCTTTTGACTTCATTAGGCATTCGATCAGCTACTAATGAAATAATTATAGATTCGAATTTTGTAGGGAAGATTGAGTTCAATAAACGTCCTAATGTAGAAAACTGCCTTTATTATTCAATAAGCCGTCTGTGTGAAAACAGTATAATAAAGGCCATTTTGCATTATTGAATAGTGGAGTTATTTATTCAACAGTTTAGCGATTCGAACGTTAGCAGAAGGTTGCAAATAAGAGGAATTGCACTAAATTCATTACAATTGGTGTCAGAAGAGGAATTGTTGAATAAATTCCAGAGGACAACAAGGACATGGCGAAGTTAAGTGAATTAAAGATCCAGCAACTGAAGAAGGAGTTGGACAGCCGTGGATTGAATACAACCAGCATTAAACTCGAACTTCAGGCACGACTACGAGAGGCAATGGAAGCAGAAGGAATTAACGTGGAAGAGTATGTCTTTCATCTTGATGCCGACAAGGCAACAATAAAAATTGAAGAGAAAAACGAAACATCGCAGACAGTTACGAGCACAGACTTGAACACGATTTTGGCTGCAATATCTGCAGAAACATCAACAGTGGCATCCCAACTGGAATCGCAGGAGAACCGTATAACATCCAAGATGGAATCCCAAGAGATACGAATAACATCAAAGATCGAAGCACAAGAAACGCGTATTTCAGAAATGTCGACACATATTACATCAAAGATGGAAATACAACTGAAAGAACAAGAGGCACGGATAACAGTACAACTCGAAGCGCGTATGGACGCGAAAATAACGCAGTTTGAGGAAAAAATCGAAGCCGAGGTGGATGCTTTGAGAGGTCGTATACAGGAGTTGCAATTAAATCGCCCAGCTGTTTCAGCAAGCAATCCAAACGTAAAAACACCATCCTTTGACGGTTCTGTTCCTTTCCAGGCCTTCAAGTTACAGTTTGAGAAGACCGCAGCAGTGAACAACTGGAATGCTGAAGATAAAGTTGCAGCTCTATTCGTAGCATTGAAGGGGCCAGCAGCCGAAATCCTACAGACGATTCCCGAAGGAGAGCGGAACAACTATGAAGCATTGATGGCTGCTGTCGAGAGACGTTATGGAAGCGAACATAGAAAACAGATATACCAAATTTATTTGCAAAACCGTCACCAAAGAGCAAATGAGACTTTGCAGGAGTTTGCCTCGGATGTTGAAAGATTGGCTCATCTCGCAAATGCGGACGCAACCGTGGAATACACCGAGAGGGTAAAAATCCAGAGTTTTATAAATAGTATACCGGACGTGGAAACGAAGCGAGCTACATACGCAAACCCAAAGCTTACATTTGCTGAAACGGTATCACATGCTCTGATTCAGGAAACAGCGTCTCTTCTGTGTAAGCCAGTTTTAAAAGCACGCCGTGTGTAAGTAGAAAGGCCAGAGTGGGTAGACGCAATTTTAGAAGCTTTAAAAGGAACGCAACAGAAGAATAATGGTGCAATCAAATGTTTCAAGTGCGGTAACCCAGGTCACATTGCTCGTCATTGCAGCATCGAGAGCTAGCTCCAGCTGTTGAATGTCCTGTGATATCTATCTCGCAAATTGGAAGAAAATCGAGAAGTCTTGCCGTCAAAGGGAATGTGGATGGCAAAGAACGTGTACTGACTGTAGATACGGGCGCATCTCATTCCTTAATCTGATCTGACTTGGTCAACAGGAGAGTAAAACAGTTACCTGGAGCAAGGTTGCGTACGGTCACTGGCGAGTATAATCAAGTCCAGAGAGAAATTATATGTGAAGTCTTAATTGGAAAGGTCACAGTCCTACACAAATTCGTTGTGGCGGAGATCGTTGATGAAGTCATATTGGGAGTGGACTTCTTGGTTGACCATGACATCAAGATCGATATGCAGAGAAGGGTGATGCGTTATGAGAACCAGGATGTGCCACTTAACTACAGTTTGGAAAAAGGACTCAGCAGTAATCGAGTATTGGTGGAGAAGAATCGACAAAGACCACGAAAGTCAAAGGTAAATATTGATGGAACGAATGGGCCAAACAAATCAAAATCGAAGGTACCTGCGAGAAAAACACTGGCATTGGCAAACCCTAATGGACGCACTAAAACGACTGAAAGGATTTTCCAGAAAGAATGCAAATGTGGTTTCAAGCCAGAGCGCCCTACTGTTGTGAAACGTCAAGACGATACTGATGATGCAAAGTTAATCCGTCAAGATCAAGTTCTGCGAAGTAGTTCTTCATTGGCCAAAGAACAGAGTGTGAGGGAACGGCCCAGGGTAATGGGTAGCAAGATGAGACACAGGTACGACAAGAAAAATAATTCTGAAGGTTTCCGGGAGGGAGATTTGGTACTGCTATGCAACCCTCATCGGCGGAAAGGTGTTCCATCAGAATTTTGGTGCAGTTGGGAAGGCCCGTACGGAGTTGTGAAGAGGATCAGTGATGTCATCTACCACATACAAACCATTGGGAAACTCCGAAGTAGAAGAGTGGTACAGTTGAAGATTCTAGCGGCGTTTAGATCAGGAAATTTGTCTGATCGGGACGATCAGACTTAGGTGGACGGCAGTGTGACGAATATTAGCAACACTAAGGGATACTATCATCTCTAAGCCGATTCTAAGCAGTGACTTGTATGCACATCAATACATCAATCATTATGTCTTCATATATGTACGTACACGCAGCGGAGAAGCAACACACAACCACATGCATATATCTGAGATACTCCCGAAAGTATGCTATGGTTGTGCAAGTGTTGCTCACAAATACACGCGCATGGGGTAGGAGAGAAGCTAAAAAATCATGCATCTGTAGTTACAGCTATGCAATTTTATAACTGATAACTAACTAGTAAGTTCTGGAAATGGAAGCGCCTAGAAATATGTCAACGAAGAAACCGCACAGTATAAGTAGTATGTAAATACCGGTTCTAGACCAAATGGTGAAAGGAAAAATGTGAAAGGAAAAGTATATGGGGTATTCCATCCCATTCCGACCAATTTTGAACCCGACCCCTTTAGAATTGGCTGAAAGTTTTTCTTCTTTTTCTAGTTAACGAAATAAGTTTTTCAGAAGTTTTTCAAATTTTTTCATACAACTCAAAAAAAAGTTATGAATTAAAAAAAAAAAACACCGTTTTTGTTTTAAAAATGCTATAACTTTTTCAAAAATTGACCGTTTGGGATCTTTTTTTTTTAATTTTTGTTTTAAATGTACTTTTCGGAAAAAATTCAAAAAAATATTTAAAATGTTTCTTTTTTGGAATTTTTCGAGATTTTTTGAATTTCGCCCTTTTTTCACATAAAAAACTTCAATCAATTCTGCAATAATCCCCACTAATCCCGGAGTGGACCGAGAATTTTTTTTTTTTATTTAATTGAAAAAAAAAGAAAACTTAAAATTTTTTTTTTTGTATTTTTTCCGAAAAGTACATTTAAAAACATAAAAAAAAAATGATTCCAAACGGTCAATTTTTGAAAAACTTATAGCATTTTGAAAAAGAACACCGTTTTTTTCAAAATATTTAAAACTTATTTTGAGTTGGAAAACGGTTTTTTTTTTCAAAATGCTATAACTTTTTCAAAAATTGACCGTTTGGGATCATTTTTGTTTTAAAATATGTTTTTAAATGTACTTTTCGGAAAAAATTAATTAAATAAAAAAAAAAAAAAAAAATTCTCGGCCCACTCCGGGATTAGTGGGGATGATTGCAGAATTGATTGAAGTTTTTTATGAGAAAAAAAGGGCGAAATTCGAATAATCTCGAAAAACTGAAGAATTACAAAAAAAACTTAAAATTTTTTTTGAATTTTTTCCGAAAAGTACATTTAAAAACAAATATAAAAAAAAAGATGCCAAACGGTCAATTTTTGAAAAGTTATAGCATTTTGAAAACAAAAACGGTGTTTTTTTAAAAATTCATAATTTTTTTGAGTTGGATGAAAAAATTTGAAAAACTTCTGAAAAACGTCTTCCGTAAGCTAGAAAAAGAAGAAAAACTTTCAGCCGATTCTAAAGGGGTCGGGTTCAAAATTAGTCGAAAGGGATGGAATACCCCATATACACACCGACACACATATATATACAGCAAAACAATTTCGTTGCCTACTTTTAGGCGCATCCGTTCGAAAGCGCAAATGTGTGTGTGAACTTTGTGAACCCAGCAAGAAATCGAACGACTGATCAGTATCAGATACGTATCTGATCAGACTGAACTGATACTGGTCTGATACTGAGCTGATACTGGTCAGATACTGATCAGTCGCTCGATTTCTTGCTGGGTTCACAAAGTTCACACACACACACATTTGCGGGTTTGAACGGATGCGCCTAAAAGTAGGCAACGAAATTGTTTTGCTGTATATATATGTGTGTCGGTGTGTATACACTTTTCCTTTCACATTTTTCCTTTCACCATTTGGTCTAGATCCGGTATTTACATAGTACTTCTCCTAAATGGATTGGGATTACTACCGACGATTCATGCACCATCGTTTGCCAACTCATCGAACTCTTCGTTACGTTCTACCCGCTTAAGGCCGAGAATCCAGTATAGATGTATGATCCCGCCTGAGCGAAGTCTCTTCAATGAACCGAAAATGACACTAATGATGGCGCAACGTCAAAACCAATGTATCTCAAAACCAAATTTAACAAGAGATGAATCAAAATCGTTCCAATAGTTTTTGCATCCCAGGACACTTCTTGATGATATACTGTAAGATATTATTGCCTTCGTCGCTGCCTGACTATCAATATATTGTAACGAATTTAGTGAAAATTCCGCTTATTTGAACCCTTCTGCTAACGTTCGTATCGCTAAACTGTTGAATAAATCACTCCAATATTCAGTATTGCAAAATGGTTTTTTATTAGACTACTTGGGAGTAGTACAATTATACTTCACTTCGCAACTTATAGCGTTTTTAAATCAAACTGTTTACTGACTACTCAGCTTGCGCTGCTTTTATACTCTCCGTTGCTTCATTCGCATATTTCTACTAAAGTCTAGAGGTTTCGCCTTCTAGAACAGCTATATCTCCTGCTTGGTAATTGAGCTATATATATTCGTGTGTGTGTGTCAGCAACTAACTTCGGCTGATGACAACATGTGTGTGCGTGAGTTATTCTTCGTCACCTTTTATGTACGTGTGTAAATGGATTAAATTCATGTATTCATGTACATGAGAGTGGCAGCTTGCTTTATTGTTGTTGTGCCTTTATTTACTAACAGCTAAGTGATGCTGAAATTCGCCACAATATGTTTGTATTTGCGCGACTGCAGCTTTAGCGCGATTCCTTTAGAATTTCTGCCTGCTTTCGATCAAAGGGACTAAATAAAAAAACCTCCGAGAAGATTACGGTCGAGCTTCTCTTCCAATTGGCGTCGTGCTACTTTTCTCATTATTAGTACAAATTGGGGAGGAGGGAAGCTTTTCCTGGGAGAATTATAATTATAAAAGTATACATTCGAACTGCCGAGGGACGACCCCCTTTAGAAAAAAAAAATTGTGGGGGGGGGGGGGGGCGGGCAGTACAAGAGGCATTTTTACATACGCAATTTAGAGATAAATACTTATAATGCGATATATGGGTAGAATAATACAGTTAAATGTAAGATACCTTAAGTAAATACATATAATAAGTAAAATTTATTGTTGCAGGATAACTGTCCACCTGCGCGTGGACAAGTATGAAAGGGCGACAAATTTCGCGAATTGAGACAGTAGCCAGCTAGGTATAGTAGCCTGCTAATGCCTTGTTTAGCGGTGAATGGGACTCCTGGGATTTTCCATCTCACGAGTTCTTTATTTTAGCAACTTTGGGGGTTTTTCCAACCCCATCGTTAGAGGGATTGTGGTGGTTTTTCCACCTCCGCAACCTTCAGGAAGAGCGGGGTATTCTTAAGCTATATACTCGGTGGGGGTTTTACTAACTCCACCGACTGGGAGGAAGTGGTGGTTCCCCACCTCCGCTTTCTTTACGAAGTAGTCTGAGATTTTTAGTTTAAGCGTAGTCCCGGTGGGGGTTTTCCCAACCCCATCGGCGTAGAACCGACGGTGGTTTCCCACCTCCGTCGCCATAGCTTTAAGGGTAGTTTGAATATTTTGGAATAAAGAGTTTATAACGTTTCTTTCTTTAACAACAAACGGGATCTTTCTCTTTAAAAGGAGACGATAGGGATTCTTCTTTAATTCCACAGGGATCCTGGACGGACTGAGCATACCCCGGCTCAAGGAAAAGTCCGTCACAAAACTCAGGACCTTTGGTTTGGTATATGAGTAAATCCATATGAAAACGTCTAATTCAAAAAGCTGGCTAGACTCGGATTTCGCTCAAACTTTGAGGGACATTTCTTTGGGGTCCTAAAAGAACAAATTGACACACCGTTAATTTTTATAACCACTGGTTTCGGACTGGTCGAATTTCAAAGTTTGAAAAACGTCATTTTTAGGCTTACACTATTATAGCTGTAAAAATGTTTCTATTAGAGATATTCTTACATTCGATATGGCGTTTTAAAGGTAAAAGACAGTTCTTTGTTTAAAATTAAATAATAAATCATATGGTGAGTATCTAGATTTAAAAACCTGGTACTGAAGATATGTAATTTTTATCCTTTTTTTTTTTTGTCAATTTTAACTGGCTCTGGCGTCTCCACTGTTTCAAGTAACCACTCAAAATTTTTCGCAAATTAAGGGTACATATCCTAGAAGAAAATAACTTATCCATCGGCCAAAAAAACCCACTCCTTATAGATAAATTATTATCTCGAAATTTGTAAGTTTTCAAAAATCGTGTTTTTCAGGCTCTAAAACAAACGAACAGGAGATAAAAATACGAATTTCTCATGGAATCCAGTCCTGACCTTTAGCTGTTAATACCTCAACATTTCGTTTTGTTATTTTCATACTAAGGGCCTCTGCTGATCGATTTTGTAAGGCTTAATCTTGCAATTTTTTTTTTTAAACTAATTTATACGAACTATGTTTGAAAACTCATTTTATATAAAGTTCTATTAAATAAAGAGACACTAATTTTCGGTTCTGGTTATGTTGTGAATCAGTTTTGTCATTTGAAATCACAGGTTAATATTTCGATTGGTCTAATTTTTTAAGTCAACTTAGGATGTTTTGACATGTGACCACTTATTTATGTATGCACATTAGGGTAATTGTCAATAAATAAGGACTAAAAAAGTGCTTGTATCAAGTAATTTCTCAACTTGTATATTTTGTTTTAACTAAACACTGCGAAATTAAAAAAAAATTACAAACATAGAGGTTTTGAATAATTCGCGTATTTTTTGTTCATTTTTGTGGTATTTCGGAATCGTGTTTTCTGCTATATATAATATGGAGTGCTCAATCGGTTTATTGCTGCAAGAAAATTGCCATAAACTAAAATTTTTACGGTCGTCGGAATTAATTAGTGAAGATGATATAAGTGAAAGCGATAAATACTTATTAATGAGACGAATTCAAGCAGTTTGTTTTAATAATATCTGTACCTATCATCATAAAAAATATGTCGATAACAATTTTTTTGTTTGGAAAACAATGCTGTGATCCATTGAATATCCATAAACTCCTATTAAAAAGTCACTTAGAGAAATTAGCATAAAATTTTGTGAAAAAAATGAAAATTTGAATCTCATACCGGGACGAGCAATTTGCTCACGCTGCATTGAAAACTTAAGCAGAGCACATTTTCAAGACATTAATTGTGAAGTGTCATTTGAACCTCCACATGAGGCACTAAATTCACTGAACAAAATATGTTCAATTCTCGAGGAATCACCGATTCCGACATTTCAAAAATTAAGTATGCCCAAAGAAAACGAAAAATCGATGAAAAAGTGTATCAAATATCAAGCTACTCTTCACCCTTTTGTGATATATTTTAAAGAAGACAGCGTACTTAAGACACAAATTTTCTGTGTGATTAGTGATTATCTAAACCACCATACTGTATCTTTTTTTATTCCAAAAAATATATTTTTAGACCATATTAAAATAAACTATCCACAGTTTAAAAAATGTATTACTTCAGTGACGGTGCAGCTTCCCAGTACAAAAATAAAAAAAATTTTGTCAATGTGTGCCATCACAACGAGGATTTTGGATTGGAGGCAGAGTGGCATTTCTTCGCTACTTCTCACGGCAAAAATCCGTGTGATGGCGCAGGAGGTACAATCAAACGGACCGTAAGGAAAGCCAGCTTGCAGCGAACTGCAGAAGATCACATACTAACCCCAAAGTCAATGTTTGACTTTTGTTCGAACGCAATTCAAGGCATAAGTTTTATGTAACTAGTTTGGACGTTGAAGCAGCTGAAATGTTTTTAACTGATAGATTTAAAAACATTAACAGCATCAACGACACGAGAAAATACCATAGCTTCGTTCCTGTATCTCAGCGGCAATTAAAATTACGAAAATATTCATCTTCAGATAATTTTGACATTGTAGTTATATAAATTGCAAAATATAACCGTATTTTCGAAAAAAACAATTTATCAATTTTGAGTTAAATTATTGAAGTGTTACGAAGAAAGTTAGAGAGATTATGCCTCAAAAAATCCATCAGCAGAGGACCTTAGTATGAAAATAACAAAACGAAATGTTGAGGTATTAAAAGCTAAAGGTCAGGCTGGAGTCTAAGAGAAATTCGTATTTTATCTCTTGTTCGTTCGTTTTAGAGCCTGAAAAACACGATTTTTGAAAACTTACAAATTTCGAGAAAATAATTTATCTATAAGGAGTGGGTTTTTTGGCCGATGGATGAGTTATTTTCTTCTAGGATATGTACCCTTAATTTCCGAAAAAATTTTAGTGGCTACTTGAAACAGTGAAGACGCCAGAGCCAGCTAAAATTGACAAAAAGAGGATAAAAATTACGTATTTTCAGTACCAGGTTTTTAATTCTAGATACTCGCCATATGATTTATTATTTACTTTTAAACAAAGTACTATCTTATACCTTTAAAACGTCATATCGAATGTAAGGATATCTCTAACAGAAAATTTTTACAGCTATAATAGGGTAAGCCTAAAAATACCGTTTTTCAAACTTTGAAATTCGACCAGGCCGAAACCAGTGGTTATAAAAATTAAATGTGTGTCAATTTGTTCCTTTAGGACCCCAAAGAAGTGTCCCTCAAAGTTTGAGCGAATTCCGAGACTAGTCAGCAACGATTTTTGCTAATATTAGACGTTTTCATATGGATTGACTCATATCCAAAAATTTTCAAATAAATTTCGAGAAATGCATAAACGTCTTCCTACTTAATAATAATCATATTGTAACGAATTTACTGCAAATTCTCTTATTTCTGCTATTTTCGAATCACTAAACTGTTGAATAAATAACTCCACTCTTCATTAATGCAAAATGGCCTTTATTAAAGTACTTCATAATAATATGTCTGTCTCCTGGTTCCACCAATTTTCAGCCAAATCTGTTCATCCGTTCTTGAGTTATAAATAGTGTAACTAACACCACTTTCTCTTATATATGTACATATATACATCTCATTAGAAACTTCAAAAATAACAGTATTTCTCCACTATTTAATGGATGTTATTATACAATCTACAAACTTCAATCACTCTATCTATTAAAAAAAAGCGCATGAAAATCCGTTGCTTAGTTTTAAAGGTTTAAGCATTCAAACGGAAAAATACCAAAAAATAAAACTTTTTTGAAGAATTTTAAGGAAATGTTTAATATTTTTAACGAAAGATTATTTTTCAATAGATGTATGCATTCTTAACCATTTATGTTGCATTAACAATTAACCATTTATGTTACATAAATATGTATGTACATACCTATTGTCAAGCTTATATGATATGAAAATACATACATATGTACATTCATACATGCCTATAAACCTACGCCCGAATTTAAATAACGCAGCGAATGCTATGTACATATGTACGTATGTGTCGCTTCATACCTAACTCAAAAGTAATTAGCGCGAACAGTTGACACCGAACAATCACACACACGAATTTTTGGTAAAAATGTTACTTTTGTTTAAACAATTTGGCTGATATAAGAAAGGAATCAAGTATTTTTTTGATGCAGATCGAAGGTAGAGATTTCAAGGTTTTACTGAAAAGTAGAATTTTTTAAATCCATCCATCCGTTTATGAGTTATAGCTGTGTAAACAAAAATTTGATTGATTTGATGATTTTTTACTACATTTTGGCAATTTGCCACGCCGCTATAATATATATCTTCAAATTATACTAACTGTACCATCTCACGTAGATAAGCTTTCAAAAGCAAAAAACGGTTTTAAAATCGGAACATTCTGTGTCAAGTTATGTGCTTACATGGCATTTAGCGAATTTACTTTATAAGATTTATAGATAGATATAGACAGATATCTCAGATAAGATATCTGCATGTGTTTGTGCGTTGCTTCTCCGCTGCGTGTACGTACATATGTGTAGGCATAATGATTGAATTATTGATGTGCATTCACGTCACTGCTTAGCATCGGCTTAGAGATGACAGTACCCCTTAGTGTTGCTAATATTCGTAAAAATATATATTATTTCTAATTGCATTTTTTATGTACGGGTCCCTTTTTCGCTCTTATTTGGAATCTATAAATAAAGTTTTGTTTGTAAAGATGGAGATTCGCTCTTTAGCGAGCTTTGGGCAATTTTGGTCGTAGTGCTTTTGTTTAGCTATATTTTATTAAAATAATTTGTTAAAAATAAGCGATTGTGAGCACACAAAGAAATCTTAGAGATGAAAGTACCTCTTAGTGTTGCTAATATTCGTAACACTGCCCTCCACCTAGGTTTGATCGTCCCGATCAGACAAATCTCTCGATCTAAACGCTGCTAGCATCTCCAAATGAACCACCCTTTTATTTAGTGGTTTCCCAATGGTTTGTATGCGGTAGATGGAATTACTGATCTTCTTCACAACTTTGTACGGGCCTTCCCAACTGCACCGAATCTTGGATGGAACACCTTTCCGCCGGTGAGGGTTGTATAACAGTACCAAATCTCCCGCCAAGAAACCTTCCGAATTATTGTTCTCATCGTACTACTCATTACCCTGGTTCGTTCCTTCACACTCTGTTGTTTGGCCAATGCACTACTTCGTAGAGCTTGCGCTTGACGGATTTGCTTTGCATAATCAGTATCGTTCCCACGCTTCACAACAGTAGTGTGTCTTGGCTTGAAACCACCCTTGCATTCTTTCTGCGAAATTCTTTCCTTCGTTTTAGTGCGTCCGTTAGGGCTTTTCAATGCCAGTGTTTCTCTCACAGGTACCTTCGGTTTTGTATTTGTTTGGCCCTTACTGCTGAATCCTTTGTTTCGACGTCCCGTATGCAATATATAAAGCTCTGAATCTTTACTCTTTCAGTGTATTCCACGGGTGCGTCCGCATTCGCTAAATGTGCCAGCCTTTCAACATCCGACGCAAACTCTTGCAATGTTTCACCAGGCCTATGGAAGCGGTTCAGTAACTCTATTTGGTATATCTGTCTCCTATGCTCAGTTCCGTATCGTCTCTCTAGAGCACCCAGCAATGCTTCATAACAGTTCCGTTCGCCCTCTGGAATGGTTTGCAAAATCTCGGCTGTAGGTCCTTTCAACGCTACGAAGAGTGCAGCAACTTTATCTTCAGCATTCCAGTTGTTCACTGCTGCGGTCTTCTCAAACTGTAGCTTAAAGGTCTGGAAAGGAACAGAACAGTCAAAGAATGGTGTTTTTACCTTTGGATTACTCGTCAAAACTGCTGGGCGATTTAGTTGCAACTGCTCGATTCGTCCTCTCAAAGCATCCTGGGCCTCCAGCTACGGTGTTACCCTTATATCCTGTGCTTCCAGCTGCGAGGATATGCGGGCCTCCTGTGCTTTCAACTGCTAAGCCAACTGAGATGTCATATGTGTCTTTTGCTCTTCCAGTTGGGATGCCATATATGATTTCTGTTCTTCCAGTTGAGTTTCCATCTTAGATGTAATCTGTGTCGACATTTCTGACATACGCGTTTCTTGTGCTTCAATCTTCGATGTTATTTCTGACGACATTTCTGACATTTGTGACGACATTGATGTTACTGTCGATGTTTGTGCAGATATTGCAGCCAAAATCATGTTCAAGTCTGTGCTCGTAACTGTCTGCGATGTTTCGTTTTTCTCTTCAATTTTTGTTGTTGTCTCGTCCTCATCAGGATAAAAGACATACTCGTCCACATCAATTCCTTGCGACTCCATTACCTCTCGTGTCCGTGCTTGAAGTTCGATCTTATTGCCGGTTGTATTCAATCCACGGTTCTCCAACTCCTTTTTCAGTTGTTGGATCCTCAATTCACTCAACTTTGCCATGTCCAGGTTGTATTCCCAATCTTCGGAATTTATTCAACAATTTCTCTTCTGACAACAAGTATAACGAATTTACTGTAAATCCTCTTATTTAGAACCTTCTGCTAAGTTCGAATCACTAAACTGTTGAATAAATAACTCCACTCTTCAATAATACAAAATAGCCTTTATTAAAGTACTTCACAATAACACTTATACTTCGCTTACTGATAGCTTGCTTAACTCAAACTGATTCTAGCGCCTCTACTGTTAATGCCTTTTATACTCTTTGATTTCCTCGTTGCATCTTCTAGACGCTTCTGTTCTAGAATCTACTAGTTGGTTATCTGTTATAATTATAACTACAGATGTGCGTGTATAGCTTTCATATTCGCGTCTGTTGTGAGCGACACTTCCACAATTATAATTGCATATCTCAGATAAGATATCTGCATGTGTTTGTGCGTTGCTTCTCCGCTGCGTGTACGTACATATGTGTAGGCATAATGATTGAATTATTGATGTGCATTCACGTCACTTCTTAGCATCGGCTTATAGGTGACAGTACCCCTTAATGTTGCTAATATTCGTAACAATATATATTATTTCTTTTTTTTTTTGTTTTATATATTATTTATAATTGCTGTTTTTATGTACGGGTCCCTTTTTCGCTCTTATTTGGAATCCAAATCTATAAATAAAGTTTTGGTTGTAAAGATGGAGATTCGCTCTTTAGCGAACTTTAGGCAATTTTGGTCGTAGTGTTTTTGTGTAGCTATATTTTATTAAAATAATTTGTTAAAAATAAACGATTGTGAGCACACAAAGAAATCTATTTGTACTATGGCACTATTGTGAATATTTGCACTGCATTACCGGCAGTTGCGACTATACGCCAGATGGCAGCGCAAGCTGTAAATTTTAATTGATTGATAGAACAGCTGATTTCTGTTGATAAGAGTTTTATATTGGTTGCGCAAGATGCGGGACCGGCTCGTAAATTTTAATTCAAAGCATACATTTGTGAGTATTTTCGTGTTGTTCTTTAATCTAATTAGTTGAGCATCTGAATTAAAATGTGATAAGCACTTTATTTTAATTCTTACAGCTTTCTTTTTTTTCAACTGCATATGTACATTAGCTAGAATAGGTAGTTTTATGGAATACTTTGGTTTAAAAACTTGCATACTTTTATGGTTACTTAACTATTATAACAATTTTCTACTTATAATTAATAACTACATAACAATAATTGAATTTTGGAATCTGAAGAGGTCATAGTTCCAAATTTGAGGTAAAGGTCGTGTCTATTGTTTCGTCGATATTTTTTGCCGCGATTGCAATCAGTGTACAATTTGTTGCCGACATCCATTCAAAGTCTTTTATTGTTGCCTATTTTCGAGAAGTAAAATATTTTTTAGCATTAATTATAATTGAATGACATTAATTAATCAAATTTTGTTTACCTTATGCATTGAGTATACAGCTACCACTACCAGTACATGCATAATATTATGAGAATTTAAATAGAAATCTAATAGGCCTGGAAACCATTTCTCTGGTATGCGCATAGCGCCTATAACGCCACCCAAAATTGAAACGCCATCCTGATAAACAAAAGTAGAGAATAATAATGAGAGCGCACAAATTAAGCAAAACACTTTAATGTTGATTATTATTATAGCAACAAACTACCAGCGAATTATTTAGTTATGCATAACTAATGACTAATCATAACAAAGCCATTTTATTTACATAGCGTTTTTAATTAATTTTTGAAAATGCTCTTGAATTTTAGTTTTATTAGCACGCAAACAAACACAATCTAGTGCATAATTAAGCGAGCAGGGGTGGGCATAAATATCATGTACAGGGCCGGATTAACCCTCAACAGGGCACTAGGCACCCATCAATTTGGGGACCCTGTTTTCACGTCCGTTACCTTCTTTTTTCGATTAAAAAATACAAACTTATATATAAACAATGTAATAATATCAATAAAATTACTATCTACATTTTAAACATGTCGTTTTCTACATTTGTTTTCGAAAATTCATCAATTATATCATCAATATCCATTTTGTTCAATAAATCTGACTCAATGCAAAGTATACCTAACATCTCGAGTCGCTCTTGTCGCGTTGTAGCTCTCTCAGCAGCTTTGATTCTTTTTAATTGGATAAGCTGTTAGTAAAAATCGCAACAACAAAACAAAGCAAACAGCGAAACTTATGTACAAGTCAACGAAGAACATTCCACAAATATAACTAGCAGCTCGAAGTGAAGAGCTATCTCACGCACACACATGTAGTCATCAGCCGAAGTAGTTACTCACACATACACACACACAAACTAAAATTATACATGTATATAGTTGGTAACCAAGCATGACTTACAACTATTCGCGAAATTACTAGACCTTAGGAGCGATGCGTGAACGAGAAAACCGAGAGTATAAAAGCAGCGCAAGCTGAGGAATCAGTAATCAGTTTGATTTAACCATGCTTTTGTGAAGTACGCGATATTGAAGTATAATTGTACTAGTTCCAAAGTAAACTAAATAAAGACCATATTACAATACTGAATATTGGAGTTATTTATTCAAAAGTTCAGCGATACGAACGTTAGAAGAAGGTGCAAAATATCATGAAATCTACAAATTCGTTATTCATTTATTTGTCATCCATCATTAATCATTCACTAATTCATCATTCTAGTTGAAATTTCCGCTTGAAGGCTTCTACACCCTCTGTTCCAAAAATAACAGAAATTTTTCAAAGTAAAAACAACCAGTGTACATTTTGAGATACATCTCTTTTATTATTCAGTATACTCTCCTTTCACTTCGATACACTTCTTTGCACGCTCATACAATTTGTCAAATGAGTCGGAAATGTCCTTTTTAGGAACCTTGTCTAGTTCGTCGGTCGTCGCCTTTTGAATGCGGTAAATGGAATTTTATTTATTTGAGTAAAATTTATTTACAGTTCTGATGATATTTATCTTTCACTCTCTAGAATTTTATGTTTGTAAGAAAATTTTAGAAGTCTTTTTCATTTTTCGGGGGCCCCTAAAATCGGGGGCCGCAGGCAACTGCCTATTCCACCTACTTGTTAATCCGGCCCTGCTCATGTAGTCGGTACCGTCAATTAGTATTTCAGTTAGTTCGCAAAGAGATCGGGTACGATGAGGTGATTTGACGAAGAACTGAAAGAAATCTATATTTTTCACTGGATAGAGCATTGTGGATAAGACAAGTGTGATATCTTCTGCATAGACATCAAAATTACAAATAAAATGGATCATCTGATTTTATAATTTTTTCAAATTGATTTGATGAGAATCTCATCTTTGTTGGTTGTTTGGAAATAATTCCTTGGTTTGCGTATGCGTATTCGTTATCGATTCTTTACTTATTTCAAAGTATATGTTTTCACCGTGTGCGTCGCCATATTGTTGAAATTTTCATGTTTCTAAATTTCCCTACACCTGAAAATCGATTGAGATAACATAGACATGACATAGTCGATTACTTATTTTTTTGAATTGAGTCATATTTTTCTTAAAATTTTGTTCCACACCATAAGTGTGCTAACTCACCACACCCCTACACTATCTAACCCTCGGGTACCAAGTCACACACAGCCCTAACCCCTAGAAACCACCCCTATCATACCGCAAGCAGGCTAACCCACTTAACCCTGGGGACAGCGTTTACTCGCATATTTTTGTCAAAGCTCACACCACAAGTGGGCTAACCAACTTCACTGTTCACCTATCAACTCCCGTATCCCCTAACCCCTAGAAACCACCACTACCACACCACAAGAAACATGAAAATTTCAAAATGCGATATTTCAGCGAAAAAAATGATATTTGAGCAAACTCAACGCCATTTGAAAGAAGAAGACTTGTATTTAAAGATGCCATCCTTTAATTTTGGTAAAAGAAAACATCTTCAAGGCTACATAACCTCAAATATGGGAAAAAACGGTGTTTTTTGCACTTTTAGGTTAGGGTATCTCGAAAACCAGAGCTGATAGAGTAATTTTGAGGCCAGATTTTGTCATCGCAGATTTTTTCATCGCATCAAAATCCTTCGAAAATATATAGTCCTGTTTCTGGGTCTGAGATTCTGTCGGCCTGTGTTATCGAAGCGAAAAATTTATATGAGAACTTTAGTTATTTAATTACCGATGAGGAGTTAGGTCCGAAAACGAAGATAATCTTGTTATATGTTAACTAGGTCTAACGTAGCAGCAAAACTCGGTAAAACATAGAATTGAATAAAAAATGGGACTCAATCTTCAAATCGAGAATATGATAGATGTTTAATCGAATAAAATGGCAACTTCTTAATGAGGACATAATAACCCTTTAATCAATTTCGAGTGAAGTTTGCTAACATCTGTATCGCTTCGCGAAAAGTCAGGGCATTAGGCCCTGTTCTTTAATTTCCTTACCAAAATTTTACAAATTTATTTACTGGAAGTTGTGCGCAACACAATTTTTGTAATTAATTAAATGCGGATTTTCATATTCGCTTTGGCCGCTTCAAAGCGAAGAGTACAGCAAAGCATTCTATTGTCATTTTCTGGCAGTGTCAAAGTGTCAAAGTAAAGCAACGAGATCAAAGCGTTTATGTAAATCCGCCTTAAGAGCATTTTCAAAAGTTATTAATTCAAATCTCGCATATAATTTTAAACAAATAAAAAAAATAAAGAATGCACTAATTTAATTGTTCCAATTGAAAATAAAACAAAATAATTATTAATTTGACAACATTTATCACTCACTGCTTCTAACTGGAAATTTGATTTTTTTTTTAATATTTTGGTAGCATTTATATGAAAATATGAAAAGAAGAGTAGAAGCACAGAAACAAAATGGTTTGTATAAGTGATTATGTGGTAGCTTAAAAATATTGTGTACGATAGAAGGGAAAAAAGTTGTTATTTTTTGAATATTAATATAGGCTTTAAGGTCCTCAGATTTTTATAAAAGTTTAAGTTAAGTTTAGATTAGCCATGCCGCTTTCGCCCGCTAGACCTTGAAGTGGCAAAGCGTCACTTAGCTTAGCTCAACTCGAGTATAATCTTGCACCGAAGAACTGAGCCTTCATAAAGTAAAATAACAAATTATACAAAACATTTGAAATATGAAAGGATTTAGAAGATTTGCTTTGATATATATGGCCCGGCCTATGAAAAGGTGGCTTATGACTCAAAAAAAAGAAAACTACAAAGAAACTAAAGAAATGCATTGTTTATCTTTAACAGCTATTTCTCGCAATTGTTTTTTGAGTCATAAGCCACCTTTCATAGGCCGGATCACATATTATAGCCATAATTAAAGTTACTTATAAATTATCGTCATTTCCTGCTTTGAATTTTATAGTTACATAAAATGTACTCGTAATTAAACATTTGGACCTACTTAATATTACACTACATAGCGTAGTGGTACCTTTTTACTTGTTTATCTTGTAACTAGGATTGTGTCGCGTAACTGTGTGCCGGGTTATAATACGAAAAAATTGCAAATCCGCCCAGTTTGAACAAAGAATGAATGGTATATGAGCAGCATAATGTAGTCACAAAGGTACCGTAAATATATTGCGAATTTCGTTAAATTTAAATATTTAAACAATTTTTTTTCTTAAATTGCCCGTGGTCGTCAACCTATTTTTCTCAGGTCTATATATAACGTAATTAATTTGGTGAATATCATATATATTATTTCTAATTGCTGTTTTTATGTACGGTTCCCTTTTTCGCTCTTATTTGGAATGCAAATCTATAAATAAAATTTTGGTAGTAAAGATGGAGATTCGGGCTATTAGTGAGCTTTGGGCAATTTTGGTGGTAGAGCTTTTGTTTAGCTATATTTTATTAAAATAATTTGTTAAAAATAAACGATTGTGAGCATACAAAGAAATCTATTTGTACTATGGCACTATTGTGAATATATGCACTGTATTACCGGCAGTTGCTACCATACGCCATAGCGCAACTGTAAGTTTTAATTGATTGATAGAACAGCTGATTTTTGTTGATATTTGATAAGAGACATTTATATTGGTTGCGCAAGATGCGCACGGGTTCGGCTCGTATCTCCATATTTTAAGTTTTTACGAAATTTCATTAAGATTCGATACGTCACAATGCCGCTAGTAATGAAGGGCCAATTAAACTTCCTTAGCCCTAACGCCATAGTCGTAACCATACCCATATCCATAACCATCCCCAATGTGATCGATTAATGGTGCCTTAACCTAAAAATCGTTAAAATTTCATAAAAATGAAGAAAACGCAAACATATTCAACAAAAAATAAGTCTCTTAGTCATAGGGTATCCAAAACAATGAATAAAATCTACAAAAAGTTATTAAATACACCAACTCAAATATTTTCAGGTTATGGATATGGCGAGAAACCAAAACGGAATTGGTTGGCTATGGTATGGTTATGGCGTTAGCATTATGGTATGGCACCATTAATCGATTACATTGATTTCCATAAGGTAGGTTCGATCAGCTGTTTTATCTGGTTATGGTTTTATGGTTATAAGTCACCATTAATTGGCCCTTAAATGCTGGACAACCACAGCAGCAAGGCAAGCAGATGAAATCGAAAACAACCACACACATAGAAGGCAATGAAAATATGAGAAGTACGCGAATAATCTTATTGTGAAGTACTACTACCATAGTAGTGTAAATAATGCACATTTTGCTATATTGAATATTTGTGTTCAGCGATTCCAATGATAACAGAAGATGCAAAATAATCAAGAATTTTCCAAAATTCGCTGCAGTATCATAGAGAGACTAACTAAGAAAGAGACGGGTGCACCCATTCTCAAAAACCGTTTGAGAATTTTCATCCGGTATGTATAAATAATAGCAACGATACGCTTCTGCCGAATTCCAACATTATTTGCATTACTCAAAACTTTTAAATTTTTTCCATTGAAATGTGGGCCTGTTTTCAGTTTGGTAAGGAATTATAACATTTCCATTATGTCAATACTAAATATCGATAATTTGGGATAGTTTTGAATTGACTATCCATAGTTTTCTATAGTTTTTATTTTAAGTTAAATGGGCTGCGTTACTAGTCTGCAGTACCTAAGAAAAGCAATAAAACTTAATAAGGAACAAAAATGACATTCGGTAGGCTAAGGTCACACTAAGCGTTGCTGTTAGGGTTTCTGGAGGCAAATAGAACCGAAGGGGCGAAGCTGAAAACTGAACCGAACACGATTCTGAGCAAAATGAAGGATGCTTCTTCGAGTCAGGGATGCTGCGAACATAGACTTAAATACCATTTTGTTTTAACCTAAAGGCAGACCGCTGAAATCGGCCAATATATCGAGCCCTTCCCGCAATTTAAGTGTAACCAACAAAAAGTAAAATTTTCAGTAGAAGGTTTTTTGTAATTATCTTCTGACAAAAAATAGCTACTATTATGAAATTTGGTATGTGTATAAAATATTTCTTGAGCCTACAATTAAGACTTCGGGGCTTGACCACACTGTACCGAAAGTCCTGTTATCTGTAATTACGTTTTTTTCGCTGTCATGTTGACTCACTTTCCAAACACTATTTTGTTGGTTACCTTAAATTTTAAGTTATGCAATTATATTTTTCAGATTACATAGGGGCACATTAAAAGCGTATTTATTGTTATTTTTTAGTACATAAATACATTTGAAATTAAAGGAAACTTATACAATTCCAAATTTGAACACAATATATTAAACAGTATTGTTTTAAACAAAATAATTCCGTAATCTTCGTCTGTCTCAGGCAATGTATCTATTATCTTTCCAGTATGGGATAAGCTAATATATTCATAGTGAAATTGTTTTGGTATGATATTCTTTTCGTAAAGAGCTTTTAGGTCGTTATATTTTGAAGATGTAATGTGTAAGAAGTGATCATACAAGTTAACAGGACACCTACTAAGTATGAGAGAATTTCGTCTTGACCGCACAATTGTACTGAGATCGTATACCTTTTTTTCGTTATCGTCAAAATAACCATATTGTAGTTTAACCAATGGAGAATTTTTTTCGAAGATAGCGCAACGCAAAGACGTAAATGATATTTTAACTGAAGCTGGAAGCAAAGCTTGAGAAAAGGTTTCCAATCTTTAAAATCCGAATTATGAAATGAAATGCATTTATAGTTTTCTGGTATAGTTCTTGCGTTCGAAATAATTGAATACCATTCACTTGGAGCCCAAACATTTCTATCGCGAAAAAAAGACTCAATAGTGATATGTATGAAGTCCACGGGCATCATGGTATGCTCAGGCAACAGGTAAGTTAATTTAACGTGTTTTATGTTAGCAGCCTTCTCTAAGAAATATTTTATCATTGCTTGCATAGCTCTGTTCCTGTTCTGCCCAACACAACTATCACAATATAGACTAATATCAGAATGAGTCCCCCTTTCATCCACGATATTTAAGTATTGGAAAATTGTACTGGAAATTTCGTTATATCCACCTTTTCCATCCGATTCACCCCATAAAAAGCAATAACCATTTCTTGTGCCGTTTTCGTAAATGCTTTCATTATAAAAATCATATTTTCTTGAATAGAAAAGGTTTACGCTTTTTCCGTGTGGTGTATTCAATACTTTATGAAGGTCGAAATTGGCGCAGATATACGTCCCATTCTCTTTGTTTTTTCTTTGGTACTCTAAGAAAATTTCTATTGATTTATCTCTGTTCCTTATGTGCATTTTATGTTCCTCAGTTTGTTGTAAAAGGTTTTGTGCTTCTCTGTCCGAATTCTTATACTTTTCACGAATAATGCATTTGTCCTTTTATAGCCAATGGAAGCCTATATGGTATTCATTTTTGAAAATGGTATGAAAAACTCTTAGGGATAACTTAGCTTGCTCCTGATTTGTATTTATCAAGTGCTGCTTGTAACACTTATACAAAGTTGGCACGTTTCGAAAGTACTGTGGAAGATATAACTTAGTACTTTTGTTCCTACAATAGTGGGAAGGAACTGCTGGTAGGTGTTCAATGAATGATTTCGAAAGAGCCACATTTATTTCGTCAGATTTATTATGGGGAGGAGGTCTTTTTTTGGTCAGGCAAGAGGTATTTGAAGAGTTATGTTTTTTGCTAACACATATTAACGTGTTTTGGGAAATATTAAGTGTTTTCAGTAAAAACTGCTGACAAACTTTAAAACGCTTTTCGTTATAGGTAATGAAATATGCATAGCTCCACTGTTTTGTTGTTCTCCTTTGAACGCATTTCCGGGTCATGCACGATATAAGCCAATCTCTTTGTCGTATATTGTTGCCTAAGCCCCAAAAGTGTTCATTTAGCACCAACCGATCTTGCTCACTAAGCTTTTCACAACACTTGTTTCCACCCTTTTTACATACGCAGGCGTTTGGTTTAACTTCAAACAGCTTTCGCTTTTTACCCCTAAGCTTTTTAGGAAGTTTTCGTTTCCTCTTGTACCCTCTTAAGCAGAAATGATTTGTATCAAACTAAAATATATATTTTCGTTTTCAGCCATATTTTTTTTCTTTTTGCAAAATGGTTGCTTAAATCATGCATATACAGTATAATTGTAACAAGTGCTATTGCGAACAATGTAAATATACACGATAAAAGTGAAAATAAACATTACTCGTAAGATACCACAGAGAAGCACTTTTGAGGTAAGTAGCAATTTGCGGTCACAAAAAAAGTTAACAAACCTCAAAATTCACTTACACTAAAATTTCTTTTTGATTTAGTTTGATAACGGTACTATTCTCTATTATAAAAATTTGTGAGATGATTCAAATCATGCAAAACTATCGGTTTTCAGCAAAAAATTAATATCTGTGTTTTTGTTGGTTACACTTAAATTGCGGGAAGGGTTCGATATAGAGCACAAGCATTATCCGTCGGTTCATCGACAGATTGCCTTAAAATACATACATTTAATAAGAACTATTTGTATTGTTTTCGTGTTACTTTCGCAATAAGTATAAAAAGGTGCCGCTTACTGTATACGGTACAATGAAAACCAAAGAAAGTAAAAAATTGTAATAATGTTTTATTTCTTTATCGACGTTTTTGTGCGCTTTCAGCGAACACTATTTTTGTCTATAGGTTGCAAACATGTTTCCGACAGTTGAGTGATAAAAACTTTGTTCTCTTAAATTATTTTCCACACCTCACTATAATATCAAGATAGAAATTTATTTCGAAATCTCAACCGTTGTGTGGATCAATCAATACTCAACGGCGCGTTTGAAAAATTATCACTCAAGATTTGTGTTTCCTGAAAACGCCCATTGTGAATTCTTACAAATGAAAAATCTTTCATTCCTCCATTGCCATACCTACCAGTCTAATAAGCTGGCAGGAAGCATGGTTGTCAGGAATGGGGACAGAATGGAAGAAAGGCTTGTTTGTTTGAAAATACTTTCAGTTGCCATGAATTGCCCATTTGTGTTTCCAAGAAACGCTTATTGTAAATGTGTCTGTAGAAAAACAGGCCACATTTTAGTATTCATTTTTAAAATCTAGTTAATACAGAAAATTTGAGCAACCAGTTAAGCAAACATATTACAATATAAAAATAATGCAATATACCAGTGATCAAGTATGTAATCCAACAGTGACGGGACAGGTGATCCAGGCTGTTTACTATTGTGAAAGTTTTTTCTAACATTCGCCACTTGTAGGAACTCACAAAGATTATTATCTAGCACTCTTGCTCTTTCAATAGACTTTTGAAACTATTCTTTTATCCCCCACACTCACCTGCAAATAAACATGCGAAAGTGATAATCGACTTCCACCAACCCAAACCCCAATTGTGCGAAAAAACGTTAATATGGAACGCATTGTGAATGGAAGAGCAAAGCAGAGACGTCTTTGCCAAGGTGAGCTTGCAGTTAAAGCCTGAAATGAGAAGGGGAAAGTTAAATGTGGTGGGTTAATTTTTGCGTTCCGAGTAGGCCTTGAGACTTAGAATTTAAACTAATCGCTTAGCGTCATTTACCCCCTAGGAGATAACCAATTCGCGGTACGGGATATAGGTGAAAATGGGATACGTTTGATACCTTTTTCGAGAAAATATTTGTCGAAACCTAATTGATGTATCTAAAAGCCAAAGTTGTTTTCCTCTAGGCGATTTGTGAGATTTTAGACTTTTCCGACATTTTTTCCATATAAGTAAGCAGGACATTTTAATTCAACATTATTTGAGAAACCTCATTTTGTCAAAAGTTCCCCCTCGAAGGGGCACCCTTGAATTTTGCAGCGACACATATTTCAAATTTGTTTATTTTATCAGTTTTGTATATTTCAGATAAAATCAGGTTCTGTTAATTAAATTTTTTTTATTTTGATGGCAAAAATTTGGAATGTTCCAAGTACGAGTCTATAAGTAAATTGTTATATATTTTTACTTACCAATTATGATTTCCTTAAAAATAGATTTCAAAAACATATCTAACACTAGCCGCAAAATGAACTGGAATTAAAAATTTGAAATGGGTAATTCCAGCCTATAGTATAAGGAATTGTTATGACAATTAGTGAAATCGAGAACTAAGGAAGTGTCCCTAATTTCGCGGTACTAAGGATTTTTCTGATTTTCTACCTCTCTTGCGTTAAAACAAATGAAGGAAAACTAAAAACGTAAAATTTTCCCATTTACTTGATCAATTAAGATAAGTCTCCACCTATGTACTTTCAAACAAAACTAACAAATGTTTTAATTTATATAAATCAAAATGTGTGAGTACCTCAAATGTACGTAATTTCGTGGCAAAAATTTTCTGATGTACCTAATTCTGTGGTAAAGCGTCCCTAATTTCGTGGTATTTTGTTAAACTCTAATTTTATGGAAAAAAATAGTTATAATTGATTTCAAGGGCAAATTCCTAAAGATACACAAATTGATTTACTGAAATTCATATTCAGAAATTTAAAATTTAAACTATTTTTTCTTTTATTGTTATTTTATTTATGAAAAGAAAGAGTTTAAAAACCAAAATAAATAAATAAAAAAAATTAGTTTAATGTACGTACTTTTCAAAAACTTTTTATTTTTATTTTTATTTTTTTGTTGTTGTTTTCTTTTTGATTTTTTGTTTGTTTTGTATTTTTTCATTAAATCTAAGATTTCTTAGAACTTTAGACATTATTGATATGAAATAAGTAACATTAAATGAAAAAGGTTTAAAAGAAAAATAAAAAAAATTTATTCAATTGATATAACTTGTTACTTTTCTAAAAATTACTTTTATTTATTATTACTAAAATTTTATTTTTTTTATTTTATTCATTAGTGACACCATTAAGTGCTTCTGTCAAATCTGCTTTTGTGTAACGAGCTTTTGTAATTTTTTCTGTAAAATTAAGTTATTAACCCAATAATCAGCGAATAGAGATCGAATTAAGTTTGAGGCAGTTTTCTTAAATTTATTTCAAAAAATACGCGCATAAATAACTCCACTCCAAAACTGCGTGCTTTGCTGCTGAAATGTAAATGCGCAGTATACCACGAATTAGGGGCATACACAAAATTTGGTGTACGTAAATTCGTGGCATCGCTTTAAGTGGTAATTTGAGCTTTATATTCAATTTTGTTTTCTATTATCAATATTCATTCAAAACAATAGTAAAGAAGTTGAAATCTTGATACATTTTTTTAAATTAAACGAAAAATTATTGAATAAACAAAAGTTCTATAATGCCATTATTTCGTTAAAATGTTGTGCTTCGCAGAGCTTTTTGATTAAAATATTGACCAATAGATTAATAAAAGTGTACCACGAAATTACATCAAAATCTTCCTCGGGAGTTTATTTAATAATTAAAATACTTAAAAAATATGGTTTCTTATGAAATGTTAAAGAAAATATGAAAAACATAAAGTATTATATTACCCTCATTTCGTGGGTACCACGAAATTAGATACATCACAAAAAAGTGTGTCCCTAATTTCGTGGGTTAGAAATATTTAAAAAAAAGTTAAAAAAATTATTGGAATGAGTTTTGCAGTAATAGAAACGTTTCAGAAATTTTCACTAAATACCAAAAAATTATCATCATAAAAAAATTTACCGATACAATTTTTACAGGCTTAACAAAATTCACTGCACTCATTAATGCTATGTTCAAACAGAAAAATAAATTGAGGCTATTTCGATTTAAATTGAGTGGTGTTCATACAACTCTATTTAGCTTACACAATAGTAATTTGATAGCTGGTTGGCTCATCTCTACAGTAACAACATGTCTTTGTTGAGACTGTCAAAATGTGCGTGTTGGTATTAGGTGAATAGAATCGAATGAAAACATAAAACTTTGAAATTTTTGTGTGTTGTAAGAAAATGTGTTCAGTGTTTTGTTTTCATTTTGATTTTGCCATCTTCTTTTGACAGTCCCTACTCCAGTGAAATGAAAGACATAAAATCAGCTGATGAAATGAGCCAACCATGTAGTTCAGCCATGCGTAAGTGACGTTTAAATATACTCAATAAACACACTTTACAATGTTGCATTTGCAGGTTGAAACAATTTATTACGCAATTTTTTTTAAATTGGCAATTTATTATTACAATTTATTATATGACAAATTGCGTAATAAATTGCCCAAAGAGTATAAATTGCCAATTTGGTGTTTGTTTGAACCTAGTATAACACATTACTTAAGAGGCCTCATTACAACAGGCTCATTTTCCGAGCTTCCAACTTTATATTGCTTGATATTTAATATTAGGTTTAATATTATAAATTAGTAAAATATCAATTATTATACCATAAAAACCAATCTTTATTATGAAATTTTCAGTTTAAAGAACACTCCCACAATTCCTTGTTTGGAAGAAAAAATCGAAATGCCACGAAATAACGTACTACCACCTTAAGTTATTTAGGTCGAGTATCTGCGCCGAATTATTAATTTCAAACATTTTTTTAGTTATACACTATGAAAGTCTCACAATTTTATTACATTCCAAAAACTTGTAAATTTCACGAATGACAACTATCAGTTAGTTTAATTAAATGTCAACTTACTTCCCTAAGCGCCATCTGTTGGTAAGTAGTTAAATGGTTAGATGTCGTTTTCAAATTGAACATATGCCTCTAGTGTTCAACGGTAGCAAATTACCATTGTGAGATATATTTTTGCTATGGTGAGAAATCTTTCTAATAGTATTCTGTGAGAAATTGCAATTATTCATTTGATATTTGCCAAAAATATTCATTTAAATATATTTTGCTAGAATTTGCCACGGTGCCTTGATACTGCATTTCAATTTTATTAGCGTGTGTGAAAATAAGAAAATTAAGTCGAATCATGAGTAAGATTTTTTTACGAAGATTTTTAACTTGAATGTTCTCCTTTAAAGCTTTAATAGAATATGAGTAAGTAGAGTACTATTTCGCCTAACTATTCCAACCCTTAATGGCACCCCTACTCAAAAATGTCCCTATTGTAATGCGCAGTGAAATACCTTTCGTTTGATACCCATATCGCCATATCTCATGCAATTTTTTTTAATTCCGAATAGGTGCCAACCCTAAATGGCAACCCTACTCAAAAATGTCCTTATTGTAATGCGGAGTGAAATACCTTTCGTTTGATACCCATATCGGCATATCTCGTGCAATATTTTTTTTTTATTTCGAATATGTGGCAACCCTAAATGGCAACCCTACTCAAAAATTTCCCTATTGTAATGCGGAGTGAAATACCTTTCGTTTGATACCCATATCGGCATATCTCATGCAATTTTTTTTTATTTCGAATAGGTTGCAACCTTGTGAAACGTTCTGAGTGGCAACACCTAGGTAGAAAGTATTAGAAGGTGATACCCTATCTCTGTGCCAAACTTAATTTAAATCGGTTGAGCCGTTCCCGAGATCGTTCGGCTATACAAATATACAAGAATTGCTCGTTATAGTTATAAGATATTTACAAATTTCCGAAGTTGTTGGACCTTCCCTTAGGTTAATTTAATATGGAAATTCAAATAACTACTAAACTTGCTTAACAAGCAGTTGCTTCGTAAACAGAGTGCCTTTAAATTTGGTCCCTATTTAATTCTCCTAGGTTCTGAGGTTTCACTCCAAAATAGTACCGACACTTGCCGATCATTGAGATAATTGAGGTCCATCTTCTTAGACCAGGGTGAAGGGGTGAACCTTCTATGTCTAGTATTACCGTTCCGGGATTTACGTGTCTCTTGAGGCTGAAGGATGCCAAATTGCCGGAAGAAACGCTCGCGCATTACTTCGGGTCCGACAGAGCTTATTGCCAAATACAATTAATAATTTATCATTATGTTTTGCCGTGTTAGAAAAGGAATTGATGGTTGACCACAATTTACCTACACCCGCAGAGAGCTTGCAGTTCTTTAGCTGCTTTCTCCATTTGGCACGTTTGTGTTCATATTTACCAGCCGCATGATATCCAAGTTGAGATTCCTAATGCAGGTCGAACTATCTCGCTAGGTCACGTTCTCTTCCTAGGTTTGCAGCTTCAGCCGGGATAAGTGGCATGGTATCTTATATTCGACCGGCCTAAATAAAGCGTGCCGAAGCTGTAGCGGTAACTTAGCGGAACGCGCGCTTGCCTTGCCGGACATCAATCGGAATAGGTGCAGAAAAAAAAGTGGTCTATGAAAGTTGTGTAGTCTTACCAGTTTGCTTTTTTGAAATAAATACAAGTTCGCCTTTCAGAGGTGATGAAATTTGTGAGTTTTGCACTGGTGATGGAAGCCTCTGGGGGCTGTGACAGTTTCTTGCGATTCGAGTGGGAGCATCGCCCCTTGTCGTTCAAAAAGTCGTACTGCCTATTTGTGCTAGCTGCCTGCCTGTGGTGTCAGCTGGCAAGCTGGAATACCAGAGATCGTGGTTTGCGTTAAAATCGCCAATAATTAAACGGGTTTCGCCACTAAGTAGCGCACTGATATAGAGCGTTAGCCACTTGGACAGTAGGTGGTAGGAGGAATATAGATATTATTTCTAGGTCAACATCACCTGCGGCTGATGTTGCTTTGAAATAGACTGTATTGTATCAGTTTAAAAATAATTAATGTCTACATTCCTCCTGCCATCTGCTGAGGCGATATGTTATAAAAGCGAGGCCTCCTCCATAACTCTTTGCGCGATCTTTTCTATGGATGTTGTAGCCATTGCAAGTTCGAAGTTCCGATCTGGATATTAATTTTGTTTTCTGAAGTGCAGCTATAAGGACATTATTTTTATTCCAATCATGAAAATGAAAAGGTATATTAAGATTGTCACGAATCTCAAATTTGTAAGTCCTAAGATATAGACCCACCAATAAGTATACCGAACTGATCAGGTTGGCAATCTGGTCTGTCCGTCTCTCTGTTTGAACGCAAGCTAGTCCCTTCAATTTTTGAGTTATTTTGATAAAATTTATGTAGGTGTCTGATTGGACATTTGTTGGAACCGGCCGGATCGGACTACAGTAGCATATATCCCCCATACCGCGAATTCTTTATAAAATAGGTTTTTTGCCATATTTTCCTCAATGTTTGAGATATAAACTTCGAATTTCATCAGCTGATTTCTTCTGATAAAATCGTAGGGATCGGTGATATATGTAGTATATACTCCATACAACCGATTAGTCAGATCAGAAGCCTATCGTGATTTCCGCCCTATTTAAACAGGTATAAGTTTCAAATGTCGTATTGATCGGTCATATATATAGCACATATCCCGTACAACCGATTTTTCAGGTAAGAGATTAATGGTCATGGGTACCACATGCAGACTAAAAGAAACGTGAAACTTTATGTGAAGACTACCGATATATTATTTCTTTGATATATATAGAAAATGTTGCTTATGTACATCTGTTTTCTATATATTACATATCTTATTTAGCCGATTATTCGCATATTATGAATGGGACAAGATTATTGCTCAGCTCCACTCATGAAAGGTATAAAGTTTTTAGTACAACAGAAGACGGTCCCGTCCTTACCTGCTATTCATGTAATCAGTTATCTCCGCGATCTTTCCGGTTAACTCATTACGAATTAATTGCAGAATTCTGAAGTGCAAGAGGGGCAGTCGTAACTCTGGGGGTTGTTGGAAATGGGTTTAAACGCTCCGACGGATTGAGGCTGTGTCGTGTGTGCTGTCCGACTGCTGCTAGTGTACCTGGTGTTGATGAGCTGGGACTTCTGTGACAATCACAAATATTCTAAACTGGCATACGGAGCACGTGAATCTTCAATCCATGCTTTCAGTACTAATAAAATTAGTGCACTTAGTCATGAGCCAAAAAATTTTGTCTAAATGTGTACTTAGTCAAGTACAGACAAATACTATGAGTCATTAGCACATAAAACTTCGTTTATCATCGGTTTTACTTTGGCGCTGTATTCAATGTACATCATTGTTTTGCTAGCGTCAGAAGACTGATATGACTTTATTCATTTTATTGCACTATTAGTCTTACTTACTCCCATTAGTGTTTTCGTATAACACAGTTGACTTTCTTGCTCAATAAGTCAATTGAGCACTGAACTGCTTCGTGGCTTATGAGCGGTTATTCATTTTACGAAGCATGACTATGTAAATGTGTGTTAGTGGATATAAGTGCTTGATATTCCTTTGTTTGCATAGGCACTAATACTCATTTTTTAGTTAGTCCACTAATAACCTTAAAAGATGAATAATGATGACAATTTGTGAGAGAGACGCAAGAGATTGAATGAGGTTACCAGAAGGAGTTTGCTTTTTATTTGACCAAACTTGCTACTATACATGCATACAAATAATTATACTCAAACACTTACTTTATATAGGCCCCAAAGTGATAGCAAGCAGTAGAATATTATAATTAGCCATTTCCATATGGGACTAAGGCAAAACGTGGTAGCCGTAACAAGAGGCAGAGCACCTGAAAAATCAAAATCAAATCCATAAAAATACAATTGGAATTATGCAAAGTACGAACTATTTAAATTTGTAATATGTATTGCAGTTACACACATATATATGTATGTGGCTGAAAATATACGTTGTTAATATTATTTTAGGTATATAATCGATATCACCATAAATGCAGTTGTTAAGATCCCTACCTGTAATAAATATTGGTTGATCGATCGAAGATAGAAGTCAAAATATTTTTCATGAGTGAACTTATTTAAGAGCATTTGTAGGATTATGCGTCAAATAATGGAAAAGCCCGCGAAATAATAATTGACACACATCACCACTTCTTTGATTTCAAAGCCGCCTTCGACAGAGCGAAAAGGAGCTGCCTATGAATATGCCGCTATGTCTGAATTTGGTTTTGGCGAGTGTTATCGATGTTGATGGTCATTTGCCGGATATAAGTCCGGTACGTTCCGGTAACAAAGCACCATTAACGTACTAGCCCGACCATCTCGAGAACGATTTATATGACCACATTAAACCTTCTAGGCTATCCCGCCCTTCCCACCACCTAGTTCCATGAGGAACTTGCGGTCGCCAGAGCCTCGGCTATTAATGAAACAGGATTCGCCATAGGTAGGTGAGGTTGACAATTGGGTTGGGGAAGCTATATATTGCGCTGGCAACCGCTTGAGAGGGTTACACTACACAACCCTTGAATCAATTTGGTATTTAGTCGCCTCTTACGACCGGGGGTATATTCTAAGATTTAAAAGAAGTAAATGTGCATTATATGAGGGCTGTAGTATAAAAAACGATACCTCAAAAGAAAATTAAAAAGAGCATTTTTTGGAGAACATCTTTATGACTTCAAAGCAGAATAATATCCTACATAATACGGCGAAGGCTAAGCTCAGATTCCCTTAATTCTCGGGGTAATCCAAATTTATCAACGAGTTCCGGAACTGCAAAGTTTCCTCAGTCCTTTCTAAAAACATGAATTCATATTTTAACTGCATATTATAAACCAGCAATAAATATTTTTGAATGATTCCAAAAAAAAAAAAATCCCAAACAAGTTAAATGTTTTTGTTGGAAGGGATTGCTGGCGCTTTTTTATGTAATAATAATGAGGTTCTCAACAATCATTTTAATGTATAATTTCATGTACAGTCGAACTTCCATAACTCGAATCCCTATAATCCCAAAAAAAACTTCGACTTACGGAGACTTAGAGTTATAGAACCATTTTTTTTTTTTTTTTTGATAAAAGCAAGCACTTTATGAAGTATGCTTGTATTAAATGATGAAAACGTACATATTTTTATGTATAGTTTTTTCCTATCAGTTTGTTGGTAAATTCTTAGTTTTTTATAAGCTGGTCTGATCTACTAATTTCCATGGTGAAAATAAAACACGATTATTCCACCTTCAGCCCGACGTTTCGCCAAATTTCCTTGGTATTTCAAGGGCGTAATGCTATATTTATTTTTTCCCCATATTTATACTTAGTTGAGCAGAGTTCACAGAGTATATTAACTTTGATTGGATAACGGTTGGTTGTACAGGTATAAAGGTATCGAGATAGATATAGACTTCCATATATCAAAATCATCAGTATCGAAAAAAAATTCGATTGAGCCATGTCCGTCCGTCCGTCCGTCCGTTAACACGATAACTTGAGTAAATTTTGAGGTATCTTGATGAAATTTGGTATACAGGTTCCTGGGCACCCATCTCAGATCGCTATTTAAAATGAACGATATCGGACTATAACCACGCCCACTTTTTCGATATCGAAAATTTCGAAAAATCGATAAAGTGCGATAATTCATTACCAAATATGGATAAAGTGATCAAACTTGATTGGAGTTGAACTTATGACGCAGAAAAGAAAACTAGTAAAATTTTGGACAATGGGCGTGGCACCGCCTACTTTTAAAAGAAGGTAATTTAGAAGTTTTGCAAGCTGTATTTTGGCAGTCGTTGAAAATATCATGATGAAATTTGACAGGAACGTTACTCCTATTACTATATGTATGCTTAATAACAATTAGCAAAATCGGAGAACGACCACGCCCACTTTTTGAAAAAAATTTTTTTTAAAGTCAAATTTTAAAAGAAACGTTAATATCTTTATGGTATATAAGTAAATTATGCCAACACTCAACTCCAGTAATGATATGGTACAACAAAATACAAAAATAAAAGAAAATTTCAAAATGGGCGTGGCTCCGCCCTTTTTCATTTAATTTTTCTAGGATATTTTTATTCCATATATCGAACAAAACATTACCAATCCTTGTGAAATTTGGCAGAGTCTTAGGTTCTAGGACGATAAATGTTTTCTGTGAAAAAGGGCGAAATCGGTTGAAGCCACGCCCAGTTTTTATACACAGTCGACCGTTTGTCCTTCCGCTCGGCCGTTAGCACGATAACTTGGGCAAAAATCGATATATCTTTACTAAACTCAGTTCACGTACTTATCTGAACTCACTTTATATTGGTGTAAAAAATGGCCGAAATCCGACTATGACCACGCCCACTTTTTCGATATCGAAAATTACTAAAAATGAAAAAACTGCCATAATAATATATCAAATACGAAAAGAGGGATGAAACATGGTAATTGGATTGGCCTATTGACGCAAAATATAACTTTAGAAAAAACTTTGTAAAATGGGTGTCACACCTACCATATTAAGTAGAAGAAACCATAGAGAAACCATATTAAGTACAAACAAATTCTAGAGTCAGCCCTGGTCCACCTTTATGGCGATATCTCGAAAAGGCGTCCACTTATAGATTTAAGGCCAACTCCCTTTTAAAATACTCATTAACACCTTTCATTTGATACCCATATCGTACAAAAAAATTCTAGTCACCCCTGGTCCATCTTTATGGCGATATCTCGAAAAGGCGTCCACCTATAGAACTAAGGCCCACTCCCTTTAAAAGTACTCATTAACACTTTTCATTTGATATCCATATTGTACAGACGCATTCTAGAGTCACCCCTGGTCCACGTTTATGTTGATATCCCGAAAAGGCGTCCACGAATAGAACTAAGGCCACTCCGTTTTAAAATGCTCATCAACACCTTTCGTTTGATACCCATATTGTACAAACGCATTCTAGAGTCACCCCTGGTCCACGTTTATAGCGATATCTCGAAAAGGCGTCCACTTTAAGATATAAGGCCCACTCCCTTTTAAAATACTCATTAACACCTTTCATTTGATACCCATATCGTACAAAAGCATTCTAGAGTCACCCCTGGTCCACCTTTATGGCAATATCTCGAAAAGGCGTCCACCTATAGAACTAAGGCCCACGCCCTTTAAAAATACTCATTAACACCTTTCATTTGATACCCATATTGTACAAACGCATTCTAGAGTCACCCCTGGTCCACGTTTATGGCGATATCCCGAAAAGGCGTCCACCCATAGAACTAAGGCCCACTCCGTTTTAAAATACTCATCAACACCTTTCGTTTGATACCCATATTGTACAAACACATTCTTGAGTCACCCCTGGTCCACGTTTATGGCGATATCTCGAAAAGGCGTCCACCTATAGAACTTAGGCCCACACCCTTTTAAAATACTCATTACCACCTTTCATCTGATACTCATATCGTACAAACAAATTCTAGAGTCAGCCCTGATCCACCATTATGACGATATCCCTAAATGGCGTTCATCTATAGAACTATGGCCCACTCCCTCTTAAATTACTCTTTAATACCGTCCATTTGATACACATTCCAGGGTTACCCTAGGATCATTTTACTACGAGGTGATTTTCCCTTATTTTGTCTCCATAGCTATCAACTGAGTATGTAATGTTCGGTTACACCCGAACTTAGCCTTCTTTACTTGTTTTTATTTAAAAAAGTATTGTCACGGATATTAGCATCACTAAGCTATACCATCACTAAGGCGATGCTAATGCCATGCTAAGCGGTATTTACGTCAGTAATCAAATCATGTATACACATATATAAGGCAGCCGAGAGATGTCACACACGGATGCATTTACTTATACGCCTATGTGTGTGCGAGAGACTGTAAACTACAAACTCACATACATATGGGAGACGCTGAAAAGTAGACAATTGTAAACAAGTAGAAACTATATAAGAACTATAAACACACGAAATAGTTGGTAAGTTCTGGAAATAGAAGAGCCTAGATGCATGCAGCGTAAACTATAAAAGCGGCGCAAGCGAGTAAGAAGTAATTCAGTTTGATTTGAGTTGTCAAGCAGTTTCGATTAAGACGATATCCAGCGAGCAATAGCAGTATTATTTTGAAAGTCAGTTTCATTTAAGCTATCAGTTTGGTTATTAAGCCAGCTAGTTGCAAAGTATAAGTGTTATTGTGAAGAACTTTAATAAAGGCCATTTTTCCATTATTCAATATTGGAGTTATTTATTCAACAGTTTAGTGATTCGAACGTTAGAAGAAGAGGCAAATAAGAGGATTTGCAAGCAAATTCGTTACAGTATTTTACAGAAAGATTGTTGACATCAATTCTGGAAGGCTGATGAATAGTGTCTTCCTCCGAAGCTTCGTCCCCACTCTCCGTTCCGCTTAAGATTGGATCCTCTGATTCAGGAAAGTAACGTTCCACAATAACATCCTCTGTAGGAAATACAGTTGTACAAAGCTCGTCAACTACTTCCATATAATCTTGAACAGTAGCAGTGCATGTTACTTGGTTTGCTGTAAGCCAAGCTTCGAAATCAGCTTCAATAAGTTTCTGATTATCATCAATATGGTTCAAAAAAATTAGTGGAATGTCATCTTCCTCTTCCCATTCAGAATATTGAGCAAATCCAGCTTTTTTGAAGTAATTCGCTATTGTTTGACTACTAACTTCAGTATTCCAAGCTGTACTTACATAATTGACGCAATCCAGGAATGTAATATTCTGCTTTTTGTTTGTCTCTATGCGTTTAAGTGCTTCTTTCACCAGTCTACTACGATAAAAAGCTTTAAAATTTTGAATTATTCCCTGATCAAGGGGTTGCAATTTAGCGGTCATATTCGGAGGAAAAAATGCCAATTCAATAGCTTTTAGTTTGTTTTGTACTTCTTTCGGATGTGCTGGACGGTTATCAATAAATAATAGAATTTTTCGGCCGTAACTTTGAAAGTTCTTAACCAATTTTAGAATCCAATCTTCAAAAAATAGACCTGTCATCCAAGCCTTCGTACTTGCTTTGTAATCTACGGGAAGCCACTTAACACCACGAAAGCACCGAGGGCTTGCACTTTTTCCAATCAATAGAACTTGTAAGTTTTTCCCGTATTGGCCGGGACATCCCGTATTTTTCACAAATTTTAAAGTGTCCCGCCGGGAAATGCTATGTCCCGGCATTTTCACAATATCAAAATTAATAAATTATAATCTGCTACGAAACATGGCCATCATTGTTTACTATATAGTTTGGCAGCTTAAATTGAGGTTATGTTGCGAATAGAGTGGAAGGCAGTGAAATAGGCAGTCGAATGACATATAATGAAGGAATGGTGTTCGGAGTTTTTTCAATGTTAAAAAAAAGTGATAAAAGCTTTAATATAAATAAAAATGTTGTTTTAATGACAACAAAAACGCCTTATATATTCTATATACATAAATTCGTAAGGATTATCTCACTTTAAAATTTGAGCTAAATAATCTCAAGTTTTTTTTTTTTGAAACTGAGTCGAGAACTGTGCGTGTGAATGTGCGAATTTTCACCGATCAGCTGTTAGTTGCGCTACTAGGTAAGATTTACAATATCCATCATCCGGTGGCAAAATCCTGAGCCAGATAAATTATTTTGCATGTAAATGCAACAACAACGATTTGAGCTAGATAAATCCAGATAAAGTCTGGTTCAATTTGTGAGCCAGATAATTTGTTAATTACTTCTTTTTAGTTTGGCAACGCTGCCTTTAATAACCTACTTTTCCAAAAATAGATGTCGCTGTTTAGCCTTTCGTCGTATGAGTTAAATGAAAAACAGCGGCGACATCTGCCTATCACATTTCACGTGTGCGAAAATTTCACGACATCTGCTTCTCAAGTCTCTGAATTATCCAGAGCATTCCCGTGAGAATTGAGCGTGAGCCGGAGCTGTAAAACCCACTGGATGACAGCAAATGATGGCCATATTTGCGCCCTCGATTGTATTCAGCTCATTAGCATATTGCATGCAACTCTGTGAAGAAGAAAAATTCATCCCTACCCTGCGAAAATTGTGTGACCAAAAACGCACACGGCACGATCACATTAATAGGAACGAAACAGAAAAGTTGGTGAAAAATCTACTCTCGCTCATGCAAATGTGACTATGAATATGACTACTACAATTACCGTAAATTACTAGTCAGATGACATAGGTTTTTGCAGGGTACTGTGGTTCTGAATATTGCAGGGATGCACCTTAACGTTAAGCTAATCGTTTATCAAAAAATTTCCACCGTTTCCGTTGAAACACTTCGAAATATTATCGATAAAGAAATTATCAAGATAAATTGTATCTCGTTTTTAACCGAAACGAAAAGCTTTCGTTAACGTTAAAAACGTTAACAAAAACGTGATACTTTATGTTTGAATTGTGCTGGCAATGCTATAGCCATGGTGAAGCCGTAAGGAGGTAACAACGAGCGCACATACACACACAAACACTATGTAATTTGTTTGTGTAATTCGTTGGTGGTAATGTCAAAAATACTCTGAGAAATGTTCGTACTGTCAAAATTCATGAGAAAAGTTGCAATCAGCTTGGCTAATGCTTTCACCTTTAATGACTCCGCCATCAATCAGCTTTGCCAGCATAGTTTGAAATTAATAATCAACATAAACGATTTGATTTCGTTTTGATATGGCAGAAAACGAAACGAAATCATTTCGTTAATTTGACGATCTTAACGTTAATAAACGAAACGAAATGACTTCGTTTCGTTTATTAACGTTGATTATCGTAACGAAATGATATCGTTTCGTTGGTTAAGCATGCCTGGAATATTGTCAATGTTTGAAATTTCGCACACTTAAATATTCATTTTGCAAGGCAAGTGTTGTGTTTTAAAATAACGTTTGGAAAATGAATCCATAGAATATTGAATTCACATTAAACACAGTAAACGTATTAATGTTTATCCTGTTTCATAAAAATATTTCTTATAAATAACTGAGTTTAAAAAGTTTAATTCTGTCTAAAAATTATTTCGCCGAATGAGCAACCTTGTTTTATTCAGCCCTATTCTGCATTTCGACTTGGATTGGAATTTTTTCGATTTGGCAATTTTGGTATTCTGCGTTCCAATCTCTTTCGATCCAACTTCGAATCGTTCGATTTTGTGTATTCTGCATTTCGATCGTAGTTCCGTTTTTCTAAGTTGCAAATTTGTTGGCGGAAAATTATTTTCCTTTTATTTTTTTCTTAATTTATAACAGAATTTTAACAAAAATGTAGTAAAACTTGATGAGAAATGTAAAAGGCTTCATGGTGATTGTTTTTTATGTTTCCAACACAAGTGCAGTATGAGACGTTGGCTAATTTAATCGCAACGGTTGCCTTCGCATAAAATTCTTGCTTCGCTTGTATATTCTCCTCTTTGCTTTGTTCAAATGTTATCCACTGAGGGTATAATTTTGGTTGCATTACATCCAGAAACATAGACAGTGACTTTGACACTGTTGACTCTCCCATTCCTACATTACAATCCGCCCCTATTTCATGCTGGTGGCCACTGTGGTGTGATGGTAGCGTGTTCCGCCTACCACACCGTATGCCCTGGGTTCACACCCCAGCCAAAGCAACATCAAAATTTTAGAAATAAGGTTTTCCAATTAGAAGAAAATTTTTCTAAGCGGGGTCGCCCCTAGGCAGTGTTTGGCAAGCGCTCCGAGTGTATTTCTGCTATAAAAAGCTCTCAGTGAAAACTCATCTGCTCGGCATAAAACATGTAGGTCCCCGTCCGGCCAATTTGTAGGGAAAACCAAGAGCACGACGTAAATTGGAAGAGAAGCTCGGTCTAAGATCTCTTCGGAGGTTATCGCGCCTTACATTTATTTTTATTTTATTCCATGCTGGTAACTGCCTTCTGCAAAAACTCTCAAAGCAGCTAAAACAATATTAAGGGCAGATGTCGACGCCGAAGTCCTTGGACGAATTTGCCCCGTCTAAGATCTCTTCGGAGGTTATCGCGCCTTACATTTATTTTTATTTTATTTCATGCTGGTAGCTGCCTTCTGCAAAAACTCTCAAAGCAGCTAAAACAATATTAAGGGCAGATGTCGACGCCGAAGTCCTTGGACGAATTTGCCCCGCGAAAGTATCTAACACATACTTGAAAGCATCATTAAGACGAAAGTTTTTTTTGAACCTAAATAAGAAAATAAGTAATTAAACTTTACCACTTTTAAGTTCAATTTCTTACAATTCGTCACTCATCTCAAATGGATTACACAAAACTCGCAATATTTGCCTTTCCATTCTCGCCTGACCATTTTCGTATGCGTTGCTTTCCAACTCCACAAATGATGCCGCGGCTATTGATTCCATTATAATAGACAGCTATAATTTGTGTCTGTTCGTTGGGTCCAGTTATATGCCAAAGCAAGCTGCCGGAGTAGAGGAAGGTGAAGCGAAAACGCAAACAATCCTTGCGGAAAGAATAAATAAATCTTTATAAAGCATTTTAGGCCACTGCAATGAAATTAGCATCCATAAAATTCAGAAAATGTCAGCTATAGTCGTGCAGGAATCCGTTTTAACAAAACTTGGTGGCCACGGCAGGGGATTGCCCAAAAGAACGACAAAAACACACTTACAATTATGAAAGCACTTTACTAAAAAAAATATAACACTGCGGCAATATATTCTATTGCTTTTTTTTGTACAAAATGGCGTGGATAATGAAATATAAACGTTTTTCAGTGTTTTTTACAGATTTTCTTTAATTTATTTTGTTCCAATGTTCACACATTCCGTACAAACAGCTGATTTCGAAAAATCATTTAGTCTTCCTCTTCTCGTTACGATTCCGTCGTAATGCAGTATACCGAAGTTCGATTAAAGCGGAGCGTAGAACGGGAACGTAATCGAAATGCAGAATAGGGGTGATTATTTGTTTCATCAATTCAACGTTTTGTTCAATACCTTTTCTTCCATTTATCAAGCCAACCTGTGCTTGCCATAAAATGATAAACGCCAAAACGCTTAGCAAATTCCCTTGCCTTTTCCTTTAATATTGATTCGGATATAGGCATGTTTGAATCTCTAGCTGCTGTGTGTGCTGGTCGGAATACTATATTTTGCAGCAGCGTTATTTTTCTTTAACCCATTTTCCAGTTCTATGATCAGTTTATATATTTCCTTAATCGACAAAGATTTTAAAACACGTTTGGTTGCCATTATAATAAACAAAAGGATTTACATAATTTACACTTGACTGTTTACTTTATTAGTATGACTATCATTTATAACTAAACTATGGAAACAAAAACAAGCATTTAATGTACAAATAGGGGACTCCCCGAAACAAAATTAAATTCAAAACAATATGCTCTTTTGTTTTGAATTTAATTTTGTTTCGGCGAAACCCCTCCTATTTGTACATTAACAGAGAGACAACGTAACTTCGAGTTAGAGAATTACTTTGTATGGATGCTCGTTCGAGTTATAGAGAACTTCGAGTTGTGGAAGTTCGAGTTACGGTAGAAGAATTGTATGTAATTTATAGCGTTTTCTTTTCTGAAATAAATTGTTGCCTAAGTAAATGGGCGGCCACCGTGGTGTGATGGTAGCGTGCTCCGCCTATCACACCGTATGCCCTGGGTTCAACTCCCGGGCAAAGCAACATCAAAATTTTAGAAATAAGATTTTTCAATTAGAAGAAAATTTTTCTAAGCGGGGTCGCCCCTCGGCAGTGTTTGGCAAGCACTCCGGGTGTATTTCTGCCATGAAAAGCTCTCAGTGAAAACTCATCTGCTTTGCAGATGCCGTTCGGAGTCGGCATAAAACATGTAGGTCCCGTCCGGCCAATTTGTAGGGAAAAATCAAGAGGAGCACGACGCAAATTGGAAGAGAAGCTCGGCCTTAGATCTCTTCGGAGGTTATCGCGCCTTACATTTATTTATTTATTTAAGTAAATGGTAAAGCCTTAATAGAGTTGCTCCTACCCCAAAAAATTTTGAACATTTATAGTGCATGCAAAGAAGATAAATCGCTACCCCGTGTATTAGCTGATTTTCACAAACGCGCTGTCAATGATAATAAAAATTCATTAGCAATTATTTCCTTCATTTAAATTTTCTTCGCCTAAAAATATGTGAAGTTACGAAAATAAATTGCCACGATCAGCCAGTTTAGCAGAGTTGCACTGCCACACCGCCATTCTTTGCAGGGTAAAATTGTAACGCTTTTGCGTTGCGAGCAGGCAACAATTTTCACAAAAGAACGAAATACCCCGTAAAGGCGTTACCTGCTTTTTAGAACAGAACAAAATATATTCACAACACTTGCGCGGCGTACAAAAAGCGTAACACTTTTCCCAGAAAAGAAAACGCTATTACTCTCATAATGCTATTGCCACCCGATTTCGTTCGAGTTATAGAAAATTTGAGTTACGGAAGTTCGACTGTATATATACATATGTACATATATCTGTGGTCATAAGCAATAATCGCCTAAGTTCGGCGTAAAAAGATGGGACATAGGCGATTAATGCTTGTGACCACAGATATGTATGTAAAAGCAATTAATTGAAAATCTGTCTCTACCTATTGTCAATTGATAACCTTTGGTCATTTCCGAATTTATTTCAAGCAGCTACTTTCGCGACTTTCTCATGTTGGTAAATAAACAATGAGACTTTTCAGGCACGAGATGAATAATATATATTTGGTAAGTATCAGTTTGAAATCGGTAGTCGCTGTGAAAATGTGTTCAGACCAACAGCAGCAGTTTTTGTTTTATTTCCTTTTTTTAACAACTGTCAATTATTTTACGAATTGTCTTGTCGCGACGACGATAAAACGGACTACATATCCAGATTTTCAAACAGAAAACGCACGCGAACTTTTACGTATTTCGAAATCGGCTGAAATGCTTAACTACATAGAACCCAAAGTAGGCGTTTGTGATGATTTTTATCGTTATGCTTGTGGTAATTGGCATAAAATTAATCCAGCACGTTTGTCGGAAGGTAAAACCGGACTCTTTAATGTACTCAAAAAGTCATACAATCGACGTGTGGCGCGCTTGATGAGCGAACCCCATCGTACCACAAGCGAAACGGAAATGAAACGTAAAGTCAAATATTTTTTTGAATCATGCATGAACAAAGCGGAACTACGAGCCAACTATCGACAGAAGCTGCTGACAGTGTTGGAAGAATTTGGGGGCATGCCGGCGTTGAAGGGCGCGCAATGGCAGGCAGATAAATTTGATTGGTTAGAAGTGATTGCGCTCATATTGCGTAAATATGGCAAGCAAATTATTTTGGGAGCAGATATACATGCCGATCTTAGCAACAATGAAGTAAATCGCTTATATTTGGGGCAACTGGATAAGCTGGTGACAGCACGCGCGAACGACTATTATATAGCCTTGGCTGTGGCGAGACAAAGAGAAATGTACGAGGTGTTAGGCATGAGCATGGAGTCAGCTGCTAGGGTGGCTTCAGAGACGGTAGATTTTGAAAAGCAACTTGCAGCAGGTAAATTGGATGCTAACAAAGGTGTCGGTATGGAGGATAAGGCGCAACTCACACTACTCGAAGCGATGACAGAGAATTATAAGCCAACATTAAATTTTACGCATTTCGTTCAGACTTGGTTGGGCCATCCATATGTGTTACCCGTTTATGCATATGTCGAATCGTATTTAGATAATTTGCGTAAAATTATCGATGATACACCCAAAGAAATTGTCGCTAATTATATTTTGTGGGAGCTGTTACAAGATTTTCGTATGGAAGCAAACGACTCGGAAGAGAAACATCAAAATCATTGCGTTGAGCGTACAAAACATTTTTTTGTCAAATATTTGGACTACATGGTTTATCAAGAGTTGTTGGCGCATAACGCGCATATAGACGAGGAACTGCAACTTTTGTGGATGGAATTGAAAAATACATTTAGTGATGCGTTACAATCGGATACGAACTCATGGATGTCAGAGACAACACGTGACAAAGCATTGGAAAAACTATTGGCCATGTCTATGGAGATAAATTCGTATGAGCATGAGAATTTCGAAAAACAATATAGTGATATAGTTATTAGTACAGATACCTATTTCGATAATGTGTTACAAATTTTAGAAGCACGCGGACGTAATTATCGTTTACGTTTGCTCGAGCCACCTAAACTTGACGATGGTGAAACTCTCAGTTTTACACCTGCCTATGCTGTAGAATACAATAGAGTTCTTATACCAGTCGCTTTTCTACAGCCACGTTTTCTTTGGGATCATGCCTACCCAACTACACTTAAATATTCTACAATCGGTTTTATATTGGCACATGAAATGGCTCACGGTTTCGATTCCATTATACGTAAATATGATGCTAAGGGAAATTTGAATAATTGGTGGGATCGCCAATCCACCGAAGAGTTTGCCAAACGTAAAGAATGTTTACGTCAACAATATGGTGCATATCGTTATAACGGTCGTAAATTACCGAAGACTAATGCCCAAGATGAAAATATTGCCGACAATGTGGGCTTACGTATTGCTTATGCCGCATTTCAACAATGGATTTGGAAACAGCAGGAAAATGCAACGCTGCTGTCGCATGAGTCTCTACCAAATATGCATTTAACGCCATATCAATTGTTCTTTTTGAGCTTGGCACAAGTTTGGTGTACGGATGTGAGTCGACATTGGCGCCAAATTTTTTTAGCTACCGATATTCATGCACCCGAAGAAGTGCGTGTTGTTGCAATGTTATCGAATTTTAATGCATTCGCTGTTGAATTCGAGTGTGCAAAAGATACAAAAATGAATCCAAAACGGAAATGTGTGATATATTAGTGTATGTGTGGAGTGGAAAAAGATATATGTGACCTGGGATCATGAAACGGCCCTATTGTGCGAAAATATCGTTGTTCACTTTTTAAGTGATTCTTATAGGAAATTTAACGCTCTTGCCAATGGAACAAACCGCAACCGTTTTCTATCTTTCTTAGTTTTTCACAAATCGCATTTAAAGCCAAATCGGACCAAAAATACGATTTTTCGAAATATTTCGAAGAGAAGCGCACAAGCAATCATTTGTGCAAGTATCACTCACATATACACGCGCATATGAGAACCTATCGGAGATTTTTTTCTTATTATTGCATTGTCATCGGGTTCTGAACTATATTCCAAGTTTCATGCTTGTAGCTTGAGTCATGCTAAACAAACGCGTTTTTCTCGAAAACTTGTTTTCGCTCAACAGGGTCGTTTCACGATTCTAGGTCACATATGTAATGCGTTTCAGAGATTAGTTTTTAAAATTATTTCCATTTTTATGTTACTTCATTCTTTCTTTTTATGCAGTAAAGACTAATATGATAATTTGAATACTGATAACTCGGATTTTTCATTATAATGGCCCCTATTATGAGACAAATTCGATCTTCGACTGTGGTCGAAAAAGCTGATCGAACGAATTTTCATTCGGTATTATGACACTCAATCGATCAAGACTAGTGTCATTGTTCGATAATTCGATAAATTCAAGCGTTCAGAAAAGCACATTCCCATCATCTTTCAAATAAAATAAAAGCAAAATTATTTATTATGAAGAAAAAAGATTCAAGGTTCGATTCGAGGTCAAGGCCAGAAAAATAATTTTTTTCTAATGATAATTATTGTTATTTTTTATTTTTCTAAATTTGAAAAATTGTATTTTGTAATTGACAATAAACAAATGCAGCATTATCAGTGATTTGGAACAGATGGCGCAACACTGAATAAATATAGTTGGTAAGAAGGAATAGAAGTAGCGATTTGTCAGTCAAACAAACCACCGCTGTATAGCTAAATGGTTAGCGCAGCGTGCCTAAAGCGTACTGACGATGAAGGCTTAGCACCCTTCGAAATTGATCTATCTGCGCAGCTATGGCAGGTTGTCTGAAAATTTTTTTACTTACTATTCCAAAAACAAAATACAATTTTTCAAATTTAGAAAAATTAAAAAATAACAATAATTATCATTAGAAAAAATTATTGTTCTGGCATTGAGCTCGAATCGAACCTTGAATCATTTATCAATAGGCCGATAAATATAAAAACAATTACGAAGAAAAAAGCTTAAGTACTGTAACTAGCCAGAAGTATAAAACGCTGAAATGAATTTCAACGCGTAATTGTAGCTTTCTAAACATTGTTGTTCCATGTGTTAAAAACTCAACTTCATAATGACCATGGAAGCGTTAATGGACTTGCTGTCCAGTAAAGATGAATGGCTGCAACAATGCGCAAGAACCAAGTCTAGTCCAACCCTTTTGAAATTGGCAACAATTCTCAGATTTTGCGCTAGGGATTGTCTCAACTAAGCATCGGGCACGAGAATACACTCGGAATTTTTTCCACCTGATCCTTTCTGCAAGTTCCTTTTGTTATAAACGGATTTTGTCCAATTTTCGAAACCAGTCTTCCAATAAGTTGTTTTGTATTCACGACCTTGCACCTATATGTAGGGTTCTTAAATTATATTGACTCAATTATTATACTCAGCGTGCTTTGCACACAGAGTATATTAACTTTGATTGGATAACGGTTGGTTGTACAGGTATAAAGAAATCGAGATAGATATAGACTTCCATATATCAAAATTTTCAGTTTCAAAAAAAAATTTGATTGAACCATGTCCGTCCGTCCGTTAGCACGATAACTTGAGTAAATATTGAGATATCTTCACCAAATTTGGTACACTAGCTTATCTGGATAGATTGGTATGGAAAATGAGTGAAATCGGATGATAACCACGCCCACTTTTTATATAAATAAAATTTTGGAAAACACAAAAACCTGACAATTTAGTAAATAATATACCTAGAATGTTGAAACCTAGAACTTTTGAAATGGGCGTGGCACCGCCCACTTTTGATAAAATCAATTTTATAAATATTATTAATAATAAATCAAAAATCGTTAAACCTTACTTACTTACTTAATTGGCGCTTAACCGTCTAATCGCTAAACCTATCGTAACAAAATTCGGCAGAGAGATTGCCTCCACTATAAGGAATGCTTTGAAGAAAATTAACGAAATCGGTTAAGGACCACGCCCACTTTTATATAAAGGGTTTTTAAAAGGGTCGTGGACAAATAAAATAAGCTATATTTTTGCAAAAAAGAGCTTTTTATCAATGATATTTCATTTCCCAAGTGTATTTATAACAATAAATAGGAAAAACTTCAAATTTTAAAAAATGGGCGTGGCACCGCCCCTTTTTTGACTAAGAAATTCTCTATGTTTCGGGAGCCATAACTCGAAGAAAAATTAACGGATCGTTATAAAATTGGGTACACAGATTTTCCCTATAGTAGAAAATATTTCTAGTAAAAATGGACGGGATCGGTTAAAGACCACGGTAACTTAGATATAAAACAGGTTTAAAAGGATCGTAGGCTAGAATAATAAGCTATAACTTAGCAAAAAATAGTTTTGAATCAATGGTATTTCACTTATTAAGTTTTATTGTAAGAGGAAATATGGAGACATTTTTTTTTAACGGGCGGTGCCACGTGTTATGTAGAAAAGTAATTTATCTGAAATGAAATGTACAATTGAAGCTAACGCTGAGTATATAATGTTTGATTACACTCGAACTTAGACACCTTTACTTGTTTTTATTTAACTTTGTTATTATGTTACTTTGTACTTTGTAATTTTAATATGTTTTACAATATTTTAATTTTCAATATTGAGTTTTCTATTTTCAAAAATTTTCATTATTATTCAATTTTGCATCATAAAAATATAACATTTTCTTTTAAATAATTTTTGTGTGGATATTAATTTTAATACAAATAAAGCATCATATAATATATACGATTAATGCAAATAGTTTGAAATTACTATTAGGTAGCAAAAAAGTAAAAGTTAAACACAAAAAACTTACGTTTCAGAAAATTTTCTTCTAATTCGATACAGCGTCGACAACAAATTTCTATTCGCTGCAAAATTAGATACACAAAGAAAATTTCGACAGAGATTAGATGTCATAATACCAATTTCAAATTTGAATTTCGATGTACGATAGCGATGTTCGATAGCGAAGATCGAAGATCGAAAAATGCCCATAATAGGGACCAATATATTCAAATCAAGGAATGAATCCAAACGTATCATCCATCATCAATCATAAAATAAAGTTTTAGTTTTTTCTAAACCGAACGTAAAATTGTTTCAATTCCCATAATCGTTCTATCTGTAGAAAACAGTAACTTCGATCGGAAAAAGTACAAAACCGTTACGATTTGAAACCAGTTCAATTTGAAACCTAAAACCATGCTCGATATTTTGATCGAAAAGAAGTGAAACCATATGCATAAACCCTATAAAAAGATTATCGGTTTATCAAAGTTGTTTTTTAAAACCATTTTGTACAGTTTTCTTTGTTCAAGTCCTTACATTTTCTGACAACCTAGATACCTCAAACTTTGAACATAGCTTAGAGTCCTATTAAAATCCAATATTTAGAAAAAAAAATTCTAGACTAAGCGCGGTATCCACATCTAAATACAAAATTCCATAAAAAAGTTCAAGAAATGCTCAAATAGTATAGACATAGATAGATAAATAATTGAGGATCGCACTGCGACCATTGGTCTATTGTGCCCTCAGCTCCTTCACAGCACCTCATCCAAGCCGACATCTCTGATGAACCCTAGCGGTTCACGTGGTGTGAGGGATTTAATGTGAGAATGCTCTGGCCATGGAGCCCGTAAACTTATTCCTGCGTCATGAGATTGCGTCACACTCCAGGAGGATGTGATCCGCCGATCATATCGATCACAAAATCGGCATGTGTTGTTCGATATCATGTCCAGCTTCTGCATGTGGCTGTCAAGTAGAATACTCCTCACAAGAAAACTCGCTTCTGCTACCTTTTTCCACTGACTTCGCCAAGAAATTTATGTGCATCTCATTAAGTCTTGAGCAGCGCCCCTCTAAGAACACAACCGGTTAAATACCAGGATAACTCTGATTGTGTATATGCGTTTTTTGAATGGAATTTGCAATTTTTTCTGAGCACAAGTGTTCTTTTTCACACAAGAAATCTACAGGAATTTTTTCTTGAGTGTTTTCTGTTGATGTAGATACCGCAATTTTTTAAGTTTTTCAATCAGTTTTTCATTAAACTAGGGTGGCCACCGTGGTGTGTTGGTAGAGTGCTGCGCCCGCGACACCGAAGGAAATTTTCGGCCCAAACCCGTTTTTCAAATACCCCGAGGATAGCTCAGCTATGAAAGAAAACATCTCTTAGAAACTTGCAGCTACCGTTCGGAGTTGACATAAAATATATAGGTCCCGCTTAGCCAATTTGTAGGAAAAATTAAAAATGAGCACGATGCAAATCGGAAGAGAAGTTGAGGATACCAGACATTTAAACAAAAAGAGAAAAAAGCTTATGGCCTTCGGGTCAAGATAGTTATAAAACTTATTTTTAATTAACTTCCCGGTGAATCAGAGACTTGAAATTTAAAATTTGGCGCACTGGTCGAAAAGAGTTTAACACATATGACAAAAAGTTTTGCTGGCATCGGATATAATCTTGTGATAAATTTTGGAGATACCTTCGATTGAGCTACAAACTTCATACCTCACGAGCCGGACCCGCGCACATCTTGCGCAACCAATATAAAAGTCTCTTATCAAATATCAACAGAAATCAGCTGTTCCATCAATCAAAAACTTACAGCTTGCGCTGCCATCGGGCGTATGTTAGCAACTGTCGGTAATACAATGCAAATATTCACAATAGTGCCATTGCACAAATATATTTCTTTGTGTGCTCACGATCGTTTATTATAAGCTTTTATTTTTAACAAATTATAAAATAAATAAAGCTAAAAAAAGCACTACGACCGAAATTGCCCAAAGCTCGCTAATAGCCCGAATCTCCATCTTTTCAACCAAAACTTTATTTATAGATTTGGATTCCTATTAAGAGCGAAAAAGGGACCCGTACATAAAAACAGCAATTAGAAATAATATATATGATACTTGGTTCATAATCCGATGACAATGCATTAAATATGAGAAAAGTCCGATAGTTCGTGATTAAAAGGGAGAATCTTGGCGATCAGTTTTTAGAGACGTGCTTTTGTGCACCGAGACAATGCAACAAAAGAGGAAAATAAAATGGAGCTAAACAATTACACTTAAATCCCTCCTTTATATATAGAAGAAGCGCTTAAAAGATATATCTTCTTTTTGTTGGAAAAATCATCGCAATCATTTATAGTGAGCAGTGGTTATATAAAGAGTAGTCTGCCGTTCATATTACAATATCTGTGTACTCAGCCAGTTTTTTAATGCATACATATTAGCAGATAACATGTGACAGACGTAATACATAGTTTTAGTTTACTTATTCGGTATAAGGAACAAAATTATAAATATACGGAAATGTGAAAAACTATAATCGTTCAACAAGTTCAAAGCCAAATCTATTTAAATACATTTTATTAATGTAAGTAATATAGCAAAGAATTGTTGATAACAATCTGTAAGACTTAGAACAGTGATGCTCTTTGTAGAGAAGGAGATACCTCAGGGAAATCTAGCTTAAAATTTGCGAATATAGGGGAAAGGAGGCAGTTTATATTTTGTGACACTAAAAATATACTTATTTTGAGGTATCGCTCAAGTCGTAGGTCCAATCAAGTATATAAAAACTGCATACCTAGAACTTCGAATAGATAAGGAGTAAGGGGTTTAAAGCACCTTTTTCTTGAGCGGAAGCATAAATTTAGAGGCATTTAACATCACGCAGAAACAATTTCATGTTGAATCAACACTTCTTTAACACTTTTTCAGGTTATTATTTTTCAACACTATCGCTCAGGTTGTTTTAACATGAATCTACTTTTTCACTGTTCCTACATGTCAGATCAATTTATGAATTTAACATGATCACAAACATTTGAATCCTGTTAATACAACATTATTTGTCTCGTTAAATTTTTGGCGCATTACTTTTGATCGAATTGAGATATTAAATTTCTGTTTCCAGATTCCTAATTTAGACTTAAATACGCGTGTTTGGGTCCCCCATTTGATATTGTAACGAATCTGCCGCAAATCCTCTTATTTGCAATCCTCTGCTAAGTTCGAATCACTAAACTGTTGAATAAATAACTCCAATATTGAATGATGGAAAAATGGCCTTTATTAAATACTTCACAATAACACTTATACTTTGCTACTCGCTGGCTTAATAACCAAACTGATTGATAACTCAAATGAAACTCTACTATTGACTGCCAGATCGCGTGCTTAATCAAACTGATTGATAGCTCAACTCAAACTGAATTGCTTCTTACTCGCCTGCCCCGCTTTTATAGTTTACGCTGCATACTTCTAGGCTCTTCGATTTCCAGAACCTACTAGTTATTTCGGCTACAAAATCGCCAGCCACAACTACGTGCAAAAATTATTGCCCTCTCTTGTGACAACTGAGATAAGATATATGCATGTGTTTGTGCATTGCCGCTCCGCTGCTCGTATACGTACATATGTGTAGACGCAATTATTTATTCGTTTATGTAGATACATAATGATTGAATTATTGATGTGAATGATTGTAGTTTACAGTCTCTCGCGCATACATAGGCGCATAAGTAAATGCCTCTGTGTGTGACATCTCTTTCGGCTGCCTTATATATGTGTATACATGATTTGATTATTGACGTAAATACTGCTTGGCATGTCCTTAGCATCGCCTTAGTGATGGTACAGCTCAGCAATGCCAATATCCGTGACAATATATTTTATCAGATTTTCGGTAGGTACACACTAAAATATTAATTTCCTTTAGGTCCTACTTTCACAGTGGTAGATCCCAGAAAGTAGTTTTTCCCAAAGCGTGAAGTTCTCTCGTAAAGTTTCTCCAATATGCTACAAACAATAATGTTTCTCTTTTTCGATAAGAGAACTTTGGTACTTTGGAACTTTTGGCCATTTTACCTTACCAATACTGGCAACACTGACCACGACTTAACTTCTGTTCTTTTGAGAACAAAATTCTGTTCACAACCTTTGATGGGGGACAGATGGCGGTCGAAAACAACACATGTTCATGTTAAATCAAACCGAATTTATGGTGAGGCATACACACTAATGTAATTCTAATGCAGAAATAGTTCATGTTATTTTAACCATACGATTCATGTTAAAATGTTCGTGTTGATTTTTCGAAATTGTTTTTGCTTTACGTACTAGAGCTGTTCATGTTGATTCAACATGATTCATGTTAACTAAAAATGTTAGAAATTTTTCTGTGTGTTCATATTCGTTTATCCTTTAAGCATAATCTTTACGAGTGACCCCTGTCAAAGTTAAGTTTCTTCTATGGAATTCCAAAAGTTTAAATAAAACTTTTTATTTTCCAACCCTTCAAACATTTTCGGAGCACTCATAATTATGACCCAGATTGGAGTCCAATACACTGTGCAACAGCCGGCTGTGTATTGGACCATACCCACTTTTTTGTAGAGATTGAGGGTTAAGTAGGCAAAGTACTATCTCCGTTTTTCGAAGTTATCCTCCAAAAAATAGATATCGGCTTTCGAAGTTCGAAATTCTACATTTCGAAATTTAATTTTTTTGTTAACGCGTTCAGCAAATTAAAAAGTAAAAATGTGGTCGTGGTCCACCTTTTTCTTTTGTTTGAACGGCTGAATTCTCTTTTTGAAAAATTACAGTACGAGCAATTACAGTGGAGAGTATATGCAGACATGAAAGTAGTAGCCACTATCATGGGACTATCTGACTTTTCACCTCGTATAACAGCTGTTATACTAAATTTCTCAAAAAAAAAAAAGAATGCAGCCCTTCAAATAATGGAAAAGAGCGGACCACGACCACATTTTTATTTTTTCAATTTGCTGAACGCGTTAACAAAAAATAAATAAAATTTCGAAATGGAGAATTCCGAACTTTGAAAGCCGATATCTATTTTTTGGAGGCTAACTTTGAAAAAAGGAGATAGTACTTTGTCTACTTAAGCCTCAACCTCTACAAAAAAGTAGGTTTAGTCCAATATTCAGTAAAAAAGTTGATTTTGTCGCATAGTGATTTATATGAGCTAAATATAGTTTTCAGAAATAATAAAAAATTCAATCACAAGAGGCTCATATATGACTCTTATATGATGAAAATTAGGAGAAAATAATTAATCATAAGAGGCTCATACATGACTCTTATATGATGAAATTAGGAGCCGTATGCCAAAAGTGTGAAATTAGAAAATCATCTTCGGAGCAAAATTTCATATTTTTTAATGGAATTTTTACTTCCTTTATATTAGGTCGGTTGAATGCTTGCCCGCTTTTCATAGAACTCTTGCAATCGATTTTTAAGTAACTTCTCATTGAGCTACAAACGTGAAACTTTACACATAGGTTAGAACACCGTGACAATGCAACAAAAGGAAAAAAAAATCCGTTAGGTGACGCATGGATCGAAATAATTAGATCAGAATTTGAAAATTTTCAAACCAGCTTTTAAGTAATTTCTCGATGAGCTAGATACTTGAAATTTGAAACTTAATTCAGAGGTCGATGACAGCCGATGACACAATACAAAAAGATTCGCTAGGGGGCGCACGGGATGAGATATTTAGAAAAATCGTACGAAACGGAGGGAATTTTGGGATTGATTTTTAAAAAAATTCCGTTAGGTAGCGCACGGATCGAAATATTTAGATAAGAATTTGGATATTTGGTGTTTTGGGATCGATTTTAAAGCAACTTATCATTGAGCAACAAACATGAAACCTCAGGGACAGGTTAAGGCACCGTGACAAAGGAACAAAAGCAGAAAAAATTCCGTTAGTTGGCGCTCGGATGGAAAAAATTAGATAATAATTTGGAAATTTGAAACCGGGTTTTAAGTAACTTCTCGACGAGCTAGAGGCTAAAAATTTAGAGCTTAATTCAGAGGTCGATGACAGCCGATGACACAATACGAAAAGTTTCGCTAGGAGGTGCACGGACTGAGATATTTAGAAAAATCAAATGTAACGGGGGTAATTTTGGGATTAATTTTTATGTAAGTTCTCATTGAGCTACAAGCGTAAAACTTAACGGATAGGTTAAGGCACCGAGAAAATATAAGAAAAGGAGAAAATACAAATAAAATAAAAAAATTTTAAGAACTTTCTTTATATCAATGGACAAAAATCAGCGAAAAATGTCTCCTCATATAAAGACATATTCTTGATTAACTTTGGTTTTTAAATTTTGACATAGAAATTGCCAAAAATATTTATGAGAAGTAAAAATATAAAGGGCCTACCAACCTTCCAATCCAAGTAATGTGCGCCCCACTTTTATATTTTTACTTCTCATAAATAATTTCGCACCTTCTATCTCAAAATTTAAAAATCAAAGTTTATCAAAAATATGTCTTTATATGAGGAGACATTTTTCGCTGATTTTTGTCCATTTATATAAAGGAAGAGCTTAAAATTTTTTATTTGATTTTTATTTTTTATTTTAAATTAAAATTTAGCTCTATAGCTTATACAAAATACCATTATAAAATTCAAAAACATTGGCTTAAGTTGCGGAATAACATTGTCCTCCACTACCTGTATGATCTTAATTGCTGCTGCAATTTACCTCATTTTTTGCTGGATTGCGACCATATAATCAAAGAACCTCTGTGCTATGTCAGGAATCATATATTATTTAAAAGGTTCTCGCCTTAATATTTTTGCTTCGGATCTGCATCTAAAATCTGCCCTGATGGGCAAATCCTACCTAATCACCAATATAAAGCATACAAATGACACCGAAAAGAGTCATAAAAGAGGCAAATACTGAACTTTCTAAGAGTGTATAATGAGTCTTATTGGACTCCTATTTAGACTCATATGGTGTCTTAAATAATCTCATATCGGACGACCATTGTAAGAAGACAAGTACAATTGTTTCAGAATCATAAATAAGCGCATAAAGAGCGTAAATAGTCCGAATAAGGACTCTTTTCTGCCTCTTTTTTGACTCTAAATGTTTTCGTTAAAACTATATACATACGCACATATGTAGATAATTGGCAATATGAAATATAAATTTAGGTCGCGATTGTAAACAGTTGAGGCGTGTTGCACAAATAGATATTGCAGTTCAGACTACGTAATATATTGATATATGAACTTTGACCACTTAACCGGTTCGAATCACGGCCATCGGAAAAGGAAAGTGGAAGGAATATAAAAATATACAGACAATGACTTTGCTAATCTCACAATCCGGACTGATGTTCGTCAACGGTAGCGTGTTTTCCGCAAGTTTTATTCCCGCTAGAAGAACTTCTGAAATCGGGCCATACTTTCCAAAGGAGGCCGCAACCTTAGCTAGAGAGTGTTACCTTATAAGATGGCATAACCGCCAATTAAGGTATATAAACCAACGCATAGACAGCTTTTGGACAATCGGGCGAAATGGGAGGAACATTTAAAGAATCGGAACCTTCCTGCCGTTGTAGGTAAGCCATGGTCTACCGTAAAGTCACTACTAGACCCGACTAAGCGCAACCACAAAATATCAATAGCCTTTGTCGATAAAGTGATATCTACTATACTTAGGGCTATATTTTTTAGGCAATTCAGCCCTTATTTCCTTCAGGGCATGTTTATGGATCCTAATTTGTTTTCCCATTTATATGTGTACTTACCAAAACTTTGACTGACCCATATACCGACCATATCCAGCTTCAGCAAAGTATAGTAAACGTGCTCACCCCGTTCGATATTCATGAATAAATGATAAAGGAAGCTGCCACACCATGGCGCCACCGAACCGGCAAGATGGCAAAAGGATAAAAAACGATATTCCTGTTCCCACGGCATAAGCCCAGGCACAATTGCCAGAATATAGATAATCGGTATGGCTGTAAATAATGGAGAAAAAAACTCAAAATAAGTAAATTTAACGGGTTGCTACTGTATCCATGTGCATATATACATAAAATATCACAAAAATATTCGAATAATACGATTAATCGAATATTCGATTATTCGATTTGTCTGCATTTGTTAATCGAGTTTGACTTTCGAATAGTTTATTTATTTAGAGTATTCGAATAATCGTAACCCATCATTCGATTTTCAAAATCAAAATGTCTCAAAAAAGGTTTCCCCGAGCAAAATTTTCCCATTGCAGTGAGAAAATCATAAGTAAGCATACAAAACTTTCGGGAAAAACCAATAGTTTGGTAAGAAATTAAAACAATGTTCGAAAATCGACATTTTTAACAAATTTTTGGGACTGTGGTCATCGCAAATATCTTTAGCTTTGAAAATAAAGACGACGTCAGTACTTTCCAACGTGCCATAATTGATCTTTCTATGCTGAAAGGCACGTTCGATATTTTAGGACTGAGCATAGGCCAGTTCTATGAAATTCTAAAAACTGTATCTCATATCTCTCAATCTTGGCTCCAGGAATAATCTACACGAAGCACATTGGATAAAATTTAAATCCACCTAACTAATCGCAAAAATGCACACGCTTTTTACGAATACATACTTGAGTGACAAGAAACTAAATATTGTGGGGAATTTTAGCATCACTAAGCTGTTAGTAAATAAAGGCACAACAACAATAAAGCAAGCTGCCACTCTCATGTACATGAATACATGAATTTAATCCATTTATACACGTGCATAAAAGGTGACGAAGAATAACTCACGCACACACATGTTGTCATAAGCCGAAGTTAGTTGCTCACACATACACACGCATATATGTAGCTCAATTACCCAGCAGGAGGTACAGCAGTTCTAGAAGGCGAAACGTCTAGACTTTAGTAGAAATATGCGAATGAAGCAACGGAGAGTATAAAAGCAGCGCAATCTGAGTAATCAGTCAGTTTGATTTAAACACGCTATTAGTTGTGAAGTATAATTGTGAAGTACTACTCTCAAATTAGACTAAATAAGGACCAGTTTGCAATACGGAATATTGCAGTTATTTATTCGACAGTTCAGCGATTCGAACGTTAGCAGAAGGTTTCAAATAAGCGGAATTTCCCAAAATTCGTTACAATATTTTTCGGGGAGTGGAAGCTTTCATACCCAGTAACATGCTACCAATGTCTTTTGTTTCAGATACACGTCTACTAGGGCGGGTCGATTTAAAAATCGCTCATTGCTCTGTGAAAATCGTATTCTAGGGATCAAAATAAGAAACTTTGCCGAAGGAACTATACCTCTAAAATGAATTCTGATGTCCCCCTTTGGGTCGAACTTTTGGGTAGGGGCAATTTCAATTCTACCTGCTGTGTCTTGTGGTGGCTTAAAAAAAACAACACAAGCAATTTTACGATCTGCAATTGTGTCACAGTGATACCTTCATTTTTTAAAACGGTTGAATAAAAAACCCACACAAATATGTTTACGACATGCAAATGCATCACAGTGATGCCTTGGTTTTAAAATTTCTAATAATTTTTTTTGATTTCTTTTCTATTACTAAGTTAAATTCATTTTTTCATTTACATATGTTCTGACTAAATAAATTTCTAAAGAGAAAAATAAACTCCAAGGAGAAACAAGTATGGAAGGCTAAGTTCGGGTGTAGCCGAACATTACATACTCAGTTGAGAGCTATGGAGACAAAATAAGGGAAAATCACCATGTAGGAAAATGAACCTAGGGTAACCCTGGAATGTGTTGTTTGTACGATATGGGTATCAAATGAAACTGTTTATGAATATTTTAAAAGGGCGTGGGCCTTAGTTCTATAGGTGGACGCCTTTTCGAGATATCGCCATAAAGGTGTACCAGGGGTGACTCTAGAGTTTGTTTGTACGATATGGGTATCAAATGAAAGGCGTTAATGCGTATTTTAAAAGGGAGTGGGCCTTAGTTCTATAGGTAGACGCCTTTTCGAGATATCGCCATAAAGGTGGACCAGGGGTCACTCTAGAATTTGTTTGTACAATATGGGTATCAAATGAAAGGTGTTAATGAGTATTTTAAAGGGGAGTGGGCCTTAGTTCTATAGGTGGGCGCCTTTTCGAGATATCGCCATAAAGGTGGACCAGGGGTGACTCTAGAATTTGTTTGTACGATATGGGTATCAAATGAAAGGTGTTAATGAGTATTTTAAAAGGGAGTGGGCGTCAGCTCTCTAGATGGACGCCTGTTCGGGATATCGTTATAAAGGTGGACCAGGGGTGAATCCAGAATGCGTTTGTACAATATGGGTGTCAAATGAAAGGTGTTAATGAGTATTTTATAAGGGAGTGGGCCTTAGTTGTATAGGTGGACGCCTTTTCGAGATATCGCCATAAAGGTGGACCAGGGGTCACTCTAGAATTTGTTTGTACGATATAGGTATCAAATGAAAGGAGTTAATGAGTATTTTAAAAGGGAGTGGGCCCTAGTTCTATAGGTGGACGCCTTTTCGATATATCGTCATAAAGGTGGACCAGGGGTGACTCTATAATGTGTTTGTACAATATGGGTGTCAAATTAAAGGTATTAATAAGAATTTTAAAAGGGAGTGGTGGTAGTTGTATATGTGAAGGCGTTTTCGAGATTTCGACCAAAATGTGGACCAGGGAGACCCAGAACATCATCTGTCGGGTACCGCTAATTTATTTATATATGTAATACCACGAACATTATTCCTGCCATGATTCCAAGGGCTTTTGATTTCGCCCTGCAGAACGTTTTCATTTTCTCCTACTTAATATGGTAGGTGTCACACTCATTTAACAAAGTTTTTTTCTAAATTTATATTTTGCGTCAATAAGCCAATTCAATTACCATGTTTCATCCCTTTTGTCGTATTAGGTATAGAATTATGGCATTTTTTTCATTTTTCGTAATTTTCGATATCGAAAAAGTGGGCGTGGTCATAGTCGGATTTCGGCCATTTTTTATACCAATACAAAGTGAGTTCAGATAATTATGTGAACTGAGTTTAGCAAAGATATATCGATTTTTGCTCAAGTTATCGTGTTAACGGCCGAGCGGAAGGACAGACGATCGACTGTGTATAAAAACTGGGCGTGGCTTCAACCGATTTCGCCCTTTTTCACAGGAAACAGTTATCGTCCTAGAATCTAAGCGCCTATCAAATTTCACAAGGATTGGTAAATTTTTGTTCGACTTATGGCATTAAATGTATCCTAGACAAATCAAATGAAAAAGGGCGGAGCCACGCCTATTTTGAAATTTTCTTTTGTTTTTGTATTTTGTTGCACCATATCATAACTGGAGTTGAATGTTGACATAATTTACTTATATACCGTAAAGATATTAAATTTTTTGTAAAAATTTCACTTTAAAAAATTTTTTTTTTAAGTGGGCGTGGTCGTTCTCCGATTTTGCTAATTTTTATTAAGCATACATATAGTAATAGAAGTAACGTTCCTGCCAAATTTCATCATTATATCTTCAACGACTGCCAAATTACAGCTTACAAAACTTCTAAATTACCTTCTTTTAAAAGTGGGCGGTGCCACGCCAATTGTACAAAATTTTACTTATTTTCTATTCTGCGTCATAAGTTCAACGCACCTACCAAGTTTCATCGCTTTATCCGTATTTGCTAATGAATTATCGCACTTTTTCCATTTTTCGAAATTTTCGATATCGAAAAAGTGGGCGTGGTTATAGTCCGATATCGTTCATTTTAAATAGCGATCTGAGATGAGTGCCCAGGAACCTACACACCAAATTTCGTCAAGATACCTCAAAATTTACTCAAGTTATCGTCTTAACGGACGGACGGACGGACATGGCTCAATCAAATTTTTTTTCGATACTGATGATTTTGATATATGGAAGTCTATATCTATCTCGATTCCTTTATACCTGTACAACCAACCGTTATCCAATCAAAGTTAATATACTCTGTGAGCGCTGCTCAACTGAGTATAAAAACATAGGCATTTCAGTGTGGGATTTTTCAAAATTTGCAAGTTCGACCCAAAGGGGGGGGGGGGGCATCAGAATTCGTTTTAGAGGTATGGTTCCTTCGGCAAAGTTTCTTATTTTGATCCCTAGAATATGATTTTCACAGAGCAATTGGCGATTTTTTTGCCTCCCCACAAATCGACCCGGCCTAATGTCTACGCTGATTTCGCGGGTATTTCTCGATAAATTCGGGGATATTATCGAATTTTTTTTGGACGTTTTGGTTTTACCTACCAGACATATTCGGCATTGCTTATGATGTTGATTTTGATATTATTTCAAACAAGTGTGAAGTCCTTTCGAAAAACTTCAGTTCCGCCAATCCTTAAATCTTTTTAGAAATAGTCCTGATCTAACCTTAAATAAAAATGAAAATAGTGGCAAGATAAGCCTGGCAGTTCAGTGCTTCAGTTATGTATGTAGCATTACAACTACAGTGTTTTGTAAGAGACAAAATAATTGCAACCTGCTTTATCTTGTCATCAAAGAATGGCGAAAGTGGGAAGGAATAAGGATTTTAGGTAAAATGTTAAGGCCGTTGCACAAAGCAACTTCTGTACTATATGGGGTAGTAACACTGCCCGTCCTTTGGTACATAGCACTATTAAAACTTATATGGCAACATACCCAGAAGGCAATGCAAATTCGTCTAAAACTTAAACTGCACGTAACTATCTCTTCGACATCTATACGGGTTATGTTACATTACCTGAAATTTCAGTTAGTCAGTGATATGTGTCTTCATCGCGAGTAGACGTGTTTTTCGGTGCGCTGCAGTTATTGTCTATTTAGTTATATATTTTGTCATTGTACTTGCTTTTTTGGCGTTTGCGGGCTTTGCGTATTGATTTTCATCGTTTAATTGTTTCTACTCAATCACTTGATACGAAGCTATTCTGCTTTTTGTGTATAATTATTTAATTTTTCCTAATTGCAAACAATATTACAAACAACAACAATATCACAAACAACAAATTTATCGAAGATGCCCGATACTAGAGCTTCCCGCCAAGTGGTATTTACTCCCAACAAAAATGCGAGTGCAGTCGGCAGATCTGGTTTAAAAGAGAGCTCGTTACCTTCATCTTGGATTGAGCTTATTGAAGACAAATTGGAGATGCAGAGAACGGCCATCATTGAAGAGATTGCAGATCGTCTGAAAAGTTCTGAAGAGCGGCTTATGGCTGAAATGTCAAACCTAAAGAAGGCGCTGAGCAAAATGGAGGAAAGAGTGGTTAAAGCAGAAGCCCAGGTTGAATGCAATGAACAACTGCGAAAGGAAATTGTGCTACTAAAAAAAGAGTTAAATGAATGCCAAAACAAATCTGTCTCCAGTGACATAATAATTAATGGCCTCCCCGTTAGTGATGGTGAAAGCATTAAAGGCACTGTTAACAAAATGTGCCAATCATTGAAGGTGCCAGCATTGCCTATTTCCTCTGCGTTTCGTGTGCCTAACAAAAACAACAGCAAAACACCTGCATCTGTCATTGTACGACTGAGCTCTTCGATGATCGATCTACACTCTTTAAAGCAGTGGCCCGTTTTTGCAAAGAGAATAAGCGTCCACTAATGCATCGTGATGTAGGAATAAATTCGGACGGGAAAATACACATACATGAGTGCCTAACCAAAAACAATCGTGAGCTAATCCATTTTGTAATGCAGTTGAGAAGAGAGAAAAAGCTCGTTGCTGCTTTCTCAGTTCGTGGATATGTGTATGTTCGTGTACGTCCAGATTGTAAAGCTTTCAAGGTGACTGATATCGAGAGCATTGAGCGTGTTGTTGCTGCAGACACCTGATTATGTATGATTAATGTTAAGTGTATCTAATATTATATATTCTCTTTATTTTTTCTCTAATCTTCTTTTTCAAACAATCTACTGTCCTCCTACACTCTCATCCTATCATATGTTTAATTGTTGTCACTACCGTTTTTTTCTCTATTTTTCAATCATGTGTTTAATTGTCTGTCTTTCTTTATTTTGTCATTCCTCCATTGTTTTTGCCTTGGTCTCTTGTACACACATGCGTGTTGCTTGCCTGCCTTTGGTTCGTCCTGTTTTAGTTCAGCTTTATGTGTATGGGGTCATTCCATAGATCTCGCCCTGGCGCTAATGAAAATGAAAGAATTTTGATTGATATTTTTTGTAAGCAAAATCATGGCTTCAATGCAGTACATTTTAATGCTCGTAGCCTTAGCCATGACAAACTCGATTTTGTTAGGTATGTTTTTGAGGATTCTGCGGGGGATGTGATTTGTGTCTCTGAAACATGGTTCTGCAGTGAGATTCCTGATCTCAACTTTTCGATTAATGGGTACAATCTATTTCGGAATGATCGTAGGTACAAAAAGGAGGGGGAGTTGCAGTGTACTGTAAAAAAACACTCAAATCTAGACTACTAAAAACTTCTAATTCCTGTGATGCTGAATATATTTTCACTGAACTGTCAGATGGAGTAAATAAAATTATGGTAATATGTCTTTACAACCCCAAAAAAACTTTTTCATTAGAATCATTTTTTGTTGATTTGTCCGAATTTGTAATTGATTATGAACGTATTTTGATTTGTGGTGATTTTAATGTGAACCTACTTGTTAATGATTCCTAGAGTAGTAAACTACTTGACCAGCTTGCAACAGCAGGTCTATGTGTTGTCAATAGTGCTAACCCGACGAGATTTGATAATAATTCTGTACCCAGTCTTCTTGATTATTTTGTAACTTGTGATCCCTGGCACGTCCTAAAATTTGAGCAAATATGCTTTGTTTCTGACCATGATTTGATTTTCTGTACTATAGATGTTGAAATGAACCGTTCTGATTTAGATTGTACGTTTGTGTATCGTGATTTTAAATCGTTGAATGTTAATGCGTTGTACTCCGATATATGTGGTGTTGATTGGACTGACTGTTGGTTTCTTGACACGGTTGATACCAAGTTAGATTTTCTTAATAATAACTTGACCAGATTGTTTAATGTGCATGTGCCTATTCGTTGTGCAAGTGTTATTAACAGTTCGTGTCCCTGGTACAATTCGAGAGTTCGATCGGCTATTAAGAAACGTCAAAAATATTATGGTAAGTGGCGTAAAAATAGGACAGATATTTCCTGGTGTCGATACAAAGAAGTGCGAAACGAAACAACAGCTATTATCAGGCAGGCAAAGTGTAGGTACAGTAAATCAAAGCTAGATCCCTCACTTCCATCCAAGGAGTTGTGGAGAAACTTAAAAAGGTTTAAAATAAATGGCAAGGATACTACTAAGTGTGAAATAGATGTGGATGAACTAAATGACTTTTTTGTTAGCACTAACAAATACGTCAATGCTCCAGCCCTGCTAAAAGATTACTCCTCCTATGTCGGCCCTGATAACAAATTTCAATTTGATACAATTGGCGAGGTTGATGTTTTGAAGGCTTTATTAAGTATAAAATCGAATGCTTTGGGGGAGGATGGAATCTCTCTAAGATTTATTAAGATCGTAATGGAGTTTATACTAGGTCCGCTTACTCACATCATAAATTTCTGCTTCACCGCTTCATGTTTTCCCACGATGTGGAAGAAAGCAATTATTCTTCCTATTGCAAAAAAAACTAATGCTACGTGTGCAGGTGATTATAGGCCTATCAGCATACTGCCTACATTTTCGAAGGTATGTGAAAATTTAATGGCAGCACAAATTTCTTACTTTATCCAGCAAAATAAATTACCCAGTCCGTTTCAATCTGGCTTCAGACCAAAGCACAGCTGCTCTACAGCAATGGTTAAAGTATTGGATGATATAAGAACTAGTTTTGATACTGGCGACCTAACACTTCTTTGTTTACTAGATTTCTCCAAAGCATTTGATTCTGTGAATCATGAGCTGCTATGTACGAAGCTGAAGTATTACTTCGGATTTGAGGATAGCTCAGTCAAGCTTATTGCCAGTTATCTTAAGGATAGAACGTAGAAAGTTAAATCAGGAAATTCTTTGTCGCAGTCTAAACCTGTGTATGCTGGCGTACCGCAAGGGTCGGTCCTTGGTCCACTTCTGTTTAGTCTATTTGTGAATGATATTTTTGATGTGTGCCAGTATGTCAATATTCATGCATATGCCGATGATATGCAGTTACATTTGTCAAGTCGTATCGGTCTTGTTGAAGATTTATGTTTCAAAATTAATAATGATCTGTCTGCAATATCTCTTTGGGCTAGTGAAAATTCGTTGTGTTTGAATGCATCCAAGTCTTATGTCTTGGCTATATGTCATAGTGTTGTATATAATATTGACCTTCCTGCTTTGTATATTGGAACTAGTCCACTTAAATTTGTTGACAGAGTAAAAATTCTAGGTTTTATTGTGAACTGTAAACTTACTTGTAGTGACCATGTCAACAGGGTAGTTACCAATATTTATGCCATATTACGGAAGTTAAGAGTCTCGGCCCCATTCACACCCGTTGAAACCAGGCGAAAACTTGTGCTGCAGTTAATTATGCCACTTATAACGTACGCCGATACAGTATATGGTAAGATGGACTCAGTGTCATACAACAAAGATGCTGTAGCGTTTAACAATGCTACGAGATACGTTTACGGGATTGGTAGATATGATCACATATCTGCCTGGCGAACGAAAATTCTTGGGTGCAGCCTTGAAAATTATCTAGCCGCCAGGAATTGTATCTTTATATACAAATTATTATTGTGGAAGACACCAAATTACTTATTCGAAAGGTTGAGACCAGTGAGATCACTGAGACATCAGAGTCTGGTCGTACCATCGCACAATTACTTAACTTCATCTAGACTATTTTTCATTAGCGCGGTTAAATTGTGGAATTCAATCCCAGATAATGTGAAGGCTGGACTAAATAGATTCAACTACAAGGATGTAATACTCAAGTACTTCAAAGCTGTATGAAAACAATGCAAAAACATTGTAAGGGTGTTTAAGATACCTGCTTCTCTTTTCTTTCCCCTTTTCCCACTTTGATCTTGACTATCTTTTCTTTCGTTAAGGTTAGATGTATTCTAAATTTGTCATTTAGATTTAAGTTAGAATATACATATTTACACTGTTTTATGTTTAATAACCTAGTTGAAGTACTTCTAAAAGACTATATCTGGCCTTACTCTGTACTACGTTGGTAAATAAATAAATAAATAAATAAAAAAAAATGCTATACTTTTAGATTCTCGATATAAGAACCTACTAATGAAGACTTCGCTGTGATTTGGTGATGAAATTGGGGACTATTTTGCAATCCTCACGGGGTCGTTTCTTGATTATAGTCCCACAGTCATCGTAGCACTACCCCGGGACGACCCCGAAAGGATCCAAAATATCCCGAAAGCAACAAAAATAGAACCCGAAATGATCCCCAATTACTATCAAATGATTTGCAATTAAATGAAATGACTCTGAAAGGAAGTGCCACCAAGATCATCACGAAATGAACACAAATTAAACCTAAAATGATACCGGGCGAGCAACGAAATAGTCTCCAAAACCAAAAGTTACACCGGAGTGATCACTAAATGAACTCGGGGGAATCCTGAATTAGTCCCCAATATCAAATAGTAATGACTGCAAATTGACCTCGAAATCACCCCGAAAGAACTACTAAATTGTCTTCAAATCATCCAAAAATTATCCTAAATTTAACCTCCAAATGGCCCCGGAATTACCACTAAATAGTCCCCAAATGATGACGACAGTCCCTACAACCATCTCGATATGACCCCGGCAAAGCGTTACTATCACTACTTTTTATGCAATGGCTCTACTGTATAATTTATCCATATTCAGAGCTGGAGCAGAAGCAGAGCATACATTTCATTGGTACTGCTGATCTGATGTGGCGAATACAAACATTGGTTTAAAATTAAAATTTTGGGTTTTTAGGCTACGTTTATGATCGAGGGTAATCGCATCGCGCGATACGACGAGAATAAATTATATTAGTGCATATGGAGATGTTTATGACAAAACGAAATGAGCGATTACAAGCGACAAAATTGGCGAAAATTTGCAATCAAAATATTTTGATTCAGTTGAGTGAAAATAGCGAAACAATATGGATGTGTTTATTGAAAAGTTACATACGTGACAAGCAGTGTTTGTGAAATTTTCGTCATGCAGATTACCACAATCGTCAGTGACAGTCTTTCCGCAGCATCGATTGGTATTTTCTGGTTTCTGTTTTTTTTTTAATCATTGACGATATTTCTTTCAAGATGTACTCAAATTTGTCCTTGCTCATGCGATAAAACTCTTTAAATTTTTCAGGAAATTGGAGGAGGCGTATATGTAAATGATAAAATTCACCACAATATTTTCTTTCCTTGACGATTGGATGCACTTGAAAATTTTTTTCTTATGTATACTTTTTAAATATTTTTTTCGTAACAAAGAGCTATTTTCTAATCTATTGTTACAAATGTTAGCAACACTAAGGGGTGCTGCCATCTCTAAGCCGATGCTAAGCAGCGCCTTGTATGCACATCCATAAATCAATCATTATGTATCTACATAAACGAATCAATCATTATGTCTACACATATGTACGTACACGCAGCTAAGAAGCAACGCACAACCACATGCATATATCTGAGATACTCCCGAATGTATGCAATGAGAGAAGCTATAAAATCGTGCAATTGTAGTTACAGCTGAGAAATTTGATAGCTGATGGGCAACTAGTAGATTCTGGAAATGGAAGCGCCTAGAAGATGCGAACGAGGAAATCAAAGAGTATAAAAGGCAGCGACAGATAGAGGCGCTACAGTTAGTTTTGATTAAGCACGCTATCTGTCGAGCAATAGTAGAGTTAATTACTGTGAAGTACTTTAATAAAGGCCATTTTGCATTATTAAATATTGGAGTTATTTATTCAACAGTTTAGTGATTCGAACTTAGCAGAAGGTTGCAAATAAGAGGATTTGCACTAAAATCGTTGCACTATAATATAAAAATAAGTCGGGTTTTCCTTCCTGACGCTATAACTGCAGAACCGCAGAACGTTTTGCATTCGTTGGAAAGGTCTCGGGCTCCGTGAGGTTTATAGCCAAGAAAATTCAGGATCGACGCACAGGGTCTCGAAATATAGGCCAAAACGTGGACCCGGGTACCCCTAGAATCTGTTTATAGGATATGGATATCAAATGAAAGCTGTTGATGGGTGCTTTAGTAGAGAGTAATTTTCATACCCCTGGATGACTACGGTCTCGAGATATAGGCCAAAACGTGGCCTCGGGTACCCCTAGAATGTATTTCTAGGATATGGATATCAAATGAAAGCTGTTGATGTGTGCTTTAGTAGAGGGTAATTTCCATACCCCTGGATGACTAGGGTCTCGATATATAGGCCAAAACGTGGACCCGGGTACCCCTAGAATGTGTTTCTAGGATATGGATATCAAATAAAAGCTGTTGATGTGTGCTTTAGTAGAGGGTAATTTACATACCCCTGGGTGACTAGGGTTTCGAGATATAGGCCAAAACGTAGACCCGGGTACGCCTAGAATCTGTTTATAGGATATGGATATCAAATGAAAGCTGTTGATGGGTGCTTTAGTATAGAGTAATTTTCATACCCCTGGATGACTACGGTCTCGAGATATAGGCCAAAACGTGGCCTCGGGTACCCCTAGAATGTATTTCTAGGATATGGATATCAAATGAAAGCTGTTGATGTGTGCTTTAGTAGAGGGTAATTTCCATACCCCTGGATGACTAGGGTCTCGATATATAGGCCAACACGTGGACCCGGGTACCCCTAGAATGTGTTTATAGGATATGGATATCAAATGAAAGCTGTTGATGGGTGCTTTAGTAGAGGGTAATTTTCATACCCCTGGATCACTATGATCTCGAGATATAGGTCAAAACGTGGACCCGGGTACCCCTAGAATGTGTTTCTAGGATATCGATATCAAATGAAAGCTGTTGATGAGTGCTTTAGCAGAGGGTAATTTTCATACCCGTGGGTGACTAGGGTCTCGAGATTTAGGCCAAAACGTAGGCCCGTGAACGCCTAGATAGTGTTTTTACATTATGGGTATCAAATTGAAGCTGTTGATGAGTGCTTTAGTACAGGGTAGTTTTCATACCTATTGGTGACTAGGGTCTCGAGATATAGGCCAAAACGTGGATCAGGGTAACACTAGGATATGTTTTTACATTATGGATATCAAATTGAAGCTGTTGATGTGTGCTTTAGTAAAGAGTAAGTTTTACACCGCTTGGTGACTAGTGTCTCGAGATATAGGCGAAAACATGGACACGGGTACACCTACACTGTGTTTTTACATTATGGATATCAAATTGAAGCTATTGATGTGTGCTTTAGTACAGAGTAAGTTTTACACCGCTGGGTGACTAGGGTCTCTAGATATGGACCAAAACGTGGACCCGGATACCGTTAGAATGTGTGTGTAATATGGATATTAAATGAAAGCTGTTGCTGAGAGCTTTAAAGTAATTTTTATTGTGATATTCGATTTAGTCGCATCAACCTGGCATAACTGATAAATATGCATGCGAAGTCGAAATAAAGACATGAATTAATAATACCCACATACCTATTTATATACGTCCTATTCGATTTGCCTGAAATTTCGTATATAAATTTGCCTATATTAGTATTTGCGATGCTTTTTTCCGGGAAGTAGACCAGAGACGGACTGGGACTGGGATTAGGACTAGGACTGGGACTGAGACTGAGACTCGGGGTGGGACTGGACTGAGACTCGGAATGGGACTGGAACAAAATACATACCACCCTCTGGGACTGGCAATAAGATATGAAGAAGAATGACAAAAATACGAAGGGAGGAGTGAATAAAAGATTAGGAAAGACTGTAGAGGGGCGAGGGCAGAGTTAGACGGAAAAATCTTATTAAAATGTATGCAGATAGACCAAATTTAGGGCAGAACAACGTCTGCCGGGTCTGGCAGTTTAATAATAAAATTTTACGAGTTAATGTACGCATGTTGCTTTCTCTACACTGCCACAACGTGAATAAAAAGATTTTGAGTTTTATTGTTGAGCATTCCATCGCTTGCGATATCGCTCTACTATAATCACTCAATCGACAGCGATAACGCTAGCGAAAATGTAACAAGCGATGGAGCGTTTCTCGTCGCATCGCGCGATGCGATTACGCTTGATCATAAACGTAGCACGCTTAAAGTATACCTCCATATGTACATATATTTCAAAATCCGAATAATCGGTCAGCAGCGGTTATTCGAACAATAAGCGACGAGCAATTACTCGAATAATCGACGATGTACGATTATTCAGTTTTAACTAATCGAATTCTGAAAATCGAATATCAGCGCATTCGAATAAAAGTTTAAAAGAATAATAAGTGCCTACATCAGCGATGAGCACACTGAATGCGAATGTGGTGAAAGCTTCGGTGCATCCGAAAATCTTCAGTATACTTTATACTAATAAGTTTTCGGTTTTAAAATTATACTTACAGCTTTCTAGGATCTATTTGATGATTCTAGATTTGATAGCTGTATCATTCCTAATAACTGGTGTCTTAGCCCTGCGAGCGCATGGCACGAGCAAAAAACGTGCTCGATTACGTCTTCCTCTAATCCTTCCTCACTTCCTACATCTGCTATCACTCACAAGGCTTAATTAAAAGGCATATGGCACCAGAGGGCAGTGTTCGAATTAATGACATATGTGAACTAGCGATAAATGGACTGGTTACATCAGTAACCTATTTTAATTTTTAGAAACATTTTGAAAGTTGTAAGGTTATCGTTTGTGGCTCTAAAAGCACAGGTAGGGAACTAGGTTGTCTATTTGTATAATATTTAATTCCGTTATATAACTATGGCCCTGAGGCACTGAGCATCGTCGCAGTTGTTAATGCTATGTTCTTCGCCACCGGGTCTACATTCCAGCATTCAAGAATCAAGTCTGGAATAATTCGTAGATATTTTGTTAAAAGGTTTCCACCCCTCCTAGCTTAGACATAGTCCGATTCGGGACTTTATACCAACTAGTAAACAAGACCATATTCGTCTTCTCCGCGTAGGCGCTCGACCCGTTTGTCAAAATTCAATAGCCCACCTAGAGAAGGTAGTGTATTCCTGGACAGATTTGGTATCTACTGGATAGTTCATGTAAATCAAAATTCTTAGGAACGAGATATTGGGTACAGATTTCAAAAAATATCAAGTAATCACAAAAAAGATCTTTCACTCGAAAGGTGGCAGGTGTACATATCTCAGAGGTGACACTAGCAATAAAGGCGAAGATCAATCTGAAATTTACATCGACCCTATCATGGTCGAAAAAAACTGTACCATGGGAAGCAGGAATTGTCAGTATGTGACCTCATATGTTGTATCGCGTAATGCTTGTGCACAGGTCTAACCTTCTTGGGGCCGGGCCCCTCGTAACACATTCACGGTACGCTGTGGTTTCATCTCGCATGTTGGGTTTTTCCTTACATGCGAGGCAGCTCACTTTTGGGGAAGCTGACAACAGAGCATTCTCCATTAAGCTATGCGGTACCCCCCCCCCCCCCCCCCCCCCCCCCCCCCCGCTGAAGTTGATTACGAAACATTCTTTTCGGAGCTATTCGGGCTCTTCAACTTTCGGAGTTGAAACTAAAGCCGTATCTTCGAAAATATTTGGTTTCTTCGTTAAAAAAGTTAACAATGTCATCAAGAGCTAAATTGCCTCTTTGCCTATTCCAATTTATTTATATATAGTTCAATTGATTCTTCTGCGGAAGGTCAAAGAAAAGGTTGATCACATCCTCCCCGGTAAATGAATACAAAGTAGATGACTATCGTTTGTGGATAGCAAAATAATTGTTGAAATAGTTGGGTATGTGCCCTTTCTTCTTTTTGAAATGTTTGTAAATACCATTATTAGCTGAGACACTATGTCGTAGGCACGAACGGGCATTTTGATTCGACGTGGCGTCCCTTAAGTGTGATGAGGTAATATACAATTTCTGTTGTCCAGAAAAGATTGTTCACATCCCTTAATACTCGTACCTTGTATCTGATTTCGTCCCAAGGGTAAGAACATGATGCAGAGAATTATTTATGATTAGCTTTGAATGGTATTGAAACTCACGGTGGAGTTGCCGTGCCTCCGGATGCCATTATTCATAAAATGGAACAGGTTTGTATCTTAGCAAGGTAAGACTTTGTGATGGTAAACCCAGCTATTTGGTACCAGTGATGATGCACTGAAGGGTTTGGCAGGGTATATGGCGCCTTTGTTGGTCCGTTGTTCTACGTAATTGAACCCGTTTTGTGTTTGAAACCGTGAGATTGAGCCATTCGATTGTAGGTACGTACTATCATTAAGCATGTAATATTAATGTTGTTCTTACAGTCAACCAAATCTAAAAGGGCTACCTGGAGGAAACGCTGTGAAAAGGTTCGGCTACAAAAAGCCCTTTTTAGAGGTCACAGAAATGTAATTGGCACTTTGAAATAAACAGATTGGAACTGCACCACGCGGCCGAACGGGACGAGCAAACTATTACTCGAAACACACTTTTCTGACTGCATAGCAGGCTATCAGTCACCACCTATACTGGAAGATTTGCCAACCATCAGCGGTAATGAAAAAATCCTAGCAACAAAGCTCACAACTGTGAAACGAGTGCAATGGGCTCTGTCTAATTTCTGCCCATTCAAGTCACCAGGACCGGGTGGAGTCTAAATTTGTCTGTTACAGCAAGGGTTAAATCATATAGCCTCAGTACTTTCCACTTTATATAATGCATCACTAATGCTCGGCCATATCCCAAGCAGGTGGGCAGAGGTTAAGGTAGTATTTTTACCAAAGCCAGGGAAACCCGAGCAACTGTCTTCGTCGTATCGACCAATAAGCCTGAGCTCGTTTCTCCTAAAAGGTATGGAGAAAATCTTAGATCAGTATATCAGGGAGGTCAATCTAAATAAACTCCCTCTGTGTAGGAATCAGTTCGCCTACCAGTCAGGGAAATCCACGGAGATCGCTAGAAGGCTTTGGAGTCTAAAAATATAGCCCTCTGCGCTTTTATTGATATATCAGGGGCTTTCGATAACACATTATATCAAAATATCGAAGAAGCTATGATTGACAAGGACATAAGCCCTATAATAATTCGATGGCTGCTGTCCATGTTAAAGAGTAGAAAAATCCATTTGGAACAGGGAGGGACAACTGAATCCATTCCTGCCACAAGAGGATGCCCACAAGGAGGTGTGCTCTCCCCTCTCCTGTGGATCCTGGTCATAGATGACCTCCTTTAGTTAATGAAACCCAAGGGATTTGACACACAAAGATATGCAGATGACCTAGTTATTTGCATCGCAGGGATGCACGAAGATACAATATCAGATCGCATGCAACAAGCCCTTTGCATCATAGAGACGTGGTGCGATACCAAAGGATTGTATATCAATCCTAACAATAGTGCCTTTCACCCGGAGAAGGAAAGTATCCATCACAGAACCATATCTGGGTGGTACAAAAATACAATTCTCAATGGAGCTTAATATCTAGGGGTAACACTGGATAGAACCCTCACGTGGAATGCTCATTTGGATGCTGTCCTGAACAAGGCAGCAAGAGCTTTCTTCGCCTGTACTCGTCTCTACGGCAAAACATGGGAGATATGTCCAAAAATGGTATATTGGCCATTTAAAACTATTGTAAGGCCAATAGTCACCTATGCTTCCCTAGTTTGGTGGCAGAAGGCCACGCAAAGAACGGCAACAGCTAAACTAAGCAAACTGCATCGACTAGTTTGCGTGGGTATAACGGGTGCATTGAGCGCCGCCCCTGCTGACGCACTTAGTGCTTTAGTGGGAATACCTCCCTTCCCTATTCTGACAGAGAAAGAGGCAACACTAGGTGCACTAAGACTTCCAAATATTTCTGAGTTGAAGCAAGAAAATATGATAGGGCATATGAAAGTAATAAGAAAATTCATAGGAAATTCCTCATTACAACTGCGTGACGTAATGTCCCCTAAGCTCAGAATCTCACGGAACTTTCCATTGTGTCCATTGTGGACAAGATCCACTCGGAAACTGGGCATCCTTATAACGACCCTGACTTAGAGGTCTGGTTCACGGATGGATCGAAATTCGATGACGGAAGAACGGGAGCTGGCATCTATGGGCCGAACTTCAAAAAATCGATACCAATGGGATGCTACCCCACCATATTTCAGGCAGAAATTCATGCAATAGAAGTCTGTGGTAGAGAATGTCCGAGGAGAGGCTCAACATCGAAGAGCATCTCCATTATGTCGGACAACCAGGCGGCCCTGCGTGCCTTGCTATCATACACAGTTACATCTAAGCTAGTGCATGAATGCACTGAAATCCTTAATGCCCTTGGAGCCAAAAACAAGGTTTTGTTAGGATGGGTTCCCGAACATCAAGACATGAAGGTAATGAACATGCAGATTACCTGGCAAAGCAGGGTGCTACATCAGCATACTATGGTCCAGAGCCCTTTTGTGGACTTACAGAAGCACACACAAGGGAAACTACAAGTAACTGGGAAACTAAACAATTCAGGCTTCACTGGATTGATTGCCCAGGAACTCATTAATCTAAGCAGGGATGACCTAAGAACTCTTACTGGGTACTATACGGGACACTGCGGTCTACGATATCACCAAAGTAAATTAAATTTATCTGATACCCAAATTTGTCGTTTTGTGAGCTGGATGATGAAACGCCGGTTCACATACTCTGCGAATGCGTCGCTCTAGCTATCCCATCTAGGTGGTGGGACTCTCAATCCCTATGTGATATGGAGAAAAAAGGCTGAAGAGGTACCTAGATACATCAAAATCCTCCACATACAAAATTAGGCTGAACGGTCTTGCACAACAGATCTGCACAAAGGTCGCAGTGCTTCCAGACCTATTAATAATAATAATAGAGTAAACCAAAATAGAACGATTTACTCTCACTTTATTGACAAACGTAATCAAAATAAGATTAGTACATAGTCCTCGTTGCTGAGATGGTAAATTCCATTCATCAACAAAAGCCTTTAGCGATAACTAGCTGACCTCCCATACACGCAAACACATATCCGAATACAGATTAAATAAAATAACAATCTTTTGGTGTAAATTTAATACTGTCAAGTTTTAGGCCAAGGTTATGATACCTTAAGGAACAATTTGGGACACCAAAGTGCTCTAGCTAAGCGCGCGTTTATTAAGTCACCCCGTTTTCTAACGTGCCACCATCGATGAAACTCACGTTACAAAATCCATGTCTTTTGTTTGTTTTTGACTATTTAGTTATTACAAGGCGCGCTGCTACCGCAAAACAACTAATTTCAGAAATAATATTTTTAGTTAAAGCTCGTGGTTAATAATGTTCTACTCTACCTTCTTCCACTTCCTCTATCTACGCTTCCTTACTATGTCCCTATAACTCTCTCCCTCATTCTTTCCCTATCAATCTCCCTCTGTCTTTCTCTAACGCCTTCGCTCTCTCGCTATCTCTGTATTTTTCTCTCACTCAATCAATACCCCTCCCTCTCCTTCTGCCCTTCCAGCTACCACCCAATCAGTCGAGACAGTCTCTCTGGTCAACTTTCCGTAAAAAGAATATCCTAAACACCAACCTACTGACGTCCCAAATTTCGAGAAAATCGGATGATAAATGGGATTTTTTAGAACAGGTGGGATCCAGGCCTACTTCCCGGCAAGAAAAGTATGAGCCTGTTTGCAGGGCTGCCTAAGTACAAAATTTAATACAAACCACAGCACAAACCTTTCGAAAAAAGGTTAAACCAAAAAATATATATAAGCTGCGATATACATAGCTATGCGGAAGAGACTTTCCCCTAGCCTCTTTACAATATGAATCGTGCTACTTTTTAATTTTCCTTACAAATTGGCGGGACGAGGCTTACATTTCGTATGCCGACTCTGAGTAGCATTTGCAAGGCATATGAATTTTCGCTGAGAAGATTTCCATGGCAGAAATATACTCGGAACAACTGTAAACTACTATCGTCGGGCGACCCCGCTTTGGAAATGTGTCAACCTTCAATCAAACTGGATAATTAATATTTTAAATTTTTCTTTCAAAAGACATTAACAAAGACATGACCATGACCAAGCTAAAAAATATTGACGGGATATCCAGCGCGATTTAAAGCTACTCCAACCCAATTGTCAGAGTCGGGAATGGGGGAATTCGTACTTCTGCCGTGGCCATATCAACACGCTCCCGAGATGGTCGGGATGTGTCTTTATATGCAGCGATAAGTTGAGTAAGAAAAAGTAATCCACTATATGTACGAGGTGTGGCAATTAAGCTCCTGAAACTCGTCAATGAAAAAAACAATAAAATTAAGTTATAGAAAAATTTGACTCTCTACCTTCACAATAGTCTCCATCTAATTCTGCTCCATGATTCCACGTTTCTCCTTTGATTGGAAGCACCCTTGGTAGTCCTCCGAAGTTAGCCCGTTTCACACCAAGGTTACAGCGTCTTGGACCTTGTGAAGGCCAACATGATAAGTTCCCTTGAACTGTGACTTCATCTTGGGAAATAGAAAAAAATCGCAAGGAGCGGTGCTATAAAGTGGGTGCTTTTCATTGCAATAACTCCTGCAAAACGAACGGGGAATTAGCCGGTGCATTTTCATGATGCAAGAAACATCCAGCATCGGCGAGTTCGGGGCGCACACGAAAAACACGTGCCCACAGCCTCTGCAAAACGCCAACATGGCCATTGTCTGGCCAGCTGGAATGCATTCACGATGAACGATGCCGTAGATATCAAAAAAAAAAAGTCAAAATTACCTTTAGATGTGACTCTGACATCCTCGCTTTCGTTAGCCGCTCCGCACCCTTTTGCATCCACTGTTGACTTGGGTTTTTCGCGAAATTTCACTAAAAATTGAATCGCAATACTGTAACGAATTTATTGAAATTCCGCTTATTCCAAACCTTCTGCTAACATTCGAATCGCTAAACTGTTGAATAAATAACTCTAATATTCAATAATGCAAAATGGTTTTTATTAGACTACTTTGAAAGTACTCCGCAATAAATAGCGTGCTTAAATCAAAACTGCTTAGTTATGTCTCAGCTTGCGCTGCTTTTATACTCTCGGTTTCCGCGTTCACCCATTTCTCCTAAGGTCTACTAATTTCGAGAACTTCATGCTTGGTTACCAGCAACATACCTGTATATTTGTATGATGATGTTTGTAGCCATATGCGTGTGTATATGTGAATACTACTTCGGCTGATGATGACATGCGTTTGTGAGTATCTCTCCGCTGCCTTGTATATATGTGTGTAAATGATGATTTCTTTGTTTACGTACATACGAGTGGTTGCTTAGTATCGGCTTAGTGATGTTAGTATCGCTTAGTGATGCTAACATTCGTCATAATACGTTGCTTGTATGTACATTACATAATATTTTTACTACACCACTAAAAAGTTAATTGCAAGAAATACGCATAAAAGACAAAGCAAACCCAACTAAGAGGAAGATTCCCCCCTTTTAGACAGATGAAATCGAATGAAAAAGTGGTATACAGATATCGCCTGTAATAGTAATCGAACAAGAAACCTCATATGCGTGAGTCAGGCACTCTACTAACTGTAACACAGCTGTCGAACATGCAGATAAGACACACGTTCTCGCGCTTGGCTCCAAACTAAATGAAATGCTCATTTTAGTCTCGATTTAAAGTGCTTAAGCTGTTGATCGGAAAGAAGAGATGTATCAAATATTTAGAAAAACTAAGTATTTATTGATTTTAGTTACTATACTAACCACAAAATCAATAACACTCAATGGAGCTACGCTTGAGAATAGAACAACACCAACAACTCAGCTGAAAGATGATTTAAATACCGAATGGGCTAAACAAATAACGCGACAAGCTAAAGCTGCTGAAATCCATGTTATGCTAAATACCAAAGTGGAACCATGTGTAGACTTTTATCAATATTCATGCGGTAATTGGCATCGAAATAATCCAGCACAATTACTCAATAACATAATGACCGATCGATTTCAACAAATAGCAAATGCTTTTGATCATCGACTACAGCAAATATTAAATGAACCGCGCGATGACAACATATTGGAGGCGAATGTGAAAAATTTCTATCATGCGTGCGAAATGGTGAAAAAGGATGATATACAATACAGGGTGGCATTACAGCATGCCTGCAAGGAGCTTGGCGTAAAAGTGCCAATGTTGGATGGTGAAGATTGGACAGCAGACGAAGAAGAGTTCAAGTGGTGGGAAGCAGTAGCGAAAATACAACATAAATATGGTAAACAAATAATATTGGCCGTGGACATAATGCCAGATATATTGAATAATACGGGTAATAAAGTTTATATTGGACCGCCAGAATTCTCTATTACAAGTAATACGAAATTGTTTAGTGTTTTACAAGAGTTGACCACCATCGAGCATATGAAGCGATTTTTTGGCATAGAGGAGGGCAAGGCAAAAGAAGTCGCAAAAGAATTAACAAATTTTGAACGTGCGCTCGTGCATGGCGGTACTGACTCACGTTTAGGTCTCACATTACAGGATTCACTTAAGCTGCAGCCTGTCGCCAAATTGAATGAAGTTTACAATGAAAGTTTGAATTTTCAGAATTTTTTGCAAATAGCATTGGGTGTAGATGAATTACCCGAAACTGTTTATATTTATGATGAAAAATATTTGGTAAATAGCATACAAATTATAGCGCAAACACCAACGCATGTCATCGTCAACTATATCGTATGGCATATGCTGCAAGCTTACATCGTCGATGTGCAGAAGGGTAATAATGTGGCAAAATGGTGTATTGAACGTACTAAGTACTATTTTGGTAAATATGTAGACTATATGGTATATCAACGTTATAAAGATGATACAGCGGAGCAAGAGGTGCTGCATATGTGGGAAGAAGTGCGCGCGGCATTTCGTGAAGAATTGCAAGGCAATAAGCTCGATTGGATAGCAAATTCTACACGCGCATATGCGCTAGAAAAATTAAATGCAATGACTTTATACATTAATAATTACGAAACGGAGAATTTTAATGCCGAATATGCCGATGTACATATAACACGCAATAATTATGTTGAAAATGTGCAACAAATTTTACAAATGGAAAGTCGTAAGAAATTGCAACGTCTCAACGGTGCGGTAATGCCATTGGAAGCACCTGAAGTGCTCTCATTCACGCCGGCTTATAATGTGCTCGAGAATAATATAAAAATTCCCGTAGCTATGCTACAACCTCGCCATTTTTGGGGTCCACATTATCCGCAAGCCTTAAAGTATGCAACACTGGGTTATCTGATTGCACACGAAATGATACATGGCTTTGATGATGATGGTCGTAATTATGATAAAGCTGGTAATTTGCATAGTTGGTGGGATGCCAAATCAACATATCAATTTGAGGAACGTCGTAAATGTTTTCAAGCTCAATATCATAATTATCGTTATGCCGGTCAACAGCTGCCTGATGATGTTTCACAATCGGAGAATATTGCTGATAATGCTGGTGTGAAAATGGCTTATGCAGCATATCAGCGTTGGTTGAGTGAGCAGCAGCGTGCCGCAAATGCAACAGATATTTTAAGTCGTGAGACATTCGCACAATTGCAATTCGATAATCAACAGTTATTTTTTATCGGTTTTGCTCAATTGTGGTGCGATGATGTGCAGTCGTTTTTCCGTTCAGCTGTGGCTGCATCCGATTCACATGCACCGAGTATGTATCGTGTTATAGGCGCACTATCGAATTTTCAGGAATTCTCATGGGTCTTTAAGTGTAGTCAGGATGCACCAATGGATCCGGAATTTAAATGTGCTATATATTGAGTATGTGTTGTTGTGGTGATTCGATAATAAGGATGAAGGAAGGTGTTACACTTGCTTTGAATTTTGTGCGAATTGAGCGCACAATATTGCATATATGAAGCTTTTCACGTCAACAGTTCACCGCAAGAACTGTAGTTAGTAAAATCATCAAATCATTAGGGCGATTCACTAAGCTTTGCCGATTTTTAAAATTGAGATTTTTAGCGCAGTCAATTATTGGTTGCATTGTCGATTGAGTGATCCATTAAGTTGGTTTTTACAACTCTTGTTAAGTATTTATTCAATTTGAGAAAAATGGTATCTCTGGTAGTGAAATGTCGAAATTTGCGAAAAGGTCAAAGAGAAATGGGCTAGTGATAACGGGCTAGTCTTAAACCCAAGTAAGTCTAAATGCATCGCTATTTATAAAAAAAACCATTAACATAGATCAGTGCCCCAAAATAGCACTGAACAATGCTCCGATAAACTTTGTCTACATGGCAAAAAATCTTGGTGTCATTTTTAACAGAACATTAATTTGGAATAATCATATCCTTCTAACAATAGGCAAAGTATATGGCGTGTTACGAACACTATGGACCACATAACACTTCACACCAGTTAAAATTAGATTGCTTCTGGCAAAGTCTTACTTGTTACCATCATTGCTGTATGGCTGCCAAGTTTTTGCATATTGTGACAGTGAGTGTAGTGAAAAACTTAATGTAATTTACAATAACATAGCCCGCTATATTCATGGTATACGTCCTTATGAACATATTTCCGAATATGCTCATAAGATATACAATATAACATTCGACAATCTGCTTAAATTTAGATGCATTTCACTCCTTCATAGAATGGTGTTGTTTAAGGAGCCTGCCTATCTATACGAAAGACTTCAGCTAGAATGGTCCGTGCGATCATCTCAACTACTGCATACAAGATATGGCTCACGAAAATCTGAGCGTCAATTTTTTGTTATAACAGTACGTCTCTGGAATGTTTTGCCTTTGGAGATTAGAAGCATTTCTAACATAATCCACTTCAAAAGGAAACTATTGAGTAATCTTGCTTAACATGTTGAAATACTTTTGAAAATCCTTCACTCTTATTTTTTTTCTCTTCTCCTTTCAAATCTTATATCTTTCTCTCTACAATTTTTACATAAACACATTTAATATTATGTTACTTTATCACCAAACACTGTAAATAAAACTTATGGTTGTTGTGTTTAGAATTTATAAATAAATAAATAAATAAATTGAAAAAAAAAATTTCATTTGTTCGCTCCACAAATTTAAAGGGCCAATTAATCGTGACTTATCCATAACCAGATAAAGCAGCTGATCGAACCAACCTTATGGAAATCAATGTAATCGATTAATGGTGCCATACCATAACGCTAAAGCCATAACCATACCATAGCGAACCAATTGGTTTTTGGTTTTTCGCCATATCCATAACCTAAAAATATTTGAGTTGGATAATTTATTAACTTTTATTTGTTTTGGATACGTTTTGACTAAGAGACTTATTTTTTGTGGGATATGTTTGTATTTTTGGCGTTTTCTTCATTTTTATGAAATTTTCACGATTTTTAGGTTAAGGCACCAATAACTGATGCCAATTTGATATGGATAAGTAAAAATATGGTTATGACTATGGCGTTAGGATTAAGGAAGTTTAATTGGCCCTTTGGGCAGAATTCAGCAAAGTTTAGTGTTTTTATATTATTTATGTTATTTGAAGAACAATGAAGTTTTTTAAATTTTTTTTCTGCATGGTGTGCACAAACAAGGAAGCAGCAAAGTCGACCTTGGATTATTTGCAGTAGCATTCCCCAAAAAACTATACACCACAAACTCAGATGTCATTTTCTTAAAAAAAAAATCACAAATAACCCATCCAAATAACAACATACATTTAAAGAAATTTCTCCACAGCTTAACCAATAAAGACCACGATAAATTGCCAATTATCAAAATCGACAAAGATAACAGCTGGGTTTATTTTATCGAGTTTCTGGGTTGACAAAAAATAGTGAAACGCAGAATTCTGAATTGTTAAAATTATTGTTAAGCCAAGTAACCACTGTCGAATGTTGTTAAAAAAGTTAGTGAATCGCGCTACAGGTTTTTTGTTCTTTAATTAACAGACATTCAATAAAATTTGTCGCATTATTGTTAATTCAATCGTGTTTTTTGTCAAGTAAAAACATTTGTTTAGTTATTTCAACAGAAGAAAAACTGTTGGTCTCAAGTTAACGGTATTTGTTCAAATTACAGATTTTCAACCAATCCGATTGATTTTTATGTTAAAAAAACTGAGGTCGTTTGTTATTTCTACAGCGATCAGTTGTCAATATTATGTCAAAACAACAGCTAAATTTAAAGAGAAACTAACGTTTACGGTGCTCACTACTTTGTTCTTTCGACTATCGTACCACAGAATAGCCACTTTTATTCAACTATTGACAAAAATCTGTTATTCCAACAGTTTTCTTTGGTATTCTTATCAATAATTGTTAATTTAACTGTGCAGAGCTAAGCGGCTACAGGGATTTGGTGTTAGCATGCTACGCCACCACACTGAAAATCCTGAGTTTAACGCCTGGAAAAAGCAACACCCAAAGTCTTGAGAAAAAGTTTGTAAAGAAAATTTTCTAGCGCGGTCGCCCTGCAAATATTGTATTTATTTTCTTTATTTTTAACAGAGCTGTTGAAACACTCAATTCAAAACCAACAATTCGCGCGAAATTGATTCCACAGCCATTTGCGAAGGATAAAAATTGGCAGTAAGGTTGGATGAATTTACCCGTAATTCTGATAATTCACCAACTTTGGTGGATTTTGGAGATATCAAGTTTTTTGATTGGGAATACTTCACTTGAAAAGCTCCATATTGTATTTATTTAAGTATTGGCTTACATAAGTGAATATCTTTAAAGTAGGTTAAACAAAATTTGCATATATAAATAAGTGATAGAAGATAATAATATTTATTCAATAAAAAATATATGCAGATTGTATGACTTTTAAACGCTTTTATTTAGCTTGACTTGACTGGTCGGCACGAATTTTGTAATTGAAATTTATTTAATTAAGTAATCGCCGCTAGGTTGCGCAAGGCTCGAGATATTGAAAAAAATCGTATTTGTGGTCCGATTTGTACAAGAATAGAAAGAGATAATCAAAAAAATCGTATTTGTGGTCCGATTTGGTCCATATTTGGAACACATAGTACATACATTAATAGAAAGTGACCTGTGATGTCCGATTTGGCTCATATTTAGAACAAATATTACATACAGTCCGGTAGAAGTGACATCAAAATATCTCGTAGTTCGAGGAGAGACAAGCATACGTGGCGCAGAGATTATGCATTGAGGACTTAGATTGTAACAAATTGTCAGGAAAGAGTCCGTGTAATAATGAGTCACTAATTGAACTAAATAGAATGAGAAATAAATAAATAGTCTAAAAACTTGAAAATAAAATAATTAAACAAACATTTTTAAGTTAAACGGTTTTATTGAAAACAATACTCACGTGAAGTAAAAATAATACTAAAAGCTAGAAAATAATTAGGTAGGTCCTAGGTACTAGTCATCACACTCCTTATCAATCTAGGGCGTTGATCAGACAATTAAATGAAAGCGTTGGACGCGTCAAATTTCTATTGATAGTCATATATAAGACCAACTGAACCTTAATAAAGTTATGCTACGCCTCACACTTAGAAATTTCACGTGTCCAACACTTTTATTTAATTGTCTGATCAATGCCGTAGATTGATGAGGAGTGTGATGATTAGTACCTAGGACCTACCTAATTATTTTCTAGCTTTTAGTATTATTATTACTTCATGTAAGTATTGGTTTCAATAAAACCGTTTAACTTACATTTTTTTATTATTTTATTTATTTTTTGAAAAGGCTCGTTTACAGAGTAAACTTTTTTTTGCAAAAATTGTTTTTGTTGTTGGTTTGCAATAAATTTTGTATAAACAATTGAAATTTTAAAGAACAGCTTATGTAAAAACCATTTCTGGGATAATCTACGAAAAACAATGCTTGAGATTGAAGAAACTGTTTTGGTTTAGTACCTACTAAAAATTTTGTTGTCAGTAAAGGAAAAAATAAAAATAGAATTGTTAATAATTATTTTGTTTGCATTTGTAGGGTTTATACTTATACTATACTTTACTTTCAACTTTGCTAAAAATAGAAAATATAGATTTAAGTTATTTTGAATTATTGCATCAAAAAGAAAATTTTTGATTACTTTTTTAATGTTATCATTTTGATATTGAAATAAAGAGATTAAATTTTTTTAATTTAAAAAATACAAATTATTACCCACAAATAATATCCTACAGCATTGATATTAAATACGAGCATATTGGTGAACAAAATGCGGAATCAAAATCACTTTTCAAAAAAGGAGCCATAATAGAGTGTACACAGTTCGAATAAGTGATGAAAATGTAAAATTTAGTGAAGTAGCCGGACATACATACATACGTGTGTAGAACATGTAGAAAATATTATTAAAATAGAAAATTACTTTTTGTTGTTAATTTCTTCTATTTCCTCAAAAATTTTCGAATAATACATGAATTTTTACATAACAGCGATTAAAGTTGCTTGGACATGAGTCGAGAAAATTCTGCATTCAATCGAAGTTTTGGGTTTTGTCACAAAAGTATGAAACTAACTCGTTTTGTCACAGTTTCGGCCTTAGAAAAGCGCTTTCCCAATTGACTAGAGTGAGATTCATGCTCTTTTTTGTCGCAGTAATCAAATTCAATGGATTCGAAATTCACTTTAGCCCAATCATATACATAGCTATCTTGGCCCTGTAATTTTAATAGTTTTTTTGTCTTGCAAGCTTGAACGTGCTTTTCACTATGCCACCGATTCCATCGCAAGCACCCTTTCCGTGCGCACTAGCGAAAAAGTGCCATTCTGCATCTACGCCGAAATTTGTTTGTGTAGAAAATGTTAAAAAAATTACTTGTACGGAAAAATATTATTATTATTATTATTATTTATTTTGTTATCCATAATTAAAATTATAAAATAACTTTTTAGCACAAGCTACCAATGCTATCGGCTGTAAAAATAATACATTTTTTGTTCACATTACATCTACCAAATTTGTTATTTATGTACGAAATTAGTTTTGAATTAAATTAATTAATTGCCGAACTGTTATGGTCCAAATCTTCAGAAATGATCACAAAGCCGAACTACTGATGGCAGTATTCCTAATGTAATTGACAATTGATGCTATTTTTCGTCGATCTGCTCTCGATGGTTTGGAGATTCGCCGAATTTTCAACGGGCTTACTTTTCGAAGAAAACGCACTATCAGCTGCCCTGCATTTAAAATGAGGATCGCTTTTTTCACTGTCGTCCGTAGGATTTTCCACAATATTTTGCGAACCGTCTTCAACAGTGGAATTTATCTACGTGATAAAGAAAATAATTGCACATGGTATGACCAGTACTTACATTAGGAGACGAATGTAATTTTCCGTTGTATAAATATTTTCTACACGTTCGACACACGTATTGTCCGACTAGTTCACTAAATTTAACATTTTCATCACTTATTCGAACTAAATTTTTGTACACTCTATTATGGTTATTTTTTTGAAAAGTGTTACAGCAGTGATTTGGATTCGGCATTTTGTTCGTATTTAATATCAATGCAAACAAAATAATCACATATATTATTTCTAATTGCTGTTTTTATGTACGGGTCCCTTTTTTGCTCTTATTTGGAATCCAAATCTATAAATAAAGTTTTGGTTGTAAAGATGGAGATTCGAGCTATTAGCGAGCTTTGGACAATTTTGGTCATAGTGCTTTTTTATACTCAGTTGAGCAGAGCTCACAGAGTATATTAACTTTGATTGGATAACGGCTGGTTGTACAGGTATAAAGGAATCGAAATAAATATAGACTTCCATATATCAAAATCATCAGGATCGAAAAAAAAATTTGATTGAGCCATGTCCGTCCGTCCGTCCGCCCGTTAACACGATAACTTGAGTAAATTTTGAGGTATCTTGATGAAATTTGGTATGTAGGTTTCTGAGCACTCATCTCAGATCACTATTTAAAATGAACAATATCGGACTATAACCACGCCCACTTTTTCGATATCGAAAATTTCGAAAAACCGAAAAAGTGAGATAATTCATTACCAAAGACGAATGAAGCGATGATACTTGGTAGGTGAGTTGAACTTATGACGCAGAATAGAAAATTAGTAAAATTTTGGACAATGGGCGTGGCACCGCCCACTTTTAAAAGAAGGTAATTTAAAATTTTGCAAGCTGTAATTTGGCAGTCGTTGAAGATATCATGATGATATTTGGCAGGAACGTTACTCCTATTACTATATGTATGCTTAAAAAAAATTAGCAAAACCGCAGAACGACCACGCCCACTTAAAAAAAAAAACATTTTTAAAGTAAAATTTTAACAAAAAATTTAATATCTTTACAGTATAAAGTAAATTATGTCAACATTCAACTCCAGTAATGGTATGGTGCAAAAATAAACGAAAATTTCAAAATGGGCGTGGCTCCGCCCTTTTTCATTTAATTTGTCTAGGATACTTTTAATGCCATAAGTCGAACAAAAATTTACCAATCCTTGTGAAATTTGGTAGAGGCTTAGATTCCGGGACGATAACTTATTTCTGTGAAAAAGGGCGAAATCGGTTGAAGCCACACCCAGTTTTTATACACAGTCGATCGTCTGTCCTTCGGCTCGGCCGTTAACACGATAACTTGAGCAAAAATCGATATATCTTTACCAAACTCAGTTCACGTACTTATCTGAACTCACTTTGTATTGGTATAAAAAATGGCTGAAATCGGACTATGACCACGCCCACTTTTTCGATATCGAAAATTACGAAAAACGAAAAAAATGCCATAATTCTATACCAAATACGAAAAAAGGAATGAAACATGGTATTTGGATTAGTTTATTGACGCAAAATATAACTTTAGAAAAAAACTTTGGTAAAATGGGTGTGACACCTACCATATTAAGTAGAAGAAAATGAAAAAGTTTTGCAGGGCGAAATCAAAAGCCCTTGAAATCTTGACAGGAATACTGTTCGTGGTATTATATATATAAATAAATTAGCGGTATACAACAGATGATGTTCTGGGTCACCCTGGTCCACATTTTGGTCGATATCTGGAAAACGCCTTCACGTATACAACTATCACCACTCCCTTTTAAAAGCCTCATTAATACCTTTAATTTGATACCCATATCGTACAAACACATTCTAGAATCACCCCTGGTCCACCTTTATGGCGATATCTCGAAAAGGCGTCCACCTATAGAACTAAGCCCCACGCCCTTTTAAAATACTCATTAACACCTTTCATTTGATACCCATATTGTACAAACGCATTCTAGAGTCACCCCTGGTCCACCTTTATGCCGATATCTCGAAAAGGCGACCACCTATACAACTACCACCACTCCCTTTTAAAACCCTCATTAATACCTTTAATTTGATACCGATATCGTACAAACACATTCTAGAGTCACCCCTGGTCCACCTTTATGGCGATATCTCGAAAAGGCGTCCACCTATAGAACTAAGTCCCTTGGTCCACCTTTATGGCGATATGTCGAAACGGCGTCCACCTATGGAAATAAGGATCACTCCCTTTTAAAATACTCATTAATACCTTTAATTTGATACCCATATCGTACAAACAAATTCTAGAGTCACCCCTTGTCCACCTTTATGCCTATATCTCGAAAAGACGACCTTTAATTTGATACCCATATCGCACAAACACATTTTAGAGTCACCACTGGTCCACCTTTATGGCGATATCTCGAAAAGGCGTCCACCTATAGAACTAAGGCCCACTCCCTTTTAAAATACTCATTACCACCTTTCGTTTGATACCCATATTGTACAAACGCATTCTAGAGTCACCCCTGGTCCACCTTTATGCCAATATCTCGAAAAGACGACCACCTATACAACTACCACCACTCCCTTTTAAAACCCTCACTAATACCTTTAATTTGATACCCATATCGTACAAACACATTCTAGAGTCACCCCTGGTCCACCTTTATGGCGATATCTCGAAAAGGCGTCCACCTATAGAACTAACCCCCACGCCCTTTTAAAATACTCATTAACATCTTTCGTTAGATACCCATATTGTACAAACGCATTCTAGAGTCACCCCTGGTCCACCTTTATGCCGATATCTCGAAAAGCCGACCACCTATACAACTACCACCACTCCCTTTTAAAACCGTCAATAATACCTTTAATTTGATACCCATATCTTACAAACACATTCTAGAGTCACCCCTGGTCCACCTTTATGGCGATATCTCGAAAAGGCGTCCACCTGTAGAACTAAGCCCCACGCCCTTTTAAACTACTCATTAATACCTTGATTTTGATACCCATATCGTACAAACACATTCTAGAATTACCCCTGGTCCACCTTTATGGCGATATCTCGAAAAGGCGTCCACCTATAGAACTAAGCCCCACGCTCTTTTAAAATAGTCATTAACACCTTTCGGTTGATACCCGTATTGTACAAACGCATTCTAGAGTCACCCCTGGTCCACCTTTATGGCGATATCTCGAAAAGGCGTCCACCTATAGAACTAAGCCCCACGCTCTTTTAAAATAGTCATTAACACCTTTCGGTTGATACCCGTATTGTACAAACGCATTCTAGAGTCACCCCTGGTCCACCTTTATGCCAATATCTCGAAAAGACGACCACCTATACAACTACCACCACTCCCTTTTAAAACCCTCACTAATACCTTTAATTTGATACCCATATCGTACAAACACATTCTAGAGTCACCCCTGGTCCACCTTTATGGCGATATCTCGAAAAGGCGTCCACCTATAGAACTAAGCCCCACGCTCTTTTGAAATAGTCATTAACACCTTTCGGTTGATACCCGTATTGTACAAACGCATTCTAGAGTCACCCCTGGTCCACCTTTATGGCGATATCTCGAAAAGGCGTCCACCTATAGAACTAAGGCCCACTCCCTTTTAAAATGTTCATTAACCCCTTTCATTTGATACCCATATCGTTCAGGGTCATCCCTGGTCCACCTTTAGGGCGATATTTCGAAACGGCGTCCACCTATGGAAATAAGAATCACTCCCTTTTAAAATACTCATTAACACCTTTCATTTGATACCCATATCGTACAAACAAATTCTAGAGTCAACCCTGATCCACCTTTATGGCGATATACCTAAATGGCGTCCACCTATAGAACTATGGCCCACTCCCTCTTAAAATACTCTTTGATACCTTTCATTTGATACACATGTCATACAAACACATTCCAGGGTTACCCTCGGTTCATTTTCCTGCATGGTTATTTTCCCTTATGTTGCCACCATAGCTCTCAACTGAGTATGTAATGTTCGGTTACACCCGAACTTAACCTTCCTTACTTGTTGTAGCTATATTTTATTGAAATAATTTGTTAAACATAGACGATTGTGAGCACACAAAGAAATACATTTGTACTATGGCACTATTGTGAATATTTGCACTGCATTACTGGCAGTTGCTATCATACTGTAACAATTTTACTTGCAAATCCTCTTATTTGCAATCCTCTGCTAAGTTCGAATCACTAAACTGTTGAATAAATAACTCCAATATTGAATAATGGAAAAATGGCCTTTATTAAAGTACTTCACAATAACACTTATACTGTTTTCACACAGAAACTTAATGATCTCATTTCACCTGCTAATGAAATCGTAAATTTTTTGCTTTCACACAGAAGTAACTGCTCGATTAGTATGAAGGATGAGACAGACAATCATGGCGGAACGATACAAGGTGGGAGCATGGTGACATACCTAAAAATGAAGTAAAGAATTATAGGCCAATATCCAAACTGTCAACATGTTCAAAACTTTTTGAAAAGGTAGTTAAAAACAAAGTATCATTCGCTATAAATAAAATAGTCGATCCATGTCAGCATGGTTTCATTGCGGGACGTTCGACTACTACAAATCTGGCTGTTTTCTCTCAGTTTTGTGTCTCTGCGTTTAAGGATGGATGTCAAGTTGACACCATATATACGGATTTTTCCAAGGCTTTTGACACAGTTTCGCACAAATTACTTCTGTGGAAACTTGAAAACATGGGCTTTCACTCAAGCTTTCTGTCGTGGGTGAAGTCCTATTTGGAAAATAGAATATCTTTTGTTGAAATCGAGAGAACTAAGTCTTATGAATTCTCAGCAACTTCGGGTGTACCACAAGGTAGCATCCTTGGTCCTATTTTGTTCTTAATGTTTATTAATGATGTTGGCTCATGCATAAACAATTCGAATTATTTGCTTTATGCTGACGACTTAAAACTCTTTAGGAGAATCTCCTGTACTTCTGATGCATTGCGTCTGCAAGAAGATCTGAATGCTATAAATAATTGGGCCTGTCAAAATAATCTGCGACTCAATATTAGTAAATGCTGCCACATGACGTATACTAAGTCTACGAATGTGGTTTCATTCGCGTACTCGATTTCAAATGTAACTCTTGCGTCAATTAATGAGTTTCGCGATCTTGGCGTAATTTTTGACTCATCTTTTACTTTTTGTAATCATGTAAACTTTCTCATACCAAAGGCTTATACCAACTTAGCTTTCTTGCGACGATATGCCAAGGATTTCAAGGACCCATATACCAGGAAAATCTTATACAATGCCTTAGTGCGTTCCAAGTTAGAGTATGCATCAGTCATCTGGAATCCCATATACTCCTCACACTCTTTAAGAATTGAAAGAATTCAGCGCAAGTTCATACGATTTGCTCTTCAACCTCTGCACTTTGTTAATCCCCTGCCACCCTACAATGCAAGATGCATGCTTATCAATGTCTTGCCACTTGAAGTTAGACGTTTTGTTCAAAACGTAATGTTTATTTTTGACATAATATCCGGTGCCATTGACTGCTCAGAACTACTTGGGCAGTTGAATTTCAATGTCCCTAACAGAGCTCTCCGCTTTCACAGTACATTCCGCGTTGAAGTGCTGCGTTCGAATTACTTCAGTTTCGCACCTCTTATAAGAGGTCTTGTAGAATTTAATCGCCTATCCAGAAGCCTTGACCTGGACTTTGCCATGCCAAGGTCTCTGTTTAAGGCACGCATTGAGTCCTATTACTTATCTCAGTAAATCTTACTTTAAAATTGTTAAAATAGTACTAAGTTAACCTGTAATCTAGTCAGTAAGGTTGTTACCATTTGACTTAATAAAGATATGAAATATGAAATATGAAAAAATTCCATGTACTTGTAAATTCGATGGACAAATGTCAAAATCGTACTGCGCCGGTAGTTGATGTATCAAATCAAATAAAAAAGGTTATAATCAGCTGTTCGATGCGGCCACCTTGTATCGTTCCGCCATGCAGACAATGACATTTGCTTTGAAAACTAAGAAGCGGAAACGGAAGCGGAACGCTGCCAACAGAGTTGCATTGTGCTTTTGACTTCATTAGGCATTCGATTAGCTACTAATGAAATAATAATAGATTCGAATTTTGTAGGGAAGATTGAGCTCAATAAGCGTCTTAATGTAGAAAACTGCCTTTATTATTCAAAAGCCGTCTGTGTGAAAACAGTATTATACTTTGCTACTCGCTGGCTTAATAACCAAACTGATTGATAACTAAAATTAAACTCTACTATTGGCCGCCAGATCGCGTGCTTAATCAATAAATGATTGATAGCTCAACTCAAACTGAATTCCTTCTTACTCGCCTGCGCCAATTTTATAGTTTACGCTACATACATCTAGGCTCTTCTATTTCCAGAAGTTACTAGTTAGTTTCGGCTACAAAATCGCCAGCCACAACTACGTGCACAAATTATTGCTCTCTCTTGTGACAACTCAGATAAGATATATGCATGTGTTTGTGCATTGACTCTTCGCTGCTCGTATACGTACATGGTACATATATGTAGACGCAGTTATTGTTTCGTTTATGTAGATACATAATGATTGAATTATTGATGTGCATTCACGTCACTGCTTAGCATCGGCTTAGAGACGATAGCATCGCTCAGTGCTGCTAACATTCGTTACAATACGCTAGATTGCTGATTTTTGTTGATATTTGATAAAATACTTTTATATTGGTTGCGCAAAATGCGTACGTGTCCGGCTCGTTATTAATAATTCTATTTTTATTTTTTTCTTTATTGACAACAAAATTTCGGATAAACAAAATAAAATTTTTTAATTGCTAATTAAAAAAAACTATGCAGAATTTGGCAACCAAATTCACAAAGTGTTCTTCTCGACCACGAAATTCGGCGCTGACCAAATATCATCGCACAATATTGACTTTGATGAAAACGGGGCTCAGTTGAAAAAGCCTTACCCAAGTTTAAGAAATCGCACGATACTCGTAGTCGCCTTAGCTGAAGCCTCACGTGGTTGCGAATGACTCGGAGATGTCCTTTAAATTCAGATGTAGTAGAAAACAAATAACTCTTTTTTGCGCTATAGAAGTATTTTGATTAGGAAGCACCTCTCCGGGTCATTCGAAACAAAACGAGGCCTCAGACAAAGCCATAAAATATTGTAACGAATTTACTTGCAAATCCTCTTATTTGCCCTTTTGCTAGGATCGTATCGCTAAACTGTTGAATAAATAACTCCAATATTGAATAACGGAAAAATGGCCTTTATTAAAATACTTCACAATAACACTCAAACTGTGCAACGAATAGCTTAAAAACCAAACTGATATCTTAAAGGAAACTGACTTTCAAAATAATAGTGCTATTGCTCGCTAGATATCGTCTTACTCGTAACTGCTTGACAATTCAAATCAAACTGAATTACTTCTTACTCGCCTGCATCGCTTTTATAGTTTACGCTGCATACTTCTAGGCTCTTCGATTTCCAGAAGTTACTAGTTGTTTCGGCTACAAAATCGCCAGCCACAACTACGTGCACAAATTATTGCTCTCTCTTGTGACAACTCAGATAAGGTATATGCATGTGTTTGTAGTTTACAGTCTCCCGCACACACATAAGCGTATAAGTAAATTCATCGGTGTGTGACATCTCATCTCTCGCTGCCTTGTATGTAAATGTTGCTCGTCGGAATGTGTACATATGTGTAGACGCAATTATTGATTCGTTTATGTAGATACATAATGATTGAATTATTGATGTGCATTCACGTCACTGCTTAGATCGGCTTAGAGCTGGCAGCACTCCTTAGTTTTGCTAATATTCGTAACACTGCCCTCCACCTAAGTCTGATCGTCCCGATCAGACAAATCTCTCGATCTAAACGCTGCTAATCTCTCCAAATGAACCACTTTCATTTTGGTTCGTGGTTTGGTAGTGGTTTGTATGCGGTACACTACATCGTTGATCCGTTTTACAACTTTGTATGGGCCTTCCCAGTTACACTGCAATTTCGGGGACAAACCTTTTTTTCGTTGTGGGTTGTATAGCAGCACCAAATCTCCTTCCTGAAACCCTTCCGAATTAATTGCTTTATCGTACCTCGCTTTCATCTTGTCACTCATAATCTTTGCTCGTTGCCTTACCAGATCGTGTATCTCTCTCAGCTCTTCTTCTAAGACATCAGTGGATTTCTTGACATTCCTCTCCGCATCGGCATCTATCCCATACTTCAAATCAGCTGGCAGTCGAAGGTCATTGCCAAAAATTACCTTTGCGGGAGTTTGGCCCGTTGTGTCATGTACTGCCGATCGGTAGGCCATCAAGAATAATGGTATGTGTGTATCCCAGTCCTTATGGTACTTGTCGACTACTTTCCTTAAATGCTCCTCCAATGTTCTATTGAAACGTTCCACCATACCATCGGACTGAGGATGCAATGCAGTTGTCCGTGTTTTTCGAATGCCCAACTTCTTGCACAGTTCTTGGAACACAGCTGATTCAAAATTCCTGCCTTGGTCAGAATGTAACTCCATTGGTACACCATACCTTGCAACCCATTCGTTTTTAACCACTTCTGCTACTGTTTCTGCTTCTTGGTTTGGGATTGGGTATACCTCTGGCCATTTACTGAAATAATCCATAACCACCAGTACGTATTTGTTTCCGCGGTTGCTAGTAGGAAATGGACCTGCGACATCCATGGCGATCCTTTCAAATGGTGCACCTGAAATATACTGCTTCATCTGGCCACGACTTCGGGTTTTGGGCCCTTTCGCTCTGTTGCATACCTCGCAATTGGCAATCCACTCGGTGACCGACTGACGGCAACCAACCCAATAGAATCTCTGCTTAATTTTCTCGAGTGTCTTCGTGATTCCAAGATGGCCTCCACTTGGACCATTGTGCAACTCGCTGAGCACGTCAGGAATCCTCTTTCTGGGAACAACTATATGTTTCTTCTTGCACTGACCATCCTCACTCTCCCATACTCGATGCAAGCAACCGGATATCAATTCCAAACTGTTCCACTGTGCCCAATATGACTTCGCAATGGGACTCTCTGCTGACATATCCTCTCTGCTTGGTCTTTCGTTTCGTTCGAGCCCTTGCATAACATGTGACAGATCTGTATCTTCTAGCTGACACTTTCTTAGTTGTTCCTTGTCCCATTCATCCGTACACGTTATAGTCATTAGCCGGACATCTATAATGTCTTCTTTAGCCTCGGCCTTTGAACAGTGCTTGCATTCCAAACTACATGGCCTTCGTGACATTGCATCGGCATTTCCATGGGTACTACCTTTTCGATGCTCAATGGAAAAGTCATAGCTTTGAAGTCGCTCGATCCACCGTGCCAATTGTCCTTCCGGATTACGGAACTGCAGAAGCCATTTCAATGCTGCGTGATCTGTCCTGACATGGAATCGCTGGCCGTAGAGGTATTTGTGAAAATGTTTAATGCACTCTACCAATGCCAACAGCTCTCTCCGCGTAACACAGTAGTTCCTCTCTGGTTTTCCAATCGAACGGCTGTAATATGCAACTACCTTCTCCTGTCCATCGACCAGTTGTGATAAAACGCCTCCTATAGCATATCCACTTGCATCTGTATCTAGAATAAATGTTGCTCCTGGAATCGGGTATGCTAACATTGGGGCAGTGCACAAACGCTCCTTCAATGTTTGGAAAGCCACTTCTTGCTCCTTCTTCCATTCAAAAGCTTTGTTTTTTCTTGTAAGCTCATGGAGGCTATGGGCTACGCTGGAAAAATTTGGTACAAATCGGCGGTAATATGTGCACAGCCCAAGAAAACTTCTCAATTCATGTAGATTCTGTGGTCTTGGCCAATCCTTTACAGCCTCTATTTTTTCGTTCGCAGTGCAGATGCCCTCTGTCGTTACCTTGTGACCCAAATAATTGACTTCCTTTTTAAACAGCGCACACTTTTTGGGACTTAACTTCAGACCAGCGCCAGCTATTCTCTGGAAAACTTCCTCCAAGTTCTTAAGATGTTCATCAAAGTTCTTGCCCAATACGATGATGTCGTCCAGGTACACCAAGCATGTTTTCCAATGTAGTCCTTTCAGTACCTGGTCCATGAGTCTCTCAAAAGTAGCTGGTGCATTACAAAGTCCAAAAGGCATCACTGTAAATTGCCAAAGACCATCACCGACACTGAAGGCTGTTTTCTCTTTATCTTCCTCCTTCACCTCCACTTGCCAGTAGCCGCTTTTCAAGTCCAGCGTGGAAAACCATTTCGTACCAGATAGCGAGTCCAGAGTGTCGTCAATTCTTGGCAATGGGTAGCTATCCTTTTTCGTTACATCATTCAACTTCCGGTAGTCCACGCAAAACCTCATTTTTCCATCCTTCTTTTTTACAAGTACTACCGGTGAGCTCCATGGACTAGCTGATGGTTCGATGACGCCGCTGTCGTTCATTTCTTGAATGATTTGACTCACAACTTCCCGCTTCGCCAGTGGAACACTACGTGGAGCTTGACGGATCGGTCTCGCATCTCCAGTGTCAATTTGATGTTTCACAACGTTGGTGCGGCCTGGTTTAGAATCATCCTGGTCAAATATGTTCGCGTACTTTAGGAGCAGTTGTTTTGCCTTACTCTGATATGCTTCCTCTAGTCCCTGCATCCATGTCTTGATGTCATTTGAAAGATCAGTATTACTAGCTGAAACGTGTTCCTGGAGCTGTTCACAGTTAATAACCACTTCAGCCTCTTGGCATCTTCCCAAAATAGCTCCTTTAGTCAGTTTGAGTGGTGACTTGAACTCATTGAGTACTCTTACCGGAATACGTCCATCTTGTTTTGTCATAGCCAGGGTTTTTCCTACAAGTATGTTTAGTGCTGATTTGTTTGCTGCTTCGACAACCCACAATTTGTTTGTCCCACAATCTCCATCAACCTTTGCCCAGATGACTGCTTCGGATTTTGGTGGTATTTGCTGACTCTCTTCCACCAGCACTCGTTTACTGCTGTAGCCTCTCTCGTAGCCGAAATTAAGTGGTACATCCATGTTTTTATATCGCGTCGTCTTGCTTTGCATGTCGATCTTGATGCCCTGGTCGATTAAGAAGTCCACTCCAATTATGATTTCATCAACAATTTCTGCCACTATAAAATTGTGTACTACCATGACGTTCCCAATTGCGACTTCACATTCTACTTCTCCAATTACCTGGGTGTCCTCTCCCGTGGCTGTACGTAATCTTGCTCCAAGCAATGGTCTTATCTTTTTGTTGACTAAATCCGCTCGAATGATGGAATGAGATGCACCCGTATCTACAGTCAATAACCGTTCCTTTCCGTCCACATGTCCTCCAACAGTAAGGTTGCTCGATCTTCTTCCAATCTGCGAGATAGAGATTATGGGGCATTCAATTGCGGGAGCCAGCTGTCGCCCCTTGCGGCTGACTCGATTTAGTTTAACGATTGAGTGGTCTTGGATATTTGCTCATCACCTTCTGCTCTGCGTTTACGACCACCCACATTGTTGGAGCTATTGGGACCGCTGCTGCAATGTCGTGCAATATGACCTGGGTTGCCGCACTTGAAACATTTAATAACTCCGGCATTTTTCTGTTGTGATCCCTTCAGTGCTTCCAAAATAGTGTCTACCCAATCTGGTCTTTCCACTTCTACACGATGAGCTTTGTATGCTGGTTTACTCAATAGTGAGGCCGTTTCCTGAGTCAATGCATGTGATACCGTTTCAGAAAATGTCAGCTTTGGGTTTGCGTATGTAGCTCGCTTCGTTTCCACGTCCCGTATGCCATTTATGAAACTCTGGATTTTTACCCTTTCAGTGTATTCCACGGGTGCGTCCGCATTTGCAAGATGAGCCAATCTTTCAATATCTGAAGCAAACTCCTGCAATGTCTCATTTGCTTTTTGGTAGCGGTTTTGCAACTCAATTTGGAATATCTGTTTCCTATGCTCGCTTCCATAACGTCGTTCTACAGCAGCCATCAATGCTTCATAATTGTTCCGCTCTCCTTCGGGAATCGTCTGTAGAATTTCCGCTGCTGGCCCCTTCAATGCCACGAATAGTGCAGCAACTTTATCTTCCGCATTCCAGTTGTTCACTGCTGCGGTCTTCTCAAACTGTAGCTTGAAGACCTGGAAAGGAACAGAACCGTCAAAGGATGGTGTTTTTACCTTTGGATTACTCGCCGAAACTGCTGTGCGATTCATTTGCAACTCCTGTATACGACCTCTCAAAGCTTCTATCTCGGCATCAATTTTGTCCTCGAGCTGCACAATTTTTGTATCCTGTGCTTCCAGCTTTGATGTTACCCTTATCTCCTGTGCCTCCAGCTGCGAGGATATGCGGGCCTCCTGTGCTTTCAACTGCTCAGCGAACTGCGATGTCATATATGTCTTTTGCTCTTCCAGTTGAGTTTCCATCTTGGATGTTATGCGTGTCTCCTGCGATTCTAGTTGTGATGCCATATATGTCTTCTGTTCTGCCAGTTGAGATGACACTGTCGATGTTTGAGCAGATATTGCAGCTAAAATCATGTTCAAGTCTGTACTGGTAACCGTCTGCGATGTTTCGTTCTTCTCTTCAATTTTTGTTGTCTCCTCGCCATCAAGATGAAAGACATGCTCTTCCACATCAATTCCTTCTGCTTCCATTGCTTCTCGTAGCCGTGCCTGAAGTTCGAGTTTAACGCCGCTTGTATTCAATCCACGGCTCTCCAACTCCTTCTTCAGTTGCGGGATCTTCAATTCACTTAGCTTTGCCATGTCCTTGTTGTCCTCTAGAATTTATTCAACAATTCCTCTTCTGACACCAATTGTAACGAATTTACTTGCAAATCCTCTTATTTGCCCTTTTGCTAGGATCGTATCGCTAAACTGTTGAATAAATAACTCCAATATTGAATAACGGAAAAATGGCCTTTATTAAAATACTTCACAATAACACTCAAACTGTGCAACGAATAGCTTAAAAACCAAACTGATATCTTAAAGGAAACTGACTTTCAAAATAATAGTGCTATTGCTCGCTAGATATCGTCTTACTCGTAACTGCTTGACAATTCAAATCAAACTGAATTACTTCTTACTCGCCTGCATCGCTTTTATAGTTTACGCTGCATACTTCTAGGCTCTTCGATTTCCAGAAGTTACTAGTTGTTTCGGCTACAAAATCGCCAGCCACAACTACGTGCACAAATTATTGCTCTCTCTTGTGACAACTCAGATAAGGTATATGCATGTGTTTGTAGTTTACAGTCTCCCGCACACACATAAGCGTATAAGTAAATTCATCGGTGTGTGACATCTCATCTCTCGCTGCCTTGTATGTAAATGTTGCTCGTCGGAATGTGTACATATGTGTAGACGCAATTATTGATTCGTTTATGTAGATACATAATGATTGAATTATTGATGTGCATTCACGTCACTGCTTAGATCGGCTTAGAGCTGGCAGCACTCCTTAGTTTTGCTAATATTCGTAACAATATAATTATAGCAGCACAGCTTAATCTCGATGGTGCAATCTATAGCAAGAGCGTACAATTGCTAGAGTTTGCTGGTGATATTGATATAATTTGATGAAAAGGCAAAAAAAGTGTTTCGCAGTAAACGCAAAAAGCTAGTTCTTGCCACCATGAAAGAAAACATTGGTGCATTCGATTCTTGGTGGCCGCGTCACTGTTTTGATTGTAGGGCAATTTTTGACCTGTGGATTCCCTTCCTGTTCAATTATTTCATTGCAGAAAAGTAAGCGCTATTTTTTATAAGGCAAAATTAAAATTTTCCTTTTCCCTCCTACGCATTTCGATTTTCTTCAGGAAGTCTAGTTTTTATTTGTTTTTATTTTTTAACACCTACGTTCCATTAGTTATTCGAATTTACATTAAAACTCATTTTTAATTCGTACTAACCCACTGATGACCTCTAAGATTGTTCTAAGCTATTCTACAATCGTTCCATCTGCTTCAACATAGAAGAGATTAGCCAATCTGGAACAGGCGATTTGAATTTGATACATTTTTTGAGTATTTGTCATTAATCCTGGTACCACTTGCTCCGTTGTTACATAACTATTCCGCATCGTCTCTTGATGGGAAGTGCGTGTTAAGTAGTGCCCCAAATTACTCCTCACTACAATGCGACTATTCCCCGTCTTCGTTTTTTATCAGTTCCTGGATTTTATTTCTTTTGAATAGGACTTTCCTCACAGAAATTTTTGCGTGAAACCGTTTTTGCCCAACCTCTCCTCGCTTTCCACAACTTTTTTTCCTTCACCTGCCCTCTAAGAAAAAATAACTCTTTACCTCACCATGATGGCTTTGCCTATCCCTTGAATCTTCTGATAGTAAAACTCTACTGTACGCAGTTGTCAGCGATAAGAAGTTGTTGCACTCCAACTCTTCTACGGTGATAAACTCGTTTGGTAGCCCCAGTCCTCCTTCTGCATACATATTTCGGGGATTTGTACCAGTCTGTTGTTCTAGGGTTTCTAAAGGATTTTCTCTTCCCTACCCTCTTTAGGGAAATTCTGAAGTTGATATATGCATGGCTTTAGTTGGATGGCTTGTCAAGTACCCTATATTTATAGCCTGATATATCATGCTCAGAGCTCAATGTGATATCAAGCACATTACTTGACATTAGGTCAACATAAGTTAGAACGATACCCCAGTCTGCGCCTATGACAAGCCATCCTCTGCACCCTTATTCATTCACCAGCCTTTTTAATTCCTCTAGTGTGGTTTCCACGTTATGGGCCATGCAGCAGGATGCAAGGATAAGTCTTCAGTGCTGAAGTTAGATAGCATACACGAGTATAGGTGGTTTCCTACCATGACTGCACCTCTTACCTTGCCTTCCGTCTTTGGTTAATAATAGCTGAATCCATGCGCCATTGATCTGTTTGCCTATCTCCGAATTCTCCACCACTGCTCTCACGCAATAGATTTTTTCCGCTGATTTCAGGTTCTGGAGGACAGTTTCTACTTGCCCTGCTTTTATCGTATTATGGCTATTTCTAAGACAATTGTTGAATACTCTCAGAAGGTTTTGGAGAGTGTTATAGATATTGATGGTCCTTTGCCGCATATAGATCCGATACGTTCCGCTAACAAGCATTATTAAGGTACTAGCCCGACCATCTCGGGAAGGATTTAATATGACCACTTTGAATCTTATAGGCCATCCCACACGCTTGTTCTATGAGGAACTTAGGGTCACCAGAGTATCGCCTGTTAAATATGTGTTTGATACATGCATATTTGTAACAGGATTCGGCTCGCGTAGGTGAGGTTGACAATTGGGTTGCAGAAGCTATGAATTTTATCAACCCCTTGAGTGCAAAGACTCCTAGAATCATTCATCTGTTTGTACACTTCTAATATCTCCGCCTCTACGGCTACACCCTCCTCATTTGACGCTACTTCCAGATTCTCGAGGTTCTTTTCTACTTACCCTGCTTTTAGCATTTTACAGTTATTGCACCATTGAGATGATTGTCCATTTCCAACACTTCCACCGCTTCACTTTTACCTTCGTCCTTTGCCGCCACATTCAGAGAGTTAGAAACAAAAATCATATATGTGACCCGGTCTATGAAAAGGCTTATGACTCAAAAAAAAAAAAAAAACAGCTGTTTACATCTGTTTCTCGCAAAAAAAAAAAAGTGTTAACAGCTGTTTCTCGCAATTGCTTTTTTGAGTCATAAGCCACTTTTTCATAGACCGGGTCACACATATTATTTCTAATTGCTGTTTTTATGTACGGGTCCCTTTTTTCGCTCTTAATTGGAATACGAATCTATAAATAAAGTTTCGGTTGTAAAGATGGAGATTCGGGCTATTAGCGAGCTTTGGGCAATTTTGGTGGTAGGGCTTTTGTTTAGCTATATTTTATTAAAATAAAAATGTAAGGGCGATAACCTGCGAAGAGATTTTAGGCCGAGCTTCTCTTCCAATTTGAGTCCGAACGGTCTCTGCGAGGCAGATGAGTTTTCCCTGAGAGCTTTTGATGGCAGAAATACACTCGGGGTGCTTGCCAAACACTGCCGAGGGGCGACCCCGCTTAGAAAAATTTTCTTCTAATTGAAAAACCTTATTTCTAAAATTTTGATGTTGCTTTGGCCCAGGGCATTCGGTGTGGTAGGCGGAGCACGCTACCATCACACCACGGTTAAAAAATTTGTTTTAAATAAACGAGTGTGAGCACACAAAGAAATGTATTTGTACTATGGCACTATTGTGAATATTTGCACTGCATTACCGGCAGTTGCTACCATACCTCCGATGGCAGCGCAAAGCTGTAAGTTTTAATTGATTGATAGAACAGCTGCTTTCTGTTGATATTTGATAAGATACTTTTATATTGGTTGCGCAAGATGCGCACGGGTCGGTCGGGCTCGTATAATTTAATAAGAAATAATTTAACCATCAATTTTATATTAAGAGACCCATACAATACATTTCTCTTACATATGTTCTAGATAATCTAAGAGTAACAATAGTACAAAATTACTACAACTAAAAAATGAAAAAAAATTATTAATAAATTTGACATTTCTCTTTCGGATGCATTGTACTGCCGATAGCGCATTGAAACTCATCAGCGAATGACCGGAAGTTCGCCAAAGAACCAATCACGCGAAACTTCGCCGGTGCATGTAAACTTATCAGCGAAACATTATCTCTATAACGCTCAGACACATCGTTACACCAATACTGAGCAAAAGCAATGAAGAACAACTGACGATTCGTAAAATGCATATTGGGCAACATTTCCAACTCCAGCAAGCGCGAACGTTCCGCTGCTGATTTTGTTTCTCTCAACTCGTCCAACCATTTCATATAAGCGCTATAAGCAAGTTGTACACCACCATTATCAGCAATATTTTCTGCTTGCAATTCGCTTGTTGGCAGATATTTACCATTATAACGATATAAAGCATATTGTTGTTTAAAACATTTTTTGCGCTCATTAAAAGCTACCGTTGAATTAGCATCCCACCAAAATTGTTCGTTGCCATTAGCATTAAAATGACAACCCATATCATCGAAACCATGAATTAGCTCATGAGCTACTAAATAGCCGAGTGTAGCAAATTTAAGCGCTTGCGGATAGTGAGCAGACCATAGAAAGTTGGGTTGCAACAGCATAACGGGAATTTTTATTAAATTGTCTCTGCCAATATAGGCGGGTGTGTATGATGAGAGTGCAACGGGCATTTCTAGCGATTTGGGTGCCTGTTTCAGATTGGCTAAAGCGCGCTGGGTTTGGTGTATAAGAATTTGTTTCATATTTTCTATATAATCCATGCTACTGAGCGTAAGTGTGTGAAATTCTTTAGCAAGTTTAGTTTCATTATATGAGTTGATTTCTAGACGCATAGCTTCTAACTTTTCTAACGCTGCTTGACGTGTCAAAGTCGACATCCACTTCAGTTTATTAGATTCAAGCTCTTCCTTAAATATTTCTTTGATTTTCAACCATATTAGCTCTATATCCTCCACTGTCTTCGCGCTATTATATTTGCGAAATATAATATTATCCAAAACTTTAGCAAAATACAATTTGGTCTTGTCCAAGCACAATCTCTCTTTGGCGCCATTTATTGCTTCAAAATCGAGAAAAAAAGTTTTGAGTAATTGATATAAAATATAATTTGCTACCTGTTCTTTGGGTATTTCATGCATAATCTGCAACAGATTTGCTTGATACTCCACATGATATTCATAGAATGTATCGTTGAGCTCTTGACCCAAACTAATATTGAAATATGTGCGCACATCTATAGCACCCGCGTAAGCAGCTAGCATCTCATCAACGGTGCGCAGCACAGCCAACGATTTCAGCGTCTTACCCAAACTCTTATCCATCAGACCATCGGCTAATCTCGTCTCAAAATTAAGTATTTCGAGCGCCGTCCTCATAGCTACTGACTCTGCTGCGATACCCAAGTGTTTTTGTAAAGCTTGCGCTATCTCTGCTAGATATTTGTCGCGTTGCCACTGTGTATCAGCACTTTTGTACATAGCTTTGTTTTGTAATGCCAGCGGGGGTTGTCCAATAAATAATTTACTCACTGTTTTATTAACCAAATCCTCACGCACTCCCAGTTGCAATATAATATCCAATCCATATTTATTTTGTATGCGCGCAATCGTGTGCAGCCAATCAAACGCGCTGGCCTCCCATGTACCCTCTGGCATTAAGACAGGCATCTGTCCGAACTCCGCAGCAATTTCCCATAACTTCAATTTATAGCGTTTCCTTTTCTCTTTGTTCAGCTGTCGGCATGCACCAAAGAAAGTCCTTACTTTGTGCATTAGATCATCGGCGTCTTTTGCTGAATCGTCTTTCACTTCCAACATTTTGAGTTGTTTTTGTTCGTAAGTACTTAACAGCTGTTTGAAAAAGTTTGTCTCTAATACGTTGCGTGCGTTTGTTGGATTGATTTTTGCCCAATTACCGCAAGCGTAGCTAAAAAAGTCATCACATGCGTCCACCTCTGTTTGCATGTAGTTTCGCATTTCAGCCGATTTAGCTTGACGCATTACGTCACGCACATAGTCGGTGTTGTTGCTTTGTGATATTTTCTGTTCATATAATTGCACCTGCGGCGGCACTGACGCTGTGTAGACTTGGTTGCGTGCGTGAAAAAGCAATAGCAGCCAAATCTGTGTATTGTATGAGTTAGACATTTCGTTGGTGGTGCAAACTCGCACTGGCTTCCTATGTTTAAATGATAAAAAAATATCACAAATCCCTTGGAGTGTATATTTCGCACTTACTTTGTTGATTTAGATCTTGCGGCATGCACAACTTGAAACTTGTTACTGCCACAGGAACTACTACACAGCGGAGTGGATAGCCAATTGCGCCCATTTGTTCGTTGAAAGAAATTATGAGCAAAGCGAAAAGTTCAGAATGTTATCACTTCCATGAGCTACGCAGAGCACATGAGGTACAGCTGAGGCTGTCGACTGAGAGCTTAACAAAACTAAGATAGTTGTCGAAGCTTATCAGCTAGTTTAGGAGTATAAATACACATATGCTATGTAGTCTGCACTTTGTTGAGGGCTTGATATTAAATAGTTCTAGTGTTTTTATTAATAACAACAAAGCGATGTACATGTCAGGAGAATGGGGCCAAGCTTCTGCTCCAATTTTCTTGCAAGTAAGCCGACGTTGAATGGCGTCCTTGCGCTAGTTGCCAGCTGGGGTATAAAACTAGCACCTCTGATATAGTGGACAGGCATACTATCACCATACGAAGGCAGGAGCAGGAGTTATTAAATTTTTTTTGATAAATACTGTGACGAATATGACTCACTCACAAATGTAGTCAGCAGCCGAAGTAGTTACTCACACATACACACGCATATATGTAGCTCAATTACCAAGCAGGAGATACAGCAGTTCTAGAAGGCGAAACGTCCAGACTTTAGTGGAAATATGCGAATGTAGCAATGGAGAGTATAAAAGCAGCGCAAGCTGAGTAGTCAGTAATCAGTTTTGATTTAAGCACGCTATTGGTTGGAAGTTAAGTGTTATTGCGAAGTACTCTCAAAGTAGTCTAATAAAGACCAGTATTGAATATTGGAGTTATATATTCAACAGTTTAGCGATTCGAACGTTAGCAGAAGGTTTGGAATTAGTGGTTTGAAATACGCTCAGTGGTTGGTTGGTGTTGATGGTCTCGTCTGACTCCTATTGAGAAGTAAGAAGCCATTTTGACCCCATAGGACGGCCAAGAATATAGCTTTAAAAACTACAACAGCGTTTAAGGACTCGAGGCAGCTTGAGTGTGGGCCGTATGGCCTTAGGAGCACAGCATAATCAAATATAGGGCGAATAGAAAGAGATATTGGAACCATAACGTAGTCGGAGGGTTGGCGCAAGGGTGCGGAAATGGCTGAACATGCTATACACGTGTATACTGATGATGATGAAATGAACGAAAGGCGTCGATTCGGCTTTTTAGTGTGTCGTTCCAAAAATAAGTAGATCATACAGGCTGCCGGAATACTATAGTGGCTTTCAGGAGGAAATTGTAGCCGTGAAGAAATCAGCAGAAATTCAGGAGGATGCGTGATTAAGCTGCAGCTGCGTCAATATATGTAAGTTAATTAGACTGGGTCGATTTACTAACCGATATCGCGCCATCGATTTTTCAAAAATTTTCATTTGATTGCAAAATTTTCATGTATACCCTGTCCGACCCAAAAATGTCCGCTAAAAACGTTCGCGATAACAGTTTTTTGAAAAAAAAAATATATATATATGAAAATTTTTTTAGTATCTAGGTCATGAAAAAACCTTAAAAATCAAAGTCGAAAAAAAGTAAAAAAATTTCGCAGGCTAGAAAATTATTTTTGTGGGTATGCGCAGTGGAACTTTTTTTCTGAGCCCAAATCCTATCGAAAAATCGATGGCGCGATATTGGCTAACTTTCGTCCATACAAATCGACCCACCCTAATGCATATATTGATAGTCTGGCGGCGATGAGTTGGAAAAAGGAGGGTGTAACTTTCGCTAAAACGACACAATCCGTTTGTGAGAAATTAAAAGAAGACAGGAGCCGCATATGATCCATCAAGCGGGAAATTTCTAAGATCGTGTGCAAAGCTTACGATATAAGGCATACAAAGTTGCTCATTTCTCTAGAGAGAGAAGACTCATGACTTCTGATGGCCATACTAACTGAACCTGTTACCGCAGATGTAGGAACTGCGGGGAACAGGAAAAAAGGGCTGAGCTCGTGCTGAGTTCTTGTCCTGCGCTCCCGAGGTTAAACGGAGGCAGAGTTGGCAGATCTCGAAGCAGCAATTAATATAGGTCTTATAAAACCTGTAGCATTGCCAAGAGTACGAAGGTCTTTTAAAACATAAGTCCTGGTACCTAAAAGAGGTTTTTCCATTTGGTTGTAAATCAAATTTTGGTCACATTATGGACACACTCAGTCAGTGGACTGGTGAAAAAAAGTTCCACTACTCATACCCAAAAAAATAATTTTCGAGCCTACGAAATTTAATTTTTTTGACCTTTTTCGACTTCGATTTTTTAAGGTTTTTTTCATGGCCTACTAAAAAAATTTTCATTTGATTGTAAAACTTTCATATGTATACCCTGTCCCATCCAAAAATGTCCGCTAAAAACATTGGCGATAACAGTTTTTTGAAAAAACCTTTTTTTCAAAGAAATGAAATTTCGCAGGCTCTAAAATTATTTTTTTGGGTATGCGTAGTGGAACTTTTTTTCCTCAGCCCAAATCCTATCGAAAAATCGATGCACGGTGGGGTATTTGATCAATCTAGCTGGCCAAAACTAAAACAGAAGTTATTTCTGTTAAAACAGTGGTTGTCTCACTTCATTGTTATGAATGGAAATATTTGACGGTAAATTCACGGTGTTCCGCGCAGAATTACTTGGATCGAGCCCCCGATTTCGGAGGGACCAGGGGTAATTTTTCGGCATTACATCAGATATGTATGCCAATATGGGTATCAAACGAAAGGTATTTTGCTCCGCAATTCTATTGACACTTTTGAGTAGGGTTGCCAATTCACCTCCTCTTTTATATTTCTTTGTATATCCACTACCATCTCGGAAACGGCTTGACCGATTTGAATCAAATTTTGTACATCGATAAAGTATTTGTTATGCCCCACTTGGGAGAGTCACCTTTGGAACGCACCTAGTGGCTAGTGATGGCAAAGAAAAGGTGCCATGGCAATTTTAATCGAAAATTGACACTAGAGGTCGCCACGGCCGAATAAATGATGACCTCTAGAAAAAGACACGCTGTTTCCGGAAAAAATTAAGAGAAAAAAAAGAAGCAAGGTTGGTTTTTGGTGGTCATCTTTGCCCTTGGTGGTGGTCGAACGTGAAAATACATTGGTGTAACTATCATCGTCATCCTAACGGACAAACATTCAACATTTTTGCAGAACTGATCTGGAGCGTCTTTTGACACTGCCATATAAATATAAAAAAAAGAAAAGAAACAAGAGCGGAATTAAGTAGCTGCACGCAATAAGCAGCGCAGATTCGACCACATTTGCAACAGCGATAGCGCTAGCAACCAAACGCGCTACTAACAGCTATAGCGCCAACGAAACCACCGGACGTACCACCACCATCAACTTTATTAACAACAATCAGCAAGGCCGCCTCAGATAGGCCTGCTGCAACGTCAACTTTATTAACAACAATCAGCAGGGACGCCTCAGATAGGTCTGCTGCAACATCCACCCGATTAACCACAATCAGCAGGGCCACCTCGTATAGGCCTGCTGCAACATCCACTTGACTAACAACAACCAGCCGGGCCACCTCGTATAGGCCTGCTGCAACCTACACTTGAGTACCAACAACCAGCAGGGCCACCTCGTATAGGCCTGCTGCAACCTATACTTGATTAACAACAACCAGCCGGGCCGCGTCGTATAGGACCGCTGATACAACCACCAACTACGACAATAACTGCCTTTAAAACTGGGTGAGTTCGTTCTGTAATACAGAAACTACATTTTTTTAATTTTAATTTAACCAATTACCAGTTGGGTTTGGAATTAACAGAATAATTGTAAAAATCTTTGGGAGTTGAGTTGGACTAAAAATTTGTAATGCCAGCCTAAAAATAGTTAAGTTATGAAAAGCTGCATACTCAAAATTTTAATAAGGTTCTGAAGTAAAATTTCGAAATTTATTCAAAAATGTTTTAGAAGTTGGTTTACAATTCTTTCGCATTCCTTTTAATTGTACTGAAATGTAATTTTAAATTTGGTTACTGACAAAAAAGTATCGATGGTTAAACTGTGCTGTTGCTTTAGTGCGTGTAGATACCTAAACATTATTACATATATGGGTATTTTAGATTTTCTTTCATACAAATAAGAAAATTGTTTTATAATCCAAGAAAATCTAAAATGTTCTTCAGAGGAAAGAACTATCGAAAGCATACTAAAAAAATAGCTTAGAATTTTAAATGAAAATTTGTAAATTTTCTGAATATTTTTGAAAACCTGCCGAGTTTTAAAAATTCTTTTTTGAAAACGTTTTCAAAATCGGCCTACACATTTTCTGTATACATTCAATAAATTGTTTAACTAACAAAAATAAAAAAAGCACAATACTTCAGAAGGCGTTTTCAATGTCATGTTTATATATTGGAATTGCCTTTTAAATGCGTGAAAAAGACCCACCTTAATTTACTACATATGTATAGCTGCGAAAAAAAAAATAGCAGAGAAAAAAAAACAAATTTACTTACACATTTTATTTACGTAAATTATACAAAAAAAAAACGGTTAATGAATTGTACAATGAAAGCTGTTGGGGTTTACCCGAACAAAATTTCGAAAAAATTTAAAAATAAGAATAGTTTTTAAAAGTATTTGCATTACTTAATTCAAATATACATTTTTATTAATTGTGCATAGTTTTACACTTTGTATGGAAGAAAGACCAAAATCAGCCTTCGTTGTCCGAGTTGTTAAAAAAAAAATAAAAAAAAAAACCAATGCGAATTTTCAAAAGACTTCAGCTTTTTTTTTATTTACTCCAACTGCAATAAGTTTGTAGTTCAAAATTATTGACTAAACATTTGTGAGGTTACATGAAGACTTTTAAAACTGCGAATGTTTTCGAAATTCGTTTTTGTTATTAAATTTTTTTTTTTATTAGGTTGTAAATAAACGAGTACATAATGAATACTAAATAAATTTGTAATTAAAATGGGAATGCTGATGTCCGTAATTATTTAGAAGGCACTAGGTAATACAGGTAAGAGGCCACCGAAATACATGTGCGTCGGAGGCTATGGTTTTGAGGGTGGGTAAATGTACCGGGCGTCGCAACAACACCCGCGGCGCCACTCTACATATTCGGCCTATATTCCTTTTTCTTTTCAGCTTTTTTTATTTTAATTTTCAGCGTTTTTTTTCGTATTTTGAGTTTCAGCAGTTAGTAACCGGTCATGTCCGGTTCGGTAATTTTTTTTTGCGTTTAGTTTTTTTTGAATTTTAAAATTTTTGAATGTTAACGGTCTGTCCGTGGCATCCGGTTCGACCGGATGTCGTTTTGATTCGAATTTCAAGCGTTTTGAGTCGGCTCTGCGCTCTTTGACGGTTTTTTTCAAAGGAATGATAGGAACTTTTTTTGTTATGGCGCAGGAACAGTAAGGTTGGCAGGAACCCCGCCCAGCCGACATGACTAGCCACAGAGCACCCCCAGATCATGCCGACTGCCTTCCTTACTGCTCCATCAAAGATGCGATTCCATAACATATTACATTTTAAGACCTTTCACGTAGGTGTTGCCACTGAGGATGTTTTCACAACGTTGCCACCTTTTGCCAATAGGGGTATCAGTCTCTTACAAAATTGATAACCACTCAAAAAATCGCGGGTATGCGCAGCCCTTTTCGTTATTAAACTTTGAAACAAAGATAAGCTAATGTATTCCAAAAAATTACTGACATGATATGCCATAAAAAAAAAGATATATATCTTTATTTGCAAGGGTTTTAAAAAATTTAATATTGAAAAGTAGTAGCAAAACAAGTAGAACAACTGAGTTAAGGCATGCGGTATAAAAAATCGATCATAGGAATTAAAAACGCATTTACCTCTCCTAGAAGAAAATTTAACTAGATTTGATTAAAGCTAAAGAAGTGCACAAGTATTTAGCTTAGAACTGTATATTACTTTTTAATCTAAAAATACATCGAACTGCATACAATTTTTATACAACTTTAGATGTGCGCGGTTAGCTCCGTTGACGTGTACTTCAGTGGACATCTAGGAATGCCAGGGAGAGTATTTTAAAAAAAAATTGGAATATTTTGAAAAATCGACTTTTGGCCAGCTAAATTGATCAAATACCCACCGTGCGATGGCGCGATATCGGTTAATAAATCCACCCAGTCTATTGTACACACATGCATACATCCGTAGTTCTGAAAGACTACAATATGGGCCATTGATAATATTATTAATTAATTTATAATAACAGGTTGGTAGTTTACAGTTACTAAATATATAATTTGCATTTCAAAGATATGAAAAAATTTAGTTTATAAAAGTACAGAGTTCCAATGTGCTGCGCAATATTATTTTTTTTCACTGTATAGGAAATATATCAGAGATCGCAAAAAATAATCCCCGTAACCGATATTTTCATTTAAAACAGTTATTTAATAGTCATTATTTTAATAACTGTTAAATACGGGTACCTCTGGTTTCGGTTTAGGTTTATCACAGAGAACGACCGTTTTGCAAGCAAAATAAAGGCAGTGACCAGTAATCGAGAAAAACCGATAGCCGAAATACCTCAAATCAGGCACTGTTAAAACGTACATAGATGTTTAATTGTAGAGTTGCTCTAAACGAAAAAGATACCTGAGAACTATTTTTGTGCCTGCACAAGTACGGCATGCATTTTTTGATGAATAATAATAGGAAAAGAAAGTAGAGGTAAGGAAAAAAAGAAAATAAAATTATATAAAAAAAAATTTTAAGTTAACCGGTTTTATTGAAACAATACTTACATTAAGTAATAGACAAATAAATAAAAGCGTTGGCCGCGTGAAATTTCTAAAAATGTGACGCGTAGCATAATCCGATTAAGGTACAGTTGGGCTTACTTATGACTATCAATAGAAACTTGACGCGTCCAACGCTTTTATTTAATTGTCTGATCAACGCCCTAGATTGATGAGGAGTGTGATGACTAGTATCTAGGACCTACCTAATTATTTTCTAGCTTTTAGTATTATTATTACTTCATGCAAGTATTGTTTTCAATAAAACCGTTTAACTTAAAAATGTTTTTTAATTATTTTATTTTCAAGTTTTTAGTCTCTATTTAATAGCCTATTATTTCTCCTTCTATTTATTTCATTTAGTAACTTATTAATTCAAGGACCCTTTCCTGACAATTTGTTACAATCTAAGTCCTCAATACATAATCCTTCCAAAGACTTTACTTGACTCTGCGCCACGTATACTTGTCCCTCCACCAACTGCAAAATATTTTGATGTCACTTCTGCCGGACTGTATGTAATATTTGTTCCAAATATGAGCAAAATCGGACCACAAATACGTTTTTATGAATATATCGATCCTTGCGCCACCTATCGGAGTTTTTTTCTTATTATTTCATTGTCATCGGGTTCTGAACTATATTCCAAATTTAAAGCTTGTGGCTTATCGGGAAGTTACTTAAATTTCAATTACAAAATTCGTGCCAGCCAGCCTGTCAAGTCAAGCTAAATAAAACCTTTTAAAAAGAAAAGGAAAGGAAAAAATGCAAGAAAGGAGGTGAAAGGCAAGAACAACAACCGTTATCAGCTTGTTATACATTTCCTTTTATCGGCCTGTTAGCGATTCGTTATCGAAGTATTATATATTTGCTACTGATAGCAAAGGTTTTCGATGAGTTGCCGATCTGTTTTCAAAAATTTATCGATTTCTTATCGAAAATATATCGACATTTTATCTATTCTTTAAAAAAAATATCAATTCGCTATAGAAAAGTTGTCGATTTGATTTCAAAAAATGTTGATTGTTTACCAACTTGTTTTGGAAAAATATCAATTTTCTATCAAAAAGTTATCCAAAAAATACCAACTTTCTAACGAAAAAATATTGGTTTTTAATTAAAAAGTTAACGATAAAAATAGATATTTTTTCGATACCAAATCAATGTTTTTCCACTACATTTAGTTTATTTCCACTACAAATAGTTTTTCTTCGATAAAAAATCGGGTTTTTATCGATAAAAAATCAACAGGTTTCCTATAACAAATCGAGAACTAATCGATAACAAACCAATTTTTTTTCAGAAACATTTTGATAGCAAGTTGATAATTTTTCGATAAAAATTGGTAATAAAGCGATAACTCTTCGAGAACAGTTGTTATTAATAACATAAATGAATTTTCCGAACCCTGCTAATTGATTCCAAGGTAGTAATAAATGAAGTACTCTGAAATGCAAAATAATAAAGTAGAATGTGAGAAATATCATAACTGAGCCATGTTCTCTGGCGTAACTTAAGTGAAAGTTCTGAATGGTTCATCAGTCCAGACCATTTTGGCCTTTGTTTGTCGCGTTTTTCCATTTTGGGTTAGTACTTATGCCTCAAACTCTTATTCGTCTACCGCTATTGTCGACCGTAAATTCCCTCTTGAATTCGACGAAGCACAATGACGAAATATTAATCGTCTTTGGTGATAGAATGAAGTCGTGTGTGTAGAATTGTCGAAAATACGTAATGCATTTCTCGGTGGACAAATCCAGACGACAAGCCAATAGACGCCCTTGTTAGCATAAACAAAGTTCGTCTCACAATACCATCATCGCAATGGTTGTATCGTCGCAATGGAATCGAATATGCTAAACCATCCAAAGTAGAAGGCATAGAAAGGATATTGTCATGCTGAGGTTATGAGTAATTCCATAACATCACGGCTTTTCTCTGTCCACCTTTTTATGCCTGAAAAATTTAAGAGGGAAAGATTGGCGCTTCTTTAAAAGCCTCTGCAAAACCAGCTAACCATGGAAACTTATATTGACCGATATCTCTCTTGTTGGCAGTAACCAGACACTTGCAGCTGGCCTGGTCCCTTATTTAGGGGAAAATCTGCGGGTTACCAACCACCAGCATAAAGGAGAGTATCGAAATGCTGAAAAACCCGTTGCTGTAAAATTCCCAGAAACCTGGGCGTCTTAGCAGATAACTGATTGGTGCGGCCACGCCTCCCAGGGATACGAGGGATATCTCCGTAGGCAATACAAAGATAACCGCAACGAAAAACTTCAGCCCGTCCACACTCAGTCGACAGTGGGGCTTTAGCCCCAACTTTAGGAATGCCGTTGGACTTAGAAATATTCATTATGTTCATTATCGTATAATATTATGTTGGAGTAATAAGATTGATAAAAGAAATTGGTTTGTTGGGTAAATATACACAAATTTTCAAATATATCTTAAACAAGTAAGGAAGGCTACGTTCGGGTGTAACCGAACATTACATACTCAGCTGAGAGCTATGGAGACAAAATAAGGGAAATCACCATGTAGGAAAATGAAACTAGGGTAACCATGGAATGTGTTTGTAAGACATGTGTATCAAATGGAAGGTATTAAAGAGTATGTTAAGAGGGAGTAGGCCATAGTTCTATAGGTGGACGCCATTAAGGGATATCGCCATAAAGGTGGACCAGGGCTGACTCTAGAATATGTTTGTACGATATGGGTATCAAAAGAAAGATGTTAATGAGTATTTTAAAAAGGCGTGGGCCTTAATTCTATAGGTGGACGCCTTTTCGAGATATCGCCATAAAGGTGGACCAGGAGCGACTCTAGAATTTGTTTGTACGATATGGGTATCAAATGAAAGATGTTAATGAGTATTTTAAAAGGGCGCGGGCCTTAGTTCTATAGGTGGACGCCTTTTCGAGATATCGCCATAAAGGTGGACCAGGGGTGACTCTAGAATTTGTTTGTGCGATATGGGTATCAAATGAAGGGTGTTAATGAGTATTTTAAAAGGGAGTTAGTTCTATGGGTGGACGTCTTTGGGAGATATCGCCATAAAGGTGGACCAGGGGTGACTCTAGAATTTGTTTGTAAGATATGGGTATCAAATGAAAGGTGTTAATGAGTATTTTAAAAGGGCGTGGGCCTTAGTTCTGTAGGTGGACGCCTTTTCGAGATATCGCCATAAAGGTGGACCAGGGATGACTCTAGAATTTGTTTATACGATATGGGTATCAAATGAAGGGTGTTAATGAGTATTTTAAAAGGGGTTTGGCCTTAGTTCTATAGGTGGACGCCTTTTCGAGATATCGCCATAAAGGTGGACTAGGGGTGACTCTAGAATTTGTTTGTAAGATATGGGTATCAAATGAAAGTTGTTAATGAGTATTTTAAAAGGGACTGGTGGTAGTTGTATATGTGAAGGCGTTTTCGAGATTTTGACCAAAATGTGGACCAGGGTGACCCAGAACATCATCTGTCGGGTACCGCTAATTTATTTATATATGTAATACCACAAACAGTATTCCTGCCATGATTCCAAGGGCTTTTGATTTCGCCCTGCAGAACGTTTTCATTTTCTTCTACTTAATATGGTAGATGTCACACCCATTTTGTAAAGTTGTTTTCTAAAGTTATATTTTACGTCAATAAACCAATCCAATTACCATGTTTCATCCTGTTTTTCGTATTTGGTATAGAATTATCGAATTTTTTTCATTTTTCATAAATTTCGATATCGAAAAAGTGGGCGTGGTCATAGTCGGATTTCGGCCATTTTTTATACCAATACAAAGTGAGTTCAGATAAGTACGTGAACTGAGTTTAGTAAAGATATATCGATTTTTGCTCAAGTTATCGTGTACACGGCCGAGCGGAAGGACAGACGGTCGACTGTGTATAAAAACTGGGCGTCGCTTCGACCGATTTCGCCCTTTTTCACAGAAAACAATTATCGTCCTAGAATCACAAGGATTGGTCAATTTTTGTTCGACTTATGGCATTAAAAGTATTCTGGCAAATTAAATGAAAAAAGGCGCAGTCCCGCCAATTTTGAAAATTTCTTTTATTTTTGTATTTTGTTGCACCATATCATTACTGGAGTTGAATGTTGATATAAGTTACTTATATACTGTAAAGATATTAAAGTTTTTGTTAAAATTTGACTTAAAAAAATTTTTTTTTTAAAGTGGGCGTGTTTGTTCTCCAATTTTGCTAATTTTTATTAAGCATACATATAGTAATAAGAGTAACGTTCCTGCCAAATTTCATCATGATATCTTCAACGACTGCCAAATTACAGCTTGCAAAACTTTTAAATTACCTTCGTTTAAAAGTGGGCGGTGCCACGCTCATTGTCCAAAAAACTACTAATTTTCTATTCTGGGTCAAAAGTTCAACTCACCTACCAAGTTTCATCGCTTTATCCGTCTTTGGTAATGAATTATCGCACTTTTTCGGTTTTTCGAAATTTTCGATATCGAAAAAGTGGGCGTGGTTATAGTCCGATATCGTTCATTTTAAATACCGATCTGAGATGAGTGCCCATGAACCTACGTACCAAATTTCATCAAGATACCTCAAAAGCGTATAAACAAAATATACAAAACAGATATTAGGTCCGCGCCAATTGTAAAGAGATTCCACCAGTGATATTTTACTAGTACATAGAAATCTATCTTTCATAAAGATTAGATGAAAATGTTGTTTGTCAAACACGCAGCCCATTTTTAATCAGCTACAAAACCTAGTTTTTGAGTAATTTAGATCAGGGACTGATTCGTACACAGAAAAAATAATTATGTGATTTTTGCATTTTAAAATATCAGAAACAAATTATTTTTTCATTTATCAAATAGTTTGAATGTAGCATTTTAAATTTTGGTTTTAACATGAAATAACGCACACGAACATAACCGTACCAACATAAAAGACGGGCACCGGTGCGCATACGTAACATTTTTATACTCAGCTGAGCAGAGCTTACAGAGTATATTAATTTTTTTTCGCATAACGGCATAAACTAATCGAGATAGATATAGACTTCTACATATCAAAATGATCTGGGCAAAAAAAGAAATTCATTTAGCCATGTCCGTCCGTCCGTCTGCCCGTGAACACGATAACTTGAGTAAATTTTGAGGTATCTTAATGAAATTTGGTATGTAAGTTCCTGGGCACTCATATCAGACCGCTATTTAAAATGAATGAAATCCAACTATAACCACGCTCACTTTTTCGATATCGATAATTTCGAAAAAGTGCGATACTTCCTAAGACGGATAAAACAATGAAACTTGGTAGGTGGGTTGATCTTATGACGCAGAATAGAAAATTAGTAAAATTTTGGACAATGGGTGTGGCACCACCCACTTTTGAAAAAAGGTAATTTAAAAGTTATTATTTAGAATTCATGAGCTTAAAACCGGCTTATAATAAATGAATATTCAATTATTATATTTTTTCTAAGAGAAACTGAAAAGAAAGGAAGAAACATTTACTGGCATATTGCGATGGTACCATTTCGAAAATCGCCACAAATTCATCGTCAGGCAATTTCGTAATGTTATCAAATACAATTTCGTAATGTTATCACGGTGAAACTTCAGTTGCGGTAATTTAAAAGTTTTGCAAGGTGTAATTTGGCAGTCGTTGAAGATATCATGGTGAAATTTGAGAGGAACGTTACTCATGTTACTATATGTGTTCTAAAAAAAAATTAGCAAAATCGGATAACGAACACTCTTTTGCCACCAGGCATCGCAGATAATTTTTCAATTGACAAAAGTAATTCGTGGCATGACCCCAAATTCATAGCATGTAAAGTTCTGGAAAGATTTATATCATTTAGACCATTATTAATATAAGAATTTATTGATAGTTCATCTTTATTTCCGCTGCGACCCAAACTTAGCATTACATAAAAGTACTCTTTCAAAGATTCATTGGGTCTTTTCCTGCGTCTCCCAATTTCGCGATGTATTTCAGCTGAGCTTGGTGCACTTGGGAAATCTTGCCTTAACATCTCAGTGAATTGAAACAATGTTCTGAATGCTGGCTGGGACTTAGCCCAATCTTTTGCCACCTCTATTAATTTTTGTTGCGCCGCGAATTGTACTTCTTCATCATTCCATAAATATATATCTCGCAATTGTTCGATCTTTGATATGAACTGACTCGTTGCTCGGTGTCGCTTTAGTGGGTCAAACTCTGGCAAAATGCCGATGATCTCCCTCATTGAATACCTTGTACCGGCATGTGTCGTCGTTGATTGGACATCCGTCATTAAATCGCGACGTACTTGTTCAAGCACATGAGTACTTAACTCTCTAACCGGCGTGCCTGTTGCTCCTGGAATTTCTGTAGATTTCCCTGGTACTGTTGCAGCAATATGCGTTGGGGCTTCTGCTGATGCTTGCGAAGTCTCAGATGCTGTTTGCTGTTGGCTTACCCCTTGTTCCAAATTCTTATCTCCAACCTGGATTGTTTCACTACGCCCTTGCGTTATAGCCTGTAATCCACTTACAGTTTTTGATAAGCTTCTCATAATTTCATTGAGTTCACCAATTTGTTGCTGCCAAGACGGATATTCACGCGATTCGACCTCCTCAATATCCACCTCATCCGACTCGTATAGTTCTATTAATGATGCAATCATATGGCTCTTGTTGCCCGAAACTGCGAGACTACATTTTTGCAACAAGGCATTCAGTTGCTCCACTTTCAGCGATGAAAACTTAACCTTTCCTTGGCTTTCCTACAATCCCCTGATTGCAATGCCTTGTGATATATCCTTACCGCTTGAACTTCTGTCTGCTTAATTCAACCACCAAAATATTCGTCGAAAATTTAACTATGTTTAGCTTACAATTCCTCAGAATCTCCGTTTTCCAATTAAATGCAGCAACTGTCGTTTTACTACGTAAAAAATCTTCCTCACTTCTTTTCTATTACTCTGCTTGCGTCTATCGGTACCTAAATTTCTGTCTGCTAATGTTGACTTCCACGAACGTCTATCGTTTCTCTGAATTTTATCGCGTCTATCGCTGATCTCTTTTGCCTTACCAGTTGCGTTCAATAACTTAATTCCGTGAAGCAAATACATACAAGTGTGTATATACTTCCGCTTAAAAAAATTATTTGCGTGATCAAAATTCTTTGAATCGAATCCCCTTCTGACGTTGTCAAAGATGACTGAGTCACAAGTAAATGATCCGTACACACATACATATGTACTTATGTGTTTATTTGAATTTAAAGAAATAAGAGTTTAATATAAAATGTGATGTTTAATTATGGAATGTTATTTATGGGCCACGCACGTCCGCTCCTGAGGAATGCTCAACGTACACTGCCCTGCCCTACATGACGATAACAGTTTTCTGTGAAAATGGGCGAAATCGGTTGAAGCCACGTCCAGTCTTTATACACAGTCGACCTTCTGTCCTTTCGCTCGGCCGTGTACACGATAACTTGAGCAAAAATCGATATATCTTTACTATACTTAGTTCACGTACTTATCTGAACCCACTTTATCTTGGTATAAAAAATGGCCCAAATCCGACTATAACCACGCCCACTTTTTTGATATAGAAAATTACGAAAAATGTAAGAAATTCCATAATCCTATACCAAACACGAAAAAAGGGATGAAACCAGGGACAGAAAATAATAATTATTTTTTTGCGGCGTAGGAAAAGTCCTGGTCAAAAAATTGTCCTAGGTGAAAATGTTTGAGTTCCCAGGTATCCCTATAGCAATATCATGTCGAATCATGCATCCTTTTTATTTTTCGAACTTTTTCCATAAAAGTCCACATATAAAAGTAAAATCTGTATTTTTATTTTTTGAGTCCGATAGAACTAGTTAAACTCGGAATTTTAAAAATAAAAGTCCGGAAATAAAAGTTAAATCCCGACTTTTATTTTTTAAGGCCAAAACAAAAGACCGGCTTGATAACAAAGAAACGGCTTATCCGAATTAAAATTTTTTTTTTATTAAAAATTATTAAAAATTTTTTTTATTTCGGATGAGCCGTTTCTTTGTTATCAAGCGGGACTTTGGATTGGCCTTAAAATAAACTTTTATTTCCGGACTTTTATTTTTAAAAGTCCGAGTTTAACTAGTTCTATAGGACTCAAAAAATAAAAATCCGAAAATAATTTGTATCTTGATCCAAATATATTTAAATTCCAAAATTAATAGTTTTGCAAGGAATTATATTATAAAAGGAGTAACAGTTTCAGCCCCTGGATGAAACAAGGTGATTGGATTGGTTTTTTGACGCAAAATATAACTTTAGAAAAAACTTTGTAAAATGGGTGTGACACCTACCATATTAAGTAGAAGAAAATGAAAAAGTTCTGCAGAGCGAAATCAAAAGTCCTTGGAATCATGATAGGAATACTGTTCGTGGTATTACATATATAAAAAAATTAGGGGTACCCGACAGATGATGTTGTGGGTCACCCTGATCTACATTTTGGTCGATATCTCGAAAACGTCTTCACATATACAACTAAGGGCTACTCCCTTTTAAAATCCTGATTAATGCCTTAAATTTGATACCCATATCCTACAAACACATTATAGTCACCCGAAAAGACGTCCATCTATAGAACTAAGGCCTATTCCCTTTTCAAATACTCAATAACACCTTTCATTTGATACCCATATCGTACAAACAAGTTTTAGAATCACCCCTGGTACACCTTTATGGCGATATCTCAAATAGGCGTCTATCTATAGAACTAAGTGCACTCCCTTTTAAAATACTCCTTAATACTTTCCATTTGATACCCATGTCATACAAACACATTCCAGGGTTACCCTTGGTTCATTTTCCTGCATGGAGATTTTCCCTTATTTGGCAAAGGATGAAGAAAAATCGTTCCAAAAAACGTCACCCTTGGTCTACAATTTGGTCGATATTTCCAAAACGTATGTGATATGGCATTAAAAACCACTTATAAACCATCTATGAAACCCTATGAAACCAACGCAGCTATAATTATACTCAGATGAGTCATATATGAGTCTTTTATGATTATAAGTTTAGATTTCTCACATATTTCGGACTCTTATCGGATCCATAATTAAGAGCGCTTCGAAAATATTTCAGGGGTGATTTAAAAAAACATGATAAAGAAATGCGTTCAAATCTAACCAAATTTTCATATTTAAAAACAAATTTAAATAAAACAAATTGATAGCTGAAGAAAGATAGCAAAGGCAAGTTGCTCCACTTTTTAGTATTACCATTTATATGTATGGTTCCAGAGAAATGGAAGGAGTGAGATCTGCGGTATACTTTGCTGATACGGGAATAAATAGGTTAGGTTAAGTTAGGTTCAAGTGGCTGCCATCCACATCGGAGCGGCACACTTAGGCCTTTATAGGCCCATTGTGAAACCACACGGATTTGTTCCTACTCTCCTAATAAAACCAGTTCGTTGAGTTTCTGAAGCTAACTAAGCGCCCTGTATTGACCTCAGCTATATCAGTTAGATCTACGAGAAACATCTTGCCCATAAAACGATGCCTTCTTCTACTGAGCGCTGGACATTCACAGAGTAGATGCGTAACAGTTTAAGGCTCCTCTTCGTTGCCGTAGCTTTTACAATAATCATTAAATGGAGCGCCAATCCTTTCCGCATGCGGTCCAATACAAACATGACCAGTGAAAAGACCTACTACTAAGGAAAGATCCATCTTACGGAGGATGAGAAGCTCTCGCGATCTCTTCTCATTCCATGCCCAATCTCTTCCAGGATGGAGAAAGTGGAAGGGAGGTACCCTTTCTTGCAAGCTTATATGCCATCTCATTACCTGGTATGCCCTTATATCCCGGAACCCATACCAGATGCAGAGTAAACTGTTCAGCCATCACGTTAAGTGATCTGCAACAGCCTAATACAGTTTCAGAATTAGTTGTTACTGAGTCAAGGACTTTCAGTGCTGCTTGACTGTCGGAGCAAATATAAATGTGCTTCTGTGAGACTGCCTTCTGCCTAAGGCAGTCCACAGCATCTTGTATGGCCGCAAGCTCGGCCTGAAATACGCTACCATGATCCGGAAGACGAAACGATCTTTGTATCTCCAATCGTTCCAAATAGACACCCCCTCCGACTCTTTTGTCCAGTTTAGATACATCTGTATAGATCTGAATGCTGTTAGTGGGCCGATCAGGGTCATTCACCCACTGTTCCCTCTCAGTGATTAATATCTCGTATCCCTTGTTAAAGTTGGTATGTGGCTTACAGAAATCTGTCCATTCTGGTATGCAGAATGTGTCGAGAATTTCAGTATGGTTGCAGTGAAACCATGTGGCCAGTTTCCTCAGCCTAATAGCTACACATGCTGCATATTTTATGCCTACTATATCTATGGGTAGTAGATTCAGTATTGCATTCATATCCTCCGTTGGCGTTGAATGGCTTCGCTTATGCATAGTAGTGCAGATCTTTGCACCTTTTGAAGAGCAAAAACCGTCTAGGATTTATTCAGGGCGGGCCACCATACCGCCACCCCGTATAGCAATATTAGCATAACTATGGCCGTGTATATCCAATGTACTATCATAGGGGATATACCCCATTTCCGCCCTATTGCCCCTTTACATGTGTAGTGGGCAACCGTAGCCTTACGGACACGTTCCGTGGTGTTTTGTGTCCAGCTCAATTTCTTATCAAGTGTGAGCCCTAGATAGCATAGTGTTTGCCAGCACTGGAGTTGAGAGAGCTGGTATCTTTTACCTCCTCGTAAAGAGCACCAGCTCCGTTTTATTTGGGTTCATGCCCAGACCATTATCAACGGCTCATGCTTCGACCCTTCTTAATTCGACCTGCATCATATCGCAGAGAGTTTGTGGAAACTTCCCATTTATCACCAAGAAAAAGGTCGTCAGCATATGCTATAACTTTACAGCCCCTCTCCTCCTCCATATCCCTTAGCAGCTGATTCACCGCCAAGGCCCACAGCAGAGGGGATAGGACTCCACCTTGGGGAGTTCCCTACTGACGAACCTGCTCACCGATACCACTGCAAGTTCTGACTGTACTACCCTGCATAGCAGCAATTGGTGCACAAGACCCACCAGCTGAGATTCGATGCCCAGATCAGTCAGAAACTTAATGATTGAGTCGGGTTTGATGTAATTGAACGCTCCTTCTATGTCTAGGAAAGCTACTTGAAGGAGAACGATCTCTCTATGCACGATGTAATTTCGTGCAATGCCGTTTCCGTTGATCTACCCTTCATAAAGGCGTGTTATGCTTCAGAGAGTTGATCATTCACTGCCTCCCTGATATATGTTTCCATCAGCCTCTCAATCACATTTAGTTGAAACGAAGATAGACTGATGGGTCTGAAGTCCTTAGGCTTCGCGGGGCACGCTTTGCTTGCCTTTGGGGAATAACTAAATAAATAAATAAAATAAATAAATCGTACAAGCTGCCAGCTGCTGTTTTTCATGCGAAAGTAGTAGCCGTAACTAAAGCAATAGAAGTACTAGAGGAAAATAGCTTAAACTGCAGTCGCGTTAATTCTTACATTGACATCCAGCAGCAAATGTGGCAATAAATCGCATAGCACAGCATCTAAAAGTGTGTTAGAGTGTAAGCAATCCTTGGAAATAATCGAAATAGGTAGAAATATACATCTATATTAGGTCCATGGGAATATGACAATATATGGAAATTAAAAATCGGTTGAGTTAGCTAAACAGGGCGCATCTATCGAAGCATATGTGGTAGACGTCCCAATCAGATTTTAAGAAATTAGAATAAGGCGATAGTTTCACATGAACGATCAAGCTGAAAAGGTGTGGAACGAAGCGCGGCGCAGTAAAATGTCGAAGATGATGTATAGGTCTTACAATCTTAAACTAGCAAAGTTACTCGTATCATTGAGAAGATGGGACTGTATGCTCATGACGGGTATTCTGACTGAACACTGCCTTCTGGCGTCACATGCCTTTAAATTAGGCTTAGTCAGTGATAGCAAATGCATGAAGTGCGGGTTGGAGGAAGAAATGATCGAGCACGTTTTGTCTTCGTGTCCTTACCTCGCAAGGCTCTTTGTGTTCAACACAACAGCAGTGTATATATCTCTTGCACTTGCATGCAAAAAATTTGCGTTCATGCTCAGAGATTTTAATATATATGTAACAGAGATTGCGGTAGTGCATTAATGCACCAGTATTCACTCACAGTTGAGTGGCAATGCAAAAAATATCAGCCTCTCTCAGTTTTAGTGATAGTCAAGCTAAAAAATTGTTCACTAAAATGTAATAGCTAGGCTCGAATCGTGTTATACGATTACGAATGAAAGACCCATTTCAATCAAATGATAATAAATAAATCTATCAAATTATTTACAAAAATTATTATAAATTATGGATCAATGGATGTGAGCTAGGTGAACTCAAATATCTCACTAATCCGAATCATTATTTGAGGTCTATTGAGGTTTAAAAAATTTATTTCGATCACGGATCATAAAACACGATACGGCCCCTGGTAGTGGAAATATTATCATTTTATCCTTAATGCACAAAAATTGTTCTTCACTCATTTGAGTGGCGCTCCAATCATCAAATATATGTGACCCGGTCTATGAGAAGGTGGCTTATGACTCAAAAAATAAACAAAGCATTTTTAAAACAATGCATTTTTTCAGTTTCTTAGTAGTTTTTCCTTTGCATTATGAACAGTCATGCCCAAAAGGCAAAGCACAAACCAGTTTCTGACCGATATTTTGGCTCCATTGCTATCAAAAAAATGCTATCAAAAAAATTTGAGGATGCTTCACCAGCCACCAAAGTGGCATCGAAGGAACCAAAGGCTTCATCGTCTTTCATTTGTTTTCTAGTTTTCACGACGTGAACGAGCGTCTCAAAAACCATCGAAAGCAGAAAAAAGGTGGAAAATCTTTTTTTTAGTCATAAGCCACCTTTTCATAGATCGGGTCACATATATAATTTCTAATTGCTGTTTTTGTGTCCGGGTCCCTTTTCCGCTCTAATTTGGAATCCAAATCTCTCTCGGGCTATTAGCGAGCTTTGTGCAATTTTGGTCGTAGTGCTTTTGTTTGGCTATATTTTGTTAAAATAATTTGTTAAAAATAAATGATTGGGAGCACACAAAGAAATCTATTTGTACTATGGCACTATTGTGAGTATTTGCACTGCATTACTGGCAGTTGCTATCATACGCTAGATGGCAGCGCAAGCTGTAAGTTCTAATTGTTTGATAGACCAGCTGATTTCTGTTGATATTTGATACGAGATTTACATTGGTTGCCCAAGATGTGCACGGGTCCGGGTCGTATAGCGTAATGCTAACGAAAGTGTAATGCAATTAAAATTTAGTGCTCTACACACCATGGTGACGTGTTCGTCTTGAGCTGCTCTATGATTGCGCTCATGTCATCTCAATTACATACCACATTAAGCTATTACTCCATACAGCGTACTTATACTTCACACTACGCCTATGCCAACACATTCCGTAGTACTCCATACAGTGCATATACCAATATTGCACACTACGCCTACAATTACATTATACATGTATCCCCCATATAGCATACCTCTTACAAAGATTACGCCAACACCTATTCTTACATTTACATCCAGGATTCCTCCATACCGTGAGCAAACACATCAAAAGCTTAAAAACTTACATTTGCTAGTAAATTTTATTTACATTTCCTTTTAAACTTAAAACTTAAGTACATACATACTTATATTTAAACACACCATTAAACATACAAAAAAATATTTGCAATTTGTTTAATGTTTTTACAGGGGCCCGTCAACTTAAATCTGTGCTTGAATGGGCATTGTGCGATACTGGACACTCAAGTCGTATCATCTTTGCTTTGATGTAAATATTTATTTTTCATTTGAAATTTACATGCACCATTTTACAGTACAAATTGTTTACATATGTAGGTATGAACAAATAAGTATATGTATGCATGTATATACATATTTGTCTACATTGTTCGCTTACTTGATATCCCAACGAACGCTAATTACTTTAATCGCGTATAACGTTTCGTGCGCCGATTTTTGAAAATCGTGCTATTTGCAGATTACCACTAAGGGCCTCTTTCATCATCAGTTAACGTTAAATGACACTTAATCTGACAGTTCTCTCGATCAGCGAACGATTTCGTTAACCGAAGATGGGGAAAACGGCTCTCACGACCCGTAGGAAACATATCAAGATTGTGTACTCTATAAGTGTTGCGCGTAATATCATAATGTAACGAATTTAGGGAAACTCCGCTTATGTTACACCTTCTGAAAACGTTCGAATCGCTAACTGTTGAATAAATAACTCCAATATTCAATAATACAAAATGGTCTTTATTAGATTATTTTGAGAGTACTTCACAATAACTATTACTTCACAACTAATTGCGCTTTTAAATCAACATGCCTCAGCTTGCGTTGCTTTTATACTCTCGGTTTCCTCGTTCACCTACTTCTCCTAATGTCTAGTAATTTCTTGAACTTCATGCTTGGTTACCAGCTATCAGTATATTTGCAGTTTGTAGCCATATGCGTCTGCAAAAATTTTGGAATATAAAGATATTGCATGCGCGAACTTCGGTGGAAAGCAGCGGAGCGTAACAAAATTCTAGTAGGTCACTTTCACCACACCAAAAACTTTAACACAATTTTTAACAAAATTTAAGCACAGAAATACACTGATTGGAGTTTTAGTGAGTAAAAGTTAAAATTCTGAACACATTAGCTGAATAAAAAGTGTACAAATAATTATTAAATAACAAATACAGACAGTGGTAGTTTAACAAATTCTGCTGTGGTAAGTGGTGAATGTGACCTACTAGAATTTTGTGAAGCTTGCCTCACACTATTTTTCGTCTATGCAATGTCTCCCTATTATATCGTTTCTGGCGTCTGAATATGTGAGTACTACTTCGGCTGAAGGTGAGTATCTCTCTGTTGCCTTGTATGTACATGTGTAAATGATGATGGATTTGTTACGTACATACGAGTGGCTGCTTAGTGTCGGACTAGGGATGCTAGTCACACTTAGTGATGTGAATATTCGTCACAACATATATTATTTCTAATTGCTGTTTTTATGCTCTTATTTGGAATCCAAATCTATAAATAAAGTTTTGGTTGTAAAGATGAAGATTCGGACTATTAGCGAGCTTTGGGCAATTTTGGTCGTAGTGCTTCTGTTTAGCTATAATTTATTAAAATAATTTGTTAAATATAAACGATTGTGATCACACAAAGAAATCTATTTGTACTATGGCACTATTGTGAATATTTGCACTACATTACCGGCAGTTGCTACCATACGCTATATGGCAGCGTATGATTATAGAACAGCTGATTTCTGTTTATATTTGATAAGAGACTTGTATATTGGTTGCGCAAGATGCGCACGGGTACGGCTCGTACATATGAAAATGTCGAAAGTTATTGCAAAGTGTCATAGTTCCGCGTTAGTTCGGAACTAGTGGGAAGTAACACCAGCTTTCCCTGTTTCACAATAACTAACGCCAATTGCGAGCACCAACGGTGACCTAGTCTTTTTTCACCTAACTTCCCCAACTCAAATACGGTCTATGGGAATTCTTTCCTGGCCAGAGTGCCTTCCACAATTTTCTTGACATAAGCTAACCAGCGAAGTGTTTTAGCTTTTATTCATCTGCGTACAGCTCATCATTATACCTCCAGCGATACTCGCCGGCGGCATCAGGACCACAATCCTTCCTTTTCTTTTGAACACTCCAATGACCATCTCATCTTCGGTCGATACCGTTCATGATTCCGAGCTATGGAAACAGGATCTGGCCCCGCAGTAGATGAATTAGTTTCTACAATAAACAGCTATTCCCCAGTCTTTCTATTTTCTTTCAACAAAATCCACGGCTACTCTGTTTTCGACGTCGAAGGGAAAGGTGACGCTAATATTGGACGTTCACGTTCACACAAAGATCTTAGGGGTAACGTGCGATAATACTCTCACCTTTAAAGCGCGTGCCTCCGAAATTGTATCTAAAGTACAAAATCTTCAAGTCGCTTGCCAGCAGCACTTGGGAAAAAGATAAAGAAACGTTACTAATCACGTACCAAGCAATTAGTCGGCCGCTCATGTGGTACGCGTAAAGCCTGCGATCAGAATTGGCTCGGGATGTCTCCTTTTAACCTCTGAACATCACCTACATAGTAGGGCAAAAGAGCTCAAACTTAAAGAGCATAACGAAATGCTGAACGGGCAGTTGTTGCTTAATTGTTGTTGTTGTAGCGATAAGGACACTCTCCGAAGGCCTTGGGGAGTGTTATCGATGTAGATCCGGTACGTTCCCGTAACAATCACCATTAAGGTATTAGCCCGACCATATCGGGAACGTTTTGGTATGTTCACATGAAACCTTCTAGGCCATACCGACCTCCCACCCCCTAGATCCATGAAGCACTAGGGTCGCTAGAGACTAGGCTGTTAAAGATACAGGATTTGCCACGGGTAGGAGAGGTTAACAATTGGGTTGGAGAAGCTATATATTGCACTGGCATATATTTAAAGGATAACGCTGCACAGCCCTTGAATCAATATGGTAATTTAGTCCTAAAGTTCCGATTTGGACATAAGTGAGGTGGACAGCTCCATCCGACCACCGCTGAGTTATATCCTGGGGAGAACCGCGGAACATGCGAACAGGGCAAAGGACTTGCTATGGACCAAAAGGGTTGACTGCGGAGTCTCAAGGTCCTTATGGCCATACTTGGATAGGAAAGCAGCAGCTTCCTTCTCAAACTGAACAAATCTGCAGTGATGGTACTTACGGGTGTCATCACAGATCGTTGTGCTATCTGACCAGTGCTCCGACGGTGGCACCAACAAGCTCCCTCTGCTGAAGCTGTCAGAATAAGGAGAAAGAGGAGTCGATCTACCGCTTTCCCTGCCTATGTCCGCCGTTTCAAAGAAGAAGGCTTAAATTTCTGGGCTCACGGTTCTTCGACAGCCTGGAAGAGGTTGGGAAGGTGGACGTCTCGCTTCTTCTTGGATTCATCAGGGAAAGCAAGTGGTTCGTTGAGGACCACTAGGAGGTAATAGGGTTAAACGAATATGCCGCCACCATGTGCTTGCTGAGGGCACTCACAATGGACAAAAATTTCTCCGAAGTGTACGATGCTGCAGGTGACTGCATCTGTTTGTATGGGGATCGTCAGATAGGTTATTGTTATGTGTGCGGACCTTTCCTGGCATGCATAAGTTTGCGTTGAACGCATCTTTATGAAAAACTTCATTGTGCCTCGGTCATTTCAGTATAACAAAACTAATATCAACGTCAGAGATTTGTTAAATGTTTCGTTAAGTTCTTAATTAAGTTTGCACTCCAAAATGTTTGCAGGGTTGATATGTATGACGACTACATGCGTTCGAATGACTGCTCCAGTGCTACATATTGGATTCATTCAACAATGCCAATCCGATAACCCCAGAGTCATACGTCAAGGGCCCATTACTGATACTGAGTATAGACTTCACTTGACTTGGCGTAAACTTGGCAACTTAGCCACGATTATACTCCACTTAGCGCATACAATCTGGCATCATAATCAATAACTGTCAATTTGTATGACAAAATGTCAAAAAGAAAGGGAAACAAACAAATGGCATCTCAAAATGTAAACGTCACTTAGAACTTGCATAAAAAATCAAAATTCGACAGACTTCTAAGTCAAGTTAAAGGGCCTATTACTGATACTTAGCATAGACTTGACTTGACTTGGCGTAAACTTGGCGTAAACTTGGCAACTTAGCCACGATTATACTCCACTTAGCGCATACAATCTGGCATCATAATCAATAACTGTCAATTTGTATGACAAAATGTCAAAATGAAAGGGAAACAAACAAATGGCATCTCAAAATGTAAACGTCACTTAGAACTTGCATAAAAAATCAAAATTCAACAGACTTCTAAGTCAAGTTAAAGGGCCCATTACAGATACTTAGCATAGACTTGACTTGACTTGGCGTCAACTTGGCAACTTAGCCACGATTATACCCCACTTAGCGCATACAATCTGGCATCATAATCATAAATGTCAATTTGTATGACAAAATGTCAAAATGAAATGGAAACAAGCAAATGGCATCTCAAAATGTAAACGTCACTTAGAACTTACATAGAAAATCAAAATTCAACAGACTTCTAAGTCAAGTAAAGTGTTGCTAAGTTTTGAGTAAGCAGTAACATGCAATGTTCATTTAACAGAACTGTAAGTGACAGTTCTCAAGTCAAGTCTATGCTAAGTATCAGTAATGGGCCCTTCAGGCACGTCACTACGTAAATATATAATGCATACTCATATATGTACATACATGCATATGTTCTTATCTATGGCAGAAACATATGCTCTACCCATTCAAAACTTGTACCAGAGAAAGAAGACACACCAGGGATGATAAATGGATTTTTTCATTTTGTACCAAACGAAGAAAAATAATGTACCAAATCATCCAAAAATTTACCAAAAGTCTTCGGATGTGAATTTGAAACAAACTAGAGCTATATTCTGCTTCTTTATTCAAAAACTGTTTTTAGTCAGGAAACTTTCTAACACAAATTAAAGGTAGTATAACAGGGAAATATGATTTATGAGGAAATACTTTTCTAAAAATAATAAAAGAAGTTTATCGATTGAAGCGTACAATTATGTACTTATATAAAAACATTTCTTTATTGAGTACTAGTAAGGAACATAAAATTAATATTTAAAAAAAACGATATCTGCATTCAATGCAAAAACATTTCATAAAAACATTTTAGGTACAAAAGATTTAGATTCTGGTATAAAAGTTGACAAATTGTCGCCTACATCTATATTAATAATTCATGTTTCAATCACTACATTAACTCTTCTTTGAGTTCTTTAAATACCTCAGTTCACGAAATGCTTTTTTTCGTATCTATATTATGACAACTCTTGTTAGTTGATTTCATTAAGTCTTTAGTTTTTATTAAATACAAAGCTGTGGTTTTTTGAATTCTATTCTTACACTTAGTTTTAATTCAATTTTTTTAGAAAATATCCTTTCCACGTTTGTGGGTGAATGTGGAATCGACAATATGCCTTGAACTATTCTATAAATATTGGAAAATATTTGCACATTTAATATATTTTTAACTCATCTTAATTCTTCCCAAAAGCTGCATATATTTAAATTCTTGAATTTTTAAGGCTGCCATGCTCTGCTAAAGCTCTAAATTCAGAACTAATTTTCCCTATTTTATCAAGTACAGATTTCGGAAACAAGTTGATAACTAAAGGAACAATACTATTTGTTTCACCGCTTAAAATACTTTCTGGTGAAACCTTTGCAGCCGACTACAAAGTTCTATTATCCAAATTTACTTTCTTTAATAAAGTACTACAAAATTGTATATAAAATTGTTTAACACAGCTCTTAAATATGTGTACGTCATCTATTTCGAAAAGGTTGTTTGATAGAATAATATCCACATTAACGCCGCAGTACACTTCATCTGCGGTTAAGTGATTTTCGTCTGAATCAATATTTAACATCCAAATAGGACTGGAGTCTAAATAAGGTTTTTTTGACTTTGAAAAATTTCAGATACAAGATTAATATTTTGATTACTGCTTTTATTTTCAAATACGTAAAGATTAAAATAATACTTGAGGGCATCCTATTGCTCAAGAATTCTATCTATGACTGCTTGTCTAGAAAGCCACCACCAATATTTTTTGCAAGTGGTATTGAATGGTCTTTCAAAGATTTAATAATGGCATTAAAAATACTGCTACTATCGGTCAAAGGTATCAAATCTAAAAATCTATCAATGCACTTTTGCCAAATTTTTTGATATACATATATCAATCGTTTCAGCTATTATTAGGGAGTAATGATTCTTCAGACAAAATGCAATTATGGATTTATAAGTTTCTGGCCCTATTATTTGAGTTATTATTTTCTGTGCTTTAATTCAATTGATGCAATTTGTTCAATTTGTTCACAATTTTAGAATCAGTTATGCTATTTTTCATACCCATGTTTAAATGATCCATAATTGCAAATGGCAAATTGTGCTCGGCAACAAAACAACTTAACTATATATTTTCTTCGAAAAATTTAAAATTTTTTTGTGCATTCAAAGCTACTTTGCAAATGACTTGAAGTGTAGTGCTGTATTTTACAAAAATGTACCAAATATGTCAATGTAGTACCAACGTACTTTCGGGAAGCGAAATGTACCAAAAATAGTACAAATGTACCATGATTATCATCACTGAGACACACAAACAACATGAGCTAATTGTGCTCCGATCTCAAATTCATTTACACAGAGTAGCGTTAAACCAAAAACAGTTGCACTTTCGTTTTTGACCGTTAAACAACGGCTTTAAGTCAGAATTTGTAGAGCGTGTGTTCGAAATGTCTATATTAATAAAGTATTGGTGGTTATTTATTTGTGTTTGCATTTTGGTATGCGCACGCATCTCCGCAACGCCGGCAAAATTGAATCGTGTCAAAAATATACCCGATAAACTAACAGAATTAGAAATCGATACAATGCGTGCAGCTAAAACGGCATCGATTATTACTTTCATGAATACGGACACGAATCCTTGCGATGATTTTTACAAATTTGCATGCGGTAAATGGAATCGTGTAAATCCTGCAACAACCGTCGATCACTTAACCACGGGGTTGTTTGAGGAGCTGCTACAGCTGCTTGATCGCAAAGTAGAGAAACTTTTAACAAATGATACTGAATTTAAATATAATGCAATCGATAAAAAAGTGAAAGATTTTTTTGTTTCTTGTGTAAATTTGGTTAAATTGAAAGATAATTATAAACAAAAATTAGTCGATTTAATTGCGGAGTTTGGTGAAATGCCGGCGCTTACTGGCAACACTTGGAACGCCGATGATTTCGATTGGGTTGAAACGATAGCTCGTATCGCGCGCCGTTACGGTAAGGATATCATATTGGGTATGGATGTTATGGCTGATTTTAAAGATAATAGCGTGAATCGTGTATATATTGGACAGGCTGATTTACCCTTGGAGAGTCGCGCCATGTATTTGGAGGATTCGACTGCAATATATAGAGAGAGTTACAAGAAAAAGATACGCAAAGAGCTTGTCAAGTTTTTAGACATGGATATGGCTTTGGCCACAAAAACAGCAAATGAAATTGTTGATTTTGAAATTAGCTTGGCGCGTGGTTTGATCGATGACGCACTCGGTTTGAGTCTTGATGAGCTGTCAAAATTTACAACTATCGAATTGATGGAAGCCAAATATGGCGCAGTAGTAAATATTACAAAATTAGTCAATATTACGTTGGGCGAAGTTGTGCGCGAGCCGGTGTACGAATATGCGCAGGTGTATCAGGAAAATTTAAAACGTGCCATACCCGACACACCAAAGGAAGTTTTAGCCAATTATATATTTTATACGCTAATTAGTGATTTTTTAATCGATCTCGATAAGACGACACAGCGTCAAAAGAAAACTTGCATCGAAAAGACAAAATCATATTTTGCCAAGAATGTTGATAATATGGTTTATAGGCGTTATAGTTCACGTAAGACGGAACGTGATGTCGAATATATGTGGAAAAAGCTGAAAGAGACTTTCAAAACAACGTTACTCTCCGATAAACTCAACTGGATTGCCGAGCCGACGCGTCAATATGCTTTAGAGAAATTGCAGGCGCTACGTTTAGATATAAACTCCTATACAGAGCATAATTTTACTGAAGAGTTCGGCGAATTGGTCACGAATGATCACGATTATATGGCAAATGTGTTAGCTTTGTTGCACATGAACACTAAGAGAGAATTTAATAAATTGCATGAGCCACCAAAACCCATCGAAGCTGGTGAAATACTTTCATATACACCGGCGAATATTTTGATTGAAAATGTCATCAAAGTACCAGTCTCGATACTCCAACCATATCTGCTATGGGGTGATAACTATCCAACGGCTGTTAAATTCGGCACATTAGGCGCTCTAGTAGGGCATGAGCTCATTCATGCTTTTGACGATTCGGGTCGTCGTTTCGATAAGGATGGCAATAGTCGCGATTGGTGGGATGTAGATTCAACGGAAATATTCTTAAATCGCACCGAGTGTTTTAGCGATCAATATAGCAAATATTATTATGGTGGCCGACTTTTGCCCAAAACCGTTTCACAATCGGAAAATATTGCCGATAATGGTGGTATGCGTTTAGCGTATCGCGCCTATATGCGTTGGTTTGAAGATGCGTTGCGTGCAAATGACGATATTAGTATGGAGCAGCTGCCGAATTTTCCTTATAATAATAAGCAATTGTTTTTCATAAGCTTTGCACAAATTTGGTGTAATGATGTGCATCCGGAAGTGAAGAATTTGCAAACATCAACGGACCAGCATGTGCCGGGAGAGTTCAGAGTTATTGGGCCGCTATCGAATTATGAAAAATTTGCGGAGGAATTTAAATGCGCGCTTGGTACTCCAATGAATCCCGAGCATAAGTGTGAGATTTATTAGAGTGATAATTATGTTATAAATTTAGTATATTAAATTATTACCGAAAGAAATAGGTTTGCAAAGTTTGTTTTTATTACTTTGAGCAAAAGGAATTCTTATTTACTTAAAAAATACACTGAAATAAAAAAAAAAAAACAATTCTTGACTACAAAGAATTTCAGAACGATTTCTAGGAACATTAGCATAAACTAAAGCTATCATGCTTTTGTTGTCGTCACACGCTTATCTCAAATCAGCCAACAAGGTCAAGAACTGCCTTATTGACTACCAAAACAATTTGCGATTATCGATTATTTAGAAAAGCCTAACCTCGTGTTCAAATGAAACGTGATCCAGATACGGATAGAGATTTAACATGCAAATGCAACTACAATGTGAACCATATGGATCAAATTGTTGTTGCATTTGCATGTTAAGTTTATGTCCGTATCTGGATCACGCTTTATTGGAACGTAACATAAGATTGTCAAGGTTATTGCCCCTACAATTTGCCAGCTCACACGCATGTAGTGCATTCCATTCATAGTAAATCTAGATATGTATGTATGCCGTAGCCTACCACAGAGGCAAACTCATGAGCGTATACTAAGCTTCAACGTCTTAAGTAATCTAATTAATGCAATAGATAACATAACAGGGCTAATGCCAAGTTGAAAGTGAAAGGCTGCGCCAAATAATTTTATTGAATAAGGATAAAGATTAATGCCTGTGAAGTTGGCATAGAAAATATCGCAAAACAAAACACAAAAACTGTTCTGAGTAGGTTTCAAATAATTCTGGAGTTCCTAAAAAGGAGAAAAAAAGCTCTGGCTTTATAGATAGAAAAAAACGTTTTTGAAATTTGTGTATGCCAACTTCACGCAGCATACAAAGTGTCGAAAATCGATTAAAAAAAGAAGTATTCTGAGGAGCTTTTAAAAAGTTCTGGAGTTCCTGAAAGGGAGAAAAAAAGTTCTGCAAATTTACGCCCAATATTCACTATTCACATTTTTTCAAAAGTCAAATTTTTTAAAAAATGTTCAAAATCAAATAAAAAATTGGTGTTCTGAGTAGCTTGTAAAAAGTTCTGGAGTTCCTGAAAAGGAGAAAAAAAGTTCTGCAAATTTACGCCCAATATTGAATTATTCAAAATTGCTAAAATTAAGTCTGTATAGTTGAGCTGTCCACAAATCAGTGACATACGCTTGGGTTTCCAGTGCGATTTCTCAGTACAAACAGTAACATTTTATATAAACGGACGAAGTGACAAGGTAAAGATGAGTTCAACCTGGCCTAAGGGATCTATATAATCAGTACTGGCAGGTTTTCGATATTGGAGACAAAAACGTAATAGTGGGCAGCCTCATAATGCCTATACGCATTTTCCAGGACTTAGCCTACGTAATCGCTTCATGAGTTCAAAATTGTGCATGTACAACATATGGAAAGGACATGGGAGGATAAATATAAAATGCTTTTCAATTTATATTCGGTAATTGCAAATAGGGACTGTAAGCTTATGTTCGATCGAAAGCTGAGACATCATTCCTGAGACTAGTATGTTGAAACAATTTGTGCCTACCCTGCGCTTGCCAGGCTAAGACTTCAGCTATTAGGAGTGATACAGCTGTCAGATCTAAAAGCAGCAAGTGGCATAGGTCCTAAAAAGCTTCCAGTATTTGCCAAGAGGATGGAGCTATAATATAACATAGCTCCTGGCTTTTATAGGGGTTATTAGCTGGGTCGTTAAACAAACTTCTGGTAACACTAAGGACTCATTCTGTCTATATGAGGTACTCACGGGCCGACCAGTTCAACTTAACCTAACATAATCGGTGCGTGCTTGTTTTTGAGCTCTGCAGATCCAAAAGTTTTGGAAGTAAGTAGAATCGAATATAGTCTCGTCTCCGTTCGATTACTTGATATGATTTCTCCCAATGCAATATTTAAATGATTCAAATCTCAAAATTTAGCTATAAAATATATAAAGATGTCACTTACCATGCGTTAGGATATTGATAGTTTCGTTATGCCACTGGAATAAGCTTAACAGGCAGCCTTTGAATGTTGTCAATGGACGGTAACCTTTAAGCACATATGGATTAAACTGCAAATATTTTGGCATATCCTGCCACTGCTGCAGTTGTACAGTGGGATCGAACGCGGGTGATTTTATTGTTACAAGCGAAGACTTCGACGAATTCGTTGTGGTTGAGTCTAACGAAATTGAATCTGCAGACGCTGATGTGCTTGTTGAATTCGTACAAGCTGACAATGAGCTCGAAGAAGATGACGTAGACGGCGATACCAGTGGAAAGGCTGGCGTTAATGGAGATGTTGGTGTGATAAATGTTAAATGCTCCTCATAAACGTTGTGGAGTGGAAGACCTTTAGCTGTAAGTGCAGCTCGTCGTACAGCACGTTCATCCTTATCACTTATATGTGAATTATTCCCTATGCTACTTAATGCATCATCATTGCTAACGTTATCATTAGGCTTAGCCTCTAATAGACGCCGTCGCCGATCTACGTTAACAGGTGATGCGATCACAGATGATGTAGAAGAATTCGAACTCGAACTTGAACTACTAGAAGTTGAACTGGAAGTTGAAGTTGCAGCGCTTAACAAGGCGATCGGTAAGGAAATACACGTTTTTTGTTGTTGTGCCTTTTTCGAAGGTGATGCCTGTGGTGACGGTGATGGCGTTACGGACATGTACTCAACATTGCTGCCAAGATGCTCTGCTAAATCAATAACCGGAGCTTCAATAATTTTATGTGTTGTGTAAGCTGCATTAGATGAGCCAGCATGGTTTATGCCTGGAGTGCCGCCAATGATGTGTCCCACACCGACATCGATCTCTTCGCCTGCACCAATTTGTAAGCGATGACGTAGCACATTTCGTTGCTCAAGCATAGCTACCGGTGTGAGCATAATTGCTGGTGTAGATTGTGATTTACCACCACTCGCTATTGTTGCACATGACGTTATATTGGCGTGTGATAGAAGTTCAGAGCATGCATGAGCGAGTTTGATATTATTGCTCTCCGTAACTGTGGTGGTAGTGGTGGTGGTTGTGCTATTATTTCCACTGCTGTTGCTGCTATTGCAGTCGACAGCAGTTTGCATGATTTATCAATAGTTAAAATTGAAATTATGACCTTTTCGACTGCAATGTGCTCGTCGTTTGGTGACACAAATTACTGAGGAATGGAATAATAGGCGATGCGTTTAAATTGACTTTAAAATATTAAGGCAGCGTTGATCAAAACCTGGATATAGATTGCTCGTTTAATTGATACTAATTACGCTGCAAATGAAAAGAATTTAATTGATGGTTAGTAATTTGATGAGTGACAATCATTGAAATGAAATTTGAGTTTGTTCTATTAACAGTTCAGAGTTTTGTCGATGTTGCAAAATTATGCTTTTTGGTGTTGCGTATTTGGATGACTTAGCAACTGTATATCCGTATGGTGCATTGTGCAAATATACTACACCAGTTTGCAAATGCTTGATGCTAGACCATTTGAACAACATCCTGAAATCCCCTACTAGGGTGTAAGAATGTATATAGCGTATTGATCATGTCACAGCGGTGGTAGCGTCATGCCATTTTTTTTCAATAGTCAACTGGAAAAAAATGTGCATTGCTTATCATCGGTCCATCCTACAACCTATCCGTCCGAGTAGTCATCCTCCTTTCTTTGTTTTTCTTTTCTTTTCTTTTCTTTTCTTTTCTTTTCTTTTCTTTTCTTTTCTTTCCTTTTCTTTTCTTTTCTTTTCTTTTCTTTTCTTTTCTTTTCTTCTCTTTTCTTTTCACTTCTCTTCTCTTCTCCTCTTTTCTCTTCTCTTCTCTTCTCTTTTCTTCTCTTCTCTTCTCTTCTCTTCTCTTCTCTTCTCTTCTCTTCTCTTCTCTTCTCTTCTCTTCTCTTCTCTTCTCTTCCCTTCTCTTCTCTTCTCTTCTTTTCTTTTCATTTCTTTTTCTTTCCTTTACTTTCCTTTCTTTTCTTTTCTTTTCTTTTCTTTTCTTTTCTTTTTTTCTTTTCCTTCCTTTCCTGGTCTTTCCTTTCTTTTATTATCTTTTTGATTTTCTTTTTTTCTTTTCCTTCCTTGCTTCTGTTATTTACACATATGTAAATAGTCCACGAGTATGTTACTTGTTGTTTTTGTTGTAGCAGCAGCTCTGTAACCTAATATATTTGTACATATGCACTCCTTAACAGAGCGTGATTTATATTTTTCCGTAATCGGCTGTTCTCGCACACTGCCCATTGCCTTTATTTTACTTTCAAACGGTATTTCTCTCTGAGAAACCTAAATCAGCAGTGTCGGCATTTAACAGTTATTTAAAGAGTGATCATTAAATACTTGTTTTAATTGAAAATATCAGTTTCGGGAGCTGTTATCTGTGATATCCGGTATTAGAAGTCTGCAAAAATTCGAAATAATTTCTTCCGGCTTTATTCAATTTAACAAATTCAATTTCGCGCCGCACGCGAGATCAAATCAGCATTGTGTGTATTTCGGTCGAACACACAACTCTATTCATATAAAATGTTACTTATACGCACTGACGGACAATTATTCATTTTTATACTCAGTTGAGCAGAGCTCACAGAGTATATTAACTTTGATTGGATAACGGTTGGTTGTACAGGTATAAAGGAATCGAGATAGATATAGACTTCCATATATCAAAATCATCAGTATCGAAAAAAAATTCGATTGAGCCATGTCCGTCCGTCCGTCTGTCCGTTAACACGATAACTTGAGTAAATTTTGAGGTATCTTGATGAAATTTGGTATGTAGGTTCCTGGGCACTCATCTCAGATCGCTATTTAAAATGAACGATATCGGACAATAACCACGCCCACTTTTTCGATATCGAAAATTTCGAAAAATGGAAAAGTGCGATAATTCATTACCAAATACGGATTAAGTGATGAAACTTGGTAGGTGGGTTGTACTTATGACGCAGAATAGAAAACTAGTAAAATTTTGGACAATGGGCGTGGCACCGCCCACTTTTAAAAGAAGGTAATTTAGAAGTTTTGCAAGCTGTAATTTGGTAGTCGTTGAAGATATCATGATGAAATTTGGCAGGAACGTTACTCTTATTACTATATGTCTGCTTAATAAAAATTAGCCAAATCGGAGAACGACCACGCCAACTTTTAAAATTTTTTTTTTTTTAATTCAAATTTTAAAAGAAAAGTTAATATCTTTACAGTATATAAGTAAATTATGTCAACATTCAACTCCAGTAATGATATGTTGCAACAAAATACAAAAATAAAAGAAAATTTCAAAATGGGCGTGGCTCCGCCCTTTTTCATTTAATTTGTCTAGGATAATTTTAATGCCATAAGTCGAACCAAAAATTTACCAATCCTTGTGAAATTTGGTAGAGGCTTAGATTCTAGGACGATAACTGTTTTCTGTGAAAAAGGGCGAAATCGGTTGAAGCCACGCCCAGTTTTTATACACAGTCGACCGTCTGTCCTTCCGATCGGCTGTTAACACGATAACTTGAGCAAAAATCGATATATCTTTACTAAACTCAGTTCTCGTACTTATCTGAACTCACTTTGTATTGGTGTAAAAAATGGCCGAAATCCGACTATGACCACGCCCACTTTTTCGATATCGAAAATTACGAAAAATGAAAAAAATGCCATAATTATATACCAAATACGAAAAAAGGGATGAAACATGGTAATTGTATTGGTCTATTGACGCAAAATATAACTTTAGAAAAAAACTTGGTAAAATAGGTGTGACACCTACCATATTAAGTAGAAGAAAATGAAAAAGTTTTGCAGGGTCAAATCAAAAGCCACCGCCGCCGCCGATTTTGGTCGTTTTTTGCACGCCGCCGCCGAATGTCAAAAATATCGGCGCGTCGGCGCGGCGTCCGGCGCGTTACTATATTTTCTACTCGTTTAAGACTGTTTAGGCCATTTATTCTTCATGTCGAAATATGGTCGAAAGTGGTATCAACGGATGCGCATCACTGCCAGTTATAAGAAACTAATTGCGAAATTTAACTCTTCCTAACTGTTCAAAAGTTATTTAAAAAAACAGGCGCTTTCGATGTCAGCTTAACACGGACTTTGCTTCACCCAATTCAGCAAGTTATTAAAACAAAACACTAAAAGAAAAGTTATATAATAAATTTATATGCTCACTTTACATTTTTGAAAAAATTAATATGAGGAATTAATTCAAATAAAATGACCCCAGGCGAATATGTTTTTAAATTATCCTCAAGAATAAGCGAAATCAGTGATGCAAAATCCTTTAGTTTCTAGGGGCATAACACTCCTTTGAAATTATTCTTACCTCATACTTAAGTTGAGGATATATGTACTTATGAGAAGGGTTTGAAAAATCACTAAGTCTTGCATTCAAACATCTGTTGTTTATTTGCGAAACTATACAATAGCGTCTGAAATGTTAATTTGGATTTTCACACTTCAACCTTCAACACCCAAGTCTCCCGGTTTGACATTTCCTAAAGTTGGCGGCCCTATCCAAAACTAGTCCCTTGGAGTGAATCAAATTGATTATAGCCTATCAACCAAGTTTAAATATCACCTACACGTTACGGCTCCTTTTACAAATGTGAATACGTAGGCACATATATCTACCAGGTGAGGTTTTGTCCTTCGCAAGAACACTCAAAGTGGTGAAGCAAAAGCTTTCCCAAGACAGTGGAACTAATTACCGTGTGTGATACTACCCTAACGTAGTGGCCAGTCGAACTTGTCTGAAAACTGAAGCTACGCCGTCATCCATAATGAGCTCCTATATCGTAAGGCCGGAAAACAGTAGTTAACAACTTTCAAATTAAAATCCGTCGACTTTCATTCTAAATTTGATTTAACGAATACTATTGAGGTCAATGTTGTGAACACAAACGTCTGCAATCTTTGGTCTACATTTTAAAAATTTTATCCAGGGTCCTTGTAAAATTTTAATTAAGTAGATGCGCCGAGGATTATACGATTTTCACCCATGATGCAATGACATCCACTTAGACTGCTTATGATTTCGAGGGCGGCATCCTTGGCCGAATAGTCACTCCCTAACGTTTCAAGGTGTTTCTTTGGTGTAGCTCGGCAGCATATCGCGAAAAAAGCATCCGTTGGAAAGTCTTCGGAACTACGCCTAGAGCTTCTAGGAAAGTGACGTCGACGAAGGTATGAGTTCGAAGTCGCAGTCCTATAGCTTCTGTACTAGCATATGGTGTGAGGCTCAGGAGGCGTGGAAGCGACTGGTGATAGGGATCCCTACTGTTCGCACATCGGGAATTATAGCTCTTAAAAACAGCCGAAAAAACTGGGTGCGCCCTGTGCCACGAGAGTCATAAGTATTAATAGACCATTAATAGCAACCCTAAGTCGCCTTTATGCGTGACCACCAAGGAGCGACAAATGACTTAAAGAAATTGTGTTCGCGACGATTATTAGGAGTTAACCCTAGGTGAAACTACGCTTTGCACGAGATATACAGGCAAAAGTGTGACTATTTTATGTATCTCTATTTTTGAACGGTCTTTTGATGCAAAAACCCAGGATCTTTCCTTAAATACATATAAACAAAACCTTTCCTTAATATTATTTTTTTAAATAGAAAAATCAAGCTTTTAAAGTAAGAACACCGGCGTACGCCGGCGCGCCGCCGCCGGTATATAATAGAGCTTACGCCGCCGCCGCCGATAAAGTGATCGGCGTAAACCTCTATCTTGGAAGGAATACTGTTCGTGGTATTAGATATATAAATAAATTAGCGGTACCCGACAGATGATGTTCTGGATCACCCCGGTCCACATTTTGGTCTATATCTCGAAAACGCCTTCACATATACAACTAAGGGTCACTCCCTTTTAAAACCCTCATTAATACCTTTAATTTGATACCCATATCGTACAAACACATTCTAGAGTCACCCCTGGTCCACGTTTATGGCGATATCTCGAAAAGGCGTCCACATATAGAACTAAGGCGCACTCCTTTTTAAAATATTCATTAACACCTTTCATTTGTCACCCCTGGCCCACCTTTATGGCGATATCTCGAAAAGGCATCCACCTATAGAAATAAGGCCCAATCCCTTTTAAAATACTCATTAATACCTTTCATTTGATACCCATATCGTAAAAACAAATTCTAGAGTCACCCCTGGTCCACCTTTATGGCGATATCTTGAAAAGGCGTCCACCTATAGAACTAAGGCCCACGCCCTTTTAAAATACTCATTAACACCTTTCATTTGATACCCATATCGTACAAACAAATTCTAGAGTCACCCCTGGTCCACCTTTATGGCGATATCTCGAAAAGCCGTCCACCTATAGAACTAAGGCCCACGCCCTTTTAAAATACTCATTAAAGCCTTTTATTTGATACCCATATTGTACAAACGCATTCTAGAGTCACCCCTGGTCCACGTTTATGGCGATATCCCGAAAAGGCGTCCACCCATAGAACTAAGGCCCACTCCCTTTTAAAACACTTATTAACACCTTTCGTTTGATACCCATATTGTTCAAACGCATTCTAGAGTCAACCCTGGTCCACTTTTATAACGATATTCCGAAAAGGCGTCTACCTATAGAACCAAGGCCCACTCCCTTTTAAAATACTCATTAACACCTTTCATTTGATACCCATATAGTACAAACAAATTCTAGAGTCACCCCTGGTCCACCTTTATGGCGATATCTCGAAAAGGCGTCCATCTATAGAACTTAGGCCCACGCCCTTTTAAAATACTCATTAATACCTTTCATTTGATACCCATATCGTACAAAATAAATTCTGGAGTCACCCCTGGTCCACCTTTATGGCGATATCTCAAAAAAGCGTCCACATATAGAACTAAGGCACACGCCCTCTTAAAATACTAATTAACACCTTTCATTTGATACTCATATCGTACAAACAAATTCTAGAGTCACCCCTGGCCCACCTTAATGGCGATATCTCGAAAAGGCGTCCATCTATAGAACTTAGGCCCACGCCCTTTTAAAATACTCATTAATACCTTTCATTTGATACCCATATCGTACAAAATAAATTCTAGAGTCACCCCTGGTCCACCTTTATGGCGATATCTCGAAAAGGCGTCCACATATAGAACTAAGGCCCACGCCCTCTTAAAATACTCATTAACACCTTTCATTTCATACTCATATCGTACAAACAAATTCTAGAGTCACCCCTGGTCCATCTTTATGGCGATATCTCGAAAAGGCGTCCACATATAGAACTAAGGCCCACTCCTTTTTAAAATACTCATTAACACCTTTCACTTGATACCCATATCGTACAAAAAAATTCTAGAGTCACCCCTGGCCCACCTTTATGGCGATATCTCGAAAAGGCATCCACCTATAGAACTAAGGCCCACTCCCTTTTAAAATACTCATTAACACCTTTCATTTGATATCCATATCGTACAAAGAAATTCTAGAGTCACCCCTGGTGCATCTTTATGGCGATATCCCGAAAAGGCGTCCACCTATAGAACTATGGCCCACTCCCTTTTAAAATACTCTTTAATACCTTCCATTTGATACACATGTCATACAAACACATTCCAGGGTTACCCTAGGTTATTTTTACAACATGGTGATTTTCCCTTACTTTGTCTCCACAGCTCTCAACTGAGTATGTAATGTTCGGTTGCACCCGAACTTAGCCTTCCTTGTTTCTATTTTGTTTTGCTATCGATTCGTTAAGCCAAAGTGGCTTACTTCAGTTACATAATATATACTTATGTATTATAAGCCATCTTTTTGTTATTGCCAATTTAAATAAAAAAAATAAATGTAAGGCGCGATAACCTCCGAAGAGATCTAAGGCCGAGCTTCTCTTTCAGTTTGCGTCGTGCTCCTCTTGATTTTCCCTACAAATTGGCCGGACGGGATCTACATGTTTTATGCCGACTCCGAACGGCATCTACAAGGCAGATGAGTTTTCACTGAGAGCTTTTCATGGCAGAAATACACTCGGAGCGCTTGCCAGACACTGCCGAGGGGCGACCCCGCTTAGAAAAATTTTCTTCTAATTGAAAAACCTTATTTCTAAAATTTTGATGTTGCTTTGCCCGGGGGTTGAACCCGGGGCATACGGTGTGGTTGGCGGAGCACGCTACCATCACACCACGGTGGCCGCCGATTGCCAATTTAGCCAAGTCATTTTATTTGATGCACAAAATATACTTAAATATAGTTTACAATGTCATGACCAAGTGTGATGCTTCAATGTGTCTGTGTTTGTGTCTAAGTCATGCGTTAATGTTCGTGACCTGCCATTCTTTCATGGTGGTTGTATCTGCACATACATATCTATGTAGGTATGCATGTGTGTATATGTGTGTTTGTATGAATAGGAAGTGAAAAGGAAAGTGGCATCGATTGTTACAAAATTTTATGAGCGATTTTTTGCATACATACATATTTAGCAGCACAAACGTGATTAAAAGAAAATTTAACCAACGCAAAATTCTTTATTATTGTTAGAAATTGTTTATTTTGATTTTGCGCGTAACGAAAAGAGAATTATGCAATTTGCTTGAAAGGAAAATGCATTTTTAAATGCTCGCAAACTGGAAATATTATGCATATCCGCATCTAGCGTATCTATACATACGTATATTAGGGTGAACAATTTTTAGTAGGTCATGAAAGAAACCTTAAAAATCAAAGTCGAAAAAATTCAAAAAAATTAAATTTCGCATGCTCGAAAATTATTTTTGGGTATGCGTAGTGGAACTTTTTTCCTGAGCCCGAATCCTATTGAAAAATAGATGGTGTGATATCGGTAAATAAATCGGCCCCGTCTAATGTACATACTTTCGTATTTCAATGTCTATGTATAATTAACTTTTCAAAATTTACAATTTACACATATTTGCCGTTGCATTTTCCACATGTAAACTTATTTGTTATAACAAAATTGGTATTAATATTATCACTTCAGCTGAACTGCTTCCGACTACTAAGCTAAACTATATAAAATTTGCATATTTTTGTAAGCAATTTGTGTTCTGCTTCTGCATGCAATTCAAAATCGAAAATCACGTGATATTTTTTGGCAAGTAAAATATGTAAATATATACATATCTGTATATTAAAAATTGCATATTTACACACAATTCTAAATCACTTGCTTTCACACAAAATTTTCATTTATTTCATATTTACAATAATGGGCAAATGGTGGCATGGTATATTTATTATGACATACTTATACTTATTTTATTTTGTTCACTTTTATAAATAAATAAATGTCTGCTTGCCGCCAAATCATACGATTCTCTACGACAAATAAATCTCAACTGAATTCGCATATTTTCATATTCACCATGCAGGAGAGCCACTTTCATATTGCCGATGCACCTAAAAGGGGTGGTGATGACCTACTAGCACTTTCGACTTCACTACCAACAAGTTCGAAAATGAACTTTGGCACATGTATAAAAGTGTAAACAAATAGAGAAAAGTTAATTGTTGATCTCTTTGTGTCTTTATTTTTGTATAAATTTCACAGACTGCAAAGGAGATCGCATCATATATTCCTGTAATATTCACTTGCGTTATATTAATATTATTTATACGTATATATATTTATTATATTAATTTTTGTTCGACAAATCCTTACAGGTAGCTGATATTTGTGTTTCGTTTCTACATCCCGCTCTAGTTTACTTTTCGACCACTGCGCATATTCAACCCAAGTGAGCGCAAGAACAAAAACTTGAATGGGATGGCCGCCGCACAGTGGCATTTTTGCTTGGTTTAGACGCGAAAAAGTAAACATTTTCAAGTAAGTTTTTTTTTTTTTGAAATTTGAATGCAGTTTGTTTTTAAAATGTCCACAGTATATAACGGTAATTCTCATTTCTTATAATTATTGTTCTTCATTGAATAATCTGCTGTCAAACTGTGAGTTATTGATGACGCACTAAATAGTACAATTTACAGAAGTGAAATAACGCGTGGTTTAAAATTAAATAAAACTTTGTGGTGAACCAAAAGCTTTTTGCTTATTTAAAATCTGCACGTAATTATATTATTTTGCAAGTGTTCAAACGTTTTTTGGTGGAGTAGTTTTTACGAAATTATGAGTTTTAAAATGTGTATTATTTTTGTGCTGAAAATATATAAAACCGTGAAAAGAAAAGCCTGCCAAAAGTTTGAACCACGCTGTACCACATTAATTTTTGAATTTCTACAATAATTCAATATTATTGTATATAACTCAAATGATTCTTCATCCCCGTAGGTCCCCCTTTTGATATAAAGACGATCACGAAGAGGGAGTTGTATGAGGTGTGGGTTGCAGAACTTGGCCAGAAGCAAAATGATGAAGACCACGTGTGTACACTTTTAGGGAGGGAGTAAATAGAGACGAGTGATTGTATGATGAATGCTGCAGTAAAGTTCGAATTTTTTTACCAAACTTTGTATGAGATGGATTCAAGTAAATTACACATTTTCTTGGAAAGTTTGCTTCATGGCTTGAAGAAGATAAGAAATTTAAATATAGGTATGTTCAATTGTGAACAAAAGCGCAAGATAAAGCTATAAGAAAGTTTTTGTTTGGGGTAAATTCAAAATTTTGGGAGCGGGTCCCCCCCCCCCCTATCCTCTCTGAGGGGGGTAAGGCATACAAACATATACAATTGGTTTGAATGAAATATATTAATTTTTCAGCGAGTAATTAATTTTTCGCGTCTAAATCATGCCACTGTGCACCGTGGTAAAATGGGTAGTAGTCTGTTGCCAAAGGCTGTCGATAGATTTGAAGCTCATGTTGAGAGGGTCGCGAAATAAAATTGTTTACTTCAATAGATCCCTGTAAGGTCGGCCGTCGTGTTATGGTGGTAGCATATTCTGCCTACCACACCGAAGGTTCTGTGGTCAATTTCCGGACAAAGCAACATTAACAATTTGGAAAAAAGTTTTTTTTTCAACCAGAAAAAGAAGGGCGTGAGTACTCATGAAATTTGTGAACATACAGATGTACTACGTCTGGAAATTAATTTTTTAAGGTTAACTAGTGGTAACTTATTTTGTTTTGTTGATTTTCCGACAGGATGGATAAATGATGTAACTTTACCAGTAACAAATAAATCCGGGCTTTTTTAAAAGAGCTTCGTCGGCTTCTTATTGCTAACAACCCATATGATTTTATAATAGGCTTATTATTGATAACGATTAATTAACGTTGACTTATCGGTGTGTAATTGGCTTGTTATTGCCGAGTCATCGACTTCTTGTTGGTTTCTTATTGTCATAGAAGGGTTACATATTTGTCATTGACTTTGTATTAAAGTTGTATTGGTATCTGCATCATAACAAACCAATTGTAAGTCGATAACGAACTAGCAACACTTCGATAGGAAATCCATAACAAGTCCATTCATTTTTGACAAAAAATCGATAACCTTTCCATAACATGCCGATAAATTTTCGGTAAGTAATCGATAAAAACCCATTGCGTGTTCCGTTTACCACGCCGGGGAGCCTGAGTTCCCGCCCCGGGCAAAGCAACAGCAAAGTTTTAAAAACAAGTTTTTTCGATTAGAACAAAGTTTTTCTAAACGGAGTCGCCCCTCGGCAGTGATTTAGCAAGCCTTCCGAGTGTATTTCTGCCATAAAAAGCTTCTTAGTGGATAATCATCTGCTTTGTAGATGCCGTTTGGAGTCGGCATTAAAACATGTAGCTCCCGTCCCGCCAATTTATAAGCAAAATTAAAAGGAACACGACGCAAATTTGACGAGAAGCTCGGCCTAAAATCTCTTCGGAGGTTATTTGCGGCTTACATTTATTTATTTATTTATTTAATCGATAACAACTTATTAGCACATCGATAGGTTTTCGGTAACGCTCCGATAAGAAATTGGTGACAACCCAACAACAAATCGATAACATATTGAAAACATGTCGCTAATTTTTCCATCATTTAAAAATCGCGTTAGCTTAGTTAAATTTAATTTAATTAATTTTAATATTAGTTTAATTTATTTTATTTCATTGTATTTTATTTCATTTTATTTTATTTTATTTTTTTCATTTCTTTTTACTTTATTTCTTTGTTTTATTTAATAAAATTTCACTTAAGTTAGTTTATTTTATTATATATCATTTCATTTAAATTAATTTAATAATACTTTGAGAATACCTTAATTTTTTTTGTTTGCTTTACAAAATCTCTAATCATTCTCAAATTGCCGCGAAATTTTATGAGTGGTTCGCCTTTGCCTTTCTACATTTCCTCTACTACCACCCTTCATCTAATTCATTTTCAAAATTTATGCAATCAGAAATACTCAAAGCAACACGTGCTTCCTTCCACCATGCGAATTTGGAGCAATGTCGAGTCCCAATAATGATTTTGTTGTTTATATGTTATTAACTGCTTACCCAGCAAGCAATTTGAGTAGAAAGTGAGTCAGAAAGAAGTCATAATTAGGAGCTTTTACGCTCTTCTTCTTCTTATCAAATTTAATAGATCAGATGAGCTTACATTTGAGTCCGATTTGACTTATAGGTGGCGTAGAAACAGCTCATATTTTGTCCCTAATATGATTCTATTAGTACTTTCTCCGGTGTAATTTAAGTGCGTCATTGGACTCAAATACTGCTCTTTTTTGATGCAAATATGATATTGTTTGGTCATTAACGGGGGAGTTTAGATATTGTTACGGCGGCAAGACCACAGATAGGGCGCGCTCGTAATAATGGTGGGGAGAGAAGAAAAGAAAATACACAAACGAATTCGTTATAAAAAAGTGAACAATAATATTTATTAAAATAAATGGAAATGCAAATTCAACGTTAGTCCACTTAATCACAATAAATGGAATTGGTTAGAAAAAGATACACAGCAATGTTTATTGAAATAAAATTAAATGCAAATGCAAAGTTAATCTACTTAATCACAATTCAATGAATTCGTTATAAAATAAAATGAAAGTAAAAGCAAATGCAAAGATAATCCACTTACTCACATTCAATATTTCCGATGACGGAGGTGCAAAAATGAATTTTAGAATTTTTAATATAATTGAAAGACTTACCTTCGGTGGCTTGGCTGCTGGCGGTTTCTTAGACGTTCGCAAAAAAAGTGAAAGAGGTAAAAAGCCTTTTGTTCGCGGCCACCGCCGAATCCTAGGCTTAACTATTATCCGGCGGGGTAAACAGTTATCGGTATAAACCGATATGTATAAATGAAAGATGTGAGGTAAAAGGACAAAAAAAAAAATAAATGTAAGGCGCGATAACCTCCGAAGAGATCTAAGGCCGAGCTTCTCTTCCAATTTGCGTCGTGCTCCTCTTGATTTTCCCTACAAATTGGCCGGACGGGACCTACATGTTTTATGCCGACTCCGAACGGCATCTGCAAAGCAGATGAGTTTTCACTGAGAGCTTTTCATGGCAGAAATACACCCGGAGTGCTTGCCAAACACTGCCGAGGAGCGACCCCGCTTAGAAAAATTTTCTTCTAATTGAAAAATCTTATTTCTAAAATTTTGATGTTGCTTTGTCCGGGAGTTGAACCCAGGGCATACGGTGTGATAGGCGGAGCACGCTACCATCACACCACGGTGGCCGCCAAGGTAAAAGGACAACGAAAAGAAAAAGTTAGGTAATACGAGAGTGCACCGCCATATTTAGGCTTGTGGCCTAAACAGATATATTTCGGAAAGAAACAATTTTAAGGATGAAAGTTTAAAAGAAGATGACGTTTATTTCTGTCACATCAAACATACCAAAGAGCAGTATATCAGGCCTATGAGGAACTTACATACATATATGATACCGGAAAAGTCCTTACAGAATCATATTAGGGACAAAATATGAGCTGCTTATGAGCCTATAGAAGTCGTATCGGACACATATATGTATATGAAATTGGGCTTATATCGAATGACCACCGTAAAAGCGGAAATGCATTCTTTTCGAACTCCCAAATGAGCGTATAATGAGCGTAAAAGATTTAAAATGGGACACCTTCAGACCCTTTTTTGACTGCAAATGTTATTAAATTATAATAAACAATGACAATGTGATGGGGTGATAAAAAGCTATGACCGCTTTCCAAGGCCGTCGGTTCTATGTCCCGGAGCGACTCAGAATTTTTGCCGACCAAGGACTGCCATTTCAGTGTAACCCCATTTAATTTGTTGCGTCCCTCCCACAAATTGTCATCCCCTCAGCAGCTCCTTGCAGCGGGACGGCTCCATATTCTCTTGCTCCGGGAAGGTATCGAACCCAATCCGGGTCCGTCTCCTGACCCCGGTCCTGAGAAATGGTTTTGCTGCATCTGCCGCAAAAGAATCTTTTTAGGACGGTCATACTCTTGTCAGTGTGTCTCGTGTAAGTGAAACCAGACGTCCACGCCCCACGGCGCCACCAACTCACACGGCTGCTCCCACTCATACCTACAATCTCCGTAGTAGAGTTGGGAGCAATGCCGAGCATCAGCCCCTGCCCCCGTCTTCTTCCCCCCACTTTTCCGGCAGCAATTGTGTAGGTCAGGGAAACAGACTTTTAGTCCCTACCTCCCTTTGCACCTTTTGCCAGCACAGAATATATACGTTTGCGATATCCGCCCAATGCAGCTCCTGCCATGGACGGTGCCACTTTCCTGATGTTCTGGTCTCCGCGACGGCAACCCCCGACGGGTTTCATTGCGCCATGTTGCCAGGCCGCATACCCAAATACACCGGGTACCCCAATGCCTACCCAAGGACGTCTAGTCCCAGGGCCTTAACAGCAATCACGTTCTGGCCTTCCACAACCCAGGCGTAGTCCCCGTCACTCACTCCCAGAGTGACGACGTCTCCCCCTATGCACTTCAGAATTCTGCAGTTAAACTGTAATGGATTAACTGAAGATCACGGAGATATTCCACTTCATGAAGCGGCACAACATCTGCATTGTTGCGATTCAAGAGACTAAACTCACAGCAAGATCTGCATTGCAGACCTGTTCTGGGTATAATGTCCACAGAAAAGATCGCGAGAGCGGAAATGGAGGCGGCCTCGCGTTTATCATACACATACACTGTGCAATATCATATATTTGATCCCGACATCGACCGCAGGGTCAGTATCTTAGAACGTCAAGGATTATCTGTTCGGGCGGGCGATGCAAATTTAGAAATCATAAACATCTACATCCCTCCTGTCATCTGTTGCCTTAGTGGATACCGCCCTGATATCAGCGGCATACTCAGTGGAAACAATCGCATTATCTTAGGTGATTTCAATGCCCTTCACGATCTATGGAGTTCAAATTTGCGGGTGGATAGTAGGGGTGAGATGTTAGCTGATCAAATAGAAGAAACGACGTTCTGCACTATAAACGGAGACGCCCCCACACGTATGGTAGGAAGCTGTCACAGTTCGCCGGATATTTCAATCGTGAGCGAAGAACTCGTAAACTGCGTCAACTGGCAGCCGATGGTAACATTGGCATCCGACCACCTGCCTATACTTATTTCGCTCGAGCGTACCGCCGACTTCATCGTCACAGAAAAACGCACTTTCATAAACTTTAAAAAAGGAAAGTGGGGCGAATACAAATCCTTTACAGACAACCGCTTTGCTGCCCTCCCTATCCCAACCGATGCCCGCCAAGGGGAGCGTGCTTTCCGCAAGGTCATTGAATCCACCTCGGCTCGTTTCATTCCCGCCGGTATAATTCCCGAAATTCGGCCCACTTCCCGGCAGAGGCCACAAGTTTAGCGAGATAACGTGACCTTATAAAACAGCTCGATCCCGGCGACCCCCAAATAAGGGATATAAACCAACGCATCAGTTTGCTTGTGGATGAACACAAGCTGGCGAAATGGGAGGAGCACCTAAGCGGTTGTAACCTCTCTGCCGGTGTAGGTAAAATTTGGTCCACTGTAAAGTTCCTATCGAATCCGTCTAGGCACAATGACAAAGTTTCCATCGCCTTTGGCGACAAAGTGCTGTCGGATGCGAAAAAATGCGCGAGCGCTTTCTGCCGACAATACATAATGCATTATACGGTCGACAAAAATAGACGGAGGACCAACAGACACGCACGTAAACATAAGTTCAGCACGTCACCAATTACCATCATCGCCAAAGAGGTTGAGGATGCCATCGGTCATGCTAAACCATCCAAAGCACTGCGCCCAGATGGCATAGCCATGCCGATGCTTAAAAGCCTAGGGAAAGAGGGTTTCAAATATTCTCTTTCCACCTTTGTCATACCCAAAAAATGGAAATTGGCCAAGGTGATCTCTCCTATCGCCAGTAGCCAAGACGCTTGAAGCCATTTTGCTCCCCCACTTCAAAGCAAATTTGCAGCTAGCCTGTCAGCAGCATGGCTTTAGAAAACTCCATAGCACCACCACCGCTCTAAATGCCATTAGCACCCAGATAAATTGTGGTTTAAATCAGAAGCCCCACCATAGAACAGTACCCGTAGCGCTAGACCTATCAAAAGCTTTTGATACGGTCAACCATGGCACGTTACTGCAAGACTTGGAAGGGTCTACTCTTCCCCCATGTCTTAAAAGGTGGACCGCAAATTATCTGGGTGGTCGGAAGGCATCGGTGCAATTCAGAAACGAAAAATCAAAGCCAAGAAGAATTAAACAAGGGGTGCCTCAGGGTGGTGTCCTATCCACACTTTTGTTTAATTTTTACATATCAAAACTACCTTCGCCACCAGAAGGAGTTACTATCGTTTCTTACGCCGATGACTGCACAATAATGGCCACAGGCCCGGGCCAAAAATCGATGAGCTTTGCAACAGAATAAACGGGTTCCTCCCTGATCTCTCCAGTTTTTTCGCCTCGCGAAACCTGGCATTATCACCGACTAAATCATCCACGGCCCTATTTACAACTTGGACGTCCCAAATGTCGACCATTTTGAACATCCAAGTCGATGGCACTACGCTACCGACTGTCCTACACCCCAAAATCTTGGGTGTGACGTTTGATCAGGATCTACATTTTGGTGAGCACGCAGCCGCAACTGTTCCGAAAATCCAGAGCCGTAATAAAATCCTCAAATCCCTTGCTGGCAGTACTTGGGGAAAAGACAAAGAACCACCTAACCACCACATAATAAACCAACAAGGCTATAAAGGTTGTTATCGATAACCGCCGATAAGGCAGAGATAGATAATCAATAACACGCCGATTACAGGCCAATAACGGCTGTTTTCGATCACTAAAGCGCCAAATACACGACACGAACATTTCCGCAATCTTGTTCGCAGCTTTGGCCATACACCATACGAACTTTTGGCCGAACATTAGTTCTCTTTCAGACAGCGATGAATACGGACAACAATTGTGCTGCAGCAATATTGCTCGCTGTGGCAATTAAGCGTAAAAAAAGGGAGGAGATTCAATAAATTCACTCAAATCCCTTGCTGGCAGTCCTTGGGGAAAAGACAAAGAAACACCTAACCACCACATAATAAACCAACAAGGCTATAAAGGTTTTTATCGATAACCACCGATAAGGCAGAGATAGATAATCAATAACACGCCGATTACAGGCCAATAACGACTGTTTTCGATCACTAAAGCGCCAAATACACGACACGAAAATTTCGGCAATCTTGTTCGCAGCTTTGGCCATACACCATACGAACTTTTGGCCGAACGTTAGTTCTCTTTCAGACAGCGATGAATACGGACAACAATTGTGCTGCAGCAATATTGCTCGCTGTGGCAATTAAGCGTAAAAAAAAGGGAGGAGATTCAATAAATTCACTCAGAAAATTTTTATTGTCCATTTTACTTTTCCGTGCACGTCTGTTCCGTTCAGAAATTACTACGATTATGAGCTATTTCACCATACACACACGAACGGTTCGCGCAAATGTTCGCCAAAAATTAAAATATTTTGATTTTTGGCGAACATTTGCGCGAACTGGCAAACACCTCCTACACGACAGAAAAGGTCGCAGAAACATGACATAACGGGAATGTTCGCGGAAATGTTCGTGTCGTGTATTTGGCGCTTAAGAGATATCACCAAACTGATAACTTATTAACAACGGTTGTTTTCTAAACAAACTGATAACAAGGCGACAGCAAGCCATTAACTCCTCTATATCCCTTGTTATCGATAACTAGCCGATGAAGCCCTTCTCAAATAGTCCCCTAATTATCCCGCAATGATACCAAAATATTTCCGACTTGATTTCGAAAAAGCTCCTTATTTGTTAGGAAATGGTCACGAAATAGTTCCGAGATGATCCCAAAACCAATCCCGAAATATAACACGAAATACATTCGGGGTTTCCACGTTGCACCGAAAAACTCCAAATTATTCTCAAATAGTTCCGCAATGATTTTGAAGAACTTACTTAATTGGCTTACAACAAGGCGCTTCTTGACTCTGCCAACTGGTCACATAACATGGCCTAGCTGCTGCGTTTTAATTCGCTGGGCTCTGTTGATGTCTGCGTAAAGGTCATTCAATCTCTCGAACACTCCCAGAGCCGCTTCTTCTGATGTTTTCATGGCCCATGCTTCTTCACCATATAGCAGAACGGGTACCATAAGTGATTTGTAGAGCACGATTTTCGTTTGCCGAGAGAGGACTTTACTTTTAATTTGCCTACCTAGTCCAAAGTAGCATTTATTGGCAAGAGTGATTCTTCGCTGGATTTCAGAGGTGATGTTATTGTTGGTGTTAATGCTAGTTGCCAAATAAACGAAGTCTTTAACTATTTCGAATTTATGGCTGCCAACAGTAGCATGGTTGCCAAGGAGCTATGCGCTGACGCTTTGCTCGATGACAGCAGATACTTCGTTTTGTCCTCAATCACGATCAAACCCACCTTTACCGTTTCTTTTTCCAGTTTGGAATAAGCAGAACATACGCCCATCATCATGTCATCAGCATACGACAGTAATTTCACGCTTTTAGAGAATATTGTTCCAGGGCGGTTAAGTTCTGCAGCTAGCACAATTTTCTCCGGCATCAAATTAAAGAAATCGTACGATAGGTGGTCAACCTGGTTATTGCTTTTCTGACTTCGTCAAAATCGCGTGGGGGGACATTTATTCCATCATCATCGATTGCGGGATCGGTTTCGTCATCCCTGTGCCGTAAATCGCTGTCTCAGGAGGTGAGCAAAGAAGCGTTCACTCCATACTCTAAGTGCTCTCTGGAAATCGGTTACAAGGTTGCCTTTTTCGTTTTTACAGGAGTTTGTCCCGGACTTAAAACTTTCCGTCTGTCGCCGAACATTTGGTAAAATTTTCGGGCGTTATTTCTGGTGGCTAGCAGCTGTAAACAAAGTTTTCTGCGCACCAGGATAACCTGCATCACAATTGCGATGTAATTACAGTTGTCGGATTGTATGAAGTCCGTTCGAGTTTACTGCTTAAAGCTCCATCTACTAATAACATTCACCTAGACGAATGCCCGTTCGAGTCTTTCAACTGAGTCATCTAATGACCACATATACACATATCCACTTCGGCATAGCCTAACACAGCTTCAAACAAACCAAGCGATACCTTATATACAGGTTACAACTGGCCTTTTCTGCTCCCCGCGGTACAATTTTTATCGACCTTGATAGGGTCGCGCAAACGATTCAACGCCCGGTATACCTATATAAAAAATAAATGTAAGGCGCGATAACCTCCGAAGAGATTTTAGGCCGAGCTTCTCTTCCAATTTGCGTCGTGCTCCTCTTCATTTTCCCTACAAATTGGCCGGACGGGACCCACATGTTTTATGCCGACTCCGAACGGCATCTGCAAGGCAGATGAGTTTTCACTGAGAGCTTTTCATGGCAGAAATACACTCGGAGCGCTTGCCAAACACTGCCTAGGGGCGACCCCGCTTACAAAAATTTTCTTCTAATTGAAAAACATTATTTCTAAAATTTTGATGTTGCTTTGCCCGTGGTGTGAACCCAGGGCATACGGTGTGGTAGGCGGAGCACGCTATCATCACACCACGGTGGTCCGGTATATCTACCGCGGGCATATTCCTAACCCCTTACTCGCAGGGGAAGTTGCACATGATATCCCAAGCAGGAAAGGCGGTATTTGCAAAGGGGAGGAACTGACCGGCCTGTGAGGACCTCCATATAATGAATAAGTCTATAGTATTACCAGAAGTTTGCTCAACGGCCAAACTGAAAAACCATATCAAAAACCAAAGACATTTTCTACTTTGATCCGCACTTTTTGTGTGTGTAGATGGAAGAGAATGCTAAAATTAGTTCGAAATATTTGCTACATCAGTAGTGTGAACATGTATAACCACAAATGTGTACTCCATTACTCTTAGTGACAACTTCAAAACTTTTCAGTTGACATACGTTGCAATAATTGACTTACTTTTTTATTAAATTATTTCTTTTAAATATTTTTCTTGTATAAAATTATTGCATAAACACGTTTTGGTTTATTTTTTGTTCACATCGCTTCAAATTAATGGATTTTAAACAGTAAACATATAACTTTTCTTAAAATAAAGTCTCATTCCTTGTTCTTTTCATGCACCTTTAGAGTGGTATATTTATTTTTATATACAGAGTATAATTTCTTTTTTTTTTTAATTATTTCTACTTTCTACAATTAACCGTTGAAATTACCGTATTACCCGAATGTTTGAAACTCACTAAACTTGATTGAGTAAATAACTACACTCTGCGGTAAACTTACTTCAGCAATGTTAACCCACTTCGAAAATGAATTTTGTATGAACTTCGAATTTATCGTTAATTAGCAAATCTACTTTCACTGTTCATACAGTCATTTCCCTCGCACGATTTACCTAAAAAATTAAAGAATTTAATTTAAAAAGTCATAAAGCGAAAACTAGTATTCATAACTAAAATAAGTAGTTAATTTAAGTAAGGAATACTCATACACCTGTTAATTCTTGATCACTCTGCACCTTTTTAAACGGTTTTATTTTATTTGACTCTGTGTAGCAGCCGGCCGATCGGCCGTTGTTTACGATTTGTGTAATTAAAATTTAAGTAACTCCGCAATAAGCTATAACCTAGAAACTTGGAATATAGGTCGGAACCCGAGGACAATGTAATAATAAGAAAAAAACTCTGATAGGTGGCGCGTGGATCGAAATATTTCGCAAATACGATTTTTGCAATATATCGTTCCTTGTGCCACCTAGCGGGATTTTTTCCCGTTTTCTATTCATGTATGCATTATGTGTTCCAAATATGAACCAAATCGGACCACAAATACGATTTTTGTGAATATCTCGATCCTTGCGCCACTTAGCGGAGATTTTTTTCATAGGTCGCTTTCTATTCTTGTATGTATTATGTGTTCCAAATATGAGCCAAATCGGACCACAAATGCGATTTTTGAGCATATCTAGATGCTTGCGCCACCTAGCTGCGATTTTTTTCATAGGCCGCTTTTTATTCTTGTATGTATTATGTGTTCCAAATATGAGCCAAATCGGACCACAAATACGATTTTTGTGAACATCTCGACCCTTGCGCCACCTAGCGCCAATTTTTTTCCTATTATTGCATTTGCATCGGGTTCTGAACTATATTCCAAGTTTCAAGCTTGTTTCAATTACAAAATTCGTTCACAACGGCGGTGCATGCAGCCGTGCGGCCTGCCTGTCAAGTTATGCTAAATAAAAACCGCTATGAAGCGACCAATAGTTTTAAGCTGGAGACATTGGTGCTTTATCGGTAACCGTATCGGTAACCTTTTAACAGCTGATTCGACCAACCTTATGAGAATCAATGCAATCGATTATTGGTGCCGCTAAGGTCGTAACCGTATCGTAGCCAACCAATTGGGTTTTGGTTTACCGTCGTAACGATAAACAGCTGATTACGTTAGGGATACGACTACAGCGATACGACATACGGCACCAATGACTCCGGCTTTATGTAAGTCCCCCTGAAGAACAAAGCTGTCAAATCCATCCAGTACGGCAGCACTCTATTTTCCGCAGCTTTCCAATTGCAGCTAACTTTAGCTTTTATCGCAAAGATTCACCAAAAGAGAAACAATTTTTAAATAAACGCCTGCTATTTGTGAATAAAAAGTCGTTTGTGTTGCTCCCTTTCGAACAAATATTCGTAACCATAAATAGATTAGTGTGTATAGAAGTCTGGGTTGTACGTAAGTCGCGCAATTTGCCATAAATGAAATAGTTCACCTCGCCCTCATTTTCTTTTTTGTGTTCGCATTGATCCGATTTTCACTTTTATTTGGCAACCGAGAAAAACAAACGTTGCAACAACAACAAAAAACATTACAGCTGGTTGCTTCGTATTTGTAGAGTACCTGTTTGCGTGAGGGCGATAGCAATACATTATTTTGATAGTCTATGCAATTTTGTTTAAAATATTCCGAGCGGTCCGGCAATATTGCATTGATGCATTTTCCCCCGCCGTGGTGAATTTTTCGAATTTTCACTAGTTTACCCTTTCTATTATGTGAGTTTTGCCAGCAGCGTGTAAGTGAAAGAGCATTCAGCACACGTAAACCTTTTTTTGGTTTTGCGCATAGACGCGAACGTGGAGATAACGAATGCAAAAACCTGGCTATACAAAGGAAACTCGAAACAAGAGTGAAAAGTAGCTGAAAAGAGGAACTAAAAATTAATTGAATTCAAAATAAAAGCTCCGCGCCGCATAAATTACAAATATATAAAAGTAGCGAAATTGCGGCAAGTGAAGCATAATTTAAAAGAAAAGTTAATGTCAAGAAGTGCAGAACGCTGAGTCGATGTATATGCGAATTCAGGAACCGGCCGTAAAAACTTGGAAGCGCTTTACGAATCTGGTGAATACACTCTGGAATAGATTATATCTACCTGCTTCACCCTTTTTAGCGCTTACATACCCAGTTTCACCAGTTATTTCAGCAGAGGTAAGTGATAAAATGTTGATTTTAGAATGTGTTTAAAATATCGTATGTATTTTATGTCTAAAAGAAATTGGTCATGGTTGAATTTTGGTTGAATGCCTATAATTGCCACGATTTTCCTATTCCAGTCCCAGCTCCACCAGGTTACAGTTATATCTGTAATTTATACAATAAAATATTGGTAAAATATGTATTAAGCATTGTGATTTTTCTTATCGCGCGCTATGAAAAGTTTGCGAAAGATATTTACCACACCTAAAGGGACGTAGTTAGGTTTAGTTCGCGGGTGGGATAAGTTGATATGTGTAAGAAGTTGGCCTTTAAGAACTGATTTTTTATACTCGGCGTGCTTTGCACACAGAGTAACTTTGATTGGATAACGGTTGGTTGTACAGGTATAAAGGAATCAAGGTAGATATAGACTTCCATATATCAAAATCATCCGTATCGAAAAAAAATTTGATTGAGCCATGTGCGTCCGTACGTCCGTCTGTCCGTTAACACGATAACTTGAATAAATCTTGGGATATCTTCACCAAATTTGGTACACGACCTTACCCAGAATAGATTGTTATTGAAAATGAGCGAAATCGGATGATAACCACGCCCATTATATATATATATATATATAACATTTTGGAAAACAAAAAACCTGATAAATTTTTTTAAAATTTTTTTTGATCCTTCGAAATACAGCCGAAAATGTTTTTTCGTTGTAACTTGGTCATTTGACGTCCGATTTTTTAAATTGATATGTCATTATTTTGGCCTTGAGAAGCTTCACATTTCCGTGTAATGTCCTTTTAGGCTATGAAGTCGTTTTCACATGATTAGGTCAGCTAACAAAATTTTACCACCCCCCTAATGTATGTTTTTTTCCTTACCAACGAAAACACATTTTCGGCTGTATTTCGAAGGATCAAAAAAAAAATAAAAAATTTCCGAAACCCTCTCAACATAATCTTCAAATTTAGGGGCGGGCATTGGCAACTTTTTTTTCGATGCAGTCTAATGCACATACAACTTGTATGAGAGCAACCGAAATTGAAATTACTGCATAAAAAGCTAACTCGATTTCCAATTTTTGTTCTGCGTGACATTTTGGTTTGACGTTTGCATACATGTTTTACATTGTCGCAACGCATGCTTATTTCGGTTAGGGTAAAAAAGCCGTTTAAGGGCGTGCGTTGAAAAACCACAGTGTGTTTTTATTAGGTTGGCATGTTAAGCTTTACTTAAATTCCTTTCTCATTAGACAGGCAGGCGCAGCCGTTCTACACCTTTTCCAGTTTAAGTTCAGAAATTTACAATTCATGTTCAGAAAATTACAATTCAAGCTCAGAAAATTTCAATTCAAGTTCAGAATTTCCAATTTAAATTCAGAAATTTACAATTCAAGTTCAGAAATTTACAATTCAATATCGGAATTTCCAATTCAAGTTCAGAAATTCCAATTTAAATTCAGAAAATTATAACTCAAGTTCAGAAAAATACATTTCAAGTTCAGAAAATTACAATTCATGTTCAGAAAAATTCAATTCAAATTCAGAAAATTATAAGTATGGTGTTAGCTTTCAAAATTTATTCCAATTCATACTACGTAATGTAATACTTATATGTTATTTGCGGAACTTTTGATGCTTCGTTGACAATGGTGGCTTATAGATACTGGTCCCCAAGTTGTCTCCAAGGCGTGTGCATCCCGAGCTAAGAAATCAAGAGGACGCTCCGGCCATGAAAGTATTACAGTCGACACCGCAGTTTGGAAGCAGTAGAAGGGGGAGACCTCCAAAAGGTTGCGAGAGGCAGATGGAGGAAGACTTGATCTGTGCACACAGTACCTATACGTTACTTGCGGGATTGTGGATCCCGTTGATTTCGTCATCACTGCTGTCATACTCAATGCAGATCAATGTGCTTGTGATCCTTATGTAGAATACAGCTGGATGTCCTTGTTACTGATCTCTTATGAGAGGAGGAGAGGGAAGAGATGAAAGGGGTTTTTCGCTATCTCCTTCATGTGAGCAAAATTGATTTAAGTGAGTTATTAAGTGCAATGCTTTCTTAACAAATAGTAGGCCTTCATAACCTTGAATCAGATTATTAGCGCTAACATTTACCATGTTACACACTTTAATTGCAATTGCATTAAAGCAAAAAATCCTGACAAACTTTCTGAACTTGAATTGAAATTTTCTGAACTTGAATCTTAATTTTCTGAACATGAATAGTAATTTTCTGAACTTGAATTGTAATTTTCTGAACTTTAAATATATTTTTCTGAACTTGAATTGTAATTTTCTGAACTTAAATTGGAATTGCTAAACTTGAATGGGAAACTCTGAACTTGAATTATAAATTTCTGCATTTAAATTGGAAATTCTGAACTTGAATTGTAATTTTCTGAACTTAAACTGGAAAAGGGGTATAGTGTTCCCAGCATAAGTCAAACTTCTACACTTTTCTTTTCTTCGTATATATATACATCGTATAACTATGCATTTTGCCAAACAAGTTCCTTTGGAGGTAAGGTGAAACCTAGTTATATGTAAATGATACTATCTTCATTATCGTACTTAATTCCTTATCGTTAATTATATAACTACATTAACCGTGTAAATATTTCCCTGCGATAATCGGCAATTATGAACAAGCCTGAGTGATATTTAATTGGAAGGACAAAATAAAAGAAAAACGTGAAAATTTGACAGAAAATAATCAAGTTCCCAGGGATGGTATATATGTAAACACGTAGATTAATCATTGACGATTTATTTTAGATTAAGGCATGTCTAAACGTATACTGCTTGTGTACCAGGATTAAAATAAATACAATAAATGTAAGGCGCGATAACGTCCGAAGAGATTTTAGGCCGAGCTTCTCTTCGAACTTGCGTCGTGCTGTTTTTTTAATTTTTCTTGCAAATTGCAGTAGATGAGTTTTCCCTGAGAGCTTTTCATGGCGGAAATACACACGGAGTGCTTGCCAAACACTGTTGAGGGCGACCCCGCTTAGAAAAATTTTCTTCTAATTGAAAAACCTTGTTTCTAAAATTTTGATGTTGCTTTGCCCGGGGCAAGAACACAGGATATTCGGTGTGGTAGGCGCAGCACGCTACCATCACACCACGCCGTCCGCCAAGGTTTAGGATTAATGTTGAAAATAAATCTGTTCGCTTGGTAAATACTAGAAGTTTTCTAGGACCCAGTTAATTTGCAGTCGCGAGATTTATAAAGTCGTCTGTTGCCGGACCAGCGCTCAAAAAGGGCCCAGGACCCCGAGACCCGCTTGTGTACGCCCAGCTAATTGGTGGTGAATAACAATACCAGCGCCATCTACCGCCTACTTGTGTATTGCGCTTTCATCTTAAATATGCAATGGCCGATGATGGTATTTGACAGCTACAAAGGAAAATCTTAATGGAGAAGTGTGTTTAGATATTTTGCATTTGGAAAACACGAGTTTTGCTGCATTTGTGTAAAAAGCTGAGGTTTGAAAAGTGAAGAAAAGTGTACACTCGATTAACTTTTGTCTATAACAGATATATTTTTTCAATTAAAATAACAATTAAAACAAACAATTTACAACGAAAGTGTTTAGACGCTCTGGAAAATATATAGAAGCATAAAAAAATCAATTGCTTTTTGCAAAAACGGGTTCCAATCCTTTTTGTGTGATTGTAGGAGTGTGAAAATCTCAACAAAGTTACCAAACGCAAGAAACTCTAAGCAAAAAGGTGATACACTGCATAAGTAATAAAAAAAATATAAGGTAGATATATAATCGCAAATAGCAGATTATTAACGCCCAACGTTCTGACATATGTACGTGCATGTGGGGTTAACTACGCTGCAGACTTATTGCCACTCGAGCAAAGTGTCAATACAAATATCTAGATGACTAGATGCACTCGAAATCATTTCAATTTTACCAATGATTGTTCTAACTTCCGATACACGCATCTACCGACTTTAAAACCTGTGTATACGCCGTGAGGAAGAGAAACTGAGAAATTAAAACTTTCGCAGTTTCCTTCTCCAAGTGTTCCCAAGTCATCTTTGGTTCCCAAGTTGGTTGAGTAGATTAAAGCTACATTTTGTAATCACGCTGTTTTTATCGCTTATTAATATCAAAGCACCCATATCTAATAATAATCTTACATATCGTATGTACCCATGTACATATGTATGTATGTTCATTGAAATATATGTACATACCTAAATAAATACATATTTTATATACTGTTTTAAAATTGCATACTGTGAAAAGGTAACAAATCTGTGCATTTAGCCACGCAGCTGCTAATTTATATCAAAATAACGCAAGTACGGTTATAAGCAGCATCGAATGTTTGTATGGATGAAGATTACACTTATTTACATTGTACTTATCAATGCCATATTTCTCTTTAGTGGTGCTAAGGCGTCCAAACAATTCTGCCAAAATTGTTTATCAATCGCTCATGACGCATAATTTTTCTAATAATAGGAACCTCTGCCCTTCCAATTAGCAGTACCTAGCCAACTCGTCACTTATCCAACGCAGTGGGGGGTCTACCTTTATCCTACATGAAGCTCCTGTAGTTTGAAGTGCGTATTGCTGTGAGCATCCAGATTGGCATCTAATAACTTAGTTTGACTAGACATTCGTAATCTACCAAATAAACAAAAAATCGATGGGTGAGCACACACTTGTGATAAGTGACAAATTTCAATGTTTTCAGGAGAGCATATTTTGTCTTTTAAGAGGCGATTGCCTGTAAACGTTAACAGATATTTCCACAAGCTTCTGAGCCGTCATTATTGATAACTCGCTTACAAAGAATGCACACTAGGTAGGTATGATTCTGAAGTATCAGAAAGTGCAGTTGGTAAAATAGGCACCTAGCACAAGTGTGCGCTCACCCATCGAAACACCATGTGCGATCTATCTCCGAAGAGATTTAGGTCGAGTCCGTGTTCTGATTTGCGTCCTCCTTTTTAATATTTTCTCTTTCTTCTTTAATGGCGGAACCTACATGTTTAATGCCGATGCCTAAAGGCAGCTACAAGGCAGAGAGAAGCTTTTCTGGCAGAAATTCACTCGGAGCGTTTGCCAAACCACTGCCGAGGGTCGACCGCTAATAGAAAATGTTTTTTGTCTAATTAAGAAAAAAACTTATCTAGAGCTGAGTCGGATGTTAATTGAATTTGGCGCATTTAGCTTGGCTGTCTCGTCCTTGCTGATGGATCGAAATTCGAGATCGTGAAAAGCATCGTTTGTCTGAAAAGCAACATTATTAACTAATTTCGGAATGTCAGAGTAGAAATGAAAGTCCTCTAAGGGGAGTACGAGAATACTAGCAGTTTCAACAGGATTGGACCAAAGGGATGTTCCTGTTAGAGGCGTAGGTTACACATTACAATGGAAAGATGGTTGGTGCCATATGTGTACACATTGCATTCAGAACATACATTACTTATCTTAAGTAAGTAAGGGTTAGCCTGTAACAGTATCCGGATTGAAGTCGGGCTAGAGAGTATCGTGTTGTTGTAGCGATGCCGATGGTTCTTCGCCGGATGCAGGTCCGGTACGTTCCTGTAACAAACATCATTAAGTTATTAGCCGGAACGATTTAGTATGACCACAGGAATCCTTCTAGGCCATCCCGCCCTCACACCCCTAGACCCATGAGGAATTTAGTGTTGCCAGAGCCTCGGCTGCTAAAGAAACAGGATTCGCCAAGCATAGGTGAGGTTGACAATTGGGTTGGAGAATTTATAAATTGCGCTGGCAACCACTTGAAAGGGTTGCGCTACGACAGGCATACCTGTCGCGGGTATATTCTAAGTCTCTAACCCGCTGGGGGGAGGGGAGTGTCTCGTGGGTTCCTTAAGGGTCTTGTGTGTCCCTTAATGGTCTGCTTTCTTCTTCTGAAAGGGTCATATAGTGGCTCGCAATCATGGGTCGTGCCGACGGCGTGAAAAAGCCAGGCCATGAGAATGAGAGAAGACGCTACGGCTCTGAAAGTTTTCAGATCGGCAGCCATATTTGGAGACTTATCCACCAAATTTTCTGATAACTTTTCCAAAATTATGCAAGCCTCCAATCATCTCAAGTTTCCGACGTTATTCGAGCCACCAATTCTCTTGTCTTATCAGGTTTTTATTTTGTCCTAAGTCTGATATGTAGCAATTATTTGTTATATTTGAAATGGCATATCATAATTTTTTTAATACTTCTCATTTATAGATGCCTAGGACTCGTAGACGTCATCTTTCTCACGATCGTTCATCGGGTGGTCATAGGGAGAAGCGTAGGCGTGTCTCTTCAGAAGAGACATCGCCTTTGCCAACTGATGCATCATCGCCGTAAGTAGCACAAACTAAAATTTGTTTAAACAGCTTACTAAAACTAAATTACTTTACAGACCACGCGGAAGATATACACGTTCTGATGCTAAAAAGCGTCATCGTGAATCGGATGTTAGTTCACGTGTTTCAAAGGATTCATCGTAAGTGCATTTAGTAAATATATTTATTAGCCGTAGGCAAAAAAGCACATTAAATCTATATATATATATATCAAATTCCGATTAATCACGTATGTTTAAATCGAGTTGTATTTTAAACGGATTGACCTTGTCTAACCATATTTAAAAACCTTTCAATGGTAGTAATGGTCGAAAATAATTTTGATATGTAATTCAGGGAGGCACGTGATGAACTTAAATTTTTTATACTACATACATACTCATCTCTCGAAGTATTAATGCCAGGATATTCAAATTAACTATTGATTGATGTATATTGCAAAAGATTTTTGTCGTTTCTGGTCTAATTTGGTTTCGGCGCTGCGCCATGTTGTTGTTGTTGTTGTAGCAATGCTCGCCCCACCTAATAGCCGCGACCGATCACAAATTGTTATCAATATCCTCTAACGGGAGTCCAAGGAAACTTGCCGTTTCAACAGGGGTGGACCATAAGGAAAGGGGTGTTAGAGGCGTTGGTTCCACATTACAATTAAAGAGATGGTTGGTGTCATGTGGGGACACATTGCAAGCAGGGCATACATTTTGTATGTCGGGGTTCATTCTGGATAGGTAAGAGTTTAACCTGTTACAGTATCCAGAACGAAGTTGAGCAAGAGTGACTCGCGTTTCCCTGGGGAGTATGCGTTCCTCTTCTGCGAGTTCTGGATATTTTTCTTCAAGTACTGGATTCACCGGGCAATTCCCGACATAAAGGTCCGACGCCTGTCTATGGAGTTCACCAAGGACCTGCTTGTGTTTTTCCGCTTCATACGGCTGGGTTCTCAGGTGCCGTATTTCCTCAAAATGCTTACGGAGATGACTCCTTAGGCCCCTAGGCGGTGCTGGTTTGTCAATCAGATGTCTGTTGGGATGCCCAGGTTTCTGGGTATTCAACAGAAACTGTTTGGTCAGCATCTCATTTCTCTCCCTGATGGGGAGTATTCTCGCCTCATTATGCATATGGTGTTCTGGGGACATAAGAAGACAGCCCGTGGCGATTCTGAGAGCAGTATTTTGGCAGGCCTGTAGTTTCTTCCAGTGGGTGGTTTTTAGGCTTGGCGACCATATGGGTGACGCGTAGCACGTAATCGGCTGGCTAATTGCTTTGTATGTGGTCAAGAGCATTTCTTTATCTTTTCCCCAGGTACTGCCAGCAAGGGATTTGAGGATTTTATTACGGCTCTGAATTCTTGGAGCAATTGCGGTTGCGTGCGCACCAAAATGTACATCCTGATCAAACGTCACACCCAAGATTTTGGGGTGTAGGACAGTCGGTAGCGTAGTGCCATCGACGTGGATGTTCAATATGGTCGACATTTGGGGCGTCCATGTTGTAAATAAGGTCGCGGAAGATTTAGTCGGTGACAATGCCAGGTTTCGCGAGGCGAAAAAACTGGAGAGATCAGGGAGATAGCCGTTTATTTTATTGCATAGCTCATCGATCTTTGGGCCAGGGCCTGTGGCCATTATTGTGCAGTCATCGGCGTAGGAAACGATTGTGACTCCTTCCGGTGGTGAAGGTAGCTTAGATATGTAGAAATTAAACAAAAGCGGGGATAGGACACCACCCTGTGGCACCCCTTGTTTAATTCTCCTTTGTTTTGATGTTTCGTTTCTGAATTGCACCGATGCCTGCCGACCACCCAGATAATTTGCGGTCCACCTTTTAAGACATGGGGGAAGGGTGGACCCTTCCAGGTCTTGCAGTAACGAGCCATGGTTGACCGTATCAAAAGCTTTTGATAGGTCTAACGCTACGAGTACTGTTCTATGGTGGGGATATTGATTCAAACCGCAATTTATCTGGGTGCTAATGGCATTTAGCGCGGAGGTAGTGCTATGGAGTTTTCTGAAGCCATGCTGATGAGGGGCTAGCTGCAAATGTGCTTGGAAATGAGGGAGCAAAATGGCTTCAAGCGTCTTTGCCACTGGCGATAGGAGAGATATCGGACGATATGACTCACAGCAAAGCTGCTATCTGTTGCAGATTTATATTCTTCCCACTTTCCTTTTTTGAAGTTTATGAAAGTGCGTTTTTCGGTGACGATGAAGTCGGCGGTACGCTCGAACGAAATCAGTATGGGCAGGTGGTCGGATGCCAATTTTACCATCGGCTGCCAGTTGACGCAGTTTACGAGTTCTGCGCTCACGATTGAGATATCTGGCGAGCTATGACAGCTTCCTACCATACGTGTGGGGGCGTCTCCGTTTATTGTGCAGAACGTCGTTTCGTCTATTTGATCCGCCAACATCTCACCCCTACTGTCCGCCCGCAAGTTTGAATGCCATAGGTCGTGATGGGCATTGAAATCGCCTAAGATAATGCGATTGTTGCCAGTGAGTAAGGCCTCGATATTGGGCGGTATCCACTGGGGCAACAGGTGACAGGAGGGATGTAGATGTTGATGATTTCTAGATTTGCATCGCCTGACCGGACAGATAGGCCTTGACGTTCTAAGACATTGTCACTGCGGTCGATGCGAGGATCAAATATATGATATTGCACAGAGTGGTGTATAATAAACGCGAGGCGGGATTCAAGGGGTTGTGTAGCGCAATATATAGCTTCTCCAACCCAATTGTCAACCTCACCTTCGAGCGGCGAATCCCGTTTCACTAACAGACGAGGCTCTGGCGACCCCAAGCTCCTCATGGAACTTGGGGGTGGGGAGGGAGGGATGGCCTGAAGGTTAAATGTGGCCAGATAAATCGTTCCCGAGATGGTCGGGCCAGCACCTTAATGGTGCTGTGTTACCGGAGCGTATCGGATCTGTATCCGACAAAGGATCATCACATCGATAACACTCCCCAAAGCCTTCGGGGAGTAACTAATCGCTACAACAACAACAACAACAACAACATAAACGCGAGGCCGCCTCCATTTCCGCTCTCGCGGTCTTTCCTGTGGACATTATAACCAGAGCAGGTCTGCAATGCAGATCTTGCTGTGAGTTTAGTCTCTTGAATCGAAGCAATGCGGATGTTGTGCCGCTTCATGAAATCGACTATCTCCGTAATCTTCCCAGTTAGTCCATTACAGTTGAACTGCAGAATTCTGAAGTGCATGAGGGGTGACGCCGCCACTCTAGGGGTAAGTGAGGGGTGACTACGCCTAGGTTGTGGAAGGCCAGGACGCAATTGCTGTTGTGGCCTTGGGACTGGGCGCCCTTGGGCAAGCATTGGGGTACCCGGATGATTTGGGTTTGCGACCTGGCAACATGGCGCGATGAAACCCGTCGGGGGGTTGCCGTCGCGGAGACCAGAACATCTAGGAAAGTGGCACCACCCAAGGCAGGAGCTGCATTGAGCGGATGTCGCAAACCTATATATTCTGTGCTGGCAGACGGTGCAAACGGAGGCAGGGACTAAGAGTCTGTTTCCCTGACCTGCACGATTGCTGCCAGAAAAGAGGGGGGAGAAGAAGACGGGGGCAGGGGCTGATGCTCAGCATTGCAACCAGCTCTACTACGAAGGTAGTAGTTATGAGTGGTATCAGCTGTTTGAGTTGTTGGCGCCGTGGGGCGCGAGCAGCAGCGGGTACTTGTTGTGGCTTGCTGAGCAGCGAAGCTGCTGGAAGGTAGTGGGGATACGCTTAGGCGTAGACTACGGGACGCCCTTGGGCGTGAGCAGCAAGGAGCCACAAAAGATTTATAAAAGTTACGTGGACGTCGGGTTTTGGGATCAAGCCCAGAACAACCTGTCCGATGCAACCATCCCTTGCACGAGACACACTGAACAGAGTATGACCGTCCTAAAAAGATTCTTTTCTGGCAAATGCAGCAAAACCATTTCTCATGACCGGGGTTAGGAGACGGACCCGGATTGGGTTCGATACCTTCCCGGAGTAAGAATATGTAGCAGTCCTGCTGCAAGGAGCTGCTGGGAGGATGACAATTTGTGGGAGGGACGAAACAAATTAAATGGGGTCACACTGAAATGACAGTCCTTCGTCGGGAAAAATCCCGAGTCGCTCCGGTACATAGAACCGACGTTGGGCGCTGCGCCATCATTAGTGTCAACGAAAAGTGACGCTGCTGATTTCGAATACCGAAAACAGTTTGTCTTAAAACCAAATATGACAAGCGAATAAGGAGAATCGTTCCAACATACATCAATTATACACGCTGTCAACAAAAATAAACGAATCAATTAAATGAGTTTAACTCTAACACCGCTAATAAAATTTTGAATAAAGGAAAAGAGACAACATCTCCCATACAATTCCATATAATGGTATTTTTATACTGCATATCTTGGGAAGTATTCTAGCTAGACCACTCGAGTTTGATCCCTAAAACCTCTATAAAACGAGGGGTAACGGAAAAAATTTCGAAAAGTGTTCATGATAGAAGAATTATATGAGGTTAGGCAAGCATCCTCCATACTCATTGCCTCATCGTCCCCGAGATGGTCGCGCTTGTACCTAAATGGTTCTTGTTACCGGAACGTACCGGATCTATATCCGGCAAAGGACCATACACATCGATAACACTCCTCAACCCCACCGGGTTAGGGGGTTAGAATATACCCGCGTTAGGTATGCCTTTCGTAAGAGGAGACTAAAATACTACATTCAAGGGGTTGTGTAGCGCAACCTTTTCAGGTTGCCGGAGCAATATATAGCTTCTCCAAACCCAATTGTCAACTTCACCTTCGATCGGCGGATCCCGTTTCACTAACAGACGAGGCTCTGGCGACCCATGAGGAACTTGGGGGTGGGGAGGGAGGGATGGCCTGAAGGTTTAATGTGGCCTATAAATCGTTCCCGATGTTGCTGTGTTACCGAAGGGTACCTGTACTGTATCCGGCAAAGGACAATCACATCGATAACACTTCCCAAAGCCTTTGGGGAGTAACCTTATCACTACAACAACAACATCATAACACTCCTCAAAACTTTCCAGGAGTACTTTTATCGCCACAACAACAACAACACAAATAAATTCTGGAATGAATCAGGAACAGTACTCCTAGCGCTAAACTTATCAAAAGCATTTTATACAGTCAATCATAGAACGTTACTGCAAGACTAGGAAGGGTACAGCTTTCCTCTCAGTCTCAATATTGGAATAAAAATTATGTGTGGGGTCGGCAGCCACTGGTGCAGTTAGGAACGTAACATTAAACAAGGGGTGCGTAACGGTGGAGTCATACCCTCACTTTTGGTAAAATTTTACCTATTGAAGCTCCATTCCCCACCAGAAAGTGTTACCATTGTGGTCTGCGCTGACCATTTCCCTAGTCTTTCCAGTTTTTGTACCTCGCGTTATCTGACATTGCCACCAAACAAATCTTCGGCGACCTTATTTAAAACATACACAAAGCAAATGTGGACCATATTAGATATCCACGTCAATGAAATACGCTATCGGGTGTCTTACATCCAAAATTTACGGTCGATCAGGATATACATTTTGGTGAGCATGCTGCCGCAATTGTACGTAAAGTCCAGAGCCATAACAAAATATAGCACTTGGGGCAAAGAAAAAATAATGTTCATAACAACATATAAAGCTGTATGCTACGCGTTCCCTATACGGTCGCTGAGCGTAAAAGAAACACTGGAAGAAACTGCAGGCCTGGCAAAAACCGCGCTCAGGACGGAACGGGCTGTCTTCTTATGTCCCCAGAAACATCACCTACATAAGGGGAATGCTGAACAAACAGTTTTTGCTGTTGGTGAATCAATTTGGTGTTTTAGTCGCTTTTTAAGTCAGGCATACCTGCTGCGGATATATTCTAAGCCCCCTAATCCGCTGAGGAGTGCATCCGTTTACATATTCCTAATAGGCCTCTGCATATCGCACCTTTGTTTCGAACACTGGGCGATTTGAATTATATTTCAAATTCCTTAGCCATCCATTTTTTATTACCAAAGCCTATTTTGTAATATTTAACGCGGCAGGTATGCCTATTGTAAGAGGCGACTAAAATACCAAATTGATAAAAAACAAGTAAAGGTGTCTAAGTTCGGGTGTAATCAAACATTATATACTCAGCGTGAGCTTCAATTGTATATTTAATTTCAGATAAATTACTTTTCTGCATAACACGTGGCACCGCCCGTTTAAAAAAATGTCTCCCCATTTCCTCTTACAATATAACTTTATAAGTGAAATATCATTGATTCAAAACTATTTTTTGCCAAGTTATAGCTTATTATTTTCGTCCACGACCCTTTTAAAAATCTTTTATATAAAAGTGGGCGTGGTCCTTACTCGATTTCGTTAATTTTTCTTCAAAGCATTCCTTATAGTAAAGGCAACCTCTGCCGAATTTTGTTACGATAGATTTAACGATTTTTGATTTATGATTAATAATATTTGTAAAATTGATTTTTTCACAAGTGGGCAATGCCACGCCCATTTAAAGAAATGTTTTAAAATTTTTATAAAGACCCTCAATATCAGTCCACACGTCAAATTTCAATATTATAGTTGTGTTATTTACAAAATAATCAGGTTTTTTGTATGTTTCCAAAATATTATATATATATAATGTGGGCGTGGTTATCATCCGATTTCGGTCGTTTTCAATAAACGGACGGACATGGCTCAATCAAATTTTTTTTCGATACTGATGATTTTGATATATCTATCTCGATTCCTTTATACCTGTACAACCAACCGTTATCCAATCAAAGTTAATATACTCTGTGTGCAAAGCACGCTGGGTAAAAAAAAACAATTATAAGGTCACACGCGCAGCATGAACATTTCAGAGGTATATCACGCCAACTATTATTGTGGAATACGGCATACATATGTATAAAACTACTGATATCCCATTTTTATAGTAATTTATTTATTTATTTATTCAAATTTCAAAGTATTTTTTAAGTTAGTGCGTTAAGAAACTTCTTAGTTATTGTGATTAACATCGACAATTCCTTAACTCATTGGGCGGTATCTTAAGGCGAGAAAGCTAGAAAGTCCCTAGCTGTTTTCCTAAAAGCAACAATATTTCATAAAAGTAATAGTTTTATCCTTGAAGGAAAAATTAATATAATTGTTTACGAACGACAAATCACACCACATGACACCAACCATCTCTTCAATTGTAATGTGGAACCAACGCCTCTAACACCCCTTTCCTTATGGTCCACCCCTGTTGAAACGGCAAGTTTCCTTGGACTCCCGTTAGAGGATATTGATGACAATTTGTGATCGGTAGCGGCTATTAGGTGGGGCGAGCATTGCTACAACAACAACAACAAGGACAAATCACGCAAAATATGGAAATAGTAGGCGGAGTAAATGACAATGAATTATCCTTAAACAGATTATGGACGAAATATATTAAATAGGTCATTAAATAGGACGATGAAAGTCCACTGAACGCGTTGATAGGAATATCGCCATCATGGCTTTTCTGAATACATTTAAAACTGCTCCAGGAACTTCCGCGGAATCGAAGGCTAGTATAAACATGAAAATTGGAATCACAACGATACAGTGTCTCTTGAGGGAACATAATTTCATGGCCCATGGCTAAAGAAAAAACCCGCTTTCCACCACAAAAAAGCGATCCCGCACGCTAGCTGGTATTACTTACTTACTTAATAGGCGCTTAACAGACTAAACGGTTATGGCCGTCCAACAAGGCGCGCCAGTCGCTCGTTCCCTCCGCCAACCGGCGCCAATTGGCCACACCAAGGGAGTTTAAATCGTTTTCCACCTGGTCCTTCCAACGGAGTGGGGGCCGCCCTCTACCTCTGCTTCCATAGGCGGGTTCCGATAGAAACACTCTTGGCCGGAGCATCATCTTTCATTCGAATAACATGGCCTAGCCAGCGCAGCCGCTGCGTTTTAATTCGCTGGACTATGTGGATGTCTACGTAGAGCTCGTACAGCTCATCATTAAATCTTCTTCGGTACTCGCCATCGCCAACGCGTAGAGGTCCATAAATCTTTCGAAGAACTTTTCTCTCGAATACTCCCAAAGCCGCTTCATCTGCTGTTTTCATGGTCCATGCTTCTGCCCCATATAGCAGGACGGGTACGATAATAGACTTGTAGAGTATGTTTTTCGTCCGCCGAGAGAGGACTTTACTTTTCAATTGCCTACCTAGTCCAAAGTAGCATTTATTGGCAAGATTGATTCCTCGCTGGATTTCAGTGCTGATGTTGTTGCTAGTGTTGATGCTGGTTCCCTATTAAATGAATTCTTTTACTATTTCGAAATTATGGCTGCCAAAAGTAGCCTGGTTGCCAAGGCGCGTATGCGCTGACTCTTTGCTCGATGACAGCAGGTACTTCGTTTTGTCCTCATTCACCATCAAACCCATCTTTACCGCTTCTTTTTCCAGTTTGGCGTAAGCAGAACTAACAGCGCGGGTGTTTAGGCCGATGATATCAATCTCATCAGCATATGCCAGTAATTGCCCGCTTTTATAGAATATTGTTCCAGTGCGGTTAAGTTCTGCAGCTAGTATAATTTTCTCCAGCATCAAATTAAAGAAATCGCACGGTAGGGGGTCACCCTGTCTGAAACCTCATTTAGTTTCGAACGGCTCGGAGAGGTCCTTCCCAACTTCTGACTGAGCTGATGGTGTTGCTCAACGTCATTTTGCACAGCCGTATAAGTTTTGCGGGGAAACCAAATTCAGACATAGCGGCATATAGGCAGCTCCTTTTCGTGATGTCGAAGGCGACTTAAAGTCGACAAAGAGGTGATGTGTGTCGATTCTCTTTTCACGGGTTTTTTCCAAGATTTGGCGCATTGTGAAAATCTGGTCGAAGGTAGATTTACCAAGTCTGAAGCCGCACTGATAAGGTCCAATCAGCCGGTTCACGGTGGGCTTCAATATTTCGCACAATACACTTGAAAGGACCTTATATGCGATATTAAGAAGGCTGATTCCACGAGAGTTGGTCCATTTTGCAGTATCCCCCTTCTAGTGGACTGCGCAAAGAACAATTAGATTCCAACCGTCTGGCATGCACTCGTCCCCCCATATTTTGCTAAGAAGCTGCTGCATGCGCCTTACCAACTCCTCGCCGCCGTACTTGAATAGCTCCGCAGGCAATCCATCAGCGCCCACGGCCTTGTTGTTTTTCAATCTGGTTATTGCTATTTTAACTTCGTCATAATCGGGCGGGGGGACATATATTCCATCATCATCGATTGCGGGATCGGGCTCTTCATCTCTACGCGGTGAATTGCATCCTCCATTTAGGAGAGCAGAGAAGTGTTCCCTCCATAATCTAAGCACTCTCTGGACATCAGTTACAAGGTCGCCGTTTTCGTTCCTACAGGATACGCTAGCTGGTATCACGAAATCATAAATTGGACAGGGATCGATTGGGTTTGATTCATATTCTCTTATGAGTGCAAAATAAATACGTCCAGAATCTCATTAGGGATAATGCATTTTAATGTTTTCTGCCGACTCTTTCCATATTTTTCGTGATTTATTCTTTTTACACAATTATGTAAATTTTTTTTTCAAGGATAAGACTATAATACGAAATATAGCTGATTTTACGAAAATTGCTAGGGACTTTCTAACTTTGTCGCCTTAAGATACCACATAATGTATTAAGGGATTATCGATGTTAACCACAATAACTAAAAAGTTTTGTTACGCAGCTGCAGTTACTGGAGAAACGCACTGACGGAAAACATTTTACTCGGCTTTTTTTTTGGACCGTAAGTGTTGCTCCCCGAAGGCTTTGGGTAGTGTTATCGATGTGATGGTCCTTTGCCGGATACAGATCCGGTACGCTCCGGTAACACAGCACCATTAAGGTGCTAGCCCGACCATCTCGGGAACGATTTATGTGGCCACTTTAAACCTTCAGGTCATCCCTCCCTCCCCACCCCAAGCTCCTTGAAAAGCTTGGGGTCGGCAGAGCCTCGCCTTTTAGTGAAACAGGATTCGCCGCGGGTAGGTGAGGTTGACAATTGGGTTTGGAGAAGCTATATATTGCGCTGGCAATCTGAAGGGTTGCGCTTCACAGCCCCTTGAATCTGGTATTTTAGTCGCCTCTTACGCCAGGCATACCTACCGCGAGTATATTCTGACCCCCTAACCCGCTCGGGGAAGTATATTCTTATTTTGTTTTTGTTATGGTATCGATAAAGGCATCCTTTGAAGTTTTTAGGAAGCATATTTTAATGTTGATAGTATTTTGTCTGATATATATAGAGGCTGCGGAGCTAGCACCTCAAGTATTGCCGTAAGGCAACCCCAACGCCAGAACCTTGCCTGCTAAATGTGTGTATGAATACTACATTCATGTTTATAACAGAATCTGCTTAGTATATGTGAGTTTGAAAATTGCGTTGGAGAAAGTGGATAGTTATAGCGCTTTATTTTTTAGTTTCAAACCCTAAACACTCACTAGTAGCAGTAAAATTGCATACTTTTAAGATTCAGTGAGACTTCAAATTCCTCTCTGAAATAATTTAAAGGTATGTGCGTACTGTTTAAGCGCACTACTATAGCTAATAACCATATTTAACGTACATGTGCAAATATAAAATTAAGCGGTGATATTGTTTTTTAAAACTGCAACTCATTAGACCCGTTATTTTCTTCTTCAACTTAATTATTAAATGCATATTTTAGTCCTTATTTCGACAAGAAGCTGGTTCTCATTTAAACAATTTGGGTACAAATAACGCCAAAACAATTGCCGCTAAATTACAGTCATTAAAAAATCTGCAGGCAAATAAATAAAAGAAATCTTCATATTTCGTATGCCCAAAAAGGGATGACAGCTTGACATATTCGAGTTTACTTCCTTGTGCATTGATCTGAATCGAAGTTGGCTGCAGAGGTAGTAAATTTTCAAGAATTGATTTCGTTTACATATTTCGAAAGTAAAAAGTGTGGGCTGACATATTTACCAATCGTTTTTACAAACGTTTATGGGTTATGAATTTATTTATTTATATTTTTGCAAAAGTAAAACATATCATTGAACTTTCTTTGAGTCATTCAGCAGTTGCATTTTTCTTAAATAAGTAATCTTTAGGTATCAGCGAAATAAAGCTGTATTTTGACCAGCTTCAATATTAATCCCACCCGTTTCCCTTATTGGTCTTGCGTATTTTAGAAAGTTGACAGCTATCCAATTACACAAAAGCAAGAGAAAATAATTGCGTTCCCATGATTGGATGCCCACAAGGAGGCGTGTTATCGCCTCCTGTGGAGCTAATAGTGGACGAACTCTGGCACATTAGAGGTTACAACAAAAAAATACGGAATCCAAACATTATACCAGAGTCTAACTTCGCGAATCACATGGGCGAGAATGAATGTTCCCCAGCAAACATCAATAAAACAGTTAGGGTTCTTCACATACAAGCAAAAGGCCGACGTCTCAACGTACTCGAAAACATAGAAATCTACAAACAGAAAACATTCGACGGTAGAATAATAAACGAACAGATAAACACAATTTCTGACAAAATATTCGAGCCTTTAAAACTTGGTTACAAGAAACAGACAAAGACACAACAACAAATAACACACAAAAAAATTAACGCACCAAAACAATAAACCCACAAAGAAGGTCAACCGACTAAAATTACGGATTTTTACCTGCCTCAGTCAGCCACACAAATGGATCTGTAAAAACCACCCTCGGTTCTGAATGAACACATCTCACATACACATAACTAAATATACACAAGCATCAATACGACAACAACAGATCAGAACGAAATCGACACTGATGATGGCACAACGCCGAAACCGGTTTGTCTCAAAACCAAATTTGACAAGGGATGACGGAAAATCGTTCTAATATACATCATTTATCCACCCTGTCGGAAAATTAACAAAACAAAACAAATTCAGGAAAGCAATCTCCCTAGGGAGACCTGCGTCACTATAGCTCAACTTCGATCTGAATACTGTAACAGGTTAAACTCTTACCTATCCAGAATCAACCCAGACATACATAATGTATGTCCTGCTTGCAACGTGCCGCCACATGACACCACCAATATTTTCAATTGCAATGTGGAGCCAACGCCTTTAACACTCCTCTCACTCTGCTCCACCACTGTTGAAACTGCAAATTTCCTTGGACTACCGTTAGAGGATTTTGATCACAATTTGTGAGGGGTCGCACCTATTGGATGGGGTGAAGAATTACTACAACAATATTCCTAGACTAACCTATGTTTAGTAACCGAAGATCTGCATAACATGAGCATTTGGTCCGGTAGATTGATTTACTATCATGCTTATCATCATTATATATCATGTTTATCATCATCTGTGAATGTGACGCTCAGCTGTTGCTGTTGTTGCAGCGATAAGGACACTCCCCTAAGGCCTTGGGGGGTGTTATCGATGTTGATGGTCCTTTGCAGATCCGGTACGTTCCCGTACGCTACTGTACCAAGCCCGACCATGTCGGGAACGATTTGTTATGACCACATGCGACCTTCTAGGCCAATCCCGTCCTCCCACCCCCTACAACTCGGGTCGCTAGAGCCTCGGCTGTTAATGAAACAGGATTCGCCACGGATAGGTGAGGTTGACTGTTGGGTTTGGAGAAGATATATATTGCGCTGGCAACCTGAATGGGTTGCGCTACTCAACCCCTTGAATCTACTTGGTATTTTAGTTACCTCTTAAGACAGGCATACCTACCGCGGGTATATTCTAACCCGCTGGGGGAGCGACGCTCAGCTCAGTTTTACTGATATGGACAGCCCTTTGCCGGATATATGTATATATAACACCTCTCCTACCTGTACTGCCGAGTATAATGAGAAATAAAACGCCTTTCCCAATCTATCGATCTGTGGACATTGTAGAAGTTGCAAATTTTTTTCCCGTACATAAATATTTATAAGCAAAACAACGGTTTAAATATGTACACAATGCACCTTAAATGTATGATGCATCTCTGTAATTGCCATATTTGGTCAATCATTTACAAGTGGACGGACGGGCCATACGGTATGATGTGGAAACATATGCAAATTGTCAGCAAAACATGACTGCCAATTCGTGATTGTCTTCTACTGAATTTATTGTTTTGTCAATTATTGTCTGTTTCACAAATGTTTTGTTATTGTTTGTAGTAAATTCTAGTATTCAAGTTAACTAAAAACTTTGTGTAATCATTGTTTTATTGCTTGCAGCATTTGCAACTGATTGTTGTCGCTCATTTGACGTCTTGGGCCATTGTCACCTCGCATGACATCACAACATAAATAACTGTACTCTTTGTTCCATAAAGTATTTATTGTAAAAATGGATCATTGTCATTTTCTAAAGTAGCGACCTCTTATTATACTCAGCTGAGCAGAGCTCATAGAGTATATAAATTTTGTTCGCATAACGGTACCCCGTAACGGCATAAACTAATCGAGATAGATATAGACTTCTCAAAATGATCTGGACGAAAAAAGAAATTGATTAAGCCATGTTCGTCCGTCCGTAAACACGATAACTTGAGTAAATTTTGAGGTATTTTAATGAAATTTGGTATGTAAGTTCCTGGGCACTCATCTCAGATCGCTATTTAAAATGAACGAAATCGGACTATAACCACATGGTTAAAGCGATGAAACTTGGTAGGTGGGTTGACCTTATGTGGCACCGCCCACTTAAAATAAGGTAATTTAAGTTTTGCAAGCTGTAATTTGGCAGTCGTTGAAGATATTACGATGAAATTTGGCAGGAACGTTACTCCTATTACTATATGTGTGCTAAATAAAAATTTAAAAATCGGATGATGAACACGCCCATTTAAAAAATTTTAAAAGTCAAATATTAAAAAAAATGTAATATCTTTACAGTATATAGGTAAATTATGTCAACATTCAGCTCCGGTAATGATATGGTGCAAATAATACAAAAATAAAAGAAAATTTCAAAATAGACGTGGCTCCGCCCTTTTTCATTTAATTTGTCTAGAATACTTTTAATGCCAAAAGTCGAACAAAAATTTACCAATCCTTGTGAAATTTGGTAGGGGCATAGATCCTATGACGATAACTGTTTTCTGTGAAAATAGGCGAAATCGGTTGAAGTCATGCCCAGTTTTTATACACAGTCGACCGTCTATCCTTCCGCTCGTCCGTTAACACGATAACTTGAGCAAAAATCGATATATATTTACTAAACTTAGTTCACATACTTATCTGAACTCGCCTTATCTTGGTAATAAAAATGTGTGAAATCCGATTGTGACACGCCCACTTTTTCGATATTGAAAATTTCGAAAAATGAAAAAAAAAATGTCATAATTCTATACCAAATACGAAAAAAGGGATGAAACATGGTGACTGGATTGGTTTTTTGACGCAAAATATAACTTTCGAAAAAACTTTGTAAAATGGGAAGAAAATGAAAAAGTCTGCAGGGCGAAATCAAAAGCATTTGGACTCAAGCCAGGAATACTGTTCGTGGTATTACATATTGTAACGAATTTGCTTGTAAATCCTCTTATTTGCAATCCTCTGCTAAGTTCGAATCACTAAACTGTTGAATAAATAACTCCAATTTGTAATAATGCAAAATGGCCTTTATTAAAGTACTTCACAATAACAAACTGTGCAACGAATAGCTTGCTTAATAACCACACTGATTGATAGCTCAATGAAACTCTACTATTCAAAATAACACTGCTATTGCTCGCTAGATATCGTCTTAATCAAACTGCTTGACAACTCAAATCAAACTGAATTACTTTTCACTCGCTTGTGCCGCTTTTATAGTTTACGCTGCATACATCTAGGCTCTTCTATTTCCAGAACTTACCAACTATTTCGAGTGTTTATAGTTCTTATATAGTTTCTACTTGTTTACAATTTTCTACTTTTCAGCGTCTCTCAGATGTATGTGAGTTTGTAGTTTACAGTCTCCCGCACATACATAAGCGTATAAGTAAATTCATCTGTGTGTGACATCTCATCTCTCGCTGCCTTGTATGTAAATGTTGCTCGTGGGAATGTGTACATATGTGTAGACGCAATTATTGATTCGTTTATGTAGATACATAATGATTGAATTATTGATGTGAACTCACGTCACTGCTTAGCATCGGCCTGGAGATGGCAGCACTTAGTTTTGCTAATATTCGTAACACTGCCCTCCACCTAAGTCTGATCGTCCCGATCAGACAAATCTCCCAATCTAAACGCCGCTAGCATCTCCAAATGTACCACCCTTCTAATCCGTGGTTTCCCAGTGGTTTGTATGCGGTAGATGGTATCACTGATCTTCTTCACAACTTTGTACGGGCCTTCCCAACTGCACCGAAATTTGGCTGGAACACCTTTCCGCCGGTGAGGGTTGTTTAACAGTACCAAATCTCCCGCCAAGAAATCTTCCGAATTAAAGTTCTTGTCATGCCAGTGTTTCATCTTACTACTCATTACCCTGGGCCGTTCCTTCACACTCTGTTGTTTGGTCAATGAACCACTTCGTAGAGCTTGCGCTGGACGGATTTGCTTTGCATAATCGGTATCGTTCCCACATTTCACAAGAGTAGTGCGCTCCGGCTTGAAACTACCCTCGCATTCTTTCTCGGAAATTCGTTGCTTCGTTTTCCTGCGTCTTTTAGGTTTTGTCAATGCCAGTGTTTCTCTCGCAGGTACTTTTGATTTTGATTTATTTGGCCCATTCGATCTATCAACCTTTGCCTTTGACGTTCGTGGTCTTTGTCGAGTCTTTTCCACCAGTACCCGATTACTGCTGAACCCTTTTTCCAAACTAAAGTTAAGTGGTATGTCCTGGTTCTTATAGCGCATAATTTTTCTCCGCATATCGATCCTGACGTCATGGTCAACCAAGAAATCCACTCCCAATATAACTTCATCAACGATCTCCGCCACAACGAATTTGTGTAGAACCATGACCTTCCCAATTGGACTTCACATATTACTTCTCCCTGGACTTGGTTATATTCGCCTGTGACCGTACGCAACCTCGCTCCAGGTAATGACTTTACTCTCTTGTAGACCAAATCAGATCGAATCAAGGAATGAGATGCGCCCGTATCTACAGTCAGTACACGCTCCTTGCCATCGACATTCCCTCTGACGGTAAGACTGCTCGATTTTCTACCAATTTGCAACACAGATATCACAGGGCATTCAATAGCTGGATCTAGCTCTCGATCTCTACCTCTTACTCGCTCTTGCTCATCTCCTCCAGCTTTGCGTTTACGGCCACCCACATTGTTGGAACTATTAGGACCAAGATCGCAGTGACGTGCAATGTGACCTGGGTTGCCGCACTTGAAACATTTAATAACTCCGGCATTCTTCTGTTGTGATCCCTTCAGTGCTTCCAAAATTGTGTCTACCCATTCTGGCCTTTCTACTTCTACACGATGAGCCTTATATGCTGGTTTACTTAATAGGGAGGCAGTTTCCTGAGTCAATGCATGTGATACCGTTTCAGCAAATGTCAGTTTTGGGTTCGCGTATGTAGCTCACTTCGTTTCCACGTCTCGTATGCCATTTATAAAGCTCTGAATTTTTACCCTTTCAGTGTATTCCACGGGTGCGTCTGCATTTGCAAGATGAGCCAATCTTTCAATATCTGAAGCAAACTCCTGCAATGTCTCATTTGCTTTTTGGTAGCGGTTTTGCAACTCAATTTGGAATATCTGTTTCCTATGCTCGCTTCCGTAACGTCTCTCTAAAGCGCTCATCAATGTTTCGTAGTGGTTCCGCTCGTACTCTGGGATGGTCTGTAAGATTTCCGCGGCAGGCCCTTTCAGTGCCACGAACAGAGCTGCAACTTTATCTTCAGCATTCCATTGGTTCACTGCTGTGGTCTTCTCAAACTGTAGCTTAAAGACCTGAAAAGGAACAGAACCGTCAAAGGATGGTGTCTTTACCTTTGGATTACTCGCTGAAACAGCTGGGCGGTTTAGTTGTAACTGCTCCATACGACCTTTTAACGCTTCTATTTCGGCATCAATTTTGTCCTCGAGTTGTAAAATTTTTGCATCCTGTTCTTCCAGTTTCACAAAGAGCTGCGATGATACCTGTTCCGAAATTTGTGCCGACATTTCAGATATACGTGCCTCTTGCGCTTCCAGTTGAGATGCCAAATGTGTCTTCTGTTCTTCCAATTGTGATGTTATACGGGTTTCCTGCGATTCCAGTTGGGATACCATATACGTTTTCTGTTCTTCTATTTGAGATGACATATACTTTTTCTGTTCTTCTAGTTGAGATGCCAGTTGCGACGACATTGATGCTACTGTCGATGTTTGTGCAGATATTGCAGCCAATATCATGTTCAAGTCTGTGCTCGTAACTGTCTGCGATGTTTCGTTTTTCTCTTCAATTTTTGTTGTTGTTTCGTCCCCATCAGGATAAAAGACAAACTCGTCCACATCAATTCCTTGCGACTCCATTACCTCTCGTAGCCGTGCTTGAAGTTCGATCTTATTGCCGGTTGTATTTAATCCACGGTTCTCCAACTCCTTTTTCAGTTGCTGGATCTTCAATTCACTGAACTTTGCCATGTCCAAGTTGTATTCCCAATCTTCGGAATTTATTCAACAATTCCTCTTCTGACACCAATTGTAACGAATTTGCTTGTAAATCCTCTTATTTGCAATCCTCTGCTAAGTTCGAATCACTAAACTGTTGAATAAATAACTCCAATTTGTAATAATGCAAAATGGCCTTTATTAAAGTACTTCACAATAACAAACTGTGCAACGAATAGCTTGCTTAATAACCACACTGATTGATAGCTCAATGAAACTCTACTATTCAAAATAACACTGCTATTGCTCGCTAGATATCGTCTTAATCAAACTGCTTGACAACTCAAATCAAACTGAATTACTTTTCACTCGCTTGTGCCGCTTTTGTAGTTTACGCTGCATACATCTAGGCTCTTCTATTTCCAGAACTTACCAACTATTTCGAGTGTTTATAGTTCTTATATAGTTTCTACTTGTTTACAATTTTCTACTTTTCAGCGTCTCTCAGATGTATGTGAGTTTGTAGTTTACAGTCTCCCGCACATACATAAGCGTATAAGTAAATTCATCTGTGTGTGACATCTCATCTCTCGCTGCCTTGTATGTAAATGTTGCTCGTGGGAATGTGTACATATGTGTAGACGCAATTATTGATTCGTTTATGTAGATACATAATGATTGAATTATTGATGTGAACTCACGTCACTGCTTAGCATCGGCCTGGAGATGGCAGCACTTAGTTTTGCTAATATTCGTAACAATATATAAAAAAATTAGCGGTACCCGACAGATGATGGGTCACCCTCGTCCACATTAGAGTCGATATCCCGAAAACGCCATCACATATACAACTAAGGGCTACTCCCTTTTAAAACCTTCATTAATACCTTTAATTTGATTCCCATATCGTACAAACACATTCTAGAGTCACCCCTGGTCCACCTTTATGGCGATATCTCGAAAAGGCTTCCACCTGTAGAACTACGGCACACTCCCTTCTAAAATACTCTTTAGTACCTTCCATTTGATACCCATGTCATACAAACACATTCCAGGGTTACCCTAGGTTCATTCTCCTATATGGTGATTTTCCCTTATTTTGTCTCCAAAACTCTCAGCTGAGTATGTTATGTTCGGTTTCACCCGAACTTAGACTTCCTTACTTGTTGTTTAATATACATTGTATTGCAAAAGTAATTTCTGGTTTTCTTGTTATTTGCATTAAGAAACTTATTTGGAAATATAATTAATATCCACTTTCCATGTGATTTAACATGGAAATAATTTATGTACCTATGTGTATATCCTGGAAATGCTTTAATTTCTGTTTGCTATTAATCACACGACTGAGAAAACGCCCACGCTTTGGCGGCTTAATACAAATCAGACTGCGATAAAGATGATTGTAAACAAAGAGAAAGGATTTATTTTATTAATATTGCTAGCGTTGTGCTTCACGTAGCTGAGCTTAAAGTTTGCATAAAAACAAGCGTGAATAATTGTGTTTCCGGCAGATTCGAATTTCGAGAATTTCGAGTATTGTTTTTTTTTTTTTTGAAACTATTACAATCGGTATGCAAAACGAGGATTAAGGCCCGGTTCTTTTTGTTGTTGTTGTAGCGATAAGGTTGCTCCCCGAAGGCTTTGGGGAGTGTCATCGATGTGATGGTCCTTTGCCAGATACAGATCCGGTACGCTCCGATAACACAACACCATTAAGGTGCTAGCCCGACCATCTCGGGAACGATTTATATGGCCACATTAAACCTTCAGGCTATCCCTCCATGCCCACCTCCAAATTCCATGAGGAGCTTGGGGTCGCCGGAGCCTCGTCTGTTAGTGAAACAGGATTCGCCGCGGATAGGTGAGGTTCACAATTGGGTTTGGAGAAGCTATATATTGCGCTGGCAACCTGAAGGGTTGCACTACACAGCCCCTTGAATCTGGTATTTAAGTCGCCTCTTAATACAGGCATACCTACAGCGTATATTCTGACCACCTAACCCGCTGGGGTGTAAGGCCCGGTTTTTCAATACAAGTTCAACTCAGCTTGTCAGTTAAACTACGCTTTAACTTATTTTGCATTTTTTCATTATACTTCAAGTGAGGCCGACCTGACATGGCTCAAAACTCCTTCGCAATGGCGTCGAATATACCCAATAAGCATTTGGGCTTGAGTACCATTAGAGCGTATATTGATAACTAGCATACTTTTTAAATCTCAAGAGTTGTGTCGAAGCAGTGGCTCAACTTGAGAATCATAGCGTTCACAGCAAAAGAGGGGATTTTTTATAAAGCAAAAAAAGCTATTTTTTTTTTATTTAAAAAAAGCTATTACTTAAGTTGAACAAATTTAATTAACAACTTGTGGTTCTCTAACTGGACTCAAATGCAAGAATCTATACTACAGTATTTTCACGAAAATAAAATGAAATATATATAATTTAATTTTATTACTGAGAGGTTTTCATGGAAAAAATACATTCGAAGTGCTTGCCAAAAACTGCGCTGAGGGCGACCCCGCTTAGAAAATGTTCTACTAATTGAAAAACCTTGTTATGGTAGGCGGAGCACGCTATCATCACCCCATGCGGCCGCCTATCATGTATAACTTTTATTTCTAATTGCTGTTTTTATGTACGGGTCCCCTTTTCGCTCTTATTTGCAATCAAAATCTATAAATAAAGTTTTGGTTGTAGAGATGGAGATTCGGGCTATTAGTGAGCTTTGGGCAATTTTGGTCGTAGTGCTTTTGTTTAGCTATATTTTATTAAAACAATTTGTTAAAAATAAACGATTGTGAGCACACAAAGAAATATATTTGTACTATGGCACTATTGTGAATAATTGCACTCCATTACCGGCAGTTGCTATTGTATGCTAGATGGCAGCGCAAGAACAGCTGATTTCTGTTGATATTTGATAACATAGTATTATTGGTTGCGCAAGATGCGCACGGGTCAGGCTCTGTAGTTTAAATTTGACTCGAGCTTAAGCAAACTTAGTTTAAGCTTAGCCAAAGCAAATACTGAAAATGGGGGCCTAATAAACAGTTATTCACAAATGGCTTTCTCATTTCGTTTTCAGTAATCACTCAGTTTTAGATCACTGGACTAGGTCGAATTCTGCGTGAAGTTCGTACAGCTTGTCACTAGATCTTCATCAGCGCTGTAAGTTTTGTTTTTGTAACCTCAAAAACATTCCCCTAATTTTAGAGGAAGGTTGTCAGTTACGCAGTTCTATTGTATGTAGTCTGAAAAAGAATATTCCTAGTTTGGTGAAAAACATCCAGTCAATAAAGTTTGGCAGAAAGACTGTCTTACACCCAAAGATATTTGGTGTGACGATCAGGATCTACATTTTGGAGAGCATGCCACCGCAATTGTATCTTAAATCCAGAGCCGTAATAAAATCCTCAAATCTCTTACCGGCAGCACTTGGGGTAAAGACAAAGAAATGCTCATTACCATTCACAAAGCAATTGGATGGCGGTTTGCATGCTACGCGTCCCCGATATGGTCGCCAGGCCTAAAGGTTACGCACTCGAAGAAAATACAGGCCTGCGAAAGCACTGCCCTATTAACCGCTGCGGACTGTCTTCTTATGTCCCCAGAACACCACCTACTCAATAAGGCGTGAGAACTCCTCATTAGGGAGACAAATGAAATGCTGAAGAAACAGTTTCTGTTGAATACCCAGAAAACTGGGCATCCCAACAGACATCTGATTGATGATGGCACACCTCCCAGGGGCTTAAGGGGTCATCTCCGTAAGCACTATGACGAAATACGGCATCTGAGATCACAGCCTTATGAAGCAAGAAAGCGCAAGCAGGTCCTCAGTGACATCCACAAACAGGCGTCGGACCTCTATGCCAGGAATTGCCCGGCGAATCCAGTTCTTAAAGAAAAATACCCAGAGCTCACAGAAGAGGGAAACGCGCGTCAATCTAGCTCAACTTCTATCTGGGTACTGTAACAGCTTAAACTCTTCCCTGTCCAGAATCAACCCCGACATATAAAATGCATGTCCTGCTTGCAATGTGTCCCCACATGACACCAACCATCTCATCAATTGTAATGTGGAACCAACGCCTCTAACACCCCTCTTACTATGGTCTACCCATGTTGAAACTGCTTCCTTGGACTGCCGTTGGAGAATATTGATGACAATTTGTGATCTATCGCTCCCATTGGATGGGGCGAAGCACTGCTACAACAACAACAACAACGTTGAGAAAGTCCTCAAAAACGCCTTTCATACGTCGTCATAATGATCCAAATATATTTTCGACGGACTTGGCTCGAGTACATTACGCATGTTACATCCAAAAGCGGTTCGCAGCTAACAATGTTCATTATGTAAAAAAAAAACGTTAATCCACCCAACATGAGTTGCGGCCAATTGAGCGGTATTGAGCTCTGATGAAAGCAAAACTTAAAAAAAAGTAAAACCAAAAAAACCCTTACAGAAGTAAAAGGAATGGGGCGAACCGTACCGCTAAAAGTGGACAAAACCGTCGAACGAAACTTGACGTTGGGGCTCCCCAGGATACTTCGCTCGACGGAGACTTTTTTTGACAATTGCAGCCATTTTGCTCCCAAATCGAATTGACATCCGTTAGCTAACTTATATTAGTAGTAGAAGTTTGAAGCAATCAGTTTACAAATACCCGATAAGTACCGAATTGCGTAGTTCCTCAGAACATTTTTTTAAATTTTATGATGAATTTATTAACTATGCCATGGTCTATTAGGGTGGCTGAACATAGGTTTTATGAAAAGTACGGATACCAAGGAATCGTGCACTTTCGTAAACCTATGAACATACGAAACCTAAACCAATTCAAAATTCATCGTTCAACGTCAAAAACTCGACAAGTAAATCGGTTCACGTAAAATTGTCATTAGTAAATAATGGAGATGCCAAATGTCTCATTGAGCATGTTAACTTATTCATTCCGTATGTTCGCAACCATCGTCTCCATTTAAGTATTTGGGGACTTCGTGAGGTAATATAAAACGAACATGTTCCAAATATTCCTAATTAACGGTTTATCCGGAACACTTCCATGAATACTTAACGGAAACGATATTTCAGAATAAAGAGATGAATACTCCCTGTGTTGCAGGACCGCACAAAAGCTGAACTCTTCTGTCATAGTCAAGGCCGGCATATAAAGTTCTAAGGCCTGGCTGTTCAGTGTGAGTTTAAACTGTAGATAAAGTTGACTAGAATTTAACCCTGACACTTCGGCCGCTTAAGCTGAGATGAGCAGCAAAATTTGTTGTTATCGAACAAAGTGGCAAGGTTAAATTCTAGTCAATTTTAACTGGAGTTTAAACTCACACAAAAAAAACCCAGCCTATTTTTTTTTGTCAGTTCATTGCGGCTATGAGTAGAGTATCACCCCATGTCGGCTGCCTGTGCAAAATCGTTCTATCTCAAAATATTTTTCAAAAATTTCCCATTTCAAGATTTGTCACAAAAACGCCCTATATTAGAATTAGATATAAGAATGTCTTATCTCAGAATGCTTTTCAGTAACTCCCTCTTATGTCAAAATACATTGAACTTATGCTCATATAGGGAGTTTTTGAAACAAATTTTCAGATAGTGCATTTTTGAATAAAATCCTAACGTACGGCATTCTTAAAACAATTTCTGAAAGAATGACCAAGCTGACATAACTATTTATAAATTCACGAAATATTTAGTAGAAAATGAATTATATCCCCTAAAACCTGTTGGCATTTACCAATTTATAATCACTTCTAATATACTACTAGAGGTACTTTTCTACTACAATTTTCGCTGAAGGGGATTGAATTATTCCCCGTTTTCCTTACATCGTAAAAGCAACCCGTCCAAATTTTTCAACTTGGGAGTGTCAAAGCTCTGTCATCATTGGGGAAGAAACCTCTAGTAATTGAATCATGGGTCAGACGGACAGCAACGAATAAATTGATACAATTTCTTTAACTGTCATTTATATAAATATGTATTTCCATGCAAATAAAAACAAAAGTACAAAAGTAACCGTTAGCGATTTATGAGCATCTTTTGATTTGCAGAACTTTTTGTACTAATCCTTGTATCAGTGCTCTGAATGCTCCACTCAATGAATAATCTACGAATAATGTATTTTTTACTGTTATTAAACTCCATTTATTTTCATATCATATGTGTATCGTTTAGTGTGTCACATATGCCAAATTCGACAAGGTTAATGTCAAAGTAACGTCAAGAAACTACAATGCTTGGAATGTTTTCTTTGATGTACATATCAACTTGACAACCAACAATAAAAAAATATCTTATTTGTGACTCATAATCAAATATTCGCGAATTTTTTTTTCAATTTCAATTGAATTTTACATAATATTTTGTATGTTTCCATTGTTACTTATGCGTTGTTATATTGTTATTTATTTCTGACTGGGCAGATGTTGTGGGCAGCATAGCATATCAAAATTATTAAGTAACAATCAAGGTTAATAATAAAAAATAAAAAAAATAATGAATACAAAAAAATTAGGCCCTCAATTTCATTGCTACTACAAATGTTTTTGTTTGTTTCGGCTTAACCGGGCTATAATAAATATTTAACCTCTGCATAACCACCTACAAAAAGCAATGATAACCTACCAAATTTTTGCTTGAACAAATTGCAATTACCTCGAATAACGTCTTAGAAGAGATGACAATAACAACGTAATGGAACCGTGACGCTGCTTTGATATGTTTTTGTCATTGGTTTATTGAATAATGTTTTAACAGTAAATATTTTTTTTCTTTGAATTATTACTTAATAATGTTTGTTCTACTAACATCGAATGTACTTCTCTATTGCCATGCGTAATTTGGCACACTCCGTACACTTGTAAATCTCGTAAACTTTTGTGGTTCTGCTAGAGTGATTTTAATATTTACTTACATACAAATATTTTTAGGTAATAGCTGTCAGTTATTATTATCTGGTTTAGTGGTTGTTTTGAAATATTGGCAATTAACCAGAAATTTTGTATTTAACAGACTCACAAGGCACTGAAATTTATTTAGGTAATATTTTTATCCTCTGGACTTACAGAACTGTCCACCGTTGTTCTGCCCTTACTTTGCTTAACCTGCCTCCAAATTCCAAACTTTGTTTACGCTAAAAATCCATCACCGAAGATCTTTAAAACAGTATCAAGTGCGCAGAAAAATATGCAACATTTAGCACTATGTATATTTTCACAAGGAATAACAGCCTAACTCCTATATTTTAGCAAAGGACAAAGGCGGTTATTGCTTATGACCATATGGTACTAAATGTTGCATACTTTTCTGGGCACTTGATATTGTTTTAGAGATTTTTTCAATGAAGTTTTAGCGTTAGCGATGGTTGGAATTTGAGGGTTTATTATTTTAAAACAATTTCAATAATTTTCCATTGCTTAAAGCCGCAACGCCGATTGGTGATTCGAAATTTCAACAAATCTCAGCTGTTCGGTAATGATAGATTTTATAAAAACTAGACGATATTGTATTGTACATACGTATTAATAAGTTAAATTGAATCATTTTCTTTTAAACAATTATGGAGAGACGAAATATGAAAAATTCAGAAGTGGAATATGGCGCTGACACTTTTAGCGCCGCACTAGGACATAATCCATTTTACGTAAAAAAGGCCTATGCTCTGCTCTTGTTTAAGCGGTAACTAGGTTTAGTGTGCAGCGGCCGACGTGGTGTGATGGTAGCGTGCTCCGCCATCCACACCGAAGATCCTGGGTTCACGCCCCGCGAAAAGCAACATCAAAATTTTAGAAACAAGTTTTTTCAATTAGAATAACATTTTTGTAATTGTTATTAGAGAAAAATTGTAAGTTTACAAACGGCGATGGTTACTAGGACATGTTTCTGAATTTCACTTCTTCATCAGCTAGCTTTTCGGGAGCTGAGCGTTGAACTCGAATCTCCAACATTCATATCAGTGCAAGCCTTTAGCTGCTAAGCCATATGAATGTCCCGTTGTTCACTGTATAATTAGTCTCTAAGAGTAGCCTTTTTGTTTATATTACTTTTGATCACCATGTAGGCACATACACTCTGTATGTAGTTTATTCCTAATGGTGTGGATATGATTTTTAGGCGCGCTTTTGAATATAATAACATTTTTCTAAGCGGGGTCGCCCCTCGACAGTGTTTGGCAAGCACTCCGAGTGTATTTCTACCATGAAAAGCTCTCAGTGAAAACTCATCTGCCTTGCAGATGCCGTTCGGAGTCGGCATAAAGCAAGTAGGTCCTGTCCCGTCAATTTGTAGAAGATATTAAAAGTAGCACGTGGAAGAGAAGCTCGGGCCAAAATCTCTTCGGAGGTTATCGCGCCTTACATTGTTTTTAGGTTTAGTGTGCTCACGTAAAGTGTTAGCTTACAAACGGATTTGATCCCGAGGCAGCTCTCACATTCTTGTCAGGAAAAAGTTCTTAAGTATCGGGGTTGATGTTTTGCGGTGTTAGACATGATATACGCTAGGAAGTTCTATCAATGCAGAACTTATCATTTCTACTCATAGATAAAATACCACATTTCATCTTCGGGAACGATTCCCCTTGTCCATTGAGATATGTAGGAACGGGGCTGGGGTATTCATGTCCCCTCATTACTCTACTTAAAAATTATTTGTCTTCAGTGCTGTCTGTTTTTGTAAACTGTGTAAAGTTGAAGCGAATACCTCAAATGTGTTCGTGTGAGTTATAATAAACCCTTAAATAAGTTTTGAACCTAGTATTTCTAATGTATAAGGTAACGGTATTTTCTTAGTGTTTATTTATATGCACTATTATAGTGCTGTTAACCGACCTGTAAATACATATCATTTCATTTAAATAAATTTTTATCATATATAACTATTTTTATAGCTTATTGCGGTTTCTTTTCTTCTGACCCAATGAACAATCATTTCAATTCCTCATTATTTTCACAACTTATTGTTTACCCAAAATGGAAACTCACTTTTGTACTTTCGATACTACACTCTCCTCTATCTTTATTATTTATTTATTATGTTCGTTTTCTGAAAGTATTTACTGTATATTTCAAACGATCAATTCGATCGCAAAATTTATATTCTTGCATTTGTTATTTGTAAACAGTTTTTCAGTTCTTTGGCTTCGATAAAAATACAGATTTTAGGTTCTTCTGCTCGCTGCCGTCTCGCCGTTACAACCATAAATGGCAACTTGCTCTGACCATATTTATACTTTTGTATTTTGTTATGTGAGTAAATGCATTACTCTTTAAATTAATTCAAGCTACAGCTTTTGAGTTTGGCTAACTGTCGTGTTTTCCTCACAGTTTTGTGTAAATATACAGTTCTAATTGTGCTAAAAATAAAGTCCTTTCGCACGCGCAGCATTATATTATTCCTTTTTTGTAGGTAGTTTATAAATATGTAGCAGATTTATTGCACGCAGTTGAAGTTTGTATTTTTGATAGCTGGAGATTTCTTTTCTTTGGTGTACGCACTACCAGAGGTAAATGTTGGGTAGATATATTATATCTCATAAATACGGATTCAGTTTAATATATGTTGAAGTTTTGGTATGGCTAATATATTTTGAACAAAACAGTATCTTACCAAACCCGACGTGTCAGTAATTAGTCATTAGGGATGTCGGCTTCAATTCCAGGAGCCGAGAACTTTGGACTGATTTCACTTCCTACTATTTGGATTCAGAGTCAAAACAAAGACTACCACAGAACCAAACCTTGATATGTTTCTATTTTAACCTGTTGGAACTTGCGCTTCCGAGAAAGCAAATTTGAAAAATCTTATTCTTCTTCCGCTTTCGGTAAATTAACCACCGTAACGCCCCTACTAAACATTTTGCACTCACGGATGAGAATATCACTGAAACGGTCTAAAGGCTTATTATGGAGTATAAGGTACGGCGGCTATCGCTTGTGATATCGTTTGCTTACCACAGGGAAGAGAAGAAATTTTGCTCAAAATTTCGCATAATAAGTCTCATTATACTTTAAAACTTGCGTCTTGTTTACAAATCTTATTTTTTAAGTTATTCTAAATTAACATCATTGAAGGTCTTCGGTCAACTTTAAACTTACCACAATATTTCATTAACAATCCGTCAATAAGATTGAGCAAATAATTCTGCCCAGAAAAGCAAAAATAACAAGTTCCAAATATATCTAGCTTGTTGACCCGAAGCCTAAAATTGTATAAAAAGTCGTAAAGATATGAACAAAATGTGTAAAATTTTTTCCAGAAGATCTTATCAAGGTTAAACACCGCCTCACCATTTAGATTATTATACTCAGCTGAGCAGAGCTCTCAGAGTATATTAATTTTGTTCGCATAACGGTACCCCGTAGCGGCATAAACTAATCGAGATAGATATACAGCCCAATTCTAAACGAAAATTCCGTGCGAGTTTTTTCCCTTCTCCCATTCCTCGTATTCTAAATAAAAATTCCTTGTGAGTTTTTTCACTTCTCCCTTTCCTCCTATTCTGAACAATGTTCGAAAAAGCGGAAACCGGTTATGGGAGAAATGTAGGTATTCAGCCCAATTCTAAACGAAAATTCCGTGATAGTTTTTTCTCTTCTCCCATTCCTCGTATTCTAAATAAAAATTCCTTGTGAGTTTTTTCACTTCTCCCTTTCCTCCTATTCTGAACAATGTTCGAAAAAGCGGAAACCGGTTATGGGAGAAAAGTAGGTATTATGAATGTGGGGGAGAGGGAGATTTCTCTGCCATTTCATAGGAGTTTTTTCACTAGTTAAATTAAAGGGAATGCATCAAAATAGTTAAAGGAAATCGGTTATTTTAAGAAAGAACAGTTATTTGTACAAATTTGTGCTAAATTATGTATTTACATTGTACCACAATATTCTCACTGCTAATACAACAACAACCACAATATTCTTTATTTTAAGTCGAAAAATATATCATAAGCAACGGAAGAGCTCTTCGCATATTTGATGCAGCCATCCAGAAATGGCGCAAGGATTTTTTAAGAAGGCTTAAATAGATTTTGGCATATGGCGAAAGGCTAACTCAACTCGACTTCGCCGCCAGAAAATTGCTTTGCAGAATGAACGCAGGAAACTCCGGCGGATTTGTGTTATCCCGCCGGTCTTCTTCTTATGCTCCTCTGTTGATGTTGCTGTGGCACCAATTCATTACTCATTTCAGTGAATACCACATGAAATGCAATACTGTGCATTGTTTATATTTTATTTCTTAATTTCAAACAAATTCGCAACAATAATTAACTTTTCTATTTTTTAAACAAAATAAGAAATGCGCAGCGAAATTTCAATTGACAAAACAGCTGACTTCGAAAATTCGAAATTCCTATTCCCCAATTATTCTTCTCCCTAGGAGAATAGTATTGGAGGAATTTTTCCGCGGGAATAAAAAAATCCGCGAGAACAAAATTCCGCGCGAATATTTAGAATTGGCCTAATAGATTTCTATATATCAAAATGATCTGGGCGAAAAAAGAAATTCATTTAGCCATGTCCGTCGGTCCGTAAACACGATAACTTGAGTAAATTTTGAGGTATCTTAATTATAATAAAGGAATTTCGTATGTGAGTTCCTGGGCACTCATCTCAGATCGCTATTTAAAATTAAAGAAATGGTACTATAACCACGCCCACTTTTTCGATATCGAAAATTTCGAAAAACCGAAAAAGTGCGATAATTTATTACCAAATACGGATAAAGCGATGAAACTTGGTAGGTGGGTTGATCTTATGACGCAGAATAGAAATTAGTAAAATTTTGGGTAATGGGCGTGGCACAGTCCACTTTTAAAAGAAGGTAATTTAAAAGTTTTGCAAGCTGTAAATTGCCAGCTGAATATGTAATGTTCGGTTACACCCGAACTTAGCCCTCCTTACTTGTTTTTTTTTTTTTTTTGCTAAATTTAATTTCAAATCTCGAACTGAGAACAAGCGCGTTTTACCTTTAAGCTTAGTGTCTGTATAATTTTACTTTTTTCAACATTTATATTTATTCACTCTACTAGTTATAGTTCATTATTCTTTTACTCAAAAAATCTAATTCAGTGTTAACGTCTTTATTTGCCAATACATTACAACTGCATTTTGTATTACCAAAACAAGCAAATTGAACAAAAAAATATAAACAAAATGTTAATTTACCATGTCCACGGATTTTATGCCGTTTACAATTCCAATTGTTGTCTTGTACATTTTTTGTTTCTTTTTTTTTTTGCTAAATTTAATTTCAAATCTCGAACTGAGAACAAGCGCGTTTTACCTTTAAGCTTAGTGTCTGTATAATTTTACTTTTTTCAACATTTATATTTATTCACTCTACTAGTTATAGTTCATTATTCTTTTACTCAAAAAATCTAATTCAGTGTTAACGTCTTTATTTGCCAATACATTACAACTGCATTTTGTATTACCAAAACAAGCAAATTGAACAAAAAAATATAAACAAAATGTTAATTTACCATGTCCACGGATTTTATGCCGTTTACAATTCCAATTGTTGTCTTGTACATTTTTTGTTTCTTTTCATGTCCATCGCTGTTGCAATAATTTTTGTTGCTGTCAGCATGTTGCATGCAACATGAATATGCAAAATACGGCAAGCAATGATTCAAAGCTCGCCAGTGTCGGATTTACTTAAATTCGCGTTCTGTGCGTTGTGAAAAATGTAATTTTATTTTGAACTTTTGTGAAATATGAATTTTTAACTCAGCGTTAGCTTCTCATGTGGGGCTCAGTTAGGCTGAACTGGCCGGTCAATAACAACCAGAATTAGGTAGTTGGACTTATGTTATGAAATAAGAAGTTTTCTACGACCTAATGTAATTGTTGGCTCGAGATCTAACAACTCTGCTGCCCCTAGTAGCTCGAACCTTGCCATAGAGAGCGCAGGACACGAACGCCGAACGTGCTCAACCGTTTTTCTACATATACTGTTATTGGCGAGGCCTAATTTATAAGTATTTGACGCCAGAAGGCAGTGTTCCGTTAGCACACCCTTAGTAAGCCTTAAGACTACCCTTTTTAGAGATATACATCCCAATTCTAAACAAAACTTCCATGCAAGTTTTTTCCCTTCTCCCATTCCTCGTATTATAAATAAAAATTCTTTGTGAGTTTTTTCACTTCTCTCTTTCCTCCTATTCTGAACAATGTTCGAAAAAGCGGAAACCGGTTATGGGAGAAAAGTAGGTATTATGAATGCGAGTGAGAGGAGATTTCTCTGATATTTCTTAGGAGTTTTTTCACTTGTCAAATTAAAGGGAATGCATCAAAATAGTAAAAAGAAATTGGTTCTTTTAAGAAAGAATACTTATTTGTACAAATTTGTGCTAAAATATGTAATTACATTCTACTACAATATTCTCACTGTTAATACAACAACAACAACAATAACCACAGTATTCTTTATTTTAAGCCGAAAAAGTATATCATAAGCTGCGGAAGAGCTCTTGGTATATTTGATGTAGCCAGAAATTTCGCAAGGATATTTTAAGAAGGTTTCAATAGATTTTGGCATATGACGAAAGGCGAATTCAACTCGATTTGGCCGCCAGAAAATTGCTTTGCTGAATGGAATCAGGCAACTCCGGCGGATTTGTGTTATCCCGCCGTCTTCTTCTTATGCTCCTCTGTTGATGTTGCTGTGGCACCAATTCATTACTCATTTAAGTGAATACCACATGAAATGCAATACTGTGCATTGTTTATATTTTATTTCTTAATTTCAAACAAATTTGCCACAATAATTAAATTTTTCAATTTTTTAAACAAAATAAGAAATGCGCAACGAAATTTCAATTGACAAAACAGCTGACTTCGAAAATTCGAAATTCCTATTCCCCAATTATTGTTCTCCCTAGGATAAAAGAATTGGAGGAATTTTTCCGCGGGAATAAAAAAACCCGCGAGAACAAAATTCCGAGGGAATATTTAGAATTGGGCTGATAAACTTTGTGACTCTGATATGGCCGGATTGGCACAAGATCATATGTAAGTTTGTCTTCCTTCAATTTTTCCCACTCGTATTTAGAAGTTAGCATAAGGTCTATTCGAGTGATGGTACCCTCCTTTGCCAACTCACCGGCCTTTCGTTACCTTCTGTCTCTTTAAGAGCGAAACAGATGTACTAAGCAAACTAATTTCAATACCATTTTCTAAATATTCGAGAAGTCTGCATGGAAATTCCGGACTTTTTTTTACAGAAATTTCAGGATTTTTATACTCAGCTGAGCAGCGCTCACAGAGTATATTCATTTTGTCCGCATAACGGTACCCCGTAACGGCATAAACTAATCGAGATAGATATAGACTTCTATATATCAAAATAATCTGGGCAAAACAAGAAATTGATTTAGCCATATCCGTCCGTCCTAGAGATATACGCCGCCGATAAACGCCGCCGCCGCCGATTTTTGCCTTTTTTGGCACGCCGCTGCCGAATGTCAAAAATATCGGCGCGGCGGCGGCGTCCGGCGCGTTACTATATTTTCTACTCGTTTAAGACTGTTTAGGCCATTTATTGTTCATGTCGAGAATTGGTCGGATATTTTCGAAAGTGGTATCAACGGATGCGCGTCACTGCCAGATATAAGAAACTAATTGCGAAATTTACCTCTTTCTAACTGTTCAAAAGTTATTTAAAAAACAGACGCTTTCGATGTCAGCTTAACACGGACATTGCATTACCCAATTCACCAAGTTATTAAAACAAAACACTAAAAGAAAAGTTATATAACAAATTTATATGCTCACTTTGCATATTAAAAAAAGGCTTTGTTCTTCCCAAGAACACTTAAAGTGGTGAAGCAAAAGCTTTCCCAAGACAGTCGAACTAATGACCGTGTGTGCTACTACCCTAACGTAGTGGACAGTCGAACTAGCCTGAAAACTGAAGCTACGCGACCATCCATAATGTGTTCTTATATCATAAGGCCGGAAAACACCAGTTAACATCTTTCAACTTAAAATCGGTCGACTTTCATTCTAAAATATCGTTTTGAATTAACGAAGAATATTGAAATCAATATTGTGAAGACAAACGTCTGCAAACTTTGGTCTACATTTTAAAAATTGTATCCAGGGTCCTTTTAAAATTTTAATTATGTAGATGGGCCGAGGATTATACGATTTTCACCCATGAGTTACGCAATGACATCCACTTAGACTGCTTATGATTTCGAGGGCGGCATCCTTGGCAGAATAGTCACTCCTTAACGTTTCAAGGTGTTTCTCTGGTGTAGCTCGGCAGCATAGCGGAACAAAAACATCCGTTAGAAAGTCTTCGGAGCTACACCCAGAGCTTCTAGGAAAGTGACGTCGACGAAGGTATGGCATATGGTGTGAGGGTCAGGAGGCGTGGTAGCGACTGGTGGTCGGGATTGCTACTGTTTGTACATGGGGAATTGTAGCTCTTAAAAACAGCCGAATAAACTGGAGGCGCCCTGTGCCACGAGAGTCATGAGTATTAATAGACCATTAATAGCAACCGTAAGTCGCCTTTGTGCGTGATCGCCAGGGTCCACAAATGATTTAAAGAAATTGTGTTCGCGGCGATTATTAGGAGTTAACCCCAAGAGAAACTACGCTTTAAACGAGATGTATGTACATACAAAAGTGTGACCATTGTATGTATCTCATTTCTTTTCAGCAGACACAGCAGTACCAATTCCAAAGACCGGGGTTAGGTTCGAAGCCTCTCTGGAGAAAGTGAACGAGGGACAATACCTCCGCAAGGAGCTACTCCTGACAATTTTGAACGATCTGCGAGATTTTGAGGCAAAAACCCTGATCTTTCCAAAATGGCCAAAACATTGATTTCCTTAAATACATACAAACAAAACCTTCCCTAAATATTATTTTTTAAATAGAAAAATCAAGCTTTTTAAAGTAAGAACACCGGCGTACGCGGCGTGCCGCCCACGCCGCCGCCGCCGATGAAGTAATCGGCGTAAACCTCTAGTCCGTCCTTCTGTCCGTAAACACGATAACTTGAGTAAATTTTGAGGTATCTTAATGAAATTCGGTATGTAAGTTCTTGAGCACTCATCTATTTAAAATTAACGAAATCGGACTATAACCACGCCCACTTTTTCGATATCGAAAATTTCGAAAAACAGAAAAAGTGCGATAATTCATTCCCAAAGACGGATAAAACGATGAAACTTGGGAAGTGACGCAGAATAGAAAATTTGTAAAATTTTGGACAATGGGCGTGGCACCGCCCACTTTTAAAAGAAGGTAATTTAAAAGTTTTGCAAACTGTATTTGGCAGCTGATTGTGTTATGTTCGGTTACATCGAACTTAGCCTTCCTTACTTGATTTGTGTAGCCCAATCCATTTTAGTCAGATATAGTATAAGTTGCAAGTCTCATTTTGCAGAAAGGTGTTTCACATTTTAAAAGAAAATCTAAAACATAGGTTAGGTTAGGTTGAAATGGCTTCAATTTATTTTCCATACATATATTCATGCCGTCTTCTAAAATTTTTGAACTTTTTCGAAAGAGTATTTCAGATTTGTTTGCTTATTTTTAGTTAGATACACAATTCTTGGAATTAAATTATAAAAAAAAGAATAAGATTGATGCGATTTGCTAATAAGTGCCACTGGTATTTTCGTGTCCGCAGCTGTACATAAACAAAATATAGGCTATCAAATCTGCTTCTCAGAAACTGATTAATACGGCGTTCAAGTACCCAATTCTGAGATGGGTTGTTGTTGTTGTTATTGAAGCAGGAAAAATACCCCCGAAGTTTTTGGATAAAGTTGTCCAAGCAAGGATCAGCCTGTAAATTAAATTGCATTGTTGTAACTGTTGCGACGTCTTTGAATCACCATAGGCTGTTATTTAATGTTCTATCCGGATAGTCTGTACATTGTGCGGAAGCAATAATGAATACATTTATTTAAATATATCATTTCTCGTATTTCTTATTGATTTTTGCCGCGCACCACATGTTAATACCTCACTCTGTATTGTGGTGCGAGAAGCAGGCATATATGAAAGCTGTCAAATTATAAGCATTTTTTTTTTTTGTACAATTTGCGAAATGATATTGTTTGCATTGCTCTAAGCAATTTTACTATAATTCTGTACCCGTATTTTGTATTTGCGGTTTCGCATAATCATCTAATAAATTTGTTATTTAAATCACGCTTGCACTCAGATTAAATTAACTGATAACAATGTAAGCTTCTTATGTTTCCCTATTTTCCTCATTTTCCCACAATTGGGAAACCGCAAACTTGTTTAGTGTCAATTAAAAGTGTTCGAAGATTAGCTTTAAATATTTTGTAAAATTTGTTGTTTTCTTGAATAGCTTGAATCATGTCAACATGATCTGATCTCAAATGCGAACTTACTCGCCTCAACGATTTTAGTCAATTATAATTTCTTCTTTGAGATAAGTATCTAAGTATCTAAAAAAACTCCGATAGGTGGCGCATGGATCGAAATATTTCAAAAAATCTTATTTATGATCCGATTTGGTTCATATTTGGAACAAATATTACATACAGTCCGGTAGAAGTGACATCAAAATATTTTGGAGTTAGAGGAGGGACAAGTATACGTGGCGCAGAGTCGAGTAAAGTCTTTGGAAGGATTATGTATTGAGGACTTAGATTGTAACAAATTGTCAGGAAAGAGTCCTTGTAATAATGAGTCACTAAATGAATTAAATAGAATGAGAAATAATAGGCAATTAAATAAAGACTAAAAACTTGAAAATAAAAACATTAAAATAAAATTTTTAAGTTAAACGGTTTTATTGAAAACAATACTTACATGAAGTAATAATAATACTAAAAGCTAGAAAATAATTAGGTAGGTCCTAGGTACTAGTCATCGCACTCCTCATCAATCTAGGGCGTTGATCAGACAATTAAATAAAAGCGTTGGGCGCGTGAAATTTCTAAAAATGTGAGGCGTAGCATAACCTGATTAAAGTTCAGTTGGTCTTATATATGACTATCAATTGCAATTTGACGCGTCCAACGCTTTTATTTAATTGTCTGATCAACGCCCCAGATTGATGAAGAGTGTGATGACTAGTACCTAGTAGAGGTTTACGCCGATCACTTTATCGGCGGCGGCGGCGTGGGCGGCGCGCCGGTGTACGCCTGTTTTCTTACTTTAAAAAGCTTGATTTTTCTATTTAAAAAATAATATTTAGGAAAGGTTTTGTTTGTATATATTTAAGGAAATCAACGTGTTGGCCATTTCGGAAATATCCGGGGTTTTTGCCTCAAGATCTCGCAGACCGTTCAAAAATTTTCAGGAGTAGCTCTTTGCTGAGGGATTGTCCCTCGTTCGCTTACTCCAGAGAGGCTTTGAACCTAACCCCGGTCTTTGGAATTGGTACTGCTGCGTCTGCTGAAAAGAAATAGAGATACATAAAATAGTCACAGCGTAGTTTCACCTAGGGTTAACTCCTAATAATCGTCGCGAACACAATTCCACGCACAAAGGCGTCTTACGGTTGCTATTAATGGTCTTTTAATACTCATGACTCTCGTAGCACAGGACGCCTCCAGTTGTTTTGGCTGTTTTTAAGAGCTATTCCCAATGTGCGAACAGTAGCAATCCCGACCACCAGTCTCTACCACGCCTCCTGACCCTCACACCATATGCCAGCACAGAAGCTATAGGACTGCGACCTCGAACGCATACCTTCGTTGTCGTCACTTTCTTAGAAGCTCTAGGTGTAGCTCCGAAGACTTTCCAATGGATGCTTTTGTCACGGTATGCTGCCGAGCTACATCAGAGAAACACCTTGAAACGTTAGGGAGTGACTATTCGGCCAAAGATGCCGCCCTCGAAATCATAAGCAGTCTAAGTGGATGTCATTGCGTAATGGGTGAAAATCGTATAATCTTCGGCGCATCTACATAATTAAAATTTTACAAGGACCTTGTATACAATTTTTAAAATGTTGACCAAAGTTTGCAGACGTTTTCTTTCACAACATTGAGTTCAATAGTCTTCGTTAAATCAAAACAATATTTTAAAATGAAAGTCGACCGATTTTAAGTTGAAAGATTTTAACTTCTGTTTTCAGGCCTTATGATAAAGAGCTCAGTATGGATGACCGCGTAGCTTCAGTTTCAATTTTCAGACTAATTCGACTGTCCACTACGTTAGGGTAGTAGCACACACGGTCCTTAGTTCGACTGTCTTGGGAAATCTTTTCCTTCACCACTTTGAGTGTTCTTGCGAAGGACAAAGCCTCACCTGGTAAATATATGTGCCTACGTATCCACATTTGTAAAAGGAACCGTAACATGTAGGTGATTTTTAAACTTCGTTGATAGGTTATAATCAATGTGATTCACTCCAAGGGACTAGTTTTGGATAGGGCCGCCAACTTTAGGAAATCTCAAACCGGGAGACTTGGGTGTTGAAGGATTAAGTGTGAAAATCAAAATTAACATTTGAGACCCTATTGTATAGTTTCGCAAATAAACAACAGATGTTTGAATGTAAGCCCAAGTGATTTTTCAAACCCTTATACGTACATATATCCTCAACTTAAGTATGAGGTAAGAATCATTTCAAAGGAGTGTGTATGCCCCTAGAACCTACTAAAGGATTTTGCGTCACTGATTTCGCTTATTCTTTCAACCAATCGCAATATAAACTTTTTTTTTAATCGGCACCTTTTTTGGTTATTTGCCTTTTTTAACAACTTGAGGACAATTTGAAAACATGTTCGCCTTGGGTCATTTTATTTGAATTCATTGTTCATTAATTTTTTGAAAAAAAAAAAAAAAATATGCAAAGTGAGCATATAAATTTATTATATAACTTTTCTTTTAGTGTTTTGGTTTAATAATTTGGGTGATGCAAAGTCCGTGTTAAGCTGACATCGAAAGCGCCTGTTTTTTTAAATAACTTTTGAACAGTTAGGAAGAGTTAAATTTCGCAATTAGTTTCTTATAACTGGCAGTGATGCGCATCCGTTGATGCTACTTTCGACCATATCCGACCAATTTTCGACATGAACAATAAATGGCATAAACAGCCTTAAACGAGTAGAAAATATAGTAACGCGCCGGACGCCGCCGCCGCGCCGATATTTTTGACATTCGGTGGCGCCGTGCGAAAAACGACCCTGATCGGCGGCGGCGGCGGCGTATATCTCTAGTACCTAGGACCTAACTAATTATTTTCTAGCTTTTAGTATTATTATTACTTCATGTAAGTATTGTTTTCAATAAAACCGTTTAACTTAAAATTTTTTTTTTAATTATTTTATTTAATATACATAGTTTTTAAAACACCACTTATTTACTGTAGTTAGTGTCTTTACTTTAAAATCATTCAGTATAGATTTTTTTTTGCAATGCGGTTACAAAAGATTGCGTATAATGTTTCATATTTCATCACACATTTCGCAATATTGGACATGTATGGTTTTCACTATTCTCATCACTTAATCAAGCCGATTATATTCAATTGCTTTATCCGGAATTTTATTGGCGTTGTAAATTGTTTGTTTGCCTTCTTGAATATTTGTTTTGCATTGTTATACTTTGCGGATCTTCCTGTTAGGGCTTAATCGGTATTCTATGTTATTTGACACCCTTCATTTGTAATACAGAAAATGCAGCAGTCATCAGTCAAAGTATAGATGTATTTTCCTCAAAAATTTTTGCGATTGTGGGTTTTCTATACAAGTCTTGAATTTGAGGAAATAAAAGCAAGTGATCCCTTGAGGGCAAAGAGTCTGGTTTTATTATGAGGCCGTAAGGTGAGGAAAGACGTCAAAGGTTCATCATTTGAGGCTACAAGACAAATGTAAGGAGAAAGCAGAAAAATGAAGAAAGTTTGTGCTTCGCAATCAGAAAAGGAAAAGAGTGGTAGTGTGCCAAGAACAGAGAGCTGGCGGATGAAGTGGATCTGGAGGGAGCCACTTGGTGTAATTATTTTATTCAGCGGAATTTTACAATGGGCATACGTTGAATTAGCTAAAGATAGTTGTTCTTGGTGTGAATACCATATCTGATTTAGTTGGAAGACGCACTGAACCTGTTGTACCGATAGAACCCAAATATACAAATCCGAGCTGCAGATGTAGTGGCCGGGTTCAAGAACATAGCGTTAACAACAGCCACAAAGCTTAACGTCTCAGGGCAGTAAGAGGTTTAAAATTAATGAAAGATTTAGTGGCTACCGCATACTGAGCCGATCCCGATATAAGCAGATTCTGCAAACTGCCATATCACAGCAGCGTCTTTTAAGCGGAAATAGAAGGTCCGCTGAAAGCAGATTAGGGATGCTGCCTTGCTCTTGTTGAGTATTCTTCTAGCACTCAAATTACCATAGTCTTATTGTGGTCTCGGCTCTAAAGCCGCCATTTGGAGGGGTTTGAAAAGCTGCGTGGGCGCCAACGCAATTGTGCTCTGCACTTTCAAAAAAAGCTGGTGCAATGGTTTTTTTTTCGAAGTGCTTCCCACCACAGTTTAGATCCAGTGGTCATCCATTGACTTGCATCAGCATCTTCGGCTTGAAACTCAATTTGTACCGAACACTGATTTGCAAGCGCTGAAAGCATTACGCTTTCCAGTTCAGTTCGGATTTTGAGATGATATTGGTATTATTCATAGTTAGGGGACTTGTTATTACTAGAGTAATTAATCTTGTTTGGACTACTACATTTCTCTGCCCGGCAGTTTAGTTTAGCCCACGTTCTTTCCATAATTTCACTCCTCACGGAAGGAACTAAAAATAAGGATCGCCCCATCGTCAGCGCGAGCCACAATTTTAAGGTGGGTGTTAGGACCCCACCTTGTGGTGTGTCTCTACATATCTCTCTATCTTTGAACCCCGTTACCTTCTTATTTAATTAACCCTTAACCGTTTAAACTGCCAATTGCTCGCAATTTAAATCGTTTTCACTTGATCGTTCCAGCGGAGTGGGGCTGCCCTCTTCCTCTGCTTCCCTGGGCGCGTTCCGTTAAAAATGCTGCCATAGCCGTAGCATCATTTTTTATTCGCATAACTTGGCCTAGCAACCGCTGCGTTTTATCTCGCTGGATAATGTTGATGTCTGCGTAAAGCTCGTACAATGCTCGTCGCCAATGCGTAGAGGTTCGAAATCTTTCGAAGAACTTTTCCCTCGAACACTCCCATAGCTGCCTCATCTGACGTAGTCATGGTGCATGCTTCTGCTCCATATAGCGGAACGAGTACGATAAGTGACTTGTAGAGTATGATTTTCGTGTGTCGAGAGAGGACTTTACTTTTCAATTGCCTACCTTATCCAAATAAAATTTATAGCAAGTACTTAGTGATTCTCCGCTGGATTTCAAAGCTGGTGTTGTTGATTGTGTGAATGTTGGTTTCGAAATAAACGAAGTCCTTTACTATTTCGAAATTATGGCTACCAACAGTGGCGTGGTTGCTAAGACTGAATTGAGCAAACTCTTTGCTTGATGACAGCAGGTACTTCGTTTGTCCTCATACACCATCCGATGTTTTCCCAGATTGGAATAAGCAGAACAGATGGGGCGGGTGTTCAGCTCGATGATATCACCGTCGTAAGCATACGCTAGTAATTGCACGCGTTTATAGAATAGAATATTTATAGAATATTGTTCCAGAGCGGTTAAGTTCTGTAGCTAATAGAATTTTCTGCAGCATCAAATTAAAGAAATCGCACGATAGGGGTCACCATGTCTGAATCCTCGTTTATTTTCCAACGGCTCGGAGAGGTTCTTCCCAATTCTGAAGTGGTGATGGTGCTGATCAGCGTCATTTTGCATAGCCGTTTAAGTTTTGCTAGGAAACCAAATTCAGGCATAGCGATATAGGAACTGCCTCCTTTTCGTGCTGTCAAAGGCGGCTTTAAAATTACCGAAGAGGTTATCAATAGAGTGCGTCAATTCTTTTTTCGCTGCGTTTTCCTAAGATTTAACGAATAGTGAAAATTTGGTCGATGGTAGCATTACAAGGTTTGAAGCCGCACTGATAAGGTCCAGTCATCCGATTCACGTTGAGCTACATTTTTTCACACAATATGCTTGACAGTTGGCGCAATTTGTAGAAAGCAAGATATTTAATTCGTTATTGGTTGCTCCAATCTGCGCCACCGTGTGTGAGTTCAAGCTCGGTAGTTTTTTTCGCAGGAAACATTAAGAGCATCGCAAAATACAGGGAAACGAACCACTATTGCATTTATTTCTATATGATTCTCAATATCGGCTCAGATATGTTTTCTCACTCAATATGCATTTTTATGTGATAATACTTACAAGTTCATGATTCCCTTTTGAAGAACCAAGATTTTTTACTTGTGCCATTTAGGCAAAGTTTGTTTTGAAGCATGCGAAATTACCATAAATAAAAACGACGTGGTATGGGGAGTTTGCCATACAATTATTATTTATGCGAATATTTATTTGCTTTAAACCTAAAATGAAATTCAACAACTTTTACATTCCCAAATACCAATATTTGTTTCTTTAATTTAACTCGTAAATATTTTGCCAACTTTGTTGTTCGGCTTTTGGCATGCAACTTGCGAAAATTTATAATTTAATTTATCCCAGTATGTACACTACTTACTTACCCATACATTATTGCTCATGAATATTAATATTTTGTGACACTTAAATAAAAAAAAAAAATTTATGTAGAGCAAAATGCGTCCATTTATATTATGAATGATGATATGATGCTTGATGCAGCTGTCATTGACACAAATATTTATACCCTTTTTAATATTAAAGTATGCATGGTTTACTTAGGTCTTCAAATTTAATAAAGCAAATATGCTGTGAAATTTACATTATGCTCATATGGGAATATGAACAGAAGGCACCACAGTTTTTATATTGATTTCATTATAGTTTGTTTTACATGTTTTTGCATATTTAAACTTTAAGAGGAAACTCACATCTTCCATAAAGGAGTGACAGTAAAATAAACAAACTTATCAAAAATAAAAATATGTGAAAATATCTGGTAACGTTGTTGTTTTTACTCGTAATATAAGAATTTAAAACACTACTTATATATTGTAACTAATTTTGGGGAATTCCACTTATTTCAACCCTTCTGCTAACGTTCGAATCGCTAAAGTGTTGAATAAATCACTCCAATATTCTGTATTGCAAAATGCTCTCTATTAGCCTACTTTGGGAGTAGTACAATTATACTTCACAATTATACTTCACATCGCAACTAATAGCGTGTTTAAATCAAACTGATTAGTCATGCCTCAGCTTGCGCTGCTTTTATACTCTCTGTTTCCTCGTTCACCCATTTCTCATAAGGTCTAGTAATTTCGCGAACTTCATGCTTGGTTACCAGCCATATACATGTATATTTGTAGTTTGTAGCCATGTGCGTGTGTATATGTGAGTGCTACTTCGGCTGATGATTACATGTGTTTGTTCTCTTCGTTGCCTTGTATGTATGTGTGTAAATGATGCTTGATTTGTTTAGAGTGGCAGCTTGCTTTATTGTTGTTGTGCCTTTATTTACTTAGTATCAGCTTAGTGATACTAATATTCGTCACAATATAATTTGATTGCCTAGTTTTCGTGAATACCCTTGCTGTGTGTTTGCGCCGTATTCGATATAGAGGAACGCAAAGGCATCTAGTTAGTTAGTGTTTACATTTGAAACTCCATAGTAGTAGTAGTAGTAGTAGCGAAAAATATGCTCTGCTTCTTCTCCCGATCTGAACATGTACAGAACAAAGAGCAGAGCCGTAACATAAAAAACCAGGGGCCGAAACTGTTATTCCTTTTATAATATAATTCCTTGCAAAACTATTAATTTTGGACTTTTAATATATTTGGATCAAGATAAAAATTATTTTCGGATTTTTATTTTTTGAGTCCGATAGAACTAATTAAACTCGGACTTTTAAAAATAAAAGTCCGGAAATAAAAATTAAATCCGGACTTTTATTTTTTAAGGCCAAAATAAAAGTCCCGCTTGATAAAAAAGGAACGGCTTATCCGAAACAAAATTTTTTTTTAATTCGGATAAGCCGTCTCTTTGTTATAAAGCCGGACTTTTATTTTGGCGTTAAAAAATAAAAGTCCGGATTTAACTTTTATTTCCGGACTTTTATTTTTAAAAGTCCGAGTTTAGCTAGTTCTATCGGACTAAAAAATAAAAATACAGATTTTACTTTTATATGTGGACCTTTATGGAAAAAGTTCGAAAAATAAAAAGGATGCATGATTCGACATGATATTGCTATAGGGATACCTGGGAACTCAAACATTTTCACCTAGGACAATTTTTTGACCAGGACTTTTTCGACTCCGAAAAAAAAAATTATTATTTTCCGTCCCTGTAAAAAACTGATAGCAGTTCCTATGCTCTGCTACGAGCTACGTCGTGTTTTAGAGATAATCAAATAGCAGAATAAAAACTATAAACGAAATGCTATTCGTAATGGAGCGAGAGCAACAAAAAAATGTATTGCTAGTTTCTCTGTTGAGCATTGTTACTTTGTCTTTTTCTTTGTTTTTGTTGTGGAAGCTGATTGATGTAGCGCTGCGATGTTGTTGTTTTTGTACCTGCGGTTTTATTTGTCGGGCTTTGTGTTGTTGTAACTTCTTGTTTTTGTTGTTATTGTTATTACATAAGGACACTCAAAGCCCCAACACATTCAACTTTTGCGTTTTTCGGCGCTGTCTTCACTTTAAAAAACGCTTGTTGAAAGCTTTCGCGCAATTTTGATTTTTTTATTATTAAAAAAATGTAAAAATAAAAAAAGAAAATTTGAATAAAATTAAATTTGAGGGAAATTGGAATTGAATTCATGTCGCCTTACTTTGACGGTTGCGTTGACCCTTCGACGACGCAAAAGCTGAATGTGTTTGGGCTTTCATCTATGTTCCCATGTTAGGTTAGGTTAGGTGGTAGCTGCCCTAATAAGGGGAGCTCACTTGGACAACATGAAGGTCCGTTGTGATACCACATGCAATAAAATAACGGTAACGAAGATATAGCTACTTAGTGAATCGTTTGGTAGCAACGATAAAGCTCCGAATGATACCGATCTCAACTTTGGTAAATCCTCGGGAGATCCAAGTGAGTCGCGACCGAAGTACTTTCGCCTAGTTCTGGCAAAAGCTGGGCAATCAAGTATAAAGTGGTTTCGTGATTCCACCTCACCAGCCTCCATACAGCTGCAGCAGGATGGAGTTTCCAGTATATTGAGACGCACCGCATGGATACCCATGGGACAGTGCCCTGTCAGAATCCCAATGACCATTGATAGGTGAGCCTTAGTGAACCTAATTATTTCAGCAGATCTGCCATCCACTTTCGGCCAGAAAGATCTCGCTACCCTGCAAGAGGTGGTGTCCGCCCAACGTTTGCTGAGCTGACTCGAGGCCCAGCTATGGAGGAGCAATCCACAGGTGGCCAGCGGATTTCCGAAATCCCTACAGCCATCTTCATCCGATTCAGTTGTACTGATGCGCGCTAAGAGATCCGTTTGACAGTTACCCGGGATTCACTATGGCCCGGGATCCAGATAATATTAATTGTAAAATAATTCGATGCAATCGCAAGCGAGGTCAGGCACTCCCAGACCACCCTCGATCGCACTGTAGTTGAGCTCAAGGCCTTGATAGCCCCTTGGCTATCAGAGTAGATGTTAAATTCCCTAACCGTAGTAGCACTGGATAGCATTTCATCCACCGCATCCTTAATCGCAGCAACTTCCGCTTGGAATACACTGCAATGATCCGCCTCCTTAAACTTGCGGCTTACATTTAGCTCTTGACAAAAGACCACCCCCTCCAACCTTTCCGTCTAACTTCGACCCGTCCATGAACAACTTAACCGGTCCCATGCCCCAGATAATTCCTCTTCCCCACTCCTCTCTGGGTGGAATGACTGGGGTGAAGGTTGTATAGGGAGCAGTTATCGGCATACAATAGTCCGTCCTCTCCTGTATAAAGTCGAAACTGGTAAGAAGGCTAGGTTGTCCGAAGTCAGGAAGCCCATAGCCCATATCACGGTGCCTGACTAACAACCGGGCCTCGGCCGCCTTTCCCGCGATATCTACTGGATATATGTTCAGCATGAATTTCAGTGCCAAGGTAGGTGTTGTTCTGAGAGCGCCACTGATACCGATCAGCGCCGTCCGATGCACTGACACTAACATTTTGGAGGTGCTCGCCGTGCCCAGCGCTTTCCACCAGACCAGCACCTCATAGAGCAGTGTACTACTCCTGGCGAGAGTCCCCATCTCTTCCCCATCTGTTCCCATGTTGTAGATAAGTAGTAGCGCGAAGGCAAAGTTCTACAAAATAATACCCAACAGAGCAAATAGCAATATATTTTTGTTTTTGCTCTCCTTGCTGAGCATAAGAAATGCTATCCCTTTTATATGCTACGGCACTATTGCTCTATTCATGTTCAAAGCCGGGACAATAGCAAAAAAACAAGTAAGGACGGGACTGTCTTCGGCTGTGCCGAAGACTTCATACCTTTCATGGATGGGACTGAACAATAATCTTATCCCGTTCGTAATCTCCAAATAATCGGATGTATAAGATAAGAAATATATAGTGAACAGATGTTCATACCTAAACGATTTTTAAGATAAATATAAAATAAAAAATGGCAAAAAACCCCCTTATCTGAACTATCGGTTGTATGGGATATATATTATATATAGCTCCAATCGAAATGATTTTTACTGGAAATCTATGATATATTAGAACATATATCACCAAGTTTCACGTTTTTATATTGGAAACTAAGGGAGAAATGTCCAAAAATGTTTCTATCTGAACGATCGGTTGTATGGGATAGGTATATACTATATACATACAGCTCCGATCAAACTGCCTTTTTCATGAAATCTTCTATGATATATTAGAATAAATATCACCAAGTTTAAAGTTTTTATATTGGAAATTAAGGGAGAAATTGTCTAAAATCTTTCTATCTGAACGATCGGTTGTATGGGACATATACTATATATAGCTCGGATCAAAGTGATTTTTTTCAGAAAATCTTCTATGATATATTAAAATATATGTATATCACCGAGTTTCACGTTTATACTTTCTAAATTAAGGGAGAAATGGCCAAAAATCTTTCTATCTGAACGATCGGTTGAATGGGATATAACTATATATAGCTCCGATCAAAGTAATTTTTTCAGGATATCTGCTATGATATATTAGAATAAATATCACCAAGTTTAACATTTTTATATTTGAAACTAAGGGAGAAATGGCTAAAAATCTTTCTATCTGACCGATCGGTTGTATGGGATATATATTATATATAGCTCCGATCGAAATGATTTTTTCATGAAATATATGATATATTAGAATAAATATCACCAACTTTAACGTTTTTGTATTGGAAATTAAGGGAGAAATTGCCAAAAAATTTTTCTATCTGAACGATCGGTTGTATGGGATATATACTATATATAGCTACGATCAAAGTGATTTTTTCAGAAAATCTTCTATGATATATTAAAATATATATCACCGAGTTTTACGTTTATACTTTCTAAATTAAGGGAGAAATGGCAAAAATCTTTCTATTTGAACGATCGGTTGTATGGGATATAACTATATATAGCTCCGATCAAAGTGATTTCAGGGTATCTTCTATGATATATTAGAATATATATCACCGAGTTTCACGTGTATACTTCCTAAATTGCGTCAGGAATGACTAAAATCGTCTTATCTGAACGATCGGTTATATGGGAGATATATGTTATAGTGGTCCGATCCTACCGGATCCGACAAATGTCTAATATAATACAAAAATATATCCTTGTGCCAAATTTCATTGAGATATCTCAAAATTTGAGGGACTAGTTTGCGTTCAAACAGACAGACGGACGGACAAACGGACATGGCTATATCAACTCAGTTCGTCGCCCTGATCAATTCGGTATACTAATGGTGAATCTATCTTCTATATTTCTCAACGTTACAAACATCGGACCAAAGTTAATATACCATTTCATGTTCATGAAAGGTATAAAAAACTCCGGAGTAATATAGCATTTTCAATTACTTAGTTGATAGTTTTATAAAGTAATCCAACATTAACTTAATTCAAATATCCAAAACTACCCTTTGATTCAATTTATTTACGGTCTAACGAAAATATAACATTTTTTATTTTATTTTTTAGGTAAGTACCTACACGTAAAATCAAAATTTCATATATAACATTAACAGTAAGTACATCCATCTAGTATATCTGCTAAGTCTTATATCCGATCAGAAAATGCGGCTCAAATTTGTCAAGAGACTGTTTAGATTTTGCCTCTTAAGATACTGGCAATTTGATTCAGATTTGGTTGCATTTTAGCTATGGAAACTATGATTAAAGTCAAGACCCTCAGAACCAAGACAACTAGCTCTGAGATGCCCTCGAAGTTTGCAAAATTAGCTTACCCCACAGTCTGTCCATGAAATTCTTGTTTTGTACTCAGAGAAAAACGGCGTTCTAATATCAAGCACTATCGGACATTTTTTCAAGTTATCGGGCTCTTACTTTTTTTGTTAATTAAAAACGAATAGTTTTTCTTGAATACGTACATCCGTACTTACAATAACTGCATTGATCGTAAACTGTCAACCATTTTCATAAACATAGCGTGGAAGACTAACACGTTTCGTTATTCGCGTGAAAACAGCTCGTTTTTGCGAGGTGGACTGGAACAATTCGCTGTACGCTTGGAACACCAACGAATCCGTTTCTTTGTGTGGAAGACTAGCATGTTTCAACCGTGTTATTTTTCGACGCAAATAATCGAAATGTGTTAGTTTGCCACTCAGAGAAGCGAAATGTGAAACGTAATAGTCTTCCATGGGATCAACGATGTACGAACACTGTTCTATTAACGAAAAAATGTTCTTAAATAGTTTGAAGGGAAAAAACTGTCCACGATCCTTAATAAAATCAAGCACAAATCGTGTTTGAAATAAGGAAACAAGCTTCTCAAAACAAACCAAAATGTTCATTAAATGCGAACGATGGACTTGAATAGTATGTTCTCAAAACAAGGCCACGGTTCACCACATATGAAGAAACATACTTAACAGACTTTCGCCAACGGATGTTATTGGTTTTAGAACTTTTTAGTTCGATTTAGAACGATTTTCTCTCTGTGTGTTCAACTACGCAGGTATCTCAGAGCGAGTTGTCCAGGTGCTTAGTCTCTTCCTTGACAACGTAACTCCGCTTTTTGGGAACATCAGTTTTTATACTCAGCTGTACTTGTACACAGGGTATTATAACTTTGATTGGATAACGGTTAGTTGTACAGGTGTAAAGGAATCGAGATAGATATAGACTTCCATATATCAAAATCATAACTATAGAAAAAGAATTGATTAAGCCATGTCCGTCCGTCTGTCCGTTAACACGATAACTTGACTAAATATTGAGATATCTTCACCAAATTTCGTACACGAGCTTATCTGGACCCAGAATAGATCATCTAGATAGTATTGAAAATGAGCGAAATCGGATGATCGCGTCCACTTTTTATATATATAACATTTTGGAAAACATAAAAAATCGGATTATTTAGTAAATAATACACCTAGAATGTTGAAATTTGACCTGTGGACTGATATTGAGACTCTTGATAAAAATTTAAAAAAATGGGCGTGGCACCGCCCACTTGTTATAAAATCAATTTTACAAATATTATTAATCATAAATCAAAAATCGTTAAACCTATAGTAACAAAATTGGGCAGAGAGTTGCCTTTACTATAAGGAATGCTTTGAAGAAAAATTTACGAAATCGGTTAAGGACCACTTTTATATAAAAGATTTTTTAAATGATCGTGTGCGAATAAAATAAGCCATATATTTGCAAAAAAGAGCTTTATATCAATGGTATTTCATTTCCCAAGTGGATTTATAACAATAAATAGGAAAAACTTCAAATTAAAAAAAGGGCAATTTTCTATGTTTCGGGAGCCATAACTCGAAGAAAAATTAGTTCAGAATAGAACCATATGTATATGTGTTATTGTGCAGCCTTGTAACACTATTAAGTACACAAAACAAACAACAGCAGCATTTCAAGTGTACAGCTGGGTATGTAATGTTCGGTTTCACCCGAACTTAGACTTCCTTACTTGTTTTTATGTAAAAACAATCGCCAAAGGTGACGTAATACAAATTTGTAACAAAAAGTCCTTCGTGGTTTTATGCTCCTTCATTTTCTGTATACAATACACAAGTTCGGTTGAGAGGGCGTGCGTGGGAGCTTCCCACACTTCCACTCGAAGACATTTTTGTCCAATGTGAGTGGCGGCACATTTGTCTAACGAAATTAATTTCTAATGGTCAGCGAACCATTTGCTTTCTCTGATGAACTTTGGTAGACGTGAAAGATTCACCTTCCCAACTTATGACATCTCATATTCCTTGATTTTCTTCAGGGAATAACCCAGCGGTGGTCGCACGGAGCTGTCCGCCTCGCTTGAGCTTACTAACCATCTCATCTGCAAATGCTTTCCTTCAATATCGCTGTGCCTCGGGGCGTAGCGAATGGAGACATTTAGGTATCTCATAGACGCCAGCGAAGTTCGACATCCCCACATGATGCCCGACCTAATCACGTTGAATTCTTATGCCTTTAAGGCGGTCTGGCTGTCGATAAAGATCGTTACATTGATTTCTGGATCTATAGTATCCTGGAGTAGTCTGACTGCTCTTTGTATGGCGTAAACCTCCGACTGGAAGGCAATGCATGAGTCAGGAAGTCGGCATGATTGATTCACCTGCATATACATTGAGTACATTCCAGCTGTAATTCCCTTTTCCATTTTCTAGCCCACTGTATATTTTAATGCCTCTATCCGTATGTTCTTCAAATGGAAGTCAAAAACCGTCGTGATATGGTCGTTGTCGGACGAGAGGTCAGTTGTGATTCCATAGAAATGTCCCATTCTTAGGTCATCTAATATCGTCGCGTACCAGTATTCGGTTGATTTCCACAAGTTGGATTCTTTTCGTCGTAGAGCCCCTTTCGCGGCCAATTCCTGCACGAACGCTTGTGGAAGCACCAAGCCAAAGATTACGTTTAACCCTTCCTGAGGTGCGCTACTCACAGCGTCTGACATACCCAGGCATACTGGCATTTTCACCTTCCCAGCCCTATGTTGATTGCTCTTTTTGTCTAGCGCCTTCCACCAGACAGGAGTTCCATACGTTGGTATCGGTCGAATGGCTGCGTTGTACATGCCATGTAGAATACGAGGTGGCAGTCCCCAGTTACTGCCGAAAGTCCTTTTGCAGGTGTAGTATGTTGTCAAAGCTTTCTTGGATTCTACATCACGGTGCTTTTTCCAGCTTATTTTGACTTCGAGTATTATGCCAATATATTTGACTTCAGACTAAAGATTTATCGTTGTGCCATTTAGCTTCGCTAAGTTAAGGGAGGATTGTTGTTTTTTGTGAACAAGTTCCGTTTTTGTTCAATACACAAGTCTTTTAGTACTAATGTAGGTATGGGACGATACCTTCCGTACTTTCGAGCAAACAATTGTTCAAATCTCGAAAGTTTCAGCATGTAAGGCGTAGCTACTGACCGCTACATTTTTCGCAACCAGCTGAACATTGCTATTCCTTTTAGGGCATGTAGACTCTTTGCAAAGGAGCCGTTTAATATCTCTTCGTAAATGACAACTCAGAATTGGAAAAATTTACGTTGACATGAAATAAAAAAAAAATTATAATTTATTTCTGATACATTTTTGCGAATATTTTTTGGAGTTGAATGTACCAACACCAGACGCAGAAACATATCCATACATACATATAAGATAACCTTATAAAAATAAGAGCTTTCCTTTTGCATATTCACTGACGTGTGTCAACCACATTTTGCAGTTTCACTACTGCCCACACTATTTTATAACTACCTACTAAGTACTCCTACAGATTTAATCATGCAGAAAATTATTAACTTTTCCTTTTCGTAGAAAGTGCAATATGTATATATTTAAGTGCATTATATTTTAGTTCATTTTAGTTGCTTTAAATGCTTGATTGACGAAATTTGCTTGTAAGGTTTAACTACTTACCACTAAAGGTTTTGATTTACTAAAATAACAGTATATATATTAAAATTATATTGATTTTTTAATGACGGCTGTCAAAGTCAGGATAACTTTTTTGGTTTGACATTAACTGCAGTAGGATATGGTTTTTGTTTTATTATTATTATTTTTGATTTGATTACCAGTGCTGTGTTTGATTTGTGCTGTTAATTTCTTTTGCATTAAAATTTTGTAATAGGAATGTTGCGAATATTCGTATTCGTGTAAGGGAATTATTCGCACCATTTTGACATTCACATAAAATAACGCTTTTCGGCAACTTCTCTCTTTTTATACCCAGCTGTACTTGTACACAGGGTATTATAGCTTTGATTGGATAGCGGTTGGTTGTACAGGTATAAAGGAATCGAGATAGATATAGACTTCTATATATCAAAATCATCAGTATCGAAAAAAAATTTGATTGAGCCATTTCCGTCAGTCCGTATGTCCGTTAACACGATAACTTGAGTAAATAGATATATATTGTAACGAATTTAGTGAAATTCCGCCTTCTGTTTACGTTCGTATCGCTAAACTGTTGAATAAAACACTCCAATGTTCTGTATTACAAAATGGTCTTTATTAGACTACTTTGAAAGTACTTCGCAATTAAACTTCACTTCGCAAATGATAGCGTGTTTAAATCAAACTGATTCCTGACTATTCAGCTTTCGCTGCTTTTAAACTCTGTGCTCAAATGTCTAGATGTTTCTTCTGCTAGAATTTTCTACTTGGTTACCAGCTATTCGCTACCAGCTATAAACTACAGATACACGTTTATAGCCTCTCGCATAGCCATATGCGCCTGTATATGTGAGTACTACTTCCACCGATGACTACATCTGTATGTGAGTTATCTCTTCGTTGCCTTGTATTTATGTGGGTAAATGATGATGATTTTTGTTGTGCATTTTTAGTAACAGTTTAGATATGGTAATATTCGTCACAATATATAGATATCTTCACCAAATTTGTTACACGAGCTTATCTGGACCCAGTATAGACTAGTATTGAAAATGAGCGAAATCGGATGATAACCACGCCCACTTTTTATATATATAACATTGTGGAAAACACAAAAAACCTGATTATTTAGTAAATAATACACCTAGAATGTTGAAATTTGACGTGTGGACTGATATTGAGACTTGATAAACATTTGAAAAATGTTTTTGAAATGGGCGTAGCACCGCTCACTTGTGATAAAATCAATTTTACAAATATTATTAATCATAAATCAAAAATCGTTAAACCTATCGTAACAAAATTGGGCAGAGCGGTTGGCTTCACCTTGGAGAATGTCCAAAGTTTGGGAAATAGGCTCCATTAGCAGCTTGTATTACTCCAAATATTGAAAATCACCTGCTGTAAAAGGAGACAGATGCAGCTCATCGGAAAGCTCGTTCAATTTCTCCTTGTACTGTAGTAACTTCAGGATTGCATCAGATAGTGAATTCCACCTAGTTACTACTGGTACAACAAGAGCTGAACCTAAAATGTTCTGAATGATTTCGGAGGATTTTGGCGATTTGCACTTTTTCCAAAGGTGATTGCACTTTTTCCAAAGGCGATGCTCTGTATATTTACATATGTATGTCGCTATGTATATTCAAAGTAATACCAATGATGACGATAATAATGACGTTAGCGTGGGCAGCGACAGCGAGAGTGATTAACTAAGCAGTGCTTTGCTGTAGTTATTGTGTTTATATGTACAGCTGTATATGTACATATGGATGCGAAGAGAATGCATTTTGATAAAATGCATCTTGCGAAGACGAAGAATTGTGTGTAGGCAATGGTAGCGATGATATATTTAGGGGGCGCGAACAACAATTATAACCAAAACTGTTCTATTCTGAATATTTAACAAAAAAAAAAAAAAAAAAAACCAGAGTCTACAAAAATAAAAAAATTTTTTTTTACAAAAATATTTAAAAATAGTTGATCTAATCAAAACTAATCTGGAAATCTAATCTAATAATTTTTTTTGATTAGTTTTGATTAGATATGCTAATTGTCACTAATCGCGATTAGATTTTTGATTAGGTCTAATCTAACAAATAAGTAATCGATTAGTATAGCCAACTAATACTATTAATCAATTATTCTGCAAAATAAAAGTTTCTACTCCGATTACTAGTCATTAGGATTACTAATCATTATTCCCCAGCTATGTATAAAAGTAATAAGAAAATTCATAGGAAAGCCCGTATTGTAATTACGTGATGTAATGGCCCCTACTCAGAATATCACGAAGCTTTGAGGTATCTATTGTGCACATCACTCTTTGTGAAACAGGGAGTCCATATATTGACCCTGACTCAGTGGTCTGGTTCACGGATAGATCTAAATGTGATGACGGAAAAAGAGAGCTGGCATCTATGGGCCAAACTTCAACAAATCGATACCAATGGGATACTTGCGCTAGAGAATGTCAACGGAGAGGTTTATCCTCGTTATGTCAGACAGCTAGTCAGCCTTACATGCTTTGCAGTGTTACAAAATTAATTCTTATGTAACGAATGAACGCATTGGAGTCCTAAATGAACTGGGAGCCAAAAATAAGGGGCCAAATCGTAACAAACGATCCTTGATGGAATGCCGTTTTTTAAATCACAATAGGTCCGAGATGGTGTATCGGATTAATGCCATATCTGAACTAGCGACAACATGTACTGACTAGATCCATAATATATTATTATTATTGTTTAAATATGTAAGTATGTAGCCTAATTTTTATCGGTTAGGTGAAAATAGTTTTCGGTCCGTGAACGTTTGTTAAGATTACATAGAAGGGTTTGTTAGATGGTTCTCAGTGAAAAAGTACCTAGCCAAGTGGGGTGCTTAAGTAGCATACACTTTCACAGACAACGCAAATATTGGACGTTCACGTCGAGCTCTGCGCAAATCATAATCTTTTCATAGGTGGCACGAAATTTAAGCATCGCAACATACACAAATATACATGGCAGTCTCCCGACGGCCATACCCGCAACCAAATTGACCATCTATTGATTAGCAGACGATTTCACAACTCCCTCACCGATGTGCGCACACGCAGAGGTGCAGACGTATACAGCGACCACAATCTGGTTGTCGGCGAACTCCGCCTCCGCCCAGAAGGCATTAGAAAACAAGAAGCTCGTAAAAAATTCTTTAATATTGAGAAGCTAAAAAGCCCGGATATTGCCCAACAATACCAGCAAGAGCTAAGCAACTCTCTCCCTGAAAATGAGACTTTGACTATGAAGCAAATCGCAACTGCATGCTGCCAAGCTGCAGAAAAGACTGTCGGCAAAAAGGAATGCAAGAGAAAGCCTTGGATGAGCGACAGTACCTGGCAGCTGATAGAAGAACGCAAACAACTGAAAGCTCAACTCAACATCTCATCGGTTCCTGAGCACGACCGCATCCTGAAAACCTATAATGCGGCCCATCGACAAGTCAGAAATGCAGTAAGGAGAGATAAACGAAACTTTGCCGAAAGCATAGCAAACGAAGCAGAAATAGCAGCAAACAGCAATAACCTACGCGGCGTGTACACTGCCATTAAGAAGCTAACAAACTCAAAGCCCAACGTGCCCCCCATCAAAGCAGAAAATGGCACCATTTTAACCTCAGATGAAGACCAACTGAACCGATGGGAGGAGTTCTTTAAGGACAACGCCCCCGGCGAAGAAGTGGCGTCAAACTCACGAATAATGCAGAGAAGAAACCCCAACAGAAATATTCCAACAGATCCGCCGTCATACGAAGAGATTCTAGAGGCGATAACCAAATTGAAAAACAATAAATCTCCCGGTCCCTATGACCTTCCAGCAGAACTTCTCAAGTATGGTGCAGATGTCACTGCCCGTATCCTACATCCTATTATACAGTCAGCGTGGATAGGATCCACAATTCCTGGTGAATGGAAAGAAGGGGTTATAATAACTATCCCAAAAAAAGGCGATCTCAGCCAATGCAAAAACTGGCGCGGCATTACATTGCTTAACTCAATCCACAAGGTTCTAGCATTCATCATACTGGCAAGAATATCGCCCACGCTCAACGCACAATTGCGTAAAGAACAGAACGGCTTCATACCAAATCGATCTTCCGTGGACCACATCAATACCCTACGAATAATCATAGAACAGTCTAATGATTGGAGATCGCCACTATATCTTCTCTTCGTTGACTTTGAGCGTGCGTTTGACACAATCTTCCGTGACGCGATATGGAGTGCGCTACAAAACTGCGGGGTCCCAGGGAAAGTCGTCGACATGATTAAGGCCCTCTACAAAGATGCAATGATCAGTGTACGCTTCAAAGGAAAAAACAGCAACAAATTTAGCATAGACAAAGGCGTACGACAAGGGTGCGTCCTATCACCGCTGCTTTTCATAGTAGTTAGTGGGTTACAATGGAGGCTGAATCAGAAACTAAGTGATTTAGACTACGCTGATGATATCGTCTTCACTACTCACACACTAGCTGCTGTTGCCGCAAAACTCCAGCGACTCGAAATCAACGCCCGCGCAGTCGGTTTGAAAATTAACTACGCAAAAACTAAGCTAATGAGACTGCAAACAATGAACATATCTCCTCTCCAAATTGTATCAAATGGCAGCACTACCGTCATTGAGGATGTAGAAGAATTCTGCTACCTTGGCAGCCAAATTACTAAAGATGGCGGCGCAGAATCGGATGTATCTGCAAGGATCTGCAAGGCACGAACTGCATTCCACAGGTTAGGCCGAGTATGGCGCTCTCGCATATTGTCGATGAAAACAAAACTGAGGATTTTTAACACCAACGTGAAATCAGTTATACGGGTCCGAAACCTGGCTTGTCTCTGACCGCATTAACCGACGACTGCAAACGTTTATAAACAAGTGTCTGAGAGTAGTCTGCCGTATCTTCTGGCCAATAACAATAAGCAACGCCGATCTACTGTCACTCACGAACAACACCCCAATCTACACTGAAATTAAAAAACGTAAGTGGGTTGGATCGGTCACACTCTCCGCAGAGAAGATGACAACGTTGCCAAAATGGCCTTCCAATGGAACCCACAGGGAAGCCGGCGCAGGGGGCGCCCTCGACAAACTTGGATGCATACGATTCTCAATGAGAGCTCTTCCACCGCCACCTGGAATGAAATAAGACGTTTAGCGACTGATAGAAGTCGCTGGAGAGCGTTCGTCTCCGCCCTATGCTCCGACTAGGAGCGATACGTTGTGCTTCTGGATGGCTATGGTATTAGTTTTAACTTTTGCGATTGTCAACTAGATGTTCAATTCTATCTAGGAATACAACTAACTAACGTCGATGGCAGTAGTTGTTGCTGTTGTGTTAACAGTGCTTCACCCTATTGAATGGATGAGACCACTCACAAATTGTCATCAAAGTCCCCTAGCTTGAGTCCATGATGACCAGGGCGCATTAAGATCACGGATTGCTTGGTTGCGAAGTCTATCGATCCGTTTGCCAACTAGCCCCACCATCTTTCTGGCGTTATCATCCCATTTGAGTCAATCTTGTCGACGATGTTCCTATGCTTTCGGATAATACCCTCTTACCTGGTAGTAGCAGGATTATTCCTTTGGATTTCCTAAGGGGGAGTATTGGTAGCTTCTTTGAACTTCTCCCTCTTGTTTCAACTTTTCCATATCACTATCTTTGCCTTACGCGGAATTTGAAGCCAAAGCGTGTTCATTGAGAAATTGGAACGCGGACTAGTGATGAGTCAGGTCCTTAACTTTACTGTTAGAAGCGTGCTCGGACACAACGTTTTTGATTAACAATTGGGAGTTTTCTTAAAGTCTACCACTCCGCATTATAAAAGACTCGAAATCGACTACTCCTAACGTTGTATACCGCCCCCTTACGCGGGAAATCGACGCACACTTGCCGTTTATCTATTATTTGCTAGACTTGGGTAAACAGACATACCTGGCGTAGAGGGCAGTTCTTGGTTATCGCTAGCATGCAGCGCTATCGCTAATGGGAATGGACGTAAGCCCTTGCGTCGCATCAAGGTACCTTCGCGGTGAGGGCACCATCCCCTTTAATGGGTCGTACTTTCAAGGCCAAGGGCGAGGAAGATTTAGCTTCGTTTACATAGGTACCTGTCCAGAATTCGTGTACATATTTACATTTAGAGCGAGCAAAACTAACTAACATAGCGATCAACAGTATTACCGATGATGGTTAATAATACTTTAGGCACCATTTTCTAAAAACATTTCCATTACTCTGATCCGTTGATTCGAAAATTAGTATCGCGAGTGCTGATAACCCGTCTGTGGAAATTTGTGCTTTGTGCACAAATTAACAGTCATACATAAGTGTGTGACAAATATACCCAAGATGTGTGAATGACCCAAGACTTGCCAAAGCTATGATGAAAAAAAACATGTGTTTCAAACATCTGTAATTTATTTTTTCTCAATCAAGTATCAGCAACTTCCGCTTAACTGTCTCAAAGAGATTGATTTGAATGAAAAAAAGTGATTCAACTCATATCGTGTTCGTCTCACCTTTAATTATTACTCATATTTTCTATAATTTTAAGACTTACTCTTTTTGGATATATGTATAATTGACGCAGAAATATGAAGTAAAAACAAAACGCACAATAATTTTGCTTATAAAGCGAGACAAACGATTATTGTGTTAGGTTTTTATTGTTGTGTGTCTTATTCGCTGACAGTAATGGGACGTAAGGGGTAAAAACGTGTTGTTGCTCTGTGCTGAGCGCATTTCAGCTAGCGAAAATAAAGAAAGAGAGGAGAGAGAGGAAGAGACCTTTTTGACGCTCATTTCTTCCATAATATTATTGGAAATTTGAACTCATTGAGTTAGGGCGAATTCATCTGCACGTCTATCATGGCGTGTGGCGGTGATCGCGTTGGCACACAGCTGTTTCCGCTACATTTGCAAACGGTTATTCTGCATGAAACACAACTACGCATGCATTCATAAAATGGCAATCCCCCTTTTGACAGTGACAACTTCTTTGTTGCATTGAGTTATTTCTTGTTTCTTGTTTTAGCATGTGTTCGATCTTGCATTTACTGAATTCGCCGTAATTTTTTGTACTGATAAATCAAGTGTGTGCTGCTTGTTTGTTGAGTTTATTGCATCTTTGTTTGTAGTGCTCTTTACAAAAACAATTTCAAATTTTTTTTTGTTCTCATTTCTGGTTTTGTGCATTGGAAAGTAGAGGTAATAATCCCTCGAGTCGCATGAGTCTTTTGAAACGTGTTAAATTGTATGTATGCAGATTGTGTTTGTGATATTTTATGTTATATCTTTTGTTGTTGTTTTAATTTTTTTTTCGCCGCAAGCAATGTACGATGATCCAAACCGACACTTGTTTGGAACGCACTATAATGTTGAGAATTCAGTCGATGCGATTACTTTAAAGCGGATGGAGGTGTTGACTTGTATGAAACGGTAGAACGTGCGTGTTGTTTTTGTGTATTATTTGCTTGTGTGTATTTGTTTTTGATAGAAAATTTAGTATTTTTTGTTTTTTTTTAATGAAAATGATAAACAAATTGTTTTTTCATACACTAAAAACAAAATTTTATTTTGTTTTGGTGATTTCACGAACGCGTTTAAAAAAATAACATTGAAATCAAAAATTTATTATACGAAAAAGCAAGAAAAAAATATTGATAATTAAATCTATAAAGCATTTACTAAAAACATAAAAAAAATTTTTAATTTAAACTGGATCTCAACAAGCACTCAACCGAGTGCAACTTTTTGTGTGATTCTTTATAAATTAGTGAGGATTACAACATTTAAAGTGAAATTGATTAAAATAAATAATTTAAAGGAAAATGAAAAATAGTTCTAAACTGATGAATAAAACCTGAATTATCTTCTTGAAAACAAACAAACAAAAATCAAAACTAACTTAAACAAAAAAAAAAAAAATAAATAAATAACTTAAACGAACTATTGCTTTACGAACTAGCAAAAAAAAAAAACACATCAAAAAAACATTAACAAAGCAGCGTTTTATAAATCACATACATACATACATAACAAAAACTCGAAAGTTGTCTCAAATGCTGTTCGATGTAATAATACAAAATTTGAATCACACATCGATAATGAGTGGCAGTTCATTTAATTAAATAATGAATAAGCTAATTTCGTTTTAGATTTAGAAGGATTGCCTCGAACTATGCTGGATTACAACGGGTCAACACAAAATTTGACTTTGACTTCAAAGCATTAAATTTCAATTCTTTAGGTCGTATTTTGACGAAAAAAAAAATATATGGCATGAAAAAGTTTGCTTTCCTATTTAGGAAACCGCTTGAACGAAATTTTTTAAAATTTGTGGTTTTGATTTTTACTTGAAAATGTAACAATTCAAATAAATATTTTTATTAAGTTTTAATATCGAAATAACTTACAAAAAAGTGGAAAATGATTTAAAAGTGTACACTTTTACTTTTTCTTTTATGTTCATAGGCACTATCTCTCAATAAACCCCAAATATAGTCTCCCATCATGTTTTCATTATATTGGCCTTGATAACGTTGTGCGAAGAAGATCCTAAAAGCTCTGCTTTACTTTTTGGTAAATTAAAATCTGTAATCAAATCATTAAAATCTTCATTACTGATGAAATGATGTTTTGCTTGCTCTGGTGTCGGTAAAAACCCCTATCAGCATTGCTTTTATAAAAACTAAGAGATGATCCACTTCTCTGCGATAATTTTTTCGGTGGCTCTGGTACTGGTCGTGTCAGATCGTGCGCAACTGCTGGAGCAGTAGAAGATTCAAGATCAGGATATTCGATAGGTTTTGCGTTTTTACCTCTACGTCTTTTACTCGGATTCACAATGCAAAAGTAGCAGTCTTTAACGTGGTCTTTTGGTTCTCGCCTATTCTTGGTGTTGCAAATTTCATAGATCTTTTCTCACCTCGACCTAAACCTAAAATATAGAAAGAGAAATCAATATGTCTACTTTATTTAATTTACTATTTAAATAAAATTTGCTTACCTTCGAAACATCTTTTACAATAACTACGAGCAATATGTGGAACCCATGTCTTGTCTTGATTCCAAACAGGACAGCCAAAATATGCTTCGTAGGCTTCACAGAGGATGAGAGATGTATTTAGTTCATATTTTATATCTCAAACTTTAATAAATTACCCACATATATAACAAAAATCATCATATTTACACTTTCGCGACGACATTTTGGGTTATTCTAGATTTGTACAAATCACCTGCTCATCGTTTAGTTATCACTCTAGCGCCATGAGTATTGTTACTATAACTATTACGATAGCAAACTTTATACCGAAAAAAGGTATTTTCTTTTCGTTTTTGTTTATAATAAAACAGAAAATCATGAAATAAACTTTAGGACAAAGAACACAATTTTTTTTGTAGAGTCGTGTTATATGAACTAATATACACGTTTCTTCTTCTTATTAACAATATATTAAATTGTAAAAGTAAGATTATGGAATTTTGTTTTGTTTGCGAATTACTGTGCTGGTACTACTTTTTGCCCGATTCTTTCATTATATCTTTCTAAAAACCATCTACATCCTACGCTTGAGAGATTGTGTTGGACTCTGAATAACCTATGGTGCTCGCCGCTATATACGTAAAATCCCAATCGCGGTTAAGAAGCGAATTTTTTTTTAGCAATTATCTTGATGGCTTCTTTGAAAGCTGTGTTCCTGCTCCGCCCGCTCCGTCTTGTTTTCCAAATCAACTTGTAAGATTTAAATAATATCAAATCTATGCTCTCTAATCTTTTTACAATATCTGAAACAGCTACCCACTTTTCAACAACTTAATAGTTGCTTGTACCAATTTTCATAGTTGTTGTTGTGGCAGTGTTTCGCTCCATTAAATAGATGCGGATCACTCACAAATTGTCGTCAATATCCCCTTAAGGGAGTCCGAGGAAACTTGCAATTTCAATAAGGTTGAACCGAAGAGATATGGATGTTAGAGTAGTTGGTTTCACATTGATATTAAAAATGTGGTTAGTGTCATGTAGGGATCCGTTACAAGCGCGACATACAGTAGGTATGTCAGGGTTGATTTTGTATAAGTAGGAGTTTAACCTATTACAGTATCCAAATTCAAGTTGGGCTATAGTGACGCACGTCACGCTGGAGAGATTGTTTTCTTCAACTACGAGTTTAGGAGTTCAGGGTATTTGTCTATGAGAATGGGCTTCAACGGGATGTCTCTGAGTGGCTTTTTTGTGCTCATTTTCTTCACACGGTGCTGTCTTAAGTTCAGAATTTTTTCATAGTGGTTACAGAGATGATGCCTCAAGTTCCTGGGAGGCGGGGCCTCTTCAATCAGATATCTTCTATTTATTGACTTTTGGCTGGCTCTAGGTCATTAGGAATAAAAACACGCGTTTTTAAGTTTTTCCCCAATATATTTCGGTTGCACATCGGTAACCGTTCTCAAGGGTATATTAATTTACACGTCTAGCTGCTTTGACGTGGAGCATAATACTGATACTCAGATATCTTCTGGGATGCCCTGATTTCTGGGCATTCAACAGAAACTGTTTTTTCAGTATTTCATGTCTCTCCTTTAATCGGAGTATTCTCGCCTCACTGTTTGCCCCATTTGCATTATAAGTGGCCATGAGCGTTTCCTTGTCTTTGCTCCAACTGCTGCCGGCGATGAACTTGAGGTTTTTTTTACGGCTCTGAACTTTAGTTACAATTGCGATTGCGTGCTCGCCAAATCTTGGGTCCAAATCGAACGTCACAGCTATTATTTTTGGATGTAGGATAGTCGGTAGCGTAATGTCATGGACGTGGATGTCCAGTATGACCGATATTAGCTTTGTCCACGTTGTAAATAAGGTCGCCGAGGATTTCGTCGGTGACCAAGGTAAATTTCGCGAGGTGAAAAAACTTGAAAGAATATCTTAAAACCATACTAAATTTATTTGAGTAAAATCTCTGGAAATCATTTGAGTGTATACCTATTTTAGGTGAATAGTTCTTCAAATGTAATTAAATAACATTTCATCGTTTGATGCTAGTTCTGGTATCTTCTATACTGGATGTGACCAACTTAGAGCAGTACATCTGTTAATTTGCAATCTTCATTACATTTTGGATTTCTAGTAATGTATCCTTTCTATTATATATATTCTGTTCTTTATACTAAATAGTCGACGGTTTTCTGTCGGCTTTAACTAAAACTAATAAATAAATATGCCCTTATTTCGTCTTCAAGAGGATTCATCTTCAAGATCTAGACTGTTTTACCTACTACCTGTTCGTGCAAAATTGTTTATATTTTATTCGCAAAATCTTTGCGGCCAATATGTCACAGCCGTTCCATCTTAAACGTTTTTCGCACAACATTGTTGCTTGCAAAATGCAGGTCATGAACGAGCTTCGCGGAATTTATCGTTGTTATTGATAATACTATTTTTAAGCTTTGAACAGCAGTAGAGTTGGCAAGTATTCATGTACCTGTGATATTGTTATTAAAAGATCACAGTAAATGTCAGCAACAGCTTCGAAGAACTCGCCGTGACTAAACGTGACGGAATAGTTATGCGTTGTGTTCTTCACCATTACGTTTATCAATAATGGAATTCAGACTCAATCACGCAATCGGTAGAATTAAAAATAAATAATAAATGTAAGGCGCGATAACCTCCGAAGTGATCTAAGGCCGAGCTTCTCTCCCAATTTGCGTCGTGCTCCTCTTGATTTTCCCTACAAATTGGCCGTACGGGACCTACATGTTTTATGCCGAATCCGAACGGCTTCTGCAAGGCAGATGAGTTTTCACTGAGAGCTTTTCATGCCAAACACTGCCGAGGGGCGACCCCGCTTAGAAAAATGTTCTTCTAATTGAAAAACCTTATTTCTAAAATTTTGATGTTGCTTTGCCCGGGGTGTGAACCAAGGGCATACGGTGTGGTAGGCGGAGCACGCTACCATCACACCACGGTGGCCGGTAGAATCAGCTGTGATTATTTGAACGAATAAGCCTGTGATTTATGCTGTGATTGCGTAGCGGTATCAGCTAACTGTGGGACACTGCACAGCTGTTGATTGATATTGTCACAGCTAATTTTACTGCTGTGATGATTGCGGCTATAGGTACTACGCTTACTGCGATAAATAATCTGCTTACTCTTTCTCTTCAATCCCTTCTCAATCACAGTCAGGCATTAAAATCGCTGAGCAGTCACAGTCTCAAATCACGTTAATTCTCAAAATTCGCGGTATCTGCAGGGTCGATGGTTAATCTGCTTGCTCTTGCACTTCTCAGTCAGTCACGCATAAAAATCGCCCAGAAATCACAGTCGAGAAGTTAAAACTTTGTTACGGCGTGCGTCAGTTTTTAGTATGACTTTTGTTATAATACGTAATCATTCCTTATGTATTACTAATCATCTTCACGCGAGATAAGAATGCGCTTATCTTTTTCTACAAAAGTCTTCGTTTTAATGAATCAGAATTCAAGGCAATCACATAACAAAATCTTGTTCCTACGCTGTTTAGCTGCACAAAATCTAAGTGTTGGCTAAGTCTATTTATGTAGATTTTATCTTTGCATGCATATTTGCTGTTCATATTTTTTTTGTGTTTAGCTCTTTCTATTTTAGGTTGTTTTATTGTTATCGCTTACATTATATGTATCATACTTTATTTTATCATTTTGTTCTGCTGCATTTCCACACTTCCATGTTAATCAGCGCATTTATTTAGGACATAGAGCGTTGAATAATAAAGAGTTTATTGTCGTTCATTGGCTTGTACAAAATCAGTAGATTTTTTCATTTTGTTTGTTTTGAAACCGAGTTAAATAATTGCGTGATAATACGAAAGGCAAAGATTGGACATCAGAGATGGGGGTAGTGCACTAATGCATCAGCCTTCACTCACAGTTGAGTGGGAATATACAGAAAATATCAGCCTCACTCAGCTATAATGGTAGTGAAGCTGAACAATTTTTCACTAAAATTTAAAAGCTGTGCCCGTATCGTGTATTACGATCACGGAGCGAAAACCATTTTCACTCAAACGATAGATCTAATAAGTACTAATAGTCCGGCTCGAAAGACCACATCTAAGCTTTGGTGATTCGGAGGCCGATAGTTTTTTTTATAAATATATTATTTCTTATTTTAGTGGACTGTATTTTATTTTATATGTTTATTTTATTTGTTTGTTCTTGTAGAAGAACAGAGGTCGCTATGCACCTGTTACACTTTTGTATGTAATTATTGGGGTCGAGCACTTGGGCTCTAAGTTATTGGCTGCGTTTTGAGACACCTTATTTTGCTATGAGAAACCCCGCTTTGGGGTAAAGATTTTAAACTATGTATTTAGAATACTTCAATAACGAGTTGAGAATCACAAGCGCACTCCATGACTTATGAAACAAATGAAAGAAAAATGTTCATAGTTTAAGTCACTTAAACATACTCGCCCGCCTAGACGGCTTAATCGTCTAGTGAAACTTCACTACGAGCCAGTTATCCGGCTCGAAGGACCAATTTTCGGTCTGATGAGTGCGTCTGAAACCGGCAGTGGGTTGGCGCACAACGGTCGATCTTGTAAGTGATGGATCACTGGGGAAATAAATAAAAGAAACACAGAGGGGTTTCCTCGCTATAATATTAAATTGATGTAAAAATGTACAGCTCAGACAGTATATGGAATAAGTTTACCTGTGGACGATGTGTTCTGGTCGATGGTTGATCGAAGAAGACCGCGGTTGTTTCGTTGATGACAACCGCTAAGCCGTGTAAAAGTTCTCCGATTTCGAAAGGGGAAAGACACTCACACAGTCACACCCACATATACGTGCATGGGTGCTGCAAACTGCACACATACACATGCATGTGCATGAAACACAGTTGAGTGGTAGTGAATGAAATTGTAATGCAGTCAAAATTTAGTGCACTACCCGCAACTATATTGGACCTATATACATGTACTTATGTACATCTTAATATTGAAAATGTGCCTTCTAGCTCTAATGCCGGATGCGCCTTTTATATCACAACGAAAAATGGGAACGTCATAGTGCTCAAAGTAGAGCTGTGCATTGTGATATTGATAAACCTTTGACGGGTTGATGGTGTAATCTGTGTGTTTAGATTGCTTGCTGACTTGAGCTCAAAGTTCACAAAGTGCATGTTCACACCAACCAACATTGAGCTAATGTCAAAATTTGTTTCTATTTTTGTAAAAACCTGTTATACTTCGAGATTAGTGTTGGAAAACTATCAGTGGTCAACGCTATCGAGTGTTTGCGATAGTTTTGAATTGACTATGGATAGCTTTTAATTTAGGTTAATTGGGCTGAGTCACTAGTCTGCGGTACCAAAGGAAAAGTAAATAACTTCATTAGGAACAAAAGAGCATCGGTAGGCTGATGTTACACTAAGCGTTGCTTTTAGAGATTCCGAGGCAAGTAGAACCGAAGGAACGAATTAGACACCCAGTCAGAACACCATTTTCAGAAAAACGAGGGATGTTTCATCCACCCAGAGAGGCTGCGGACGCAGACTTATAGATCCATTTTATTTTAACTTAGTGGTTTACGCATATAAGTAAGATAGAGAACGCAGCATGCTTCAATAGACGCTTGAATAATCTATGTACATAGATCTCATTTATCTAAAAGCTCGTATGTATGACATATTTTTTTGTCCAAAACCGCCAATATGGCTGCCAGCCAATCAGATATGTCCTAGGAATTCATTGCAAAATGCCTCGCTTTGGATGCGAGGCACAAAACGAAATAAACTAACAAAGTGCAACAACAAAAAATGGAATAAAAAAACGACAAAATAAAAGCCCAAAATATTCCTTTGTCCTGATAAAGAACAAAAAACTCTCGATAGTCACACAAAACTATCGATGGCGGGAATAGTACCGGACTATCGATAGTTTGCCAACACTATTCGAGATATCCACCGGTCTATAATCAAGGTTCAAACCAAACAAATGTGTTCTAAATTAAGTTCAAAGCTTCAAGTCTCTGGCAATCGAGAACTAACTTAAAATTCGCCTGCAAAAATTTGCAAGTTCGGACGATGCTTTTAAATATCACTTTCCGGCGCCACAGGTCAGTTTTCCCTCATGTTGCATTGTCATCGGGTTCTAAAATATGTAAGTTTCAAGACTTCGCGGATAATCACGATTTCGACTTGTTATAAATGAGGTAATAACACCGATATCAACCCTGGATAAATCCTGCGGAGATCCAAGATACCGAAATCCTTTCGCCTTGCTTGGCAAATGCTCATCATCATCCATGCAACTGTAGCGGGAAGGATTTACCAGTACATTGAGACCTACTGCTTGGACTGCGATTGAACAGTGTCCCTTAAAAACCTCCATCATCATTGATAGATAAACCTTGGTGAAACCAATAATTTTGGCAGACCGCCTCCTACAGGCCACAGGGGTACTACCCCTCTACCCACCGTCTTCTGAGCTGACAAAGGTCGAAGTTGGTGAGAAATGGTCATTCCCGAAGTGATCAATGAACTAGCCGCAGTCGCCTTGTCTGTCAAATCCAACATATGTACTTTGTTCAACATGACATTCAGTGAAAAGGTGGGTGTTGTTCTAAGAGTGCTGCCGATGCCAACCAACGCTGTCCGGTGTACTGCAACTAAAATTTTGGCTGGACTAACACCTTGGAAAGAGTCCCTCTGCTTCTAGCGCTACTGTACCAGGGTCCTGAGGTCCTCGTTTAGCTATCCTTTATATTGGACCTCCCCCAACGTTGCCAAAAAAAAAAGGATTCCTTTGCCTTGCTTCGGATAGATAGGGTTAAATGAATCACATAAATTAGCGCATACCTCCCTGTTTGCTTGTTTTTCATTGCCGCGCCTACGAAGATCTTAAACTATTTTACTATTAATTACAGTGCTTATCGGACGGTGTTCGAAGACGCAATTCTTGTTTTATCTCGGAAAATCTCAGTATATCTGCTGTCAAGGGTTCGGAATATAGCAGAATGGTACTAGCGTAATCACGGCGGTTTAAAGGTATATTTACATAAGCGTAGGATAGACGAGTTTCCTTTCTCTTCACACTGTCACACCGAATTGGAAAACGCAGAACACGTAATGTTTCACTACGCTCGTTTTTTCGGCGAAATAGTCTCTGTACATAGAGTTTTTGGAGAGGATCCTTTCATATGAATTTATCTTTATAATGCCCTTTCAAGTTATGACGCGATCACGTGGATTAGAATATACCCGCGGTAGGTATGCCTGTCGTAAGAGGCGACTAAAATACCAAATCGATTCAAGGCGTTGCCAGCGCAATATATAGATTATCCAACCCAACCCAATTGTCAATCAGGCGGCCACCGTGGTGTGATGGTAGCGTGCTCCGCCTACCACACCGTATGCCCTGGGTTCACAACCCGGGCAAAGCAACATCAAAATTTTAGAAATAAGGTTTTTCAATTAGAAGAAAATTTTTCTAAGCGGGGTCGTCTCTCGGCAGTGTTTGGCAAGCGCTCCGGGTGTATTTCTGCCATGAAAAGCTCTCAGTGAAAACTCATCTGCCTTGCAGATGCCGTTCGGATTCGGCATAAAACATATAGGTCCCGTCCGGCCAATTTGTAGGGAAAATCAAGAGGAGCACGACGCAAATTGGAAGAGAAGCTCTGGCTTCGATCTCTTCGGAGGTTATCGCGCCTTACATTTTTATTATTTTTTTTTTATTGTCAACCTCACCTACCCGTGGCGAATTCTGTTTTATTAACAACCGAGGCCTTGGCGACCCCGAACTTCTGATTGATCTAGGCCTGGGAGGGTGGAATGGCCTAGAAGGTTTCATGTTGTTCCCGAGATGGTCGGACTAGTACCTTTATGGTGCTTGTTACCCGAACGTACCGGATCTGCATTCAGCGAGGGACCATCAACATCGATAACACTCCACAAGGACTTTATAGTGTCCTTATCGATACAACAACAACAACAACAATGCGATTGATGCATATTGAAAGGGCACATGCGAGGCAGTGGCAATTGAATCGCCTTTCCTCCCCGTGACGTTAGGCTAACGGCCGACACAGGAACTGGATTAGCCTGGTTTCATTGGGGCACTTGAGGGTAGTGTGCTACCCCAATGTCCAAGAGCAAAAAATAAAACCTTTTAAAAAGGCCCCATACGTGAATATCGGTTCGTTGACTGTGCTCTGCATAACATCGGTGATATGCGTTGACAATCCAAAATTTTTTTTCCGTACATTACTTAGACAACTTGATAAGCATGCGCAGCGAACGAGACACACTGTATTTTAAATTGCAAGCTGGTGGAACTGTATATCAAAATAGCTGTATGAGACATCTTTTTCTAGGAAAGGTGTATAAAAAAAACAACTTTTCTGAAAAAAATAAAAAAAAAATATTAAAGAAATATTCCTTCAATCCCCTATTTTGATCAGATATTTTTATTTTTATTGTTGCTTCACACATGAACTGAGATTCCCTATTCGTCATTGTGCTACTTGAAAAAATAAAATATGTACGTGAAAATATTTTGAATTTCTACACGAAAGAACCGAGCGCTCCTTTATAAGGCATATGTACCTGATACTCAACAAACAAATATGCAACAAATAACAATAAAACGAAACAGGAAAAATTGCTATTGGCCTAAAAAACGTCGTTTGTCAAGAACTTGACAACTTTTTTGTAATGCCTTGAATATATCTTTCTACATAAAAGTCCACCAGAACCAGGCAAGCAAACACAAGAAACAATCAACCAGACATCAAATCGAAGACACCTTATCAGCTACAGTTGGTGCAAAGAAACGGTGCAACATGGTGAAAAAAGAGGTCAAAAGAAGCAGATAGTTGTGCCAGTGCTAACTCCAGTTGGCTAATGCGAATTATGTAGCCAAAGAAGGAAACTACAGTAGCACGTACTGCGGAGCTTTTTGTGTGCTGTTGTTGTTTAGTTATTATTAAATGTGCAAAGATTGTTGCCTTTTGCTGATGTTTACTACTGCAATGTGCGCTTGATGCCGGTGCCAATGTCGTGTGTGTGGTGTTGCGCTGCTTAGCATACGAAAGTACTTAAGCAAAGTAGGGGTGGGTAATGTTGCAATTTTGCAGGCGTTGATTTATCAGCGCAAACGCAGTTCCAATGTTTGAACACATTGCGTTTGCGTAAGTGTTGTTAATAGCACAAAATGCTATGTATCGATGTATCGATTTCGAACAAAACAAAAAAATCCATAAAATAGTATACACTTTCCGTCTTCTTCTTCTTCAAGTAGAAAGAGAAACTCACTCATGCTTTTAAAATATACCAATTACATATCTTTTGGGGATCAAAAAATTTAATTTTATAAAAGTCACCCAATTCTTAACTATTGTAAGGTGGGTTTCGTCAAAGGGTCGGGTATCTAGCACTCAGTCAATCCAAAGTCGAGAAGGCGCTTATTTCCTTCATTAATGAATATACGTGACTATGTTGATAGTATTTGATTCAGATGTACATCCATGCACACACAGCGTGGCAGAGAGTTATAACTAGTTATAAAATTGAACTGGAACTGTAACCAACTGCTGATTGATGGAAGGGATGACAGGCGTAATATCGATGCACAGCGTCCGGTTACCGGTGGACAGGCGGCGAAAAACGGGTTAACGGTGTATCAGTTGGCGGAAACCTTGCAGGGGACTAGTGTCTTTTCGCCAAGTTGACGGATTTACAGGCGATTGGTAGCGTTGATGGCTTGGGGGTGTGATGATCCAACCCGATGAAGATCTGGATCGGTTTCTCACCAACCCGGCGGGTCGTAGATGAAGAAACGGTGTATTGATAGATGCCGGTGGATCGATTTCAGAGCAGCTGAAGGTTGCTGAAATCGGTATACGGAGCTACTGGCAACGGACTGAAATCGATGGTACCCAGTTACTTTATATATTGACCTGGCCCCTTTGGTACGGGCCGGTGGACGCACCTGTGTCTGAGAGAAGGAGGAAGTAGGAACTGGGGTCCTTCACGCTCAGTCTTAGGACACACAAAAAAGTAGTGAGCGACCGAGGACACCGACTGATCAAAACTGGCTGGCCTGTGCAAGATAAGGTAATTAAGTCTGTTCGAGCAAAGTGTTTGCGTACAGAATTCCCTTATCGTAGGTCGCGCCTTCGATACCCTATCAAATGTAAATTCTTTTTACTTAAAATAAGTTATTACGAGCCTGACCCGTGCGCATCTTGCGCAACCAATATAAATTAATATTATCAAATATTAACAGAAATCAGCTGTTCTATTAACTTATAGCTTGCGCTGTCATCTAGCATACAACGCAGGTTGTGCAGCCATCTAGCGTACAATAGCAACTGCCGGTAAAGCAGTGCAAATATTCACAATAGTGCCATAGTACAAATAGATTTCTTTGTGTGCTCAAAATCGTTTATTTTTAACAAATTATTTTAATAAAATATAGCTAAACAAAAGCACTACGACCAAAATTGCCCAAAGCTCGCTAATAGCCCGAATCTCCATCTTTACAACCAAAACTTTATTTATAGATTTGGATTCCAAATAAGAGCAATTAGAAATAATATGTATGATAAGTAATTTGAGAAGTTCGCGCACACACGGTAAGGCAACTGTCGCGCGAATGAAATGCTTGGGCGTGACTACTTGCATTTTGTCGTTGCATTCTCGTTTGCTTGCTGATTGCCGTACAGTGGGGTCGTATGTGGTGGAATGTGGGGTGGTGATGCTACTGCTGCTACTATTACCAACGCCTACCTAAGCTCCAAAAATGTGTTCATGTGTCTTTCTCTAAGGCCACCAGCTTTCAACCCCCTTACTTCCATATTTCAGCTGATGAGTTGCCCTGTGTTATTGAATATGTTGATCTAGGGTTATTTTTGACTCCAATTTACCAAATATATGTTATAAATATCAGCAAGGGTCTATAGTTTTCTAGATTTCATCAGTTGATACGCCACAGACTTTAACGGGTCTTCTTACATCATAATGGTTAAAGCTTGCCAATCTGCAATCATTTGAAGCAAGAATACCTGTTCAGTTCAACATGCCCGTGATTGAACTCACTGCATGCTCTTTGGACAGAGTAAGTTCAAACTAAAAATAAAAAAAAAAAAAAATATCTAGTCAACAAATTTAATTCAGATATCTACTTGGCATTAGGGCATAACGTGAGTTACGTGCGTTGCTTTGTCGCAGCTAACGATTTGTTATCAGCTCATTAACGCAACGCAACGCTGCGCTATCCAGAGCTATCGCAAACCATTCGATATCAATGCTGTATGCACTGAACGCTTGAGAATTTATTGCAATTTTTTTTTAAAGGAAAGCTAAAAAAATTATAAATAAAAATGTAATTTTATCATTTTCTTTTTAATTTTACACGCTTCGACTTGCATTTGTTTACACAAAGCCAATCAACTTGTTGCCAGAGTTTTGCAGATACGTACAAGCATATTTGGCTTGTATACATACTTATAGTCCGGCTGATCGTTTATTTCTCTTTTTAAGGCATGTCGAATAGACGCAAACGCAGAAATGCTTCGATTTTCCTTTTCCAGCAAAGTCATTAAGCCAAATGGTGGTGCACAAAGTGAGAAAACTGGTGAAACAAGTCTAGCCCGTTGACGCTGACTGGCCACTCAACCAGACTAGACAGAGACAGCATAGACAAGATACATACATATGTATGTTTGCTGCTTGAAAAGGGTGTCAATTTGAGTAGGGATCAGCTTGACGATTTTCTTAATCTTTTGAGGAAATTTTCCATAACAACTTTAGCTTACCATTTATTGGTAGATACAAATACCTTCAGTCCATTCCCATTCCCGAAAACTGGCTTTAACTAGATTATGCTCCACTGAACTGACACTTTGTTCCTCTAGACGACAGTTTTTCCTTCAGGCACTTCATGGACCATTTGGCAGCGATTGATGCTGAAATCAAAAACGTGCAAACATCGAACGTAAAAATTTCTTCAAAATCTTACATATCTAAAGGAAGAGGGGATCTAACTCAGTCACAGGCCAATTTTACGACATTAACGAGGTCACAGACCACAGCTCTAGGTATTTTATACTCTTTGAACAGAGTGCAGGTGTAGGTACGTCTAAACTGAAAACACTGGTTCAACCTAATATTTGTGCCCGACGCAAGTCCCATATCGTAATCTCTAAACTTAACAGTATCGGCCTTTTTAAACGGTTTTATTTAGCTTGACTTGACTTTCCGATAAGCTACAAGCTTAAAGCTTGGAATACAGTTCAGAACCCGGTGACAATGCAATAATAAGAAAAAAAAACTCGATAGGTGGCGCATGGATCGAAATATTTCAAAAATTGTATTTCTGGTCCGATTTGTTTCATATTTGGAACACATAATACATACAAGAATAGAAAGCGACCTATGAAGAAAATCGCCGGTAGGTGACGCAAGGATCGATATATTCAAAAAAATCGTATTTGCGGTCCGATTTGGCTCATATTTGGAACAAATATTACATACATGAATAAAAAGTGACATATGGAAAAAATCGCCACCAGGCGGCGCAAGGATCGAGATATTAAAAAATCGTATTTTTAGTCCGATTTGGCTCATATTTGGAACACATACAACAGCGCACGCTCGATAACGTGAACTAATTCAAACCAAGGCAGTTCACGTTAGCAAAAGTATTCACGTTTTGGAATGCCCAAAAAGACTAAGTAAATATATTTTTTCACATTTAAATATTTTATTCTTGTTTTCGTTACATATTAATTGAAAATTAAGTCATACGATGGTTTTATTAAAAAAAATCAGTCATCTTTTTTTGTATCTTCTGTTTTTCTAAAACTTGAAGCTTTCTCCCTTAACCGTCTTAGCACACTCATATCATTTGATCGACGTCTTCATGACCTATTAACGCCTTGCTGAAAATTTCAACCGCTTCAGTCGGCTTAATTTGCTCCAGTTGCTCTGATACGCTGTCATCATCGGAGTCGTAATAACCTTAAAAAACAACCAGTTAAACTTAAAAATAGGACAAAACTTAAAAGGAATGCTTGAAAATAACCGACGTCATCCAGGCGGATTTCGAGCTCTTATAGTCGGTGGGACACTGAAAGTTTTTAAAGCAGCGTGGATTCATCGCCTTTCCAATTACCAAAAGCTTAAGCTTGTGGGATCCAGTGGCGTTTGACCAGCATAAAAACGTGATTCGCTGCCTCTTGGACCTTACCCCTGGGGCTTTCTTCTCCAAACTTGACGCGTACTTTTTCTCTAGCAAAAGTCTCCAGAATAACCCCGACTCATCAGCATTATATAACTGATCGTTGCACAACTCCAATTCGGCCATTTTAGCTTTAAGTTTAAACGGATCAACTAGCTGTGGTTGCGAAGACAGTTTTTCGCCTGATATTTTAAGAAGACGAATACCGTACCTCTTCTTGAATTCTTGGAGCCATCCATCACTAGCGAAGAAGTTTGCTTCATTTTCTTAAAATTTTGCATGCAGTGTTTTTGCCTTTTCTTTCAACATTAGAGCACTTACTGGCCAGTTTTTATCTCGCATTCGGATAAACCAGCGATAAAGAGCTCTCTCCATTTCGGGCAACTCTGAAGAACGCAGTGTTTTTCTATTTCCAGGTCCACAATACGTGTTGTTTACGCATTTTAAAATCACTTGCTTTTTCGCTTTAATGTAACAAATTGTTGATTTAGCAACATTATATTTCTTTGCGAAAATCGTCGCAGATGAGCCTTTTTTTTTAAAAGCCGAGAATTTTGGCTTTTTGTTTTAATATCAAGCACACGGGTTTTTTAGAACTCATTTTCACCAGAAAACATAAGACGAAACACTTTGCAAAACCAAAACCGCGACTGAAATATTTTACTCCTTATTACGAATAAAAAGCCTATTTTATAATGAGTGGTCCCCAATTTCAGAATTCGTTGAGATCAATGTAAACTACATTCAAATAATTGTAACGTTTATTGTTCATGTTATAGAGCTTTTTAGGTTTGTTCACGTTTTAGAGTAGTCAATGCACAAAAATGTCTGTTCACGTTTTGGGGTGTTCACGCTTTAGAGCGTTCACGTTATCAAGCGTGCGCTGTACATACAAAAATAGAAACAACTTCATGAAAAAAAATTCCGCTCGGTGTGGCAAGGATCGAGGTATAAAAAATACTCGTATTTGCGGTCCGATTTGGCTCACATTTGGAACAAATATTCCATACAGTCCGGTAGAAGTGACATCAAAATATTTTGGAGTTCGAGGAGGGACAAGTATACGAGGCGCAGAGTCGAGTAGAATCTTTGGAAGGATTGTGTGACCTAGATTGTAACAAATTGTCAGGAAAGAGTCCTTGAACAATCAGCCACTAAATGAACTAAATACAATCAGCCCAATTCTAAACGAAAATTTCGTGCGAGTTTTTTCCCTTCTCCCATTCCTCGTATTCTAAATAAAAATTCCTTGTGAGTTTTTTCACTTCTCCCTTTCCTCCTATTCTGAACAATGTTCGAAAAAGCGGAAACCGGTTATGAGAGAAAAGTAGGTATTATGAATGTGAGGGAGAGGGAGATTTCTCTGCCATTTCATAGAAGTTTTTTCACTAGTTAAATTAAAGGGAATGCATCAAAATAGTTAAAGGAAATTGGTTATTTTAAGAAAGAACACTTATTTTTAAATTTGTGCTAAACTATGTATTTACATTCTACCACAATATTCTCACTGTTAATACAACAACAACAACAATCACAATATTCTTTAAGTCGAAAAATATATCATAAGCAACGGAAGAGCTCTTCGCATATTTGATGCAGCCATCCAGAAATTGAACAGGGATTTTTTAAGAAGGCTTAAATAGATTTTGGCATATGGCGAAAGGCGAACTCAACTCGACTTGGCCGCCAGAAAATTGCTTTGCAGAATGAATGCAGGCAACTCCGGCGGATTTGTGTTATTCTTCTTATGCTCCTCCTCTGTTGATGTTGCTGTGGCACCAATTCATTACTAATTTCAGTGAATACCACATGAAATGCAATAATGTGCATTGTTTATACCTTATTTCTTAATTTCAAACAAATTGGCAACAATAATTAAACTTTAAAGTTTTTTAAACAAAATAAGAAACGATATTTCAATTGACAAAACAGCTTACTTCGAAAATTCGAAATTCCTATTCCCCAATTATTCTTCTCCCTAGGAAAAAAGAATTGGAGGAATTTTTCCGCGGGAATAAAAAAATCCGCGAGAACAAAATTTCGCGAGAATATTTAGAATTGGTCTGAATGAGAAATATTAGGCAATTAAATAAGGACTGAAAACTTCAAAATAAAATAATAAAAAAAAGTTTTAAGTTAAACGGTTTTATTGAAAACAATACTTACATGAAGTAATAATAATACTAAAAGCTAGAAAATAATTAGGGCGTTGATCAGAAAATTAAATGTAAGCGTTGGGCGCGTCAAATTTCTATTGATAGTCATATATAAGACCAACTGAACCTTAATCAGGTTATACTACGCCTCACATTTTTAGAAATTTCACGCGTGCAACGCGTTTATTTAATTGTCTGATCAACGCCCTAGATTGATGAGGAGTGTGATGACTAGTACCTAGGACCTACCTAATTATTTTCTAGCTTTTAGTATTATTATTACTTCATGTAAGTATTGTTTTCAATAAAACCGTTTAACTTAAAAATGGTTTTTTAATTATTTTATTTCTATGTTATTTTCATGTAACAACATGTTTAACGCGCGTTGCCTTATGACAACCTCGGGGGGATATGGGTTAACCTAAAGCGGATTTACTCCTGAATTTTGCTTTAAAGACTGGGATGATGTACTTCGAAGATAAGAGCTCATAAATGATGTATGCAGAATACATTAACAGACCCGCCACAAAAGTACCTTTTACTAGTGCACTAACATCCTCATCTCAACGTTTTTTGCAACCAACTCGTTCAGTGAACGTTGGAAAGTAAAACTTCCACGCAAGTTATAAAATAGCACTTGGTGTAGTTGCTGCTGTTATTGTTGTTGCGTAGGACGGAGTAATGAACCTCCTCGTAAGTCCAACTCATCGTTGTTGACTTTCTTCCGCTTTCAGCAGTTGTTGTAAGTGCATTTCTGCGTATTTTGTTGTTTTTTGTTAACTTGCTTGGTTGGTGCCTACTGATCACTTGGCTACGTTGGACGATGACGATTGGTCGGTCATTAGCCATCGCAAACAGGATTTTGTTTTCTTGTAAGTGTGCTGGTGATTGAACAGCGGAAATTGTTATCGATTTATGATAGCAATGAACTTTATAATTTAAACTTTTGTACTTTATTATTGTTTTTGTGTTGTGACTGTGCGTGATACTGGGATTTCCTTGCGTAAGTCAGTGAGCCAACTATCTATGGTGATGCACATGCGCACACTGCTTGATGATGTGGCTGCTCATTGATTGCAACACTGATGCATTTTATTTTTATTGCCACCAGCACTTTTACTTTTGATTAAATAAAAAAACTCGAAATTTTTTCGCTAATAAAATCCCACTAATGCAGGAGTAAAAAAATCTACACTTACCGTATTTGATAGTCATTTATTTTCACAGCTGCGTAATAAACTAGTTAAGAGTTGCAAAGGCTATATGTTAAGTATGCAATTTAAGCTGTACATATGTATATACACTAGCGTGGGTCGATTTGTATGGACGAAAGTTAACCGATATCGCGCCATCGATTTTTCGATAGGATTTGGGCTCAGGAAAAAAAAGTTCCACTACACATACACAAAAAAATAATTTTCGAGCCTGCGAAATTTAATTTTTTTGACTTTTTTCGACGTTGATTTTTACGGTTTTTTTCATGACCTACTAAAAAAAATTTCATTTGATTGTAAAATTTTCATGTGCATATACCCTGTCCGACCCAAAAATGTCCGCTAAAAACGTTGGCTATAACAGTTTTTTAAAAAAAAAAAAAGAAAACAACATACGACAATTTTTTTAGTAGGTCACGAAAAAACCTTAAAAATCAAAGTCGAAAAAAAGTCAAAAAAATGAAATTTCGCAGATTCGAAAATTATTTTTTTGTGTATGCGTAGTGGAACTTTTTCCCTGAGCCCAAATCCTATCGAAAAATTGATGGCGCGATATCGGTTAATAAATCGACCCAGTCTAATATACACATTTGTTTTTTTTGTTTGTTTGTTTGTTCATAAATGTATTTGTTAATGTTTTTCAAAATCTCCATTTCCAGCTAATGCGCGATTTATTAGCAAATTTTTGCAGAATTATGAAATATTCATACACAATGTACTTTGTGTGCTAAACTAGTTTGCCCCAATGAATTTTAAATATCTATCTGATTTTTGCTTGTGCTTCGGCTGATGCTGTGTTGAGTTTTTGGTACATACTACATATACATATTGTAATGAATTTAGGTGATTTCTGATAATTATGCACCGCCTGCTAACGTTCGAATCGCTGAACTGTCGAATAAATAACTAAAATATTCAGTATTGCAAAATGGTCTTTTTTGGCCTACTTTGGAAGTAGTACTTCACAAATTAAATTATGCGTCACTACTACTGTGTTTAAATCAAACAGATTCGTTATTCCTCATCTTGCGCTGCTTTTATACTCTCTGTTGCCTCGTTCGCATATTTCTCTCAATGTTTAGACTTTTCACGACATTGCCTTCATTGACAGTTGTATCTCATACTTGGTTATTTAGCTATATGCGTGTGTATGTGTGAGTAACAACTTCTGCTATTAGCTTCGGGCTACATATATGTGTGTGAAATATTGTCTCTGCTTCAAGCTGCTGGTTATGTGTATCGAATATTCTTTGTTGTCTTGTACATAAGTGTGGCTGCTTGCTGTTTTTGTTGTTGTGATTATTTACTAACAGCATAGTGATGCTAACATTCGCCAGAATATGTAAAATACTCCGTAATGGGGAATATTATCGCCTCATTATGTAGATGGTGTTCTGGGGATATAAGAAGACAGCCCGTAGTGGTTCTGAAGGCGGTAGTTTGGCAGGCCTGTTGTTGTTGTTGTAGCGATAAGGTTGCTCCCCGAAGGCTTTGGGGAGTGTTATCGATGTGATGGTCCTTTGCCGGATACAGATCCGGTACGCTCCGGTACAACAGCACCATTAAGGTGCTGGCCCGACCATCTCGGGAACGATTTATGTGGCCACATTAAACCTTCAGGTCATCCCCTCCCTCCCCAACCCCAAGTTCCATAAGGAGCTTAGGGTCGCCAGAGCCTCGTCTGTTAGTGAAACAGGATTCGCCGCGGATAGGTGAGGTTGACAATTGGGTTTGGAGAAGCTATATGTTGCGCTGGCAACCGGGTTGCGCTACACAGCCCCTTGAATCTGGTATTTTAGTCGCCTCTTACGACAGGCATACCTACCGCGGGTATATTCTGACCCCCCCTAACCCGCTAGGGGAAGGCCTGTAATTTCTGCCAGTGAGTAGCCTTTAGGCTTGGTGACCATATCGCGGACGCGTAGCATGCAATCGGCCAGCCAATTGCTTTGTAAGTGGTAATGAGCGTTTCTTTATTTTTAACACAAGTATAGCCGGCAAGAGGTTTGAGGATTTTATTACGGCTCTGGATTTTCGGTACAATTGCGGCTACTACATGCTCTCCAATATGTAGATCCTGATCGAACGTCACTCCCAAGAATTTGGGGTGTAAGACAGTCGGTAGCGTGGTGCCATCGACGTGGATGTTCAATATTGTCGACATTTCACGCGTCCATGTTGTAAATAAGGTCTCAGACCTTGGAGCCAGAGTGTTCTGTATGGATTCCCTGTTTTTCAAAGAGTTCTATACGTAATGCACATCTAAAAATTTCGCGATATTCTGAGCGTAGGGACCATTGCATCTCGTAGTTGCAATACTGGGGTTCGTATGAATAATTACTTTTATATGCCCTGTCATGTTTCTGTTCTTGATTCTATAAGAAATTACAATCTAAAATCAATTGATTGCAATCACAACCCCGTTGCAATCGTTCATTGAAAGCATGCCTCAACTACCATCACACATCAACACATCAACAAGCAAGCATCGGCTACAATCATTGATTGTACAAAAATTATTATTGCAATCAATCTCAAAAAACAGTCACAGCTTCAGCCGGACACATTTGTTCATGAAAACAAGTGAATTAGAATCTGCCAAATAAGCGCAAAAGTCTGCATCAAACCAACTGAAAATAAGTCTTATTCGTTAGTAGTTATTTGAGTGTTATTCAACATACCTTAAATATCAAAAAACCTCTAGTTTCGTCTTTTATGGCACTATTTTATACTTTCTTAATCGGAAGTATGTTTATACGTACAAACTGACAGAAGTGCATATAATGTATCCAAGTAACAAATGATTGCATTTTTTATGATTGCAATCATAGACTTTGATTGCGTCTCTAAATTCATTGCAATTAAGTTGTTGCGAACGAAGTGAAGGTTGATTGTAGATTGTATATTTTACAATCATAGAAAAGCAATCAAATTTGCAATATTTGATTGAAAATTGATTATAGATTATTAATTTTACAATCATACAGTCTTACAAAAGTTTGATTGCAATATTTGATTAGTTGAACCCAAATGTTCTGTATGATAAGGCCGTCATATGTTAAGAATAGCTCAACTTTTTGTGTTTCGCTTTAAGGTGCTTTAAAAACAGATAGTTATTTTTGAAACTATGAACTATGTACCTTTGCCCCAATAAAAATTAAATCATTTGTTTAGAATTCGTTAAAAATCGCTGTGTTGCACAGATCAGCCTTGAGTTCTATGTATCACCACTTTGAAATATTTAAGCTTTAAGTTAATCAAAATTTTACAAAATGATGGGCATAAATATTGTGCCACCGTTTGCCTTATTTCAAGGTTACGTGTTTACTACCTAAAATCATACGTATAAAATTCCATATTCGTTAATATAACAGGCAGACTAACATAAATACACAGGCACTTACATAATAACATTTCATTTTTTCTGTGTCAATTTTGTTTGAGAGTCCAACGCACATTTTTTATACCTGGAGTAGGCAACAAAGAATATAATCCTACAAACATGACACACCAGATAACATTTGAAGACAAGTAGCAAATTCGCCGCAGCCGTTACAGCCGCCAAGCAGTCATTATTTTGGACTGCTAAAAAAAATGTTGTGTTCTCAAGTTGGCGTATACTTCATTGTGCATAGCGAAAATCTTGATGTGTGTAGAAAAAAATAACGAAATTTTCTTTATTTCATTTAACACACAGTTTCTACAATGTGCATTAGGGTGGGTCGATTTGTATGGACGAAAGTTAACCGATATCGCGCCATCGATTTTTCGATAGGATTTGTGCTCAGGAAAAAAAAAGTTCCAATACGCATACCCAAAAAAATAATTTTCGAGCCTCTTTTTTTCGACTTTGATTTTTAAGGTTTTTTTCATGACCTACTAAAAAAATGTTCAAAAAACTGTTACCGACAACGTTTATAGCGAGAATTTTTGGGTCGGACAGGGTATACATGAAAATTTTACAATCAAATGAAACATTTTTTAGTAGGTCATGAAAAAGACCGTATAAGTCAAAGTCGAAAAAAAGTAAAAAAAAATTAAATTTCGCAGGCTCGAAATTTATTTTTTTGGGTTTGCGTAGTGGAACTTTTTTTCCTGAGGCCAAATCCTATCGAAAAATCGATGTCGCGATATCGGTTAATAAATCGACCCAGCGTAATGTGTATACTAATATTTGTTGTTATTAACATAAACATGTTTTGCCATTAATTTCGCGAATAATTTATTATTTTAAATTAATTTTTATGTTCTATTCGTCTTTTTATACTATTAACTCTGATTGGATAACGGTTGGTTGTACAGGTATAATGGAATCGGCATAGATATATATCCATATATCAAAGTCATCAGTATCGAACAAAATTTGATTGAGCCGTAATCTATATCTTTGCAAAAAAGAGCTTTATATCAATGGTATTTCATTTCCCAAGTGGATTTATAACAATAAATTGGAAAACTTCAAATTTTAAAAAATGGGCGTGGCACCGCCCCTTTTATACTAAGCAATTTTCTATGTTTCGTGAGCCATAACTCGAAGAAAAATTAACATAACGTAATGAAATTATGTTAGCAGTAAATATTTCTAGTAAAAATGGACGGGATTGGTTGAAGACCACGGCAACTTAGATGTAAAACAAATTTAAAAGGGTCGGAGACTAGAATAATAAATCAAGTTTTATTGTAAGAGGAAATGGGGAGACATTTTTTTTTTAAACGGGCGGTGCCACGTGTTATGTAGAAAAGTAATTTATCTGAAATGAAATGTACAATTGAAGCTCACGCTGAGTATATAATGTTCGGTTACACCCGAACTTATACACCTTTACTTGTTTTATTTCATTGTTTCAATGACTGCATAATCAACAAAGTCTAAGAATTATATTCACATTGTATCTTAAGTTATTGACTCATTGGCTTAATTGAAATTTTTAAAGTTTTTGAAGGTCTTAAGACAACGCGTTTTTGTTTTTAATTTTGCAGTTAATTTTGGTTTTATTAGTTTTTTGTTGTAAAATTTAATGAACTGATTATTTCAATTTCATACTCTCATGCCCACTTGCAGAACGACAATTTTTTGTTTTTTTTTAGCTCAGAGTTAGGTTAAACAAGTAAGGAAGGTTAAGTTCGGGTGTAACCGAACATTACATACTCAGTTGAGAGCGATGGTGACAACATAAGGGAAAATAACCATGTAGGAAAATGAACCGAGGGAAGCCCTGGAATGTGTTTGTACAATATGGGTATCAAAAGAAAGGTATTAATGAGGGTTTTAAAAGCGAGTGGTGGTAGTTGTATAGGTGGTGGCCTTTTCGAGATATCGCCATAAAGGTGGACCAGGGGTGACTCTAGAATGTGTTTGTACGATATGGGTATCAAATTAAATGTATTAATGGGGTTTTAAAAGGGAGTGGTGGTAGTTGTATAGGTGGTCGCCTTTTCGAGATATCGCCATAAAGGTGGACTCTAGAATGCGTTTGTACAATATGGGTATCAAACGAAAGGTGTTAATGAGTATTTTAAAAGGAAGTGGGCCTTAGTTCTATAGGTGGACGCCTTTTCGAGGTATCGCAATAAAGGTGGACCAGGGGTGACTCTAGATTTTGTTTGTACGATATGGGTATCAAATGAAACGTGTTAATGAGTATTTTTAAAGGGCGTGGGGCTTAGTTCTATAGGTGGACGCCCTTTCGAGATATCGCCATAAAGGTGGACCAGGGGTGACTCTAGAATGTGTTTGTACGATATTGGTATCAAATTAAAGGTATTAATGAGAGTTTTAAAAGGGAGTGGTGGTAGTTGTATATGTGAAGGCGGTTGCCAGATATCGACCAAAATGTGGACCAGGGTGTCCCAGAACATCATCTGTTGGATACCGCTAATTTATTTATATATGTAATACCTGCCAATATTTCAAGGGTTTTTTATTTCGCCCTGCACAACTTTTTCATTTTCTTCTACTTAATATGGTAGGTGTCACAACCATTTTACAAAGTTTTTTCTAAAGTTATATTTCGCGTCAATAAACCAATCCAATTACCATGTTTCATCCCTTTTTTCGTATTTGGTATAGAAATATGGCATTTTTTTCATTTTTCGTAATTTTCGATATCGAAAAAGTGGGCGTGGTCATAGTCGGATTTCGTTCATTTTTTATACCAAGATAAAGTGAGTTCAGATAAGTACGTGAACTAAGTTCAGCAAAGATATGCCTATTTTTGCTCAAGTTATCGGGTTAACGGCCAGGCGGAAGGACATACGGACGACTGTGTATAAAAACTGGGCGTGGCTTCAACCGATTTCGCCCATTTTCACAGAAAACAGTTAGTGTCATAAAATCTATGCCCCTACCAAAAGAATTGGTACATTTTTGTTCGACTTATGGCATTAAAAGTATCCTAGACAAATTAAATGAAAAAGGGCGGAGCCACGCCCATTTTGAAATTTTCTTTAATTTTTGTATTTTTTTGCACCATATCATTACTGGAGTTGAATGTTGACATAATTTACTTATATACTGTAAAGATATTAAATTTTTTGTTAAAATTTTACCTTAAAAAAAATTTTTTTTTTAAAGTGGGCGTGGTCCTCTTTCGATTTTGCTAATTTTTATTAAGCGTACGTATAGTAATAGGAGTAACGTTCATGCCAAATTTCATCATGATATTTTCAACGACTGCCAAATTGCAGCTTGCAAAATTTTTAAATTACCTTCTTTTAAAAGTGGGCGGTGCCACGCCCATCGTCCAAAATTTTACTAATTTTCTATGCTGCGTCATAAGTTCAACTCACCTACCAAGTTTCATCGCTTTATCTGTCTTTGGTAATGAATTATCGCACTTTTTCGGTTTTTCGAAATTTTAGATATCGAAAAAGTGGGCGTGGTTATAGTCCGATATCGTTCATTTTAAATAGCGATCTGAGATGAGTGCTCGGGAACCTACATACCAAATTTCATCAAGATACGTCAAAATTTACTCAAGTTGTGTTAACGGACGGACGGACATGGCTCAATCAAATTTTTTTTCGATCCTGATGATTTTGATATATGGAAGTCTATATCTAACTCGATTCCTTTATACCTGTACAATCAACCGTTATCCAATCAAACTTAATATACTCTGTGAGCTCTGCTCAACTGAGTATAAAAATGTGTGAAAAATTTGTGAGTTATGTTAGGTTAACTCTGAGTTGAAAACCTAACTTGCCGTTCTGTAAGTGGGCCTGAGCTACGTACATTTTATTATAATTAGGTATCTAGTATGGATTAATATACTTTTTGTTAGACACATACAGAATTTCCAAAAAAGAAACTTGGAAAGTCCTGAGTTAGAGGCCAAAACCCCCACCCATAGATTTAAGCAATATCGCCGTCTCAGGCCCGGTTTTTCAGTAAAAGTTCTACTCAGTTTGTCAGTTAAACTGCGCTTAAACTTATTGTGCAGTTTTTCAATCCACTTAACCTAAAGTTTAATTTGATCTTAAGCGGACCATTTCCACCTGCAGACCCAATGGTCAAAAATATAGCACTTGCAACTGCAACAACGCTTCAGGCCTCGGGAGGTGTTAGCGCAAGCCGTATGGCCATTTCGGTGTAGCGCCATCTAATATAGGGTGAACGAACTACATGGTCTCGTGCCGAAAGACATCTTAAGGTCACAGTGCAGCCGGAGAGTTTGCAAAATTGTGCGGAAATTGCAGAATATACTGTAACAAATTTTGGGAAATTCCGCTTATTTCAAACCTTCTGCTAAAGTTCGAATCGCTAAACTGTTGAAGAAATCACTCCAATATTCAGTATTACAAACTGGGCTTTATTTAGATTACTTTGGGAGTAGTACTTCACAATTATACTTCACAACCAATAGCGTGCTTAAATCACAACTGATTAGCAATTCCTCAGCTTGCGCTGCTTTTGTACTCTACGTTGCCTCGTCAGCATATTTCTCCAAAGGTCTAGACGTTTTACTTTCTAGAGTCTCCTGCTTGGTTACTAGCGATATACATGTATATTTGTAGTTTATGCGTTTCTCATAGTCATATGCGTGTGTATGTGTGAGTAACTACTTCGACTGATGACTACATGTGTGTATGTGTGAGATATCTCTTCACTTCGAGCTGCGGCTTATGTGTGCACGTACATAAGTTTGGCTGCTTACTGTATTTGTTGTTGTTGATTATTTACTAACAGCGTAGTGATGTCAACATTCGCCACAATACTATACACATGTATATTGATTGTTCCAAATAAACGGAAGGGTCGAGTGTGCTGTTTACTGTGTCGATGCAGAAATAAGTAGATCCTATGGGCTGCCAGATCAGATCACTGCAGTGTCTTTCAGACGGGAATTGTAGCCGGAAGAATGCGGCAGAATTGTGGAGGAAGTGTACTTAAGCTACAGTCGCATCAATATGTTTATTGAGAGTCAGGCGGCGATTAAAGCAATAATCTCACATAGTAATGCATCAAGAAGTGTCCTGGAGTACAAATCACAGGAAGAAGGCGGCCACCACTCCTCTGGAAAGACCATGAAATAAGTAATTGGAGAGACTTCGCTCAGGCGGGTCGTATATCTATATTGAGTTCGCGGTCATAAAGGACCAGTGGCTCCTACAATGTGCTTACATTAAACGAATTTTGAAGTTTTCGAATATTTGTGGAAATATTTTTTGACGCTTTTAAAAACTTGTATTTTCATTTCTATTAAGCAAAAGGCACTTGTGCCTTTAAATCTGTGCTACTTGTGCTAAATGTGATTAATTTTTTATGTAAACTAATCTATGCTTAGATGCTAACTTTTGCACTGCGCCTAATCGTTGTAATGATTCTTATTGATTTTTAACAAACGTGTAATGTGTAAATTTAGATCTTTCCACACAAGTCGAGGTTGTCACCATACAAATGGATTAAGTATGCCGGTATTATTTTACTTTCCTTTTTTTACCTTCGGCTTTAGTTTATCTTGCTTTTTTTTTATTTTAACTGCGACCTTTCGACGCAAAAAATGCGGCCAGCATGAAGACTAACAAATGTGACTTGTGCTTGGAAATTTGCAGCGGATTAAAGAAAGCATGTGACACGCGGAATTGTCTGTTGTTGGCTAAAAAACATTTCCAATTTTTCAATTGTTAGTGAGCAGCATTTGAGGCAACATTGCAGCGTTTTAAAATTATAATCAATCAATTGAATTTTTTCGTTTTAATTTAGATGCGAATATAGCAACAAAAAATCAGAAAATGCAGCAATAAAAAAGGGATATAAATATATTTTGTTTAAGTTTAAAATTTTGTGCGCTTTAGCAAATCATGCATCGGCTTGTTTCAGTTAAAATACAAAAAAGGTTTAACTTGAAAGCAACGTCCATAATTAATGAAGCTCTAACCACTAAAATAAAATAATTAACAAAATCAAAATTAATTTATTCATGAAAAGAAAAAAGAAATTATAACGAAGTGCACGCAAAAAATAGAAAAGTGTAAACGTAAATTAACGAGCGAATAAAGAAAGAAAGCGAAAAAATGAAAAGTTTTAAAAAAGGATACAAAAGTGTGCACAGCGTTTCAAAACAAATTTGCGTAGTCATCCATGAAAACTTAAACTCGACACATATATATGTTGTCAAAAAAGGACATTGAAAAAAAAAAATTTTATTTTAAATACATAGTGTTCCTATGGTGCGAAAGACTAAATTTAAATTAAACCTTAAATAAATACATACAACGAATTTATTGTTTAGTGATAAATTGTGATAATTACGAAACTACGCTAATTTTCAACTGAATGCTAAGAAATTAAAAAAAAAAAATTAGTATTTGTTTTGAAAACTAAAACAAAAGGTAAAGTAGAAAAGAGGTGAAAGATCAAAAACATCGTAGAGAATTCAAAAGTAATTCTAAAAAAATATTTTTTTAAAATTATTTTCATACAATTTTTTTATTAATTTCGAATATTTAAAAAAATTCAAATGATCCACTTAAAAAAACTAAGATCAAAAAATACATTTTAAAATTAAATATTTATTAAATTTTCAAGTATAAATAAAAAAATGTCAAATATTAAGAAGTATAAATATGCTTGTAAATTCGCGAGCTCGAGGCAATGCAATATTAAATAACAAAAAAAAACTTTTTATTTATATGCCTTATATATTGTGGTTTTATTTATCGACCTGGTAATCCAACGATTCGTGAAGATGACTTCTAATTGAAGTCGAAATATCTATAAATAAATCGACCATATATAAAGCATATAAATAAAAAGTTTTTTTTTTTATGTTATTTTATCGAGAATTTACAAACATTTTTAACAAACTAAAGGCCAAAAAAAAAAAAAAATAAAAAAATAAAAGTACAAATTTCGAAAACTTTCGAACTAAAAACTTAAAATTAAAAAAAAAAAAGTATGGAGTAAAAAAACGTTCCTTAAGAATATAAATATTTAAAGTTTCACTTAAAAAATTTAGATCAAAGTTACAATTTGAAAAAAATATTCATAAATTTTCAAGCATAGAGAAAAAGCTATTTTTAATAGGTAAAACGAATTTCAATTTTATTAAAAAATATAAATTCTGAAAATTTTGGAACTAAAAACTAAAAGTTTCAGAAATAAGTATTGGATGAAAAAAAAAAATTTTTTGTAAAAAAAAACTTAAAGCTAGAAAAACAAATTTAGAGATAAGGCAGACGTCAATTTAAAAAAACAACTTTAAAATTTGCTAAATTTTGAAACAAGAAAATAAGTAAATAAGTTCGTAGTAAATTTTGTAAAACCAATAATTAAAAAAAATTACAAAATAGTAGGTATATATAGGAGAGTTGAAGTAACAAATAACAAAAATTAATTCTGATCAGTTTAAATAATTAAAAATCAATACAATTAAGCAAAAACACTCAAACTATAAATTAGTTGAATAGAAATAAAAAGGTTAACAGATAAAAAAATAAAAAACTAACAAATCGGAAAATACAAAAATATGCAAATTAAAAAAATTAACAAGGTTAAAATAGTAAAAAAAAGCTTGAAATTGAGTAAAAAAGACATAAAATAAAAAAATAAGCGAATGTAAAAAGAGAAAAAATTAATTGAAAAAAATATAATTAAAAAAATAAATCAACACAAATATATAATTAAAATATAATAGAAGTTTGCTAATTAAAATAAAAACAAAAATATCTGAACAAATAAATAAAAAAAAAAATTATGAAGAAATTTTTTGATTGGGTAATAACATGATTCTCTAGTATCAATGTTGTAAAAAAAATATAACAAATAGCAAAAAAGTAACAGTACCTACTCTAGAAATGAACTAAAAATAAATGAAAAAACTAAAATAAAAATAAAATGAAAATGAAAAAAAAAAACAAGATTAAATAAAAATTTAAAAATTTATAAAAAATATATTATTAAATAAAAAAACGAATAAAAATAAGAAATAGACATAAATGACAAAAAAGTAATAATAAGAAATAAACATAAATGGAAAAAATATTATTAATATTAGAAATACAAAAATAAACAACTTAAAAATAAATTAAATAAACAAAAAAATTAATAAAAATAGGAAATAGAAAATTTTTAATAAACATAAATAACACAAAAATTAAAATGACATAAAATTAAAATGAAAAACATAAAAATAAGGAATAAGCATAAATTAAAAAAAAAAAACTAATATTAGAAATACAAAATTAAAAACTTAAAAATAAATTATTTTTAAAAAACATACAAATATGTATGAAATCGAATTTTTTTTTAAGAAATAAAAAATCAAAAAGCAAAAAAAAATAAATTAAAACTTTTAATAAGATACAAATAAAGCTTAAAACAACAAAAATTATTGAAAAAAAGATTAACCAAAAGAAAAAAATTGATATATACAAATTTAAAAACTGAAAAAACTAAAAATAAAGGAATTGAAGAACAAAAAAATATATTAAATTTAAATAACATACAATAAAATAAAAAAAATAAAAAAAAATAAAAATAAAAAAACAAAAATAAAAAAACAAAAATAAAAAAGATAAAAAAAAATAAAAAAAATTAAAAAAAAATAAAAAAAATTAAAAAAAAAATAAAAAAATAAAAAAAAATAAAAAAACTAAAAAAAAAAATTATAATAAAAATTAAAATAAAAAAAATTAAAAATATAAGTTAATAAAATATATTTAATAAAAACAATAAATAAATTAAAAATTTAAATATTTAAAAAAATAATAAAACAAATAAAATATAAAAAATAAATATGTAAATAAAGAAAATAAAAATAAAATGTTTAAAATTTGAAGAAAATTAAAAACGATTCCTTTTAATTGAAATTAAGTTATCAAAAGAAACAAACTGGGAATGAATTGAAAAAATATTTCAACTAAAAATAATTTGTTCATAAACAAGCAATTTTTTTTTTAAGTTTTCAGATTAAGAGATATTGAATACGACGAAATAGCGACATTTTGTGTAAAAAAAAAATCTTTTAATGGAAAAAAGGGAATTTGATCGATCTACTGATCCACATTTCTCTCAAGAAGTTACAACTACATAAACTCACATTGAGTAATAATATTTTATAAAGAACCAACGAAAGGAGAAATCAAAATGCCGGTGGGAAACCAACTCACGTCCAGACCGTACAGCTCTTTTCGAGCGACGCGCGGTAGTTGCAGTACGCAATATTGCCAAGGCAACAACAACAACGCTACAGCTATCAGTAACAGTAGCTGTAATCATAATCATAACAATAATAATAATAGTAATAGTTATAATAACAACAAAAATGGTGCGCTTCTCAATGGCCACAATAGTTCTACGTCATCGTATTCAAGTCAAACTAATAATATTAATAATAATTTAAATAGCTACAATAACAATAATAATAACAATTACAATAACAAATCTAACGACAATCATTTCCAAGTGAACTGCCAAAACAACAACAGCTTTCAAGGTAATAACTTTGGACGTCAACAGCCTCTCCGCAGTAGTTTTTATGGCACGCGCTATCACGGCGGAGCGGCAAACAACAACAATGTTGCACATTTAAACAATGGTGATAGCAACAATAATGTAACGGATAAACGTTACAGCAACGCGGTCCCTACAACCAGCATAAAACCGCTCACACCGAAATTAGTGCGACGAATTGAAACGACATGCGGAGCCAATGGCATTTGCGGTGGCGGAAGTGGTGGAAGCTGTGTCAGCTCGCAATCACACACAAAAGCACGTGCACCCCAACCACCAGTACCCGCTAGCGCTGTCAATTTCAGCTCCGTTAATAAACAGTACCTGCGTACACGTAATCAACCACCACCACCTCCTCCACCTCCAAGCGCACGAAACGCTACGCATTTTGAAAGATTCCAAAACAATAATCTGAGTTTTCGACACAAAAATGCTAGCGGAAGCACAGTTGCGAGCGCAAACAAGCAATCACCCGCGTTGAATGGCGATGAGCCTAAATATCCTGGTGCCACATTTTACAATAGCAATACTCGCACATCAGGCGGGCAGATTGGATCTCAGAAGCGCGCTTATTGTACGGCGGCGCAAAAGTTGGGTCAGAAGGAAAATGTGCCCGCACGTTCGGTGAAAAATTATCCAGCACCACTGCCACCAACGCATACACCAAAGGCTGTGACAAAGAAGAAATATAAAGAAGATATGTTGTCCGTTTCTGCATCGCCTAACTTGAATAATCGTCGTTTTGCTGGTGCAGTTAGTAACGATCTCAACAAACCTCTTTCTGCTAGTCAGCGTCGCAAAAACTATGTGCCCTTTAATGGGCAGTTAAATAATAATGCGGTTGTGACCGCCGCCGCCGCCGCGGCCGCGAAAAATGGCAGCACTGGTAGCAACGCATCGACAGGTTCGGGTTCGAGCAACTCGCATGGTTCACCGAAAACTAAAAAAGTTTTCTCTACTAAATTCCCGCAAGGTTTACCCTTCGAAGATGAATTCTATCGCAATCAGTATCACCGTCGTTCCTATTCGCAATCCTCATCTAGTAATTATAGTTTCTACAGTTCTGTTGGTGCGTCAGCTATGCCGCGCAGTCGTGATTTTGATGATGTCGTCGAACGTCACCAAGATGCTGTCACTGCTCATGAAAGGCGCAGCACAATTGACGAAGATGATGAATTTCAACGTAAGCCTGCAAGTGATGAGCCACTTTATGTAGATTTTTCGAAAGTTATGCAACGCCAACCGAAGGACATTTCTAATGTTCACTTCCATCGTAACAGTGCACATTACTGTAGTTCGTCATCTTCCGGCGCTACTCTCACAACAATTGTGCCAACAACAACTTGGATTGGTACAAAAACTAGAACTACACATTCACCACTGCCAACAGCGCTTGCAGCAAAACTTGCTAGTGAAAATGGTAGTTTGGATTCCTATGCGGCTGCAGCAGCGTCTGCAGCGGCAGCTTCATCACCAGCTGGCTGTGTTTCGCCTAATTTACGACGTACCACGAGATCGAAAATTTCTCATTCAATTAACGATTATCTCTTTACCAGTTGTGGTACTACAAAAGCAACAACAGCAACTCCAACGACACCAACAACATATAAAAAAATGCATGGAAAACTTTTGCTTTCAGATGATCCCGAAGATGTTTATTATACACACACTTCACCTGAACTACCTCCGCAAACGGATATTTATTTGGCTGTGGCGTCGTGGGCTCCAAAGTGTTTACACCCCGCTAAGGTGCACATTCCTGCATCGGATAGTCGTATTGCAGATATGAATAATAATCCAACGCCGATGTCATCGCATGCAATGATCAATGGATATGATCATCGTTCGTATTATGGTAAGATGGCGTCAACGAATGCCACCGACATTTTGGAGCCCACGACAAACGAATACAAGTAAGTAGTATATTTTTTTTTTTGGTAGTAAGCGATCATAAATGTAAGAATGTGTGTGTGTTGTGGGTACGTTGCGCGACAAATTTTGCGGTGCAGTTGATGTGACAATAATGCAGCAGTGAGTGAGTGCGTTGTAGTAATATCCGATATATCTCTTGCTGCGGAAGAAATAAACCATTTAAAGGTGAAAAGTTCATGCAACACAAAAAATCGTAGTCTTCACATGCAATCGAACTGAAATTAACGACTTTTTGATATCTGATAAAAAAAATTAAATGAAAGATATGAAACAATGCAAATTGAACATTTTGAAAAACTAATATGTAAGGAAGGCTAAGTTCGGGTGTAACCGAACATTACATACTCAGCTGTCAAATTACAGCTTGCAAAACTTTTAAACTACCTTCATTTAAAAGTGGGCGGTGGTACGCCCACTGTCCAAAACTTTACTAATTTTCTATTCTGCGTCATAAGGCCAACCCACCTACCAAGTTTCATCGCTTTATCCGTCTTTGGTAATGAATTATCGTCCTTTTTCGGGTTTTCAAAATTTTGGATATCGAAAAAGTGGGCGTGTTTATAGTCGGATTTCGTTCATTTTAAATAGCGATCAGAGATGAATGTCCTGGAACTTACATACCAAATTTCATCAAGATACCTCAAAATTTACTCAAGTTATCGTGTTTACGGACAGACGGACGGATGGACATGGCTAAATGAATTTTTTCCCTCAAATCATTTTGATATATAGAAGTCTATATCTATCTCGATTAGTTTATGCCGTTACGGGGTACTGTTATGCGGACAAAAATAATATACTCTGGCTCTGATAAGCTGAGTATAAAGGACTTCTTTTAAAGTGTAAACATTGAAATAAAATCTGCAAATGTTTTGAGCTAAATGTAGTTACACATTTGTATAGTTTTGCAGTTTTGCCAAATATTTCGACTAGATACATATGACGGTTCCCCCATAAATTTAGAAAACAAAAATTCAGAAAGACTTTTTCAGAAAACATTAGTCAGAAGAAAAATTGCTTGAAATAAATGTTTTCATATACATTTAAGCAATACGGGTAATCCTCGATTAACTCATATAAATTAGTCAGAACCCTTTTTTTAGAATTTGTACGACAGGGAAAAATTTCAAATTGCCTTCACATATAACAACACTTTACAAAAAATATTTACAAATACAAAAAGCAAAATCGGGAAAATATGAGAAATCTGACGTTATATATAAAATTAAATGCAACGGCGACGGGTCCCACGTATGCAATAAGGTATATGTGGGGACAACTAAATCCAAACTAAAGACAAGTATTTCCGCTCACAAATCAAACATAAAAAATAGGGACCACACTAATGATAACAAAACGGCCCTCACTCAGCATTGCAAAACATCTGGACACTCTCCGGATTTCGATGAGGTAGAAATTCTACAACAAGAAAAACATTATACGAAACGCTATATTTTGGAGATGCTTCACATCATCGGCACACCCAACGATAAAAGAATGAATTTTAAGTCAGACACAGACCAATGCGCTCACGCATACCGACAATTGGTAAAGCAAAATTGCAAAAATTAATGCTGAGTGTTATACAACAACATTTACCTGGTGGGAATTTAATACATACTTATGCTATGGGTGTCGCTCACAGTTTAACTTTTTATGCTATATTGTTGTTAGTTAAGAATTTTGTTTATAATTACGGTTCTTTATTTGTTTACTTTTTATGTTTATTTTCGTTGTTGTCATATCAAATTTTAAATTAGTCGATCTGGTACATCCAACGATGTAAGTTAAATGTATACATGTACTTTTATGTTTTTATTATAATACTTGTATTTTTGTATTTCTAGTCCTGAAGATGACTTCTAATTGAAGTCGAAATATCGATAAATAAAAAACGACAATATATAACATATACAAATAAACAGTTTTCTTTGTTTGTTATTTAATATTGTATGGCCTCGAGCTCGACAATTTACAAACATTTTTTTAGAAATCTAAAATTCTGAAGTCAAAATTCAGAAAGTAATAAGACAGCACAAACATAAAATTTTGCGCAAAATTTAATGTTTTTTGCTGGCTCATTACTTTCTGAAATTTATTTCTGAATTTTACTGTTGAATTTTTTTCCAGCCTGGAACACAGCAACGTCGAAAAAACCGTTATATCCAATCGAATCGATGTATTATGTATAATAGCACTAAATTCAGTGAAGCCCGAACAAATAATTCTATCGAAGGGTGGCACAACGTTTGGGACACACCCTAACATATTGTGACGAATATTACCATCTCTAAGCTGTTGCTAAGTAAATGCACAACAACAAAAACATTAAAGCATGCTACATAAACACATTAATCATCATTTACCTCACATACATACAAGGCAACGAAGAGATAACTCACACACAGATGTAGTCATCGGTCGAAGTAGTACTCACATATACACGCGCATATGGCTATGCGAGAGGCTATAAACTACAGATACACAGGCGTATAGCTGGTAACCAAGTATAACATTTTAGCAGAAGAAACGTCTAGACATTTGGGCAGAGAGTATAAAAGCAGCACGAGCTGAGTAGTCAGGAATCAGTTTGATTAAAGCATGCTATTGGTTGCGAAGTATAAGTGTTATTGTGAAGTGCTTTCAAAGTAGTCTAATAAAGACCATTTTGCATTATTGAATATTGGAGTTATTTATTCAACAGTTTAGCGATACGAACGTTAGTAGAAGGTGTAACATAAGCGGAGTTTCACTAAATTCGTTACAATATTTAATTTCACAAATAAAATAAAAACGAAAAACGAACAGAAACAAAACTGCAGCAATTTTCAGCTGGAGGCGAGCCATATCAGAAACGCAAGATAAAATATAACACTTCGTATTTTTAATATTGTAAATCCATTTGAAAATGATAAACGCGCAAAGATTTATTTAATTACATGCTTGCTATTGCACACAATTTAAAATTTTATTTAAAATTTCTTTATACATAATTCCTTCCAAATAAATAAACGTTTCTAAATTTTGAGAAAAAAAATTTTTTCTATCGTCTGATTATGATTACTTTATTAATTTTGCCTTCTGAATTTGACTTCTGAAATTTGACTTGACTTCTGAAATTCGACTTACATATGAGATTTGACTTCTGAGTTTTGACCTATGAATTTTGTCTTTCTGAAAAAAGGTGTTTCTGAATTTTTGTCTTCAAAATTTATGGGGGCACCATGTATGACTCATGTGAATAAGTAACGCAATGACTTAATACTCACGAAATATTTTATTACTCATAGACAACCTGACATGTATTTTTGTTTTTGAACGTCTATTTTGTCCGACACATTGATTACTATTCGGCATTATTATTATTGCTTTTAGGCCTAGATGAGAGAATCACAGAGAATGTGAACCGGCGTTTCACTACAGTGTCTCGCACCCAGTGAGAATTTGTAGGTCCTCTTTGCTTAAATTAATGAGTTTGGCTGACACTCTCCTTGATGGGAGTACAAACAATCGGCCTGCCTGCCTTTGCCCTGGAAATTCAATCTAGTGTTGTCTGAACTGATGGGAAACCCCAGTTACTTATGGCTTTCCATAAAAAGGCTCTAGAATGTTGCAAAACCACCATACTTGGCTAGGTAGTTTGCCTGTTTATTATTTCGTGTCCCTGATGCCCAGGAACCTAGTCTAACAAAATTTTGTGTTTGGCTCTCAGATCATTTAAGACTGCAAGGCATGTAGCCTGCCTAGCTGTCTGATATAACGAGGATGCTCATCGACGATAAGCCTATTCGAAGACATTATCTACCGCAAACTTCTACTGCATGAATTTCAGCCTGAAAATGGGGTTGCATCCGATTGGTATCGATTTCTTGCAGTTTGGCCCGTGGATGCTAGTTCTCTTTCATTCGCCATTAAATTTTGATCAATCCATGAACCACACCTCTTGAGTCAGGGTATATTAACTCCCTGCTTCCCAAAGAGTTTTGTCTACAATGGATACCAAAAAATTTCGTGAGATTTTGAGAGTAGTGGCTATTGTATTACGTAGATACGGAATTTCCTATAATTTTTTTTATTACTTTCATATGTATTGTCATGTTTCTGCTCTTTAGCTCTGACATATTTTAAAGTCTTAGTGCAGCAAGTGTTGGGAGGTATTCACACTAAGGCACTAAGTGCTTCAGCAGGGGACGTTCTCATCGCACCCGTTTTGCCGCTATGTCGATGCGATTTGCTTAGTTTTGTAATATTCGTTCTTCGTGTGGTCTTTGACCACCAAAATTAGGAAGCATAGGTGACTATTGACTTCAAAACGGTATTAAATGTCCAGTATACCATTTTGGAAGATGGCCCCCATGTTTTGCCATAAAGTCGAGTTCAGGCAAAGAAAGCTCTTTCTTGATTTGTTTAAGGTAGCACCTGGATACATACGTATTCCACGTGAGGCCTCTGTCAAGTGTAACCCCTTGGTATTTTTCTTCCATTGAAAATGTTATTTTGGTGCCATTCAGAGATGGTTCTGGGCGCATTCGCTAAGAGCTCGATTCGAACCCGCGATCGTGGTGAATGACTGCTGCCAGTTATCCGTGATTCTGGCAGTCATTCTAAAGATTTTTGTCCCCTACCAATTTAAAGGGTCCGCTGTCTGTCTTTGTTTGGTTGCCATGCAGGTGTCTGAGGAGTACCAGTTGTAGACCGATATCTCCAACAATCTGCTAGTATACTGTCTTTGTCAGTTCGCCTTATCGTTGTCCTCAATATACTCTGATCACAAATTTAGGCTATCAATGTTTAGAATAATGGTAGCCCTGAAAACAACACCGACGCTGCACTGTATGCCATTCTGCACCTTCCGCCTGTAGACCTGGTGGCGAAGAACACAGCGCTAACAACTGCAGCGAGACTCAAAGCTCCAGAAAAACTTGAGCGCGGACCATACTTTTGGACGAACAGACTTTCTAGTCCCTTGGGGCGATAGGGACGCAAAAAAATAAATGGGGTCTCGATGGCCACGATAGCGGTGAAAGGTTGGCGCAAGAGCACTCAAATGGCAGACGAGATTATACGTGTGTATACCGATGGTTTCAAGTGATGGAAGAAGTAGCGCATCCGGTATACTGCGCAGATCCGGAAATCAACAAATTGTACTAGCCATATCACTAAAGTGTTTTTTAGGCGGGAATAGCAGCAGTGGCTTAAGCAGTAGAAACACTGGATGAAAATAGCTTAAACTGCAGCCGCGTAAATTTTTACATTGGCAGCCAAACAATAAAATCAGGCTACAATCTCTCATAGCACAACATTTAAAAGTGTGTTAGAGTGTAAGCAACCCCTGGAAATAATCGGGATAGGGAGAAATATACATCTATATTGGGTCCCTGGGCATATGGAAATATATGGTTTATTTCCATATATGCGGATGAGCTGGCTAAACAGAGCGCATCGCTGGAAGCTTGTACCGTAGATGTCCCAGTCAGATTTGGCGAGATTAAAAGAAAGCCTGCTCTGCACATGACCAACCAAGCAGGAAAGGCATGGAACGAAATGCAAAGCTTCGAACATTATGTGCAGCTATGGAATCGTAACATACGATGGCGTATCGAAACGATATTCACTCAAGCAATACAAATTAGGCTATCCAGCTTAAAAAAATAATAATAATAATATTTTATGACTGTAGTGAGTACGCGTTGTTCTCTAGTTCACATATTTCATTAATCCGATACACCATTTCGGAGCAATTGTGATTTAAAAAACGGAATTCGATCATGGATCGTATGTTAAGATTCGGCCCCAGCAGGTCTTACAACCTTAGACTAACAAGGCCACTCTTATCATTGATAGAAGGGACTGTAGGCTCCCGATTGGTGTTCTGACTGGACACTGCTTTCTGGCCGTGCCAGTGATAGCAGATGTAGGAAGTGCGGGTTGGAGGGGGAAACGATCATGCACGTCGTCTGGCTTTTGCCAAGAGAACTGAGTTATTTTCTAAAATAGGTTCTGGTTTCTGCAAGAGGAAGAAACCTTGCTCACAATATAAAAATTAGCCAGATGGTCATGACGCATGACACTGTGGGCCTTCATCTATCCGAATATTGTAACGGATTATCCTGTAACGGATTATCCGATTAATCGATAAGGCAAATAATCAGTTGTACATTAATCGATTATCGGACACATCAAAACCGAATGTAACTTGACTTATTTCGAAATTATAAATTTTTTTTCAAAATTAACTACAAAAAAAAACATATACAGTAGGCCTGTGCGACTAATGAGTTGCTCAAAATTTGGAATAATAAGAACAAAATTTACTCAGTCAATCTACTATTGAATAAAAAATGTCTTTATAATTATGTACAATTTAAAAATAAAAAATTATGAATTGAATTTATACACTCTCTAAAAAAATTATGGAATACTATTTTTATTTTATCTTGTTTGAGTGAAAAACTCTATATGGGTCTATTATGTATGATGTGCTTGAAACTAGTAAGGGCTAAATAGTTATTATAAAAAATTTTATGTTTTGCAACTGCTAACACCTCATACAGAAGTCAGTTGTAGAAGTTTTTCGCCAAAGCAACAATAATTGTTTTTTATTGATCTCTCATTCAGGGCAAATTGGCTAGATTGCAACCATCACAAAACTATATTTCTTGCCACTGTAAAGAACTGTTTTTTGTTTCATACACTTGAGCAGTGACTGAAGTCGAGTGGTATGTTGACTCTAATCTCAGTTTATTTCTCTTATTTAATTAAAAAAAAAGAAAAAAAAAATATTTCCAAAATCCAAAAATACAAAATTCTTTTATATCGAAATCTTAATTTTTTCTAGAACTCAGCCCAAAGCTACGCAAGCACCGATCGCCATAAATCAAAGTGAAGGGTAAGTGCATTTTACGGAATCCCCGTTAACTAAAAAAAAAATAAAATGTTTGTAATTTGTTTATATTAAAACTACTACAACCACTAAACTCAAGCGTTTTGAAATAAAAATCAATAAATAAATGTAAGGCGAGATAACCTCCGAAGAAATTTAAGGTTGTGTGGCCTAGAGCTCGAATACAAGTTTTTAATAAGCAACAACACTAAGGCCGGTAATAACTACAAAAGAAACAACTAAACAAATACAGTTTTCTTACTCCTAGTACTGTTTGCTGTGCGACTACAACGTTTGCGGAAAGCAACTTTATGGGAAACGTTCCCATTAGGGATGATTGGACGGAGTCGGATAGGTGAATTGCTGTTGACGGCCACATTTGCATATACACAAACGTTTCTAAGCTTAGTGGAATGTATTTAAGGCAACTAGACATCCAACTCTCCTTCAGACTGCCCGATCACTGTAGTGGCTTCCAGGCAGAAGTATCAGCCATCATGGAAGCACCAGTTAAGATAGGGACTGCTTCCCAAGGCAGTCGGTTCTATGTACCGGAGCGACTCGGGATTTTTCCCGACCAAGGACTGTCATTTCAGGGTAACGCCATTTAATTTGTTGCGTCACTCCCACAAATTGTACTGCTACAACAACAACAACATAGGGACACTCAATATCGGCAACCAAATCTGTTTAATTTCAGCGACAGACAGGCTCTGCTATGAAATCCCTTGGTTCCTACTCGTTCAATTTTGATCTAATACCGTGTAAACAACACATGGGTTTCGGGGCACAGGCACATCGAGGGAAACTGCATTGCAGAGGAACACATGTAAGCTAATTGCTAAAAGAGCACAGTCACCGTCCAGCCGAAAGATATCTACAAACACCGGGTTGTCGGAAATAAGGAAACCCGACCAAAATGGGATCCTAAAAGATCTTGTCACGTTTATACCCTAAATAGGGATACAATTATACACACTCGCAGGAGTACTTACTGGGCACAGCGTTATAGGTAGGCACGCAGATATGTTAGGAGCGCCTTATCGTCGTTGCAAAAAGGAGGTAGAGAAGGAAACGGTATTTCACCTCATCTAACGGTAGTTCACGGCGCTAAGTGGCGCAAGGTTGCGCTTTCTGGGAGCTCCCTGTCTGGATAATCTGCGCCCGGTCGTGGACTATGACATCAAAAAATTGTTAACCTCTTTCAGGTCGGAGAGGAAAGATAATGGTGTCTTTGTAGTGTCAGTGGCTTAAGTATGCGACTCCAGCCTAACCTAGCGGCCCATTAAACTCATGAAATTTCACTGCCATTATGAACTTTGGTCGACTTTTCCTTGATCATCGTGGGACCATACATTTTTTATAACGACTTTGGATAGTAGAAGGGCGACCAAACACATTTGGCTATTCTCTCTTGTAACATCAATTCTCTCTTGTAACACCAACAAAGCAAACTTCAAACAACATCTCTTTCTTCTCAGTTCCAAACACATCACGCTTTTTCGATTCTTTTCTTTCTTTATTCATTTTCTATTTGCCTACGCCCATACTCTTTTTTTGTTTTGTTTTGTTAAAACGAGCTTATAATTTGCTTATAACACTAATCAAAATCTTCGTCATCATCATCACCGCTACAAATTTGTATAGTACTCGTTATTTATAAAAAAATCACCTGAACCGGTTGGGTCATAACCATTTAGGGGCTCATGCCGATTCACTGTAGCACTACCGTTTACCCCTTTTCGGTTTATTTATTGATTCGTAGGCCGGTATTTCTTATGCGTTTCTATTCACTTTTATGGCGAATATGAAGAACGAATACAAGGTTGGCTGCCTCCACCTCCACTAATTCGTAGCTCTAATTAGATGTAGTCAATGAGCTACTTGTTTAGCTTAAATATTCTAAAAAAAAAAAATTGGTTTATAATCATTTTGGTTTGCAAATTTATTTGAAATCGGGCACTGTTGAAGTCAATGCTTGTTTTCTGTGTTTTTGAATTGATTGATTAATACGAATCGAAAGTTAAATTGATACAAAAAAAAATATAAAGCAAATGCCAAAACATAGTTGAACCATTATGACAACGAAGGAATTACAGAAGACGTTTCTGAAGACACTCTTTCACGTAAATTTCTGCGTTAATGGTTCCTATCATAAATAAGGGTCATATCCCCGCATACACCAATAGCTTGTCAAATCAAAACCTTTCTGCCAAATTTTTCTATCAGGATGGCTTTTCTCCGAATTAGGTATGTTGCCTTCAGACTGCAAGCATTAAAACTGCGCACATGGCAACGTTCTCAGATCCATTTCCAAATATGTTTCGTCGTTCATAATCACAGAAAAAAATCTTGGTCTCGTAGAGCCTACATGGCAAGGAAATGCTTTTTGATGTCTGTTTTTTCACTTCCTTTTGGACCATATTTATTTGTTATACGCTTTAGTACCATTTCCCTGATTGATTCATGCGACTTGCACATGTGCGGTTTTGGCTATTTCACCAATATCTCTTGTTGATATGGTTCGGTTTTTCCTAATAAGGGATATATCATTATTCCCCAACTAGGCGTCTGCTGATCCTTTTGGGCGTTCACATCTTGAGTCATTCTTAAGTAAGCCACCTTCTTTGAAGCGTAAATTCGTCAACTTTTTGCAAGTAACATTAGGATTATGCATCCAAATGTGCTTTTTCACGTAGCTCTTGGTTCGTACCCATTTTACACGCTGTCGAAGGCTTAACTTCAGAAGATATTATATTTTTAAAAATTTCATGAAACATTAATTTCGGAGCCAGATAAACAATATTGTATGTAGATAAGGTAAGGTTGTACTGGCTGGTCCATGAGGACCTCAAATAGATTAAATGAGTTCATAGCGTTACCAGTTGTTTGCCTAACGACCAAACTGTAAAACTCTGTCAGAAACCAGGGCTTATGTTATATCATAACTCCGCCCCCTTGGCAAATACTTAAAGCTTTCCAAGCCAATACTACTTGCTGCTTCTAGATCTGATCGCTGTGCCACTCCTAACAGTTAGAGTCTTAGCTTTGCGAATATAGGGCAGGAGCACAAAAAGTGCTCGATCGGTGCCTTCTTCGACCCGCACTCCCAACATCTGCTATCACTGGCAATGCTTAATTTAAAAGCATATGACGCCAGAAACAGTGTTCATTTAGAATACACATCATAAGCGTACAGTCCCCTCCTGCACATCATCTTCGACACTTTGCAGCCCCGCGATTGGTTTCACACCTTTCCTGCTTGGTCGATCATGTACAGTTCTCGCCTTACTTTAATCTCACCCTATTGGATAGGAACGTCTACCGTACACTTCGAGCGGTATGCGCCTGGTTTAGCTAGGTCATCCCCTTCTTCATTTCCATATTTTCCCGATAGACCCAGTATTGTATGTTTCTCCCAGCAATTCTTTCCAGGGATTGCTTACACTCTTACACACTATTAGATGTTGTGCTGTGTTTCTACTGCTTAACTCACGTTAAGTCACTACTCCCGTCTAATAGTGATCTGGCAGTTTACAGGGTTTGTTTGTTTCCCGATCTGCGTAGTATACCGCAGACCTTACTCTGTCCATTACTTTGAAACCATCGGTATACACCTCATGTAAAAGCCAAATCAGTAATAGATGTCGGGTTCAATTTGTGAGTCAAATAATTTCTTTAGTTTCGTGTTTTTAGTTTTTACACGCTACCTATAATAAACAGGCTTTTTCAAAAATAGAAGTCGCTGTTTGTCCATCAGCCCTTTGCAAATGCAAGAGTGTTTTTTGTGACCGAAATGTTTGGTAAATGGTTGAGAACTTGACGAAAATGCTATTAACAAACTCAAAATAATAGTACCCAAATGTACAAATAAAATAGTACAATATAAAAACAAGAAAAGAAGATACCCAGAAAATTTCAAATAAAGAAATAACAAAAAAATAACAATGTTAAACTATGCACGAGCACCCATCAACAAGCTCACCTGGCGCCAAAATTGAATTATCTATCAGTTAGTCAGCAGCTTTGCTACTTGGTAGATAATTAAGCACAGCTTAGACAAACAGAACAAAACTAAAACCGAAATCAATACGATTAACATAATACGTAAGATAATTATTCGCCTGACATAACTTGGACAGTGCGTCAATGGATTTTGTGATTTCCTGAAGCGAATAAGAATGAAGATTATGTCAGCGAGTTTTGCTTTGTTCAAAAAATGGTAGCCAAAATTATTATTAGGTAAAGGGGGGACATTTCTGTGCGTTGGTACCATAAAGCCAGCTTCTTCAACATACTACTTGAGTGCCGAATTTCTTCAGAGTGCTTACGGAGATAACTAATTAAGTTCCTCTGAAGCGTGGCTTCAGTTGTCCGTTGGGGGTTTTCCCAGTTGTCAGGTATTCAAAAGAAGCTTCCGAAGCAGTTGATTGGCCGTAGTTCATGTGATCAATGCATTTTATAAAGTGTTTGCATTTGCTACTCCATAGTAGTAGTAGCAGCGAAAAATATGCTCTGCTACTGCTCCGGCTCTGAACATGAACAAGGCATAGAGCAGAGCCGAAGCACAAAAAATTGGTAGCATTTCTTATGCTATGCTACCTACTACGTCTTGTTTTAGAGCGAAACAAATAGCATAATAAAAGCTACAAAAAATATTATTTTTGTAGCGGAGCGAGAGCAAATAAAAATATTGGTATTGCTACTCTGTAGCAAATCGCACTAGTTCAAAGCTATCGCATAACTATTGCACTAGGAGACGGCTTTAACACTTTTTCTGCCTCTCGCACTGCTTTCAACTAAAACTTAACATTGTGATGTTCTACGAAATGGCAATTGCCCCTCCTTGCAGGCTATTGGAACACGTTCTTAACTGGTACACTCATAAATAGTTCCATAAATAGTTCTGAAGTTGTCGCTTTTTTGATTTATTAATTTTACATATTGCTCAGACCTGCTGTTGTTGTTGTAACGATAAAGACATTCCCCGAAGGTTTTGGGGAGTGTTATCGATGTTGATGGTCCTTAGTCGTATATAGATCCGGTACGTTCCGGTCACAAGCACCATGAGGATACTAAACCCGACCATCTTTGGAACGATTTAGTATGACCACATAAAACCTTGTAATCCGTACCGCCTTCCCACCCATTAGATCCATGAGGACCTTGGGGTCGCCAGAGCATCGGCTGCTAAAGAAACAGGAGACGCCATAGGTAGGTGAGGTTGACAATATAATTATATTACTATAAATTGCGCTGGCAACCCCTTGAAAGGGTTGCGCTACACAACCCCTTGTATTAGTTTGGTATTTTAGTCGCCTCTTACGACAGGCATACCTATCGCGGGTATATTCTAAGGCATAGCAACTGCAATAAAACCAACAAATACTTAATTATCATGATGCAGTAGCAAAAACAAAAACATTAAATAGAAAGAAGCTGCATTAGCTCCAACTACGAAAAAGTATAGCAACAACAACAACAAATAAAAAAGAAGCTGCACGAGCAGCAACAATGTCCTGCTAAGGCAGAAGCATCGTTCCTAAGAGGCTCTTCATGTCAGAAATACTTTCTGAGGGCTTGTCGAACCACGGTACAAAACACTTGAAAAAAGGGGACATTCATTGCTTTTTTCAGGTTTAAAAATCAATCTAATAAAACTACATATTTCGTTTAACGTAATACCCATCCATTGGAGTATTGTACAGTGTTCATTTGGGAATAATAAAGAAGAAGCATTTCAAGCCTAGATTTTACTTTCATGTAGCCGAAGCTTAAGGGGGGTGGCGAACATTGGGAATTGAAATAGGATTATCAATACCACTTTGGAATCAGTCTAAGTAAATTTATTTGAAGAAATTAGCAAGCTGCCTTTTATGGTAAGAATAACAAAAGATTTTGTTCGACTTTATTGCATACTTTTGCATGTGGCATTCGCTAATTTTAAACCTATTAATTTTTTTGTTTCAGTTTCAAATAAAAAAAACGATTAAATCATGTATAAAAGGTTATTGAATAATAAGTGCACCGTTAGAAATTTTAGCCTTAATTTTAAACCATTCAGTTTTAATCCATTCATTTTTGAAACCTTTTTGTACTAAATTGGAAATCTCTCAATTTACCACTTTGCTTATTAATTTTATTTAGTTTCAATTTAAAACTTATTTGTACAATAACTAAGTCTAATATCCTTAAACTGTTTTAAACGAAAACCAAAAAAGTTTGAACAATCCAAAAATAGAGACTTGTATTCACGTCTGGTTTTAAAACAAACCCAAAGAGTTTATGCTGAAAATTAAAAAATTTCCGTGCTTGCATTTTTACAACGACCGATATAATCTAAATTTAAAACCAAATTTGTTTGGTTCATATATGAAAAGCCGGCGATAAAAGGGCATTTTTATTAAGAGTGATTAAAAGCGAAACTTATAAACATTTCCGAAAAAGCGCGATAAAAAAATAAAACAGCAGTAAAAGCTGGACTTATCATGTTTACCCATAAAACATGGACATACATATCTTTTTTTCCCACAAGAAGCAGGCATACAGTAACATTCAATTCGGAACAATTTCTGGACCATTTCGGGACTATTTTAGGTATGATTTCGGGAAAATTCAAAACCGTTTCGTGATTGCTTCGGGACAATTTTGGGGTAGTTGAAGCATCCTTTCGAGTACACTTCGGGGCTATTTTTGGAATAATTACGAAAGCAATTCGAAACAATTTCAGGACAGTTACAGGTTCATAAAATAATCCCAAAATTAACTTGAACTTGTTCCCAATGGCTCCCGAAATAGTGTCAAAATGATTCTGAAGTGATTCTGTAACTGTCCTGAATTGGTTTCGAAATAGTCTTGAGACTATCTTGAAGTTGTTCCGAAATGATTCCTAAAAAAATCCCGAAGTGTACCCAAAACGATGCTTCAACTGCCCATACACTGTACCGAAACAGTCTCGAAATGGTTTTGAAGTATACCCGAAATGATATCTAGAATAATCCCGACGTGGTCCTGAAATTGTTGCGAATTGAATGATTCGATATATCTGCCTCTTATGGGAAAAAACGATAAGTCTATGTTTGATGGGAAAAAATAATAAGTTCAGTTGTTACTGCCGTTTTACTTTTTACCGCGCTTTGCTCTTAAAAACAATACACTTCTTATCACCAGCCTTTCATATATTTTACAAAAAAATTTCAGATTTACGCTCAAACTTTTAACCGTGTAGATAGGGTGCGGGTATCGGCTAGCTAAAACATGAAATGAACTCTACAGTTTTTTGACGCAGGTGGTAATGATTAATTATGTTTTTGGAATTTATAAAACGAGTATCGAATATATACACCTACGAGTAAAAAAATAGCAGCAAAGATTATTTGTAAGTTTTTTCAGTAACTTTTAACAATCTTGTTTTATTTTGGAAATAAGAAAAAACTGAATTAGGACACATACAAAAAGCTGAAGTCAGAACCTAGTATTAAGCCTGCAGGATTAGAAATCTAAAGCACTCGAGTTCGATTCTCAACTCTGGTTTGATGACTTTCTAATAGCCAAAATATAAAAAGATGGCCGAGGAATATTGGCATGTTCGAGCGTTGACGCCAGGGTGCACATAGTAATCTGAATTGACGGAAGGGGTCGGGTCTGCTGTTTACTGTATCGATACAGAAATAAGTAGATCCTACAGGCTGCCAGATTACTGCAGCGCGTTTCAATTGGAAAAAATGAAGAAAGCATATAGCTGTGCTTGAGCTGCAGTCATGCCGATATACTATTGTGACTAATATTCGTCACTAAGCGATACCAGCATCACTAAGCCGATACTAAGCAGCCTCTCGTATGTACGTAAAGAAATCAATCATCATGTATACACATACATACAAGGCAACTGAGAGATACAAACGCACGTAATCATCAGCCGAAGTAGTACTCACATATACAGACGCACATGGCTACAAACTACAAATATACATGGATGTGGCTGGTAACCAAGCATGAAGTTCACGAAATTACTAGACCTTAGGAGAAATTGGTGTACGAAGAAATCGAGAGTATAAAAGCAGCGCAAGCTGAGGCGTGACTAATCAGTTTTGATTTAAGCACGCTATTGGTTGTGAAGTATAAGTGTTATTGTGAAGTACTTTCAAAGTAGTCTAATATAGACCATTTTGCATTATTGAATATTGGAGTTATTTATTGAGGAGTTTAGCGATTCGAACGTTAGCAGAAGGTTTGGAATAAGCGGAATTTCCCTAAATTCGTTACACTATACATTGATAGGCGGCGATTAAGATAATAACCCCAGCCAGTACTTCTTCAAGAAGTGTCCTGGAACGTAAAGATGCCTTGGAAAAACTTCGACACCGCCTTCTGGCATCACAAGCACGTGTGAAGTGCGAGCTGCAGAAAGAAACTATTGTGCACCAAATCTGTGTTCGTATTCTGGTAACACTATGGACACATTAAGTCTATGTGAGGTCTTTATTGACCGGCCAGTTCAACCTATTCTTCAAATCAGCTAAATTCCGTAATACATACCCTCTTTCGTTTTATATCAGTTTTAGTTACATATGTGGTTTTCTGGCACACCTGGTCATTAAATAACCGCTAATTTTAGAACAACTTTACTTCTAACCACATACACTTTATGACTTCTCTCATTGCTAAGTACAAGAGTATATCGATTTGAATTTACCACGACCCGACATAATCTCGTAGGCGTTTTGTCTTATTATACAAGTTCGCCTATTTCTTTTTGTGGCTAACCTTCATTTTTTTTTCATCTTTTCAATTATTAGTTATTCTTGTTGCAAAATTTTGCGTATCTAGCTTCTTAAGAGATTAATAATTTTCACATATGGACATAAAGACTCGTTGACAATCACATAATATAGCATTGAAAAAACTATTTGGGCGATAATTTTTGTCAAAGCAATTTGTTTTTCGTGTTCTTTTGGTTTGATATATCTTAGAGTGTATTTGAGCATGAGTCCCCCACACGTTAAAATTGCGAATTTGCATGTCGGCAATTTTATTTCATTTGAAATACATATTGTAACTAATTTGGGGAAATTCCGATCATTTCAAACCTTCTGCTAACGTTCGAATCGCTAAACTTATGAATAAATCACTCCAATGTTCAGTATTGTAAAGTGGTCTTTAATTAGATTACTTTGAAATAGTACTTCACAATTATACTTCACAACTAATAGCGTGTTTAAATCAAACTGATTAATGCTTGCTCAGCTTGCGCTGCTTTTAAACTCTCTGTTGCTTCGTTCGCATATTTATCCTAAGGTCTAGACGTTTCACCTTCTAGAACTTTTGTATCTCCTACTTGGTTACCATCTATATACACGTATATTCGTAATTTATGTTTTCTACCGCCATATGCGTGTGTATATGTGAGTAACTACTTCGGTTGATGACTACATGTGTGTGTGTCGGCTTCTACATAAGAGTGGCTGCTTTATTGTTGTTGTGCATTTATTTAGTAGCAGCTTAGTGATGCCAATATTCGTCACAATATCTACTTATAATTCCTGTTTTTTCTTTCGAAAAAAGTTATGAACGAGCCTCATATTCTTTTAAACGATATAAAAATTTATTCTTACAGCGGTAAATAGATTTTAAAAATCCAATGTTACTAAGTTCTGTTCAATGCGCCTGAAAGTATTCCCCACAATTTGGATTAAAAATATCATGTACCGAAAACATCCAATATACCGAATTGTGTATAAAACGAACAGCTATGAAAAAGGCAAGAGCTTTCATTGAACAATTTTTTAGGTAATTTGCGTGCACCGATGGTTCCAAAGTAATGGAAATAGTAAGGTCTACGGTATAATGCGCTGATCCGTAAATAAACAGATCCCACTAGCTGCCGGATCACTGTAGTGCTATTTAGGTGGAAATAGTAGCTGCGACTAAAGCCGTACGCTGGAGGAAGAAAAAACTTTAACAGCACGCGTCTCAATTTTTACATTGACAGCCAAATAGAAGGTAGGGGAATAATCGCTCACTGTACAACATCTAAAAATAGAGTGTAAGCAATCCCGCGCAAGAATCAGGATGGGGAAAAGTATGCATCCATATTAGGTCCCGGGGCATCAGCGTATAGATGAAAACGAAGATAGCTAAACAGGGTGTATGCTTCGAAGCTTGAACCGTAGATGTCCCAATTAGTTTGGGCAAGATTAAAAGAAGAAAGTTGCACATGATCGACCACGTAGGAAAGGCGTTGAACCGAGCGCGGGGCTGCAAAGTGTTGAAGATCATGTGCATGACTTACAACTTAGACTAACAGAGTTACTCTTATCATTGAAAGGGGGGGGGGGGGGCTTTGAGCTTATGCTGGGTATTCTGACTGGAGACTGCGTTCTGGTGTCATATGCTTTTAAATTAGAGCTATTCAGTGAAAGCAGATGTGGGAAGCGTGGTTTGGTGGAGTAAACGATCGATCAAGTTTTGTGCTTGTGCCCTGTGCTCGTCAGGCTAACACTCCAGCTATGAGGGGTGGCAAAGATATCAGATATAGAAGCAGCAAGTGTAGTTATTTAAACCACGTTTTTATTTATAAAAACTTTAAACTATATTTTTCAATACGCCTAAATGTATGCGTCTTTTTATTTTAAATTTTCCACCATAATGAAAATTTTTGAAAATTGAAAAATCAATATTGAAAATTAAAATATTGATAAAGCATTTTAAAATAACAAAGTTCAAAGTAACTAAAATACAAAGTTAAATAAAAATAATAAGAACCCTACAGCAAGTAGCATAGGTCCTTGAATGCTTCTAGTATTTCCCAAGAGCAGTTATTTTATAACGCAGGTTCTTGTCTCTGATAGGGTTTTTCGGTTTGATCGTTGAGCAAACTTCTGGTAACACTATGGACTCATTGAGACGATGTGAGGTTCTCCCGGACCTGCCAGTTATTTTCTTTCAAGATCGTTGGGCCACAAGGTCCATAGAATGTGAAAAAACGTTAATATTTTCCAGTAACGTGAGTGCTCATGGGAAACCACTATACCACTGAGAACACTCCCTTAATAATTAGGCGTAGATAACTGATGCCCGGTACTCTGCTTAATCTAAGAACAAGGATCGCTCGGAGTGCTCCAACTAATGAATATCTAACCTAGGTGGATCCATTGAAGCTACGATTATTATTACTGCAATGAGGCAGTTCGTTGTGTAATAGTAATTTGTTATTGTAAACATTGTGAGTAATGAAATAATATGAGGGCAATCAGACACCAAATCAGTCGAATAAAAGAAGAATAATTAAGAAAAGAGGAAAAGAAAAGGGGAAGGGGAAAGAAAAGGAAATATAACAAAGACAAAAGAGAAGAAGAGGAAGAATAAGCATTATATAACATATGGCGATAATTATTATGACAGTAATGATGTGGATGATTATGACGATGATGACGATGTTATAGCCGGAGTCATTGGCGCCGTATGTCGTATCGCTGTATCCGTATCCCTAACGTAATCAGCTGTTTATCGTTACGACGGTAAACCAAAACCCAATTGGTTGGCTACGATACGGTTACGACCTTAGCGGCACCAATAATCGATTGCATTGATTCTCATAAGGTTGGTCGAATCAGCTGTTAAAAGGTTACCGATACGGTTACCGATAAAGCACCAATGTCTCCAGCTTATCTCTTCGGCTACGGAATGAATGGGAAAAAGGAGGAAAAAATGGGACGGATACGAAAAAAGTGATATGAGAGGAAAAGAAGGAACGAAAGGAATAGCAATATCATTTATGAATTATCACATATTCGTAAAATTTTAGGAGCTTTTAAATGGCTGATTATATCTGTTATTATACATCCCTGTTGGTGTGATAATCTTTCTGCCCTACCATAAGCGCTCTTCGGATATCTTTGAATTCCGGCTATTAAAGATTGTCCTCGTCGAGTTAAGAATTGATTTCATGTGCTTAAAATTTCTAGTACTGCAGACCTGACGTTAGACTATGACTGCATATGTTTGTATGCTTTTTAGGTCAGTTGAGTTGGGATTACGTCACAAATTGTTAAATCTGCACACCTTGCCTTAGCTAGAAAAACGACCTCCTACAATATCTTAACCCAGTCGATATAAGTTAAAACGTAATCCAAGTAATTTATTAATTCGAGCAACTCAATTTTGCTTTCTCCTGCTCAGGTTCACTTAGCTCAGCTGAAGCGTGCAAACCCCCATTTGCCCCAAATGTATATAAGCTTAGATAGCGTTTTGAGATTCTGTTGCTAACAACTTTGACCTGAATATTTTTTTGTCTTTCGCTTAACGGCCTTATTCCCGCACTAATTTTGTCAATCTAAACCCATTTTCTTTTTTCTTTGTAACTTTGTAATATGTCTGACTCACTAAGAATCCATAAAAGTGGCATCTTATTTGAAATTTATAACAAAATAATTATTTTACAAATTCTTAATAATTTCAATTCCATAGCTTACGCCTGTCTACTTTGCCTCTTGTCACATATTTTTAATTTTTAAATAATTTAATAATAATCACGATGCGCTAACTGAGCATAGTTAACGCAGCGATGCGTTGCGTTATTGTGCTGATACCCAGTTGGAGCTGCTGCTTTAATGGGAAAATGTGTGTTTCTTTATGACTCCTTAAAAGAACGTTTTCGGGATCGTTCGATATGTTCAACTAATCTTAAGGAAAGTTGGTGGACAAAAACATGTGACGCAAACTTTACAAAATGCGGTCACCACGAACACTTTAAATATATTCCCGAAAATGCTTATATGCATGCATGAACCCTAATAATATCGTCAACGTGCCCACATCTGATAAATTGCGCCATTACAAACCATTAAGTTGTTATGACTAAATTTACTCGCCACTTCATTGTATGAAATTCACCATAATCAGTTTTTATTATTTTTCGTTCTTTTGTTTTACATTGTGTTAGTCAGGTTGTGGCTTCTGTTATGACAGTTCAGTTACGTTCAGTGAACTCCACTGATTAGTTGTGACAATTTTTCCGCTTAGCTTTTGTTTCTTACCGCAGTAGATTTATATGTATGAGTTCAATCATACATATTTACAAATCGCAAGAGTGATGAAACTTAGAAACATACTTAACCCAAATTTAATATGTAATTATTTCTAGGAAAAAATTTAAGTGGACATTATTTGAGATTTTAAGTTAATATAAAGCCGTTTTACTGGGCTCAGTAGTTAAATATATGAAATTCATTCTAGAAAGATCACACAGAAGATAAACAAAGTTGAGCTATAAAATGCCCTATATATATAGTTAGGAGCTTCATAGAAAACCGTGATAAAGTAGCTAGTTTTTTTTTTATTCTTCGACAGTGTTCAAAGGATACCGAAATATGCAGATTAAACGGCTTAGATGAATTCAGTAACCAGTCTGGAGTTTCCAGTCTCACAAAGCCGGTAAAGTTTTTCAAACCTCGCCATTGAGATTTGAACCTTCGCACTTTGAGTTTTTCCAAACAGAAGTAGAAGCGGCGCCCTATCAAGATCAGCCGCAACAACTTACAATGTTAATTTGCCAAAATGAAATATATTGTTGCGAATTTCAAGAGTTCTAAATTCTGCTGCACCTTCTTCTATCGTTCGTATCACAGAATTGTCGCATAAATACAGTCAAATGTTCTGTATGTAAAATGCTCATTGTTAAGATAACTACTATTGTGATCGATCTTCACAATTTAATATACTCGCGTACTTCACTTATAGCGTGTTAACATAGAACTTATTGACTATCACTGGACTGCGCCGCTTTTATACTCTCAGTTGCCTCGCTCGCCTATATCTCCAAGGGCCTAAACTTTTCGCGAACAGCCATCTCGATTAGTTGCTTATTTACTTCTCTCATCTACCTGCATCTCATATTCGCTGTATACATGTATATACATATGTAGTTTATGTTAGGTCATATTTGCTGATTGCTGCTGCTTTTAGCTGCTGTTTAGATGCATATATGTGTGGAAAGTGACGTGTCGAAATTTTTCATATTCGCCACAATATTAATTTTTCAATTTAAGCGTGAATTTTTTTGCATCGTTTTTTGTGACTTTTGTGTGCTGAATACCCAAATCATCTTAAAACTTACTGAATTTGTCTAATCTGAAATTGAGAGACTTAAGATGAGGCTGGAGTACAAAATCCAGCTGAACGTTGTATTACTCTAATTGGATGTATCAGCTTACCTCCTCAATTCTGAACTTGATTTTTGAACGTTCTCCAGTCTCGTTTTGGTTATGATAGAACCAGCATTATTTCTATAAAACGAAACAATGATCTTGAATACTCTCTGCACGTTGTACGGGCTTTAAAATGCATCATCAAGACCTGTATGTATCTGTAAGAAAGTATGGTCCCATCATGACTCATATCCGTATATCTAATGAGTTCCGTGCAGCAGGTACCACTATTACAATCATTTTGGAAAGAAAAGGCACACGCTTTGACAACTCCCAAATCAATATGTTTTTCTTACCAAAGTTCTTTATACCAATGCTATACACGCATAAGACCATAATGGCTTAAAGTTCGTTAAATCTTGTGTGAAATCATGATTTGATTGAGAAAATTTGGTCCTTCCCGCTTTAGGAAAAAAGTAAGAGTCTCATATAACAAGCTGACTCAATTTAAAACGTTTACATTAACATTTTGCGAAAACATTTTTCATTCGGCAGTGGTGACCAATTCTTCTGAACTAGGGATGTGTGATCAATCAATTAAGCGAACAAGGCGATTAATCAACGCTTGATATTTATTTAATCATTTATTGATTAATTTCTAATCACATTTTAGCTAATAAAAATATATTTAATTTAATTAATCAGAAAAGTGAGTACTCATAATTTGTTGAATTATAAAATTTGTTTTTTATAAATAAAAATGTTTGCTGTAATAATTAATTTTTTAGTGCATCTAATCACGATTAGTCAGAAAATATGCTTAAATGATTTGTATTTAACTGATTAATAGCACATTTCCAACTCTAATGAAGTTTTGTTCTGTAAAGTCGAATTGAGGATGAGCGATTAATCAGTTTATCGAATATGCGTATTAATCGAAACTTGATTATTTAATAATCAGTCATTAATTAATTTCCACTAATCGCGGTTAATGTTAGTTTGATAAAAATTGATTAACAAGAAATACTCCTTTGTACTTAATCAGAAAATTTGATTGATGTTATACATAATTTTTTTTTCTATTGTTAATTTGAATAATCAGAAAACTGAGTACTCAAAATCTGTTGAATTATAAAATTTGGTTTTTGTAAATAAACATTTTTACTTTAATAATTAAGTTTGTAGTGCATCTTTCCGATTAATCAGAAAAATGCTTAAATAATTTTTTATTTAACTGATTAATGGCAAATTTCTAACCCGAATGAAGTTTTGTTCTGTAAAGCCCGTGGAATTAAGGATGAGCGATTCATCAGTTGATCGAATGTGCCTATTAATCAAAACCTCATTTAATAATCAGACATTAATTAGTTTCGGTTAAATGCGGTTAATGTTAGTTTGCTAAATTGATTAACCAGAAAAACTCCTTTATTCTTAATCGAAAAATTTAATTGTTATAATTTTATTACTTTTGTTGTGTAAACAGTAATTGCTCTGGATCTCATTAATCGAAATATGATTAATCAATCTTTTTGATTAATCCGAAAATTTGCGCAACCAAATTTTTATTTAACTGAATGAATCTCTGCTCTCTGAAGCTTCTGAAAAAAAAGAACATAACTACTTCATAGTCGTTAGAAATGAGAAAAAAGGTTAAAATATTCACTGCGCTATTCACACATTGTTCAAATTTTCACGCTGTTCCACTCTTCAAGAGCCAAAGTGTGATGTAAGTGTAAGTAAAGAGACAGCACCGGCTATTATCGATTTATTATGCTTGAGCGCGCAGATTTTTCTTGATTGATTGATTTATAATGCTGGAAATCGATTTATGATCAGTGGTCATTGATCTCATCAATTGAAACATACTCTTATAACAAAAGCCGCGACTTTTTTGCATTGGCTGCGTTCAACCAAGCAAAGATCCGGTTTGATATGCAGAATAAATCTTTTTGAGCTTTCGTTTCTTTTGAAACACAGACGTTTTTCGCTAAGGAGTTCAAAGTGCACTACACTTAATTTATTCCAAGTTTATTTATTTTATATTTCTGTTTCTCTAATTCAATAAAAATTTACCTTTTTAGTCAAGAATGAAGTTCACATGGGGTTAAATAAACTCTGTGGCTTTGCACATTTGCGCTTGTCATTGTATGAATCAAGATTCATGCAGTCAGTTGACAGCGGGATACTCATTCAGTCACTGAGTGAGTAGTATGAGTACGAATGACCGGTCGTAATTGGCTGGAAAATATCAGTAATGCTTTTCTTGCTTCTTCGTGGTTGATATCATCCTTGTTCTCAATTGGTTCAGTTAACTTAAAAAAATATGTTAAAGTACATTTGTGAAGTATTTCAAAATTCAAATAACGAAATTAAAAAATATGCGATCTATTTTTTTTTTTTGACAGCCGTAGAGAACTTTTTGGTGTAAGTTTCTTTTTTTTGCTTCATGCTCATTCTCACTTCAATCAACATAAAGCTTGTTATCGATTTTGTCTCCTTTTTTTTGCTGAAATTTTTATTTTTATGATGTCACTTTATTACCATTGAGCTTTTGCCGTTTGTTCCTTTTTTTTTCTAAAATTTCAACAAAAACGTGCTTGAGTTCGCGTGCCGACGAACTTCCTCAAAGCGGCAATTTGTAGCACATAATGAGTTAACGACCTTGTATTCCATGAATTTTTTTTTAAATATGTATTTTCTTTGATAACTTTATTATGATCCTCTTTCTATGCTTTATGTTAGTATTTAATGTTATAAGAACATTTTAGAGCAGTATGTTAAAAGGCATAAGTCACTGCAATGGTTTGGCAGCCTGTAGGACCAACTTATTTCTGGATCTACACAGTAAACAGCAGACCGAACCTCTTGTTGCAGTTGCTAGCGCTATATTTTTGGCCATTAGGTCTGCAGGTGGGATGTGGGAATGACATGCAATGCTGCTGTCGGGGTAGTTTTTAGGGCTCCCGTGTTTTCTTGCCTCACTCTTCCAAGTTTAGCTTCCATGGCAATTCACTATCTAGTATACTTTCAGATATTTTGCGCTGTTTCTTGTAGGATTACCCTTCCGAGCGTATGCTTCGTCCAGTTAGGTACCTTATATTTCCTAGTAAATAATACTAGATCGGTTTTTTTCGCGTTGTCGGTTAACTCGACTCCAGATGTTTAGGCATGTACAACATGAAGCGCCTGCTCCATCACAAAGCTGATTCTTGGTAGATATCTTACGCTTATGATGACTGATGCGTCCTCCGCATACGCCGTTAGTTGGAATGGTCCTCTGTCGAACTGCCTAAACAATTTGTTGATTACCAGTGTTCACAGCATTTAGTGAAAAATATCCCAACCTGCGCGTTCCTCTGTTTACAGATTTTGCGGCCTCCCATAGACCCCATTGCGACGTAATCATTTTGCAGCTTATTAATAACGCCGATCCAATTTGTTAAGGCCGGAACTTGTACTTTGTTAGACTAAAATTGATTGGGTTACAAAACTGCGTACTCAAACATTAGAAAATCGAAATAAAAAGTTAGAAATTTTGGTAAAGTTTTCTGAAGTTTTTGATTGTTTTGTTGTTTGATGGTTTCCATAATTAAGGGTGGCTTTTTTGGCTAAATTATCGAAAAGAACAGTTTTTTTAAATTAACTACGAGCTAAAAAAATAACTTGTCGTTCTACATGTGGACCTAATTGATGACCTGCGAAACTGCTATAATTACTAGATTAAGAGAAATTATTTTAAGTTTGAGCCAAAGTCGAATGAATATGTCCCAACTGTCACTATAGAATGCCCCAAATATATTTTGTTGTTGCATGTAGAAAACGTTTAAATAAATAAATGCAAAACTTTCTATTTTTTTTACAACGATAGAACGTTTTACTGCCTAGTCTACTGCTATACATAATATGTACATTGGACTAGGTCGATTTATTAACCGCTATCGCGCCATCGATTTTTCGATAGGATTTGGGCTCAGGAAAAAAAGTTCCACTACGCATACAAAAAAAAATAATTTTCGAGCTTGCGAAATTCAATTTTTTTTAATTTTTTTCGACTGATTTTTAAGGTTTTTTTCATGACCTACTAAAAATTTTTATTTTTTTTTTTTCAAAAACTGTTATCGACAACGCTTTTAGCGGACATTTTTTGGTCGGGCATGGTATCTATACCTGAAAATTTTACAATCAAATGAAATTTTTTTAGTAGGTCATGAAAAAAACCCTTAAAATCAAAGTCGAAAAAAGTCGAAAAAATGAAATTCCGCAGGCTCGAAAATAATTTTTTTTTTGGGTATGCGTAGTGGAACTTTTTTTCCTGAGCCCAAATCCTATCGAAAAATCGATGACGCGATATCGGTTAATAAATCAACCCAGTCTAATACATATGTACAATTACGGTCATAAAAAAGGCCGACGACAATGTGTTCCCTGTTACATAGTTTCTGCGGTCATTACAGCTATGTAACGAAACTTTTTAGTTATTATAATTAACATCGACAATTCCTTAACTCATTGGGTGGTATCTTAAGGTGAGAAAGCTAGAAAGTTCCTAGCAGTTTGCGTAAAATCAAAAATGTTCCATAAAAGTAATAGTTTTATCCTTGAAGAAGAAAATTAATATAATTGTATACTATCACGCAAAATATGGAAATAGTAGGCGGAGTAAATTACAATGAATTATCCTTAAACAGATTATGGACGAAATATATTAAAAAGGTGATTAAATAGGACCATGAAAGTCCACTGAACGCGTTGATAGGAATATCGCCATCATGGCTCTTCTGAATACATATAAAACTGCTCCAGAAACTTCCACGGATTTGAAGGATAATATAAACATGACAACTACAATAGCAACGGCACTGTTTCTCTTGAGAAAAACTAATTTGATGGCTCATGGCTAAAAAAAAACCACTTTCCACCACAAAAAACCGTACGTTAACTGGTATTATAAAAACATAAATTGGACAGGGAACGATTGGCCATGATTCATATTCTCTTATGAATGCATAATAAGTTTTAATCAGTTAAGGTTTGCGATGCGTAGTAAGTCCCAAAAATCAGGAAGATTGAGTAAAAACTGCGTTAAGGCAACAGTGAAGGATTCTCCGTATATAATGTTGTGGAACGCATTAAAAACCGCGAGAGTCGCTTAGATTTTGTTAATGGGGGGTTAAACTAACTCCGCCACCTACATTGACAGCATTCTAGGCGGCATCTCACCAAGAATTGGGGGCTAATGGAGCACAGTAATCTGAACCTAGCTGCGAATCGATATTTTGATAAATTTGGAGCTAACCACGCATTACAAGACTGAATTGAATTTATTTATTTTGCGCTATTCTGGGAATATGACTCGTCGTCAGTCGCTCCGAGGCCAGTTTCGTTTTTCGCAGAACCAGTTTAGTAGGGGGGGAAGGATTTTTGTACTAAGAAGCTGGTTTTTTTTCTAGCCAGGGACCATCTAATTATTTTACCTCAAGGGCGGACCAACAATATTATAGTTTTCATGTTTATACTATCCTTCAATTCCACGAAAGTTTCTGGAACAATTTTAAATGTATTCAAAGGAGCTATCCTGACGATATTCCTATTAACGCGTTCAGTGGCCTTTCGTGGTCGTCCACCCTGATAACGTGTGAAAAAAGTCCCCTATTCAATATATTTCGACAAGAATCTCCTTAGGGATAATTCATTGTAATGTTTTCCGCTGACGCTTTCCATATTTTGCGCGATTTGTTCTTTTTAGACTATTATATTATTTTTTTCTTCAAGGACAAAGTTATTACCTACTTATATGAATTATAGTTGATTTTACGAAAACTGCTAATTTTCTCGCCAAATACCATATAATGGGTTAAGGAATTATCGATATTAACCACAATAACTAAAGAGTTTCGTTACGCAGCTGTAGTGACTGTAGAAACGCCATAACAGCGAAAACAGTTTCCTTGGCTTTTTTTTTACAGTAAGTGTACATGTATGTAGCTCAATGCTGTTACTGATCTCAAGCATTTATGCATATCAAAAAGTTTTTTCAAATCAAATTTGAAATTAATTACAGTATAACTAGAGGTTAGTTAGATTGAACTTTGCTGCACAATTATTAAATTAATAAAACTAATAATAAGACTGCACAATAGATATAAAACGCACGTTAAAGGAGGTGATACTTGTTATAACAAAAAACTTAAAGAATTTAAAAAGTTGTTACTTCTAGATATATTTCCAATCTAGGTTAAATATAAAAGCTACAGCTTGCGAGACAATTATAATTTGTCGCATTTAATTAGTATTTTACTACAAAAAAAAAGGACGTGTGGCACTCGGGGACTGCCGCGGTGAAGCTATTGCATATTATCAACTTATGAAATTATAATATTTATGCAACATTTTGTTTTCTCTGATATTAATTCAAGTTTTGTCTTTGATATAAATTCAAGTTAACCTTTTTAAGCGTGGTGACCGATAAGAAAACAAATTTTTTTACTTTTATTGAATAAATGAGAAGTTAATATTTAACTTTCACTTTAACTTTATTTTTAACTTTAACTTTAACTTTCACTTTAACTTTAACATTCACTTTAACTTTATTTTTAACTTTAACTTTCTCTTTAACTTTAACTTTACTTTTAACTTTAACTTTAACTTTCGCTTTAACTTTAACTTTATGATCCGGGGTGGGTGTGAGCTTAGCACCTGCTAACAAGCCAAACCTAATATAAACGCACGCAAGTCATTTTCTGTCAAAAATGTCTCATGCACATACAACTTGTATGAGAGCAACTCAAATTGAATTTGCTGCGTGAAAACCTAACTCGATTTCCAATTTTTGTTCTGCGTGACATTTAGATTTGACGTTTGCACACATGCTTTACATTGTCGCAACGCATGCTTATTTGGGTTAGGACAAAAAACGCCGGTTGTTTGCGTGCGCTAAAAAAACGCAGTGCGGTTTTATTAGGTTGGCTTGTAAGCGACCATATTAATTGTGGGTTATAAATAAATTAAATTTATGTTTTATTTTGATATTTTTAACTTTTTGTTTTACAAATTTCTTGTCATAATGAAAATTTTTGATAATTCAAAAATCAACATTGAAACTTAAAATATTGATAATACATTTTAAAAATTACAAAGTTCAAAGTAACTAAAATACAAAGTTAAATAAAAATAATAACAACCCTATGTATGTATACGATAAGTGCATGGCGCAACGATACAAGGTGGCAGCATGGAACAGCTGATTATAAACTTTTTTTATTTGATTCGATACATCAACTTCCGGCGCAGTACGATTTTGACATTTGTCCATCGAATTTACAAAAACAAAGTACATGGAATTTTTATTTATGTTTGTAGGTATGTTACCATGCTGCCACCTGTATCATTCCGCTATGGATAAGCCATAGCACAATGGCCACTTCGTGAAAATCAACGACAGCTCTTTTAGTTTGATTTCGATGGTAGTAGGGTGAGGAAGTGTCGCACGCGCGCTTAAAACAGAGTACCCAAGAGTGCGTGCGACACGTGTTCACCGTTCAAGCATTGAAATCAAACTAAATAAATAATTGATTTTGCTTTCGTGCTCGCTACGCGTTCGTGTTTACTAACACATTATCAATTTGGTAACCGTGTAAATGTAGTGGTGCCCACCGCTGTTTATGATAGAGATCCAATTTTATGTTTTGGCCTGTTGCTAACACCGAACCTTTTCGAGCCTTTTCGGATCTTTTTTGACAAATATCCGTTACGGTTTTTTTTTGATTTAGTCGCCAAGCCCGCGATAAAATCTATGCAATAGCTTAAAAATTTTCTCGTAGGTAATTCAAGTACAGCAAAAGTACATATGTTGCAGAAAATACTTGTTGGAACTTTCCATAATTTCGTACCTATTTTTCTTCAACTTCTTTTTCTTTCTCTCTCTCAACTTTTACTTATTGCATGTTTGTTACTCTGCTTTCTAGCAATAAAAGTGAAAATTATGGTGTATTTCATGTTTTTGTTTCATATTCTTGTTTATGTAAAATTATTTCACGTCAAGTATTTTTGGTGTGTATATGTCTGCGCCGCACCGTGTTGAAAAGTATACTCAAAAAAATTCAAAATTGTTTCTTTTGCATTACCTTACCGACAGTTTCCAGTTATTTAGGTTTTTTCTCAATTTAAGTAGCAATTTAGGCAAACTCGCACGTTTTGATGCTCGCGCGCTGAGTCATCGTGTAACCAAAATTTTGTGGATGATTTAAACTGATCAATAAAATAATTAAAAAAAAAAAAAAATTAAGCTAAACGGTTTTATTGAAAACAATATTTACATAAAGTAATAATAATACTAAAAGCTAGAAAATAATTAGGTAGGTCCTAGGTACTAGTCATCACACTCCTCATCAATCTAGGGCGTTGATCAGACAATTAAATAAACGCGTTGGGCTCATGAAATTTCTAAAAATGTGAGGCGTGGCATAACCTTATTAAGGTTCAGTTGGTCTTATATATGACTATCAATAGAAAATTGACGCGTCCAACGCTTTTATTTAATTGTCTCATCTAGCTTTTAGTATTATTCTTACTTCATGTAAATATTGTTTTCAATAAAACCGTTTAACTTAAACATTTTTTTTAAATTATTTTATTTTCAAGTATTTAGTCTTTATTTAATTGCCTATTATTTCTCATTCTATTTAGTTCATTTAGTGACTCATTATTACATTATTATTACAGGAAAGAGTGCTGACAATTTGTTACAATCTAAGTCCTCAATACATAATCCTTCCAAAGACTTTACTCGACTCTGCGCCACGTATGCTTGTCCCTCCTCGAACTCCAAAATATTTTGATGTCACTTCTGCCGGACTGTATGTAATATTTGTTCCAAATATGAGCCAAATCGGACAACAAATACGATTTTTTTGAATATCTCGATCCTTGCGCCACTTAGCGGCGATTTTTTTCTTATTATTGGATTGTCATCGGGTTCTGAAATATATTCCAAGTTTGAAGCTGGTAGCTTATCGGGAAGTTACCTAAATTTCAATTACAAAATTCGTGCCAGCATGTCAAGTCAAGCTAAATAAAACCGTTTAAAAAACGTACTAGTCTAGCGTTGGAGGTAGGAGCGTCACAAAAACATGTATAACTTTTGACCTAATGCAAAATAATGACTTTTTTTCACCAACATTTTTGAAGGAATTATAGAATTGAATGAAATGTGTCAAAATTTTCTCGCAGGTGGAGAAGTTTTATTAATTTTTAATTATTTAAAACTAACAGGGGTTTTTAGCAAAATAATAATTTCTTATCAAAACCGATTTTTTTATGGCAAAGTATATTAATTGACGAAAATTTTGATGTAGAAAACGTTGAGTTTCGATAAACTGTTGAGGAGTTATTAATTTCTCCAAATAATAACTAATGAAAAAAAAATTGTTTTCAAAAATATTTTGCGGAGATCGTTTTTACCTCCAAACCGATTAAAAACCGTATTAATCAATAAAAACTGAGACTATCGGTTTTAAAGTGGCTCACTTGAGAAATTTCGTCCCAGCGCACTAAAGTTCATTGACTGCAATTAATATAATTCAAAGCAAAAGCAACACAAGTTATTTCCTAAAGTTCAAACTATAATAAAAAAATTTCTTTGAACCAAAAAAAAAAAAAAAGAATTGAAAACGGTTGTACACGCATGTATATATATGTATACGAACAAAACGGTTGAATTATTACTGGAAATAACTGTTAACATTTCTCTCAAAGTAAGTTAGTGAGAAGTGGTCAATGGCCACGTAACATTGAAGTCATTTGAACTGATGACACATTTCTGATGTAATCCCTGCATGGAATTTTTTTTATGAAAGTACTTAACCCATTTTCTCCCGATACTAGATTCCGTGAAGGAAATCGCATAAAATTTTGTGTGGTTGCTATTATAGGACTACTGAACGCTATTACAAGTTTTCAGACTGATAGGTCTCCTGGGGGCCTACTCTGTATTGCGATGAGAAAGGCAGTGCGATGCGAAAATAAATTGCGATGCGAAAGGTAATTGGAACTCTGTAGCGCTATCGCATCGCTAACAATGTCGCTTTTTTATTTTTCGCTAATTTTTTGCTTGAGTATGCATCACTGACCAAACTCAAAGAAAGAGAACAAAAGAAACAAGGCGATTACAATTTCGGCAAACGATTAATTTTTGTGGAACAAATTAAAAAAAGGATTCTGTAGCATTATGGAACGATTTAAATGAAGAAAGGATTGATTTAAATGAAGAAATCCTCCCAGTTCAGAAATTGAACTGGAAGAAGTGAACGTGATAAATACAGAAAACGTGGAAAATCATAGAATGGGAAATATTGCTAGTTGTATCAGAGAACAAATAAAAAATGACATGATTTCAAATAGAAATGCTTTATAAAAAAGTGGTTTCGATTTAATTGTTATTTATTTATGTATTTTAAGTCCACTAGGATTACAAATTGTTGCTTTTATGTTTGTTTTGTTTTTTGAGTTGTCCTATATATTTTTAAATGAATATAAAGATATCAATTTATAAAATCATCAATTAATACTTACATATTTGAACAATGCGAATGCCTATTACTTGTAGCAAGAAAAATGCGAAAATGAATGCTGTTTGACATTCGCTTTCGCTTTACAGAGTGCCGGCAATGCGAAAAGGGAGAAAAATTGCGAATGGGCAAAATGTGAATGCGAAAGTCAAAATATACATGCGAATGTCAAGATACAGAGTACCGATTTTGCGATTTCGCGTATTTTTTCTTTCGCATCGCAATACAGAGTAGGCCCCCTGGATGCGAAAGGAGAGACTGTTGCGTAAACGCAACGTTGGGAGAAACGCTGTAAAATGTGATGCACTTAAATAATCAAATAAATTCCGAAGTCTAGTCAATAATGATTTTGAAAATGTTTTTAGCTGAAGTAGTTTATTTTATAAAGTTAAAAATATTTTTATTTTGTAACTATTAACCTTATTATAATTAACATAGCTTGTTCTTACTGTCCAATTTTGTATGATATTCATCACAACATTTTGGGTGTAATCTCAAATTGCATTTTTTATATTCATAAACAGTTTGTGAATGGCACATGGCACATCTTTTACGTTTGTTGCCTGAAGGTTTCCATACTACATAATCACGGACGTTAGCTCGAAGAAGATGAAGTGGTCTCTCTGCTTCTTCAATGTCGGATGGATCACTACTTTCTCGATAAACTTCTTCTTCGCAATATAAAAGCAGAGATAATGCTATTTCCGTTTTAAAAGCAATTTGAGACGTAGGAAGAGTTCCTTCTGATTTAGTAACCAATTAATGAATTTTCCATCCATTAACAGTTGTACTGTTCACTGATTTGGCCCATAGGGGCCACCACCATTTTTTCCACGAATGCCAACACGGTAGTTAGCTACGGAATTATCATGGAGATCTACTCCTCCCATATGTTGATAGTCATTGTAAGTCCATGTTTTTTAACAGTAACCTTTTTTTCTCAGTTTTAGACCAACGGTGTGATTCTGTTACAGGATCAACAGTTCTGAATTTAGAGATTACTCTATCTATTATCTTGCCATCGAGCTACAAAGAGTTTGGTCTTTATTTCGGAACAGTAGTCAAATTCATGTTTCTTAAGGTTTCTGCCAGTTTTGAGCATTTTTTCAGCACCTCTGAGACGATTTTCTCTGACAGTTCCAGTAGCTCTAAAACGTTTTTCGTTCAATAAACAAAATAAATAATATTAAGAAAAGAAATTATCAAAATAAATAGCATGATTATCTGGATTTGTAACATTTTCCAGCAATGATAGCACGGCATATGCTCCTAAACCTACTTTCTTGTCATATGGTACCATCCGAAATTAAATTCAATACGTTTGGTTTTCTTACATTTGGTTGCACCGAAATCTTTTTCTGCAGTATGAGAGATGTTTTTTCCAGAACAAGATGGTCCGTTGTCAGGTGTTTCAGATAAATATGGTGACGGTAACCCAAAATCTTCCACATCTGATTCAACCTCGACTCCTAGCTCTCCACATGCATCCGTCATAGCTGGTACATCTGTTAGCAACTCATTATCATCAATAAGTTCTTCATCACTCACTGTATCAACATCTGCTGGTGGAACGTAAACAACAGAAGTTTTTTTTTTTCGAAACAACTTTAGCAATTTTCCTTCGTTCAGCAGGAACCGATGTCTCTTCACCTTCATTAGTATAGGATTCAATTTGCCCAATTGTTAAAAAACACTGACGATTCATTATTTTCTAATAAATATATTAAAAAGCTAAACAAAATACAAGCAAATAAAACTAAATACCCACAATATTTACCAAAAACGATGAAAAAGTTCTCCGAAGTGTCTTTCCTTAAATTTTTCTTGCACAATAGGCTAATGTTATATCAAACTGATATAAACATCAATTTTTCGCGCCAAATAAAATGCCGTAAAAAGCTAAATGTCAAATGCATCGTTTTAGCCAGCGTTACGTTTTCGCAACACCTACTTTTAACAGCTGATTTTAAATAGAAAACAAAAGCTGAATTTGCAGAAGTTTCACAAACATATAAATTTCATGTTTTCTTGTATAAAAACTTGAAACAAAACTAGATTTTTATTTTTTCTTTTTACTCAGCCAACAACATAAAAAAAACATTATTTTTAAGACGTTTTTCAAACATGTGGTAAATCGATACAAGACTAAGGTAATACAAATTTAAGCCATATCTGTAAAGATCAAAGTCCAAATTTTATTGTAAAGTCGAAAAACTAACAAGCAATTTTTATTTCATAAGTCTCGAAGTTGCCGTTGCGAAAACGCAACAGCGGTGGAAAATGGGTTAAGCACTTGAATATGAATTGCGAAATTGTTAAATTGCTATACCCAATAAAATTTTACTGAGTGTCTGCGAATTGTTGTTTTCAAATTTTGGATATATTTGTATTGTTTTTCTACCCAACAAGCAAAGTAAACGTATTGTATATTTTTAAAATGTTTTCTGAAATAAACACTAGCTTAAAAACGTTGATTGTTATACATAGCTGAGCAGAGCTCACAGAGTACATTAATTTTGTTCGCATAACGGTAATCCGTAACGGCATAAACTAATCGAGATAGATATAGACTTCTATATATCAAAATGATCTGAGCGAAAAAAGAAATCCATTTATCCATGTCCGTCCGTCCATCAGTCCGTCCGTAAACACGATAACTTGAGTAAATTTTGAGGTATCTTACTGAAATTTGGTATGTAAGTTCCTGGGCACTCATCTAACATCGCTTTTTAAAATGAAAGAAATCGGACTCGTGGTTACACTTCTTCGATACCGAAAATTTCGAAAAACCGAAAAAGTACTATAATTCATTACCAAAGACGGATAAAGCGATGAAACTTGGTAGGTGGGTTGTCCTTTTGACGCAGAATATAAAATTAGTAAAATTTTGGACAATGGGAGTGGCACCGCCCACTTTTAAAAGAAGGTAATTTAAAAGTTTTGCAAGCTATAATTTGGCAGTCGTAGAAGATATCTTGATGAAATTTGGCAGGAACGTTACCCCTATTACTATATGTGTGCTAAATAAAAATTAGCAAAATCGGATAACTAACATACCCACTTCAAAAAAAAATTTTAAAGTGAAATTTTAACAAAAAATTGTCTTTACAGTATATAAGTAAATTATGTCAACATTCAACTCCAGTAATGATATGGTGCAACAGAATACAAAAATAAAAGAAAATTTGAAAATGGGTGTGGCTCCGCCCTTTTTCATTTAGTTTGTCTAGAATACTTTTAATGCCATAAGTCGAACAAAAATTTACCAGTCCTTAGGAAATTTGGTAAGGGCATAGCTTCTATGACGATAACTCTTTCTGTGAAAATGAGCGAAATCGGTTGAAGCCACGCAAACTTTTTATACACAGTTGACCGATTGTCCTTCCGCTCGGCCGTTAACACGATAACTTGAGCAAAAATCGATATATCTCTACTAAACTTAGTTCGCGTACTAATCTTAAATCACTTTATCTTGGTATTAAAAATGGGCGAAATCCTACTATGACTACGCCCACTTTTTCGATATCGAAAATTTCGATATATTTCGAGTTCTATACCAAATACGAAAAAAGGATGAAATATAGTAATTGGATTGACTTTTTGGTGCAAAATATAACTTTGGAAAAAACTTTGTAAAATGGGTGTTACACCTACCATACTAAGTAGAGAGAAAATAAAAAAGTTCTGCAGGGCGAAATAAAAGGCCCTTGGAATCATGGAAGGAATACTGTTCGTGGTAGTACATACTATATAAATAAATTAGGGGCACCCGACAGATGATGTTCTGGGTCACCCTGGTCGACATTTTGGTCGATATCCCGAAAACGCCTTCACATATACAATTAAGGGCAACTCTCTTTTAAAACCCTCCATATCTTTAATTTGATATCCATATCGTACAAACACATTCTAGAGTCACCCCTGGTCCACCTTTATGGCGATATCCCGAAATGGCGTCCACCTATAGAACTATGGCCCACTCCCTTTTAAAATACCCTTTAATACCTTCCATTTGATACCCATGTCATACAAACACATTCCAGGGTTACCCTAGGTTCATTTTCTTACATGGTGATTTCCCCTGATTTTGTCTCCAAAGCTCTCAGCTGAGTATGTAATGTTCGGTTACACCCGAACTTAGCCTTCCTTACTTGTTTGTTTACAAATTGTATAGAAATAAGCGTGAAATAATCGAAACGGCCCGTTGATGAAAAGCTTATAAACGTAAACTTATAAAACATTTTAATAAAAAACTTTTTATAAATAGTTCTCTGAGGCTTTTTTTAAACGTTAGTTTTCATTTCAATTAATAATTCCAATATATATGTACACGAAATAATATACTATGTACTTACATACAAACATAAAATTCTAATTTCATACATTCTTAAAGGAATTATAGCTGCAATTCTAACGAGTTCTTGGACAATGCTAGGAGATGTTTAAAGCAGCTACTCTCTTCCATGTACAAACGTTTTTGAAAATAATTTGAAAATTTTCAAGTTAAAAGACATTGACAATAAGTTTTTTCTTTTGCCCTCAACGCTTATAAAAAGTTTTCTGAAAGAAGTTAAAAATATTTAATACTGAAACGCATATATTATCGTTTTACAAAGCAAGTTTACTTAAAGCTACTTTAAACACATTTACAGAAATGCCTGTTGGGTATAGTTTCCAGCCGTATGAGTCTTTTGTAGCAAACGTTTATGAAAAAAGAACAGATTTTAGATTTTTTTCACTCAATAATAAATATTGTACAAACCGACAAAACAAAACACACAAATCCACAAAAGTGATCTTTCTTGCCTTTCATCAGTTTGCCTACATACATTCAAAATATATTTGGACAGGGCTACGTAAAACTCAGACTGACACGCTTCAATGACTGACAGTTATCTTAAAACGGTTGTTTTCGAATTTAAATTGAATTCAGTTAGTGACTTTTGAGCATTGCTTGCATACTAAAATAGCCACATGTTAAGTACATGTGGATGATGGCTCGAGAATAAATTTTGCTAACTCATAATCGCACAAAGGGGACGATTGTTAAGTGACTACCAACCAAAAAGCAAAAAAGCAGGCAAACAAACAGTAAGTTGCTTGACACTCAATTAGTCACTAAGAATTTCGGTTAAACGTCAAGCAAAGTTGCTATGGTGGATTTAATAAATTGCCTTAAGAGAATTAACTTAAATTTTATATAAAATACAGACAACGTAAGAAGTGGATCGAACTTGTTCTCGTTCTTCAATACAACATATAACATAGAGGTCCGACGCCTGTTTGTGCAGTTCACTGAGGACCTGCTTGCGTTTTTTGGCTTCATACGTCTGTGTTCTCAGGTGCCGTATTTCCTCATAGTGCTTACGGAGACGACTCCTTAAGCCCCTGGGCGGTGTTGGCTCATCAATCAGATGTCTTTTGGGATGCCCAGGTTTCTGGGTATTCAACAGGAACTGTTTGGTTAGCATTTCATTTCTCTCCCTGATGGGAAGTATTCTCGCCTCATTATGTAGATGGCGTTCTAGAGACATAAGAAGACAACCCGTGGCGGTTCTGAGGGCAGTATTTTGGCATGCCTGTAGCTTCTTCCAGTGAGTAGTTTTTAGGCTTGGCGACCATATAGGGGACGCGTAGCATGCAATCGGCTGGCCAATTGCTTTGTAAGTGGTAATGAGCGTTTCTTTATCTTTTCGCCAAGTACTGCCAGCAAGAGATTTTAGGATTTTATTACGGCTCTGGATTTTCGGTACAATTGCGGCTGCATGCTCACCAAAATGTAGATCCTGATCGAACGTCACACCCAAGATTTTGGGGTGTAAGACAGTCGGTAGCGTAGTGCCATTGACGTGGATGTTCAAAATGGTCGACATTTGGGACGTCCATGTTGTAAATAGGGTCGCCGATGATTTAGTCGGTGATAATGTCAGGTTTCACGAGGTGAAAAAACTGGAGAGATCATGGAGGTAGCCGTTTATTTTGTTGCAAAGCTCATCGATCTGTGGGTCTGGGCCTGTGGCAGTCATCGACGATAGTAACTCCTTCTGGTGGCGAAGGTAGCTTTGATATCTAGAAGTTAAACAAGAGTGGAGATAGGACACCACACCACCCTGTGACACCCCATTGATATGTGGGCCTTGGCCTGTGGCCATTATTGTGTAGTCATCGGCGTAGGAAACGATAAACGGATCATATTCATCCTTGTGTTTTATGTTATTCTAGCTGATCCCGCAAACGTTATTCTAACCTAACTTTGGTTTACAGGTATGGCTTTTAAGTTTTTCTCTCTTACTCCCTTTCCCTCTCGTGCTTTTTTATTCTTTCTTTCTCCTGGAAATTTTAACAAAATCTGCTGAGTGCTGTGGGAGGACATATACAATGGGTGGCAGAAAGATTTTGTCTTTAACCAATTGCAAATATAATTAAATGTATAAATATTTTTAGAAAATCATTTCAATGATAGTTTTATAAAAAAAATAACAGTAAATTTTACCGTACACCATATACACCATAGTTGCGCCCATTAATATTTCCAAGTTTACATGTAATAGAGTTCACTAGCTTCGCATTTTTAAGGTGGACCTATGTACATAAATATCTAAATATCTAATCGAAAAAAAAAAATTATTAGGATGGCAGTAAAATGTGTAATTTTCTTTGCTGGTATTCATAGTGCGTACAAAGACAAATGAGATATTCTAGTAAGAGTATTTATTCGTGTTGTTGGTTGGAGCAATTTTGTGTACTACTTTGTTAGTTAATAAGATAATGTAAAATAAATTAAATAAAAGAGAAGGAAGAGAAAGGAAAGGAAAGGAAAGAAAAATACAGTGAAATAAAGTAAAGGAAGGTAAAGGAACAGAAGGAAAAGGAAAAATAAAGGAAAGGAGAGAATGAAAGGAAAGCAAAGGAAGGAAAAGGTGATGAAAGGAAGGGAAAGAAAGCAGAGGTAAAGTGTCGTCTGTAGTTCTTGAATTTAAACCTATATGCGATCTATAGTTGGTATTATTATTGTAAACATTTAAACAAAACTAATTTTTCGCCAGCACTGCATACAAAATAAAATTGCACTCAAGCCCACATGCTGTTACCCGCTTCTGAAAACTTCAACAATTTTTGGTTAGAGAAACTGATTTTTTATATTAAATTATAAATAAATAAAATGTTGTGGGTGTAATTATACTTGTCTCAGTTTTTTCTGTATATGTATTTTCAAAATCACTTTCAACTACAATTCAACTTTAATTGTCAATATTGGATGTTTCATTGATTTGTCGTTTTATTGCCAAGTTTGGATATTTTGATTGCGAGTGTAATTATGTTATATTGTTTTTTTTTTTAGTTTTTTTTTCTTTGTGAAAACAAAATAAAATGGTAGTAGGCACATTTGATGGCCCTCTTCTAACCATTGTTAATGGTGTCTAGGTCAGGCGTCAATTATTCTACTATTATTTGGGCAGTGTTGAAGCACTGATGGGAAAACCTATTAAAACATGTGCGCAAAAACATAAGTTACGTTCGAATGACGCGTAAACCAGATATGGATAGAAATTTAACATGCTAATGCAACAACAACGTTGTGATCCTGATATTTATATGGTTCAATTTCTGATCCATATAGCAGTTCTGTTCGTTTCGTTTTCTGTAGCAGATTTTTTGACAGCTAACCACTTTTGAGTTGGTAGCACTATGGTTGGCTCATCTCTACAGCAACAACATACCTTGTTCAGATTGTCAAAATCAGCGTGTCGGTGTTGGACGAATGGAATGGAATGAAAACATACAACTTAGCAGCTTTTATGTGTGGTAAGCAAATGTTGTCAATGTGTTGGTTTCATTTTGAGTTTGCCATCTCCTTCTGACAATCCCTACGCAAGTGAAATGAAAAATATAAAATCAGCTGATGAGATGAGCCAACCATATAGTTGAGCCATGGTAGCACTGGAATAAATATTGTAAATATGTGTATACATAAAAGATTTCGCCATATTTAAAAGCAAAAACACGGAAAGATAAAACAACTTCAAGAAAATATAAGGAAAATAAATAGTTTGTTTACGTGCGAAACTATTTAAATGTTAATAATTATATCAGTATCTAAAATTTTTGTGTACGTTTCTTCTTCTTATTTTCAACAAAACTGATGTTTTATATTAGTACTGCCAGCTCTCATAAAGTTGATCCAGATCGTTCCAATGAGATTTGATCGTGAGCCAGAGCTTGATAACTCAATGGAACGCTCCTATAGAAAGCGCTTAAGAAAATTTATTTGAAAATGATGACTAGGTATAGTTGTATTTATAGCAGAAGGATTCACGATATATGTTGACAGAGTAAACAAATTTAGATGAATTACTTTCGAGGTTCGCATACATAATGTGTGACTGCTTGAAACGCCTCTAACACCCCTCTCACTCTAGTCCATTCCTGTTGAAACTGCAAGTTTCCTTGGACTCCCGTTAAAGGATATTGATAACACTTTTTGAGTGGTCGCTCCTATTCGATGGGGCGAAACACTGCTACAACAACAACAGGTTCACATCTGTTCTACGCTTTACTAAGCATAAAAAAATTTTATTTTTATGAATGTCGAATATACCCTCAGTGAAGGGTCAATCCCTTTGTTCTTAATGAATAGCCATTTATTGTTCCGTAACCTAATTTTTTCTTCAAACATTTAAGTATCCGTAAATTTTGTACAATTTCTGTTCTGAAGTGTTGTAAGCACCAAAATATTCTCTCCTCAGCAGCATAAACAGGGTAAAGAAAAATCCAAATTTGTGGATCGTTAAAAACATTCAACAAAAAAATTGCAACAAAAAGTAATACCAATTACAAAGCGTGCAGCGGGGCATTCATATAGCTGAGTGTGTAAACTTTGTAATTTTTCTCTTATCTCAATTACAAAAACAGTTATATAAAGCAATACTAGCATGTCCCGCTAATTAAATACAGATAAAAATATTGACATAATAGTGAACAGCGAAAGCATTTCTTATAAGGTTTGGTTGCGATCGACGCACAGGGTCTCGAGATATTGGCCAAAACGTCGGCCCGGGTACCCCTAGAATGTGTTTATAGAATATGGATATCAAATGAAAGCTGTGGATGAGTGCTTTAGTGGAGGGTAATTTTCATACCCCTGGGTGACTAGGGTCTCGAGATATAGGCCGAAACGTGGGCCGTTAACGCCTAGACAGTGTTTTTACATTATGGGTATCAAGTTGAAGCTGTTGATGAGTGCTTTAGTACAAAGTAAGTTTTACGCCGCTGGGTGACTAGGGTCTCGAGATATAGGCCAAAACGTGGACCCGGATACCCCTAGAATGTGTGATTGTAATATGGATATCAAATGAAAGCTGTTGCACCAACCTGGCAAAACTGATAAATATGCATGCGAAGCCGAAATAAAGACATGAATTAATAATATCCACATACCTATTTACATACGTCCTATTCGATTTGCCTGAAATTTGGTATATAAATTTGCCTATATTACTATTTACGATGCTTTTTTTCCGGGAAGTAGACAAGAGACGGACTGGGACTGGAATTAGGACTAGGACTGGGACTGAGACTGAGACTCGGAGTGGGACTGGGACTGAAACTCGGAATGGGACTGGAACAAAATACATACCACCCTCTGGGACTGGCAATAAGATATGAAGAAGAATGAGAAGAACTTGAGAGAAGAAAAAAGAGAGGAGACTGAGAAAGAGATAGAATGAGACGAAGATGGGGATAGATGAAGCGAAAAATACGGAGGGAGGAGTGAATACAAAGATTAGGAAACAGTGTAGAGGGGCGAAGGCAGAGTTAGACGTAAAAAACTTATTAAAATGTATGCAGATAGACCGAATTTAGGGCAGAACAACGTCTGCCGTGTCTGCTAGGTTGGTACAAAAATTTGCCTATATTAGTATTTACGGTCCTTTTTCCGGGAAATAGACCAGAGACGGACTGGGACTGGGATTAGGACTAGGACTGTGACTGATACTTGAAGTGGGACTGGGACTAGGACTCGGAATGGGGCTGGAACAAAATGCATACCACCCTCTGGGACTGACAATAAGGGATGAAGAAGAGTGACAAGAACTTGAGAGAAGAAAAAAGAGAGGAGACTGAGAAAGAGATAGAATGAGACTAAGATGGAGATAAATGAATCGAAAAAGACAGAGGGAGGAGTGGGATTAGTTAAAAGTAAAAGGGGGGGGGGGGGGGCAGAGTTAGACTGAAAATACTTATTAAAATGTTATAACGTCTGCCAGGTCTGCTAGTGGCCGATAAAGGAATACCAACAAAAAGGCAATACTTAGAGACCAATTGCAAAGCGAGCAGCAGGGCATTCAAATGGTTGATTGGATAAAGTAAGAAGTAAGAATGTTGGAGATTTCCAGTTCAAAACTCAGCTCCCAAAAAGTTAGCTGATGAAAAAGTGAAACTTAGAAACATTTCCCAGTAACCATCGTCGTATGCAAATTTTTTAATTTTTCTCTAATATCAATAACATAAAATTTCTATTTTCTTTTCTATTGTTTTATGTGTTCCTCATTCTCCCGTGTTACGTATTTTACAAATCTCGACTTGATATTTCGGCGCTAAAGCGTTGAACATGAAATATTTAAATTTATTATAGAATATCAACGATATTAGTGTAGCCTTGAGCTTTGTTCAACTTCAATAGTCAATTCTATTTCTTTTTTTAATAGAGGGTTCAGATGAGAGCATTGTTTTGTTTATAAATTAATCAGCAAATTAAAATTTATCTTAAATTGTTATAGCTACCGTTATATTGGAAGTGTGTGATAAGAAATTTTAAGCGCCTTATTTATCGGTCATTTGATTTTCTCACGGTTATAAACAAATTCATATAAAACTAAAAGTAAACCAGATCACAAATGTAGAAAAAAATGAAATTAAATGAAATCAAGCAATAAAAATTTGGCTTGCGCAACTTGCTCTGAGACTGTGCTAACGAGCCGTGCTAAACTTATATCACAATTTATTGATAAACATTTGAATATGAATAATTTCAGTACGCACATATTCAGTATAAATATATGTATTATGATTCTTTTTTTGTTCATTTTGCGACAGGGTGGATAATTGATATATATTGGAACGAATTTCCGTAACCCCTTCGAAACCTGACCCAGAAAATGGCCCAAAGCCGAAACCAATTTGTCTCCAAACCCGATTTGACAAGGGATGACGGGATATCGTAATAAGATCCAAAAATCTGTTTAGCATAAAAGACAAAACCTTCATGAGGCTATCCATAACGGATCCAGTATCTTTTTTTAATATAAGATATAAAATGTCGTGCAATAAAGCTGCAAACTTTATGCTATGTATCCGTAGGTCCCTCCAGCATAAAATTTTGTACTGAAAAATAGAGTTCCCTCACGACAAACGAAAGCCTAGCTCTGGAAGTCACTAACCGTACCCGCCCTGCTATATGGTATGCTGCCGGTATCCGTTGAGATGGCTATGGGAGTATTGACGAATAGGAGGGCCATTCGTGTGCAGTGTTGGCGCAAAACGAAAATGAGACTTATTTAATAATTTAGGAAAAATTTAAACAACGTGACATCAGGACGCACAATGCGACAGCTGTTTCGATTATACTTTGTAAATCTCTTCAAAGCCTTTTCTCTCGGGAGTGAGATTTTGAACCCGCACTCCTGGTTGAAGTGTTACAAACGCATTCACCCACGTTATGCCTTAGTAGTTGTAAACTTATCCTATTGACTTTCTCGCATATTTTGTTCTTTTTTCAAAGTATGTATTCATGTGTTAAAGTTATGCTTTTTGTTAGTGGCGGTTTCAAATAAGGATAAGTATACAACAACTAAGGCATGACGTGGATTAATGCGTTTGTAACACTTAACCATCGTAGGAGTGCGAGTTCGAATTTCACTCCCGGGAGAAAAGGCCTTGAAACCGGAAATTACAAATTTTATTTCTGTCGAAAAATATTCACAAAAACACGAAAAATGTCCCCGAGAGGGTCCGAAATTAGGGGCCCGATCCATAGTTTCTTTTGCACAGAAAACCTTTCTGTGTGGGCGTTCTTCGGCCGCAATTTATGAAAATAACCTTGGGTGGGCCCAGCACCTTTCTACATTAGTGTATGTGTGTGTACAACAAATTTGGCAAAATACAACCACATGATAATTTGAACCGATTTTTTGCTTACATCTTTCGACAGAATTAAAATTTTTAATTTTAGCTTTCGGCTTCTAAAAACGGGGTTCCAAACGCGTCTTTTGATACCACCTCTGATAATTTTTGATAAATATTAGGTGGTGCACTGTCTCGTATAACGTTACCTTTTTTCAAAACAACTGCAAAATTTTCTGAGACAACTGCTAATAATCAGTTGTCAGATTTTGATGTCTTTGACAACTACACCAACACAAGGTTGTAACCAGTAATGCCGCAAAAAGTTGTTAGACTAGGCAACTTCAACCGACATTTTTTTTCACAGGTTGAGTTGTAATCTGTAATACCAAATTGCAAAATTCCAAGTGATAGAGAGTTAGTTGAGTTGCAAACGGTAATAGTTATCGTTCGGCCGGCTTGATGCTATTAATTTTGTAAATTTTTCTTAAAGAAGTCTTTCTACGCAATAAACGAAGCTTACTAAACACTTTGCTAACTCAGCTGGTTTAAAATATAAACAAACACAAAAAAATAAACCCCAGCACCAGTCTATGTACCGACTCATATTTACTTATGCTGCAGCAATCAAATAATCGAAACCAAAATAACCATCAAGTACTAAATACTTTTAACAAACTTTGTACAGAGTTCATATCAATTGGCCTTGTCTGCGACTGATCAACGGTGGCGCAGTGCTGGTAATAAAATAAAGTTTTGCAAGCCGTGCGTCATTTTAGCAGTACGCCAGTTTCTGAATTTTTATAGTTTAATGTGTGTAGGAATGGCTTTTGATATATGTATGTTGTTGTTTATTTGCATTATTCTTCTTTACAAACCAACTTATTGACTATAGACTCCTTAATACGAGTAAATAGCATAACCACCAACCGTCTGTTATGAGAAGTTGAAGTGTTTACAAATTTGTTCGTTGATCGTTTCAAGTGTCTGGCCAAGTGACATTCTGCCGTTGCTGCTGCCTTACCACATAATTGTCAGTTGATTAGTTGATTACTGTGTCGGTGGTGGCGTTGCCGGTTGCATTATAAAATGCAACCATTTATTAGAGAGGATGGTGGCATTGTTATCGTTTATACCCAGCTGTACTTGTACACAGGGTATTATAACTTTAATAGGATAACGGTTGGTTGTATAGGTATAAAGGAATCGAGATAGCTATAGACTTCCATATATCAAAAACATCAGTATCGAAAAAAAATTTGATTGAGCCATGTCCGTCCGTCTGTCTGTCCATTAACACGATAACTTGAGTAATTTGGCACACGAGCTTATCTGGACCCAGAATAGATTGGTATTGAAAATGAGCGAAATCGGGTTATAACCACGCCCACTTTATATATATATATAAAATTTTGGAAATTACGAAAAACCTGATTATTTAGTAAATAATACACCTAGAATTTTAAAATTTGACGTGTGGACTGATATTGAGACTCTTGATAAAAATTTTGTTAAATTTTACAAATATTATTAATCATAAATCAAAAATCGTTAAACCTATCGTAACAAAATTCGGCAGAGAGGTTGCTTTTACTATAAGGAATGCTTTGAAGAAAAATTAACGAAATCGGTTAAGGGCCACGCCCTCTTTTATGTAAACGATTTTTAAAAGGGTCATGGACGAATAAAATAAGCTATATCTTTGTAAAAAAGAGCTTTATATCAATGGTATTTCATTTCCCAAGTGATTTATAACAATAAATAGGAAAAACGTCAAATTTAAAAAAATGGGCATCGCACCGCCCCTTTTATGACTAAGCAATTTTCTATGTTATTGGCGGCCGCCGTGGTGTGATGGTAGCGTGCTCCGCCTACCACACCGAAGATCCTGGGTTCACGCCCGGGAAAAGCAACATCAAAAACTATAGAAAGACGTTTTTCAATTAGAAGAAAAATTTTTCTAAGCGGGGTCGCCCCTCGGCAGTGTTTGGCAAGCACTCCGAGTGTATTTCTGCCATGAAAAGCTCTCAGTGAAAACTCATCTGCCTTGCAGATGCCGTTCGGAGTCTGCATAAAACAGGTAGGTCCAATCCCGCCAATTTGTAGGACAAAAAGTAGGAGCACGACGCAAACTGGAAGAGACGCTCGGCCTTAGATCTCTTCGGAGGTTATCGCGCCTTACATTTATTTTTTTATTTTTAATTTTCTGTTTCTGGAGCCATAACTCAAAGAAAAATTTGTTCAGAATAGAACCATATGTATATGTATTATTGCGCAGCCTTGTAACACTAACACGCAGCCTAAGCACACAAAACAAACAACAACAGCATTTCAAGTGTACAGCTGGGTATGTAATGTTCGGTTTCACCCGAACTTAGACTTCCTTACTTGTTTTTGTTTATTGTGTACTTGTATCCACATCGCGTCGGTTGTTCTTTTTTGGAGTTTTTATTTGCGCGCTCAAATAGACAATGGAAATATTATCATAAACTGCAGCACTGATGGTTTCTTGCGACGAGCGATATGACTACGCGCATCGTAAAAGAAAAATAAATAAGTAGATGCGAGAAACACTTCAAAGGCTGCATTTGGAGCTTTTGTTGTTGGTTATTTGCTATTGCTTAAGTTAAATATATACACAAATAGTATATTTATGCAGTTGTCAAGCTGGCCTAGCCTCTGACCAGATGATTGAGTTGATTGTATGCGCACGTGGGTTGTGAATAAGTTTTTATGTTATTTTCAAATAAGCAGGTAAAAATAAATAATGGAAAAACATATACATATGTAAGTGCCAACGTACTACAAATAGTGTGTATAAATAAAAATATGTACACAAGTGCTTTTCTTATGCACGCTTCAGCAAAGACTGTGAGTTTTATGTTGTTACAAAGTAAGGCGAATTCTTTGACCAGCCAACATCACACAAATAAGTTCTGATCTTAAGGGGAAAAATACTAGTCGTTTAAGCAACTTCAGGATACATATTGAGAAATTAAAGAAGTTTATTTTCTGTAAAAAATGCTATCCTCTGCAAAAAGGCTGTAGGAACCGTTTTGTGAAAGGCATACACAAAGTTACGAAAGCGCTGAGATGAAGCAACAGAGCGGCATTAATTCCAGAAAAAACACGCTTTTAGTTTACTGTCAACAGCAAAAGAAATATTGGACAAAACTTTTCGTTATCGAATGTTTAGCGATAAGGTGTCGCGAAGAACTTGTTAAACTTTTGGCTTGGTCTCTAGTCAACTCGACGCTTTGGTTTCAGTCCAAAAAAAGAGCTACATCTCATTGTGGTGGCATTAAGACCATAGTCAGAAATTCAGTTACCTTACTTCATAACCTAAATAAATTATGGTCCTTTATGAAACTTCAGTTTAAACCTTATTGCAATGCAGGTAGTCTAAAAAACCTCGCCATGCCATTTATTAATCGAAACTAAAATTTTGCCTTCAAGTTTTTTTTTTTCTGTTAGGGCGAATCAATAAATCTGTTCAGTAACGAAAGTTGATTATTGAATATTTAACTTGTAGTTCGTATTAGACATACGCATATACAGGATATTGGACCCGACAGTACTTATGTACATATATCAAAACATTCTGGAAAAAAAGTTCTAAAGTTCTGATTCTCGGAATAGCTGGATTACACAAGTATTTATAAACAGATGCTGCTCTAGAGGATCAAATTAGTGTAAAGCCTAAGTTCGCGTTCTTCTTGCCTCTGCTTTCGTTTTCTTTTTTGCTTTCATCTTCGCTTTGTTATTTATGTTGGTTTTTTTTAGTTTTCTTCACCTTAGACTTTGTGTCCGTTTTCGTTATTTTCTCTGTTTTCGCCCTTATCTTTTTTGCACTACACTTTGCTTTAGGTTAAGTTTTCATATTTAAACCGCTTATATTGGCTTCATTTGTTGTATTTATGTATTTAACCTATTTATACGAAAGTAGTGTACCCAATAGATTTTATCCTGCCCGAAAATTGGTTTGCCTAGTGGTGAATTTAGCTTTGCCCCTTTTTTCTATACCATCCTCGTCTCCTTTGTCCTTCATGTTTTTTTATTCTTATTCTTTTTTATCCTTTTTTCCATTTATCTCCCTAGCACTCCCTCTTCAACTCTCGATCACATTCCCCTTCCAACTCTCACTCCAACTCCTACTTCCACTTCCACCCCAATCTCACTCCCACTCCCGCTCTCACTCCCACTCTCTCTTCCACACCTACTCCAACTATATTTCCCACTCTCACTCCAACTCCCACTCTCACTCCAACTCTCACTTCCACTCCCCTTGCACACCGGCTAAAATATACCTTCAAACATTTGCGGAGATAAATCGAATTGAATCTTTTCCTAATAGGGGCGTGGCACCGCCTTATTTCCAAAAAAAAAAATGTTGAACACCATCCTTGAACCATAACTAACAAAAAAACTTATGGAGATCGGTCAAGAAATTGTTGATGTACGTATTACGTAAACTCACTTGTACCCGTCTTTTCAGGGAAATATTTGTGTGTAAGTGGTTGGCTTTTAATAAAACGACGAGCTTACAATTTGTCTATATTTGTCAAATTCTTCTTGCCTTTGTCACTTTCTATATCTTCGTCTTCCTAGTCTTCATCAAGGTCTTCATAGCAAAAGTTTACTAACGTGATTATTATTACTGGTAAGCGTAATTGTGGACTGCAAAAAGTCACAGTCACCAATCACATTTTCCATAAAAAATCGTGCAATCTGCCAACTCTAACTCATAGTTCGACAAAATTTTAATTCACTTCGCCAGTGAATGACGTGATAGACGCGATTTCCCATCCCAAGTACAACGCACTTTACAAGATAAGTGTTGTCACTGATCATATTGCAATTCCAATCCAGAGCAATGAACGCGAAGTTAAGCGCAGTTTTTGCGATACGCCACGGTGCATAATGTCGTTGTTGTTGTTCAAAAAAAAAAAAAAAAAAATTGAAACACAAATTCATTTCACTTTGATAGTGGAAGGCATTGACTCGTTCTGCAATCATTTTTTATTACCCCAACTTCATTGGTTTTTTTTGCTTTAGCTTTATTTTCGCTTTTAGTCTTCTATTTTTATCTTTTTTAAATACTATTATATACATTTTATGTTGTGATAAAGTGCTTATATTTTTACTTTTATTTATTATTCATTGGGCTTTTGTGCTCGCAAATACTCGTATCCTTATGTGAAATTATTTATTCGTATGCAAATTACTTGTAAGATTTTCTTTTGTTGTAAGCCAATGTCAGTCATTTCGTATGCAAAAGCTCAACTCTGCGCCGCAAATTGTTCCAGATGCCTTTTTCCATTGTTTTTATACTCAGCGTGCTTTGCACACAGAGTATATTCACTTTGATTGGATAACGGTTGGTTGTACAGGTATCAAGATAGATATAGACTTCCATATATCAAAATCATCAGTATCGAAAAAAAATTTGATTGAGCCATGTCCGTCCGTCTGTCCGTTAACACGATAACTTGAGTAAATATTGAGATATCTTCACCAAATTTGGTACATTTGCTTATCTGGACCCAGAATAGATTGGTATTGAAAATTAGCGAAATCGCATTATAACCACGCCCACTTTTTATATATATAACGTTTTGGAAAACACAAAAAACCTGATTATTTAGTAAATAACACACCTAGAATTATTGAGACTCTTGATCAAAATTTGGAAACAAAATTTTAAAATGGGCGTGGCACCGCCCACTTGTGACAAATTCAATTTTACAAATATTATTAACCATAAATCAAAAACCGTTAAACCTATCGTAACAAAATTCTGCAGAGAGATTGTCTTTACTATAAGGAATGGTTTTGAAGAAAAATTAGCGAAATTAGTTAAGGACCACGCCCACTTTTATATAAAAGATTTTTAAATGTTCGTGGACGAATAAAATAAGCTATATCTTTGCAAAAAGTAGCTTAATATCAATGGTATTTCATTTCCCAAGTGGATTTATAACAGTAAATAGGAAAAACTTCAAATTTTAAAAAATAGGCATGGCACCGCCCCTTTTATGACTAAGCAATTTTCTTTGTTTCGGGAGCCATAACTCGAAGAAAAATTAACGTATCGTAATAAAATTGGGTACACAAATTTTTCCTATAGTAGAAAATATTTCTAGTAAAAATGGACAGGATCGGTTAAAGACCACGGCAACTTAGATATAAAACAAGTTTAAAAGGGTCGTAGACTAGAATAATAAGCTATAACTTAGCAAAAAATAGTTTTGAATCAATGATATTTCACTTATCAAGTTTTATTGTAAGAGGAAATGGGGAGAAATTTTTTTTTAAACGGGCGGTGCCACGTGTTATGTAGAAAAGTAATTTATCTGATATGAAATTTGCAATTGAAGCTCACGCTGAGTATATAATGTTCGGTTACACCCGAACTTGGACACCTTTACTTGTTGTTATTATGCATATTTACTATCAAGCAAGGCGATAATTAGTAACTAATAAAGCAACTCACTCAGGCGCGCATGCGCATGTCTAATAAGAGCAAAGGCTAATATTTAGTCTAGATTTTTTGCTTGTTTCACATTTTTCTTGATATTTATTTATTTGTTATTAAGTATATGTTTTTATATTTGCAAATAATATATGTTTGTCTAGCACTTTGCGCTTGCGCACCTGCGCTGAAACTGGCATTATTCTCCTATTTTATTATAAAAAGATACGCAGCTGAGGTGGCCGGTTCTATAAACAGTAATAATTGTCAACAGCCAGGCGGGTGTGTTTTTATTTTCTTGATTATGAAATATTTCATATCTAGATAAATCAAAATGTCAAGTTTATTAATACTGGTAGACCATGAACATTCTAGGTAATGTCATTTAATAATAAATACACATAACTGCGGCCCGGTCCGCACGAAGAAAATACTGCATCAAATTATTGCGATATATCCCGATATAATCCCTGAAAACAGTTTGGAGGCAGTCCATAAAAAACCTTGAAACAGTTGCGAAAAGATCCCGAAGTTATAGCGCACAATCGCGAATTAGTCCAGAGATAAATTCGCAATGATCCATTGGAAGGAAGAATATACTGGATCCTTTTTAAGACAGAGGTGCCCAGTACTCCCTTGAAACAATTTTATACGAAATGATTCTTAAATGGTCTTGAAATAGTTCCGAAAACATTCTCGAAATGAACCGGCGATGATTCAAAAATATCCCGTAGCCATCCATCCGATATAATACCCGAACAGCCTCGTAATGGCTCCGAAAACATTCTCGAAACTGCCCGAAATAATTCCGGACTAACTTCAAAACTGATCTCGCAACTAAACGTTGATAATCTCGGAATAGTTGTGAAATCATGATATAGTTACGAAAATAATGAAGAAGCTAATCCGAAACAGTCCCTTGAAGATCTATATCACAACCTCAAAATGGCTCTGAAATAGTCTAAAAAACATTCCCTTAATAGTTCAGAAGTAATCTGGAAATAGTACCTAAACGATTCCGAACACAATTCCGAAACGCTACCGAAATAGTTCCTGTGTAATCTAAAAATAGACCCGAAATGATTACCTAACTTAGTTCCGAACTAACCCATATAGTCCCCAAGTTATCTCAAAAGCAGTGCCAAAACGGTCCCGAGAAGTCACAATATGATTCCAAAAATAACCAGAAAATGATCTCGAAACGGTCTAAGAATTATTCCAAACACTACCTTAGTGCTCCAGAAATAGCCATAAAACGACCCAAAAACAACCCGGAGAAAGTCGTGAAATGATCCGCGCACAACCTCGAAATTATCCGGAAATAGTGCCGGAATGATACCGAAATTATCATATAAGCATTCAGAAAACGGATAACATTTCCAAAACTATTAAGACTAAACTAAATGAATATTGAACCATAAATACATACATATATTTAAATAAATAATTTGGGATGCATGGATATCTGGATGTTTCGTTGCCGGAATGATCAGATATTTCCTTTCTGACTCAATCACGCCAGAACTGAAACCTGACTCACAGAATACGCAAGAAGGATCCACAGGGGATCATTGTTTTTGATGCGGAAGAGTATTTAAATAACTGTCCCCAAATTATTGCGAATCTATCCTGAAATAGTCCTCAACACTGCTACTAAGTTATCCCGAATTGATCCGAATTTATAATTATTGCGGAATGGTAGTGATACATATAAATGTCCGTTTTGATACTAAAATCAGTTGCGCAGTGATTCCGAGATATTCCTCAAGTAATCGTAACATCAACCCTCAGGTGACATTGTTCACTTTTCCACATTTTGATTGCGCCTCAATCTAAGTGAACTAGATACCAAAAATTTGTAGACCATGAATGAATGTGAACCTGCAATCTTTTCCCGAATTGTTATACCTCATAGATTTGGTTTCACTCTTCAAAGTCAATATATTTAAAGTTATAACGGCTAAAAATTATTAAAAAGTTACTGTTCCCTTTTTTAAAAGAGTATTGCCAGTAGATCCTTTTACACTATTGTCTATCTCATGCCAAATTTTATCCAAATCTGTTCATTCGCTCTGGCGTGATTGAGACAGAAAACGATGCCAGTGAATGCTTTCAGACTATTGGCTATCTATGTTCAAAATTTCATTTAACTCCGTTGAATAATTTTGACGTGGTTGTGCCACGAAGACAAACGTGTTGGACATCTTGTAAAGACATGTAACATTTTTTTTTGAATGGAAGTGCTTAAATTTAGCAATGACATGGTCAAACATTTATAAAACAACTAATATTGATTGGAAAAAAATTACGAAATTACTCACGACAATGGTTGCTAGGGCATGTTTCTGAATTACCGGCTCTTTATCAGCTTTGACTTTCGGGTACCAGAATGCGAACCAGAGTATCTGTAGTCAGGCTGGTGTAGAACACATATGTACCTTAGGAAGATTGTTCAAGGAATTCGCTTTGTCTTACAGGTGTACGGAATGCACGGATTGTTTATATCATACGACAAAATATGCATCCGTTGGAAGCGGTAAAAAAATTGTTGCACAAAAAAACAAAATACGACGAAAAAATATTAAAACAAATGCTCAATCTTTTAGTGAGCGAAATGAGAGGATTGAAACGAATACCGTTGAACCAGGGTTAATTTTCTTTTTATACTTTTGATACCGTTCGTTGCACGAAAATATCCATGCATTCCGTGTAATCCGTGCACCGTTTGTCATACAAAGCGAATCCCTCTAGTATTTGACTTATCGTTTTAAAACCTACACGTGTGTCACATCCAAAATATCGTTTTATTTCCTAATCACTAATTACCTTTTATTTTCTGTCTCTTTTTTAGGTAAGTACATAAAAAAGATCAACTTTAAAGCTTAAATCGGTGCACAAATAAGCGTAAGTGTAGATTTTATGTAAATTTATCAATTAAACGAGAAAATATCTATCAGAACCACTTTCAATGCGGGTTTTGACAAAACGAATGAAAGCCCAACGAACACGAGTATTGCAAATGTAAATGTGGGTATTCATGTTGGCCTTATAACCAAGATATCTGACTAAAAAATATTTGTCGCTAGTGTATATCGCTTTTGTAATACAGTGATAAATTGATAACAAACTTATACAGCTTACCTAATAAGCACACCTGCGTGAATACCCCCAAATTATTATTTTTGATCAGGATCAATTGCATGCGAAATTCCAAATTCTAATTTTTATTTCGTTTGTTTAGAAGAATGTATCCATTTTCATGGGAAAGAATTTGAGAGGGCACAGCCACTTAAATTTCGAATGCAGGCATGCGCTCATTCGACCATATTTTGCGTTCGATCATAGCATGCTTGCTCTTTGACATCTATTCGCCTCCGTGTTTGAAGAGCTCTGCGTGTATGCCGCCATTATCTAGCGCCTTGCGAAACCATATACCAAGTAGTCTCAACATTTTCTTGAAGTTGTCTCACAATTAATATTAAAACGGTGCCCTTTGATATAAGAAGTAAAACGTTAAGTACTGCCGTCCATAGCAAAAAGTCCTTCCGGGAATTTTAAAGCCCATAAATTTCTGCGATTACAATTTTCTTATTAGCTAAATAAATACTCCTTTAAAATTCATAATGAAAAATAAAACAAAGCCTTAAATTGTAAGTTTACTTGAAAAATCTTAAATCTCTACATAAAAATTAAGTTTTCTCCGAGTTAACGTTTTACACTTTGCTGCCTTTTGGCTATGGACGGCAGAGTAGATTTTTTTAATTATACGAGCCGGGCCTGTGCGCATCTTGCGCAACCAATATAAAAGTCTCTTATCAAATATCAACAGAAATCAGCTGTTCTATCAATCAATTAAAACATGCAGCTTGCGCTGGCATCTGGCGTATGGGAGCAACTGGCGGTAATGCAGTGCAAATATTCACAATAATGCCATAGTACAAATAGATTTCTTTGTGTGCTCACAATCGTTTATTTTTAACAAATTATATTAATAAAATATAGCTAAACAAAAGCACTACGACCAAAATTGCCCAAAGCTCTCTAATAGCCCGAATCTCCACCTTTACAACCAAAACTTTATTTATAGATTTGGATTCCAAATAAGAGCGAAAAACGGGTCCCTTTTTTACATAAAAACAGCATAAGAAATAATATATATGCTTTGATGTCTGAAACAGTATCAGATATACCTTTCTTGCATACTTCGTTCATTCGCATACTCAAATATATTTCACATTACTGTGCATATTCAAACCACGTTTTTAATAAATATGCAGTGCTGCTCGTGTAGTTTATATATAAGTATATTTATATACATATTTGTAATGAGAAAAATAAACTAATCAGAGCAAAATGTGAAGCATAATAAGTGTGAGGAAAAAAATATCAAATAAAGCGCTCAAGTGGAAAAAATCAATTAATGGTTAAAGATTAAAAAAAAAGGTTTCAAAATTTGTTCTAATTATTATTATATATTTTGTTTTTGTCAGTTGCGATTGCCTTGCTTTCTGACCAGCAAATAATAAAAATCACAAATTTCCTGTTTTTATTTCTATTTCAATAGGACACAAATTACTTAATAGAGAAATATTGGTCATTAAATAATATTTGCATGTCATCGCGCGACAATTCAATCATTAATTTTAACTACAAATATCAAATGTAAGTGTGAGCTGTCAATCAATTGCTATTTTGCGCCATTTATTAGCAAAATGTTACCTGAACCAAAAAGGCAAATGATTGAATAAGTCTTGATATACTTTAGCCAAACACTTGGGCGTTTATTAAACAATTATATCTGGTTTACAAGTTTATTTATCTACATAAAAGTGCTCAAATTCAATAGCTGATTGTTGTGACCATTTTGATTTATTTAATTTTAATATTCCGTGCAAACGACGAAATTGTCCATACTAGCAAGCAGCAGCAGAAGCAACAACCAGAGTACGTTGGACGTACACTCAGCAAACTTTTTTTCAAAATGGGATTGATTTTTCGCTAGAGCATCGTTCTAATCACTGAACTGTCTAGCAAATTAACTCAAATGAATGGTCTATTGGAAAATGCTTTTTATTTACATCACTACTAAGAAAGTGAAACGTAACAATTGAAATTATTCGCGTACTTCACTTACAACGTTTTAAAATCAAACTGATAGATTATTTTCAAGACTGCGCTGCTTATACAGCCCTCCGTTGATTTCTTCACAGCTTTTCTCCCAGGGTCTAGACTCTTCTCGAACAGCTTTCTCCAAATAGTTGCTTATTTACTTCTCGCTTCTGTGTCTCATATCGGTTTTGGCTATATACATGTGTGGGTCTGTGGTTCATCGGTCGTCATTTAGTACAATTGTACAATTGTGCAGATTCGTTTCACATGCATTTGCTATTTGGTTTATTAAATGCATTAGTCGTCGCTGAACAAGAGGATAAGCAACATCGGAGGAGACTATTGTTTATTTACGCATTTCATAATAACATATTTTGCAAATAAAAGATCATGCGCATAATTTTAAGCTTTTTGAATGTTAGAATATAAATCGTGCACTGTTGTTGTTGTTGTTGTAGCGATAAGGTTGCTCCCCGAAGGCTTTGGGGAGTGTTATCGATGTAATTGTCCTTTGCCGGATACAGATCCGGTACCACAGCACCATTAAGGTGCTAGCCCGACCATCTCGGGAACGATTTATGTGGCGACATTAAACCTTCAGGCCATCCCCTCCCTCCCCACCCCAAGTTCCATGAGGAGCTTGGGGTCGCCAGAGCCTCGTCTGTTAGTGAAACAGGATTCGCCGCGGATAGGTGAGGCTGACAATTGGGTTTGGAGAAGCTATATATATATATTGCGCTGGCAACCTGAAGGGTTGCGCTACATAGCCCCCTGAATCTTGTATTTTAGTCGCCTCTTACGACAGGCATACCTACCGCGGGAATATTCTGACCCCCCATCCCGCTGGGATGTCTTGCTTTATTGCTCGTTGATCAACGACTAAAGCTGGAGTCATTGGTGCCGTATGTCGTATCGCTGTATCCGTATCCCTAACGTAATCAGCTGTTTATCGTTACGACGGTAAACCAAAACCCAATTGGTTGGCTACGATACGGTTACGACCTTAGCGGCACCAATAATCGATTGCATTGATTCTCATAAGGTTGGTCGAATCAGCTGTTATAAGGTTACCGATACGGTTACCGATAAAGCACCAATGTCTCCAGCTTAAATCACTACCGCTACTTTTACCAACACAGTCCTAGTTTAAATTTTGAAGAGTTCTGCTCTTGTTTATGTAATATCGTATGTATCCGTGGGCATGAGCTTAGCACCTGATAAGCGGCCATATACGTATACGACGAGCGAAAGAAAAATGACTACTTCGTCAGAAACAACGACCAAACACATTTAGTTTGATCTCGACGTCCGTAAAATAAGGAAGCGAGGCACGCACTATCACCACACAGAATGGTCGAAAAATATGTATACATTAATGAAAAATTTTCAGGTTGGATTGAAGTTATCATGGTGGAATAACCAGGTGAAGTAAGCCGTCAATTGTCTCGCTCTAAATTCTTCTTTGTTCTGTCATTCGGCCATCTGAAAATTTTTCACCAATGTTGTGTTGTTTTTTTTTGCATTTTCAGGAGTAAAATTTGGTAGTTTTAATATTGTTTTTTTTTCACATTAACATTTTAAGTTTTTTATATTTATTCGATGCCAGAAGTAATATATATATATATAGTGCGAGCACTGGTCCTGTGTAACCCCTTTTGCATTGGCGTTAGGTGGCACTGATATACTGAAAAAACCAGTATCTTTAATGGCCCTCGTGGCATTTATTTTTCTAACTACTTCTATTTTTCAAAGAGGGTAAACATTTTACCCTCTCTGACCGTTGAAAAAACATCCCTACCGTTTCAGACAGAGCAGATCCTCCAAATGCTCATCAGTGAGTTTGCTTCTGTACGAGTTTTTAACAAAAGCCTTTGGTGAAAGCACTGATTCACAGGGGATTCAGGGGTTAGAGTATTTACGCTCCTGTGGAATAAAATCAAATGTCGACTTAAGCTTTGATTGCAAATGTAATTTATAATTTTTCCGCAAATTAAGCATTGTGGTATATTGGCGCTATTTAAAACACAAAAAAGCTCTACTTTCCATTCATAAGTATGTACATATATCCGTATTGTACGACCAAACACTGTACCAAGAGTGCGTGTGATATGTGCTTACAGTACAAGCGCTGAAATTAAACTAAATAAATATTAGATTTTGCATTCGTGCTCACCACGCGTTCGTACTAACACATTCTCAATTTCGTAATCGTGTATATGTATGTGGTGGTGCCCCCGCTGATCATATGCGTTTTTTGATGCTGTGGATATGTGAGTAATGTCGTTTGCGCTCTTTGTAGTTGGGTATATGTGTGAGTAATGTTTTTTGTCTCATCTACTAAGATTGTTGTTGAAATTGTATTTACTAGCGGCGTAGTGATGTGTTGGAGTCGGTAATATTCGCCACAGTAAACTAAATTGAGGAACGAATTTGAAGGGCGAAATGTCAATCCCATATTCCATGTTCTGAGGAAGTGTTTTTTTTTTTTTTGAGTGTACTCCGTCGAGTTAAATCAGCACATATGTCAATATAAGCATTCATTTAAACAAATATATGAAAATATGTATTCAGTGTCGTAAAAAATTATATTATAAGTATTGATGTATTTCGTTGTGCTTTTATTTTGCACGCAGCTGTAAATGGTTTTGTTACCATTTCGTAAAAGAAAACAAAATATTATTTTCCATGATCGTTTAAATTTATTACTAAGAATTTTTATGCGTTGTTTTTTTTTTTTTGTTCATTTGCACGTTTGTTTTAAGTATGGCAATTACAACATGCCAACAATAATGCCTCTGTGCTATGCAATGGCACAACGATCATGGCAGCAACAATTGGTAATTTACATTTATACGACATCTAATTGACTCGCAATTATAACACCTCCGACACCACTTTTACCAGTACCAGACGTTTGTAAACATGTCGGCAGCCGTGGTGTGATGGTAGCGTACTCCGCCTACCACGCCGAAGATCTTGGGTTCACGCTCCGGGCAAAGCAACATCAAAATGTTAGAAAAAAGGTTTTTTCAATTAGAAGAAAATTTGTCTAAGCGGGGTCGCCCCTCGGCGGTGTTTGGCAAGCTCTCCGAGTGTATTTCTGCCATTTAAAGCTCTCAGTGAAAACTCATCTACATTGCAGATGCGGTTCGGAGTCGGCATAAAAGGAGCTCGACACAAATTGAAAGAGAAGCTCGGCCTAAAATCTCTTCGGAGGTTATTGCGCCCTACATTTTTATTTGTTTATTTGTAAACATGTGATTTACAAAATACATTTGTTGGCATTTGATACCGTCGGCAATATGTAACAGAACAACAGTTGTGATTTTCTCAATCATTGCAAAAGTAAAAGTAATTATTAATCAAGCGTTGCAATATTGTGTTTCATTGGGTAGTAGTTTTTTCTTTTTGCACTTACATTTTGGAGATTTTTTTTTTCATTTGGGTGTTACTTTTTTCTTTTTAAACAAACAAAGCGTATTATTTTATTATTACAGCAGTGGACAGAAAAAAAGAAGTGGCAATTTTTGTAAAATATCGTCAATTAAGTTCTATGCAAACCAGTCTCATAAATGTTTTCGAAGAAATTCGAGTTCCCTGAAGTTTTCTGAGTACTCAGTTTTGTAGCTCAATAAATTTTAGTCTAGCAAAATAAAACTTATAGGGCATCAGTACTCGTATTTATTTTTGAAAGTTTTTTCGAATAGATTTTCCTCCATGCAAAGTGTGAAAATTCTGTCATTTAAAATCGAATATAACTCCATATCGATTGCTGTCTCGAAAATGCCCAGTCTCAGAAAGCTCTATATCGGGATTTTTTTGGCCATGCTTCAAGCTCTAAAGCAAAATTGTTTCAAATTGTCTATTCGATCAGTCAAATTCTGAGGGATTCAATTGTTTGCCTTCCTGTCGATATAAGAGCTCACCTAGAGCTTGAAGTTCAACTTCTAAATTGGCAAATACAGTGCATACAACAATAGTAACACAATGGTCGGATCATAACGTTTTTGTACGATTTCAACAATTTGAGCTCGGTTTTGGCGTTTATGCAGCTACCGATTTAGATTTTACTTCGTATACGAATGACAAATGGAGTCGCTTTAATTGCGGTTTCTCGTTCGGACCACTTTCGCTTTCATGTTCGCCTTTGGTTTCTGTTAAGGTTCCAGTAGTAGTTTGGTTTTCGGTTTTCTGATTTTGGTGCGCGTCTCAACGCAGGTTTCGATGGTTTCGGTTCCAGTTTTGGGTTCGCTTTCGATTTCATTTTTGTTTTTCGAAAAATTTTTATATTTGTACACAAATAACATTTTTTTTTTTTAATTTTTTTTCTTTTTATATTTTATTTGTTGTTTGGTTTAGTTTTCGTTTCCCGCGCTCAAATCATCCGACACACATTAAGTACTAATCTCATATGTCATTCGCGAAATACGCAAATAAAAGCGCACAAAACAGCGTCAAAATATCAACAATTAAAATAAATAAATAAATGTTTAAACAATCGGTCGAATTTTGATAATGTTTTGTCTTACCGCTATTCAAATGTACGTACATTAGACCGTTATAAAAAAAATTTACTTCCTATGGTTTTATTTTCTCCATTTAGTGGTTTAAGAAACAAATTGTTTTCTAAAGTATTTTTAAGCTATTCTCTTTGGGCCTTGAACCTGGAACCTTCGGCATGATAAGCGACCACACTCCCTGCATACCAAAAAGACCGCAAAAATTGATACTAGTCTTCTGTGAGCACGCGATGCTGAAAACTCATGTATTAACATTTACAGGATTCACAAAGTGTCATAAGATGGCATATTGTTAGACCGTCAACAAATTTATGTTATTACGAAAATATGGCGGTTTATGACTCTTTCTGAATATCCTTTTGTTAACAGTGCGTCAATGGCTGCTCACAAATTGTCATCAAAGTCATCTAAGGTGAATCTAAGAAAATTTTCAGTTTAAAAAGATGTGTACCATGGGAAAGTTGCTCTCGGAGGCATAGGTTCTACATTGCTTTTGAAAACATGTTAGGCGACATGTCGGGTTACAACGCATGCAGGACATATATTTCGTATGTCGAGGTTGATTCAGAACAAGTAAGAGCTTAACCTTTTACAGTCTCCAGAATGAACTTGGGCCAGGGTGTCACATGTCTCCCTTGGTAGTCTGGTTTCTTCTTCTGTACGGGTAGGATTGTGTACACTGATATTGAGTCTGGATCAAACGGCTGCTTAGGCAGGTGCCGGATCTCATCATAGTGCCAACGGAGATGTTTCCTTATCCCTTTTGAGGGAAATTGTTTGCTAGAGTATTCTGGTTTGCGACAATTAAGCAAAAACTGCCCGTTTCAATATTTTGTTATACTTTTTAATGTTGACTCGTTTGCCTCACTATGTAGATGATGTTCAGGGGCCCGTGGCAGTTCTGAGTGCAGCTTTTGCAGCCTTTTCCAGTGTGTGTGTTTCTTTTAAGACCGGGCGACGAGACTGATGAGGCGTAGCACTTGAGCGGCCGGCTAATTAGTTTTTAAGTGACTAGCGACGTATCTTTATCTTTTCTCCAAGTGCTAGCGGCTTGTTGCGATTTTATGGTACTATTGGATTGGTGGTACTATTGGATACTATTTTGAAGGCGTGTGCCTTGAAGGTGAGACTGTTATTGAACCTTACCCTACGATCTTTGGGTGACTGACAGTCGATAGCACAACACCATCGCCGTTAGTGTTCAATATTTGTGTCATCTATTCCTTTCATGTCGTGAACGATGTGACCGTGTATTTGAACGGTGATAGTACCAGGTCGCGCGAGGTGAAGAAACCAGAAAGGCTGGAGGGATAGCTATTTATTCTAGAAACTAATTCGTCTATTGGAGGTTCAAGTCTTGTTGCCATTATCGTGCAGTCGTCTGCGTAGGAAATGATAGTAACTCGTTTTGGTGGCGAGACATCTTTGATAACTAGAAGTTAAACAGAAGCGGGGATAGGACACCAACCTGTGGTACCCACTGTTTCATTCGCCTAGGTTTTGAGATGTCGTTCATAAATTGAACCGACGCTTGCCGACCATTCAAGTGTGCGGCCCATCTTTTTAGACAAGGGGCCAGGGGTAAAATTTCTTGTCCTGGAGTAGCATGCCGTGGTTACATGTGTCATAAGCTTTTGACAAGTCAAATGCCACGAGCACCGTCCCATGGTAGGGGTTTTGCTGGTTCAGTCCGTACTTTATCCGGCTATTTGTGGCCTTTAACGGCAGTGATAGTTCGCGAAGTAAGCAACGATTCGCAGTGACTTGCCTTCGTTGACTGGTTTCTCAAGCTTTAGTAGTGGATTGTGAATATCCTAACTAAACTATTTAACGGCTATAAAGTTATGAGCTTATATGACGTGTTATGAAACTTTGCATTTTCCTAAGTTTATGGTCATAATTTCGCGGTTTGTTTTTTTAAACTCAACTTTATATGAGGAAGCAGAAACACATTTTAAACAAGTTTTTTGGCAGTGTTATGCATTAATCAATGTTTCGAAAGGTTACCGCACCATTTCACATGAAGCTTTTTGTTGCATTGAAAGCAAGAGCGAAATTTTTTGTTGTGTATGCTGTGTCGATTTATATGCCAGTGGTTTCCGGTTCATAACCCACTAGCGCCCATTAATGTTGAACATTCTAATTAAGTATTTTCTCCCTGCTGTTGTCCATTGTATATCTGCGTAGAGCATCCGCTTGGCATAAACATGCTGCCAATTTATCGGAACAGTTCATAAAAGCACACTACAAATTTGGAAGATAATCCCGGCCCAAAGCTCGTAAAAGTTCAATTCGACCCCAACTAATATTTTTTTTATTATTTATATTAGTATGTCTGTGTTTAGTTCAGGGCCGTAGCGTGAGTCGCAGGGGCCCCTGGGCAGAACAATAATTGGGGCCCCTTTATCAATATTATATCCGTGTATTTCTGCCATGAAAAGCTTCTCAGTGAAAATTCATCTGTTTGTAGGATAAACTAAGAAGGAGCACGACGCAAATTTAAAAAGAAGCTCGATATGGGTGGAAGGATATCGCGCCAGGCATTTTCTTATTAATATTTATTCATTGCAATACGATACAGAGAGTTTTACTATAATAAATTTTGAACATATTCATATTACAATCTCACTTAAACTTAGCTTTGGGAGACATCAGTCATACTAGTTTTATTACAATATCATTAGTTTTTGTACGACGTTTTAGATGAACTATTAAAGCTTTTCTCTCGATTTTACAGCAGCAAATGTGTCTATCACCACATTATAATCCACTCTGCGTGCTCTTTGGTTTTCGATGGACTATAGCGACAAATTACTCAACCTTTCTTGTGCCATCGTGCTTCGCAGGTAGTTTTTAATCAATTTCAATTTTGAAAAAGTTCGCTCAGCTTTTGCAGTTATTACGGGAATGATGAGAAACATCAGAAGAGCGGTGCAAACATCTTCGTAGCTCGAAGACAACGAGGAATTTTGAATAATCAAAAAATGAGTCAACTCTTTCACATCTTTCATAGGGGCAAGTTCTTTCTGAAATGTAGACCTGACAGACAGTAATTGAGAGGAAAATGATGCCGATACGTTCTCAGAAAATTGTTTGGAAAACTCCTCAGCTTTTTGTTCCAAGCTCTTTATCGACGCATTTGCTAGGAACTGTGGCTGCAAGACTTGATAATCACCCAGAACTTGTTTCATTCCGTCGAATCTATTTTCCAGTTGGGATGATATAGTATCAATCATGGGATAGAAAATAGTCACTCGGAAACATTGTTCTGGATCATTGAATCTTTCATCCTGACATAGTTCATCGAAATGAATCTTGACCCTGCGTGATCCTTTGTTGGAAAACTTTTTTTCTATTTTCCATAAATCGCATATATCTGAAGCATTGCGAAATAGCGAATCAAATTCATTTCGCAACTTCTGGATGCTTCGGAATGAATTTTGCAGCAGATCGTGCGCATTGAAAAGATCAAGTTTTTCCGACTGGAAATTAATTCATACATTTTTTCTTTGGAACAAATTTGAAAAATCTGTACTAATTTTAGTAAAATGCAGTTTTTCGTCCTTGCAAATTTTTCTACGTAATTTTAGATAGCAATAATTAATTGAATAGAAATCGAAGGTTTTAATTTGATTATTTCTTTTACTCGACAGGGGCCCCTGTAGGGTGGGGGCCCGGGGCATTGCCCCGGTTGCCCCTTGGTAGCTACGGCCCTGGTTTAGTTGTATTCGTTTATTTTTATAAACAATTTTTCAAATAATATATTTTCTATATTTTTTATTCTCTTTTTTATAACTTTTCGTGCCTGCTCTTAAATTCCTTTGCACATAAATTTATTTGGTTTTGATTGCATGTCTTTACATTTTAAAAGAGCTTAACACTCATTACACTACGTTCGCATTCATTTGTCATGTTTGAAAGAGAAAATTTCCGCTTTAGTAAAAATTATGAGCAAAAAAAAAAAAAAATATGAAATAACAAAATCTACGAGCAAAAGCGTTAAATTAGAAAAGAAAAACGAAAGTTTACAAACAAACGGTGCTTTAACATTTTGTAGTTGGTAAGTGGCAGCGCTCATCACATGTTTTACAAGCATGTACTATAAATGTACTCAAATATGATTTTGTTTATGCATACATATATTTATTAGGGTGCCTCACCAAGATAATAAATGTATTTTGAAAAGAAAAGCTTTACTTACCAAAATATTTTGCTTAAATAAAGTACTGGTTATGCTTCACCCAGCATAGTTGAACGCTTCCCTTTTAACATATTCTTTCTAAAAACTTCATTCAGTTCCACATGTCTAGATGAGCTGCTTTGTAAAATTGTTGAATTTGTCTCCCAATATTCCTTCATTAAAACCACACCAAACTGTTAAATTAACAGAAAACAATATTTTAAATTTACTTATTGTACGGACCTTTTTTTACATAAAACAGCTGTAGGTTACATTATACCAATTTCACACAGAGGATAATGAAGTAATTAGTCATGTTTTCTTCATTAAAGTCCCTATTGAACTCAATCGTGTGTACGAAAAGCAAATTGCTAATTATTTCATCATTGTTTTATTGAATTCAAAAATGTAGTACGTTTTGCTTGAGCGGTCGAATTTTATTGTCAATGACAAAAACACAAAAAAAAAATTAAAAATTTTATATTCGCTGCATTTGCAGCAGCTTTTTCAAAAATAGGCACATATTTGGCTAGATGTAATATCTATGAGCAGTTACGCTTGCATTGTAATATGATTGGCTTAATAGTTAAGAAGAAAACGGCTAATATCCATTTTAACTATTTTTTCTAAAAGCTTAATATTTTTTTAGGGCTGCTGAGAGATGTTCGCTGAATGAACCAATTGGCCCTGTGCGAAAGGAAAATTTAATTAATAAATAAGAATAAGTAAATTTTGATTCAATTAAGTTTCTGTGTGAAGTTCGTTTTTTGTTAATTTTACATCATTTAATATGAATTTCGCATGGAACTAATGTAAACTCTCGAAATAATTCAAAGTTAACTTTGTGGAAGCTTAACGATATTAAACTATCAAGGTTGCTCCTATCTCTAAAGAGAGAAGATCAAAGGCAGACTTACAGCGTACACACAAAGCACTGCCTTCATGCCTATAAGTTACGCTGAAAGAAAAAATCTGGTAAAATCAATCGTATTACGGGTCAATTCAAGTAATATTTCCGTGAATTTTTAACCAACGCAAATAGCTCTAGGATCAACTTAACACAAATTTTCGATTCTGAATTGAGTGTTTCAACGATCAAATCAACAAAAAAAACCAGGTCAACTGTAAGCTCTTCTCAAGAAAAAAAAATAAAAATTTGAACCTTTTTTTCAGGCCTTGAGCACAGGATTTTCGGTGTGTTAGGCGTAGCACGCTACCATCACACCACGATTGCTGCCTAGCTCTGCGGTGTTAACTAACAATTATTAATGGCACCCTAAGAATCCCAATGAAAACTGTGAAAATAACAGATTTCCGTTAACATAAGAATCACACCGGCTGTTGATATGCCAGAGATTTCTGCGGCACAATAGTCATAAGAACGTAGTCGTAAGCGCCGTGAGCGTAAGTTTCTCTGTAAAATTAGCTGTTGTATTTGCATAATATTAACAGTTGTTCGCTGTGGAAACGACGTATAATATCAATTCTTTTGACAAAAAAATTATTTAAATTTATTGAGAAGCTGTAATTTTTACGAAATATTATTAACTTGAGACCAACGGTTTTTATTCTGTTGAAATAACTAAACAAATTTGTTTTGTTGATAAAAAAACTCAGTTGAATTAACGATAATGCGATATATTTTAATGAATGTTTGTTAATTCAAAAAGTAAGTGCGACAGGGAAAAAGTGTCGATTTAGACGGAACCGGAATGTTTTTTTTTTTTTAATTTAAAGACCGCCATGTAGCGGGGTATTCTATTTCTTATCATATATTTTACTTAAGATCAGCAGGAATCAGAAAAAAAGATAAAGATTTAGTTCCTACTGTAAAAAAACTTTAAAAATAACATCATTTTAGCTGCTAAAACGGCAGATGAAATTACGTAACATTAAAAAAAGATACGTGGTAAGAAATTTTAATACTTACAAACAAAGAAAGACTTCAATCGTTGAATTTCATATAAAAAAGTAACATGAAATAGTTTGGTGTTTAAACACATTACATTCAATTAAAAGTAAATTTCACGGTATTTAAAGATCAGCAGGAATAAAAATCTTACATAGTTTTTTTTCTATTTTACAAAACCTTAAAAAAACAATAGCATTTTCACGGTTCAAATAGCAGATACAATTTAGTACTTAGTGCCAAAAACTGATAAATTCGCAGTTGTATGAAAATGAATTTCAAAATTTAGATAAATATACTACGATTTTTGAACTATATTTAAAAATAACAGAAAAAAGTTTCCGATTCAACTAATTTAAATGTAAATTTCATAGCAATGTTAATTTAAATTTCACATTAACGAAAATGTAAATTTCACAGTAGTTTAAAGATCTGCAGGATTAAAAAATTACATCGATTTTATAAATTGTTTATAACATTTTTAAAAATAACAGCAGCAGCAGATACATTTTTGTAATTATAACAAAAAGGTAAACAAATTGAAATTCACAGATAAATATATGTTGGTTGGTTGGTTGCTGTGCTGCCCGACTATGAAGCCGGGCCCAAGTAGCGCTCTAGGCGCCATTTTGATGCACTTTCTCCTGGAACCAATTATATTTTGGCTGATGTACCCTGCGCATTGTTTTACTCAAACCACCTGGTTAAAACAATAAACCTACTGATGTCCTTGATGCGGCAGTTTGTTAAGTCCGGAAACACATAGTTGCCTAGAGTTCGGGACCGACAATTAGCGAGGGCTGGGCACTCGCAGAGGAAGTGAGTAACCGATTCCTCGGCACCCTCCTGTCTACAGCCCCTACACCTCTCATTGTAGGGGATACTCATTCTACTCCCGTGCGGGTTAAACGGCCAGTACCCTGTAATAGTGGCCGTGGTTCTGTATATTTCCTTCCAAGACCTGTTTAGTAGATCATCGGTTCTTTTCTGGTTGTACTCTGGCCAGATTAGTTTGGTGATTCTACAGGTGTCCGTAGAATACCAATCACGGATTGCTATTTTCCTAAGATAGGTGAGAATGTCTCTTTAAATTGACATGAGTGGTCTATGCACCACGACGGCTTCCGTGATGTCTAATGATGCTCCTGCCTTTGCTATGTCATCCGCTTTTTCGTTACCGTCAATGTTCCTGTGGCCGGGTTCCCAGCTGAGTGTGATAGCTGCTGGTTATCTGCTTCACGTAGCACGACGGCTTTAGAGGATGTGTACGGTGATTCGAGCGCTTTGAGCGCCTGTCGGAGTATATGACTACCTAAATATCTGTATGGTAAGATATTTTAATTTTTCCAGGAAGACGTTCAGTTTCTTTTCCCGTAAAGTAGCACTTTTTCGAAGATCACAACCAACCCCATGAAGTGCAGCTCTAATCTAGTCTTCAATGAAGAGCTTTTTGTTTTAATGATCAGGCAGTCTAATATACAGTTTTAAAAATATTTGTAAGTGCTTCAAGTTTACTTACACGAGTCTGTTGTCAGCATAAAACGTAATTTTTCCTTAATTTTTTATTTTTTCACTGTTTAAACACAAATTCCGAGCCGCAAACATAATTAGCATTGTCTTAAGTGTATTTGTTGAGTTTTTTTCTTTTCCTTTTTTAATGCCTTTTTTAATGTTTCTGTTTATTTCATAGTTGACTGCTTTGTAGCTTTCAATGCCATAGGTTTTTTTCGCTACTACTATATACCATTGTTCTTGTATTTACATTATTGTGTACATCTGAAATTCAAGTGTTTACCAAAGCATTAAAGTGTAAATTTAAATCGATTGGTGTGAACTTTCCCTTATTTAATGTCGTACATAATTTGCTATGCAGTAACAGCAATTATACTGCCTTTTTGTTTGCTTTATAACTATACTGATTTTTTCATGAATTAACCAAACATTCGCTGAAAGTCAAACGTCGTAAATAAGTTGCCCCGTATTCGGTATGAAACCCCTTAAATTAGCTTAAACCTTCAACGACCGCACCGCTGCTGAACTAAGCGTCTTAATTGCCGCTTGGCTATCCAATTAAATGTTGAAGACGAGTATTGGCTTAACCACTATTTCAAACATCAACCCTAGGGCAGAGATCGCAGCTTTAACCTCTGAGTCACTTGCTACAAAACAAGGTCGATCTTTGCCTTCCTAACACTGCTACAGTTTCCCGCAAGTCCGCATCACTCTCTTTGCTTGGAACACAATGTCCAACTTGGCAGCCACTGGTTTCGAGGTACGCCAGAAGCTCGTTTACGACCACAATTCAGAGTAGAAGAGTGTATATATGTTGAGCACATTCTTGTAGCGTACATTAACAATTTCTTCTTTCGGTGGTTATCCCATTCCAATGCACTTGTTATCGCAATGGGTTTTGTAAATAAATGCAACCACGGCCCACTTGACTCGTAAAATAAATTTTTTCTCTTCTAGAAAAAGGACGACGAACGAAGACCCCTTAAATTTGAATTGCGATTACCGGACTTTTTTTAAATGATAATGATTATTTAATTTTTTTGTTTTTTTCAAAGCAATAACTTATTTATAACGACTAAACATAGTCGAAAAAATCCAAAATCCAAAATATTCAGGAATACTTATTTTTAGACTGGTTCTCAGCTTTTTTATTATTTTCCTTTTCTGATAATTCTAAATTAATTTTTTTTCTCTTTATTTTAAATTGCTATTTATTGCATGCAAATAATGAAGACGTCAGGAGGATTAGGCTTACAAGCTTGAAAAAAAAGTTAAAGCAGTTTAATAAACAGATAAAAAATCTTCTAAATAACATTTTTCAAAAATGTTGTTGGTTAAAAAAATGGTTTAAGGTGAAAAAAATTTTTTGGTGAAAATAAAATGTTAATTAAAAAAAAAAGTTTAAACAATAAAAAAAACAAATACATTAGAAAAAAAGTTAAAAAAAAATAAAGAATAAAAATAATTTTTAAAATTGTTTTAACAAATAGTTAAAGATAAGAAACTGTCCCATCCAATGCTTTGCGATAGTTGTGCCACAAGAAAATTTGTGAATAATTGCAGCCCGAGCCCACTTGATTCAAAATTTAATTCTTTGTCTTTTTGAGAACCCTTAATTAATTTCTATAATCGAACGAAAGGCCTCATCCTGCTTTATCGATAAAAGTCACCTAACAAAAACACAATTAATGGTTATTAAACGTAGAACGGAATCTCAAGAACAAAGCGAACTAAACAGGTAGTCATTGCAATTAATAATAATTACTATAGAACTGTTCCCCCAGGAATCCTGTTTGGATCTATCAGGCGCTCCAGCATTTTTAAAAGCAATGAAGTAATGTAAGGCGCGATAACCTCCGAAGAGATTTTAGGCCGACCTTCTCTTCCAATTAGCGTCGTGGTCCTTTTTTAATTTTCCCTACAAATTAGCGGGATGGGACCTACTTGTTTTTATGCCGACTCCGAACGGCAGCTGCAAGTCAGATGAGTTTTCACTGAAGCTTTTAATGGCAGAAATACACACGGAGTGCTTGCCAAACATGAAAATTGTCTTCTATTAAACAAACTTGTTTCTAAAATTTTGATGTTGCTTTGCCCGGGACGTGAACCCAGGATCTTCGGTGTGGTAGGCGGAGCACGCTACGATCACACCACGCCGGCCGCCAACGAATGTTACCCATTTAAAGGAAAGTTGCGTAAATGATAGTCGGTCGGTCAACTGCGTGAAACTCCAAATTTTTTTTAGGAGGCCATGGTTAATTCCTTTGGCATTGTTTTTGTTAGCTCTCTTTTTTTATCACATTCGTTTGCAATATCTTGGCCGATACCTGATACCATTAGCCACAATATGTCTCGTGCCATTTCCAAACAAATTGTTACTCATACGACCCGTCTAACTGGAAATTCATGAATTTTCTCACTCACATCAATCATCTGAAATACTTCTAGCATTCTTGCAAATAGCAATAGCACTTGTAAGTTTCAATACTATACAAATATTTATACATATATTTACTTTGTTAATATGCAAATACAACAACAAGTATTTGCATAATGAGTGTCGAGCAACATGTTAATTATTGAAACTAGGTACATAAACACTATTTTAGAAATAAACATACAATCTAACACTTTTCACAAACGCCAATGGTGTGGTAATACTTGTCTACAAACGTAGTTATGTGCACTGAAAGAAACAAGCTGTTAAAATCAACAGACTTACGTGTCAATTCAACCGATATTTCTGTCAAGTTTTATCCATCGCGAAAAGCTGTAAAATCAACTTCGTACATATTATTGATTCTTCAATTTTAAGCCCCAGCTTTGTAGAATAAAAAAAGGTTTTTTTTAATATTTTGATGCGGCTTTTTCCAGGCCTTGAGCCTTTCAACGTGGTAGGTTTAGCACGCTACCTTCACCTTCAACTTATAATTCACTCTAAGAATACGAATGAAAACTGTTAAGATAAAATATTTCTGTACACGTTACAATAACTTACTTACTAGGCGCTTAATTATTTAAACTGTTATGGCTTTCCAACAAGTCGCGCTTGTCGCTTCTTCGGTGCGTTAACTGGCGGCAATTGGCCATACGAAGGGAACTTAAATCGTTTTCCAACTGGTATTTCCATCCGAGTGGGGAGTTGCCCTCTTCCCCTTCTTCATAGCAGGGTTCCGATAAACATAATATGGCATAGCCTGCGTAGCCACTGTGTTTTAATTTGTTGGACTATGTTAATGTCTGCGTAAACCTTGTACAGTTCATCATTAAATCTTCTTCGGTATTCGCCATCGCCAACGCGTAGAGGTCGGGTCCGTAAATCATTCGACGATTTTTCCAGTCGAACTCTCCCTGAGCCGCCTCATCATGTTGTAACGAATTTTGGAAAATTCCGCTTATTCCAAACCTTCTGCTAACGTTCGAATCGCTAAACTGTTGAATAAACAACTCCAATATTCAATAATGCAAAATGGTCTTTATTAGAATACTTTGAAAGTGCTTCACAATAACACTCATACTTCACAGCCCAATAGCGTGCTTAAATCAAAACGGATTACTGACTACTCAGCTAGCGCTGCTTTTATACTCTCCGTTGCTTCATTCGCATATTTCTACTAAAGTCTAGTAATTTCTCGAACTTCATGCTTGGTTACCAGCCATATACAGGTATACTTGTAATTTGTAACCATATGCATGTGCATATGTGAGTACTATTTCGGCTGATGATGTAGTGTACATGTAGTGTTTGTGCGTGTCTCTCCGTTGCCTTTTGTGTATGTGAGTAAATGATGATTGATTTGTTTACGTACACAGGAGTGGCAGCTGGCTTTATTGTTGTTGTGCCTTTATTTAATAACCTTAGGGATATGAGTATCAATTAGTGGTGCTAATATTCGTCATAATATGTTATCATTGTCCATGGTACAGAGCATAATTTTCGTTTGCCGAGCGAGGACTTTGCTTTTCAATTGCCTAACTGGTCAAAAGTATCATTTATTCCCAAGAATGATCCTTCTTTGTTTTCCAGGCGGATGTTGCTGTTTGTGTTAATACTTGTTCCCAAATAATCGAAGTCTTTTAATTTTCCCGAAATATGACTGCCAAGTGTAGAGGTGAGGTTGCCAAGGCGAAAATGCGTAGTTACATCTTTTTGTTCTAATTTCCCATCAAACCCACCTTTTCCGCTTCTTTTTCAGTTTGAACAAGAAGAACTGTGGTGCTTTCGAAACGGCTTTAAAATCTACGAAGATGTGATGTGTGTAAATTTGTTTTGGAAAGTTTTTTTCCAATATTTGGCGTATAAGGAAAATCTAGTAGATGGTGGATTTGCCAGGTTTGAGGAGCACTGATAAGGTTCAATCAGCCGATTCACGATGGGCTTCGGTACAATATGCTTGACAGGACCTTATATGCGATACTAATAAGGCTGATTCCGCGATAGTTGGTGCAGTTTATGCCAACTCTACTTCTTGTAGACTGCAAAGAACACTTAGATTTGAACGTCAGGCATGCGCTCGTCCGACAATATTTTAGATGTGCTTTACATCACAATAGTAGTGGCTGTTGATATGACAGTGATCTGCAGTTAATCACTGTTGGAATGACCAACGAAATCAGTTCTTTTAACAGAAATATAATTCACATTGATTGAGAATCTGTAATTTTTATAGAATATTTTTTAATTGAGACCAACATTTTTTTTTCTTTTGAAATGAACAACAAACCAGATTTGTTGCTTTTACTAGCTTCACTTCTTATGTTGCTCATTGTATATTAATTTCAATTTAGTGGCGACGAAATGTCAACTTGAAGGCTTCAAATGTTACAAACATAGCTAAATAGTTGAAGGCGTTAAGTGACCACCATAATGTTAATTCATTTAAAACTGAAATGAAAATAAGCTGCAACGGAAATCAACAAAAGAAAATTTTATCTGCATTTAGTATGTGGGTTGATCAAATAAAAGATATATGCCAAGTTAAGTCAAAGCCGCAAGCACAGCTGCAGTCTTCGGAACTCGTAGCAAATGAGTAATATTCGTTGTGCTGCCAAATAAGCAAATACGCGTGGTTCAAAATACTTTAAAAATTGTTGCTGCAATTAAGTATTTGCTCACAATTACAATGAGCGTTTGATTTTGAGCTGTTATGATTTTTATCAATTTGATGTGATTCACAAGAAGAACTTATTCATTAAGCAATCAAAATTTCCTCAGCTTGCCACAATAACGCAAAATTATGTCATAAACAACAATTGCGTGAAATGTAAATGGAAAAGAAAAAAATAATTGTTAGAAAAAATTCTACGGTTCAAACTGGCTGGTCAACATTTTTTGTTCGCCCATACAAAAAGCACTTGATATGCCGGTTATGGTTAAGAAATTTTGCTGTGTGCGCAAGAAAAAAAAAAATGTGCTAAAATATTCAAATATTGAAGTGGCAAGGCGGAATTGATTTTGGGTGTTACGACAAAGTCGTCGAATGTTTGGTTAGTAATTTTCGTACCTATCCAAATGTGGACCAAAATTTAAGGCGTACGCGTGTGGTAAAGCCCACACAATCACTAACCAGCTTTGTGTCAATTGATATTTGATTTATAATTCTCTTTTTGCATTTGTACTATCCGTAAACTTTCAATCTTTGCTTTCCACTCTTGTTGAGAACTAACGCTTACATAATATCGCTTAGTTCTTGTATTTTTGCCAAAATGAATGTTGCTCTTTATGTGTCGGATAACTGTTAGATTTTAATCGTACTTTCAAGAAATGTAACAAGACAGTTCATGCTTGCACGATAATGTTTTTTCTTTTACCTGGTTTGGGCTAACAAAATTTTATGTAACGTACCTACATACTGTAACGAATTTTGGGAAATTCCGCTTATTTGAAATCTTCTGCTAACTTTCGAATCGCTACATTGTTGAATAAATCACTCCAATATTCAGTATTGCGAACAGATCTTTATTTAGATTACTTTGGGAGTAGTACTTCACAACCAATAGCGTGTTTACATCAAAACTGAATAGTTATTACTCAGCATGCGCTGCTTTTATACTCTCGGTTTTCTCGTTCACCCATTTCTCCTAAGGTCTAGTAATTTCGCGAACTGTTGTACCTCATGCTTGGTTACCAGCTATATAAGTACATGTATATTTGTAGTTTATAGCCATAGTAACTACCTCGGCTGATGAGTACATATGTGTTTGTGAGATATCTCGCCTGTGTGTGACATACCGTCGTCTTCTACATAAGTGTTGCTAGATTTATTGTGGACATGTCCATAAGAGTCGCTGCTTCATGTTTTTGTTGTTGCGTGATAATTTACTACAGCTTAGTGATGCTAATATTCATCGCAATAAGTTTATGCAAATTCGTAGCAAATTCAAAATTTTGCATTTTAGTGGATGTTCTGTTTTAAATTAGCTTCTTTCTCATAAGCTGCGAACACGAAAATAGCAGATAAAATTATTAAGAAATTATACTATGTACGTATGAATTATTCTATTGACTCGTTTTGTTTTGTTGATTTTCCGACGGTGGATAATTGATGTATTTTGGAACGGTTTTCCGTCATCCCCTGTCAAGTGCTCGTTAAGACGAACGAAAAAATTAAACTGAGGGTGACGACGGATGCCGGAAAATCATGCCAATATACAGTGGCTCACAGCTTATTTCGTGCAGCTACAAAAACAACACTGTTGAGCTATATAGAAAGGAAAGTAGTGACGTTGTCAAAAAAATTCAAATGCACAATTTTAATAAAAATATGTTTTTATTTGAACAAATACTTAATTTTCATATGTTTACACGTTTGTGCCAATTATTTACTAAAAACTAAAATTACCTCAAAAACTAAGGCCACAGCTTATTTCGTGCACTGCATTCGAATGACCACCTTTTTATACTCAGCGTGCTTTGCACACAAAGCATGTTAACTTTTATTGGATAAGGGTTGGTTGTACAGGTATAAAAGAATCGATATAGATACATACTTCCATATATCAAAATCATCAGTATCGAAAAAAAAAATTTATTGAGCCGTCCGTCCGTCTGCCCGTTAACACGATAACTTGAGTAAATATTGAGATATCTTCACAAAATTTGGTACACAAGCTTATCTGGACCCAGAATAGATTGGTATTGAAAATGAGCGAAATCGGATGATAACCACGCCCACTTTTTATATATATAACATTTTGGAAAACACAAAAAACCTGATTATTTAGTAAAGAATATACATAGAATGTTGAAATTTGACGTGTGGGCTGATATTGAGACTCTGGTAAAAATTTGAAAACAATTTTAAAAATGGTCGTGGCACCGCCCACTTGTGATAAAATCAATTTTACAAATATTATTAATCATAAATCAAAAATCAAAAATCGTTAAACCTATCTTAACAAAATTCGGCAGAAAGGTTGCCTTTACTATAAGGAATGCTTTGAAGAGAAATATACGAAATCGGTTAAAAATGGACGGGATCGGTTAAGGGCCACGGCAACTTAGATATAAGACAAATTTAAAAGGGTCGTAGATTAGAATAATAAGCTACAACTTAGCAAAAAATGGTTTTGAATCAATGATATTTCACTTATCAAGTTTTATTGTAAGATGAAGTGGGGAGACATTTTTTTTAAACGGGCGGTGCCTTGTGTTATGTAGAAAAGTAATTTATTTGAAATGAAATGTACAATTGAAGCTCACGCTGAGTATATAATATTCGGTTACACCCGACACCTTTACTTGTTGTTAAATAACATCTTCAAGATTATTTTCCTTAGATGCAATTAGTTTTTGAGCGGTTTCGCGTAGTATCTTATGCCTTTCTTCGACAAGAGTAGTTTTTAAATCGCTAATCTTACTTATCTGCCTTTGACCACAAATTTTCAATGACATTTAAGACGAGAGATTGTGGAAGTGGATTCATGAGGTGTGGACAGCTCCATATTGCCCATGTCTGCACAATCGCGTATTTGTGTTTAAGGTATTTGTCTTGGTTATTGCGAAATCGATCACGTATACCTAAATTAGGGGCAATTTGCTAGTAATAGTCTCTTCGTAAGGTTAAATACAAATTTTTGTCCATTGTGCCATCAAAGACAGTTATTTTGCCAACTCCAGAAGCAGCCAAGTAGGCACAAAACCATCAGACTTCCACCGCCATACCATACAGTTGCGTTCAAATTTTTATTTTTGAGCTCTGAAATTGATTAACACCGCACGTATCACATCTGAATCAAAATTTTATATATTTGACTTATATGGCATGATTAAAGTGTGGTGTAAAGCAAATACAGAGTTTAAAAAGAAAAATGCATTTTTTTCTTTTTTTCAAATTGAAAAAAGTTGTTTCTAAAATTTTGATGTTGCTTTGCCCGGTGTGAACCCAGGATCTTCGGTGTTGTAGCCTTTGCCTATAACATCGTCATATTAAACAATTTCAGGACCACCCATGAAAACGTGAAGAACAACATAAAATGATTATACCCGACAGACGATGTTTTTACTTTCCCTATCCATCCATCTTTATTCTCCATCTACTTCGAGCTCACCCTCTCCTTCCTCATATTTTCTAACCCCTCTGCTATATTTATGTTTACCTATATCGACCCACTCAACTTTCATTCTACTGCGAATCTTTTCCCTCTTCCTCTTACTCTTTCTTTTATTACTTTGATTTACGCTCCATTCCCACTTATACGCTAAATCTTATCTTAGTATTGCTTTTACTCTTGTTATTCATTTCTCCCTTCTTACTTTTCCTCAAACCATTATATCATATATCATCCTCATTCTCTGTTTCCTCTTGTTCCCTTTACTTTTCCGACTTCCATCCAACTTCCACCACTTATGTTCTATTTTCCTTTTTTTCTTCTTTCCCGTTTTTTCTTTCTTCTTTTCTATCGATTTCGTTTTTTTCAATATACAGATATATTGAGGTTGGCTTCTGCACATTTCATTATTAAAGAAGCAAATTTATCCAGAAGTTTTGCCTGTCTACTACTTTAAAATTCACCGCCGGATGATTATGTGGGCAGATACAATTTTTTTGTTGTACTACTGACTTCACCCTTCCGTTAAATTGCATCATACATTAGCTCAACTTGTAGGTTTGAATGTATGTAACTTATAAACCAAGATGTTACGTATACTCACAGGTACCCGTCTTTTTAGGTGGTTTTGATATGTTTGCGTGTAGCAGGTTGGTTTTCTTTATAAAACTTGTACTTATTTATTTGGAAATTTTTGAAATCTTTTTAGTATGTAGTTTTGCAGCGCCATCACTTTTAAACTAATAAAGTACACATTCAAACGGAAGCAAAATATATGGAAGGCAACCCCACTACTTAGAAGGGACCAAGTGGAGAACGGTCTTACATCCCTTACAATCTACAATTTGCGCGATAGCAAACATATACCCATCGCGCTTTGTTGACAGCCAAAATTATTTAAACGGTTGTGGGACAAATAAATAAGTAGGTAGGACATATCAAGATGAACGGAAAATTCTGCGTGCATTCAAGGCGTACATAAATGCCTGCGAGTGCAATCGTGGAAAGTCTTATAGACGCCCCGACAACATAGCCTAACCTAGTATCATAATTTAGGTATGAAAGAAGATTGAATGCTGAGCTGTACGAGCTATATGCAGACATAAAAATGATGCTCCGTCTAGGAAAGTATTTTTATCGGAACACGCCTATGGAATCAGAGAAAGAGGGCGGCCCCCACTCACTGGAAGGACCACGTGGAAAACGATTGAAATGTGCTCAGTGTGACCAATAACCCAACGAGGAAGGGACTGGCGTGTTCTGAAAACGACTTCATTAATGTCTTCGCTGAGATACGACCTTATTAACAGAATGACTGCGATACGCCCTCGCTAACAAAATTTTCATGTCACAGGTTTCTATTAGGGTAGCTCGATATCTTTATATATATTTTACTTCTGCACGTGTGTTTTTGACTGAACTCCTCCTAAAAAACTCCTGCACCGATTTTAATCAAATGTTGTGTGTGTGAGAGTTCAAGCGAATTTGAGGATGCTTTAGATTCACAATTTGCCCGTTTTCTTTCTCATTTTACCGCCAAAATAATCAAGATCCGACCGGGGTACTTCCTTGAATACCTTAATATTAATTATAATTTCTTTTCGGAAACTGGACTATATTTGAATTATAGTTGGACTGGGAAATGGAAAGAAAGGAGAAAGTGTGAGGGGAAGACATGAGGGATAAGAAGCAAGAGAAAGGATGAAGAAAAATAGGGGGAGGTTGAGGAAAGAAAGTGGGAATAGAGGATACAAAAATCGGAAAACAAGAAGAAGAGGTAGAGGCAAGAGATACAAAAAAAAAAATTAACAGAAGCTACAATATGACAAGCCTCTGTTTACGGGGAGATTGGATACATCGCATGGAGTATTAATATCGGGCAGTCTTAATTACCTATCCATGTCTTATATGTATATACAAATGAACATGATTTTTAAAATTGTACCTGTGTTTGATTCGTATACCTTCGGACTTGTTTATAAAAACAAAGATATTGAAATCGGTTGGTTAGCTGAAGCTTGGCCGTTTTACGATTAGTGATTGAAAACCATTTTCACTCAAATGATATATATGCAACTGTTAAACGATTTCTTAAAATTATAATAAGTTATGGATATAATGAGTATTTCGGCTGCTATCTCGGTAGCTGTTTCGAATTTGTTTCAAAAGCGCCCTTTTTCGAAATCTCAGAATTTTTTTTCAAAAACATCCCATCTAATGTCAGTTTGAGCTCAGTCAGGACGTTTTTGAAACAAATTCTGAAATTGAGCGTTATTTAAACGTTTTCTGAGGTATGGCGTTCTCAAAACGGTAGCCGATATAGGGTGATATTTCACTCAGCAGTCGATGAGGTATAGAGATTCCGTATCTGGGAAAGAGGAAGAAGAAGTGAATGGGATAGAGAGTGAAGAGGGGAACCAAGGCTGAACGCAAACCAATTTTCGGAATAACCCAAGTCTGCCAGGTACTCTAGTAGTTATTATAAACTTCAAAATTTTTATCAAAATCTAACTCTTGAGTGAAAAGCAATGCAATTTAAACAATACTAAACGCTCTTCATCACTAAGCCGTAAGATTAAATTGCTTACTTCCCGATATGCAAAATACTTCCGAAAAAAACGTAAAGAGACAAAAAATAAAAATAGAAAACATTTTTTGCTGCGCACTCTTTGCATTAATTAAACAAGCATACCTAGTTACGTACATTCATCAGCCGTATTTCCGTCATTGTCTATCACGAGCAGAATGGCGGGAATAGCCTAAGCGCTGATGAAATGATGCACTAACTCAATTCAGTTAGTAACTAACAAATGAATAAGCGAAACTGACAGTAGATAGGCATAGATGCGAATAACGAAACGAACAATGAATGAAGAAAAAGTCTGCTGCAAACCGCTGCACTTTGGGGTATCTCATCAATTTAGCTGGCCAAAAGTAGATTTTTCAAAATATTCCAATTTTTTTAATATACTCCCTGGCGTTACTAGATGTCCACTGAATAGTATATATACCCCAAAACCCATCTGCAACGTGAACGGAGCTAACCGCGCATATCTAAATTTGTAAAAAATTGTATGCAGTTCGATGTATTTTTGGATTAAAAAGCAGTCTACCCTTCTAATCTAAATAATTGTTCACTTTTTTAGTCTTAATCAAATCTAGTTACATTTTCTTTTAGGACAGGTAAATGTGTTTTTGATTCACATTTTAAATTTTTTATACCGCATGTTTTAACTGAGTTATTCTACTTGTAATACTACTACTTTTCAATATTAAATTTTTCAAAAACCTTGCAAACAAAAAGATATATATTTTTTTCATGGCATATCCTGCCAGTAATTTTTTTGGCAATACATAAGCTTGTGTTTGTTTCAAAGTTTAATAACAAAAACGGCTGCGCATACCCCCAATTTTTTGAGGGGTGATCAATTTTGTAAGAGACTGTCGTGAAAACCAGTGTTTTTTAGTTATCGTGATACAGCTTTATATTCTCCGATATTTGTGTTTTGTGTTCTATCAACCGTATACTAAATACTCATAATAAATGGCTACATTTACCCGTGTTCAGTTGTACAAAATGATGCAGCAACATAATGACACAACTTTTGACGAAAAGTCTATTGTGAATATTTGCATTGCATTACCGGAAGTTGCTATTGTACGCTAGATGGCAGCGCAACCTGTACGTTTTAACTGATTGACGGCAGTTGCTATTATACGCTAGATGACAGCGCAAGCTGTAAGTTAATAGAACAACTGATTTCTTTTGATATTTCATAAGAGACTTCTATATTGGTTGCGCCAGATGCGCACGGGTCAGGCTCGTTACTTTATGTTACTGAACTATAAGAATTCTGAAGAGGAAGACATTATACATCAGATTTCATTCCTAAAGTAGTGGATATAAAAGGTATTTATTGGAAAGCGGGAGTGAAATAACTTTCCTTTATACCCTTATTGGCATATCTCAATTAATTTTTTTTAACTTAAAAAGGTGGCAACCTTGTGAAAACATCCTCAGTGGCAGCACCTAGGTGAAAAGTCTTAAAATGTAATACTACATATATCGATGTACCAAATTTGATTCAAATCGGTTAAGCCGTTTCCAAGATGGAAGTGGATATACAAAGAAATATAAAAAACAAGGTGAGGTGGCAACCATAAGTGACAACCCTATTTAAAAATGTCAATAGAAATGCCGAGTAAAATACCTTTCGTTTAATACCCATATAGACATATCTCATGTAATGCCAAAAAATGATCCCGGTTCCATCCGAAACTGCGGCCCGATCCATAGTAATTCTGAGCGGGACACCGTGAATTTACTATAAAATATTTGCTTTCATAACAGTGATGTGAGACAACCACTTTTTGAACAGAAATAACTGCTGTTTTAATTTTGGCCATCTAGATTCATAAAATACCCCACCGTGCGCTGGCGTATCGAATTAAAAACTTTTTTGTCAATGAATCATATTTAAACGTTTTTTGACTTTGATAGCGATCAAATGCATACAGCTAAAATTGTACGCACACCTGCACACGTATGGCATAATATTTATAATATTTATAATTTATAAAACTATTATTGATTATTAAGCTTTTCGCACGCTGTGCTTAGGCTGCGTTTACATTTCCCCCTTGTCATAATTTAAATTTTTTTACGACAATGACGTTGGCGCTGCTGACGATCTGCTGCTTGTCATAGTTTGCGGAACAATTGGTTTAATGTCATGCATAATTTAGCTTCACTAATAAAAAAAATATGAAAATGTTTGCTTGCAAATGCCAAATATGGTATGCGACAACTGTCTAGCGACAATCGAGTTAGGCAATTTGTCTATAGTTTGTCCTGCACTTGAATAATAAAATGAATATGTATAACAATTTTTATTTGAATTTTTCTTTATATACATTTTGCTTTTATTTTTGTATATAATTTAAGCAAACGTACTTGCTATCCAATGTAAAAGTGTTAAAAAAATTAGAGAAAGATTTTTACCTCTCGCATTTCCAGCATAATGAATTGTAGGGTATCGATTGTTTCAAATTAACGGAAGAGGTCGGGTATGCTGTTTACTGAGTCGATCCAGAAATAAGTAGAGCCTGCAGGCTACCAGTATCTTTCAAGCTGAAATTATGGACGTGAAGAAAGCACCAGAAAGTCTGGAGAAAGCGAGCTCAAGCTGCAGTCGCGTCAACATATATATTGATGGTCAGACGGGGATCAAGGCATTAATTTCAAACAGTACTTCATCAAGAAGTATACTGGAAAGCAAAGAAACATTGGGGAGACCTTTCTAAGGTCGGGCCATACATATATACTGGGTTCCCGATCATAAAGGGAGAAGGTAACGAAATTGCCAATGAGTCGGCAAAGGAGGGTGTAGCATTCTATTAATCGACGGTAGACGTCCCAATCCATTTGGGAGAAATCAAATGGGGACAGGAGTTGCATACGATCCATTAAGCAGGATAGGCATTAACAGAAGCGCGGTGCAGCAATATTTCTAAGATTCTGTGCAAATCATACGAAGCTTGACTCAAAAATTTGCTCATATTTTTTAAAGATACAAGTCTTAAGGCTCGCGATGGGCATTCAGGCTGGACACTGCCTTCTGGCGTCCTTATATGTCAGTAACAGCAGATTTAGGAAGTTCGAGCTGCAGGAAGAAATGGTTGAATACGTTCTGTTTACATGTCCTGCGCTCGTGAAGGCAGCAGAGGCGACAGAGTTGCCAGATCAGGAATTAAGCTGGGTAAACCTCTAGTATTTGCCAAGAGGAGGGAGTTATTCTAGTCCGGGTGCTAATTAGGGGTTTTCCGTTTGATCGTCAAACAAATTCTGGTTACACTATGGGCATATTCAGTCCATCTGAGGTATTTAATGGCCGGCCAGTTCAACCTGTTCTAACCACATTCTGGTGTAAATTTTTAGAGTTGGCTTGATTCATGTATAATTCAATGCCGCTGAACATCAATAAATGTGCCTCTCTCGGAGATCTTTGCCAGCACCCTCTTACGTAATTAATAATTTTTGTCTTGTATCAGTAAATTATTTTGTTGACTTGGGAGTCACGATGGATGCTAAACTTAGTTTCAACCTGCTTATTATAACTACTGTCAATAAGGCTAGATGTGTTCTATCATTCGTGAAGCGATGGTCTAAAGAATTTATTGACCTGTATGTAACCAAAGCCCTTTTTACCAACATTAGTTAGACCGATACTAGAATACGGATCAATAGTCTGGATCCGCGATATCAGGTTCATGCAGATAGGCTTGAGTCAATACAGAAGCAATTTTTACTTTTATCTTTAAGGAATTTTCATTGGGACTATACACTAGTCGGTTAAAACTTATCAATCTTTCAACTCTAGCAAGTCGTACAGATATGCTAGGCGTATTATTTGTGACTAAACTACTGAACGGACTAATTTCTAGCCCCTTTATTTTGAACGAAGTAAACTTCAATGTCCCATCATGAGCATCAAGACATTACAATCCCCTTCTCTTGAGGCAGTGCAGAACTAATTTCGAATTAAATGAACCTTTTCGGTGTTTGTGTCATGATTTTAACTCTCATTCGAATTCAATTGATATAACGGATTCACTTTTTACTATAAGGAAAACTGTCCTATCCTATCTTAGCTCGTAACGAAATATAAAAAAATCTGTATATATGTTAGAAGTTTTAACTTATTTAACGATTTACTATACGTATAATTTCCAATTGTTATGTATAATACTCAGCGGATGGTTTTTATTCTATAGTTCAGCAGTTTTAGACCTCGACGCTTAACAAACCTCCGCCTATCAACAACTCGGCAAAAACAAAATCCGTGCGCCATGTGGATGCGCCCCTCGTGTCGGTTGTGCGTGCTTGGGAGGGTATTAATCCGTTGGGTTTATTATTATTATTCTTAAACACTGTAACACTTTGAGATTAGGCAACTCAGGGTTTCTTAAGTTAAAAAAAGAAAAACAGTCTTATGTAATCCTGTTTCTTGTACGCGTTTCTGTACTATTTTTACCATCTTCAGGGACTCTATTGCCTAGAACAATTACTATAAGGTACATTTGGCAAATCAAAATCAACATTTGCTGTGATACTTCAAGTCAAAGTAAAATTTTAACAATTAATTTTCCAATATTTAACATTTTAGAACAAGACATTGATTTATATAACACCCATGATCATAACAGATCCGCCATTCATTTAACATTCATATATCTAGCTGTAGCCCACTTTGACTTTTCATTTCGGCTCTGATTTCGAATGTGTGAAATCGAGTTCCGTTTCAAGTAATTTCACTTCTGGAACACACCTAATGCATATAAGCGTTCACGGATATAAATATTGACATACGCACTTTTGTTTTTGATGTTTTCACCTAATTTTGCTTAAACATGTAAAAAAAATTGATATAAACTTCAGTTCAAGATCCTAGGCAAAATTCGAATACGAAACACGAATTTTCACTAAAGTTTACACTAAGAATTTTTCTAAGTTTGCAGTTTAATAGCTAATTGAATTTTAGTATAATAAAGTGCTGGCCTTAATTCCCTAAACAAATTCTAATTTTTGGGAATCTTTTCTTCAGCTCATTCGGTTATTACCCTCCGGACAAGCGTTTGAGCGTAATGTTTTATAAGGTGGAAAATGCTCAACTCAGCTGACCAAAAAAAAAAAAAATATAAAATCAAGAAATTGTTTAGGGACTAAGAGAAGCACTGTATTATCTATGCTCAAATTCAATGAGCTACAAAACTGCTAACTCGGAAAAATTCTTAATGAACATTTTTAAATTTTACTGAAGTTTCGTTTGAATTTTTGAGAATTTGGCGTAAGATCTTGAACTTTAGTTTATGTTGATTTTATTACATATTTGAACAGGTTTTTATAATATATATTGCGACTATAAACTGAGATATAACCTGTCCTATCTCTCAAGTTAGATCAAACTACACACGGGGTGCAAAACAAATTCAAAATCGGTTCAGTAGTTTAGGAGTCCATCGCGCCCAAAAAGGTTGTGACACGTGTTTTTTTATATATCAAGATATAAAAACTTATTTTCTTAAGCAAAACTATGTGAAGAAATAAAAAAGTCCTTTTGCCAATATTTTTTTTCCTGAGTGTATGTTAACTTCTATATTTTTACTAGGTTTTTTTTCGCACTAAGCTTCTTTTGGTATTTTTGCCTTAAAAAGGTTTTACCCACATTTGTTTTTTTTTATTAAATTATATAAAGCCTAACCACAATTGCTGCTAACGCAAAACAAAAAATATATTTGAAGTGTGTGCCATGATATGCCATTAATTTGAAGCAAAAAAATACTCAATCTACTTCTGTAAACTATAAATGTGAGTATGTAAATGCAACAAACTGGCAAAACAGAAAAAAGTAGCAGCGTAAAAAATTGATTCAAATAAGATTTACTAATGAAATATGTTTTATAAAAAATAGGTTGGTTTACTACTCATAGCAGTGTTACCCAGCTAAACAGACGTCCTTTGAAAGTGTTCCATAAAAAAAAGCAAGGATAAGTTCGGGCGTAACCGAACATTAATACTCAGCTGCCAAGTTACAGCTTGTAAAACTTTTAAATTACCTACTTTTAAAAGTGGGCGGTGCCACGTCCATTGTCCAAAATTTTACTAATTTTCTACTCTTCGTCATAAGGTCAATCCACCTACCAAGTTTCATCGCTCTATCCGTCTTTGATAATGAATTATCGCACTTTTTCGGTTTTTCGAAAGTTTCGATATCGAAAAAGTGGGCGTGGTTATAGTCCGATTTCGTTCATTTTAAATAGCGATCTGAGATGAGTTCCCAGGAACTTACATACCAAATTTCATTAAGATACCTCAAAGTTTACTCAATTTATCGTGTTTACAGACATACGGACGGACGGGCATGGGTAAATGAATTTCTTTTTTTGCCCAGATCATTTTGATATACAGATATCTCGATTAGTTTATGCCGTTACGGGGTACCGTTACGCGAACAAAATTAATATACTCTGTAGCTGAGTATAAAAAATTGTTAACACAAATCAATAAATTAATTCAAATGGCTGGGTCACAGCCCACTTCAAAAATAGGGATAATTGCAAACTGAAAAAAAAAATAATAATAAATTATACCGTTGGAAGTTTATATATCCATATACACTTGCAAATAAAAAAATAGCAGTAAAAAAATTATTGAAATTTTTTTTGTTGTTTTCCTTTTAATGAATTATATAACGGAAGCTAGCTAACCAATTTTGATAACGTTTTCGAGAAGTTATAAAAAATATAAATGTGGATTTAAAGAAAAGTTTTTGAGTTGGTAATTTTTAGTCTAACAATTTCGCAATGATTTTGAAAATTTTTTTTGGAATGATGTCTAAGATTTTCTGCCATGTCTATTATTATTTCGAAAAAACTGCAAATTGGGGAGATTTATGAAAATTTGAATTTTGTTGCTAATTTTATTTTAGTGTAATAAAGTTAAAGTCTCCTAAAGCTCGCAATGATTCTTGAAAGTTATTTTTCTGAATGCTCTTTACGAAGTAGTAATTTCGGTTGTGTCAAATTTAAAAATTTTATAGAAAACGTCATCATACATACCTAGAGCGCAAGATCCACTTCTTCTCCTTGGCCGCCATTGCACTTATTTCACATGTTGCTGTTGTTGTATTAACGAAAAAGACTCTCCCTGAAGGTTTTGGGGAGAGTTATCGATGTTGATGGTCCGTCGGCGGATATAGATCCGGTACCTTCCGGTAACCATCTCGGGAATAATTATATGACTTCATTAAACCTTCTAGGCCATACCGCTCTCCCCACCCCCTAGTTCCATGAGGAACTTGTGGTCGCCAGAGCCTCGCCTGCTAAATAAGTATTCATATTTGTAACAGGATTTCCCTCGCGTAGGTGAGGTTGGCAGTTGGGTTGCGGAAGCTTTGAAACTATAAAGCTTTGTATTGCACCTTGAATTCCTTATTTGACATATTTTATGTTTTTTTAAATTTGCGTTTGTAACAGCACCGCTACCATATCCTTGAAAAACAGCTTGTCACTGGTGTAAGGGCTCAGACCTACTTTGTAGCTGAGTGTCGTAGGCGCTTGTACGCGTACATTGCGCTGTTATTGAACAGAATTGTCCCCTCACTGCTCCACCTTTGCGAAGTGATGGTGCCTTGTAGAAGCAAAGAGTGCTGCTACTTCAAAGTGATATAAGCAAAAGGAAGTTTACACGGAGACTCCGATTTTAGTCCCTCAAAAAGCAAACCGGGGTCGCGGCCCATATAAGGTGACGATGTGTGGAAGCACTTCCTGAAAGATCGAAGAAGCTCCTATGGCCATATTTCTATCAAAACTTGAAGATATAAAGAAAGGAAAAATGCGGAGTTTAAGTTGTACGCGGAGTAAAGACGAAGTAGTCATAATGGCTAAACTGTTTGTGGGGGACAATGGCGTTCAGACTGGTTCACTTGTTTATCATTCGATAGGTAATTTTATTTGTATTAATTTTTTTGGTTTTAATAATATTTTTATAAAACAGTTATTTTTAGCAGTATTTGGCATTTATCCGATCATCTTAATCTTAATGCGGCCACCCTGATCGGATAAATGCAAAATACTGGTAAAAAAACCCGTTTTATAAAAATATTATTATATCAAAATTAATACAAATAAAATTACCTATCGAATGATATACGAGTGAAGTTCCTGGCATAAATAGTTTCGCTTTTACTGACGAAATACTAAAATTTTTTCTGAAAAATCGTTGTTTTTCCCAACTTTGACATAAATGAGGCACGTGTTAACATTATCGGATTAGCCTGAAACTTTGCAATAATCATTTTCTGATCTATTGGCATATTTTTAGGAGGGTGCTCCGAAAGATAGAACAAAAATTAAAATTCACCATATATGTACCTTGTAACCACCTTAATGTTCATATTAGTAAACTAGCCAGACGACATGTCACGCAAATATAAATAGATTTTGTTGCTATTTTGTTTTAAACGTTTACGCACGTGAATGGTTAACATACGTCTCTGTCTACCTAGTTTTCAATGTTATTGCAACTATACTGTTATTTAAATTGTTTTTGTTTTGACTTAGCCAAAGTAAATTTTAATACTAGTCATTTATTTTGCACCATATTTTTTGCGGGAAATGCGCATATAACAGTAATGAATATTGTTGTAGAGTCGTTTAAAAAATAATCGCGTTTTCTTTGGAACACCGCTCATAAGTTATGTTTGGATGCCAAAATAGGTAACTTGGGCTTGAGTCACATTTGACTTCAAGTTGATAACGAGCATACTTCTCATACTTCAAGCGTTGTTTCCCTCAACTCTGGCTCAACTTTTGAATCAAAGCGTTCTCAATAAAAACCATTTTTTTCATTTTATATATTACCAAAAAATGTCCTTAGGTTTAGAAAAAGATAGCTCTCAACTTATGCTTAAGAGTGATTCTCTAATGGGACTCAAATGTAGATTCCAAAAAAAAAAAAAAAACAAAAAAAAAAATAGGTGTAAAAATAATCAATAACTTTTCTTATATATTTTCTTCTCTTATTTTTTTCGTGACTTTAAGAAAACACTTCAATGAATTGTTTCAGATCAATTACATTTTAAAACATTGCCTTAGACTTAGAGCTTTATTCGAAATTTAGGCATCTGAAACGATTTAACGCTAAATCTAGGCAACCTACAATTCCTTTGTCATGTAATTTTTTGATGGGAAAATATTTTAAGGTAGGGGCACTTTTTAAATTCATGGATGGCAGGCAGGGGGGGTATTTTTTTTTTGAAGATTTACAAGTTTGGATTTTTATTGCCAAACATTAGTACAACAAAAAATGCTGCAAAATAGAAGACTCAGATATGTTTTTGCTTTTTGAAAATGTACACTTACGGTCAAAAAAAACAAAAAAAAGCCGACGAAAATTTGTTCCCTCTCATAACATTTTTACAGTCACTACAGCTTCGCAACGAAAGTTTTTAGTTCTTGTGGTAAATATTGATAGTAACTCAGCTCATTGGGTTATATGTTAGGACGAAAAAGTTAGAAAGTCCCTAGCAGTATTCGTAAAAGCAACGGTATTTAATAAAAGTATAGTGTTAACCTTAAGAAAAAAGTTAACATAACTGTCTATAAACTGCAAATAATCCGAAATATGAACAGCGTAGGCGATGCTTTTTGCAATTAATCATCCCTTTTTTGAATGAAATATACGGAATCGGGGACTTTATCCCCTCTTTCTGGGAGCGGATGAGCACGAAAGGCAAGTGAACGCGGTGAAAGGGATATCATCAAGATAGCTCTTCTGAACACATTTAAAACTGCTGCAGAAATTGCCACAGAGTTTAAGAATAGTGTAAACATGAAAATTTGAAACGCAACGGTACAGAGTCTCTTGATGAAAAATAAGTTGATGTTCTATGGTTAGAAAAAACCCGCTTCTCACCACAAAAAAAGCGATCCCGCACGCTGAGCTGGAATAACGAAAACATAAATTGGACAGGGAACGAATGGCTACAATTCATATACTCTATAATAAAGGCTCGCTATACGTAGTAAGTCCCAAAAATACAGATAGATTGAGTCACAACTGAGTTAAGGTAACTGTAAAGGATTTTCAGTATGTAATGGCGTGGTACGCGATAAAAACCGTGGGAGTTGTTTAGATTTTAATAGGGAGCTGGGGCTAACTCCACCGCATTCATTGATTAATTAAAGAAGGCCTTCCACTAAGTATTGTGGGGCTAATCGAGCAGAGTAATCTGAGCGTTGTTGTGAATCCATTTTTTTTTTCTTGTATTTTTGTGGTTAACCACAAGTCTTAATTTAATTATTTATTTTGCTCTAATCATAGAATATGGCTCGTCCCCAGTCGTTCCGAAACCAGTTTCCTTTTTCGCAGTACCATCTTGGTGAGTGGACAGTTTTTTGTGGTAAGAAGCTGGTTTTAATTTAGCCAGAGACCTAATTAATTGTTTTACCTCATGTCACGGTGAACCAATGAGATTACCGTTTTCATGTTCATAACATCCTTTAATTCCGCGGAAGTTTCTGGAGCAGTTTTAAATGTATTCAGGAGAGACATCGTTACGATATTCCTATCAACGCTTTCAATGGCCTTTCGTGGTCCTCTACTTCGATAACGCGAGGATTGAGTCACCTATTCAATATATTTCTTCCAGAACCTCCTTGGGAATAATTCATTGTAATATACTTCGTCTACTATTTCCAAATTTTGCGTGATTTATTCTTTTGTAGAATATTATGATCATTTTTTCTTCAAGGACAAAACTATTACTTTTATGGAATATAGTTGCTCTAACGAAAACTTTGCCTTAAGATGCCACCCAATCAGTTAAGGAGGTGTAGATCTTAACCACAATAACTAAAAAGTTTCGTTTCGTAGCTGTGATCATAGAATCGTAATCGTGAATAAATTTTCGTCAGTTTTTTTTTTTACCGTAAGTGTATGTGCTTAATTCGAAGATTTAAATTTTTTTGTGATTGAAAAACACAAAAATTGAAACTTTGCATGTGGTCCCACTTTAAACAAACAAATAGAACGTCAAATAAAATAAAACAGTGGAGACAGTGCATATTAAAATATGAGATTTAATAAATGGAGATACGCTATTAGCTTCAGAATTCATTGAAATTGTTTTCTAAAATTAAATGAAATAAATTAAAGAAGAAAATAATTGATAAAATATGCTTATAGTAGCTTCAGCAAGTTGAAGTTTTCGTAAAACTTTCTCTAACTTCCGAATATTGTCGAAATTGTTTTTGAAAAGAGTTTGCATTGTTTCAGTTACAAAATTCATAGACGGTTTTTTTCTGAAAACATCGATGAGAGAAGAATTGAACGGACGAAATTTGATAAACAAAATTTCGTGATATGTTCTAATGTTCATACTCACAGGTGCACGTATTGTGCTTAAAAGGTTTGGTGATAAAATTTTATTGCCTTTATGACGAATACGGTATTGCTTATGAATTTTATGTGCCTATAGAATTTCAGATTTATATTTATGATCGGTTCGATTGTAATGATCAATAGCTTTTCTTTTTAAAATTATTTGTTTTTTTTTTTTGATACGCCTAAAACTGGTATAATTTTGGGTACGATTGTAAAAAGATTATTCGTTAGTACGCACCATTATCTACTTGTACATTGCTTACGGAAAAACATGCAAATTGACAAAGAGACAATCGATCAAAGTCATTAAATCTACAAATATAATTTACTTATCTTCCAGCATTTTTTTTAGGCAATTTATCTTCCGATATAAGATGAGTTATCATAAATGTTTACTTTAGGTTTTTGCTCGTAAATTAGTTTGATTCAATGAATACAACGAGCGCACAACTATAGTAATAAGCTTTTTTTTTGATTTTATCACTAAAATAAACATATTTACATAAAATTCATCTCGTAGAAATCGAATTTAAAACTAAGCCTTTTAATCAATCAATTTAACATGTAACGCAAATTATGATTTCATATGAAAAAATATATACAGACTTGGAAAAAAAAAAAATTATTATTATCTAATAGGTACGGAACAAATACCAATATTACTGACTTAATATACTCGTGTGCGTCAAAATTGATGCTGCTGAAAGTATTTTGACAGGTACGGTTGTTATGAACATAATTTATGCTCGTAGGGCAAATATCCGAATGTAAGAAGGAATCCTATGGCCGAATAAATGCTAAATGTTTTTCAAAGCGGGGTCGCCCCTTGGCAGTGATTTGGCAAACATTTTGCCATAAAAGCTTCTCAGTGAAAAGTCATATGCCTTGCGGATGCCGTTCGAATTCGGCGTAAAACTTGTGAGTCTCATCCCGCCAATTTGTAAAAAAAAATTAAATGGGGCAGGACGCATGTGGAAAGAGAGTAGGTTAAGCGCGCCAAGTATTTTTGTTTTTATCCAAACTATAACAGAGATTCCATATATGAGAGGGTGTTCAGAGAGAGAGATAGAGAGAGGGGAGAGTGATAGTTGTTGGAGTGGGAGAGGAATTGTGGATGAGAGTTTTCGTGGGAGTGAGAGTGAAAATACGAGTGGGAGTGGAAAGTGGAAGAGGCAGCGGGAAGGATATAAATGCAATAAGAGATGGGCAAGTATAAAATGAAAAATGTGGGATAAAGCAGACGAGAATCGTAAACAGAGGGAAGAGAAAGAGAATCAAGGCTCACTTTTTGAATGCAGGCAAATCCATTTTAGGACAGGACAAAATCTGCCGGTTACACTAGAAAAATATAAAATTATGCGCGCTTTGTGTGGAAAAAAATCTGAAACACTCGTCGGGAAAAAAATTTTCAAAAATCAATGCGAATTGCGAGAGACCTAAAACTTTGGCATACAAAAATTGCTTGGGCTATAAAACTGCATACTCAAAATATTCAAAGAACTTCCAATAAAAAGTTAGAGAAGTTTTCGTAACATTCTCTCGACTTTTAAATTTTTTTTCTCAAAAATGCGAACATCTGCGAGTATGGTCTATTACTATATTACAACGTGCTTTTAATTAAATTCTTGAGAATCTAACGAATTTTTTACTAAGCAATATGCTCACCAGCAAGCACGTGCATTCTATATAAAAAATATTTGTTATCGCTACGATATTTATGTTCTGTTCTTATTCATAAAAAAAATATACAAAGGTGAAAGTTCTACTAATACTTCCATTTGATTTAGATGACGTGAGCGTGCCGCTCCCCTGCAGCGCTAACGAGAATAATCAGTTAATGTCAGCAAATAGTCAATATTTACATTTGTAATTATAATAATTTACACCTTTTTTTACATTCTTCAAATGTTTGCGTTTTTCATGTTTATTCATTATATTTTCCATATTATAAAAACACTAAGAACTTGTGTCAATGTGAAGTGAAGTTGTCAATTAACAGCTTGATGTTATTAGTTCAATCTAATTTGTTTATTCGTGTAAAAGATTTGTACACCGAATGGAATGAAGCCAGTAAAATAAACAAAACATGTTTGTTGTTCTTAGATTAACGGACATTCGTATAATTGTTCACATCATGGCTAATTCTACCGAGTTTTGTGTCAAGAAAACAAATTTGTTTAGTTATTTCAACAGAAGAAAAACTGTTGGTCTCAAGTATACAGCATTCTGTAAAAATTACAGATTTTTAATGAATGTAACTAATTTTTCAGTTGAAGCACTGATTTCATTGGTCATTTCAACAGAGAACAACCAACGATATTATGCAAATGCATCAGCTAATTTTAAAGAGAAACTCACACTCACGCCGCTCACTACTTTGGCTATTTTGAGATAAAAATCTATCAATTCAACAGTCACTGTAATTGTAATGTTTAGAAAAATATGCTATTTTAACAGTTTTTATTGGTATTCTTAGGGTGACATTAGTAACAAAGGCCGACAGCATCTCAGACCCAGAAACCGGACTATATATTTTCTAAGGATTTTGATGCTATGAATGCGATATTTCAGCGAAAAAATATTTGAGCAAACTCAACGCCATTTGAAAGAAGAAGACTTGTATTTAAAGATGCCATCCTTTAATTTTGGTGAAAGAAAACATCTGCAAGGCTACATAACCTCAAATATGGGCAAAAACGGTGTTTTTTGCACTTTAGGTTAAGATATCTCGAAAACCACAGCTGATAGAGCAATTCTGAGGCCAGATTTGGATTCAGCGCATCATAAACTTTCGGAAATGAATAGTCTGGTTTCTGGGTCTGAATGTTGGTTAAATTTTGTCGGCATGTGCAATTGTTAGCTAATAGAGCAGAGTTGGGCGACCATCCTGGTGTAATGGTAGCGTGCTTCGCCTATCACATCGAAAATCCTGGGTTCAAGCCCTGAAAAAGCAACATCAAAACCTTTTTGTTAACAAAGCTGTTGCTTACATTTGATGAACTTTTTTTTTGTTGTTGGTTTTACTGTTGATTTTACTGTTGAAAGAATCAATAGTTTGTGCGACGTTGATTAAACTTTCAAAATTGACAGAAATATCTGTTTAATTGGTCCGTAACTCCGTTGATTTTACCAGCCTTTTTCTTGCGGTGTATGTATTTTCGGACTTTATCGCTCTCAGTTTTTACTTTTTTTTTCTTTTTATTGCAACTATGTTTAACTGTATTAACGTGTCACGAGAGCGCAGCGGCCCACGATACCATTTTCTATTTATTTGCAATCGTGTTGGGGCGTCTCGCTTAAACATTTTATGTAAATATGAATTTAGATAATTGGTCAAAAACGTCTAGTTAGGTTAGGTTACGTTAGGTTTGGTGGTAGCTATCCTGATAGGGGAAGCTCACTTGGACAACATGACGGTCCGTTGTTTTACCACATACAATAAAATAAAATAACGATGACGTAGATATAGCTACTTAGAGAATCGTAGGATATAAAGTTCCGAATGATACCGATCTCAACCTTGGATAAATCCTCGGGAGATCCAAGTGAGTCGCGACCGTAACTCTTTCGCCTTGTTCTGGCAAAAGCTGGGCAATCAAGCATAAAGTGATTTGATGATTCCACCTCATCATCCTCCATACAGCTGCAGCAAGATGGAGTTTCCAGTGTATTGAGACGTACCGCATGGATACCCATGGGGCAGTGCCCTGTCAAAACCCCAACGACCATTGATAGTTGAGCCTTAGTTAGCCCAATTATTTCAGCAGACCTCCTGCCATCCACTTTCGGCCAGAAAGATCTTGCTACCCTGCAAGAGGTGGTGTCCGTCCAACGTTTGCTGAGCTGACCCGAGGCCCAGCTATGTGGGAGCAAACCACAGGTGGCCAGCGGAATCCCGAGATCCCTACAGCCATCTTCATCGGGTTCAGTTGTACCGATGCGGGCTAAGAGATTCGCTTGACAGTTGCCCGGGATATCACTATTGCCCGGGACCCAGATAATCTTAATTATTATTATAATTATAAACGTCTAGTACATTGCACCACACTCAGGCTCGTTGTATTAGGCACATACAGAAAAACCTCAAAACATTTTTGCATTCTCAGATCACCTTTTGTTGCCTCTTACCAACGGAACTAGAAAATCGCCGCTATAAGTCGCGTTTTCAAAATCCCATTAAAAATTCTCATATCCATTGAAAGTCCGAAATGCAGTCAAACACTACAAATAATAACGATAATGATATCATTTCGTTGATGGCTATTTTAATTTTAAGCCCTCCAAATGTATATTTTTGTTTCGCCGTCATCATAGCAACATAAAAAGCGTTTGCAAGCAAGCAATCAAACAAATATACCGGCGCCAAGTGCCGCATTTCAATGTCGTACATAACATATGTAAATATATTTATACAAATTCGTAATTCATATTTGTCTATAACAAATTATCACTGCCCCGCTACTGCAAAAAAGGTCATTGGAAATTTTGTTGTAAAGCTGCGTAGTGTTTTAATTATTATGATTCATTATTATTCATAATAATGAAGAGCAAAGCTATTGGGAAACTAAGCATACCGAGTGCTTATATGTATAACCTTAATGTTTTCATCTTACTATTATTCAACTTGGAAAGATGGAAAAAACCTGCCTTTAGAAAATTGGTAGCCAAAACGAATTTCAAATTTTACTAGTTATATTCTTTTCTCTTTTTCGTTAATTTGAAAAAACAAAAAAGGCAATTGTATAACGAAAACTATCTGAACCAACTTGGAAACGTTTGCAGGAAAATTTCCAAACTGTTTTACTTTTTTGGACTTTCAAAAAGTTTCGGGTATGCAGTTTTGTAGTCTGATTTATTTTGTTCTCGAAGAGTAAACGTATGAAATCTCTATAATTGACATAGGCTTTTTTACGAAGTGTGTTTTATATTTTCTTTCACACAAAATGTGAGTATTATCATATATTTTCGATATTGGTTTAGGTGCTTTCGTTTCTCCCAACCTAAACAAACTTCGTCTGTATAGCACTCAATTTGCCTATCAGTTAGGAAATTCCACGAAAACGATTATTCATAGCTTCACTGAAAAAAATTGAAAAGGCTTTGGAGTCTAAAATAAAGCTCTCTGCGCTTTTGTTGACATCGCAAGAACTTTCAATAACACAGCACATCAAGCTTTGGAACAACCTATAAGCTTAATGATCATTCATTGTAGTCACCCCTTTCTTTTGAACCCTAGTCATATTTGACCTCCTTCAGTTACTGAAATCCAATCCGATTTTCAGTGAAAGCAAAATAAAAAATGTAAGCGCGATAACCTCCGAAGGGATTTTATGCCGAGCTTCTCTTCCAATTTGCGTCGTGCTCCTTTTTAATTTTTCCTGCAAATTGAGGACGGGACCTACTCGTTTTATGCCGACTCCGAACGGCATCTGCAGATGAGTTTTCACTGAGAGCTTTTCATGGCAGAAATACACTCGGGGTGCTTGCCAGACACTGCTTAGAAAAATGTTCTTCTAATTGAAAAATCTTGTTTCCAAAATTTTGATGTTGCTTTGCCCGGGGCGTGAATCCAGGATCTTCGGTATGGTAGGCGGAGCATGCTACCATTACACCACGACGGCCGCGAAAGCAAAATACCTAGGGGTTATACAGGGCCAGAACCCTTGTGTGGTATGCTTATCTAGATGTTATCCTAAACAAAGCAACAAGATGTGTCTTCGCCTGCACTCGACCCTATAGCAAAACATGAGGGCTTTGGTACCATATGCTTTCTTAGTTTGTTGACCGAAGACCACACAAAGCACAGCAATAAGAAAATTAAGCAAGCTGCATGGACCAGTTTGCATTGGCATAACAGGTGCGAATACTTCCCACCATATTCCATATAGCGAAAGAGGCAACAATTGCTGCACTAAGAGTTCGAGATGTCTATAAGACGAAGACACAAAACATGATAGGGCATATAAAAGTAATAAGAAAATGTATAGGAAATTCCGTATTGCAACTACGTGAGTGCCCCCTACATCTATTTGCGGGCATCTCTTTGCCGAATATCAAGAAATCAATACCCACGATTTTTCAGGCAGAAATCCATGCAATAGAAGTTTGCGGTAGATAATTTCTACGAGCTTGCCCTCGAGGAGTATCCTCATTATATCAAACAGCCTTACGTGCTTTGCAGTCTCAAGCTAGTGAACGAATAATGCATTGGAGACCTAAATAATCTGGGAGCCAAAAACAAGGTTTTGCTATCTGCCCTGGCATGAGGAGCTTAAAGATATTGAAAGCCTCCACATACAGAAATAGGCTTAAAGGTCAAGCGCAATAGATTTAAATAAAGATCGCAGTGAATCGTGGCTTAATAATACGTACCTTTCGTCAGCCGCCGTGGTGTGATGGTAGCGTGCTCCGCTTACCACACCGTATGCCCCAGGTTCACACCCCGGGCAAAGCAACATCAAATTTTTAGAAATAGGGTTTTTCATTTAGAAGAAAATTTTTCTAAGTGGGGTCGCCCCTCGGCAGTGTTTGGCAAGCGCTCCGGGTGTATTTCTGCCATGAAAAGCTCTCAGTGAAAACTCATCTGCCTTGCAGATGCCGTTCGGAGTCGGCATAAAACATGTAGGTCCCGTCCGGCCTATTGGAAGAGAAGCTCGGCCTTAGATCTCTTCGGAGGCTATCGCGCTTTACATTTATTTATTTATTTTTTTTTTCGTCATACCTCTCATTTTATTCTTTTTTTATGCCGAACGAAATAAAAAAAATACTGATACAGTTTTTAATGCTGCTATTTTTTCTTCACAGTTTTAGTTAAAAATTCTATTGGCCAATTCACAAGAGTGTCGTATTCATGTAAAATTTTATGATTTGAGTTGTTTTTATGGTTTCCAATATAAAATTCGATTAAAGCATATCACATAGGGCGCATAGGAGACCTTCTGAATTGCCTATACATATGTACTTTAAATTTACAATTGTGTATTTATACCTTTCATGAACATGAAATGGTATATTAACTTTGGTCCGATGTTTGTAACGTTGAGAAATATGAAAGACAGACACTCCATTAAGTATACCGAATTGATCAGGGCGACGAACTGAGTTGATATAGCCATGTCCGTCCGTCTGTCTGTTTGAACGCAAACTAGTCCCTCAAATTTTGAGGTATCTCAATGAAATTTGGCACAAGGATGTATTTTTGTATTATATTAGACATTTGTCGGATCCGGTAGGATCGGACCACTATAACATATATCTCCCATACAACCGATCGTTCAGATAAGACGATTTCGGTCATTCTTGCCGCAATTTAGAAAGCATAAACGTGAAACTCTGTGATATATATTCTAATATATCATAGAAGATATCCAGAAAAAATCACTTTGATCGGAGCTATATATAATATATATCCCATACAACCAATCGTTCAGATAGAAAGATTTTTAGCCATTTCTCCCTTAATTTCCAATATAAAAACGTTAAACTTGGTGATATTTATTCTAATATATCATAGAAGATTTCATGAAAAAATCATTTCGATCGGAGCTATATATAATATATATCCCGTTAAACTTGGTGATATTTATTCTAATATATCATAGAAGATTTCATGAAAAAATCATTTCTATCGGAGCTATATATAATATATATCCCATACAACCGATCGTTCAGATAGAAAGCTTTTTAGCCATTTCTCCCTTAATTTCCAATATAAAAACGTTAAACTTGGTGATATTTATTCTAATATATCATACAAGATTTCATGAACAAATCATTTCGATCGGAGCTATATATAATATATATCCCGTTAAACTTGGTGATATTTATTCTAATATATCATAGAAGATTTCATGAAAAAATCATTTCGATCGGAGCTATATATAATATATATCCCGTTAAACTTGGTGATATTTATTCTAATATATCATAGAAGATTTCATGAAAAAATCATTTCTATCGGAGCTATATATAATATATATCCCATACAACCAATCGTTCAGATAGAAACCTTTTTAGCCATTTCTCCCTTAATTTCCAATATAAAAACGTTAAACTTGGTGATATTTATTCTAATATATCATAGAACATTTCCTGTAAAAATCATTTCGATCGGAGCTATATATAATATTGGGATATACAACCGATCGTTCATATAAAGGGTTTTTTTGCCATTTTTTTTATATTTATCTTAAAATCGTTTAGGTATGTACATCTGTTCACTATATATTTCTTATCTTATACAGCGCATTATTTGGAGATTACGAATGGGATAATATTATTGTTCAGCCCCATTCATGAGAGGTATGAAATCTTCGGCACAGCCGAAGACAGTCCCGTCCTTACTTGTTTTTTTTTTTAACTTGTTGACAAATATTTTTTTTTTCTTATATATTTAATCACTGGTTTTGACATATTTGCAGGGGCGTTAAGCATAAGCTTTATACAATATTTTTTTAATCTTGCTCTTTTGCATTTGTTAAATTGCGTAAATTAACAACTCAGAATCTAATATGTAATTTACATTTGAAATTTGTATTCGCAAAAAAAGAAATTATAAAATGTTGAACCATATTAGAGATGGAGGCGATTCCAATATTGCAGATCGTGTGTTATAAATTTTTTTAATTGTGTACCCATTTTCTGAGCTCAAGACACCTACATAATATCGTAGTGCGAGTGACAATTCCTGGCAGCCGAGCAATGTATACTGCACAATAACTAACCATGCATGTTAGTTGTTGTTTTTGAGTGGTGATAATTGATTGAAAAAAAAAAAATAATAATATTTTAATTTATTAAATACAAGCGAAATGCGGCCAAATTAAGGTGAAACTATTTTGAATGTAAGCAACACACATGGCAAACCTATTCGTTACCTGTATAAAGGAGGGGCAGTTGATTTTTGCGGCCGCGGCGTGCTCCGCCTACCACACCGAATGCCCTGTGTTCACACCCCGGCAAAGCAACATCAAAATTTTAGAAATAAGGTTTTTCAATTAGAAGAAAATTTGTCTAAACGCTCCGGGTGTATTTCTGTCATGAAAAGCTCTCAGTGAAAACTCATCTGCCTCGCAGATGCCCTTCGGAGTCGGCATAAAACAAGTAGGTCCCGTCCCGCCAATTTGTAGGAAAAATTAAAAAAGAGCACGACACAAATTGGAAGAGAAGCTCGGCCTTAGATCTCTTCGGAGGTTATCGCGCCTTACATTTTAGTTAATTTACTACTCACACCATTGTACACCTTTCCGCAACAGCACTCAATATGTTTTCAATCATAGCTATCCTGTGAGTAGTGTGTACAACTGTAAGCTAAACTTTGTATGTGTTACTACAAGGTATATTGTTTATGCTGAATTCAATGTTGACTGGATGTTTACAGTAATTTATTTCCAAACAACGCTGTATCACGGTGAAAACATACTTTCCGACCAAATTCTCGCTTATATAATATATTGGGTCTTCATAGCTTAATTTGAACTTCCAATCGACTTTGGTTTTTAGTTGCGAAAAATGATTTGTTTTTCTTATTGCAGTTGGAATTTCTTATGACCCATTAAGCTGGAAAGGCGTGGATAGAGGCGCGGGGCTGCAAAAGATCATATGTAAATTCTACGGTATCAGACTATTAAAGTTGCCCATATCTCTAAAGAGAGAAGATTTAAGGCTTATGATGGGCATACTAACTCGACACTGCTTTTTGGTGTCACATGCATATAAGTTAGGCCTTGTCAGTTATAGCAGATGTAGGAAGTGCAAGCTGCTCGCGAGGTGAAAGCTACAGTTACTAGGGGCGGTATAATTGCCAGATCTCGAGGCGAGAAATAATCGAGAACTTTAAACGCTGTTCGCAATTAGACAAAGTATTTCTGATCACGAATTGATATCTGCCAACTGTCCCACAGTATATCGAATTTTTTCTCCGTTCACCGCAAGACCCACTTTACTCTTTATCCAGGCCACAGAAAGCAGAACTTACCATCCATAAAAAAAAACAGCAATTGCTCACCTTCATCCTCCAAAAGTGGGTACAAACGTCAGTCAATTTTATAAGCTTGTTTAAATGTGAAACAAATTCTGAACAAAGTATTTGAGAAGTATATGAAAATCGGTTAATATTTATTTAAGTAAACGTCTGTTTTGAAGCTATTCCATTCTCAAAGATGTCCTCATTGTTTTTCACATAACTGTATGCACTGGACAGGCTTTAATCTTTTTGACGTCTCATAATTGACTCAATTTATGGCCCCACACTGCGCTTATCATTTACATTAAGCACATATATTGATTAGCAACATTGTAATCTTGTGTAACGCGGCGCGGCGCTCTGTTATTGCGCTTATAATGAGGGTGATGCCATTGGGCTGAGATACACTGCATAGTTTGCAAATCCGTTTGTTGTATGTTTTTATATAATGATGCTATCATGTCACTGTAAGAGATAATGGGGAGAAAAATGTCGGGGCTGTGTCATTTATCGGTTGCCTCAACAAATTAAGTCATTATTTTTCGCTATTTAACATTTTATGCTACTCACTGATTATGTTGTCTGATTTTCTTCTGATTGTATACAATCTGTTATGATATATACATGCTGTATGAATATTCTATTCAGTGGTCCCAGAAGACCGAATAGCGCACATGCGTTAGAGCGTTGCACTCATACTGATCATGCTGCTGATTTCATCGCATTAAAATTTGCGTCACTACCCTGGCCTTCATCTCTCTAGCGTCGCTTTATGTCATATATTATCTGATTCTCAATATAAGCCGCTTAACTGTTGTTTTCATTTATATTTTTACTACGTATCAGTCAAATATATTAAACGTTCTAGTGTAAGACAATCAAAATTCGCTGAGCGCAAATTTCATCCGTATCTTTTCGTTACAATGAAAGCTCGCCCTGCCCGTAAGTCGCGAAAATACCGAACTTGTTGATTTCAGAGATCTCTAGTAATTTAAGGCTACTGATAAAACTTTTAGAAAAAGTCTCGATTTCGGTACTCATTTAAAATACTCGAATCAAAGTATACTACCATCGATACTCATACTTAGTAAAAGGTACCGATACAAATGAGAACTGAAGAAATGATGAAACTTTGGATATTTTTAAATTAAATATTCTGCATATAGTAGAAAACAAGTAAGGAAGTTTAAGTTTGGACGAAATCGAACATTACATACCCAGCCATATGTTCTCACATATATATTAAGGAATCATATGTATATGTAATATAATATATATATATATGTAAATGAATCAGAGATTAAATGATACGAAAGCTGAAATAAACTACTTACACCTATGCAAATAGTGACTTCCGTAGATGGCTATACAACAGTTGCTGTCATATTATTAATAGGTCTGGAAGCACTGCGACCTTTGTGCAGATCTATTGTGCAAGACCGTTCAGCCTAATTTTGTATCTGGAGGCGTTTGATGTATCTAAGTACCTCTTCACGCTTTTTACTCCATATGACAAGGGATTAAGAGTCCCACCACCTAGATGGAATAGTCTCTACCTAGCTAGAGCGACACATTCGCAGAGAATGTTTAGTAATTTTAGCGATTCTGGAGATAATTACAAACTTTTCTACCACCATGTGCAGGAATCGTCTCCCATTCCATCATTTTCGAAAAGTCGTTTATTTTGATAATTTGAGTTCGCATCTTTTAAAGCATCGTCGACGATATCTTGAGTTCAGATATGATCGTATACTAGATTTGGTGAAGATATCTCAAGTTTTGCTCAAGTTATCGTAGTAATGGACTGCCCTTTATTAAATTTAAATTATTAAATCATCGGTAAAGTAAAGTATCGATACTTTACTCAGCACTTCGTAAAAAGCATCGAGTATTTTTTGGGAAAGTATCGATACTACTCAGTACTCAGATGGTTCTATTACTATTCAAGGCCAGAATTGTTCAGACTCTGAAGGGTAATGAGCAAGCAAGAGAGAGAAACCAGTCGAAATTAAAGCGTTGTGCAGTGAACTTAAGGCAGTCTCAAAGAAGAGTGCTGTACAGAAGTGTGCTTTATTTTGCAGTCCAGTGACTCGATCAGAGAGCTAGCTATCACTTCATCGCGACAATAAAGAGTTCTCTAAAATTGAAAATCACAATAGCCTAAATAATTTACATCCCTAATTAGCCGCACATGTCTATTGTAAAGTACGTTTGGTTGTCCGTATGCCTGCTTCTGTGTTTATTTCAACGCCATTCACTTTGCACAAACACAAAAAAAAAATCTAAAAAGATTTTTATAAATTGCAGAACAAGCTAAATTTTTCTGCACATCTGCCATAAGCCGCCACTTGATTCTGCTCATTATCTGTCCGTCTGTCCCTTTAAATCGTTTTCTAGTTGTAGCGCGCTCGTTTTACCGGCCATTCTACACTCTCGCTTGACCGCCGCTTGCCAGTCTGGTCAGTATGTCATTGTGTCTGTTCTATCAAAAAAAATTATTTCATTATACTGCATAATAGCAAAATTATAGTTTTTATTATGCGCTCATTAGCATTTCTCAAATATGCACAAAGCTCAGTACAAAACGTGCCTCAAACAGCGAATGTTGCATAACGAACTTAACCAGTTTACATAATTATTATAAAATATGATTTTTTGTAGTGAATCGTAAGATTACCAAAAAATAACGAGACAGTCGTTAAAAGTCTGTGATTTGCAAAATTGAGAGTTTGATAAGTAGCACATTATTGTGGTTTTGCTTTTAAATGGTAGCAAGTGCAATATCGAAAGTAAAAAAAAGTATTGATATTATCACACTGTGAAAAATTTTGAAAATGATAAGACCTCTAGATGATTCGCTTTAATTTTAAACGTCACATTTTTCAACCACAAACACTAGCTATGAAAACCAAAGTCACTGATCAAGATCTACTGAACGAGCCTAAAAATATTCCACACGATTTGGATTAAAAATTTAGAGTATATGTATAAGTATTGTAACGAATTGAGGGAAATCCCGCTTATTTGAAACCTTCTGCTAACGTTCGAATCGCTAAACTGTTGAATATATCACTCCAATATTCTGTATTTCAAAATGTCTTTATTAGACTACTTTGGGAGTAGGACAGTTATACTTCACTTCGCTGCTTCATGTTTTTGTTGTTGTGTGATTATTTACTAACAGCTTAGTGATGTTAATATTCGTCACAGTATGTTCCAAAGTGTTTATAAGAGCAATAGCGCCAAAAGGGCAATATTTAGGATAAATTACAAAGTGTTGCCCCCCTGCACATGATTGAGTGGATAGTGCATTCATGCTGGTGATTTCGACTTCAAAACTCAGCACCCGAAAAATTAGCTGAGGAAGAAATTAAATTCAGAAACATGTTTCAGTAACCATCGCCATATTTAAATTTGTTAATTTTAAATGTATATAGCAATATCTGCCTGTCTCGCTAACTAAGTATAACTTAACTTTTTTATAAAATTAGCTGAGCTAATATAACAATATGACCCGATCATCTGGAACCAGCGTTATCAACTTCATGCAGACAGACTCGAATCAATACCAATATTTTTTTTACCATTCGCCTTAAGAAATTTTCGAATTTTGGTTAGGTTAGGTTGAACTGGCTGGACGATGAGGACCTCACATATACTGAATGAGTCCGTAGTGTTACCAAAAGTTTGTTTTAACGACCAAACTGAAAAAGCCTATCAAAAACCAGGACCTATGTTATAAAATAACTCCGTCCTGTAGGCAAATACTAGAAGCTTCCTAGGACTTAAGCCACTTGCTGCTTCTAGATCGGACAGTATCACTCCTAATAGTTGGAGTCAGCCTGGAAGCCTGGCAAGCGTAGGGCACGAGCACAGAACGTGCTCGATCGTTTCCTCCTCCAACCCGAACTTCCTACATCTGCTATCAATGGCCAAGCCTAATTTAAAGGCATGTGACGCCCGAAGGTAGTGTACAGTCAGAATACCCGTCATGAGACTACAGTCCTCTCTTTTTAATGATAGAAGCAACTTTGTTAGTCTAAGGTTGTAAGACCTACGCATAATATTTGACACTTTACAGCCACGTGCTTGAACCCACGCCTTTCCCGCTTGGTCGATCAGGTGCACCTCTCGCCTTCGCTTAATCTCGCCCAGTCTAATTGGGACGTCTACGGAGCAAGCTTCAAGGGATGTGCCCTTTTTAGTTAGTTCATCCGCTTTTTCATTCCCATCTAATCCCATATGCCCTGGGACCCAATATATATGTATGCTTCTCCCTGTCACGATTCTCTGCAGAGACTGCTTACACTGTAACACGCATTTAGATGCTCTGCTATGCTATGCGAGATTATTGCCTTAATTGCTGCTTGACTGTCAATATGAAAGTTAACACGGTTGCAGCTTAAGTTTTTCTCCTCCAATGTTTCTAATGCTTTGGTTACGGCTAATATTTCCGTTCGGAAAACGCCACAGTAATTCGGCAGCCTGTAGGATCTGTTTATTTCCAGATCAGCACAGTATACCGCAGACCCTACTACTCCCACTACTTTGGAACCATCTGTGTACACATGTATCGCCACATCCGCCATTTGAGCACCCTTGCGCCAACCGTCCACCTCTAATTTACGAAGGAACTCTGTATATAATATTCTCCCTTATACTTATCGACTGAAGCTTATCAATCTCCCAACTCTTGCTAGTCGAATAGAAATGATTGGTGTGATATAAATGACAAAAACTCACCAAAAAGATCGATATATTTTCAATGTTTCACAAATACATACGTTTTTAATCCGTTCCACTGTTTCATAGCTATGTCAATGGTTAAAAAAGTGATATATGAGCTATTTTAAATAATTTTTATCAAGTAAAGCTCAAGTCATATTTAAGAAATCCAGATTTTATAGATTAGGAGACTTAAGTTTTCAATAAAAAATAAATGTGGCGTTTAGTATTAAAAGCATTTTTAAAGTTGAACAATAATCTCTTTCACTTACATATTTTTTTTTTTGAACATTTTGATTTATTGCACAGTGTAATGCGATCATACAATTTTAAAATTATCAGTGCAGATGCCATAATTTTGTTTTGCCTCTATATGTGTTTTGTAAATATAGTTTTTGTTTGTGCCTCAATAAAAGTGCTCTTGTTTTGCTTTGCTGCATTTGGAGAGTCAAAGTTGCCGGTAACAAGTGTTGGAAGTATTCTTATATCTTCGATCGGCACTCAAATACTACAATGACTTTGAAATCCTGCCTATCATATTTACTTATTTAGTAGGTATTTAGCAATACAAAAACTAAGTAGGGGGCCATTCAAGTATCAAGATTTGCTCACATGAACGCTCGGCGATAAAAGAGGACTTATATTAAGAGTGAACGAGCCGGACCCGTGCGCATCCTGCGCAACCAATATAAAAATCTCTTATCAAATATCAACAGAAATCAGCTTTTCTATAAATCAATTAAAACTTACAGCTTGCGCTGCCATTTGGCGTATGGTAGCAACTGCCGGTAATGCAGTGCAGCATATTCACAATAGTGCCATAGTACAAATAGATTTCTTTGTGTGCTCACAATCGTTTATTTTTAACAAATTATTTTAATAAAATATAGCTAAACAAAAGCACTACGACCAAAATTGTCCAAAGCTCGCTAATAGCCCGAATCTCCATCTTTACAACCAAAACTTTATAGATTTGGATTCCAAATCAGCGAAAAAGGGACCCGTACATAAAAACAGCAATTAGAAATAATATATATGATAAAAGCGAAACTTATATAAGCATATCCGTAAAAGTGTGGTAAAAAAGGGAGTAAAAACGGGACTTGTTGTTGTTGTTGTAGCGAAGACCTTGGGGAGTGTTATCGATGTTGATGGTCCTTTGCCGGATGCAGATCCGGTACGTTCTGGTAACGAGCACCATAAACGTACTAGCCCATCTCAGGAACGATTTGGTATGACCACATGCAATAATCTAGGCCATCACGCCCCCCTAGATCCATCAGGAGTTCGGGGTCGCTAGAGCCTCGACTTTTAATGAAACAGGATTCGCCACGTGTAGTTGAGGTTGACAATTGGGCTGGTGAAGCTATGTATTGCGCTGGCAACCCCTTGAGAGGGTTGCGCTACACAACCCATTGAATCAATTTGGTATTTTAGTCGCCTCTTACGACAGGCATAGCTACCGCCGGTATATTCTAAGCCCGCTAACCCGCTGGGTCGATTAAAAAAGATAGAGTCGATTAAACGTCATTTTTACCCATACACACTAGAACACATCGATTCATGCAGTAAAAGAGGAACCCATCGTGTTTTTCCATGAGAAGAAGGCATACCAAATCATTCAATTATAGATGGACACCCCTGCAAAAATCGTTGGACCATGTGGTCCACTGGAGTACTTACCATTCTACTCCACTGTAATGCAGCGAAGGACCAACTCATGTTTCTACACGAACATGTTGTAAGCCGATCATTGCTCGTTTTTAACGATTGTAATCACTACACGATGTTTATTGGACTGTGGTTACTCCATGGATTACTCTGATGTAATGCGGAGCTGGATTATATGGTCCGGTCCTAGGACATCGCAATGTTAATTGGACCATATTTTTTGTATGAATTGTGGTTAATTTTGGAGCACTCGCTTGGTCGATAGCGAGTACTCCATACATGCATGCATGGAGTACTCCCGATTTTTGCAGGGACAGCACGACATTCCGTAAAGGGAGGAAGCGTGTGCATAACTTTAGAGCTTAGTGCCACTTGTGTCCAAGTATAACAGATTGACGGACTTTCATCAAATTTTGAATTGTATCTATTTCGCGACTTTTTCGTAAACATTTCCGGATGACTAAGAGCACTTCCGGATTATTTTACGGAACGTCTCGAAACTATTTCGGTGTAACTTTGGAGAAATTTGAGGGTCACTTCTGTATTATTTTCGGAATCATATCGATACTCCCGACATGCTTTCGAAATAGTATCGAAATGATCGTGAAATTCTCCCAAAGTGATACCTAAATTAATCCTGAAGTGATCCTGAAATTGTGCCCAAATTTAACCCAAACAGTTTAGATATGATCCTTGAGATAATCCTGAAGTCATTCCGCTAAAGCTCTACTTGAACGGCCCCTATAATATTGACACGTCTTTATATGTATATTTAATTTTAACATCTAATAAGTCCACTCAGATTGTGATGCTCATTCATTTAACAACCTATTTTAAAACATATTCTGTTGAATTTTAAATTCAGGGCTGTAATACTCACAGCGCAGCATGCCTAAAGCGTACTGATGATGAAGGCTTAGCACCCTTCGAAATGGATCTATCTGCGCAGCTATGGCAGGTTGTCTGAAAATTTTTCTACTTACTATTCCAAAAACAAAATACAATTTTTCAAATTTAGAAAAATTAAAAAATAATAATTATCATTAGAAAAAAATTATTGTTCTGGCCTTGAGCTCGATTCGAACCTTGAATGTTCTACAAAAACTTTAAAAATAACAAATTTTGTTTATAAAATTAAAACTCGTGGAAGAAATTTTATACTTTGGGAAATTTCATTTAACTATTTAACTAATTTCACACAGAAGCTTAATGGAATCAAACTTTTTTTAATGAAACAAATATTATTTCAGATTCCTACAGGGTCACGTGTTCATTAACGAATAACTCAGCAGCCCTAAAAATGTTCGATTTTACAAAAAAACTTCTGATTTGTGACTGCTTCATGCATTCAATAAAGAATTGTATTTTGCTTGCGAGATTGTGTTCAATAAGGACATTAATGTAGAAAACTTTACTAATTATTTCATTAAATCTCTGTGTGAAATTGATATTAAGAAACTCTGCGCAAAGCTCACAACATTCATGTTGTTCGTCCTGAAATTGGGTTGAAATCAACACAACTCAAAACCAAAAGAAAAACAAGTAATGAAGGTTAAGTTCGGGTGTAACCGAACATTACATACTCAGTTGAGAGCTATGGTGACAACATAAGGGAAAATAACAATGTAGGAAAGTGAACCGAGGGAAACCCTGGAATGTGTTTGTATGACATGTCTATCAAATGAAAGGCACTAAAGAGTATTTTATGAGGGAGTGGGCCAAAGTTCTATAGGTGGACGCCATTTAGGGATATCGCCATAAAGGTGGATCAGGGTTGACTCTAGAATTTGTTTGTACGATATGGGTATCAAATGAAAGGTGTTAATGAGTATTTTAAAAGGCGGTGATCCTTAGTTCCATAGGTGGACGCCGTTTCGAGATATCGCCATAAAGGTGCACCAGGGGTGACCCTAGAATTTGTTTGTACGATATGGGTATCAAATGAAAGAGGTTAATGAACATTTTAAAAGGGAGTGGGCCTTAGTTCTATAGGTGGACGCCTTTTCGAGATATCGCCATAGAGGTGGACGAGGGGTGACTCTAGAATGCGTTTGTACAATATGGGTATCAAACGAAAGGTGTTAATGAGTATTTCAAAAGGGCGTGGGGTTTAGTTCTATAGGTGGTCGCCTTTGCGAGATATCGGCATAAAGGTGAACCAGGGGTAACTCTAGAATGCGTTTGTACAATATGGGTATCAAACGAAAGGTGTTAATGGGTATTTTAAAAGGGCGGGGGTCTTAGTTCTATAGATGGACGCCTTTTCGAGATATCGCCATAAAGGTGGACCAGGGGTGACTCTAGAATGTGTTTGTACGAATGGGTACCAAATTAAAGATATTAATGAGGGTTTTAAAAGGGAGTGGTGGTAGTTGTATAGGTGGCCGCCTTTTCGAGATATCGGCATAAAGGTGGACCAGGGGTGACTCTAGAATGCGTTTGTACAATATGGGTATCAAACGAAAGGTGTTAATGAGTATTTCAAAAGGGCGTGGGGTTTAGTTCTATAGGTGGTCGCCTTTGCGAGATATCGGCATAAAGGTGAACCAGGGGTAACTCTAGAATGCGTTTGTACAATATGGGTATCAAACGAAAGGTGTTAATGGGTATTTTAAAAGGGTGGAGGTCTTAGTTCTATAGGTGGACGCCTTTTCGAGATATCGCCATAAAGGTGGACCAGGGGTAACTCTAGAATGCGTTTGTACAATATGGGTATCAAACGAAAGGTGTTAATGAGTATTTTAAAAGGGAGTGGGGCTAAGTTCTATAGGTGGACGCCTTTTCGAGATATCGCCATAAAGGTGGACCAGGGGTGACTCTAGAATGCGTTTGTACAATATGGGTATCAAACGAAAGGTGTTAATGAGTATTTTAAAAGGGCGGGGGTCTTAGTTCTATAGGTGGACGCCTTTTCGAGATATCGCCATAAAGGTGGACCAGGGGTGACTCTAGAATGTGTTTGTACGAATGGGTATCAAATTATAGGTATTAATGAGGGTTTTAAAAGGGAGTGGTGGTAGTTGTATAGGTGGCCGCCTTTTCGAGATATCGGCATAAAGGTGGACCAGGGGTGACTCTAGAATGCGTTTGTACAATATGGGTATCAAACGAAAGGTGTTAATGAGTATTTTAAAAGGACGTGGGGCTTAGTTTTATAGGTCGACGCCTTTTCGAGATATTGCCATAAAGGTGGACCAGTGGTGACTCTAGACTTTGTTTGTACGATATGGGTATCAAATGAAAGAGGTTAATGAACATTTTAAAAGGGAGTGAGCCTTAGTTCTATAGGTGGGCGCCTTTTCGAGATATCGTCATAGAGGTGGACGAGGGGTGACTCTAGAATGCGTTTGTACAATATGGGTATCAAACGAAAGGTGTTAATGAGTATTTCAAAAGGGCGTGGGGTTTAGTTCTATAGGTGGTCGCCTTTGCGAGATATCGGCATAAAGGTGAACCAGGGGTAACTCTAGAATGCGTTTGTACAATATGGGTATCAAACGAAAGGTGTTAATGGGTATTTTAAAAGGGCGGGGGTCTTAGTTCTATAGATGGACGCCTTTTCGAGATATCGCCATAAAGGTGGACCAGGGGTGACTCTAGAATGTGTTTGTACGAATGGGTACCAAATTAAAGGTATTAATGAGGGTTTTAAAAGGGAGTGGTGGTAGTTGTATAGGTGGCCGCCTTTTCGAGATATCGGCATAAAGGTGGACCAGGGGTGACTCTAGAATGCATTTGTACAACATGGGTATCAAACGAAAGGTGTTAATGAGTATTTTAAAAGGGCGGGGGTCTTAGTTCTATAGGTGGACGCCTTTTCGAGATATCGCCATAAAGGTGGATCAGGGTTGACTCTAGAATTTGTTTGTACGATATGGGTATCAAATGAAAGAGGTTAATGAACATTTTAAAAGGGAATGGGCCTTAGTTCTATAGGTGGGCGCCTTTTCGAGATATCATCATAGAGGTGGACGAGGGGTGACTCTAGAATGCGTTTGTACAATATGGGTATCAAACGAAAGGTGTTAATGAGTATTTCAAAAGGGCGTGGGGTTTAGTTCTATAGGTGGTCGCCTTTGCGAGATATCGGCATAAAGGTGAACCAGGGGTAACTCTAGAATGCGTTTGTACAATATGGGTATCAAACGAAAGGTGTTAATGGGTATTTTAAAAGGGCGGGGGTCTTAGTTCTATAGGTGGACGCCTTTTCGAGATATCGCCATAAAGGTGGACCAGGGGTAACTCTAGAATGCGTTTGTACAATATGGGTATCAAACAAAAGGTGTTAATGAGTATTTTAAAAGGGAGTGGGGCTTAGTTCTATAGGTGGACGCCTTTTCGAGATATCGCCATAAAGTTGGACCAGGGGTGACTCTAGAATGCGTTTGTACAATATGGGTATCAAACGAAAGGTGTTAATGAATATTTTAAAAGGGCGGGAGTCTTAGTTCTATAGGTGGACGCCTTTTCGAGATATCGCCATAAAGGTGGACCAGGGGTGACTCTAGAATGTGTTTGTACGAATGGGTACCAAATTAAAGGTATTAATGAGGGTTTTAAAAGGGAGTGGTGGTAGTTGTATAGGTGGTCGCCTTTTCGAGATATCGGCATAAAGGCGGACCAGGGGTAACTCTAGAATGCGTTTGTACAATATGGGTATCAAACGAAAGGTGTTAATGAGTATTTTAAAAGGGAGGGGCTTAGCTCTATAGGTGAACGCCTTTTCGAGATATCGCCATAAAGGTGGACCATGGGTGACTCTAGAATGTGTTTGTACGATATGTGTATCAAATTAAAGGTATTAATGAGTCTTTTTAAAAGGGAGTGGGCCTTAGTTCTATAGGTGTCGCCTTTTCGAGATATCGCCATAAAGGTGGACCAGGGGTGACTCTAGAATGTGTTTGTACGAATGGGTATCAAATTAAAGGTATTAATGTGGGTTTTACAAGGGAGTGGTGGTAGTTGTATAGGTGGTCGCCTTTTCGAGATATCGGCATAAAGGCGGACCAGGGGTGACTCTAGAATGCGTTTGTACAATATGGGTATCAAACGAAAGGTGTTAATGAGTATTTTAAAAGGGCGTGGGGCTTTGTTTTATAGGTGGACGCCTTTTCGATATATCGCCATAAAGGGATCAGGGGTGACTCTAGAATGTGTTTGTACGATATGGGTATCAAATTAAAGATATTAATGAGGCTTTTAAAGGGGAGTGGTGGTAGTTGTATATGTGAAGGCGTTTTCCAGATATCGACCAAAATGTGGACCAGTGTGACCCAGAACATCATCTGTTGGATACCGCTAATTTATTTATATATATAATACCACGAACAGTATTCCTGCCAAGATTTCAAGGGTTTTTATTTCGCCCTGCAGAACTTTTTCATTACCTTCTACTTAATATGGTAGGTGTCACACCCATTTTACAAAGTTTTTTTCTAAAGTTATATTTTGCGTCAATAAACCAATCCAAATACCATATTTCATCCCCTTCTTCGTATCTGGTATAGAAGTATGGCATTTTTTTCGTTTTTGGTAATTTTCGATATCGATAAACTGGGCGTGGTCATAGTCGGATTTCGGCAATTTTTTATACCAATAAAAAGTGAGTTCAGATAAGTACGTGAACTGAGTTTAGTAAAGATATATCGATTTTTGCTCAAGTTATCGTGTTAACGGCCGAGCGGAAAGACAGACGGTCGACTGTGTATAAAAACTGGGCGTGGCTTCAACCGATTTCGCCCTTTTTCACAGAAATAAGTTATTATCCCAGAAGCTAAGCCCCTACCAAATTTTGCAAGGATTGGTAAATTTTTGTTCGACTTATGGCATTAAAAGTATCCTAGACAAATTAAATGAAAAAGGGCGGAGCCACGCCCATTTTGAAATTTTCTTTTATTTTTGCATTTTGTTACACCATATAATTACTGGAGTTGAATGTTGACATAATTTACTTTTATACTGTAAAGATATTCAGGCCTGTTCTGAATTCCGATTCCGATCAATTTTTTCGGAATCGAAATGGATTGGTGTTCTCAATTTCGATTCCGACCAAAAATTATCGGTTTGAAAAGTATTGCCTCTGAGCAGTCGGAATGAAAATTAATTGACAGATTATACACAAATATTGCGATATTTGTCTTTCAAATAATTTTTTTTTAATTCTTCATTTTATTTGGAAGAGTTGTGTGTATTTTTTTGTTTAAATTTGAGTTAAATTGGCATAATAAATCTTTCTTTAAAAACTTCTATCAAGAAATCTATTAGGCAAACAAATCGATGCTGATCGAAATGAAGTCGACCTGTTCTGAATTCCAATCCAGCGCATTTTTACGATTCGCACGCACAATAGCACGTCTTCTTGCGTCTGCGCATCCAAAAACCATATCTGCAGGCATTTCTTAATTAAAATCAAATTTTACGATACTTAAACCAAAACACATAAACAAAAACAGCTGATTAAACTGGTTACCGAATCGGAATGAAAACGATTCGAAATCGACTTCGAATCGATTTTTTACAATCGGAATTGAGAACACCAAATAGAAACCGAGTCGAAATCAATGTCGTTTTACTTTTCATTCCGAGTCGGAATTCAGAACAGGCCTGATTAAATTTTTTGTTAAAATTTGACTTTAAAAAAATTTTTTTTAAGTGGGCGTGGTCGTTCTGCGATTTTGCTTATTTTTATTAAGCATACATATAGCAATAGGAGTAACGTTACTGCCAAATTTCATCATAATATCTTCAAGGACTGCCAAATTACGTTCTTTTAAAAGTGGGCGGTGCCACGCAAATACAAATTTTCTATTCTGCGTCATCAGTTCAACTCACCTACCAAGTTTCATCGCTTTATCGGTGTTTGGTAATGAATTATCGCACTTTTTCGGTTTTTCGAAATTTTCGATATCGAAAAAGTGGGCGTGGTTATAGTCCGATATTGTTCATTTTAAATAGCGATCTGAGATGAGTGCTCAGGAATCTGCATACCAAATTTCATCAAGATACCTCAAAATTTAGTTAGTCAAGTTATCGTGTTAACGGACAGACGGACGGACGGACGGACATGGCTCAATCAAATTTTTTTTCGATCCTGATGATTTTGATATATGGAAGTCTATATCTATCTCGATTCCTTTATACCTGTACCACCAACCGTTATCCAATCAAAGTTAATATACTCTGTGAGCTCTGCTCAACGAAAACGGGAAGTAAAACACTGAACAAATTTAGGAATACCTTCGAATAATCGCTGGACAGCATATTTCACTATTTAACGAATTCAGGGAGGGAGGGAGAATTCGGCTTCTATGAAGTGATAAAATAAAAAAAAAAATTAAAACATATTTATTCGTATTTATAAGAACTGATTTTCTTTTTAACACTTCACAGAACGTGAATTATTTACATATATTTAGTTTTTCACAATTTTCGGTTTTCCTCTTGTTCTTATATACCCACAAACTAAAATTTTCAACTGTGGCCAGTTTGTAGGATTCCTCCCTTTTTGCACAAATTTGGGGTTTCCTACCATTCCTATCATTCAAAGACTCGTACTTCCCTACTATTTTGAGCATGCCTGAGTCGTTTCAATTATTTTATACCTTCAAATTTGTGTGACATAAAAATATTTTCATTTGCACTCAAAATAATTTTTTCATTTGTTTTGAAAATACAAATCAAATCAAAACAAACACCGGCAGAGAGCGGAGGGCAACGGACGGAGTCAGACAAGAAAAAGAAAATACAAAAATAAATAAATAAAAAAAACTTCACAACGGACAGTCAGCTGTGCAAGAAGGAAACTAAAGAGAGAAGGCGTATTCGGCAATTCAGCGCCTGTTGCTGCAACTCATCTACAGGTCTCTGTCTGCCAATGAAACTAAATCAAAGCCAAGCAGAAGAATGCAATTGATTGTAGTTTTTAATACTAATAACTGCTATTTTAAGCAATAGCGGATCAATCGAAATTGTAAAATAAAAAATTAAAATTTGCTGCCGTTGAACAAGTTTCACACAAAAACCGCTCTTCAGCGCCTGTACCTCTGTCTGTAGCAATCCACGCTCTCAACACTTGTAACTAACTGCTGTCGCCACCGGCAATAACCTGTGCTGTCACCGTTTTAATTATTTCTCATGCGAAAACTGCTTCCGATAGTTAATTTAAATGATTTTAGGTCATATTGTGCATCGATTGTTATTGTTTCACAACTACTTTCAAATATTAATAATTACAACAATTTTTATTGAAATCTTCTGCAGCTTTGATCGTTCATCACGTCGACGTAAAGAACGATCCAAACGTTCACACCGTAAGTCACCCACCTCAAGTAGGCGTGTACATAAATATCGTTACAGAGATGAAACTTCCAATTCGAGTTCAAGGCGACGGCATCGCGATCGCGCCAAGGTGGCTGAAGAACGGGAAACTGGACGTAACAATCGGCGCTCACATTCTAAGGTAAAAACTTTTCATATTATATGCAGGTACAAAATTAAATTTAAAAAAAACTGCAACAGAAAACAAAAGACAAATTAATATTAAAAAAGAAACGTAAAACTAATCATAATTAACTGAACAAAATACTTTTTATCTACGTATTTTTGTTGTAATTATGTTTGGTACTTTTGGATAGACCAACAGACAAACACAACTTTAATAAAATGACTGACTTAAAATTTTGTAATACTTAATTTAATTTTTGAAAGTGTGCTTAGAATCACAAAATGAAAGAAACATTGAATAGAGCTCATTGTAAAATGAAAAAAGTAGTAATTTAGCTAAGATTAACTAAGCAGACCTTTAGTTTTATATATATATGTATACGTAATATATGTAATATTTTACTTTTTACTAAGAAAATTTATTTATTTAAATAAGTAGGTTCGTAAAAATATGAATTTCATGGACTAGCAACTAATTTTATCTAAGTATGTCATTATGTTTAACAAAATACTTTATTTAGAGCAGTGAAGGCAAAATCTTCGTCGTTTCAGTTGTGTATAGCATTTGCAGGTCAAATGAAATTTCAAATCAAATGAAACTTTTTTCAAGTCAAATGGAACTTTTTTCAAGTCAAATGAAACTTTTTTCAAGTCAAATGAAACTTTTTTCAAGTTAAATGAAACTTTTTACAAATCAAATGAAACTTTTTTCAAGTCAAATGAAAAAATCAAATAAAGTTTTCAAACCAAGTGAAATTTTTATCAAATCAAGTGAAACTTTTCGCGCTTCCCAAGGCAACCGGTTCTATGTACCGGAGCGGCTCGGGATTTTTTCGTTTCAGGCGAAACCGATTTATTTCATAGCCATACCACCCGACCGTTTTAAATCGACAGCTATTTCATATTTATTTCAGTAAACTTAGACCCTGTCACCCAATGACCGGTTGTTTAGGGTGCAGTTAAGTTGAGCTTAGTTTACTTCTGACAGTTCAAATTCAGGCAATAAAACGACACTGGAATTCAAGTTATTTATTTTATACTCAAGGCTTACCCAAAATCAGCAGTGTAGATTCGCTAAATCGGTGAACGGATGAGAGGTCGGTATCAAACAATCGGGGTATCGCTGTATCCATCCATCCGATGACAAATCACTGGTTCGTTGGTGCTAAAGGTGGTGAGCCGTCGATCGGTCAGTCGATGTCTAGTAATCGATGGATCGATGGCGATTCAGCCGATGATAAACCACTGGTGGATTGGTTGCCTATGTCGATCGATGTTCAAAAACTTTTGAATCAATTTCTGGCCAAGGTAGTTTGTGAAACATATAGTTTATTCAGTGGGGGTGTGAACGACTCGCCTGTGTCTTATTTAAATGAATCAATTTAAATTAATCTCATGAATGAATTCGAATTAATCTATCGAATAGTTTGGAAAAAAATGTAATCTGCTTGGCATCAGGATGAACAGCCATTTCGATTATACCTTCAAATCCCTTTCTACCGGGAATCGAACCCGCACTCCTGCGATGGTTTAACTTTTACAACACATTCAGCCGAAGCCATGCCTTTGTTGCTTTGCATTTTTCCCCTATTGTTTTCTTTGCACAGTGCGTACTTTGCTTGTCAAAGCAACGCCTTTGTTGTTGGCGGTTCATTGTTAGAACTGGTTTGCTCTCTCTAAAATAAAATATATAAAAAATTATGTCTGAAGTGCCGCAAATCTTTTAACGAGATCGCTGAGCAAACTTCCCTCAGTCTGGTATGGGTGCCTGGACACTCGAATAAACCGGGCAATGAGATGGCTGACGAACTTGCAAGAGGGGGCACATCCGTTCCGCTTTTGTCGTCCTGGAAGGGATTAAGCATGCCGCTCGCTACCTGTAAGCTCATTTTAAAAGGGATTTTCCGTAGGGAAGCGGTGGTGAGCTGGAGCAATCTTGAATCCTACTACCACTCCAAGCTCGTGTGGCCTAAATGGGACGCGAGACGCACAAAAAGTCTCTTCTTCTTGGTAGGGGGGGCATATCTCTGGTGGTTGGACTTATAACCGGCCACATAGCAATCGGCAGGCACGCACAACGGCTGGGTGCTCCCTGTAATGATTACTGCAGGAGCTGCAAAGACGAAGAGGAGATAGAAACAGTCAAATATTTTCTGTGCGATTGTCCCGCGCTTTGGCACAAGAGGAAGAAATCTCTAGGATCTCCCTTCTTTGACGATCTTTGTGATCTGGCTAAGTTGGAACCTCAGAAACTCCTGACGTTTGCTGTGTCGACCTGCTGGTTTGAGTATGGGAGAGATCCACGTGGTATCACAATGGGACCTTTTTGGGCCTAAGTGCACTGGTGCTCGCACCGGTAACCACTCTAACCTAACTTAACCATGTCTATTTGCATTCTTAAGCAGATAGTGCCATTGATTACGGATTAAAAATTAAACTAAAATAAATACTCGACGCGATTTACCTCCAAAGAGATTTTAGCCGTGTTACTCTTTCATCTTGCGTCCTGCTTCTTTTTAATTTTTCCTACAAATTTGCCTGACAGGAGCTACATGTTTTATGCCGTTTCTGAACGGAAGCTGCAAGTTAGATAAATTTTCACTGACATGCTTTTCATGACATCAATACACTAATTAAAAAAATTTGTTCTCAATTTTTGATGTTGCTTTACCCGGGACTTGAACCCAGGACCTTTGGTGTGATTACTGATTGATACATTCAAACTCATCCGATTGATAATTATTTTTGATTAATGAGAAACAAAATTATTTGTTAAGAAATTTAACTTGAACTTTCTATTTCCCAAGGTTACTCAAGAGGGATCCCCGTAGACATGAAAATACGTAAAATAAAGAGCTCTTCTATGATATTTCTTGGGAGAATAGCGATGCACGAAAATCGGTCACATGTATAAAGATAATTAAGGATCATAAACCATGTTTGCTTGCTAGAAGGAGATCTGATTAGCCCATCAAAAAGTAGGTTTCACTCTCGAAATCAAGGACACCTAGGTGCAGCATTCCTGGGTTGTATGTGATGAAGAAACCTCTGTATTAGCTCATCACTTCGACGTCATATGCTTCTTCATACGAGTATCTTCAATAAAGCACTGCAACTTGTTTGTCTCACACTTGTAATGTGTGATTGCTCATATCATACGGAAGCTAATTAGTGATTGTTTTAAACAATAAAAATATGTACAAATGCATGCATATATGCGATAGATATACATATAAACAGAAATTACTTGCCAAAAATTTTTTTGCTAACTCCCAGCAAACATTTTGAAGATCTTTCGCCAACATAAAAATGTTATCATCATTTTCGAACATAAAATTGCGATTTATTTGTATTCCAGCAAGCCTAAACCATATTTTTTCTTATGTTAACTTGAGGCAATCCGTAAATGTGTGCCTATTTTTATAACCTTCAGAACTTGCAACAGTGATGCTCTTAATGGGGTGAGAAAATGTCTCACCAAGGATGTTTGGATCTTGCAAGACGGCAATGCACCGACCCATTTCTCGTTCCTCGTGCAAGAGTTTTTGGCAAGAAAAGGCATCCCAACGTTACCTCACCCACCCATAGCCTCGATATTGCTCCCTGAGATTTTTTCTATTCCCAAAGGGTGCTTTAAATCATGGCAGAGTTAGAGGGAGATTATTGTAAAGGTCGATGATAAAATTTTTCCTAAAATTTAATTTTATTCTTTTTTGTTGACAACCGCGGCGTGACAACCTCCTATATAAAAATCATGTATAAGATTTTATAAGCAGTCAGGGGTTTTTCGAAGTTTTTAACAGGTGTGTAGTAGCTTTACTCGTATGGTTGTGTGTATATATGTGACCCCGTCTATGAAAAGGTGGCTTATGATTAAAAAACAGCTGTAAACAGCTGTTAATAGCGGTTTCTCGCAATTTCTTTTTTGAGTCATAAGTCACCTTTTGATAGACCGGGTCACATATAGCAACTAATAACAAGTGAAAATACTTGTAAAATTGTTTTTATCACAAGCCGGTGGTGCCACGCCCATTTAAAAAAATTTCAAATTTTTATCAAGTCTCAATATCAGTCCACACGTCAAATTTTAACATTCTAGGTGTATTATTTACTAAATAATCAGGTTTTTTGTGTTTTCCAAAATGTTATATGTACATATAACGTTATATATATAAAAAAGGGCGTGGTTATCATCCGGTTTCGCTCATTTTCAATAGCAATCTATTCTGGGTCCAGGTAAGTTCGTGCACCAAATTTGGTAAAGATATCTCAATATTTACTCAAGTTATCGTGTTAACAGACGGTACAGCTGGGTATAAAAAGAGTGTTACGTTTACGCACTGGTACCCGTCTTTTCTGATGGTACAGGTGTGTTTGCGTGTATTTGGTTGGTTTTTTATAAATGAATGTGCCTATTACACAGTTTTTTTATCAACTCTCTTGTTTTGTTAGCTTGCGGAAATCCCTTTTACCCTTTAAGCTCATGTTTTTATTAAAAATAAATCACACAAATAGGAGAAAATTCCACCATTTGGCATCACTGACAGGTACCTTCTTGCAGATTGATTTTGCGTATATTCGGAAATGTGGTGTTGTTTTTTCGGCTATGTTGATTGATTTGTACCGAGTAGTACGCGCGGTTGGTTTAGACAGGTAGAAGTCAGTATTTTTCGTCTTTTAAACTACAACAACACATTCACGAAATAGGTCGAACGATTAACGCGTTCTCCGTCTGTTCCATATCCTGAGAATCACTACATTTTACATTATCAAAAGAAAATGTATATCGATTTCATGCAAATTTCCCCGACGATTGTTTGAAAACCTTCAATATGATGACAGCCTACTTTTACGCTTCATAATGCTGACTGGTATGTTACTGACCACGGCTACAACATATTCTACAACAAAACATACCGCACTTGACCACTTAACACGTTGCAATATGTTTGTTAGTATTTTTTTCACGATTTTCACTTGTTTACTATATAATTTTCATGTGCTTTTTAGTATTGATTTTGCATTTAAACAATTAAAACGCGTTTGATTCCTTTTTTACTGCATTGCTCATAAAAATATTATTTAAAAGAAAAAAAGTAAAAATGAGCATGTTATTCTTCAAACGTTATTTAGAAAAATCGCAAATAGTAGCGCAAAATTTCATTGAAGCCAATAATAATGTGACACGTTATATAAAAATGCGTGAGATCCCAGCACCCAGGAAGCCTGAACGTGTACACGATTTGGTGGCAAAATGTGCAATGCCTTTCACAATATACACCTGTGATTGGATTTTCTATGAGTATTTTATGGATCACGACAGTGATTGGCTTGTGAGCATTCGTTCGTTTGAGTTGTAAATGCAATGAAACAAATTTGCACCTGATGTTTGAATCATTTGTTGCAGCAAAAATGTTGTTCGTATGTCTATCGTTTGTATATTCCTTTGCCGGCATGAATAATCGTGTAATTTAAAAAATATAACCTTTGTTGATCGTTGTTGATGTGGAAATTATCGAAAGCTCAACTTCGCACTTGGTTAGGAAATTATAAAAATACATTAAAATCATAACTTTTATTGTTTAATAATTATGTTTTCTTAATTATTTTTTTTTTATTGTTGCAAGTTGTGCTTTACAGATATACTTTGCTTACCCTCTCTCAAGGTCAAAATGGTACAGACATTTATTTTTATCTTAACTCTATTTCAAAATATCTCTTGATTTTTTCTTGTTTGCAATCTTCTAATACAGCGGCGAAAATGTAAATAGCAGCAAAAACTATTACTGAATTTTAGTTTTTTTTGCTTTGTTTTATTTTCGTTAATTTTAGGAAAAACTTTAATGAATTTTGTAACTGAGACTATGCTAAACCATCACAGAAACGTTTTCGAAAAAAATCCAAAATTCTAGAAGTGTCAACAATCTGCGTGTAAATGAATTTTATACGACAGAAAATGTCAAATACCTGCGAGCAAAAATTACATGCAAAATTTTACCGGCCATGTTCTTTCTCTTCTTTACGTGCGCTAATTAAAAATAAAAACTTAAAAGAAAAAATTATAAATTCGGGATATTTAAATTTCCAAATTTCTATTTAGAATTTTAGGAATCAGAGTATGCTACACTGAAAGAAAAAGACTGGTAAAATCAACCGAAATACGGGTCAATTCAACCGAAATTTCTGTCAATTCGCACAAATCGTTGATTCGTAATTGACCGTTTTAGTAGTCAAATGAACAAAAAAAGTTGTAAATAAATGTAAGGCGCGATAACCTTCGAAGCGATTTTAGGCCGAGGTTCTCTTCAAATTTGCGTCGTGCTCCTCTTGATTTTCCCTACAAATTGGCCAGACGGGACTGACTCCGAACGCCATCTGCAAGGCAGAGTTTTCACTGAGAGCTTTTCATCATGGCAGAAGTACACTATTCGGAGCGCTTGCCAAGCACTGCCGAGCGACGACCCCGCTTGGAAAAAATTTCTTCTAATTGAGAAACTATTTCTAAAATTTTGATGTTGCTTTGCCCGGGGTGCGAACCCAGGACATGCGGTGTGGCAGGCGGAGCCCGCTACAATCACACCACGGTGGCACTTACTAACCGAACGTCAATTGGGCTACATCAAATATGCTGGCACACATTAAAAATTATACACTATGATTTTGTTTTATTAAACGCACTTTCACCAAATTTTATATTTTATAATTTATTTAATTTATAGTTTTAAACTTCGCTTTGCAAATAGAAATGAAAATAGCAGTCACAAAACTGATTCTCAATTCTTTCAGCTGCAGCTCAGCTCATTCTCAATTTCTTCTCTAGCATGTAGTTGCCACACTTGATGGTTTCGAACAAAACTTGTAGTATAAATGTTTGACGTAAGATTTTAAAAAGAGAACTTGTCAGTTATAGAAAAGTAAAGAATCAAATCGCAGGAAGGTAATTCACCACTGGAGTAACTTTACATGTAATTCGGCAAGTTTAATTTTTGTAACACTTTAAGTTGAAACGATTCCAAAACAACTCAAACTTTTATGTTGTCGGAAACATCAACATTAAAAAAGGATGTTTTTTATTATCTTATTAAATTCGTTCGCGTGAGTGAAAATTCGTAAAAAATTGAACAAAATGTTACTAACTTTGAAAAATTCTTTTCGTTCAAACAAAACTTGCAATAAGAGGGCGCAATTTTGCATTTCGCTTGGTAGAGAAGTTGCAAAATTGTACCCGATAGATAGGTGTCCCGGTATCTCATAATTTTTGCACAGTAAATTCAAAAAAGGGTTTTTGTTTTGTATTGATAACTGAAAAACTAGTTTTTTGTTGTTTTCCCATTTTGTGTGTTTTTTCGTTTTGATGGTTTTCTTATTTTGGTGTTTTTTTAACAAGTGGCACCATCGTCATAAGTACAAAGTAGAGAGCGCAGTGAGCGTAAAATTCTCTTTGAAATTCGCTCATGTATTGACAGTTGATCGCCGTTGAAATTACCTGTAAGATCAGTTGTGTTAAGAGAAAAATCAGTTATATTGGCCAGGAACCTGTCAATTTTACAGAATTTTGTTCACTTAAGAGCCACAATTTCTCTTCTGTTGAAATTACTAAACTAATTTGTTCGTTTGACAAAGAACTCGGTCGAATTAAATTCGATAATTTCACCGAATCTCCGTTAAGTCAAGAACTACAGAACCGATCTGCTGATTTTACTAGCACCATTTCTTTCAGTGTATAGTCCATCTCTCTTTAGTCGGGCAAAGTACAAGTTGAAAGTCGCTCGGAATACGTACTGATTTTTACAATTTTATTTCCGAAAGGCGACTTAAGTGGTGAAATATTTCAAAAATGAAGGAAAATCTAAAACAACTTTTGAAAAGAACCTTCAAAAATCAATGGAAATTTCAAGGGATCTGATCCAAAAACATAAGAGAATGTAGCACGTATGTACCTATAGGCGATCAGGTCGTCGAAGTGTCGCACAAAATATATATCCCTGTAGTTTGTTCCCTTGGAATAGATAGGAATTAGAGTGGAAAGAGTATAAGCAGAAGCATAGGGAAAGGAAGAGATGAAAAATGAAGCAAACGGCTAGGAATAGAGAGCCCGAGGCAGAGGAAGGTGGAGAAATTGGGGAGAAATTGTGAGATATGAAGGCAGAGGAAAGGTCACACAGAGAGAGAGAGGGAGTTCTGGAGGTGGAGGAAAATTGTGAGAGATGGAAACTTCTTATAGTTGTTCGTTCAATTTTATTGTGCTAATATTTCAAGGATTTTGAAAAAGTTTACGAGTAGGCAATTTGAGGCAACAGAAGAGCCACTGGATGTACAGTCCCCTAAACTTGGGTTGCAGTCAAAATTAAAACAATTTAAAAACAGCATTATTGTGGAGGTTAAGGCCGGTTATTGGAAGCAAAATGACATGCTTATGGAAAAATCCGCAAAAAATTCACTTATTGCATTCAATCTATGAAAAACGTGAAACACATCTACTAAATCTCTAGGAATTCTAGGAATCAAAGATAAAATAAATATTTACATCGAAGCAGTCATTTGAAATTTATTCAGACATTATGCGCTTCCAATACAACTTGTTCCACCCCTCATAAGCTAAAATGAGCTGTTTTTTCTTTCTTAAATATATAAGTTATTTGAAGGTACAAATTGGAGCTTAGTTTTTAATTTTTTTTTTTATAGATTGTCTAAAATTGTTTATCCACTTATGTACATACAGGGATGATTTCGTAGTCCCATTCGTCTTTTTTGGAAAATAGTAATTTTTCGGTTAAATCACAAGCCAAGTTTTATATTTCATAAGCTTTGTAGTAAATGAGTATTCTCCTCTTAAGTGATAAAATTTGAAAACTTTTTAATTACTAGACTAAGAGCAATTACTCGAAGTTTGAGTTAAAGTGGAGTCGAAATGTCCGAAATGTCCGAAATGCCGTTGACCGCATTTTCTGCCAACATTTTATAAAAGAGGAACTACAAAAATTGTAGTCTAGTCGTCTAGTTGCTCTATTTAATTTCGTGATGTTGCTCGTAAAATATGCTTGTTTTATTTGATTTGTAAATTTCCCTTGCTATCTAATGTAATTAATTGCAATACAATTTTTTTTATACGACAAGTAGTCGTGTTGCCTACGTTGTCAATAGCGTTTGTTAAACACTGCAACTTCTATTAAGTAGCCATTTACATCATCAAATTTTCAAAATTCATTTTTATCGTCGTTTAGATAAAGTCGCTGTAAAATATCAGCGCTATGTTTATATACGTAGATCGCCGTCAATTGAAGCCGTTAATGGCACCTACTGTGCGCGTAGAATAATAAAACGTTGCCGAAATAATTTCGATTTAGTAATTGAATGTGACATATTGTTTGATAAATTTTTGGGCGATTGGATAGCTAATCAATATTTCTTATATTTTATTGTAAGTGAAAGCGCACCTGAACAAAAATAATGAAACGCACGCAAAAAGTATTGTAAGATTTAATTAAACGAGTGAATAATGCATGACTTGATTTGGTGTGTCTAAAATTAGTTGTTAGATATTGTGTGAATGAAAGAACTAAAAAAAAAACTGTATCAAACCTATATATAGGGTGTTTGTTTTATAGATAATGTCTTGAACTAAAACAAAAACTCAAAACGTATATATTTTAATATCTAAGGTCGATATGATATTCTAATCTAGAACCTAAAAACGTGTTGCCAAGATGTTATTGAGATGGAGCTTTACGTTCGCGAAATTAATGGCATATTTACAAACTCTATTTCCCTCATACGCGTTTCAACGGTCGCACGTCTTCTCCAGGGAGTATTTAGTATTAAAATTTGTTTTTTTTTTTTTTGTTTTTTTTGTTTTTTTTTTTTATTGCTCTTGATCCACAGATTGTTCATTCATTCTCTATCTCTGCATTATTTTGTACAAAGTAAAATTGATTAACACAATAACAGTCCCTGAGGAAGACGCGAGAACAACGCGTAGGGGGAATATAAAATGTTTAACGTTGCCACCGTTTATCGGCTGTATAGCTCTCTCCGAGCAAGGATTCTTTCTTTCTTCCAGAAGTATGTTAGCTGAGATCTTGCGAATTTCATATCCTACTTGAGAAAAATGTTGAGAAAATTGTTTTAAGCTCAAAATGTGGTGCCACCTTTAAGTTCTTTGTAACTATAATTTTTAATGCAAATCAAAACACAAACCAAAAAAATCACCCCATATTAAACGTTGCTAAATAATGTTTGCACAAGATATATTAATAGGAAATTATGCTTACAAGGTTACTATTCCTTAGATTTTATAAAAGCAAAGCAAGTCATTGGTAGAGTTTCGAACTCTTGTTAATTATAATTATCCAAGGTATGAAATTTTAAAGCGTGATTTTGCTCTTTAATAGCGACAGGGTGAACGCCTGAGTATTTGAAGGTTTTTTGAAGCCAATTTTTCTTCAAATTGGTTGCAAATTAATGAAGTTTTTTTTATCAGTTGTTCCACTTTCTTAATACTACCTAAACAGATCTTAAATCTTATTTATTTGCTTGATAAATTCACAAGTTGGGCTATAACTACGGTATTATCAAATCTTATTTTACTTTGAAAGTCCTTATTGATTATTATTTAAAAAAATCTTGCGATTTTGTGTAATCAGCGCTACTACCTTATCTAAATCTTAGTCCTTATCACTTATCTTAGTTGCCGAAAATAATTCCAGAATCATTGCGATTATTAGTAAACATGATTGTGTATGAGACGCATTTGCTGTCACAGTCAATTAATCACGAAGATTTCTTCAAACGTATCGCTGCGATCTTTTCTAACCCATTGTCATAACGACAGTTTTTTTTTTAATCAGGCATGAGGGGCAGTAATTCTTAATTAATTCTTATTTGCATGCTTGATTTATTATTCTTATAATTGATTTTAATATGAACCAATATTACCATTTACAAATTCGCAAGCTTAATAGTACCGTCTAATTTGAATTGAATAAAAACACTAAAATATTTCTTTGTGACTTCCCAACTAATTTTCTGATTACTTAAATTCTTTCCTAAAACAACTATTTGTATAATTAGTCCTGCCCATTGCAAACTACTATTAAACAAAGTGCTCAAATGTTATTCCTTTTTGGCAAGAAATCACTCAATTAATTGTGCTCTTAAAAATAACTTCTAAATCTTAGTGAATTGCATTTATAAATTTTAGTATAAGCAGTGAGTAAATAACAAGCTCTAGATTAATCCAATAAGCCGATACATTGATAGAATTGGAATTTGATTCAGCATAAATGAACTAATTTATTTATTAAATTAACTTCTAATTCGAATGACACTTAACCAATTGATTAATCGTGAAAAATACGCGCAATTAATTCCTGCTTAAGTGCTTGATTTACACAACTGCAATAATTCCAATTACTTTGATTTAAAATAGTAAAAAAAAAAAAATATAAATTCAGTGCGTGTTGTTATTTTCTCTTAGGGTGCAATACCTTTTCTAATTGCTCTCACACAAAAATATTTATTTGGGTTTTATATTTTGTGGTCGAAAACATGGTAAAGGGGTCAAGTGTACGTCATATATCGCTGCTAATATCTTAATAAAATATATACTCTTTACATAGATTTATTTTATTCGCTTATTTATAAGTGAAAAAGAGAGCGCATGCGAGCGCTTGTACTCTCTTTCACGAAAATTTGGGAAAGCATGCGCTCTTCTTTGAAACGTAACGAAAGTCAAGTCATTGACTGACGTGTTATTGAAAATTTTAGTGCTTTGTATTATAGGGATGTAAACGAATGCGGAATTTTACGCATTGCTTGATGCGAATGTTGGGGATGGCTGGAAGCGTACATCTGCTGATGTGTAGTATACTTAATAAGTGGTAGATATAATAGAGAAAGGCGAACCTTTTTTTTACTTATTCTTCAATTTAGGTCATGCTCAATTAGGGTGCAGCCAAACAGGCCTTACTTCAAACGCATAGTTCTGAAATGCTTTTTCGAAACTCGATACTTGATGGGTTTTTATAATTCGGATAAGTTCAAGTAAAAAAGTAACTGCGCATCTCGAACAAGTATTTTTCTCAAAAGCTTTTTTTGCAGCATAAGGGCGAGATGAGATTGAAAACTATGCCAACTTCACTCTAGAACGGTTTTTTAAATTGGGCCAAAATTTCAGCTTTATATGGGCTGATTTGGAGCTTTACGGCCGATGAATTTAAGGCAAAGAAGTTTTTTTGCAAAATTTTTTTCCTTCCTGTTCCCTCCTACGCGTTTCGATGCTGTCAGACTCCCTGAAGAAGATGCGTAATTTAAAAAAAAAAACTTGTTTGCCTTAAATTCATCGGCCGTAAAGCTCCAAATCAGCACATATTCACTCTAAAATGTTTTTGAATTCGAAAATTCAAGAACCCTTTCTTTATCTGCATTAAATTTTGAACTTTTTTTTTTTAATTTCCAGAATTCTTTTGAGTATAGAGTTATATTTCCCAATAAATTTTAGTCTAACGAAGTAAAAGTTATGAGTCCCAAAACTAGCATAGATTTTGGATTTTTTTTTTACAAAAGAAGGTTTAATTTTTATTTACACGCATAGTTTTTATAACTCATGAAAATGAAATGGTATATTAAGTTTGTCACGAATCTTAAAATTGTAAGTCCTTAAAGGAGAAGAGATAAACCAACCAATAAGTATACCGAAATGATCAGTATCATCACGAGCTGAGTTGATTTAGCCATGCTCGTCTGCTTGAACGCAAACTTGTCTGTACATTTTTGAGATATCTTGATGAAATATGGTGAGCCGATATATTTGGGTATCCGATTGATTATTTGTCGGAACCGACCGTATCGGACCACTACAGCATATATCGCCCATATAATAAATTTTTCGTAAGAGAGGATTTTTTCATTTATTCCTCATTTTAACAGCTAGAAGATTGAAATTGCACATACATATAAGGTGTACATTGTTGTTTAAAAAAATTTTCAAGATCGGTCATATACATTATACATCCCATACAACCGATTGTTCATATAAGAGGTTTAACGTAATTTTTTCTTCATTTTAACTGCTAGAAGCTTGTAATTTCACAATACGCTTACATATATGTCATACGTTATTGTCGTACATATATATAATATAAATATTATATAATATATAATTTCTTCCCCATTTTATTGAAATTTCACAGTATTACATATAAGGCGTACATTGTTGTCTGAAAAAATCGTTAAAATCGGTCGTATATATTATAATACACTACGACCAAAATTGCCCAAAGCTCGCTAATAGCCCGAATCTCCATCTTTACAATCAAAACTTTATAGATTTGGATTCCAAATAAGAGCGAAAAAGGGACCCGTACATAAAAACAGCAATTAGAAATAATATATATGATGATATATCCCATACAACTGATTTTATCAGATTTGATGAATTTTTGAAATTTCAAACATTTTTGTTCAGCTCCGTTCATGAAAGGTATGAGATCTGTCCCATCCTGACTTGTTGTTATATGGTAGAAAGTCTCAAATAAGCTTCGGAAAAAATTGTCAAAAATCAATGAGAATTTTAAGGGATTTATTGTTAGAATAGAACTGAATCTCTGCACTTTAAAAATTTTGAATTTTCGGTTTTTCCAAAACGTTTTTAAAATCGGTTTGCATAGTTTTAGTTATGGTATTAACTGAAGTTTTTTTTTTTTAATTAACGAAAGTAAATAAAACAAATGAATTGATAAATTTTGGGAGCAATTTCTGTTGCTATTTTCGTATTATAGCTACCCTGCAGGAAATGAAGGTAACTACAAGCTTACTGAAATTTGGCTTCCAATAACATAACGTGCGCACTTTTTCAGAAACGCGAATACTTTCTAATACTTTAAAATTTTTTTGACTTGGAAATTTTTCAGTCAGATTTTTTCAATTTCTAAATGGCAACTTCGCATGACTTTACAACCAGCTAATAGCTCGCTTTTTGTAGTTAACTTGATATGAGTTACTTCTCGGGATCCCGTGAAATAGTCAGCTACTAGTTAGCTTTATTTAGCAATTGCCACTTCTTTTCTGTATGGCGTATTCGATTTTAGAAAAATTACACCGCCTTGCGAGAATTTGCAACATCTCTAATGCCTATGCATGAATTTGTCTGTTTCGGTGATCTTCGACAACTTTCAAAAGACTTGCGCGCTTGTTCGAAAAACATATTATCAACATCGAAACACGAACAAATTTTGGCCTTCTTATTTTTCTCTCTGCCGAAGTTCGTATTTGTAGTGCACACTTATTGCGATTTTCCAAACTTATTCTTAATACACGTATGTAAGTACATACATACATATGTATAATATAATATGAAGGTAGATACTTAGGTGAGCGCCATTGTGGGACTTTTCTTGCGCGGCGCTATTTTTTTATATTTTTATTTTTCCCTTTTTTTGAAAAATTCTGAAAACCAAACAGATGTGTACTATTCGGATGCTATATGTTGCCTGTGCTCGTTTCAAGTTCGAAAAACTATATCAGAAGAAGATCAAAATCTTCATTAGACGGTTGTGTGCGCGCGTTACGAGAAACAATTTTTGTTTTGAAAAATAAAGTTTTTTTATTTTAGTACATTTTTTATTTTAATACTGCGGTGTTTATAATAGTGCCGACGGTGCGGCGACGATAGAGCTTATGTGTATATAACTGAAAATACAAGCAAAGGTATTTTTTCAACTAATTTTCAATATGTTTTGGAATGATATTGAAAACTTAAATAAAAATTTAACTCACAACAGTGAACACAATCACCGAAACATTGACCTTTCTACGCTTCCTTAAAACTAAATAGCATTAAAAGTTGAAAAAACAAAACAAAAAAAATGTAATTTCATAAACAAATATCTCGAAACAACGGTGACATAATCCTACAAAAAAAATTAAAATAAGCGCTGTGAAGTGTAGTTACATATATAGTAGATATTTCATGTCAAATGTATAAAAAAAGTGGCAAGCACTTAAAAAACAAACCAAAACACACAAAAGTGATAGACAGCCATTTATTTTTTCCGCGAAATGTAGGAGCAAAACCCAATAACAAAAACGTGCACGATATGTATTATTTGAAATAAATTAAAATTGTTTTCTAAAATATGTTTCGACAAACGCGTTGAATTCATGTTCTTCTAGTCGCAGTAGATTTTTACCGTGTCCCAAAAGTGATCGCGCGTGATCGTCGTTTTCTTTGTGATTTTCACCTTTTTCACGTTTCTATTTTCTTTTTTTATCGCGACAACAACAGCAAAAAACAGATCATGCGGTAACTGCTTGTCACTTCTCTGCCACGCTCCCCACCCACACAACATAGCACGCCAGATATTCCTTGTTCGACATTCTGCCATTACGCTTTGTATGAAGTACATAATTTACATTTACTTTTTCATTACTGCAAATAAATTGTGTGTATTTCCGATTTTTTCGCATTTTGATGTATGCATAAATCTTACGCACAGTCGTCTATTGTTATGATGGGACAAAACATTTTTTATTTATTGTTTTTTTTTTTGTTTTTGAGAACAATTATTTTATCTGAAACAGTTTTAGGTATTATTTTGATTTTTATAAAATGTTTGAAATTTTTAAAATTTTAACTAATCTCGAGACTTCTATAAATTTTTCATTTTTTAATTTGTTTATTTTTTTTAAATTTGTTTAGTATTAAAATTTTATACAGGTATTCCGTTAACGCTGTAAAATTTAAACATTTATTAGACTTCTTCATTTTCAGACACCTAGAATACGATTTTGTTGAAATTCGAAATTTAAAATTGTATTTGAATGCTAATAAATTTTAAAATTTGTACAAGTTTTTAAGTTTTGGCACAAAAATGAGAAAAATCCGATGTGAAATCACAATCAGCCCAATTCTAAACAAAAATTCAATATATATCAGTACAATACGATTCTTAAATCTTTTATAGCACAACAGCATTCATACACAAATTCACATTAAAATAAAGCTTGCGATTTATAAAAATTAAAAAGTAAAAGTTAGAGTTAAAAAAATGAATAGTAATAAAATAAAATTTTAAACTACAACTGACGGTTTCAACAAAAAGAGATAGGTGGCCATTCTCCTATGTTCCTGGAGTAAGGCTACTGAAATATGCATAAAGCGTTTGTTTAAAGTTGCTTTTGTTTAACTTATTCCTTATACTTGACGGAATGGAGTTCCAAAGACGAATAGTGTTGACGAAAAAAAGTCTTGCTGATGTTACCGAGTTAAATTGTGGTACAATTAAGTCACTTAGATGAGCTGACCTAGTAAAAACTAATTTTAAATAGTTCGGCGTGGCCGACATCATGAGTTTAAAAAAAAAATGCAATTCCTTGCCTTCAAATAATTTAAGATGCCACAACCAAGGAGACGGTGTCTCCAGGGGGAAATATGATCGAACCGCACACCATATACATAACGCGTGATGTTATTAAACAGGACTTCAACCTTATGCGCGGAGTGAGAATCCAGCTTACTATATATCAGCTCAGAAGACGTTATTATAGGCAAAAGGAGTTGCAAAGCAAGTTGACGCCTTGTGCTAGTAGGGGTATATAGACTAGACTGCCGCAGATTGCGTAGGGTTAGATACACCTTGCTGACAACCGAATTTATATGGTCTTTGCACGAAAGCTTAGAATTTATTATAAATCCTAGGTTCTTGATTTTATCAACAACTTGGAGGTTCACATTATTTATATGTAGTCGTATGTCAAGTGACCCAAGATTTTTGCTGATAGGGAGCACAAAGGACTTATCACAATTTAGTAAGAAACCATTTTCAGTCGCCCATTTGTATATCATTGACAAGTCATCATTGATGTGACAGCAAAGACGATCAACTTGCTTGAGCGAGTCAGATAAATAGAGCTGGATATCATCCGCATATGCATGAAATCTCGCATATTGACACACTCCAAAAATATCATTAAGAAAGAGGCTGAAAATCAGAGGGCCAAGAATGGATCCCTGGGGTACTCCCATAGTCAGCTCTTTCAGTTGTGACATCTCAGAACCAATTCGAACACGCTGGTATCTGAATGTTAAGTAACTATTCATTAAGCTCAGAGCATGATTACTAAACCCAAAGTAAAATTTCAGCTTGCTGGATAAGAGCGTATAATTGACCGAATCAAATGCCTTGGAGAAATCAAGCAGACATAACAACGTTAAATGATTGTCGTCAAAAGGAGTCCTCAGACCATCCAAGATCTTAAGCATTGCAGTTGCACAGCTATGATTTTGTCTAAAGCCTGACTGGAAGGGGGAGAGTATATTATGCTCATTAATATGTCTAGAAATCTGATCGTGCATTATTGTTTCAAAAACCTTCGAAAGGGCTGGCAGGACACTAATCGGACGAAAATCAGACGGAGAGCTAGCACCTCTTTTTTTAGCTACAGGTAAAACAGTTGCCACTTTCCACAGACTAGGAAAGCAAGAGGTGGTAATGGCATGATTTATGATGTGGGTAAGGGTTGCAACAATATATGGTAAAACCAGTTTAATGAACCTGATCCGCAGCCCATCCTCGCCTAGGGCATTGGAGTGTATTTTGAATACTAGAAAAATTTTTTTTATACGTAATTAACCTTGAAATCTTTTTTTATTTATTTTTTTTTACAACTTATTTTATATTAAATTATTATAAAAAAAACGCCTAAACTAGAAAAAACAAAGATTTTTTTGTTTTTTAATTTTTAAATTTGTTGTTTCCTTCATTTTATTTCATACTAGACGATAAAAAACTTAGAGCTTTTAAAAGATTTTGTGAAATTCGTAGTAAAATAAAAAGAATTTTATATTTATTGAAGTTAAATGTTAGATAAATTGCTACAATATCGATAAAAAGTTTTGATTTTTGGTAGTTTTTAAAGGTCTAAATTCAGCTAGGATTATTGTAAAATCAAGCTTAAAATTCTGTCCGTGTTTTTTTACACGCGTATACGTTTACGTTTGCGCGTAAAAAACGCTTATCATCGCTTAGATAATGCTTAGGAGAGCCATCTAGCGACAGGGGTTAAATAATAGCTACCGGGTGTACCGAAAAGCGGAGACACAAACCTCTGTTGCATGGCTGTGTTGTTGCTGAATTAGGTGCGATGAATTGTGGACACGCACCAGTTTAAGAGGTGATACATAGACACATATTTCAGTTACATCTGAGTATAATGCGTATTGAAATTTAGTAGTACTAATTTTATGCGCAGCAATTTCAGAGGTATATTTAAAGTTTGACGCTTAGCAGTCCATATAACGTCTATAGATGTAAAAAAAAAAACAGCTATTGTAAAAACAGTAAATAAAAAAGGATTGTCCCATTTTGACTGTCAATAACTGTATGTCACATAATTTCGCCTTTGCTATATTCATACAGAAAATCACTTTTCCTCAAGATCGTTTTTTGTACTTTGTTCTCTGGCGAATGATGTGATGGTGATATGTGTGTGCAAATTAGTACCCCACCATTGGCACCACCCAACGTTCAGTTTTACGCAGAGCAGCAATTTACCCACGTGTAATATTGCGCGTTTGTTGATTGCTAAAGGAATAATGTGGCTACACCAAAGCACAACATAAAAAGTCAGCCTTAGAGGTGCATACAACATCCAATGATGGCGCGACCGCAATTCAATTGAGTGCTTATTGCCTTGTTTTGCCATTGCTCACATTTTCAGTGTTGTTGCTGTTGTTGTTGCATTTATTTATAGACTTTATCTATTTTAAGTAAATGCGCTAAGAAAAACGGAAAGAAATAAAAGAAAACAAGTAAGGACGGGACTGTCTTCGGCTGTGCCGAAGACTTCATACCTTTCATGAATGGGGCTGAACAATAATCTTATCCCGTTCGTAATCTCCAAATAATAGGATGTATAAGATAGGAAATATATAGTGAACAGATGTACATACCTAAACGATTTTTAAGATAAATATAAAATAAAAAATGGCAAAAACCCCCTTATCTGAACGATCGGTTGTATGGGATATATGTTATATATAGCTCCGATCGAAATGATTTTTACAGGAAATCTTCTATGATATATTAGAATAAATATCACCAAGGTTCACGTTTTTATATTTGAATCGTTTTTATATCTGAACGATCGGTTGTATGGGATAGGTATATACTATATACATATAGCTCCGATCAAAGCGATTTTTTTCAGGAAATCTCATATGATATATTAGAATAAATATCACCAAGTTTAACATTTTTATATTGGAAATTAAGGGAGAAATGGGAAAAATCTTTCTATCTGAACCATCGGTTGTATGGGATATATATTATATATAACTCCGATCGAAATGATTTTTTCATGAAATCTTCTATTATATATTAGAATAAATATCACCAAGTTTAACGTTTTTATATTGGAAATTAAGGGAGAAATGGCTAAAAATCTTTCTATCTGAACGATCGGTTGTATGGGATATATATTATATATAACTCCAATCGTAATGATTTTTTCATGAAATGTTCTATTATATATTAGAATAAATATCACCAAGTTTAACGTTTTTTTATTGGAAATTAAGGGAGAAATGGCCAAAAATCTTTCTATCTGAACGATCGGTTGTATGGGATATAACTATATATAGCTCCGATCAAAGTGATTTTTTCAGGATATCTTCTATGATATATTAGAATATATATCACCGAGTTTCACGTTTATACTTTCTAAATTGCGGCAGAAATGACCAAAATCGTCTTATCTGAACGATCGGTTGTATGGGAGATATATGTGATAGTGGTCCGATCCTACCGCATTCGACAAATGTCTAATATAATACCAAAATGTATCTTTGTGGCAAATTTCATTGAGATATCTCAAAATTTGAGGGACTAGTTTGCGTTCAAACAGACAGACTGACGGACATGGCTATATCAATCAACTCAGTTCGTCGCCCTGATCAATTCGGTATACTTAATGGTGAGTCTATCTTCTATATTTCTCAACGTTACAAACATCGGACCAAAGTTAATATACCATTTCATGTTCATGAAAGGTATAAAAATAAAACATGAAGTTTCTTTCCAAATACAAGCACATGCGTATTCTAAATTTTTATATACGTTTTTATGTTTGCGTTTTGCTTCAAGTTTCGTTGAATGATGTAAATAAAAGTGAACAGTGAATGCGCAAGAACAGGAAGCAGCATCCCATGCAGAAAAGTTGACTCTGAGGAACTGCAAAATAGGTGTTTTGAATGCTTTAAAAAAAAAACTAAAAAACAAAAAAAAAAAGGCAAAACCGACTTGCGTTATAAATTCGCGCCGAAAACAGGCCAAATTATGTTGCCGAAACATGTTGAAAATGCTCCAAGAATAAACATAACAAACTAAGCAAATGCAAATATAAGGAGTGAACTTATAAAAAGATGTGATAAAGAAAATAGCAAAGTAATACAGAAAGCAATGAACAAATTTATTAATAGTTGTATGCGGAATGAAGTACTTGCATCTTAATTTATTTCCGGTTTGAATTTTTGTCAAAACAAACAAAAAAAAAAAAAAAAACAGATTCGTCATTGACATTTGTAATCCATTTTTTATCGATTCGTCACGAATAAAAGTTGAGTCAATGGCGCGTTTAGGATTTTCATTACCGTACATGCTTTAGTTTAGAATCTTCCCGCTATCCACAAATAAATAATTTTTGTGAGTTGTAAATATTTGTAGTTTTTGGTTATTGAGAAATGCGTTACAAACTGAGTGCTTTACTCACACAAATATATGCGCAAATTTAAATGCACTCCTCTCGACTTTTGAGTAAAATTTGGCTATTCTTCTACCTGTATAAATGGTTTGGAAAATGAGGGGAGTTTGCTCGAATTTTGACATTGTACCTCACTGCTAATCTCCTTACAGAGTCTGGTACATAAAACGTTTACCTCGGTTGTTCTTTGAAGTCTGCTTTTTCGCATGACACTTTAGTGATAGTCGCGAATCCAGATTCGCAGTCTTATTCTGAACATCTGTTTGGGAAAATTTAAAGACGAAAGCCTTTACGTAACCAATTAATATATAGGCATAATTTGGTTAGGTTAGGTTAAACTAGCCGGTCCATGAGGATCTCACATAGACTGAATAAGTAAGTAGTGTTACCGGAAGTTTGTTTTAACGACCAAACTGAAAAACCCTATCAAAATCCAGGACCTATGTTATAAAATAACTCCGTCCTCTTGGCAAATACTAGAAGCTTCCAAGGACTTAAGCCACTTGCTGCTTCTAAATCTGACAACTGTATCACTCCTAATAGCTGGAGTCTTAGCCTGGCAAGCGCAGGGCACGAGCACAGAACGTGCTCAATCGTTTCCTCCTCCAGCCCGCACCTCCTACATCTGCTATCACTGAGCAAGCCTAATTTAAAGGCATGTGACGCCAGAAGGCAGTATTCAGTCAGAATACCCGTCATGAGTCTACAGTCCTCTCTTTTCTTGATAGAAGCAACTTTGTTAGTCTAAGGTTGTAAGACCTACACATAATCTTCGACACTTTACAGCCCCGCGCTTGAACCTACGCCTCTCCTGCTTGGTCGATCATGTGCACCCCTCGCCCAGTCTAATTGGGACGTCTAGCAAGCAAGCTTCAAGAGATCCGCCCTTTTTAGCTAGTTCATCCGCTTTTTCATTCCCCAATATAGATGTATGCTTGTTCTTGTCCCTATTCTCTCCAGGGACTGCTTACACTCTAACACGCATTTAGATGCTGTGCTATGCGAGATTATTGCCTTAATTGCTGCTTGACTGTCAATATAAAGGTTAACACGATTGCAGCTTAGGCTATTTTCTTCCAGGGTCTCTACTACTTTGGTTACGGCTACTGTTTCCGCTTGGAAAACGCTACAGTAATCCGGCAGCCTGTAGGATCTGTATATTTCCGGATCAGCACAGTATACCGCAGACCTTACTCCTTCTACTACTTTGGAACCATCTGTGTACACATGTATCGCCTCGTCCGCCATTTGAGCACCCTTGCGCCAACCGTCCACCTCTATTGCGGCCTTAAGATCGCCCTCGAAGCACAGGTAGGGAATCATAGGCATAGCTTGAAGAAATTGAACATTTTGGAGCGATATTCAGTACTCACAGGTTTAGTGCCTTCATAAAATGCGCATATTTCTTCTACCTAAACTCTTCAGATATTATAAGCATATTTTACTCCTTCGTCATCCCTGAAAAATTGAAAATTTCGAGCGTGGCACCGCTACTAAAGCCTGGGAAATCAGGACACTCATATCGTCCACTGTCTCTCCTATCGTCAGTAGCCAAGACACTTGAAGCCGTCCTGCTCCCTTATTTCACCACAAGCTTGCGACTCGCCAATCATCAGCATGCCTTTGGAAAACTACATAGCACCACCACCGCTCTAAACGCCATGAAGACACAAATAAATTGTGGACTGAGCCAAGAATCACACCCTAGAACAGTACTCATACTACTCGCTAGACTTATCAAAAGCATTTCACACGGTTAATCACCACACGTTACTGCAAGACTGAAGAGTCTGCCCTTTCTCCCAGTCTCAAAAGGTGGACTGCCAATTATCTGTGTGGTCGGCAAGCCTCGAACCAGTTCAGAAATGTACCATCAAAACCCAGAAGCATTAAAAAAGATGCGCTGCAGTGTGGTGTGTGTCCTATCCCCACTTTTGATAAATTTTTATATATCCATTTTACACATCTTTTGATAGGCTTTGCCACTGAATAAACGACTATCTCCCAAGTCTACAGTTTTTTCGCCACGCAAAATCTGGCACCGACCAATTCCTCGGCGACATTCTATACAACGTGGACGCGGCAAATGTCGGCAATATTGGATATCCACGTCGATGGCGTTACGCTACCGATGATCCTACACCCAAAAATACTGGCTGTGACATTTGACCAGGACCTACATTTTGGCAAACATGCTCCCATAATTGTACCTTAAGTTCAGAACCGTAAAAAATTTACAAGTCCCTCGCTGCCTGCACTTAAGGCAAAGACAAAGAAGCGCTCATACCCACTTATAAAGCAATTGATCAATCGCTTGTATGCTACGCGTCTCCGATATGGTCGCCGAGTCTTAAAGCATATCACTATATATGTGAACCCTGTTCTCAAATACAAATGCCCTAAACTCGTAGTTGACGCGTCTCTCTAGTTTAATTTCGACCTTGATACTGTAATAGGTTAAACTCTTACATCAACCCCGACACTCAAAATGTATGTCCCTCCTGTAACGTATCTCCACATGACACCAACCATCTTTCTTTTCAATTGTAATGTGAAACCAACGCCTGTAACGCCTATGCCACTTAGGTCCAGCCCTATTTAAACTGCACGTTTCCTCGGACTCTATAAAATTTTTCTACTTCTAACCATTACCACTGCTTAAAGAAACCCTTTTTTTTATTATATTATTTTATACGCCATCCTTTTTAACATTCTTGGTATGTGTGTTCGTACCCTGCTTCCACTTCTGAATTCAGTTCCGTTTCCCATTAATCAAAAATGTAAGTTCCGTTTGCGGTTCTCATAAACTACTTGCATGTAGGGGCCCGTTCCAAAAAAACCCAAGTGTTGTAAACAAGTGGATTTGTTTTGAATAATGTGTATTTTTCTACCCCATTCACTATATGAAAGGTCGACAATCAAAAACAGGTTTACTTCAAGAGTGAATAAAATAAAAACTTGTCAGCATATGTGACCCGGTCTATGAAAAGGTGGCTTATGACTCAACAAAAAAAAAAATACGAACAGCTGTTAACAGCTGTTTCTCCCAAAAAAAAAAAACAGCTGTCAACAGCTGTTTCTCGCAATTTCTTTTTGAGTCATAATTCACCTTTTCATAGACCGAGTCACATATAAAGAAATACTCTTTGAACACCTATGAGTTAATTTGGGTAATTGACATGTTTAAATTTTTTGTTAATTTTCTAACTTTCATGGCCCACACTCAAGGTCTCATGAAATACTCGTATAGTTGAATTTGCCGCAGTAAAATGTCATTGAAAGTGAAATTTGCGTTTTATTTTCACCTTATTTTCTTTATATTCATTTAATTTTTTTTCTTTGACTTTGTTTTTATTTATTTTATTTAATAAAATTTTTTATTTTACTTCACCTTCATTTTATCACACTATTTTTATCGGTATTTTGATGCCTATTTCATGTTTATTTTTATCGTATTTTAACAATTTTTTTATATTTCTACCACTGACTAAATTTTGCGTATTTACTTCTATCTATTTCTATTCTGATCTATTTTAATTGAAATATACTCAAACGAATCTTTAACAAGCGGCAAGATGTGGTTAAAAAAATCGATTGATTTTCTTCGGATGGGTAGCTTTGGGCTACTTCTAGCGAGCAAAACAACCCACCAAATACTAAGAGGAAATCTCACAGAACAGTATTAATAGTGTAACGAATTTAGGGAAATTCCACTTATTCCAAACCTTCTGCTAACGTTCGAATCGCTAAACTGTTGAATAAATCAGTCCAATATTGCAATATGGTCTTTATTTAGTCTTCTTGGGAGTAGTACAATTATACTTCAATATCAAGTACTTCCTGATTCCTCAGTTTGCGCTGCTTTTATACTCTCCGTTGCCTAGTCTGCATATTTCTCCAAAGGTCTAGACGTTTTACCTTCTAGAATCTCCTGCTTGGTACATGTATATTTGTAGTTTATGCGTTTCTCATAGTCATATGCGTGTGTATGTGTGAGCAAATACTTCGGCTGATGATCGAATGTGTGTGTGTGTGAGAGATTTATTCGTTGCCTTGTACATAAGTGTTGCTAGCTTTAATGTGTACAGGTATATACGGGTGACTGTTTCATGTTTTTATTGTTGCGTGATTATTTACTAACAGCGTAGTGATGCTAATATTCCTCACAATATAATTATTCGACATTTAAATTTATATTTTTTTTTTTGGGTTGTTTTATTACTCGTTAAATATGAATGTATATTATTAAATCCTGACCTGTTAGAATTTACTTTGATTAACTCATTTCTTTCTCAAAGGTTTTCCGCGACTGTCCCAAAATTGTTTTTGTGTTCTTTCAGTTCATTCTATTTTGAATGAAAGTATCGTTCGAATTTAGAAAATTCCAAGTTCCTTTTCATCTAAGCATCTGCAGCTGCGACAGTAATCATAAGAGGTGAAGCCCACACTAGGGGTATGAGTGCCATCAGACTTAGGGAGTTCAGATGCTTCCCAACATGGATGCGTAAACAGATTGCCTAGCACCCACATTCAACTTTAAAAACAAATTCAAGCTGAAGTTTATCTTATGAACGGAATGGTCAGTAGACGAACTTTACAAAGAAGGCTAAACGTTACTGTACACTAACGGCACCAAAATGGCCTTCGTTGTTTTTGCGGAGGTTTTCTCCGAGCAGCTAAATGTCGCAATATCCATTCTTCTTTCAAACTGAGCTAGTATCTGCCAAGCGGAGATTCTAGGTATAGAGAGGGTCTAAATGCTCCTGTTAGTGAATCAGGTAAGCGACGGGGAGATACGCATATACTTGAATATACAAGCAGCGCTCAGAGTAAGAAAGCGTTACGTGAAACAACAAAGCTTGCGACCACCATTCTCATATGCGTACCCGGTTACAGGAACATTGACGGTAATGGAAAAGCGTATGAACTGGCAAAAGCACCTCTGATGCAGTGACGGGGCACCGCTCACTTACACAAATAAAGAGTGACATTCTTATCAATCTCAAGAAATCCGCTATTGGCTTTCTGTACTGGAAATGCCTAGGAAAGAGATATTCAAGATCACATACACCATTACAGGACACTGGCCAATTGACACACACGCGGAAAGAATGGGAATTAAACAGTAGCCAGTAAAGACGCTAACCAAGAGCAATTCGCTCAATTGATTTAGTGTAAAGTCAGTGAGGGCAGAACAATTCTGTAAAAATGGCTGCGGCCAGTAGCTGTCACAGTCCTATCTTGATCTACTTAAATAAGGTTGAAATATTGTACCATTAGCTTTAGAGATCTGTGATATGATCGATATTGCGTTGAAATCAAGGCTTTCACTGCGGCCTGGCTGTCTGAGAAAGTTTGTACTCCCTTTCTATACTTAGCAACGTGATTTGCGAAGTTTTAGTTCCAGGTTCGCTGAAAAGATGCATTTTCATACCTTTCCATCAAGTCTGGAATAGTAAGTTTTTTATTATCCCGTTCTTGTGGCGTGGGTATGCTTACTGCGTAGTTCTTAGCGGCAGCTTTCCTTGGCGTGCATTAGTAAGGATTAGTATTTAAACTGGGACATTAATGCTGATACCATTTTATTGAATCCAAATTTTTTTTGTTTTTTTATTGTTTTTTTTTTAATTTGTTGCCTTCGTATTACCACGCGCATTCTCTACCCTCGTTCCTTTCGTTTTTCTATCTAACTTACATTTTCGTGCCACAACGATGCGAACTAACCGATTGATGTCAAAAAGTTGGCAAAAGATCTTCAAAATTCCCTGCACATAAATTAGCTTTGTTTATTTGATCTAACAAATAGGGCGAGAAAAAAGGCGCCAACAAAACAAATAATTCTAACAATTCGTTACAGTCTATATCCACATAAGTCACTTTTAAAGTGCATCTAAAAAAGTAGTGCTGGGTAACGCAGCGCACCTTTGCAGCATTGCGCTGATGCTGTTTAGCAAATATACTAAGTATTAGTTGAGAGCGCTGCAACAACACTTATTTGATTCTTATTAAGTCACAACGAAGGAAAATAGGAAAAATTGTTGCCATTAATTTTTCGTAAATAGAGTATTCAGACTAGCTAATGAAAGAGAACAACATACTGTAATACATACTTAGCCCCGGATTTTTTTAAATACAGTATCAGCAGGTGTTCTATGGAAATAGTTGGCATCAGCGCATAATAATTTGCTTCGTCACTCATCGGTAGAAGAAATGCATTTACACATACGAGGGAACTAATAAAAGTTTGTTTGTTTTAATTTTTTCCTTTCTTTATTTTTGAAAAAAAAAAAACAAGTATTCTTTAAACCACTCTTCCTTATTGCCTGTTTTCAAAATCCTAGTTTATGTGCCTAACGAGTTAGCACATGCTACATCAAATCCACACCAATTTTAATTTTTTTTTAATTTTAAGAAATTTCCAGATATTAAAAGCCTACTTCACACGATTTTTCCACTTTCAAGGCTATTGACAAGAAAATCGATTCGTGTAAAAATGCCGACAGTATTAAAGTTGTTGATTGGCCCATTTTCGGATTCATTCGAAAAATATAACAAAACGCATTGGAACCTCTTTGGTTCTAATGCCGAATTCCTGACACCTAACGATCGTACTTTACCTTATATCACGAGATGTCAGCAATATATTGTTGTGCTAGTAAAGGATTCCCGTGCAATCAGAACTACACGAGAGTCATAGTGAAAAATTTACCACTGATTCTTCGGAACCAGCAGTTTCGTAACAAGTCATCTGTCTCATATTTGCGAAAACTGACGCCAATTCAGAGCACCAAGGTGGATCAAGTCTTCCTCCACCTGCCTCTACCAACTCAGTGGAGGTTTCCCCCTTTCTCTACTTCCATTCGCTAAACATGACATAGCCATTGTTTGTCCATTCGCTTAACATCACCTAGCCAGGGAAGCCGATGGGCTTTTATTCGCTGCATCTTCATATCTGAGTGAAGCTCATACAGCTCATCACCAAGAATTACTTCGATACTCGCCATCGGCATCACGGATAGGACCATAAATCTTCCGGAGAATTTTTGTCCGGAACACTCCAAGAGCCATCTCATCTACTCTATGATGAGCGACTTGTAGAGCGTGCCAATTGCCTACACAGTGCAAAATAGCACTAGTTGGCAAGAGTTATACGGAACCAATTTCATATTGTCTGTAGAGAATACTGGATAATTTTTATGAAAATTTTATGTTTGCGTTGATCGTGGAATTCCGTATGGCCCACCCGCAGCTAGGTGAGTTGTTCGCCTAATTCTTAAATGATATTGCGGAAACTTCGAAAGATTTTCTTTGATTTTAAAATGAAAAATTTGATTTATTGGGTTTTCCGATTAATTGATTACGCCAAATCTTCATTAATCAAATTTTAAATAAATCAATAATTTTAATAATTATATGTTTGCGCGATTAATACTGTAACGAATTTAGGGAAATTCCTCTTATTCCAAACCTTCTGCTAACGTTCGAATCGCTAAACTGTTGAATAAATAACTCCAATATTCAATAATGCAAAATGGTCTTTATTTAGTCTACTTGGGAGTAGTAGAAATTATACTTCACAACAGCGTGTTTAAATCAAACTGTTTTGTCATGCCTCAGCTTTCGCTGCTTTTGTACTCTTGGTTTCCTCGTTCACCCATTTCTCCTAAGGTCTAGTAATTTCGTGAACTTCATGCTTGGTTACCAACCATATACATGTATATTTGTATATAGTTTAGTATAGTTTGTATCCATATGCGGGTGTATATGTGAGTACTACTTCGGCTGATGATGACATGCGTTTGTGAGTATCTCTCTGCTGCCTTGTATGTATGTGTGTACATGAGATTAATTTGTTTACGTACATACGAGTGGCTGCTTAGTATCGGTTTAGTGATGGTACTATCACTTAGTGATGATAATATTCTTCACAATACATTTTTTGTTTTAATAATCAAAAGTGAAATTAATTGGATAATCGTTTTTTTGATTAATAAATTGTATGACATGATTAATGGCAGTTCAAATTTGTTTACGTTCTTACAATCAACTTTATATACAAACATCCGAGCAAAACTGGCCTAAACTGACTGATTAATCGTTTTAAAATTAATCAAGTAATTTGCCAAGTTGATTAATCATCAAAGTTTTAGTAAATTAAAAATTTACTTAATCAACTTACTCGACTAATCGAATAAATTTAAAGTGAGCGGCTTAGCGAACTTTTGTTAGGACCCTCGTAGATGTACCGATGTACCAAATACGTAATCAAAGCTAATTGATTTTCTGCCAAAAATGCTACATCTAATTGCATTTATTGTTCTATGTTGAACCAATGTACTTGCAGGTGCGTAAATCAATTTAAGACACGCCGATAAATACAGTAATCCGAAGCGAAAATAGCAAAAGTGAATAAAATTGGTAGTCAATTTTTTTTAATACGATTCGTTTTTTTTTTTAAATCGTTTCAAGCAACTTAAAAAACTCGACTATTTTCACTTTGCACTTAAAACACATTTCTCAATAATTAACAAGCTCTTTTAGTGCACAGATCGTTTGTGGTGTCGGGCTCGTCAATAAGTACGAGTAGGAATGACAAAAAATCGTGTGAAGGCGTGCAAAATAATTCGCCATTTTGTGTTGAGTAATCACTCAAGTAGCAAACACACAGGTAGCTGCCTTGATTTATATTCAAAACTTATTTATTAAACTTACAAATTGAACTTAGCCTTTGTTTAATATAAAACAAACAAAATTATAATTAAAATTTGAAGTGAGCTTACAAAAAAAAAAAAATAAAAAAAAAAATTAACCACAAAAACGGCTAAGCTTGAACGTACGTGAAAACCACACTGCACGACCTCAATCATAAAAAAAATTTCAGAATTTAACGCCAACATTACAACACTGCGCCTGCAGCAGCTCACTTGCCTATTACAAACAGTTCCCATAGTCATTAAATACACCCAACTGCAACAACTCAACGGTAATGTCCAACGAATTTAGCGAATTAATCGCCCTTAGTTGCCCCGACTTGCATACGTCCACCCATAATACCAGTGGCGGCAATAACAATGCAACCGGTGTTGATAGCCAAGTTCATATTGTCGACGTACAGCGTCGCCTAAGTGTAAAACAAATGACAGCCACGGAGTTGGCCGTTATACGCGCAGCAGCAGCAGCTGAGCTCAAAACTGCGCTTGTCGCTGTAGTAACACCGTCAACATCAGCGTTGTCGGTATCAGCACCCGTAACACCAGCAGCCACTCTGTCATCACCAGCCGGCTCGATAACGCTCAATACTGGTAGTCAAGGTACAATTGACCAAACAGCAACTGGAGACACGCTAAACGTGATGAGCAACAAACTAACAACAACACCCGAGTTACGCGTCAACACTAAGTCGAATTCGCCAAAGAACTCCTCACCGGCCAGTAGTCGCTATGGCGACAACAATAGCACCAACAGTTTGTCACCGACAAGATCAGCACATCTCTTACCACACTCACCCGCGCCACCCGAACGCATCACCTCACTACCGAATGTACACGATGATAGTATGGATGAGCAAGTTTCACCACTTAGCAATGACGAATCGGCGGTAAATATAAGTGCAAATAAAAAAAATTCACCAAAACCGCAATTGGAGCTACATTCTGTTGATAAACTGGCGAAAGGTCGTGATGCGGTCGTTGATGCTGACAAAGATGGCTACGACGACGACGACGTTGAGAAGAAGTCGCGCAAATGTGCCTCTAATTCCAGTACGTCGTCCACTGACGATTATGAAACCCCACAAAAGCATAATCATAAGAAAGCTGATTCTATCGAATTACTGCGTATGCAGCGTCTTCAACGTGATAGACGCGAAATCGAACCAGAACGTTCATTGTCGCCACGCGTAACAAATAGTACGCTTTCCATACCAAATTCTCATGCGGAAGCGCGTGCACATCGTGAACGTAGCGCAGCACCAGATCGTCTACACAGCTCAAGTTTAAGCAGTAGTGGTTCAGCTCTATCGGCGTCTGTTGATGCGATGAAAAATGATAGTAGGCGTGGTAGCGCCGCTAGCACAAACGCTGAAGAGTTGGCAACAGCACCGCCTTCACCCAAAGCAGCACCTACTTTCCCACTATCTAAAACAGTATCGACACCAAATTTAGAACGTCGCAGAAGTAGTTTGACGGCATTATTTCCGGGACCATCACCACTGGTCGCACCTGAGCTCGTCTTGCATGCTAATCCTATGCCACCAAAAGATGAAGATGATACGATTGCCATTGATGTGCACAATAATAAGGAGGACGTACAACGTGTAATGCCAACTGGTAAAATGGTTCATCGCACAAAAACTCCGCCGCCAGTTGGTGTTAATTTGGGTGTTAATCTTAAAAAAGTATCACCACCAAAATCGCACTTTGGCATTAAAAAGAATGATGCACCAATGTTGGGCGTAGTGTTGCGTCGCGTCGAGAAAAAAACGGTACAACAAAAGAGTATACTCGATGACGATAAACCACTCTATCATTTCTCGATTGTGCGCAGTGAGAAAAAGGACAGTAAACCAGCTGCAACGGCGCCTAAACCAAAACCAAAATCGTCAATGGGGTTGCAGAAATCCGCAACTACAGCTGCCGTAACGCCGAAATCAAATCCTGGTGGTATTCTCACTGGTCCACAGGCAGGTGTCAAACGTCCCGTACAGCCAGTGATCGCGCAAAGGCCACCACAAAATCAACGTCCACAACTTGGAGTGCCAATAACAATACAAAAGATTGAAGGCGATAAAATTATTATCATTAAGAAATTTATAATACCAAAAAATGGTAAAATACCGGAGCAGTATCTAAAGGTTGGTTGGTCGTTAAGTGTTGGTTTTGCTGTAGTACTTAAACGTATGTGTTGGCATTTTGAATTGTGTCGCTAATGCGGTGATTTGTGTTTCACGTACGTGAACGTCTCAAGGTCAATGTAAAGCTGTGATCCGTTGTCTGGTTGTTTAGTGTTGCAAGTAGATAATTAATTTAACAATTTTTTGTTTTTGTTTGTTACCTGATAAGCGGGTAAAGTTGTATACTTGCATGTACGGAAAAACTGAAATTTGTTAGGTCGGACTGAGAATGTCGAGCAGAACTTAGGATTACGATTACATTTTGATTACTTATGATTGCAATTTCCCTAGTTGTAATACTGGTTTGTTTTTCTATTACTATAAACTTAGTGTCATTCATACATAGTCCAGCATAAATGGATTTTATTAGAGAGAACTGGGAAATCCATTACATTATGATTATTTAATTACGATTACTTTAGTTGTAATCCCATAATTTTTGTTACGGTTATTCACAATATAGTCGTAGTATTTTTGATTAGGCTTACTGTAGTCGGAGCTCTTGCATACCCATTTGTAAAACATCACTGAGAATGTCGTGCATATTTTATGTATACAATTACATTTAGATTATTTATGATAATCATTACGGTGTTTGTAATCCTTAAAATTTCGCGATTACCGTGATTGATAATTACCATTACTTTAATCTTAGTACTAATATACATACCCCAGCTCAAGATTATTAGATATCACTGAGAATCGATTACGATTACTGTGGCTGTAATCATAGAAGCTTTGTGACCATCTTTAATTTTCGATTACTTTAGTGGTAATCTCAACATTCATACATATCCCTGCTTAAGTTATTTTTAATGAATATATTTAACTGAGAATCTCATGCGAAACTTGGGATTACGACTCAGTTTTGATTTGGTTATTGTAGTTGGAATTTGAAAATTTTTGCGATTAAGATTTGTGTAATCGTAATCGTAGCATCTATGATTATACTACTGTAAACGGCTTTTGTAATTTCGTTTACTGAACCTTAATAACAGTAATCGTAATCATAATCACAATTACAATGTAGTCAAAATGACAGTAATCGTAATCACAACTACAGTAGTCGTAATCATAATTATTCACACCAGTTCTCCAGCTTTGATCTCATATCGCTCCGTTTACTTTCATTTCGACTATACGTTTTATATTTCTAGTTCTCACCTCAGATCAAACGCGTACGACTCATACTGTGTATCTTAATATAAGTTTCGCTCGTAGTTTGGCCTTTTAGCGACTTTGGAAGTAAATTAAGATGAAAGGTAGACAAATTTCGCAATTAATAGAAATATTAAGCTACAAATGCCTAAACCTTTCAAGGCTCAAGCGCTCTCTGACAGACTTAAACAAAATAGAAATAAGTCGAGCCTTACGTGTTATAATATAAGCATTAATTTTTTGGAGAGTATTTCGAAAATAATTTTTAATAATTTAATGTAGAAAGTCTGTGAAAAACTCAGAACTGTGTACAAAAATAGATTTGGATCTTGTAGGAGAGAAGAGTTCTAACATTATTTCAAGAAAGTTAAAACTTGAAGTGTTCAAAATCAGCTTGTACTCAAATAAGCGCTAAGACAAATGAGTGAAAATGTTAATAAATTACCTGCACAAAACACTACAAACGAAACAAAACCAACACACAAAACAACAAAACCATCGAGTAGTAACGATGGCCCACCACCGCCAACAAATAAAACTGTGATATCATCATCCAAATCTGAAACTACTGCGAGCTTACACAACGCATGTAGTGCCCAACGACAATCTACTTTTGACAGCAAAGGAATACCAAACATGATGAACAACGCTTCAACGAATCTGGCGCAAGCCGCGACGTTTGCTGGAAAATCGTCGCCCATCACCACGATGCAGACGGGCTCCCAACAATCACGTTACCATATGATGTCACCACAGCTTGCAACTGTACGCTCTTCTAGTAAGACTTCTTCTAGTAAAAGTTCGCCCGTATGTTCGCCTCTAGCTGGTCGTAAAAGTCGTCCCTTACTGCCGGCAAGTCCAAAATCGACACCTCCGGCTGTGCGCAAGCATCATCATCTTGCCTACAATACAGCGACTGGTGCTATAACTTCACCAATTTCAATACCTGCAGTACCACCACGCATGTTGACTGAGTTAGCTTCGAGCCCAGCTTCTTCACTTTCGTTGTCTTCATCCACATCGTCGCCATCATCATCGCCACCCCCACCACCTGTGCCAATGCGTGCACCGAAATATAACTCGAGTGGCAGTGTGTATCGTATGCTGAATGCGAGTCCCAAAGATAACGCTGCTGGTACGCCGATTATGATGAGAAGCTCTAATTATGGGCATAGCGCAGCCAAGCCAGTCGTCGGAGGCACAGCAAGTTCACCTAATAATCGCGTGGTTATGCCGTTACCAAAAAATCTCAGTAATAGTTCAGCGGCGCAACGTTTACTGCCTGAATCTGCAATCACCTCTGGTGCCACGAAGCCCTTGGTGGAGTTTGATTTAGACAAGCTAGTGGCGCAGCAAAAAGAGTTGGAAAAGCAGACAGCAGCTGTTAAAATGGATGCAAACATATATGATGCAGAAATCGAAATGATGAACAAGTACTTGAAAAGTCTACCCGATTATACTGAGCTCGATAAGAAATTGCATAAAGAGTTCCAGGAGTGTGAAGATTTGTACGATCGTTTGAAGCGAAGACAGCCGCAATCATCTTCAAATCCTACTAAGCGGCAGAGCGTAATATTGCCTGCTCAAACGGAGCAGCCGCATGGAAACCATACTTATATGCCAGCCAGCAACTTGACCAAGTCATCTTCAGTCAATTTTGGCCAACACCTACCATCGATGCAAAGTTCGCAATCAAATACTTCCTCGGCTACGAATCGTTCGCGCCTCGCATATCCTTCCATTTTTGCTTCCCTCGGACAGCAACAACCGGAAGCGCCCAAGCTACAGCGCAGCAGCTCAAGTAACAGCATGCCCTATTCGAATCTATCTCAATATGGTAGCGGCATTCCTGGAGTTGGCTCGCCTGCTACTACAGGCCTTCCGGAATTTAGTAAATTATTGCCCGCACAGAAGAACTCATCAACCAACGGCTCGAACCTTTCGTTAAATAAACAACTTTTGAATGATTTTTGGACCGAAAATCTTGCTTCTTCGCAAAAGCGTCAAACGCCTAAGCGTTCTCTATGGAATTATGAGAAAATTTGCGCACCAGCTGTGAATGCAGTTGGTGCTGCGGGCGCGCCTCTGAAAGTTGATGCGGAAACAGCAAAAAAACTTGCAATATTCGATCCAACTGTGGCTGAAGCAGCGCAAAAGGAGCTGCAAAAGAAACCAAATAAACTTCAAAAAAATGCATCTCTGTCGCATTTGGATATGAAGGTTAGGCAAGCGGTGACCAAAGAAGATCTCTACAAACTGATGTGTAATGATTCACCAATGAATTCACCAACAACCACGATAGCGCCTACCAGCTTTGTTAGCAGGGTGCCAGTAAAAGTGAATTCACAACAACAGACGGCGGTGCAATTTCCGCAGTCGCAACAAAATCAACCATCGCTGAGTCCGTTGAACAAAAGTGTGTCTATGTCTCATGTGCCTTCAGTGTTAGGGAATTTTAAGAGCACCGGTGCAATACAGGCACAACAAGCTGCAACGAATAATCTTGCGCGTTCCACCAGCCGCACACACATACCTTGTTACATGAAACATTTGCCGTCATTAAGTCGCAGCACATCGAACTCAGCTATTATGTTGTCTACACCACAAGCACCTAGCCAGCCAGCGAGTGGGTTGCAGATTACGCCTTCAAAGAAAACTGAGCCCGTTAAAGCGTTACCAATAACAAATTCGGCGACAGCGATAACTGGATCAAATCCGCTCCGTGGTTTGCTCAAGAGTTCCTCGAGCTCGAGTGTGTACGGTGTGGAAGCTAAATATAGCCCATTTAATATGCAGCAGCAGCAATTACAGCGTACTGCCTTTGCTGACTCGTTGGCGCCAAATACGCTAGCAGCAGCCGCCTCCACTCCTATACCGGTAACCGTATCTACTGCCACGCCGCTTGCGCCTGCAATGACTACCTCGTTGGTGGCTCCAAGCGAGAAACCCAAATCGGCGTTGAGCGATGAGTTGATGATACGACAAAAGCAGTGCCAGGCACACAAGCAACAACTGGAGACGAAAAAAGAACAAGCACAACAATATATCAAACGACAACAACCGCAAGACACCAAGCAGTTGCAAGTACGTTCCCAAAAACAAAAGGCGTCGCCAAGCAATACGATCAAGGTGATGCCCTCAGGTGTGAGCTGCAAAAATACTGCACCGGATTGTGCCGTAGCTGCCGCTTGCATCACTACGCCAACATCCGCATCATCTGATCGCAAATCGGTGAAAAGTAACAGCACAATCAGTACGAGTAGTATTACAACAACAAATTGCTGCGCTACTCATCTGCCACAGTTGTCGAAATTTACATCTTCATTTCATATACCATCTGCCGACGCTAAAGCGGTGCAACAAGAAACAAAGCAAAACAATGGCAATACTAGTGGTGGAGTTGTCGGAAGTGCTAGCGGTGGCGTCACCGTAGCCAGCGTTGCCTCTGTTACTTCTAAAGCCGAGGACTACAAAATATCTAAAGCTCAAAGCGCTGCCAATTTAGAATTGACGAAGCGTCAAAAGGATGCAGACAACAAAATTGAAAAATGTTTAAATGAAATGTTAAAAATGGGCAACACTCAAAATAGTAGCACAGCTGGTGCACCAAGTTGTGGTATTGCGGTGGCAGCAAAAATGGAACAAGCTGCAGGAACAGCGGCGAGTGCGGTAGCAGTTGCAACAAGTGTGCCGCAGATAAACGATGTAGGGAAAACCAAAACGATTTTCAAAAAAGAAGCTCCAAGAGTTGCGGCCAGCGGTAAAGTTAATGAGCAACAACAACAAATGCAGCAGCTATCACAAAAAAGTTATCCCATTAGCAAATCGAATTCCACTTCACAAATACCATTTGCCTATCAGCGTCAAATTTTGCAACCTCAAGTACAACAGCCGCAACAACATGATTTGCTGCGTCAAAAGAAGCAGCAACAGCAACAACAACAAATTAACTCAAATTTACCGCAACATGCCTATCCGCAACAGAAGCGTCCTTTTTTGAATTGGAACTCATTCGCATGCTCGGCGATGAGTGGCGCTACTGATCCGTTTATGCAACAGCAATCAACGGCACACAAACTGCAACACACGGCATCGGGAACAAATGTAGGTAAAAAGTTAATGCAGTCACAACCAGCGCCCATACATCAGCAGCACAAACAACAGCAAATAGAGCAACAGCAGCAGCAGCCGAAGATGCCGGGTGGACTTGCGGCTTTTTGGCAGAAGAACAATACGAACAAAGAAAATAAATATGGGAATTCATTGCAACAGCAAACGCAGTACATACCCGGTTTTATACCTTTGCATAAACAGCAACAGCAACTGCAACAAGCCAAATATAATTTTATGTGTAGCCAGGAACAGCAACAACAACAACTGAGCGCAGCTCGTAGCGGTGGCAATGCTTTGGCGCATTCTGCGTCCTTTAGCGCTGCGCAAAGACCTGCTGGTTTTCAGTTGAAATCAACTCAACAGTTACCTGCATACTATCATGTAAACTCACAGCAGCAACAACAACAACAGTCACAACCCATGCAAGGCGAGCAAAAAATGCTCCAAACCTTTGAACCATATTTGTATGCGAAAAAGGCCAACTACAGCCTTGGCAACATGCAACAAAAGCTCTATCAACAACAACAACATAATGGCAGTGGTGGCGCTTTTTCGCAACATCCAAATACAAAAACACAACAACAACAAACGTTACAACAACAATGCCATACTGTTGCAACACATCCACTTACACAATCAGCCTCCACTTCGGCCACGTGCTTCGATGGCGCATACCGACCTTTGACTACGTCGTCAGCGCAACAGATTGCGGCTGCTGCTGGCCATCATCAGCAACAAGTGCTGTTGCAGCATAAACAGCAGCAACAGCAACAAAGTAATTCAGTTATTTTAAATCAATCACAAAATCAAATGTCCAAATCTGCACTATCACTACACTATATCGAGGTAGATTTTTTGTATTTCTTTTGATTTGTTTGTGTTTTTTTATTTCGTTAAATTTTGTGCTGTTGTTGTTCTGTGCTGTTATTGTTTCCACTTTTATTCTAGTCCAGCTGCTAATGCTTTTATTCCAGTTTTGCATGCCGCTTTCATAGTTTTTTTTTAGTGTTGCACTCGCACTTATTTATGGACTAATCGTGAGAAGGATTACGAAATCTATGTGTTTTAAAAATTATTTAAAAACAATTTGTTAAAAATGGCATAATTACTGATGACACAGTGAGTGCTGTTCTTGAATATATAAAGATTTCTGAACTGCTTATTGAAAAACCTTTTTAAACATAGCAGAATGACCAACAGGAGAACAACGACCATGCGTATCAAGGCTAAAGTGGTTCTGTGGTCTTACCAAATCACACATAAAAAGGATAATGAATAAATGGGAATTTAAATTGTTTCGGTAACACGGGTAGCACTGCCTTAGATCATAGACAGTTCAAACTGTTCACACCGCCATTAATCATATATATTATTTCTAATTGCTGTTTCTATGTACAGGTCCCTTTTTCGCTCTTATTTGGAATCCAAATGTATAAATAAAATTTCGGTTGTAAACATGGAGATTCGGGCTATTAGCGAACGTTGGGAAATTTTGGTTGTAGTGCTTTTGTTTAGCCATATTTTATTAATATAATTTGTTAAAAATAAACGATTGTGAGCACACAAAGAAATCTATTTGTGCTATGGCACTATTGTGAATATTTGGATTGCATTACCGGCAGTTGCTACCATACGCCAGATGGCAGCGCAAGCTGTGAGTTTTAATTGATTGATAGAACAGCTGATTTCTGTTGATAAGAGACATATTGGTTGCGCAAGATGGGCACGGGTCCTGCTCGTATTACAAACTTCGAATTTAATTGAAAACTTTAGCTTTGATAATGAACAAAACAATTTAAATAACGTAAAGGAAATCAAGTATTCCAAGCAGCGATAGAAATTTTAAATTCACCACTGCATTACGATTTCAATTTCCGATAAACGCCTACTCATTTAACCACAATAACCGTTACTTGCATAGTAATTAAAAATTTTTCAATTGTTTAGCACTCCTTTAGCACAAATATCACGTATACGCCCAGTAAGGCAATTTTGATTGAAAAGGCATTTATGTATGTGAGATATAAATTAAGTCTTTCGAGATTTATCTGTAATCTTTGTAATTGTGAATCAAACGCAAAAATTTTCAATATATTATTTATTCATACATACATATATGCACATAGTGTAAAAGTAGCAAATATTAGGCTGATACTTAGTAAAATTTTCAATAGTTTGGCAAAACCGCAGTCTCGAAATTATTTTAAAGGTAAAAAAATTATTTGCTGGTTTTTCATTATTCCTTTTTCTAGCTTTGACATTTAACTGTTTAATGTTTTACAATTTTTAAAAATAATTTTGACAAAAAAATTACGAACATGCGTATGCCTAGTGATAGAACATGAAACAAAAGTATCGATACCTGTACTCATACTCAGTAAAAGGTATCGAGTATACTCGATCCAATTGAGTACTTCGGGTTTACTGCCAAAAGCGAAGAAACTTTGTATTTTTTTTTTAAATGAGATCGTACATTTATTATTTTAAATTGAGCATAAAACAAGTAAGGAAGCTTAAGTTCGGGCGAAATCAAACATTATATACCCAGCTGTGTGCACCCAGATATGGGGCTTCATACCTAGTTAGCGTAAGTCTTGTCAAGAAATGCACCCTTCCTGTGGAAAAGAAGTAACCGAAATATGAACGGATTACAATTATACAGGACGTCGAAAGTTTTTTCCTAATGCTTTTTTTCAATAAACATTAAGGCCATAAAATTCTAACGTACAAAAAAGTTTGAATGATTTTTATAGCATTTTTTTCGAGCTTAAAAAAATATCAAAAAAAAAAAAAACGTTATAAATTTTTGCATAATTTTTTTTGTAACTTTTTGAAATGTTTAAAATGAATGAATTAAAAAACTTAGTTGGATGAAAACGTCACATAACATTTTAAAATATTCAGAATTTATGGAGTTGGTAGCTTTTTTTAATTAAGTTGAAGGTAGCATGTGCAGAGATCGTCTCCATTTCCACAATTTTCAAAAGGTCGTTTTGAATGAAAGGTGGATTAGCAGCGTCCACGATGTCTTGAGTGAAATATACGTGACCCGGTCTATGACAAGGTGGCTTATGACTCATAAACGAAATTGCAAGAAACAGATGTTTAAGATAAACAATGAATTTCTTCAGTTTCTTTGTAGTTTTTCTTTTGCATTATGAACAGTCATGCCTAAAAGCGAAGCACAACCCAGTTTCTGACCCATATTTTGGCTCCATTGCCATCGAAAAAATGCTATCAAAAAAATCTGAGGATGCTTCACCAGCCACTTCTAGTAAACAGAAAAAAAGTGGAAACATTTTTTTTAGTCATAAGCCACCTTTTCATAGACCGGGTCACATATTGTGTTAATGAACTATACCTTGTTAAACTTAAACGATCGACACGGTAAAGTATCGGGGAAAAGTATCGAGATAAAGTATCAATACTTTATTCAGTACTTGTTAAAAAGTATAAAATACTCTTTACTCAGTACTCGTATCGTTATATCACTACACATTTCAAGTTTGTTAGCATTTTGTGTTTAATCCGCCGTGGCGTATACGTAACTTTAAATTTAAATTACTTTATGCTACCAAAGCTTTTTAGTTTTGTTTCTCCAAAGTCAACTTGAATTTGCAAGTTGTATGTATATACATTTTTATCTGCGTAAATATATAGATATGCACATACAGATATACTCGTACTTATGTACTTTTATACAGACTTACATACAAATGAATATGCAAACCAAATACTTTTTATTTTAAACACAAATAGTGACATTACTCATCAAAATGTGTTGTGCTTGCGGCGCCCAGCGATTTTAAAGAACATGAAATTGGGCAAAAAATAAATAAAATGGAAAATACTAATTAGGTCTTTTACTCTGAAAGTCATATAACATTGTATGTAGATATACACCTGTGCGCATAAAAAGAGCAGTGAAAATACATTTTCGAATTTTTCGTATTTTTACGAAAAAGTTCTTGAAATAGGTTTGCAGAGTTACATTTACAAACTTCATGGAAGTCGTTGTTTTAAATTATTATGGAATGTATTGTTTCTTAAATTATGGAATACTATAATCTAAATTTTTAATGAGTTTTGGAAAATAAAAAATGGGAAGAAGACTAATTTTGGCAATATTCTAAAAATTGCCACTACAATTTCGTGTTTTGTTGTTTCTGAATATAAATTTTGTATTTTCTGTTTTTTTCTATTCTTTTTGTTGCACTCAGAAATCTTCAGAAAGCTCAAAGTATACATTTTAAAATTTTGTTGAAGACTTCTTAAATTGAAATCATTAATATAGCTTTTGTTGCACCTTTAAATTGTCTCGGAACTCTAATAGCGTTTTCTTTTCTGGCTATAGTGTTACGCTTTTTGTGCGCGCTCGCAAGGGTTGTTGTTCTATTCTAAAAAACACGCAACGCATTTACAGGGTATTTCGTTCTTTTGTGAAAATTGTTGCCTGCTCGCAACGCAAAAGCGTTACACTTTTGCCCTGTATAAAACGGCGGGTGGCAGTGCAACTCTGTGAAACTCTCAATTCGCTCTTGAGTTCCACATATACTCTGTTAGTATGAGTGCATAAATCACCTACCCAGATTGCGCATTCACGAGTTCAAAATTGCTTCGTTCTGCGTATCTACGTGACAGTTGACTGTTTGAGCGAATGAAAGAAAGAGCGAAAAACAAGAGCTAAAAGAAAATGACGTAAGAATTGCTCATGAAAAAGAGATGATCTAATGTTTACATGCGCAATGCGATATCTTCTTGTGTGATTTGTGATATGAGTGAATATGGTGAGATGAAATGTTCCTTGTATGCACTATAAATGTTGACAATTTTCTGGGGTAGGAGTAATACTATTAAGGCGTTACCATTTACTTAGGCAACAATTTATTTCAGAAAAGAAAACGCTATAAGTATACATTTTTAAGATGTGCCGAATTTTCGAATTTTTTCCAAATCCTCTTTGAAATCATTTGACAAAATTTTTGTAGCACTTTCTAATTTTCTGAATATATGTAATAAGTATAAGTTTTAAAATCTTTGATGATTTCAAAAATAAGCCGAATTTTAAATGTTAAATTGTCTGAAAATTCGGAATATAATTAATTATTCAGGAAGATTCGATTTTTTTTTTCGAAACCTTTTTTTTTAAATTGGATTTCATAGTGTTTGTTGCACTCAGAAATCTTGAAAATTTCAAATTAAAGTGTGATAAAACTTTTTTAAAATTTTTAATTTTTTCGTGAAGTCGTTTTACATAATTTTTGTTGCATTTAGAAACTTTTTGAAAAATCTAAGTACACATTTTTAAATCCTGATGATTTTTCCAAAATTATAATTAAATTATAAGTGGTTTTGCATGGTTTTGGTTGACTCTGAAAATAGAAATTTTGATGAAAATTTCCAAACCTAGCCGAATGTTCGAGTTTTTTGACAACGTTTTTGAAAATGGATAACATAGTTTTTGGTGCATTCAGACATTTTCTTTTTTTCGAAAAATCCAAGCATAAATTTCTTAATTCGGTTGAAGGTTTTCTAAATTACCTGAACTGTTGATATTTTTCCAAAACGTTTTTGTAATCGTTTTGCATAGTTTTTGTTACATTCCGATTTTTTTTTTTTAAGTTCTTAGTACTAATTTCTAAATTCTGAAGAAGTTTTCCTAAATTAGTTTTCGAAAATGTGTTTGAAATTATATTACATAGTTTTTGTTGCATTCAGAAATTTTCTGAAAGCTCTTAAGTAATAATTGAAAATTTTGATGATTTCTAAAATTAAATAAATGTAAGGCGCGATAACCTCCGAAGAGATATTAGGCCGAGCTTCTCTTCCAATTTGCGTCGTGCTCCTTTTTAATTTTTCTTACAAATTAGCGGGACCGGACCTACTTGTTTTATGCCGACTACGAACGGCATCTGCGAGGCAGATGAGTTTTCACTGAGAGCTTTTCATGGCAGTAATACACTTGGAGTGCTTGCCAAACACTGCCGAGGGGCGACACCGCTTAGAAAAATTTTCTTCTAATTGAAAAACCTTGTTTCTAAAATTTTAATGTTGCTTTACCCGAGGTGTGAACCCAGGGCATGCGATGTGGTAGGCGGAGCACGCTACCATCACACCACAGTGACCGCCGTAGTTTTTGTTGCATTACAGAGTGCAAGTGTAATTTTTTAATCTTGCTGAAGATTATCAAAAATATGTTGAAGTATAGAAAATTTTCGAAAACATTTTTGTTTTTGGACTACATAGATTGTGTTGCATTCAGAAATTTTCTGAAATACCAATGTGTAAATTTTTGTGATTTCCAAAACTAGAATTTTCGAAATCCTTTTTAAAATTGGATTATATATTTTTGTTGCATTTTAAAATTTTCGAACAAGTTTTTGATATTCGTTTACATATGTAGTATTCGTAATTGAATTCATATTTTAAACGGAAATAAAAATTAAAATAAGCTAATAATAAATTCGTTAAAATTTTCTGTTGCAATTTTAATGCACACAAATGTACATACATACATATATTCATAGTATTCTCGCACACGAGTTGTGTATACCAAATCGAAGACATGTATGTATGTTACGCTAAAATTCTGAAGATCGTTTTGTTTCGATTTTTTTCGGTCTCAACGTTACGCATAAACAAATATACACTGGGCTGGGTGGATTTGTATGGGAAAGTTAACCGATATCGCGCCATCGATTTTTCGATAGGATTTGGACTCACGAAAAAAAGTTCCACTACGCATACCCAAAAAAAAATAATTTTCGAGCCTGCGAAATTTTTTTTAGTAGCTCATGAAAAAAGCCTTAAAAATCGAAGTCGAAATAAAATTAAAAAAAAAAAAAACTTTTTTTAAAATAAGCTTTTATTATTGGTTACTAAAATTAACTAAAAAGTAAAAAATAAATTGACTAAAGAAATATAACACTTTATAAGTTCATTGTAACCTTTAACGATAATTAGGCTTCTTCATCTGCGACAAAAAAATTCCATATTGTAAATAATTATATATTTTTAACATTAAAACTTTACACCTAAATTATTAAATCTTACAGTTTATATCACAGTCCTAATGTTATTAATAAAAGCGTGTTAAATTTTGATGGTATAATTAAGAACATTTAGGTCCTCCTTTTCTTGCTATCTTCTCATTGTGTAAAAATTCTCTGGTTGTATACACAAATAAAGCGAAGTTACCTCGTTCTTTAGCCGCGGTAGGTTATTCACCATCCCTCTAAACAAAGGACTTAAGCTTTTATTCCCTTGTGAACACAAATCTTTACCGATAACTCTGTTATCGATTAATTTATGGAATTCTCGCAAAGTAATAGTGCATTGTCATCGGAGTTGTACATGTGTGCAAAATTTCAGTTCAATCGGACACCGGGAAGTGTATCAAATTTAACTTGCAAGATTTGATTACAGACACAGCCAAGTGAAAGTAAATAAAAGCTTATAAAAAAGTCAAAAAAATGAAATTTCGCAGGCTCGAAAATTATTTTTTTGGGTATGCGTAGTAGAACTTTTTTTCCTGAGCCCAAATCCTATCGAAAAATCGATAGCGTGATATCGGTTAATAAATCGACCCAGTCTAATATACATACTGCGTATGCATCTGTATAGGTAATTTCTTTGTATATGTATATGTACATATTCTGTATATGTGAATATAAATTAATGTTTATACAATTTGTGCAATGCTTGTATGCTGCCCTACCGCCGTACTCATTTGCCGATCACATTTGTTTTCACGCGAACTCTTGGAAACAGTGAATCAAAATAGCATGGAGGGGTCTGGGTCAACACATTCATTAGCACTTACATATATATTCTGACAACAGTTAACAAATCATTACTTATTGTACAGTTATATGTATGTATGTGAAAGTAAACAAGAAACCTTGCAACATTTTCAATGTCAATTTCTTTTAGCTTTTCATACACAGATCATACAAACATACATACATTTGTCTTCAGTTAATGTAGTGAAGGCAAATATCATTGCATACATTTAGGTGCTGCATAAAATTACGTATACGTCATGCCTTTTATTTCCCTAACAGGTTTTCTTAAACCCTATGTGCAATACCAAAATTTAAATGGTTGGTCTGTGTAAGATGCAGGCTATTATTTTTTGCAGGTTGGTATTGGAATGCTGATGGTGTGTTAATGGACTAATGGAGCCAACCCCATTTGGAACTGTCGTCCACCACTGGACCGCTTTCGCATAACTTCAGGATGGCGTTCCATATATATCACTTTTTAAGGGACTTCTGTTGCTCCTGCGTCCAGGTCCTGCTGTTTCGCACTTAGTGTGGTTTCTACGAACTTATTGATTTGTTGTCACTACTCTAAGCGTTTTTGTTGCAACATCTCTTATACTGTGCAAATATTTTTTTAGGCATCCGTGCCCGGAGAACAACGTAGTAATTTAGTACCTCGCCCAACCAACTAAATGTCGCAATCCCCATCCGCCTTCCAAACACAGCCAGCATCTTCCAAGCAGAGCTGCAAGGAATAGAGAGGGCCTGCATCTTCCTGCTGCAGAACCGGATAGACGGTGAGGTAGTCATATACTCCGACAGTCAAGCGGCGCTAAAAGCGATAGAATCACCGTACACATCCTCAAAAGCCGTCGACAACTGTAAGAGGGTGCTACGTGAAGCAGCTAACCAGGCAGCTATCACACAGCTGGGTACCCGGCCACAGGAACATTGACGGCAACGAAAAAGCGGATGAAATAGCAAAGGTGGGAGCATCGTTAGACATCACAGAAGCAGTCGCGGTGCATCGACCACTCACATCAATTAAAAGAGACATTCTCACCTATCTTAGGAAAAGAACAATCCGTGATTGGTACTCTACGGACACCTGTAGAACCACCAAACTAATCTGGCCAGAGTACAACCAGAAAAGAACCGATGATCTACTAAATAGGTCTAGGCAAGAAATACACAGAACCACGGCCACTATTACAGCGCACTGGCTGTTTGGCCCGCACGCGAGTAGAATGGGTATCCCCTACAATGAGAGTCGTAGGAGCTGTAGACAGGAGGGTGCCGAGGAATCGGTTACCCACTTCTCTTTCTGCCCTCGCGAACTTTCGGTCCCGAACTCTAGGCAACTATGTGTTTCCCGACTTTAGGGCGGTGTCAAACTGCCGCATCAAGGACATCAGTAAGTTTATAGTTTTAACCAAGGGGTCTGAGTAAAGCAACACGCACGGTACATCAGCCAACACAAAATTGGTTCCAGGAGAAAGTGCATCAAAATGGCGCCTAGAGCGCTACTTGGGCCCGGCTCCATAGCCGGGCAGCACAGCAACCAACCAACCAACCATGTACCTCGCCATAGGTTCTGGCGTTCCATTCTTCAATATGTGGTATGTTTCGCTGTTCATCTACCGCGTTGTTCATTTTCCTACAGTTCTCGCCAAAAACAACGTTTCTTCCCTGCTCTCTTTGCTAAAGACTTTCATGCTCTTTTGATCCGTCTGCTTTATCCTAACTTCTTTCCAGCGCTAATAGGTCGTTAAGGATTGTGCCGGTAATCACCAGTACGGCTGGTCCTGATAACAGTGCTATAAGCGGGGCTACTCTCAGAGCTGCTGTTCGCTGTACAGCTGTTAGAAGCATACATCGATTCTTCTTACCAAGTGTGTTTACCCACATTTCGGAGCCGTATAGTAATGTGGATAGGGTAATGCTCATCATCAGCCATCAGTCTGCTTAGCAACGATACCTGTTTAGATGCCTTCTAAGTCGCATTTTGAATTTTAGCCCAATATGTTCGTCGGAAGTCAACCTTCTTTGATGTTATATCATCGTAGAAGATTTCAAAGCTAACTTTTAGCGGTATATGCCTTTTCTAGTTTTAAAATTTTTTTGAAAACGGCTTCGTAATTGGTTTAAGTAATATGTATGTAATATTTTTTATAAACTCAATTCATTCAATTTTTTTTTATCGACGAAAAAATAAATACCATATAATGACCGAAATAATTTTTACTGCTAATTTTTTACTCGCAGATCTATGTGTTTCTTGAAGTAATTTTTATTGTCTTAATTTGTTATTTCTCTTACTCCCAACCCGCCGATATTGTGATATTATTCGTTTTTACTTTAGCGTCAATATTATGTGATTAGTCTAAAGTATTCAGATTTACAAACAATTTCAAATACAAATTTTCCATTCTTGCCTTTTCAACAAAGTTCAGTGCACCTTTGAAGAAGGTGTAGACTTAGGTACATACAATACCCAGTAGGAAAAAAGGATTCATTATATATTTCGTATAAGTCACATGAACACTGTTACAACAAATGATAAAAAGCTTCAGAGAATTTCAAGCTTTTTTGATTTATAAACGAAGTTATCAATACCGCTGTCCGATTTCATCATACTTTTTGTTACCTTTTATAAATGAGAACAACCGGACTAACGACTCGTACAGAAAATTCAACTCCCTTGGCATCAGGCTGACAGACCTCCTAGTGCCCTATCTGCCTTTCGATGGGTCTTTAATAAGAGCCACGATAGAGGTGGAAGGTTGGCGCAAAGGATCTCAAATGGCAGGCGATGCGATACACGTGTATACCAATGGTTCCAATGTAATGTAAGGAAATCCTACAAGCTGTCAGCTCACCATTGTGTTTTTTTTGGGTCCCTGGGCATCTGGGAATATATGGAATTGAAAAGGAGGATGAGCTAGCTAAACAAGGCGCATCGATCGAAGCTTGTATCGTAGTTGTTTTAATCAGAGAGAGAGAGAGAAGTAGCAAGTGGCATAGCTCCTAGAAATGTTCTAGTATTTGCAAAGAAACGGAGTGAATTTATAACAAACATACTTTCGGGTTTCTGATAGGGGTTTTCAGTTTGGTCATTCAGCAAACTTTTGGTAACACTGTGGATTCATTCAGTTATGTGACGTCTTCACGGACCAGCCAGTTCAACCTAACCTAATCATCAAGTTGATGTTTTCTAGTATTAATTTCTATGAAGTTTTCCTTTATTTATTGCTTTGTCACTGGGTACATTCACATTTAGGGCATACATACCAACTTACTTCGTTTGACAGTCGTATATTATTATTTTCATTCAAATTTGTTTCATGTTTGCATTTGCAAATTGAAATAGAAAAACTATTAATATTCATGTGTTGTTGACAGTGTTTCGACGAACGACATATTTTTCTGCGACACACAGTCTGATTGCGTGGAAAATTGAAAATGTCATTGGCTGTGTAATTAAATGAAAATTGGTGTATTGCCGCACTTTTGTGAAATACTAGAAAATACTAGAACGATAAAAATACATGAAATAATATGAAAAGTTATTAATAAGAAAATATCGTACTGTGCGTTTGGTATCTTTTTTTTTTTTAATTTGTTTTTAAATGTACTTTTCGGAAAAAATACAAACAAATTTTTAAAGATTCCTTTGTAATTTTTCAGTTTTTCGACATTTTTCGAATTTCGCTATTTTTTTTTTTTTCTCGTAAAAACTTCAATCCAATCTGCAATCATCCCCACTAATCCCGGAGTGGGCCGGTAATTTTTTTTTTTTTTTTTATTTAATTGAAAAAAAAAAAACTTTAAAAATTTTTTTGTATTTTTTCCGAAAAGTACATTTAAAAACAAATTAAAAAAAAAAAAAAGATCCCAAACGGTAAATTTTTGAAAAATTTATAGCATTTTGAAAAAAACACCGTTGTTTTTTTTAAATTCATAACTTTTTTTGAGCTGGATGAAAAAATTTGAAAAAATTCTGAAAAACGTCTTTCGTAAGCTAGAAAAAGAAGAAAAACTTTCAGCCAATTCTAAAGGGGTCAGGTTCAAAATTGGTCGAAATGGGATGGAATACCCCATATATTGATAGTCAGGCGCCCATTAGGGCAATAATCTCACGCAGAACTTCATCAAACAAGATTTGAAGAGACTCAGGGCATACTGTACATCTCTTTTGGTTTCCCGGCCATAATGGAATCTCGGAAGACTGAAGTTGCATATGATCAAACAAGCAGAAAAGGTGTCGATAGAAGCGCTGTACTGCAAATTTCTAAGATTATGCGCAAATCTTACGATATTACAATGTTACTCATATCTCTAAAGAGAGAATACTAAAGGCTCATGATGGGCGTACTAACTGAACACTGCCTTCTGGCGTCACATGCTTATAAATAAGGCCTGGTCAGTAAAAGCAGATGTAGATAAGAATTGCGGGCTATATGAAGAAACGGTTTAATACGTTCTGTGCTCGTGGTGCTCGAGATTAAGGCTAAAGCTTATAGCGACACCAGCGTTGTTAGTTCTCGAAGCAGCTTTTAAGCAAGATCCTAGAATACTTCTAGTATTTGCCAAGATGACAAAGTTATTAAAAAACATAAGTCTTGGTACCTAATGGAGTTTTTCCTGTATTACATAATGCAACGAATTTAGGGGAAATTCCGCTTATTTGAAACCTTCTGCTAACGTTCGAATCGCTAAACTGTTGAATAAATCACTCCAATATTCTGTATTGCAAAATAGTCTTTATTAGACTGCTTGGGGAGTAGGACAATTATACTTCACTTCGCAACTGATAGCGTGTTTAAATTAAACTGATTAGTCATTCCTTAGCTTGCGCATCTTTTATACTCTCTGTTGCCTTGTCCGCATATTTCCCCAAAGGTCTAGACGTTTCACCTTATATAAGCTATAAACATGTATATTTGTAGTTTATGCGTTTCTCATAGTCATATGCGTGTGTATGAATGAGCAACTACTTCGGCTGATGACCACATGTGTGTGTGTGAGAGATCTCTTCGTTGCTTTCTACATAAGTGTTGCTAGCTTTAATGTGTACATGGACATAAGATGAATTAGATTAGATTATAATAATTAATATTCGTCACAATAATTTAACCTTGAACTTCACTTATTAAAATGTGTTCTATGAATAAATACAAATTATTTTTTTTAGATTCCAATCACAAGTTGTGTACCAATGGTTGTAGCAAAAATGTGCAGTGAATGATTGCAACAAAACGGGATGCAATCATTTACTTTCAAATGATTGCAGATTGTAGTTTTTGTACAATCAGTGATTGTGATTATTATTCTGAAGTGATTATAGATGTAATTTATAAAATCGCAATAATATAATATGATTAAAAGATATTTAATGTGATTTCTATATTTTATTTATTTTGTGTTTGCAATCAAATTTTTCTCAGTGATAGTCGACAGCTATTTGGTAAAGTGTGAAATTTGCAAGAAATATTTTAATCACTTTATTCAAACTATGATCAATCAAATAGATAATTACTCAATTAATTACCTTTTGATGAATCAAAAATAGAATCAATCGATTAATTAGAAGTGTTGAGTAATCAATTAATCGTACAATCCTACATAGTATAAACTCACAGTTTAGCTATGGAATTGTCGAAGCAACTACTCTTCACTTTTCTAAGCACAACAAGAAACTTCCAACTTCTCAGACATTCGCTGCTTTCTCTCCGTGACTGCAGACATTGTACGTCGCCATAGTAACACTATTTTTACAATTGGCATTCTGAATATTTCGAAAACAATTTGATGTTAACAATAACATTGGCAGCGATTCCTTTCAGCTTTACAGCCGCATTATTTACACCTCCACCTCTGACGTTGTTGCCGCATCCGCTCTACTGAGCATACAATAAACAAATGTATACGAATCACGTCTCTCGCGGCTAGCAACCGAACACTTGATTCGTTGGTCATTTTCGAATTTATGGTATTTTGAAAATTTTTATTGTTAGTGGGAATCGAAAAGCGTCTGTGGCGGGCGTGTATTCATTATAAGCGTAGCGCCGATTGGATTGTAAAACAAAAACAAAATATAAAACTAAAAACTATATTTTCTTTTAGTAAATTAAAAAAAAAAAATTGGAAAATTAAAAACTCGTGCGGTTGCAATAACTTCGAGTTACGTTAATGAATTACAATAACGAGTGCAAAATGGAAAGCAAAAAAATTTCAAAAATTATGAGCGTAAAATATTTGTTGTTGGCTGCAACTTATCAGATTTTCATCAGCAACATTTAAATGTGAATGAATTGTGCTGTGTTTTGTAAAGTGCAATAAAAAATTTCTCTTTCACATTGCAATAAAAAGTAGAAATCTAAATTTGTTGCTACAAAATTTACACTTAAAATTATATTTGATTAAAAATTTTATTTTGTATAACTTTTTATTTAAAAAACGCGCAAATAAAATATAATATTTTAAATATTTTAAAAATATTTTTAATAAATTATAATATTTTAAATAATCAGATGTGCACAGTATTGACGCAAAAGCAGAACCAACCTACCAAATTCAAGAATAGCTAGCACACAAAAACAAAAATAGCATTCAAATTGAGTAGAGAAAAAAAAATTAAGTGCCGCCGTTGCGCTCTATGTAGAACAATTTTTGTTAGGAACTAAAGCCAAGAAGTGGCCGAACGGCCGAGCGAACATTATTGTCAATAGAAAATGCTCAGAAATGCAGCTATTTTTGTCAAAGCTTAAGCAAATATTTTTTTTTTTTGTTTTTACAAAATGAGATTAATGATTTATTATTATTTGTATAGCTTTGGCTGGTCTGTAAAAATAAGAAAATTGCAATAAGTGTGGCTATAGCATCGATAATCCTCTCGAAGGTTATATAAAATAATTCTATGAATTTATTTTTTGTTTGTATAAAATCGATTATTGCAAAGTTTTTAGATTTCTTTATTTTTCGAATGACATGTTTGATATACCAACAAATTTTTTATGTATCCAGCACTGTGTTTCGTGCAGACCTGTAAAGTACTGAGAACATACTTATACTAGTACCAAATAAGTACAAGTACTCAATTACTTCAAATCTAAGTACAAAGTATCAGTACTACGGTACTTGTACTTCGAATCCGAAAGTACAAGTAGATACACTTACGAAATACTTGCAAGTACACCAAAGTACTTTTTCTGATAAAATATGTCACTTTGATTCATAAATGGAAAATCAATATATGAGTAAAATTTATATTAGAAAGCCACAAGAAGTAAAACAACATATCAAATAAGTACAAATTGTACAACAGCTAACAATATTAAAGTAAACTACTTCGAAAGTACTTACAAGTACTTTACTTATACTTCAATAATTCAAGTACAAGTACCTCAAACCCGTTCAATACTTATCAAAGTACTTCGAAAGTACTTACAAGTACTTTACTTATACTTCAATAATTCAAGTACAAGTACCTCGACTTATACTTGTACTCATTTTTCGAAGTACTGGGGTACTGATACTTGTACTTGTACTGGTACTTTATCTTTACAGGTCTGCTTTCGTGTGCCTAGAAATATTTCAAAGGCCTCTCTTTTTAAACGGTTTCCGTTTTTTATCTATCTTTTCTAAAATTTGCCGTCTACTTTCCTTTCAAAATATTAAAATTGCAATTCTTAATATTGTAACGAATTTAGGGAAACTCCGCTTATTTTACACCTTCTGCAAACGTTCGAATCGCTAAATTGTCGAATAAATAACTCCAATATTCAGTAATGCAAAAAGGTCTTTATTAGATTACTTTGGGAGTGGTACAATTATACTTCACTGACAGCGTATTTAAATCAAACTGATTTCTGACTACTCCGCTTGCACTGCTTTTATACTCTCTGTTGCCTTGTCCGCATATTTCTCCAAATGTCTTGACGTTTCTCCTTCTAGAATCTCATATTTGGTTACCAGCTATCTGCGTGTGTATTGGTACTTTATAGCCTCTCGCATAGCCATATGCTGTGTATATGTGAGTACTACTTCGGCTGATGATTACATGTGTTTATGAGTATCTCTCCGTTGCCTTGTATGTATGTGTGTAGATGATGATTGATTTGTTTACGTACATACGAGTGGCTGCTTAGTATCGGCTTAGTGATGATAATATTCTTCACAATATTTAAGGTCAAATTTTATTTCAGCACACTATTTAAGGAAGTGCACCACATTGATAAATCTATAAAAACATTATAAACAAATGAGAATTAAATTTTTTTAAATTTTAATTTCGGCTCGGCTGTCAATGTAAAAGTTAACGCGGCTGCAGCTTAGCTATTTTCCCTCGGGTGCTTATACTGCTATAGTCACATCTACTACTTCCGTCTGAAAAACACTGCAGTGATCTGGCAGGTTATAGGATCCGTTTGTTTCCGGATCAGCACACATACCCTACTCCTTCCATGACTTTGGAACCTTCGATGTACACGTGTATCACTTCGTCCGCCATTTAGGACCCCTTGCGCCAACCATTCATGTCTATTGTGGCTCTAAGGGCCCCTTTGAAGCGCAGATACGGATTCAGGTACTCTGTTCGCCCTGTAATTGATGGCGCTGCACTTCTATGCCCGTATAGTCTGCGCTTAAGCTGCCCGAGGCATTTAGTCTCGTTGCAGTTGTTAACGTTGCCACCAGGTCTACAAGTGGAATGGGCATAATGGCATACAGTGCAGACATCGCGGTTGTTTTTAGGGCTCCCGTAATGCTAAGCATTGATAGCCTGCATTTAATTGTTTTAAGTAGTTTCTTTTTTGTGTGGCTGTCCACCAAACAGAGAATCGATAGTATAGGATAGTTTTTACAATCGGTCTAAGTATTCAATGAGAGAGTGCGATATACCCCACGTACACCCCAGCATTCTTTTGCATGCAAAAAGTGCTGCCGAAGCATGCCTCACTCCTCCACTTCCACGTTGAGCTTGCACGATAATTTACGGTCTATAATGATTTCTAGATATTTTTACCAGGTTTATCCCGCGTTTTTCGCATTAGCGCTCAATCCGACATCAATCAGGTTCCCAGGTATGTACATCCCGAAGCGCCCGAGCCATCGAAAAACTGATTGTTGGAAGGCGCTTTCCCCTTAAGCCAAGCGCTACGTCATCTGTGCACACCATAAGTTTGACGGATTCCACATCGAACCGCCTGAGCAGTTGGTTGATGACCAGCGTCTACAGCAGATGTGATAATACCCTACACTGCTGCGTGCCCCTGTACACCGATTCTGTGGACTCATACAGCCCCCACTGCGAAGTAACTTTCCTGCAATTAAGCATGGAGCAGATCTAGTTAGGACTAGATATACTTCAATGTACTTAAGACCCTCCCTGATCGCCTGTTTAGAGACATAGTTAAAAGCCCCGGCAATGTTTAAGTAGACTCCTAAAACGTATTATATTCCAAGGCATTCTTTTTGTTTATAACCACCATAGCGCCGTGTCTACCGACTTGCTTTTCGTGTACGCATGTTGTTCTTTGGAGAACAGTTTTTCATCCTTGTTAGAATTAATATGCAAATCTATCAGTCACTGTTAAGCTAATCGGTCTGAATTTTGTTATTCCACATGAAGAATGCAAAAAGGAATAATTAGTCCGGACTAACAAAAAGGAATAATGACTGACTAAAAAAATCATTCATTATTCAAAAAAATAAAAAATAAATAAAAGCTGCAATCCAAAATTGTTAGTCCAGGAATGGGAATGCAGGGCTTCATTCCGGTGTTAATTCCTTAACAACTCTGCACATGGCTTGCGCCTCAAATTTTGTATTCTTTGGAGATTTCAAAGGGCAGTTTAGTCTAATTCGTATGCAATACTGTGCACATCAATTTTTTTTTTATTTATATTTACAAACAATGACTAATCAATTAAACAATTTATGATTCAATGGGATTTAAAATTTCGCAAATTCATTTGAGAGTATAAGAAAATTGCCTAATGGCAAAGCATTTCGTTCTACTCTATGTTCGAAATTCAAATAAGCTCACTAAATGAGTTTTTTTTTCGCACATAGAATTTAAGAAAAATGCAATAACATACTCTTCCATTAAAACATTGCCAATCGTTAAGCACTAATTTCCTATAGACAAACAAAAAACATTCCTTAGTGAAATAACAACAAATACAAATTAAATAAAATCGCTATGGCCACAACATTCTTAAATCGGTTTCATAGAGAAAAAAGTGAACGAAAAGTTTTGGTGGCATCTGAAAAAAATAATAACAATAGCGGAAGAGCAAAGAGAAAAGACATAGAAAATGATGCGGGTGATGAAGGCGACGGCGAAGGAAATCTTACAGATGCACTAAATACGGGAGAGATAGCGTTTTCGAAATCGAAATCAGCTGCTACTTTAACCGGTGGCAGCACCACCACAGGCACGATCAGTTTAAAGACTGCGTCAGCAACATCATTAGCATTAACTTCGGCTACGTCGGCTGCCACCACAAACACGAACATTAAAACAACAAATGCGCCGCTAACTGCGACAGCGACGGATACCACGAATCAGCAACAACAACAACAACAAGAAACGCAACCACGTCAACAACGGCGATACATGCGCAGCGCAACAGCGGCGAGCGTAACGCAACTTTTGTCTGAAAGTTGCAACAGTTTGTTGCAAAGATTTCGTCGAAATCCGAGCGAGAGACCCGATAAACGTGAGAATCAGCTGCAAAAGAAGAATCGGTAATAAATTAGAGAAATGCAAGCACAAAAATTATATTATAAAAATAAAAGGCAAAAACGACATCGCCAATGTACGAGCGTTGGGTGAGCGCCGCGCCGCGCTCATGCGGTGAGGGCGGCAGCGGGTTGATCGGCGGCGGCGTTGTACTCGTCAGTAGCACATCGCTGATTTTTTGTCGTAATCAACTTTGAGTAGTGCGTGTAACGGACGTGTGCGGGATGCGTGAACGAACGCAATGAAGGAGTAGTGTAGCGCGTGTCGTTGTTTTGACATATTTTGGTTTTGTGCTGTGAGATATTACCAAAGTGTTATGTAAATGCAAAATTTTCAAGCATATTTTAGTGAAATTTTTATTTATGGTCAAAAAAATGTTTTGTTGTTCTGGAAATAACAAAAAAACTAAGACAAAAACATGTTCAGCCGTCATCGCCGTCCAGCGGCATTTTCAAGAATGCCATTGTTATAAATTATTTTTAAAATTTTTCATTTTTATATATTTGTTTTTATTTTTTATTTTTTGATGTGCAAAAGCGTAAAGCGTTAAGATCATAAAATTTGAGTGATTATGATTTGCTTGTGTTTCTCATTTTAGCTGAAATAAGTTGCGTATACGACACGTGCATTCAAAACAAGCTACAGCCGATCACAGTTTTGATCGTCATTCTGTGGAAAGGAAATTATCAAATTATAGTATAATAATTTTATTATTATTACCAATTAGCTTGCTTATTTTAAATTTAATTGCAAAAATGGTTAATTACGCTTTCAAAATTTCAAGATTTTAGTTTTGCATCACACAACAGCAAAGTGATTTTTTTAAAAATAGACAACTCTTCGCCGCGGTCTCCACTTATACGCATTCTCTCTCCACTGCACATATATTTTCACACTCTCTGTATTGTTTTCACTCTCATTGAAATATTAAAAACATGTTTTTTTTTTTGTTGTGTTAGTAAAAGCTTTCAAAGGAAACTGTCGAACGCCCACTAAATTATTTACTTTGTGCGGATTTCTCTGTCTGAGTATGTAAGCAATGCATTCTTAACTATCTTTGTAATAAGTATTTACATACTTTTGTTTACCTTTACATACATATATTTATATATGAATTTAATGATACTGCATATTTGCATTTTTTTAAATTTATTTTTGTTCTGGTTCAAGAACACAATAATTGCACCACGTATTAAAGACTTCCTCATCCTGTCATTTTTTGTACACAATGACACCTATCAGCGCTGACGTATGCGGAATTAATTAATTTACTTATTGCTTATTTTATTGCCGTCGCATTTGTTTTAAAAGCGACGCTGAATAAATTATTCTTTGTTTCTGTAGGATTCCATTGTGTCACGGCCTTTCATTAGAGGCGACTAAAATCCACAGACCTGGAAAGTCCGACGTGGTCATATTCAATCGTTCCCAAAATTGTGGTGCTAATACCTCAATGGCAATTTCTCGAACGAACATATCTTTGATAATACTGTAACGAATTTATGGAAATTCCGCTTATTCCAAACATTCTGCTAACGTTCGAATCGCTAAACTGTTCAATGTTCAAATGACTCCAATATTCTGTATTGCCAAATGGTCTTTCTTCGCCTACTTTGGGAGTAGTACAATTATACTTCACTTCGCAACTGATGGCGTGTTTAAAGCAAACTGATTAGTCATGCCTCAGCTTGCGCTGCTTTTATACTCTCGGTTTCCTCGTTCACGCATTTCTGCTAAGGTCTAGTAATTTCGTGAACTTCATGCTTGGTTACCAGCCATATACATGTATATTTGTAGTTTGTAGCCATATGCGTGTGTATATGTGAGTACTACTTCCGGCTGATAATTACATGTGTGTGTGAATATCTCTCCGTTGCCTTGTATGTATGTGCGTAAATGATGATTGATTTGTTTACGTACATACGAGTGGCTGTTTAGTATCAGTTTAGTGCTCCTAGTATCACTTAGTGATGCTAATATTCTTCACAATACTCTCTTCGCTATCGTTTCCGCACCTTATACTTCAAGGCATACCATCCTTCCACCTTCCCAACCTTATGTTGATGACTCTTTTTGTATAGGGACTTCCACCAGACTAAAGCTTTTTACGATAAGATAAGTGGTCCAAAAGGAAAATGGTTTAAAATCAGCATAGAATCGTCATCTGGCCTTCTCGACTAGGGACTTTGCGCATTTTTGATGTCTCTCAGAATTTATATGGTGCAGAGGTTAAGGTGTAAGTTCTTGTGTTGTGCTTGCTTATGTAGCTGTCTTTTGTCTTAAAAAATTTCTCGTATCGCTTCCGTTCCGATATGTTATGCAGTGGCCATTGGAATTTGTTATGCTTCGGCAACAACATCCAAAAAATATTTCTTCAAACTCCTCACGTTGATCTACAACATCATTCCCCAGTCACTATCCAACTCTTGAGAAATTTGCAATTCTCAATTTGATATTAATTTGATATCCAAAATTACTCATACCTTTGAGTTCAAGTCATTGAGACACATTTAGTTCTCAAATTGATATCCAACACCATTCGCAAGCTACTCTCCAACCTTTGAGAACCTAATAGTTCTTAAGTTTATATCCAATATTACTCTTCGATTACTCTCTAACCTTTGAGAAATTCATAGTTCCCAAGTTGATATCCAACATCATTCTCCAATTATTCTCCAACCTTGAGGAAATTTATTATTCTCCGGTTGATATCCAACACTATTCTCAGATTATTCTCCAAGCTTTTGGAAATTTATAGTTCCAAAATTGATATCCAACATTATTGTCAAGCCTTTGAGAAATTTACAGTTCTCAAGTTCATAGTTCTCAAGTTGTTATCTTACTTCATTCTCCAACCCTTGAGAAAGTTGTAGCTCTGAAGTTGTTAACCAACATCATTCTCCAATTATTCTCCAACCTTTGAAAAACTTTTATATTTTAACAATTTTTGTTGTTATATCGGCCTACTGATTTTAAGATCGCGGGTTCGAATCGAGCTCAAGGCCTAACAATAATTTTTTATCATTATTATTGTTATGATACATTTTTTCTTAATTGAAAAAATTTTTAATTAGAATAGAGCTCGATTCGAACCCGCGATCTTAAAATCAGTAGGCCGATATAACAACAAAAATTGTTAATACATCCCAGAGCACGGGGAAAAAAGTGTCAATAAAATATGACACTATGGCAGCATTGCCAACAAACAAGTCCAATTTTCACAGCCATTCTGCAACAGATGTAGCAGTGTTGTGAATATCAATTGGCACGAAACAGAATAGAAGTAGGATTAATGAAGACAAACAAAAAACCGCTGTGATGGCTGAATGGTTATAGCAGCGGCGCCTAAACGTTGCCGATGAAGGAATTTAGCAGTTCCCGAAATGGATCTATACAACGAGCTTTGGCAGTTGTCTAAAATTTTTTCTTTCTTCTATTCTAATTTAAAAATTTTTTCAATTAAGAAAAATTTTTTCATAACAATAATAATGATAAAAAATTATTGTTAGGCCCTGAGCTCGATTCGAACCCGCGATCTTTTATATTTTAAATTAAATCCAATCAGTATTCAGTTATTCTTCTTTCTCTGAGACATTTTTAGTTCTCAAATTATTCTCTTACCATTGGGAAATTTATGGTGCTCAAGTTGATATCGAATATAATTCAGTAATTATACTCCAACCCTCTTGCTGAGAAGGCTATAACTCACAGGTTTCGATTGTGCTTGATTTATTTTGTAGCAAATATCACCTTTTGTTTCAGTACCGTAAATTAAAAAGAGCACGTGATTAAATGATAAATTTAGTGAAAGTTACAAAAATAACCATAGACACAAAGTGCACTCAAACACACCCGCTCTACGTGTTTTGTCGATGTTTTTATACCCAGCTGTACTTGTACACTCTTTAACTTTGGTTGGATAACGGTTGGTTGTACAGGTATAACGGGATCGAGATAGATATAGACTTGCATATATCAAAATCATCAGTATCAAAAAAAAATTTGATTGAGCCATGTCCGTCCGATCCATCTGTCCGTTAACACGATAACTTGAGTAAATACTGAGATATCTTCACCAAATTTGGTACACGAGCTTATCTGGACCCAGAATAGATTGGTATTGAAAATGAGGATAACCACGCCCGTTTTTTATATACATAACATTTTGAAAAACACAAAAAACCTGATTATTTAGTTTAATAATACACCTAGAATATTGAAATTTGACGTGTGGACTGATATTGAAATTCTTGCTAAAATTTGTAAAAAAATTTAAAATGGGCGTGGCACCGCCCACTTGTGATAAAATCAATTTTACAAATATTATTAATCATAAATCAAAAATCGTTAAACCCATCGTAACAAAATTCGGCAGAGAGGTTGCCCTTACTATAAGGAATGCTTTGAAGAAAAATCAACGAAATCGGTTAAGGACCACACCTACTTTTATATAAAAGATTTTTTAAAGGGTCGTGGACGAATAAAATAAGCTATATCTTTGCAAAAAAGAGCTTTGTAACAATGGTATTTGATTTCCCAAGTGGATTTATAACAATAAATAGGAAAACGTTCAAATTTAAAAAAATGGGCGTGGCACCGCCTCTTTTATGACTAAGCAATTTTCTATGTTTCGGGAGCCATAACTCCAAGAATAATTAACGGATCGTAATAAAATTGGATACACAAATAGTACAAAATATTTCTAGTAAAAATGGACGGGATCGGTTAAAGACCACGGCAACTTAGATATAAAACAAGTTTGAAAAGGTCGTAGGCTAGAATAATAAGCTATAACTTAGCAAAAAATAGTTTTGAATCAATGATATTTCACTTATCAAGTTTTATTATAAGAGGAAATGGGGAGAAATGTTTTTTTATAAACGGGCTGTGCCACGTGTTATGTAGAAAAGTAATTTATCTGAAATGAAATGTACAATTGAAGCTCACGCTGAGTATATAATGTTCGGTTACACCCGAACTTAGACACCTTTACTTGTTTCTTTTTCTTTTTTTATTCCTTTATATTATTTTATTAAATTTTCCTCCACAAAACAGCTGCATATAATGTTGGAAGACACGATTTTCACACAATATTTTTCTTTATGACTTTTCGCGTCCACTTTTTTTTTGTAATTATATACAAACTCTACACACACATATATACATATATATAGATATAGACTGCGGATCGAGAAAAATGTGCTTGAAAATTTTCATTTCTATGCCTTTGGTTCAGTTAATATTTGCGCTTACGGCGCGATGTATTTAAATATTCGCCGTCTAGCCAAACGATAGCGATTGATCGTGACGTTCGAAAACGATTAAAAAATTATATTCTAAAACGAGTGTATTTTTAAAATTTTACAAATAAATTTTTAAATATGCCCACTACATATTGTACAAAGCATTTATAGTGAAATTGTTGTTGTGTTTTCGCATTTCAAATAAAAGTGTGTGTAAATCTGAAATGTATTAATAATAATTAATGAAATGTCTATAAATTATATGAATTTTAAAATAAATTTTATTACCTTCACCTAAATATATATAATATATTAGTAAAATATTGAAAAATATAAAAAATTCGCACCAATGTCGCCGAGCGAGCAATTCAAAAATAAATTTACATCGTGTTTGGGATATTCGTGAATACGGTTCGATAGTGTGAACGCTAGACTCAAGGGGGGAAAAACTGCGGCGGTGTCGTTTTCTGTGATGCTTAAATAAAAAGACTGTTTCAAAATATTTTACAAAATTGAAAAAATTCTTAACTAAAATTACAAATTTTCAACTATTATAGTGATATCAAAAGTCCTGTAAACGACAACGACAAACGTGAATCCACGCCTACAAACTCCACAGATAATAATAATTCAAAGTCGCTAAAAGATCTAGAGCGCGTTCAAAAGCCTAAAGATAAATCAGTGGAGAATTCTACGAATAACAATAAAAACTCGATGAGTGATCGACATAGACGTTATTATGGTGGTGGTGGCGTGGGCGGTGGTAGTGGCCTTTATGGCGGCGCAGGCCCTAGCACGGGACGCTATCAGAAGAGCTCAACCACTGCATCTGCGCTCGATCGTTTACGCTCAAATTTAAGCCCAGTTACTTCCTATTATAAACCGCTAATGCGCACGTTTGGCAGACGCGGCGATGATGATGTTAGTATTGTAACAGAAATGTGGAAGGGGATTGTATTTTGAATATGGCACATAATTTCGAAAGTGTTATATTTGCCGAAAATGTTCGTAAATATATATGAAAAACGTCAACAATAATTGCTCTCAAAATTATCTAAATATAGCTGATACACAATAAAGATCAATGTTTATATCAGATTTTAAGTTTAATCCAAATGAATCATTTAAATTGGAAATAATTTTTCGCTTTGAATTGGTTTCCTCAATCAAGCAAAGTTATGTTCGTGAAAACGAAGATACTTTTAGTGAGAGGATTAAAAAAAGTTCCAGGTTATGCAAGTTTCCATGTCTTCTAGGCGGATGTTTATGTCTTAGCGAGAACAGCTATGATGCTCAAGCCTTTGAAATTTTGCTACCCCGCGCTTCTATCTAAGCTTTTTATTACTTGATGGATCATATGCAACTCCTGTCTTCTTTTGATTTCTCCCAAGCGGATTGGAACGTCTACTGTCAATTCATCGAGTGTAACACCCTCCTTTTCATAAATAGGCCTAACCTACCACTTGAACCCCTTATACAATTCCCATTAAAACCTCTACCAACATGGATCCACATTTTGGCCGATAAGTCCGCAACCGATCTAAATACTTACAAGAAAAGTCTACATATTTGAATCCTCGGCACTAGGTATCGTTGGATACCAAGTCTTAAACAATCTCCGTCCCAATTTACAAGTATGTGTCGCCAGAAGGCAACGCCTTGCCGGAACGTCTATCATCAGCCTCAACTCTTCTCTCTTTAGTCTAATATACTTGATACTTGCACATGACATCCACGTATTTAATGCTGATTGATTCTAAGCAATTCATGTAAAAATTTTGTTTCTCTCAAACGGATTGAAAAGCTTTCCGTACACAAGTTTTTGTAAAATACATTGAAATTCAATTGTGATTTTGGCGACCTCTTAATTAATTACTTATTTTGTTTAAAGCTGGCTTCAGGTCAAATTGAGTAAAACACAATATGCTTAAGTTTTACTACCAATATATTTCGGCTACTCTTCCGGTAACCGTCTTTTATTTACGCCCTGAAGACGGTTACCGGAAGAGTAGCTGAAATATATTGGTAGTAAAACTTAAGCATATTGTGTTTTACTCAATTTGACCTGAAGCCAGCTTTAAACAAAATAAACAATGAAATTCCTTCAAGAATAGCCTCAAAGAGTACGATTGGCGTTTTTCACACTTCACCTGCGATATTGAATATGTTACATGTCGTAGCTTAGTGGATAGCGCCTTCGATTGCGATACAAAGACATTAAAGAGCATAATGCAATGCTGAACAAACAGTTTTTGCTAAATTCACAAACCGGGACACTAGCAAACAACTGCTTGATCTAGCCCCTCTTCCGTAAGCACCATGATCCGACACCTGCCTACGAAGCCGTTTGATTCAAATAAGCAGTAGGAGACCTAATCCTTTTTCCAAATGAAGAATGACATTTAATTCTTCATGAGGTGCGCCATAACCAGACGTCTTTACACCAGACGTCTTTACACCAGACGTCGGCAAATTGAAAATGCAGATGTGTTAGTGAGAGCGCGATGATCTCGCACATCACTTGATGCATCGTTTTGCGTAGCAAGCAATAAGACAAGATCGTTTGTTATTGTCTTTTTAATGCGTACAATGGCAAGCAAAAAATTTATACATTAAAATACATACATTGCATTTGGGCAAGAAAATCTGCCTTTGTATACTTCCTTCAGTTTAGAGTAGTAAGCTGTTAAATTATCATGCTTGGGAAAATACATGGTTTGGATCCGGATAGGGAGCGCTTGTGTGTCGATAGAGGTATTGGGCTGCTATATATATAAGAATTGACAGAAGAAGAGAGGGAAAATAATGCGGGTAGAGGAATAATGTGGGTGCGAAATAGAGGAGAAAGAAGATTATGAACGAGATAGATGGTAACAAGGAATAGCAAAAGTGGTAGAGGTAGAGTAGAAGAAAGGGAAAAAGAATTCCTTCTCTCAAGAGTAACTTTTGCTAGCACGATTTTGTAATTGATTTGCAGCATTAGCAACTTTCGTGGTATTGGCCCACCCTGTATACAACATAAGAGTGCTATAATGTGCATTATGTCGGCTAAAAATTTATGTTTAGTCTTTAGCACACTTTTAAAAACACTTTCTCCCCTTCGCTTAATTGAAAACAAAAATATTCCCTGCATACATATGTGTTCTGTCGTACTTTTCCCATATATTTGGCTCTTTACGTTGCGACCGCGTATGTACCTTTCTATCATTTTCTTTTACCTATATTTTTACAAATACATTCAAAACATAGCCGCTGATTTATTTTGGTTATACCAATGGATTCACCACTTTTATGTTTTTTTTTTTTTTTATTAATTTATTTATCATACATGAGTGTGCGACAGGTATACGTATATCTATTTTGAAGGTCGATTTGTGAACATTATTTTGGTCACTGGTGTTTTTGAAAATTTTATAATACAAAGCATATGAGATGCGAATTTTTATACTCAGCTGAGCAGAGCTCACAGAGTATATAAATTTTGTTCGCATAACGGTACCCCGTAACGACATAAACTAATGGAGATAGATATAGACTTCTATATATCAAAATGATCTGGGCGAAAAAAGAAATTCATTTAGCCATGTCCGTCCGTCCGTCTGTCCGTAAACACGATAACTTGAGTAAATTTTGAGGTATCTTAATGAAATTTGGTATGTGAGTTCCTGGGCACTCATCTCAGACCGCTATTTAAAATGAACGAAATCGGACTATAACCATGCCCACTTTTTCGATATCGAAAATTTCGAAAACCTCAAAAAGTGCGATAATTCATTACCAAAGATGGATAAAGCGATGAAACTTGGTAGGTGGGTTGACGTTATGACGCAGAATAGAAAATTAGTAAAATTTTTTACAATGGGCGTGGCGCCGCCCACTTTTAAAAGAAGGTAATTAAGAGTTTTGCATGCTGTAACTTGGCAGTGGTTGAATATATGATGAAATTTGGCAGGAACGTTACTTCTATTACTATATGTTATATGTAAATAAAAATTAGCAAAATCGAATGATGAACACGCCCACTTAAAAAAAAAATGTAAAAGTCAAATTTAAACAAAAAATTGAATATCTTTAGAGTATATAAGTAAATTATGTCAACATTCAACTCCAGTAATGATATGGTGCAACAAAATATAAAACTAAAAGAAAATTTCAAAATGGGCGTGGCTCCGCCCTTTTTCATTTAATTCGTCTAGAATACTTTTAATGCCATAAATCGAACAAAAATTTACCAATCCTTGTGAAATTTGGTAATGGCATAGCTTCTATGCCGGTAACTGTTTTCTGTGAAAATGGGCGAAATCGGTTGAAGCCACGCCAAGTTTTTATACACAGTCGACCGTCTGTCCTTCCTCTTGGCCGTTAACACGATAACTTGAGCAAAAATCGATATATCTCTACTAAACTTAGTTCGCGTACTTATCTGAACTCACTTTATCTTGGTATTAAAAATGGGCGAAATCCGACTATGAACTTTTTCGATATCGAAAATTTCGAAAAATGAAAAAATGCCATAATTCTATACCAAATACGAAAAAAGGGATGAAACATGGTGATTGGATTGGTTTTTTGACGCAAAATGTAACTTTGGAAAAAAAAAACTTTGTAAAATGGGTATGACACGTACCATATTAGGCAGAAGGAAATCAAAAAGTTCTGCAGGGCGAAATAAAAAGCCCTTGGAATCAGGGCAGGAATACTGTTCGTGGTATTACATATATAAATAAAGTATCGGTAGCCGACAGATGACGTTCTGGGTCACCCTGGTCCACATTTTGTTCGATATCTCGAAAACGCTCTCACATATACAACTAAGGGCCACTACCTTTTAAAACCCTCAATACCTTTAATTTGATACCCATATCGTACAAACAAATTATAGAGTCACCCCTGGTCCACCTTTATGGCGATATCTCGAAAAGGCGCCCACCTATAGAACTAAGGCCTACTCCCTTTTAAAATACTTATGAACATCTTTTATTTGATACTCATATCGTACAAACACATTCTAAAGTCACCCCTGGTCCACCTTTAAGGCGATATCTCGAAAAGGCGTCGACCGATAGAAAAAAGGATCACTTCCTTTTAAAATACTTATTACCACCTTTCATTTGATACCCATATCGTACAAACACATTCTAGAGTCACCCTTGGTCCACCTTTATGGCGATATCTGGAAAAAGCGTCCACCTATAGAACTAAGGCCCACTGCCTTCTAAAATACTCTTTAATACCTTCCATTTGATACCCATGTCATATAAACACATTCCAGGGTTACCGTAGGTTCATTTTGCTAAATGGTGATTTAGCCTTCCTTACTTGTTTCAATTACTTTTGTTCACAAATCTTTTATGATCCATGTTTATGAGTTAACCAATGGTGTGGTAATGTGTGAAAACTGGGCAAAGCACCGGTAAATATAGTAGATTGAAAACAACTGCATTTATTTGAATTCAATAATTACAAAACATTATTTTTAAAATGGAAAATGTCAAATCGCTTACTGATCGTGCCGTTTTAAATACCACGGAACCAATTTTCAAAATACAATTCCCAAATTTCGATACTTTTCGGCTCTTGTAAGTCGTTAAATTTTCCAACTACCGTTCTATTTTTGTGTATGCAGAGAAAAGACACGGATAAAGACAAAACTCCCACCGCTACTGGTACGGGTACAGGCAAACTTTCGGTCATATCACGCTTCGAAAATAAATATTCGGATATATTGGATCGTCGAGTTCGACCGCATGTAGATGATCGTGATAAAACTCTGGAGCCTGACGAAAATCGCAATCCACTATCCAAATCAGCTACCACACATCAGCTGCTAGACGTTACACGTCCAAAACTGTCCTCGAGTTCCTTCAATGCCACCGATCGTAAAGAGCGTACACCCTACCGTTTGGGTAGGAATAAAACAAGTCGGTATTTAGGTGATTCCAACGATAGCGGCTATTTAACAAGCACCAATGGTAGTCGTGGTGCAGAACATGTACTCCTTGACAACAATTACCCACTCGACTACAGCGCCAATAGATATCGTAGAAATTACGAAGCACCGCGGCATCATTTGGATAATTATGAGGCTTTGCAGGCAGGCGGCGCGATGGGTTATGAACCCGGTTCAAGTCGATATGTACACGGACGTGGCCCCGAATATACGGCGGGCTATAATGCGCGCAGCTATAGAAGTCGTGATGTTTACGATGATTATGATCCCAATATCGCTGGGGGTGGTAGTGGGGCAGGCGCACCCAGACAACGTGGTTACGGACGCAATAAAACCTCTGAAAACCTTCTAGCATCTACAATTGCTAATGCGCCGAGCGCGTCAACCTCCTCCGCCTACCGTCCAGCAGAAGACTTTGTGCCAAATTCGCGTAGTCGTTTTGCACATCGACGCCGTGATAATGCAGCACAGCGTGCACCACCGCGCAGAGAAGAATTTACAGCTGAGGATCTCGAAATCTTAAGCGATGATCGGTCGTCAGCCGACAATGCGGCAATACTGTTGCTGCTTAAAGAAGATAGTCAATATTTGGAAGCACGTAAATTTGAAGAACGTGTGCGTAGACGTAAGGAACTAAAAGAGCGCGTTGAACGTTATGCACAAGAAGACGCCGCTGCGGCAGAAGCCGATAAAGTGCAGGCAGAAAAGAAGAAAGCTAAGCAAGCTGAAAAAGATGCGTTGAAGGCGCAAAAGGAAGATGCTAATGTGTATGCAGAAACAGCAACAGCGCAGGAGACGACAACCAAATCAAAAAAAGTAGTTAACGCTACTTCAGATAGTGATAATTCCTCAGAGAGTAGCTCTGATGAGTCCGATAGCAGTAGTCAGGAAAGCAAAATCATAAACACACAATCTAGTACTTCCACAACAACTACACCACCAATAACTAAAGACAAACAAGCTGATACGAAAACAAATACAGCCAATATAACAACAAAAACACAAGCGAAAACAGCCGCGACAACAAGTTCTTTCTCCACTGCTGCTATTTCAACCTCTGGTTTAAGCGCTTTACACGCTGATCGTAATAATAATGATCTCGCCAAGTACAAACCAAGCGCTACGGGTACCAGCTTGAAAGCTAACGGTCTCATGCATTCGTCCAGTTCGGGCGCTTTAGCTTTTGGTGGCATAAGTGAACGGCTTGCTGCTGGACGCTCACAACGCTATCAACCCGCTGCTGGGTCGTCGCGCACTGCAGCCCTATTGGGTGATTCCTCCAATTATGGTGTAGGCACGTCAGCAGTTGATAGCGGCAGCAGTAGCAGCAATCGTAATCAACAACATACGAATCTTTACGGTGATTCATATAAATCGTTATATCTTTACGATCCATATTATCCATATGGTAGTGCTGTTAGTCGTCGTCCAGCTGCTGCTGGCCTATCATCGACTGCGTCTGTATATCAACGCCAACAAATGCATGCGTACCAGCAGCAGCAACAACAACATTTACATCACCAACATATGTTGACGAGGAGTGCCACAAGTGCGGCACTCTTTCAGAGATCGCGTAAAACTTTAGCATCCTTTGTAAGCGAATCGATTTGCTAAACGATTTCTATTATTTTTTTTTTTTTTTTGTAATTCTGTGACATTGAAAGAAATTGCTTGCTTTGCTGCTGCTGCATTCTGCTTCCCGCTGTGAATGGCTTGATTTGCTTGGTCCTGCCTGATAATGCATAGGTGTGTGTTGTTAGCAAAAGAAAACAATTGTGTAAGTTTTAACCAAAAACCGAAAGCTTTGATGCCTACAACGAAAAGACGAGTAGACTTGCTCAAGCTTTGGATATAGAATATATTCTGATATCTAAGTCAGTTCTTAAATAATGCATTTAGCTTTAGTGACAGTTGATTGGGGGATACAATGATTTCGTTATTGTATTCAGCTATATCTTAAAGAGTTTAATGGAATAGCATACTAGACTTCCACCTGCAAACCCTCTTGCTTGGCGCTCTGCGGGTGTTCTCAAAGCTGCGTCTTAAGGCATCGTTTCCAGAGCCTAAAATGCATTTTGGCTGTCTAAATCTTGATCACTTGTTTAGATGTAAGATTTTATGGGAAGTACTTTAATATTCCGAAACGAAATGCACCTATACCATAGGATCAACTTACGTAAATTTTTTTTTTTTATTTATTTGTCGACAATGGTTAGAACAATTTCAGTGCAATAATTGACTTTAAATCTATAAACATTTACTTCTATCTCTGAAATTAATCCTGAATTGATCCTTCCATTTCAAAACAAATTACTTGTGATGGCCTGCAGCACTCCAACTCGTGGTCTTATGTTAAAAATGACTTCCGAAACAAATTGACGCTATCTACATGCTTTGTTTTGACGCTTAAATCCAAATAAGGTTGAAGCGATAAACGAAATAACAAATAAAAACAACCGAATTAAGTCTTAAAAAATAATACATATTTAAAATCCACATTATACTTTATTTATGATACTTTTTTTTCATATATCCAACTGTGTCTCAGAAGAATTAGTTCGACTAGTTTGTTGATCACTTTATAATCTATTTATAACTCCACTTAAATTACAATTTTTCTTACTTTGTGGACATTCAAATATACAAAATTATTAGTGGGCTGCGCTATAATTTTATTGCTCAAAATTTTGATTAGTTACCTTTCAAATACGCAATTAATCGTTTAATTGTATTTTTTGGTTACTGAAACAAAAAGTGTTCTCAAGTTTTTGATAAATCAAAAAGCTGAGCTTGAGTAAAGTAATCAACCATATTTTCTGCAGCTCCCATACTTTACCTACTTCAATCAGCTTGAGCAAAATTAATATTTTTTCATAAACCTTTTTCAATAATTCAAGTGACGTTTAATTTTTATTAGTAACCAAGTAATTGATTAATTGAACAATTGATTACTCAATATATTTGATCAATGGAATAAACGCACAGACCTAAAAATTATACAATCCTCAACTTATTTAAATTTCTTTAAAATTTTACTTTTTAATTTAAAAAGTCCCATCAATTTATTAAAATTAATTGGAGGTAATAATTCTCGCAGTATATTCAAAAGTTGGTAAAATTCCTGCCTGCTGCTACTGCTTTTTTATATTTGCATGAAACCCTTATTAACCATTAACAATATATGGCTCATACCTACTTGCCATATTCCTGCCAGTAACAAATTTTTATTTATTTCTTCTGTTAGATTAGTTAATTCAGGGCTTGTGCCGTATGCGTCAAATTGCAATAAAAAGTTCCTTTCTTGGAAATAAAGTCAAATAATAACTTCCCGCTCAGAGCTGTAAAATATTGCTATTATTATTTGATTGCATTGACAAAATATTCTATGTTTTTTGTTATTTTTGGTGCAATAGCATTTGCTAATTAATTTGCAATCCCAAAATATTACAATTGATTGCTTTTATCGTAACTTTAAAAATAAATGAATAATAATAAACTTATTTGCAGTAATATGAAGGTTATTGCTTGCGCTTTGCATACAAATGTTGTTACAATCATTACAATTATAATTGATTGCAATTGTCTGCAATCATTTGTTGTAAAATCTTTGATTGCATACAACTTAAGATTGCAATCAATCGGGAATAACAAATATGTAAGCTTTTTCACTGAATTGATTTATAAAAAAATGAATTCAATTGATTGCAGTCGATGATTGATTTTATTTCAATCTTCAATTTTTGAAACCAGCAGTAAGTTTTTATTGCAACAAACTTAAAGCACAATTAATGATTGCTAAGCAAAATAACTATACACTTTTACAGCTCTGATTGCGCCAGAAATAAAAACAAATCAATGAAAGCTTTTTTGGTATATTCCAATGCAAGTTTCGTTGTTTTGTGATTAAAATTAATTAGTTTTAAATACAAATAGTTATTTTTTCAAGACCTTAGAAGAATTTTATTTGGTTGGTAATTTAATGGAATTCATTAGGTTTACTTTAATTTTCCCTTACAATAAAAGTAGTCAATTCAATGATATTGACTCAATAAGTAGATTACTATTTTTTAACTGCTCACAATGTGTAGTTTATATTTAGTCCATAGAGAGATAGCTCTAATCCCATAGAATGAAATATGTCTAGTTTTTTAAAATATAATTTTTTTCGATTTCAGTGTAATGTTAGATTGGTCGTTCTTTAAAAGTTTGCAGACATATCACATTTAAGCAACGCATTGTAAGATTGGTAAACATTTTAAAATTATTTCTAAGGCTGACCCTTTGTTCCACTAATTGACTAAGTTGATTGGTGTTAATTTATTCAATTACTTGTTTAATCATTTTGCTCAAATGCTCGTACGTATAGTTGACTGTAGAAAATAATAGAATGCTGTTAAATGGGTATACTAAATTATAAAACATGTGATGGCGAATGGGATAAAGCACGTAAGGCCGGAATTGTGTGATTACTCACTTTATTCAAACTGTGATAAATCAAAAAGTCGATTACTCAATACAATTTCGGTTTAATCAAAGAACTGATTAATCGAAGAAACTTCCTCTTTGATCAATCCGTATCAAAAAATATAAATAATCGTTTAGTTGAATAATCTTAAATGTGATTCATAATTACTTTGAGTTATCAATTAATTGATTACTTAACTTAGATAAAATTATATTATGTTACATAAAAAAAATTAAGATATTTAAGAGTAAATTAGTTAAGATTATGTTTACGAAATTATATGTACTAATAATCAATGATAAATATTTGTTAATTAAGTATATTCCCTTGCTTATAACAAATAGATATATAATTTATAGTAATCCTACTTGTTTTTTTTTAGTAAATTTTTAATAATTTATATTATTTCACATTCTTAATTTACAAAATATACTACTATTTTCATATAAATGCTCTATAAATAATAATTATATACATGCACACCTAAAATATTTGCATTGCAATTGAAAAAATCCATAAATTGTCTTGTGTTTAGTTTGAATTAACTTCCGTTTATGGTTTTTTCTTTTTATACTTATACGACTAATTTTTGAAAAGTTTCTTACGACTTTACTTACAAACGTACGTTGTACTTTTACTAAAAACATTTATTAAAAACAAAAAATATGTTTTTTTGTGAAATTGATTTAAAAAAACAAAACCAAACCAAAAATTTGTCCGAACTATTTTCTTACCGAAAAAACGATACGTATTTTTCTCGTGTTTTTTTCTGATTATGGTGATGATGATCATGATGATAAACAATTGATGTTGGGTTTGATGAACGGACATGATGATATTGATGAACAATGATGATGATGATGATGAATTTGATGAACAATTGGTGCTGGTGTTGCGATATTTGTTATAATGGCTTTGCTTTGCACGAATTTTACTACACAACTACAATTGGCATTGGCAATATGACAAATAAATTGGGGATGATGGAAATTATGATTATTCTGATGGTATTTATGCTACGCACTTCAAATTGAATAATATGTGGTGTCAACGTGGGAACAATAATTTGGATGTTATGCTACTTATTTGATACTGATGATTTCTGTTGTATTACATTGTGCTCTGGGTATTATGATGATGATGGATGGCGGCTACGTGAACTATTTCAACCGTTGCTGTTAATGGCTTCTGATACACATCTCCTTGCTGTTGGCGTCTGTCCCTAAACTGCGGGACCTGGGCATGTTTTTCTTTTTTCTCTGTTTCTTTTTTTCTTTTTCTCTCTTTCTTCACATGTTTATGTAACCATGACTGATCACCACCTTGTATCGCGCTCTACTTCAATGAATCAATCAACAAACAACTCCAAACTCTCGCATACACCACCAACGCATGAACGACTCTCGACTCTTGTCTCAATAATAACGTTATCAACTATCAATACCGTACAACAACCAACAAAATTCTACTTAATGTCATTTGCCACCAACAACAATGCCATTGTCAATGCCAATTTATTTTGCTGTTCTTTTAACACACAATGACCTGCTCTCTACGACCGATGAATTAAAACGAAACATTTACGATCCAATCACTCGCTTTACCAAAACACTCACACAGACAGCAAAGCCCGTCATACAAGATGATGCTGATGGCCACTTGATATATCATAATGGCGATATACTTCATCACAGATGTTCGTGACAACTTTTTGTTTTACTTTCCTTTTTACTATTTCCTTTTTATCCTTAGTATATAAATTACATGAAACATATACTATAAATAAAAATAAAGTTAGGAGTAGATATAGTGCGCGATATAGAATCAGCCAAAAAATAAAAGCATTATTTTTTTACAATAATTTTGCAGAATTTAGATATTAATTTCAAATATTTAAAAGTTTGCTCCACGTTTTTAATTTATTTAATACAAAACATTATGTGACACCAAAAAATTCATAAGTAAGTCATACAATTTTGTAGTAGATATTGAAGATCTAAGAATGACTGCATACAAGATTTTCTCCGAAAACCCCCAAAATCGTCAGTTACGGACAAAAACCCGATTTTTCGTACCTTTGGACCCTTACGAGTCTGAACTTTTGTGGACTATTGATCCATTTTCTGTTTCTCTCCGAATCATATAAGAAGAGACTTAGACTTTTCAATGATCATATATATTGTTTCTAATTGCTGTTTTTATGTACGGGTCCCTTTTTCGCTCTTATTTGGAATCCAAATCTATAAATAAAGTTTTGTTTGTAAAGATGGAGATTCGGGCTATTAGCGAGCTTTTGATAATTTTGGTCGTAGTGCTTTTGTTTAGCTAAATTTTATTAAAATAATTTGTTGAAAATAAACGATTGCCAGCACACAAAGAAATCTATTTATACTATGGCACTATTGTGAATATTTGCACTGCATTACCGGCAGTTGCTTCCATACGCCAGATGACAGCGCAAGCTGTACGTTTTAATTGATTGATAGAACAGAATATTGGTTGCGCGAGATGCGCACGGGTCCGGCTCGTATATATGTATATCAACTAGAAAAACATAATACAATAAAGCCTCTTCTTATATGATCCCTAGAGAAATTGAAAGTCGGTTTATAGATAACAAAGTAATAGGCTTTGCAAGAGTTCAAAAGCACGAAACCCCGGTTTTTGCCCGTAATTCACAATTGTAGCGGTGTCCGGAGATTCTGGTATAATCATCCTTAGATATTCAAAATCTAAAAAAAATTGTATCACATCCCAGGTGTTTTCACTTCTGTCCGTTTTGTAACACTTTGAATTAAAAATTAATTTTCAATTGGCAGAATCAAGTTTTTTAGTCTATAAATTTAGTTTTTTTTCCTTAGATTTCGTTTTAAAATTTTTCGTCTACAAAATCTAATTTTTTTTCGTATTACATAACTTATGTAAATTAAATACTTAAAATTTTGGGGCACAGTCACTCACAGTCTAAATAAGATGCAGGGATTTTCCATATATTTGCTATTCATCGTTATTTAACAATTTTATTTAGGGCTTTGAACATTAGCGTCATATTGATCATTCCATTACAATCATTCACTGTTTGAAACAAAGATTTTTTGTGTAAATTTGTTTAATATTTTCCTGTATGTTTTAGCCAAGATCTGATAAATCAAAAAAATTTAGAATTTTCTTCACAATATTTCTGGTTCTTAAAATTTATATTTTGATATATGTATATAAATAAATACATATACATATATGTAACCCGGCCTATGAAAAGGAGGCTTATGACTCAAAAAAAACTACTACACTACTAAGAAACTGAAAAAATGCATTGTTTATCTTTAACAGCTGTTTCTCGGAATTTCTTTTTTGAGTCATAAGCCATATTTCAAAGATTTTTTGTGTAAATTTGTTTAAAATTTTCTTGTATGTTTTAGCCAAGATCTGATAAATCAAAAAAATTTAGAATTTTCTTCACAATATTTCTGGTTCTTAAAATTTATATTTTGATATATTTATATAAATAAGTACATATACATATATGTAACCCGGCCTATGAAAAGGTGGCTTATGACTCAAAAAAAAAACTACTACACTACTAAGAAACTGATAAAATGCATTGTTTATCTTTAACAGCTGTTTCTCGGAATTTCTTTTTTGAGTCATAAGCCATATTTTCATAGGCCGGATCACATATAAATAAAATTACTTAATGAAGCAGTGGTTTTTGTGACTAATTTGGAAAAAAGTATCTGCAACTGCGAGTAAAAAAATAGCAGAAATTATTTGCAGTTTTTTCGACTTTTTTATTTTCGTGAATTAAAAAAAAAACATGAATTTTGTAACTGAAAACTGCGTAAACCAATTTCGAAAACGCTTTCGAAAAATTTTAAAATTCGATATCTATTTTTTATTGTCTCATTAAAAAAAAATTATATTTTTTATATAATATTTCGGATACTTTTGAGTATGCGATTAATACGGATTAATTTTGCTTAGAAAAAAAAAATTACAAAAAATTAATAATAATGTCGAGATTTTAATCTTCTACAAAAAACTGCATACTCTAAATTTTTCTAAAATTGCAAAAATAATAATTTACAAACTAAAATTTACATTTTCGAACTTTTAAGAGTTTCGAAATTGGTTTATATTCTTTTCGTCATACGGTTCATTAAATTGAAACGAAAAAAAAGAAAATAACTGATAAATTTTTTTAAATGGAACCCAGCTTTATTTTTGAGATATTTATATTAATAAAAAAAATCGAAAATTTTAGAATCTCTGAATTGCTTGTATATTCGTTGGTCGTTTTGGTTTCTTAGATTTAAAAGTTATTAATTTTTTTTACTGTTTTATCGGCCTATTTGTTTGCAATCTCAAGGGTACGAAACAAGGGCAAGGCCTCAAGATTAATCTTTGTCAATTTCTCGAAATAGATATATACAACTAGCTATGGTAGCTGTTTAAAATTTTCTTTCTTCTATTCTATTATATTTAAAATAAATATTGGTACTTAGGGAATTTAAATGAATTCCTGTTGTTTTTGGGTACCTTTCATATATATTATTAAAAAAAAATTATATCTAGGAAATTTAAGAATTTTAAAGTTTTTTGGCAATAAAATAAAATAATTTTTGATGCAGCATTTTGAGGGTCCTTAATGAAGTGTGGATACAACTTTCTTTTTCAAATGCGCAAGAAATTTCAAAATTTAATTTTATTTAATTAATATAAAAATATTTCAGAGCATTACAAAAATTTTACCTGGCTATAGTTGCAATATTATCTTTTGTCATTTTTTCGAAACAGATTGCTTTTCGAGTTTACGGGTGCGAACCTATTGATGGTGGTATTGAACGCAGAAAACTTTGAATTTTTGCATTTTTTTTTTTAATTATTTGAATTTGCAAATTCTAGACCACATGTAAATTAAAAGTAAAATTTTAAAATATTTGTTGACCGATACAGGATGTGTAGACGACCACTTCTTTGCGCATTCGTTTTGTATCAATATCAAAACCTGTGTATGTATGCTTGAGCTCAATGTTGGGCGTCAACGCCAGTAATTTACTATTTAAAAAAAAAATTGTTTAAAAAATGCGAAATTTAAATTTATAATGTAACAGCTTTCGAAACGCGATAAGAGTAAGACTGGGAGTGACTGTAAACATTTTGAAGTTAAATAAAGCCGAAGGAAATAAATAAATTAATAAATAATAATAATAATATTTACAAATTTTAGCGCAATATTATAGCAACTCGTAAATATGTTTTAAGGAAAATATTTCAATCATTTTCGCACCGCATCAAGGGCAATAGAAGTTTCTGTTTGCACTACAACGTTGTCATTTTTTTGCGAAATTTCAGATAAAATCATGGCAACTCTGGGCGAGGGTACCTTTGGGCGTGTTGTCAAGGTCAAGGATATGGAAAGGTATGTTTTTGAAGATTTTAATTGAGACTAAGATTTTCTATTAAATCGATTTAAGGTATTTTATTATATTTACTAAGCATTTTTCGAAAACATACAAAACTAATATTGAACTTTATAATATTTACTACTTTGCAGGGACTTTTGCATGGCCTTGAAGATCATTAAAAACGTGGAGAAATATCGCGAAGCTGCCAAGCTGGAAATAAATGCTTTGGAAAAAATCGCACAAAAAGATCCACATGGCGAAAAGTAAGTTTATATTTCAAACATATCTTTTTTGATATATAACTTTAAACACAAAAATACCAGTAAACATTTTTAATTATTTCTTTTATTTATTTTCTTTGATTTTTGAAAAGAAAAAACTCCTAATAGTTTTCAAAAGAAAAAAAAACAAAAAAATATATATATATAACAATGTACAATTCCTATGCAATAAAATGGATAACATCCTTAATTTTCAAAAATTAATACGAATTTTGAGCGACTTATTAGACTAAGTTAACGTATTTCAAAACGTGTTCAGTTAAACATGGCAATTGATTGGGGGTACAAAAACGCATACTAAAAACAATCAGAAAATTCAAAAAAAAAATTCAATCCAGATTTTTTAAACACGTCCCCAGTTTTCGAAAACGTTTTCGAATTTGGTTTGCATAGCTTTAATTACAGAATTAATTGAATTTCTTTCTAATGCTAATGAAAATTAATAAAATTTGTTAATAGTATGCATATTAGATTGGGTCGATTTATTAACCGATATCACGCCATCGATTTTTCGATAGGATTTGTGCTCAGGAAAATAAGTTCCACACTACGCATACCCAAAAAAATAATTTTCGAGCCTGCGAATATAATTTTTTTTTTTACTTTTTTCGACTTTGATTTTTAAGGTTTTTTTCATGACCTACTAAAAAATTTTCATTTGATTGTATAATTTTCATGTATACCCTGTCCGACCTAAAAACGTTGTCGATAACAGTTTTTTGAAAAAAAAAAAAAATTTTTAGTAGGTCATGAAAAAAACCTTAAAAATCAAAGTCGAAAAAAGTAAAGAAAAATGAAATTTCGCAGACTCGAAAATTATTTTTTTGGGTATGCGTAGTGGAACTTTTTTTCCTGAGCCCAAATCCTATCGAAAAATCGATGGCGCGATATCGGTTAACTTTCGTCCATACAAATCGACCCAGTCTAATGCATATATTGCTGTTTTCGTGCACGAAGCTGTAAGAACTTCCTTTTTTTCAAACATGGTGGAGTAGAAGAAGTTGTAAAGATTTAAATAATAAAAAAGAAACTTTTCTTATAATTTGTCATCAGCCAACAAATTCAAAATCTTTTCCCGACATCTAATTAGTTTCCCTTCATATTCTGAATAGTATTCTACAAAAACTCGTAAACTTGTGCACGGCAAAGAATTTCAGTCTAAGTTTGAAACAATTCACCGTTTTAAACAATTTAGGATTTTTATAGAAAATTCCAAAACTTTGATCCTAGTACCTTGTTTTTTTATTGGCTTGGTTCAGATTTCAGACTTAATTGAAAAAGAAGTCGAAAATATTCCAAACAAAACAATGCCAGTAGCAGAATAAAACTTCGCTCCCAACGAAAAATTGCACTTTTCAAATTATCAGATGTTAGTCTCCTAGGGTAACTATGGTAGTTTTCAAATAATGAAACGTGTTAGTCTTCCATATGACCGATGAAGCGTTTAGAGATTTTTTATTTCTTCAAACTTGTTCAAGTCAAAAAATTCTATATTTAGACTAAAGTTTTAAAGTGTGTAAAGAATTAACCTACATGTGTGTCTATTCTACTCTAACGATTTTTGTTTCTTTCTTTCTCCCTTACAGTTTGTGTGTAAAAATGATTGATTGGTTTGACTATCATGGTCATATGTGCATCGTTTTTGAGATGTTAGGTTTAAGTGTGTTCGATTTCTTGGTGAGTTCTTGCTTTAACTTCTATTATTATCATAATTTCCTAACGTTTTTTTTCTTTTAACTCTCTTTCTCTCTCTCTCTCTCTCTCTCTCTCCCAACAGCGTGAGAACAACTATGAACCATATCCATTGGAACAAGTACGACATATGGCCTACCAGTTATGCTATTCAGTAAAATTTTTACATGAAAATCGCTTAACGCACACGGACCTCAAGCCAGAAAATATACTCTTCGTTGATTCAGAGTATACAACGCATTACAATCACAAAATTGTAAGTTTTAAATGATACAAAAATTGACAAAACTAAAACGAAATATGCTTAAAAATGTGTGAGCTAAAGTTTCTAACGTGTTTGTTTATTGTCTGTTTGATTATTCTTAAACCTGGAACCCGCTTGTGTGAAAAGATCGATAAAATTGTCAGCTCGATTATTCTATAGAGAGAAGTTACAGAAGCGTACTTCTGAACATTTTTGATTTATCGCTGAAAATTTACACATAACATTATTAGGGGGCTGAGAATATACCAGCGGCAGGTATGCCTGTCGTAAGAGGCGACTAAAATAACAAATTGGTTCAAGTGGGTTGTGTAGCGCAACTCTTTCAAGGTGTTGCCAGCGCAATATATAGCTTCTCCAACCCGCTTGTCAACCTCAACTGCCTGAATCCTGTTTCTTTAACAGCCGAGGCTCTGTCGAACCCAAGTTCCTCACGGATCTTTGGCGTAGAAGGTTTCATGTGTTCATACCAAATCGTTCCCGAGATGGTCGGACTGTTGCCTTATGGGTGATTGTTACTTGGATCAAACCACTTATTTTGTAGAGATTGATCCAAAGAAAAAAGTTATTTCCCCGTTTTTCGGTGTAAGCCTCCCAAATATAGATATTGGCTTTCGAAGCTCAAAATTAGACCCTTGTCAGTGTGTCACGTGCAAGGGATGGTTGCATCGGACAGGATGTTCTGGGCTAGCCCCCGCCCCGTTTTCTTCTCACTCTCTGCCCGACACTAGCATTCGAGTAGGTCAGGAAGACAAACTCTTAAGCCTCGTTTTCATTATGGCTGCCAAATAGTGCCAGTTGCGTTTGCAGTCAGGTTTGACAGCTCACTGTCAGACAAAATGGCATCCAAGTGAAAACGACCAAGTTTGCCAGCGCAGTTGGAAATGTTTGACACACAAAACAGATTTGCCAACATGCTGCCAAATCTGTCATTAAACGAGCAATTCTTGTTTGTCTGTATAGCTGAATGATCTCGGGAACGGCTCAACCGATTTAAATGAAATTTGGCACAGAGATAATATATCACCTTCTAAGACTTTCTACTTAGGTGTTACCACTCAGAATGTTTCACAAGGTTGCCACCTATTCGAAATTAAAAAAAAAATTGCATGACACATACCGATATGGGTATGAAACGAAAGGTATTTCACCCCGCATTACAATAGGGAAATTTTTGAGTAGGGTTGCCATTTAGGATTGCCACCTATTCGAAATTTAAAAAAATTGCATGCGATATGCCGATATGGGTATCAAACGAAAGGTATTTCACCCCGCATTACAATAGGGAAATTTTTGAGTAGGGTTGCCATTTAGGGTTGCCACCTATTCGAAATTTAAAAAAATTGCATGAGATATGTCGATATGGGTATCAAAGGAAAGGTATTTCACTCCGCATTACAATAGGAACATTTTTGAGCAGGGTTGCCATTTAGGGTTGCCATCTATTCGAAATTAAAAAAAATTGCATGAGATATGCCGATATGTGTATCAAACGAAAGGTATTTCACTCCGCATTAAAATAGGGACATTTTTGAGTAGGGTTGCCATTTAGGGTTGCCTCCTATTCGAAATTAAAAAAAATTGCATGAGATATGCCGATATGTGTATCAAACGAAAGGTATTTCACTCCGCATTACAATAGGGACATTTTTGAGTAGGGTTGCCATTTAGGGTTGCCACCTATTCGAAATTTAAAATAATTGTATGAAATATGCCGATATGGGTATCCACCCGAAAGGTATTTTACTCCGCATTACAATAGAAACATTTTTGAGTAGGGTTGTCGTTTAGGGTTGCCACCTATTCGAAATTTAAAAATATTGCATGAGGTATGCCGATATGGGTATCAAACGAAAGGTATTTCACTCCGCATTACAATAGGGACATCTTTGAGTAGGGTTGCCATTTGGGGTTGGGGTAGTTGGAGGACGTAATGGATGAGTCAGCTTCAAATTCTGCAATTTTCGCTCACCCAGTCGGTAGTACCACTGAAAAAGGGAAGCGGGTGAGAAAACTGACTGAAAAATGGACAGCCGAGCAAACGGAAAGGCTATTGCAGGAAGTAGAGGTCAGGGAAGGGACCTCGAATTTTCTTTCGCCTCAATACAGGGACCGGAATTTGAGGGAGGCTCAATGGCAAAATGTGGCGGATATTTTAAAGATGTCGCGATTTGAGGTATCTGCAAAGTGGAACAGCCTGCGCAGCTCTTTCTTTTTTTATTTATAAATATACTAGCCTTTACCCGCGGCCCCTTCCGCAAGGAGAATGAAATATATGGGCTATTCACGTTAGCCTGCTTATCAAGTTATCTGTTTAAACATTTCTTTCTGTCTAATGCACTTTATTTTTGTAATTGAGTAAAAAAAAACTATATTATGAGCTGATAACCTGATAGGATCCAACAAATGATCCCGAATTTATCCAGAAAAAGCCTCGAAATTACCCCGACGATATCGCGGACGGATCCCGGAAACCATCCAGAAAGGCCCCGGAAGGGTCTCCAAAAGTTCCCGGAATAGTCCCGAAAAAAAACCCGAAATGACAACGACACGATTCTAGACTTATCCAGAACCACACAGAAATGATGCCGGAAAGGTCCCCAAACGATCCCGTACAGATCCCGAAAACCATCCAGAAATGCCCCGGAAGGGTCTCCAAAAGTTCCAGGAATAGTCCCAAAAAAACCCGAAATGACAACGACACGATTCTAGACTTATCCAGAGAACCACACAGAAATGATGCTGGAAGGGTCCCCAAACGATCCCGTACAGATCCCGAAAACCCTCCAGAAATGATGCCGAAAGGGCCCTCAAGTGATCCCGTATCAATCGAGAAAAGTACCGATATGACCCCGACGGAATCCCGGACGGATCCCGAAAACTATCAAGACATGATGCCGGAAAGGTCCCCCAAATGATCCCAATAGTCCCGAAATGATCCTGATGGGATCCCGGGCGGATCCCTAAAACCCTCCAGAAATTATGCCGAAAGGGTCCCCAAATGATCCAGAAAAAGTCCCGAAATGACCCTGATGGGATCCCGGATGGATCCCTAAAACCCTCCAGAAATGATGCCGAAAGGGTCCCCAAATGATCCCGTATTAGTCGCGAAAAAGTCCCGAAATGACCCCGAGGGGATCCCGGACGGATACCCAAAACCATTGAGAAATGATGCCGGAAGGTACCCCAAATGATCCCGAAAAGTCCCGAAATTACCCTGAAACCCTCCAGAAATTATACCGAAAGGGTCCCCAAATGATCCCGTTTTAGTCGCGAAAAAGTACCGAAATTACCCCGATGGGATCCCGGACGGAACCCGAAAACCAACCAGAAATGACGCCGGTAGGTACCCCAAATGATCCCGAAATAGTTCCGAAATGACCCCGTCTCTGTCAAAATTATTTACTTAACGTTTGACGTCAGTGGTGAAAACTGGATGTCAATCGACTGACCACAATTTGATGACAGTCTTTGGCACACACTGCTATATCGACTTCATGCCAGTTTTTAATATGTAATGGAAACACATTTGCCACCAAATCGCCATGGTGACAGTTATGTCAGTATTTGATGTCAGTGATTTTGACATAGTGAAAACAAAGCATTAGTCCCTACCACCATTTGCCAGCACAGAATATGTATATATATATGAATATGGACGGTGCCACTTTCCTAGATGTTCTGGTCTCAGCGACAGCAACCCCCGAAGGGTTTCATCGCGCCATGCTGTCAGGCCGCAAACCCAACTACACCGGGTACCCAAATGCTTACCCAGGGACGTCCAGTGCCAGGGCCACAACACAAATGCGTCCTGGCCTCCCTCAACTCAGACGTAGTCACCTATCACTTACCCGGAGAGCGACGACGTCTTCCGCTGTTGCACTTCAGGATTCTGCAGTTAAACTGTAATAGGTTAACTGGAAAGATCACGGAAGTAGTTGATTTCATGAAGCGGCATAACATCCGCCTTGCAGCGATCCAAGAGACCAAACACACAGCAAGATCAGAAAAGATCGCGAGAGCGGAAATGGAGACGGTCTCGCGTTTATTCCCTTCTATTTAGTTAATTTTTCCAAAAATCGTATAGTTCCATGGAACAAATACTTGACGCGATTTACCTGCGAGGAGATCTAGGCCGAGGTTCTCTTCCAATTTTCGTCGTGCTATTTTTTTATTTTTCTTACAAATTGAGCTGCCGAGGGGCGACCCCTTTTAGAAAAACTTTTTTAAATACCATAAGTCGATCAAAATTCTTTGAAATCGTTTAATTTTCGTGACGTTTCCTTAAAATATATGTAAGAGCACACAATTGGGTATAAAGTGTTCGGTTTCGTCCAAACTTTAACTTCCTTACTTGTTTTCTATATAAATTCAAAACATAAGATCTCATTTAAAAAAAATGTTTTTTCATTCATTTTTCCAAAAGGAGCTTTTCGGCCGATAAATAAAAAGACAACAACTTTTGTTTTTTCTTATTCTCCTACGCGTTTATAACATCTTCATCAGGGAGCCTGATTTATTCTTTACATAAAATGGTTACTTTTTACATGCAACATTTGGTAAAAAAACATTTATTCACCAACATATAGAAATTTGCACAATTAAAATTGTTTGACTGCGTCCATTGCCTCGTCCATTGCATTTGATGGCAGTTGTGTATGCGCCGTTTAAATTATTTATTACGTCTTCTTTGAAGTTTACCATCTTCTCTATTTTTTGTTGTATGCGTAACCCTTCGATTGTTAGTCGTGTCACCTCTCCTCTCTATATCCATAATCTTAACATTGTCGAAGTCCGCTGTATGGCCTTTACTTTCACTTTTGATAAAACTTCCGAAGTACTCACTTGGATCGAGTATACTCGATACTTTTTACTGAGTATGAGTACTAGCATCGATACTTTTTTTAAAAGTTCTATCACTACCCATCACAATGATTTAGTAAACACTTCGAGTGAATTTCCGCCATAAAAATTTTAACTCCAGTTGAAGTTGATAAGAGTTTTTCCTGTCACTTCGGTCGCTTAAGCTAATGTTATCGAACAAAGCGGCAACGCTAAACTACACCTTTTTCAGTTATAGTTCAAAAAATTACTATTGAAGTTCAGAATTTTTCAATTGAATTTAAAATATAGTCTTCTCAGCTTAACTTGTTTCTGAATTTCAATTGCAATTTTCTGAATCAAAACTGAAGAAGGTACAGTCAACTCGAACTACATTTTTAAAAACGAAAAAAATATATTATGTCGTGTACCTACATACATATCTATAAGCGATAACCATTTGTGTTTTTTTTTTGTTTATTTTTAGAATCGTGAAGTGCGTCGCGTCAAAAATACCGATGTCCGCCTCATCGATTTTGGCTCAGCCACATTTGATCATGAGCATCATAGCACAATTGTATCAACACGTCATTACCGTGCACCGGAGGTTATACTTGAGTTGGGTTGGTCACAACCTTGTGATGTTTGGTCTATTGGGTAAGTAAAAAAGTTATTATAAAATAACATACTTGAGGATGGTTATTCAACAAAATTGAACGGGGTTCGCCAGAAAGACCCAGATCACAGATCCTAAATCCAAGGTGCGATAATGATTTTATCAGGAATTGTAACCGAAATCAAGCTCTAGTTTAAACTTCATAAAATCAACCATTGTGTTCAGTTTCAGTCGATACTAATCTTCAAAATAAGTTTTTCAATGGAAATAAGCGATCTTGTGGTTAAACTGCAAGAATTCCGTTCTGAGGATTTGTGGACGTGAGCTTAAGCTTCAAATTAGATTAGAGTAAAAGGTTTCATCATCCTTTTTAAACGGTTTTATTTGGGCTGATTTGACAGGCTGGACCGCACTTTTTTGTAATTGAAATTTAAGTAACTTCCCCATAAGCTACAAGCTTGAAACTTGAAATATAGTTGAGAACCCGATGACAATGCAATAATAAGCAAAAATCGCCGCTAGATGGCGCAAGGATCGATATATTCACAGAAATCGTATTTGCGGTCCGATTTGGCTCATATTTGGAACACATAAAACATACAAGAATAGAAAGCGGCCGATGAAAAAAATTGCCGCTAGTTGGCGCAAGGATCGAGATATTCACAAAAAGCGTATTTGTGGTCCGATTTGGCTCATATTTGGAAAACATAATACATACAGTCAGGTAGAAGTGACATCAAAATAGTTAGCAGTTGGAGGAGGGACAAGCGTGGCGCATAGTCGAGTAAAGTCTTTGGAAGGATTATGTATTGAGGACTTCGATTGTAACAAATTGTCTGGAAAGAGTCCTTGTAATAATGAGTCACTAAATGAACAATTAAATAAATGAATGGACAATTAAATAAAGAGTAAAAACTTGAAAATCAAATAATTTAAAAAAAAATTTCTTTAAGTTAAACGGTTTTATTGAAAACAATACTTACATGAAGTAATAATAATACTAAAAGCTAGAAAATAATTAGGTAGGTCCTAGGTACTAGTCATCACATTCCTCATCAATCTAGGGCGTTGATCAGACAAATAAATAAAATCGTTGGGCGCGTCCAACTAGATGAGGAGTCCGATGACTAGTACCTAGGACCTGCCTAATTATTTTCTAGCTTTTAGTATTATTATTACTTCATGGAAGTATTGTTTTCAATAAAACCGTTTAACATAAAAGTTTTTTTTTATTATTTTTTTTTTTTTGGTCAAGACGTCCCAAACATTGGCAAAAACAATACTTTTAACATTTCGACCAATTTTTTATAAAAATCTTAAGCTGATGGAAACTTGACAATGATTATTAATGAGCATAAAAGAGTGTATCAAATGCCATATTTGCTGTACCAAAATTGTCTGCCATTAGGTCATGCTTTTTCGGTAACGAGGATTTAAAAAATGGTATATCATCCCATACTACTATTTAAAGAAAGAAAATTAGAAATGCTCTAAATGTTTCTGGGGCGAATCGTATTCAAAGTTGAATTCTTCGAATTAATTAATAATTAATTTATAAGTGATGAGTAACATATTTTAATTATGCTCATTTTGTCTTCTTGCATATATATTTAGCTGCATACTCTTTGAGTTATATCTGGGTATAACACTTTTCCAAACTCACGATAATCGAGAACACTTGGCGATGATGGAACGTATTTTGGGTCAAATACCATATCGTATGGCACGGTAATGCAAAGCTAAGCATGCTTACATTTTTACAAAATCAGCATATTTCATGTAAATCGATTAACGTATAGTTCTCATTGTCTTTACAGCAAAACAAAAACAAAATACTTCTATCACGGTAAATTAGACTGGGACGACAAGTCATCGGCTGGACGCTATGTACGCGATCATTGTAAGCCATTATTTAGATATCAAATGAGCGATACAGAAGATCATTGCCAACTCTTTGATCTGATTAAGAAAATGTTGGAATATGAACCATCACAACGAGTGACGCTTGGTAAGTAAATGAATGCATGATGTGGAAATTCAGTTTTTTGTTAGCGGAAAATGTCAAGTCCTTATGTAGTACAAAGATAGCGGGTATATGTGTATGTGAAAACCTTTTAGTGTCGTTGTGATTTCATGCATGTTAGTCTAGATATGTCAATAAAAAGCGTACTTTTTGTTAGTATGATTATGTAGTAGTGTCCTATTGGAGCAAATAGAATGGCCGGCAGGCATCGGTGCAATTTAGAAACGCAACATCAAAACCAAGAAGAATTAAACAAGGGGTGGGTGCCACAGGGTGGCGTCCTATCCCCACTTTTGTTTAACTTCTACATATCAAAGCTACCTTCGCCACCAGAAGGAGTTACTATCGTTTCCTACGCCGATGACTGCACAATAATTGCCACAGACCCAGGCCCACAGATCGATGAGCTTTGCAACAAAATAAACGGCTACCTCCTATCACCGACTAAATCATCGGCGACCTTAATTACAACGTGGATGTCCCAAATGTCGACCATTTTGAACATCCACGTCAATGGCACTACGCTACCGACTGTCTTACACCCCAAAATCTTGGGTGTGACGTTTGATCAGGATCTACACTTTGGTGAGGATGTAGCCGAAATTGTACCGCAAATCCAGAGCCGTAATAAAATCCTCAAATATCTTGCTGGCAGTACTTAGGGAAAAGATAAAGAAACTTACAAAGCAATTGGCCAGCCGATTGCATACTACGCGTCCCGATATGGTCGCCAAGCCTAAAGACTACTCACTGGAAGAAGCTACAGGCCTGCCAAAATACTGCGCTCAGAACCGCCACGGGCTGTCTTCTTATGTCCCCAGAACACCATCTACATAATGAGGCGAGAATGCTCCCCATTAGGGAGAGAAATGAAGTGTAACCAAACAGTTCCTGTTAAATACCCAGAAACCTTGGCATCCCAACAGACATTTGATTGATGAGCCAACACCGCCCAGGGGCTTAAGGAGTCATCTCCGTAAGAATTATGAGGAAATACGGCACCTGACAACACAGCCGTATGAAACCAAAAACAAAAGCAGGTCCTCAGCGAACTCCACAAACAGGCGTCGGACCTCTATGCCAGGAATTGCCCGGTGAATCCAGTACTCAAAGAACAGTACCCAAAACTTGCGGAAGAGGAACGCATAATCCCCAGGGAAACGCGAGTCACTCTTGCTCAACTTCGTTCTGTATACTGTAGCAGGCTAAACTTACTTATCCAGAATCAACCCCGACATTCAAAATATATGCCTTGCTTGTAACGTGTCCCCACATGACACCAACCATCTCTTCAACTGTATTGTGGAACCAACGCCTCCTACACCCATTCTCATTATGGTCCACCCCTGTTGAAACAGCAAGTTTCCTTGGACTCCCCTTAAGGGATATTGATGACAATTTGTAATCGGTCGCACCTAATGGATGGGGCGAACAACCAGAAGTTACAAGGTACAACCTCCACTCTTCAGTTGTAATGTAGTGCAAGTTGGTATAAACATTAGTCACCACGTTCTCCAAGGTTTGTACATCTGGAAACATATCAATGAAGGCTGAGAGGAGACACAAACAATTTGCTGGATTCAACTTACAAAAACTTGCACCATAATGGGATTTACGAATACTAAACAGCAAGAATTGACCACATGTTTTTAATCCAAGAGTATATACACTGTAATAACAGATAAAAATAAAGATAAATGTAAGGCGCGATAACCTCCGAAGAGATCTAAGGCCGAGCTTCTCTTCCAATTTGCGTCGTGCTCCTCTTCATTTTCCCTACAAATTGGCCGGACGGGACCTACATGTTTTATGCCGACTCCGAACGGTATCTGCAAGGCAGATGAGTTTTCACTAAGAGCTTTTCATGGCAGAAATACACCCGGAGCGCTTACCAAACACTGCCGAGGGGCGACCCCGCTTAGAAAAATTTTCTTCTAATTTAAGAACCTTATTTCTAAAATTTTGATGTTGCTTTGCTCGGGGTGCGAACCCAGAGCATACGGTGTGGTAGGCGGAGCACGCTACCATCACACCACGGTGGCCGCCAATGTAATAACAGATACTTCCCATTGATATCTGATAATCGAGCTTGGCATTTAAGTAGCTTTGAGTAATGCTAATATTAAAACAACACTACTAATATTGAGGAATAAGAGTTGAAATTCGATGGAATTCAGTGACTGATTGACTCCGATAACTCGATTATTGCAGTGAAAGTAATGCGTATCAAAGTTTTCTTAAATTATTCTGTATTTTTAAAGAGCATGGGTATTGACCAGGCGACCGCCACTTAGAAAGTTTTTCTAAGAAGGGTCGCCGTTCGGTGGTTTTGCAAACACTAAGAGTTTATTTTTGCCGTGAAAAGAAGCTTCTCAGTGGAAATTCATTTGCCTTACAGCTGTCGTTGAGCATCTACATTATGTCGGAGAGCCAGGCGGCCCTACGTGCCTTGCAATCCTACACAGTTACATCTAAGCTAGTGGATGAATGTACTGAAATACTTAATCCCCTGGGAGCCAAAAACAATGTTTTGTTAGGATCGGTTCCCGGACATCAGAGACATGAAGGTAATGAACATGCAGATTACCTAGCAAAGCAGGGTGCTACAGCAGCCTTCTATGGTCCAGAGCCGTTTTGTGGACTTACAAAAGCACACACCAGTGAAACTATAAGTAATTGGGAAACTAAACAATTTAGGCGTCACTGGATTGACTGCCCAGGGCAAAGACAGGCCGAACTGTTTATACTTCCGGCAACGAAAGTATCAGCCAAACTCATTAATCTAAGCAGGGAGGTCCTAAGAACTCTCACTGGGTACTATACGGGACACTGCGGTCTAAGATATCACCTAAGTAAATTAAATCTAACCGATACCCAAATTTGTCGTTTCTGTGAGCTGGATGATGAAACGCCGGTTCACATTCACTGCGAATGCTTCGCTCTGGCTAGGCAGAATTTATCCCACTAGTTGGTGGGAATCTTAATCCCTATGTGATATGGAGTAAAAATCTGAAGAGGTATTTAGATACATCAAAAGCCTCCAGATACAAAATTAGGCTGAAAGGTCTTGCACAATAGATCTGCACAAAGGTCGCAGTGCTTCCAGACCTATTAATAATAATAATAAAACAGCTGTCGTTCGGAGTCCTAATTAAACGTGTAGGTACCGTCCCGCCGATTTATAGGAATATTAAAAAAGGGAGCATGACGCAAATTGAAAGAGAAGCTCGGCCCAAAAATGTCTGCATGTTTATCGCAGCACAAAGCCCAAGTTGTTCAATTCATTGTATCGCAGCTTGCTGGTCTGCAGTACAAATGAAATTGTGTACTGCGATTAAATAATATTGATCTTCTATCACCTGCAAGTCATCGCCACAAATCAAAATCGCTGCGAATGAAAAATTAAAGTCACGTTGTTCCTTAAAAATCGTTATGTCGACCATCTTAGAGATTTTGATTGAATAATTTATTAGTTTATGATTAAAAAGTCTGATGATAATCTAAAAGTGTTCTGAACTGTTTATTTACTTCTTTTATATTAGAGGTTACCTTCTGGGGATCAACCTCTACATAAAGATTGGTGCAGTACCCAGGACTTTGTTTTTGTTGTTGTTGTTGTAGCCATAAGGTTTCTCCCCGAAGGCTTTGGGGAGTGTTATCGATGTGATGGTCTTTTGCCGGATACAGATCCGGTGCTATCCCGTCGATCTCGGGTATGATTTCTATGGCCACATTAAACCTTCAGGCCATCCGTCCCTCCCCACCCCCAAGTTCCATGAGGAGCTTGGGGTCGCCAAAGCCTCGTCTGTTAGTGAAACAGGATCCGCCGCGGATATGTGAGGTTGACAATTGGGTTTGGAGAAGCTATATATTGCGCTGGCAACCTGAAAGGGTTGCGCTACACAGCCACTTGAATCTGGTATTTTAGTCGGCTCTTGCGACAGGCATACTTACCGCGGGTATATTCTGACCCCCTAACCCGCTGGGACCCCAGGACTTTGTCGTATAGTTTTCTGAATCTCGAAGCTATTATGGCTTATTATCGCGTTTCAATTCTTTTGTTAATAACTGCCAAACTAATCTATTTTTATATTTTAATTCTTTTTAGGTGATGCGCTACGTCATCCTTTTTTCGACAAGCTCCCACCGCACCAACGTGTAGGTGAAATAGCCAACAACAAACAGCCCATTTCTTCGGGCAGCAGCAGCAGTCGTGAACGTTCGCACAGTTTATCGAGATGAGATTCGGCTCGATTTGGTTATTGTTAATTAAAATTAGAACTGCGTATATGAACACCACAATACTAGTAGTAGTAGTAGTAGTAGTTTAGGACAACAGAATCAGGAACACAGCAACACCAACAAATTCAACAACAACTCATCAAATCAACAAACAATTAATCTGAAAAAAAGCAAAAGCAGACAAGCTAGTGCATTAAGGGGCGCAACCAGCAAATTAAAACAAACGCAAGTAATTATGATGATGACAATGGTGAGGTGTGCAACAACAAGAACTGACACAGCATTGATATAGAGAAATAACAGCAAAAGAAACAACTAAAACTCAGCGTTTATCATCAAGCAACACGACGCTAGCTAAGGGCAACACCGTAGATAGCAGATACAACACAATGGAAAATATTCAAGTTGGAAATAGAATCATCAGCAAGCATTCAAAACCAAAACAGCACCTGCATAATTTTACACTTATTTAGCAGATCAAAGGCATAGGTAGTTAAGTTTTAAGATTATGAGTACAATAGAATGAATTCAAGTATAGTCGAAATACTTTTTATTAAGGTTTTTTAGTTTTTGTGGAAAAAAAAGGAAGAACCTTTTCTATGATAAGGATACAGAGGAATAATACTACTAAAAACGCCAGTTTATATGTTGCGTAGGCGTAAAAGGGATTCACAGACACACGCCCACACATAAATACACTTGACACACTCGAATGTTTGCTTTCTGTGTAATTTTCCAAAAATTATAATTTCTTAATATGTTTTGTGTAACACTTAATTCTCTTCTGATTTGAAGTTATATAACAATTGTACGTTATGTGCTTTAAAGCGTCACACTTTTTGTATAGAAACCAAACAAACAAAAAAAAAACTATATACGCGTAGGATAAATACGCGCTTACTTTGTATACATATTTACATACATACATGTAGATAGATATATATATATTTTGTATTCATTTCACATTTTGTAAGCATGTGCGAATTTCAATGAAATTTGTTACCTTTTTTAAATGGTATTCACCCAAGTTTTTGTGTGTGTGTGTATGCAAACATAGTCAAAAAAAAGTCATAGAAAACAGAAAAGAGAAGAATCAACAAGGAAAAGCCAACACACAGACTAATATAGCAACTGAAAAGAAATCGATAAGCGTTTAGTAAGCAATTATTATTTGCAAATTTATGAGAATGAAAAAGGCATTCTCAAAAACATTTGTATGTATTGTCTTGTTTGGATGTTTTCGACTTCTGTATATTTTGTTGCCCATCCATATTTTTTTTATATAAAAAACTGTAGCAAATAAAACATGCATATTGAACATTAATGAAAAAAAAACATTGATATTTATATTTGCTAAGTTGTAGATATGTATTTGAGTGAGTTTTTAATATAAATTGGTTTTTAAATTTCTTTAGCTACAATTGGTGTATGTTTGTATCGCCATTAGTTGGAGTATTCTTTGTATTTAGCTGAAGCATTTATTCGTATTAGGGCTGTGAACTGCATCCGGATTTTGCAACTATCCGGATAAACCGGATATTCGAATAACCGGATAGGTAAGCAAAAAATCCGTATGTCCGGATACTGGAATATAAAAGTTGAATATCTGCATATCAGAATTGAACGAAGCAAACATCGAAAAATTATTCACAAAATATGTTTGTAGATTATTAAATTAACGTCAAAAATTAAAAAGCTACAATTTTACAAACAAGTGAAAATAAGAACAGTGCCATTTGTTTATATTGTGGAAAAACGCTCTTAATTGATTTAAATGCCCCACGAATGTTAACTAAACATATATGGTACATCAATTTGTTGCTTTCAGTGGATATCACAAAATACGGGTATTGGCCGGATCTTCATAAATCCGGATATCCGGATAGTTTCACAAACCAAACGAATATTAACCGGATATCCATATCGTCCGGATTTTATTCGTGTCAACGGATATCCGTATGGATATCCAGATATTCGAATATGCGGATAGTCCCAGCCCTATTTCGTATGCGTTGCGCAAAACTGATACCACCATCCCACATTTTGATAATTTTTTGTATATGATTTCTTTTGCCGCTTGGTAATCTACTGTTTGAATCTATACTATATATCTTATTTCGGGTTCCCGGTACAAACAATTAATTGTGCCCGGTCGTTGTAGTAGACATATTCATAGTCACATTTGCATGGACGAGAGTAGATTTTTCACCAACGTTTATGTTTCGTTACTATTAATGTGATCGTGCCGTGTGGCTGTGTGCGTTTTTGGTCACACGATTTTTGCAGGGTAGGGATGAATTTTTCTTCTTTACAGAGTTGCATGCAATATGCTAATGATCTGAATACAATCGAAGCCGCAAATATGGTCATGTTTCGTAGCAGATTATAATTTATTAATTTTGATATTGTGAAAATGCCGGGACATAGCATTTCTCGGCGGAACACTTTAAAATTTGTGAAAAATACGGGATGTCCCGGCCAATACGGGACATTTGGCAACGCTAATCTATACCTCGATGCCAACGTAAATGTTGTTGCATTATCATCTTTGATATTGGTCTGTTTTGTTATTTATAATGCTTGACTATTTGAAGCATGCTCCGCCATCCACACCGAAGATCCTGGGTTCACGCCCCGGGAAAAGCAACATCAAAAGTTTAGAAATAAGGTTTTTCAATTAGAAGAAACATTTTCTAAGCGGGGTCGACCCTCGGCTGTATTTGGCAAGCACTCCGAGTGAATTTCTGCCATGTCTTGCAGATGCCGTTCGGAGTCAGCATAAAACAAGTAGGTCCCGTCCCGCCAATTTTGTAGGAAAAATCAATAGGAGCACGACGCAAATTGGAAGAGAAGCTCGGGCTAAAATCTCCTCGCAGGATATCGCGCCTTACATTTATTTGAAAATTAGTAAAATTAAATGGACACATAAAGTAACTGTGCTACACAACTCAAGAAATTTGGAAAACTTCCATACCTTTACAACTACGATAAAAATCTTCCCAAGAATTCAATTAATCATGGTTCTTCTAGCATAGGTGAAATAATGCAATTTACTAGTGGGCATGCATTTAACAATGGTCACATCTCGAATGCCATGTGAAACAAGTTTGCCACCAATTTAAAGACATCAGAGAACAAAACAAATAAAAACCTAACTCTGTATAGCTTACAATAGTTGGACTTTATGAACTCCATAAAGAGTGTATTTATTTTCGTGTATCCATACAATTTTTCGAAAATGTACTCGTATTGTTTAGGGTTATTGATGACAAATGGGCGTGGCATGAGTACAAATGATTTATAATAAATCAGTCCAAATAAGGTTGAAATGCTTGCATGAGAACTTACAACACTAACAATCGGAGAAACTTTGTGAATCGTGATTGTCAGCCGCACTAAACGTTGTCAATTTGTCACATTAGTTTAGATAAGTATGGTCTCCTGCTGTAATTATAATTAAGAATAACCAAATCCATAGTCTCTTTTGTTCACTGGTAGAATTATGTGCGTACGTGCAACACTTTATTATTTAGTTACTTACTTTTTAAAGTATTGTTATGTAAAAGTTTAATGTTCAGGTCAATAGAAGTTTAGAAAGTTGTGTAGAGATGAAAACTTACACATACATACATTACTATATAAATTGTTAGAGGTTTTTTTTTTCAGGGATTGAACATTTATTATTTCATAGTGATTTATGATCACAAAGTCAAAAAAAAAATTTCCCAATTATTCATTACTCGGCATTTTTACCCATGATTCAATTACTACAGGTTGTTCTCCAATGATGATACAACTTTGACACTCCCAAGTTTAAAAATCTGGACGGGTTGCTTTTACGAAGTAAGGAAAATGGGGAATAATTCAGCGAAGATTTTTGTCGAAAAGTACCTTTAGTAGTATATTTGTAGTGATAATAAATTTGTAAATGCCAACAGGTTTTGGGGGAAGTAATTCATTTTCTACTAAATATTTCCTGAACCGATATAGAGTTATGTTGGTTTGGTTATTCTTTTAGAACTTGTTTGATGGATGTCGTACGTCAGAATTTTATTCAAAAATACACTATCTCAAAATTTGTTTCAAAAACTCCCTATCTGAGCATAAGTTCAATGGATTTTGACATAAGAGGGAGTTAATTAAAATCATTCTAAAAAAAGGCGTTCTCAACCTAATTCTAATATAGGAAGTTTCTGTGACAAATTCTGAAATGGAAATTTTTGAAAAGAATTCTGAGATAGGACGATTTCGAACTCGCAGCCGGCATAGGGTGATACTCTACTCAGCAGCCGCAATGAACTGACACACAAAAATTAAAGAAAACGGCTTCTTGTCTTAGAACTTTATATTCCGGCCTTGACTTTGGGAGAAGGGTTGATCTTTTGTTGCGGTCCTGCTACACAGGGATTATTTACCTTTTTATTCTGAAATTTCGGAAAGCTCTTTTCCGTTTAAGTATTCATAGAAGTGTTCCGGATAAACCATTAATTTAGAATATTCGGAACACCTTCGTTTGATACTACCTCACGAGGTCCAAATATCCCAAATAAGCATATATGTAAATAATAAAAAATAAAACGACACAAATTCTTAAATTTCGTTATGGCATCTCCATTATTTATTAATTACATATTTACGTGAATCGATTTACTAGTCGAGTTTTTGACGTTGAACGATGAGTTTTAAATTGGTTTAGGTTTCGTATGTTCATAGGTTTTCGAAAGTGCACGATTTCTTGGTGTTCTCACTTTTCATAAAATTACCTATGTTCAGCCACACTAATAGATCATGACATAGTTAATAATGTCATCATAAAATTTAAAAAATTGTTCTAAGGAATTATGCTGTTCAGTACTTATCGGGTATTTGCAAACTGATTGGTTCCCATTTCTACTACTAATATTTTTCGAAAAATCACAAAGAAACAACACAGTTAATGGATGTCAACTCGATTTGGGAGCAAAATGGCTGCAATGGTCAAAAAATTTGTCACCCGAGCAAACCTCTTGTGATTGAATCATAATTTTTACCCACTATTTTTCGCATTTGCTTTTTGATTGTGCTCGCATTACCTAGAATATACTATTAGACAAAACATTTTTTCATTTCAGGGTATTATATATATCAATATATATATATTTTTTTTAATAAAAAAAAGCTGTTTCTCCATTGTCGTAGTTATTCTCCGGAACATGTTATGGGCTTTGGAAGTTCGAAGTTAAATCTTTCGCATTAATATTTTTAATTAACGTATTACAAAAGCAAAAATAGTAAAAATCAATGACATACATTTTTTCTTTGTATGTTTATATAACAGGTATTCAAGTTCGAAAGGCACATCTAAATTTTTTTTTCGAAGTTTTTCCTATTTTAAATATATTGGAAAAGATAAAGATGTACACCGTTCAAAAGAGAAAAATGGCACATCATTTTTTTATCTGTTTTTTTAAATATATATAACTTAAATCCCAACTTCGACGCCAAAGCTACAACATATGTGACCTGGAATCATGAAAGGGACCTATTGTGCGAAAATACCGTTCTTACTTTTTGAGTGGTTCTTATAGGAAATTTACCGCTCTTTCCAATGGAACAAACAAAAACAGTTTTCTATCTTTCTTATTTTTTCACAAATCGCATTTAAAGCCAAATCGGACCACAAATACAATTTTTTGAAATATTTCGATCCCTGCGCCACCTATCGGAGTTTTTTTCTTATTATTGCATTGTCATCGGGTTCTGAACTATAGTCCAAGTTTCAAGCTTGTAGCTTATCGGGAAGTTAAATTTTAATTACAAAATTCGTTCACAACGGCCGGCTGCTACACAGAGTCAAGCTAAACAAAAACTTTAAACGTGTTTTTCTCGAAAACTTGTTTTCGCACAATAGCTCCTTTTCATGATTCCAGGTCACATATGCGTATGTTCAACTACTCTCTCATAATATTGTATACGGGTTTACAAAACTTAGCGAACACATATTGCAGTATGATTGCTTAGAAGAGACATGTCTTAGTAGTTGTCTTTTTTGAAACGAGTGTCTCTGAAATTCTGTAAATGCTCTAAAATTTATGGGGTATTCACTTGTACCCATATAAAAAAAAGGTACTATAAATTTATATAAAAAATATTAGCCGTTTTTTTTCAAATTTTCTGTTTTTTAAGAATTTTTAGAATTTGTTATATTTTATAGTAAGTTATGTCTTAAACAACAACACATTCAACCATTGAGACTAAACAAATAAATTTATAATTTTGCGAAATTTTAGTGATAGAAAAAAGAAGCGCAGCTTGGCCTTACGATTTTCGCTTACCTTGTTTTGAGAAGAATTACAATTTTTGTTTGCAACATTTTTACAGTATAAATCGAAAAATATGGTAACCTCTCTTTCCACTATGACCGCTTCTCCAGTCTATAACAGTAACAGTTAATTAAACCTTTTTTTAAATTGTTCGGCTTACTATTTATTGTTAAATTTTGTATCAAAAAAAATTGTGGTATTGATAGCAGCTCTTTATAAAATAATTCTCTACAGTGTATTTTGTTTATGTAAACTAAATATATTTACACATGCAGATGAGCTGATAACCAGGGTACCATGGGCGAGTGAATGTCCCAAATATGAATTTGTTTACGCTGTTGTTGTGTTATTGTGTTATATTTTTTTTTTATATTTAACTTTTTAGCATGCTAAATTTTCTATTTGTATACGTTTCTAGTTTTCTCTTTTAAATTTTATAAACCTTATGGTTTTTTATTTGTACAACAAAAATACATAAATTTGATAAGCTCAAGGAAAAAAATTTAAGTTGTTTTAAAGTTTATTGCTCCATTAGTATTGTGTATACTATATAATATATATCATTCTGTATGCGCACTACATATAAGCAGATTTTTAATGCATTGAAAATATCGAAAATTTCTATTAACTTCAGAGATCGTATAGTTTTTGAGTTTTGCTAGACTTTTGAAAATGGCGCTTATTTTAATATAAAACTAAAAAAGAAAATGCTTTTACTTTGATAATATGTTGCGTCATACGAAAAATGGCACTGAAGATGGCACAATGCTGTAGCCGATTTGTCTCCAAACCTAATTTGAGAAGCGATGACAAAAAAATCGTTTCAAAATGCTATGTGAAAATAGCAGCAAAATGTATCATTTATTTCAATATTTTTTTTTATTTTTTTAGAAATATTTTCTAAGGCTTGTGTTACTGAAACTATGCAAATCAGTTTTCGAAAAAGTCGAGTTTAACAGCCTCATTAACTTTGAGGCTATCGTGTCCAAATCCATCGGCAGTCGCCAGTCGCTAAACGATAATCAGAACGACAATAGCCGACTCTTATGTTATATCGGTATTCCCAAACACGATCAGCGAAAACAAATTGTCAGAAACAAAGGGCGAAAACAAATTTGAAAATTGCTTTCGTGCAGTTGACGAATAACATATAGCTAGACGATATCGCCAACGCAGTTAACGGTCTTTAAGCGTCTCGCTCGCCAAACAGAATGAGGCTGCAAATCTACATGAAAGTTTTTTGTTTAGAACTTTCGTGCTATACACTCTTCGTATAGAAGAAAATCTAGAACACCCTTCGGGAAAAAAATTTTTAAATATCAGTGCTTAATTTGCAAGACTTAAAACTTGTACTTTGGCAGACTAAAACTGCTTGGGCGTAAAAACTGCATGCTCAAAAAAATTCTAAATAAAAAATACATATATATTCACATTTATTGAAAAAAAAAGTTATAGAAAGAAAATAGAATTACCAGAACTGAAAGTATGTAGGTACTGTAGTTTTTTTAGAAACTAGCGAAATCTAAAACATAAAATGAGTAAAACAAAAGTTAAGCATAATAATGTGAAAATAGAAAAACAACGATGAATACATCGCTGGATTCAACTTCCATAATAAAAAGGAATAAACATTTTCTTTTTTAATATTTTTTTTAACATGTATGTATGTATGTATTTTCAAAAAATAGTAAATTTGCTGCTACTATTTAATAAATAAAAAAAATATTCTGCTATCACAAAAAAAAAAGTTCTAATATAATTGCGGCTAAACAAAATTTATAAAATTTGTTCATTTAAAAGAACAAAAATTTTAATAAATTTTAATTTAAACTGGTTTAAACGACAAACGAAGCGAAAATCTTTTTGATATCTTACAAGATTAGAAGATGTCAAAAAGGGTTTAGATATTTTTTACTTTTTGTGATAAATGAGAATATTAATAAAAATTAAAAAAAAAAAAACAAGTTCATTTAAATTTCCTACAAATCCGCTAAGAAGTGCCCGCGCACAGTGTGTAAAAACGAGCAAAATAATGTAAAAATTGTATGCAAAATTGTTTACAAAACTCAAAGAAAGAAAATAGATTTAATAAAAAATAAGCCAACTTTCATTATGATTGATGATAAAAAAGATAGCGCAAAATACCCATATTTAACAATATGTATTGTATGACTCAATATATATATATATATTTATTATATATTCAAAAACCTACAACTTACATAAATGCTGTCGTTTTTTTTAGTTCTTTAGTTCTTATATTTGATTTAATATGTCATTAAGTCAAAAATAATTTTAATAAAATAAATAAAAAACTGTGCAAACCATTAAAAGCCTAAAACTTAAAATAGTCTTTATAATTATTTTATAATTAATTATTAAAATGCAAATGGTATACACACAGGCATTTTAATACATTAAAAAATTATATATAAAAAGAAGAAACTTAAAAGAAATTTGCCAATAAATAGCGCATGTACATGTAAGCAAATACTATATAAGAAAATGCATTAAGTGCGTTTGAAATTATGCAATCGTTTGTTAAACTTTACTAATCAAAAATATGATTTGAAAATGTCTCCTTTTTTTTCTTTTGAGTTATCAATTTAAAGTTTACTTTATTTTAAGTAACGATTCTGGTTTCATAAACATACATATGCCACATTAAACATTGTCAGCATACACCTACACAACAGACAAAAAATACAGTTAAATATAATTACATAATAAATACATTTAATAATACGGGAAACTTATTATTATTAAAATTTATGATTATAAAAGGAAATATTATTATTATTAAAAATAAAGAATTGACCATGAAGAAAGTTGTGTTCTTATTTTACTGGCATAAATGAATGTAGTACAATTGTGAACATGAAAATAGCAGTAACAAATTGTATCAATAAATGTCTCTCATTTGTTTATTGTCGTAGATTCAAAACAAAATTTTAATGAATTTTTTAACTAAAGTATGCATTAACCTGGGTCGATTTGCATGGACGAAAGTTAACCGATATCGCGCCATCGATTTTTCGATAGGATTTGGGATCAGGAAAAAAAGTTACACTACGCATACACAAAAAAATAATTTTCGAACCTGCGAAAAAAATGGCGAAAGGGTAAATTTTTCGACCAAAACACTCGCCCAATACCAAAAAATATTTTGTTTTGCCAAAAAAACTGTTGTAAAAACGTCGATGACAGTTTTTTGAAAAACAAAAAAAAATATTTTTTGCGAAAATAAATGGCAAGAGGCAATTTTTCGACCAAAACACTCCCCAACACCAAAAAATATTTTTTTTTTGTCAAAAAACTGTTGTAAAAACGTTGACGATGACAGTTTTTTGAAAAAAAAAAAACAAATATTTTTTGGGTTTTGGGGAGTGTTTTGGTCGAAAAATTTACCCTGTCGCCATTTTTTTTTCGCAGGCTCGAAAATTATTTTTTTTTTGGGTATACGTAGTGGAACTTTTTTTTCCTGAGCCCAAATCCTATCGAAAAATCGATGGCGCGATATCGGTTAATAAATCGACCCAGTCTAGTATGCATACCATTTTCTTTCATGTTTTCTTCTTTTTTAGGATCTCCTGAACTTTTTTGAGTACGCAGTTTCGTTTTGTAGCCCAATCAAGTTCAGTCTAAGTACAAGTTAAAAGAGTAAAAATTCGCTTAGACTTTTGGCAAGATGCGTATTAGATTTGGTTCCATGTGAAGTGTGCCCAAGGGCTTCATTCTCTATTGCGGTCGAGAGCTCTCTTTCATTTTTGTTCGGCCTTTATGTTGTTGTTGTTGTAGTAGCAGCGCTTCGCCCCATCCAGTAGGTGCGACCAATCACAAATTTCCTCTAACGGGAGTCCTAGGAAAAGAGGGGTATTAGAGGCGTTGATTTCACATTACAATTGAAGAGATGGTTGGTGTCATGTGGGGACACGTTGCTAGCAGGTCATACATTTTGTATGTCGGGGTTGATTCTGGATAGGTAAGAGTTTAACCTGTTATGGAGAGTGCATTCCTCTTCTGCTAGTTCTGGGTATTTTACTTTGAGTACCGGATTTGCCGGGCAATTCCTGACAAATACTTTATGTTTCTTACTTATTATGTGTTATCTAGTGTGTTTCGTAATAGAAATTGAGGCCCAATTTTGTTTTTTATATGAAAGAAAACCCAGAGACTTCGGAAAAATGCTCGAACTTTCGAATTACTTCGAAAAAATTTTTAAGATGAGTTTTCATAATTTTGTTTTTTCAATCAACGGAAATAAATAAAAGAAAAGAAATAATATTTTTTCAATAATTTTTTTGCTGTAAATATGTACATACATATGTATATACACCTACCTACACGAAAATAGCAGTGACAATATCAATTACAAAAACCATTGTATAAAGCAATATGAGCAAAGCTCGCTAATTAAATACAAGTGACAATAATAGCAAACTTCATTGATTATTTTGTCTTGCATTCTTAGAGATGGGAAAGTATTTACCCAAAAGAAGTGTAAAAATAATCTTTTGAAAAATATGGGAAACAAACACATAAATTCAATCCAAAATGTACCCAATTTGTCCTATATTGGTGGCAAGTTATCCATTACGCTATCGGTTGAACTAGTTTTAATCTATAATCCAGCGTTTTTCAAAAATATTTAGCCAATAATGCATACCGTTGCAAAAATTTGACTTTACCCAGTGAACATTTTAAGTCAAAAAAGAGTCGGAACATTTTCTAAATTGAAGCTTTTACAGTCGGTGTGAGCTCAGTTGGGGGGCCGAAACCAATGTATATCCTTCTTGCAATGGTCGTCCTATATGAGCCTATTAACGTATATCATTTGAGCCTAAATAAGAGTCCGACATTAGTCTTAAAAGGCGTTTAAACAGCTCATATTATACACTACTAGAACTCTACGGCATCATTTTTAACTCTAATAAACTCTGATTATCTGACACCTATATGGTCTATTTATTAGGCAATGTCAGCGCTTATTGGGGTCATATATATGTGGTTCGACACACCTGGACAGAGCGTGCAAGCTTTGTGGTCACATTAAAAATGTCGAGAAGCGCCCATGAGCGGAAAAACGCCGATGCTTATACAAAAAAAGAATAGCAAGGGTAACAATAATGTACAAATGTAATTCATTTTGTATTAAAATGAAAAATTGTTACAAAGTTTCAAAATTTGTTCCAAACTCGCTGTGACGAACATAAATAGTTGATAAATGATAATTTTTGCATGATAGGTTAGGATCTTTTAGGCCGTTAAATAAAAGTCAAAAATTAAATTTTCTTTTACCCTCCTACGCGTTTCGATGCTTTTCTGATTCCTGCATTGCCCACTTATTTTGGACTCGTTTCGGATTCTTAAACTATGAGCGCCGTGAGCATGTTTTAGGGGTAGCCTTGTTTGCGTAAATACATATGTGTACCCTATAAACTTTCTTTACAGTTCTGGAGTTCAATATGGGTCCGAAAAATATCAGCTTCAAATATGCTATCATCTCAGAGCCTTTTATGACTCCAATTTTATGAAATTATGAACAAACGAAAAATATTAAAATCAGTAAAATAGGCAGCTCCGAAATAAAAACTCAGAAATTTTTCTGCGACAATTTATTCTAAATAAATAATTAATTCAACTAATACTTATTTCATTTCCATATTATCGTCATCGGATATATGTCAAAAATTCTTCCTAAAAGCTCTGAAGTAGTGTCATTAAAAGACTCAAAATTAGCGGTATATGATATCGGAAGGAGGGCTGTATAGGACTTATGTTAGAGGCAAAATATGAGCATATAGCATTGGCTTCAGGCTCCTAAATGAGTTCATAACAAGTGCAAACTATCCAAAGTTTGGACTCCTTTCAGACTAATTGTTGACTCCGAGTGTTTGCTGGATTGTTTGTTCAAAACGAAAATGTGTTTATTTCAAATGACGTATAAATTTAATTGCTGAATTGTAATTCCAAGCAGCCTCGATTCAAATGATTTTTAAATACCCAAAAAAAGATACAAAAAAGGAATCAGACATATATGTAATACTCCTATATTGCTACAAAAGGCTAGGTACATTCCCAAACATCATAGTGTCGATATATTGCTGTTTAAACGGTTTTGTTACCTAAATTTAAATTTTTTTTATAGGCTGTCTTGTTTTGATTTCGAATTCAAAACACATTGCGAACATTTTGTAATAGCAATATAGAAGTATTACATATATGGAATCAGGGCTGTCATGGAATCCAAGTCGTTTTTGCGTTTTGTTGGAATAACAAACCAATATTGATTTAAATTGGTGTCATAAAACCGTATTGGTTTTGCTCTTTTCGAATGTAAATAAAAGCGATGTCGTTTTTAAATCTGATTCCGACAACAATGCGATTCCATGACAGCCCTGAATATTCCGGATATTTTCTTGGTATTTACACATAAAAATGGTAAATACCCGGTAGAATCCCAACTCTATGCATTTTGGATAATTTAAAAAATGAAAGTCATGAATTGTGTTACTGAAACTACAAATCAATCTCGAAAATTCGAAATGTCTGCCTGAAAATTTCGATAAATTTTTTTTTTTTTTTTTTAAGTCTTAGACTTGAAAATGCAGTTTTTAGCCCAATCATGCCTAGTCTAAAAAATACAATATATAAGTCTCTCGGAGTTCGCATTGATTTTTGACAATTTTTTTTCCGAAGGGTGTTTTAGACTATCTTCTATACAAAGGGCGCAGGGGCTAATATTTTATATGGCAGCAAATCGGAAACCCCTCGAAAACATTTTCAAAATTCAATGATAAATTAGAGACTTATAACTTGTTACAGAATTCATGAGATTTTTTCTTAAAGCTTGAAACACAATCACCATTATCGCGAGCTTTATTTTCACCCGAAAATATTCACAGTTTTTGTTCACCCCATCGCAGAAGGTGGCGAAACAATTCTTCGTGCTCGAAAAAGATTTCAGCTTATCGGCAACTCTTTGTTCGGGCGAAATGAACAGCGGGGAAACCCAAATTTGTTCACTTATATTTTACAGGCGAACAAAAGGAAAACAAAATGTAAGTAATTTTTTGTTTTGAAATTTGATACTTTTATAATCAGAAATAAATCAATAAATAATGCACAATCGGAAGCTGAGTGGGAAAAAATGAAATTCCTGTATTGCTAGGTATGTAAATTCTATTTTTTATGACAACGTATCAGCCGGCCAAGTTATCCATTGTGGACAAAGCAACGGTTCCAAAATGTTGAGCACCTCACTGAAAAAAGATTGGCTAAGACCCACTTCCTGGTCCTTTCCAACGCCTTTTCGCTATGCGAAAAAACGAAGACATGTACTTAAGTTTTCAATTGGTGGAACTCCAAAGTTTTGCTTCAATGGTGGCAAGGAGTTGGTAAGAATATCTAGCAAACATTAGAATGCCGGCTTGTTTAGCCTGTAATATTGGCGAAAGCTAATTGAAAAAAAAATTTACTTGTTATTCAAAAGTGTTGAAAATAGTAATTTTTAGCTTACAGTGAATCTTTTAGCTCCAAAAAGTTAGAACTGTCTCTTAATTGCCTCCGAATCGCTTTCACATTTATATTCTCCTCGCGCTCAACCAATACCAACCTAAGTGCAATACTAAACATTATTTTATAAGTTTTTTATTTCTATTTTTGTTATATTTTAAGGAAATATATGCTTGGTTCAAAATTTGCACAATTGTAAGTAAATTATTTGTTCACTGCGAATTTACAATAGAGCATCAGCTGTTTCGAAGTGAACTTTTGTTCGCCCGAAATTGCTGATAGGCGGAAAAGTTCACCCGAACCAAATATTATCGAAAAGTAAGATGTTGCAGAGACGAAAAATCGTATGAAGCAAGCTTCACAAAATTCTAGTAAGTCACATTCACCACTTACCACAGCAGAATTTGTTAAACTACCACTGTCTGTATTTGTTATTTAACAATTATTTGTACACTTTTTATTCAGCTAACGTGTTCAGAATTTTAACTTTTACTTGCTAAAACTCCAATCAGTGTATTTGTGCGCTTAAATTATGTTGAAAATTGTGTTAAAGTTTTTGGTGTGGTGAAAGTGACCTATTAGAATTTTGTTACGCTCCGCTGCTTTCCTGCGAAGTTTGCGCCTGCAACATCTCTACTTTTCGATAATCTTTGCCCGAACAAAAGAAGTGAAGGCGAACACTTTTCCGCGTGAACTTCGCGATAAGGGTGAATGTTGAGCGACGACGATATACGCCGCGTCGGGCGATGACATTTTTCAAATTACGCCCATTACGCCCCATAAACACAATGCCGGGCGAAATTGATGCTGTTTATTCAGTAACCATTATTTAGAAATAAAGATGAAAACAATTAAAACTTTTTTAATTCTCTGCTTTAGCACTTGACTGCTAAAACACGCCCAAAATGTTAAGAAATTAACAAAACAAAAATGTTAAGAAATTAAATTAAAAATTATATGTAAAGAAAAAAAAATTGTTTTTGGATATTATGTTTTCTTTTTTATACTTAAAAAATTGAACAGCAGCAACCCTTGGGATGTTTGTCGTCATCGCACGGCGGCGACGATAGAAATCATGGCGCAACGATACAAGGTGGCAGCATGGAACAGCTGATTATAAACTTTTTTTATTTGATTTGATACATCAACGTCCGGTGCAGTACGATTTTGACATTTGTCCATCGAATTTACAAAAACAAAGTACACGGAATTTTTATTTATGTTTGTAGGTATGTCACCATGCTGCCACCTTGTATCATACCGCTATGATAGAAATAAATCTATCGTCGCAAACTGACGTCGCGTAAATTTCGCTCTTGGCGTTCATTGTGTTCACCTTCATGTAATTATGGGGATTCTATTTTTGACAAGCCGATGTTCGTCGCGTTTATTTCTCGGCGTCAGGATATTGTGTTTCAAGTTTAAAGGGCTAATTAATGGTGACTTGTAACCATAAAGCCATAACCACATAAAACAGCTGATCACACCTACCTTATGGAAATTAATGTAATCGAGTTAGCTCTATGGTATGGCACCATTAATCGATTACATTGATTTCCATAAGGTAGGTTCGACCAGCTGTTTTATCTGGTTATGGCTTAATGGTTATAAGTCACCATTAATTCGCCCTTAAAGCTGCAGACATTGGTGCTTTATCGGTAACCGTATCGGTAACCTTATAACAGCTGATTCGACCAACCTTATGGGAATCAATGCAATCGATTATTGGTGCCGCTAAGGTCGTAACCGTGTCGTAGCCAACCAATTGGGTTTTGGTTTACCGTCGTAACGATAAACAGCTGATTACGTTAGGGATACGGATACAGCGATACGACATACGGCACCAATGACTCAAGCTTAAGTCATCGAAAATAAAGGAATATAATTGAGATAATTTTTATTAAATATTTGGGGTATTCATAGTTTCGTCTAAGCTAGGCTGTTAATTTTCTTTCGAACTGCCCAATAATTTTGCAACAATGCTGACGTCATTGAAGCCTAGCCGTTCAACCGGTTATGGTCATACAACGGGTCCCTCTAAAAGCGCGTTTCGATAAGAAAATGTTTTTTTTTTTTTTTTTTTGAGCGGAGCCATCATCATCTTTTATCCTATTGGGAAGGGAATTTGGAGTTTTCGCAATTTTGCAAAATTTTTTGGATTCATGGGGTTGATGAATGCTTATTACCGGAAAGTACTCTATATCTAGCATTAGTTACGATGGCAACCAAAAGTTGTCGAGAGAACAGTTCACAGGAATATTTAACCTTCTTCACTTGACCCAAAGGCGAGTATCGAAGGAGAATTTATAATTTGTTTTATGTAGTCATGACTTTGTTGAACTCATCCAAAATCGCCTAAAGGCAGATTTGTGTACATAAACGCTTTGGTCGTAGCAAAGCGAAGAAAACGACAAGGCTTTTCGTGTTTTTTTTTTTTTTTGCCAGTCGACGCGACCAAAGCGTTTATGCCGGTTAAGTGCCAATTAAGGAAAAAAAGATAAGTAAGCATATTAAAGTGTGTTGGTTATGCCACTTTTGAACGAATGTTTACTCCAATACCCACTTCTAGGCACATCTACAATCCTTGTTAAGCGTTTGAACTTCAATTGATTGTCTCATACACTTTCAGGCGCTATATTTACATACGTAAGTATTGTACCGAATTTAGGGATATTCCGCTTTTTCCAAACCTTCTGCTAACGTTCGAATCGCTAAACTGTTAAAAAAACATCTCCAATAACACTTATACTTCACAACCAATAGCGTGATCAAATGAAAACTGAATACTGACTACTCAGCTTGCGCTGCTTTTATACTCTTGGTTGCCTTGTCCGCATATTTTTCCAAATGTCTAGATGTTTCTTCTTCTAAAATCTCCTACTTGGTTACCAGCTATATGCGTGTGTATTTGTGTTTATAGGCTCTCGCATAGCCATATGCGTGTGTATATGTGAGTACTACTTCGGCTGATGATTACATGTGTTTATGAGTATCCCCCGTTGCCTTGTATGTATGTGTGTAGATGATGATTGATTTGTTTACGTACATACGAGTGGCTGCTTAGTATCGGCTTAGTGATGGTAGTATCGCTTAGTGCCTAATATTCGTCACAATATTATAAAGAACATGGTGTTCAAAGAGAAAGATAAAAAGTAATTATAATGTTATGTATAAGATTTACTTAATTACAATATAATAAGAATACACTGATATAAAATAAATAACTACAAAGAACCATAAATTATATTGTATTTAAAAGAAAGAAAAAATGTGCATATAAATGATCCTCTAACATTCCGGCTTCGCATATTTACTCTTTTCGAATAGCTTATCCTTAAAATGAAGATTACGTTTATTTTCCATATTGTAGCGTCGTAATATGTCACGCTTATTTTCTAATGCTGTTGTGACATCTTCACAATCTTTTGAAGGACCCATGATCGTCCATGAACCAAAAATGGTATCAATATCGCCACAAATACGGCAGTAACCTGAGAACGAGATGTACAATGCGTTACAATCCCAAAAAGTCACTTCTAGATACACTCCGAAAACAAACCTATAAAATTAGCCACAATACCCAGCTCACGATTTTGTGTATAAATATAGAATGGTCCACCTTGTTGATTCAATGCGCTTCCCATAAATTTCCAGCTTGTTTCAATTAGGTGATGAGAATGCGGTGGTATACGTTCACCGACTTCAATCTGTAGTAATCTGTTATTTTTCTCGGCGGCACCTAATCGCCGATCTGCTGCCTTATTTAATGAGATATCGAAGCGTAAACCCATTTGATTGGAGTTCCATGAACCGACAACGTCACACGGCACACCTAGTGGAAATTACATATTAAAAAAAAAAAAGGGTGTACACGAAAAATGTAGTGGGTTCGGCATTATACATATACACGGCTGTAATTTAAAAAAGGGACTACCTAACGACATTGTCTGAAACAAGAAACACTGGCAAAACCCGCAGATGTAATTACAGGAAACAAAATGATATTATTTTGTTGTTGTTCTTGTTGTCACGATAAGGTTACTCCCCGAAGGCTTTGAGGAGTGTTATCGACGTGATGGTCCTTTGCCGGATACAGATCCGGTACGCTCCGGTAACACAGCACCATTAAGGTGCTAGCCCGACCAACTCGGGAACGATTTATATGGCCGCATTAAACCTTCAGGCCATCCCTCCCTCCCCACCCCCAAGTTTCATGAGGAGCTTAGGGTCGCCATATCCTCGTCTGTTAATTAAACAGGATATGCCGCGGATAGGTGAGGTTGACAATTGGGTTTGGAGAAGCTATATATTGCGCTGGCAACCTGAAAGGGTTGCGCTACACAGCCCCTTGAATCTGGTTTTTTAGTTGTTGTTGTAGCGGTAAGGTTGCTCCCCGAAGGTTTTGGGGAGTGTTATCGATATGATGGTCCTTTGCCGGATACAGATCCGGTACGCTCCGGTACCACGGCACCATTAAGGTGCTAGCCCGACCATCTCGGGAACGATTTATGTGGCCACATTAAACCTTCGGGCATTCCCTCCCTCCCCACCCCCAAGTTCCATGAGGAGCTTGGGGTCGCCAGAGCCTCGTCTGTTAGTGAAATAGGATTCGCCGCGGATAGGTGAGGTTGACAATTGTGTTTGGAGAAGCTATATATTACGCTGGCAACCTGAAGGGTTGCGCTACACAGCCCCTTGAATCTGGTATTTTGGTCGCCTCTTACGACAGGCATACCTACCGCGGGTATATTCAAGTTCAGAAATTTTCAATTCAAGTTCAGAAGTTCCAATTTAAATTCAGAAAATTACAATTCAAGTTCAGAATTTTCATTTCAAGTTCAGAAAATTACAATTCAAGTTCAGAAAATTGCATTTCAAGTTCAGAATATTACAATTCAAAGTCAGAAAATTATAAGTAGTTAAGGTGTTATTTTTCAAAAGTTATTCCAATTCATACTACGTAATGTAATACTTACATGTTATTTGCGGAAGTGCTGATCCTTCGTTAACAATGGTGGCTTGGATATACTGTACCCCAAGTTTTCTTCAAGGCGGGTACATCCCGAGTTAAGAAAACAAACGGAGGATAACTCTTTTCAACAAGTGCAAGAGGACGCTCCGGCCATGAAAGTTCTTCAGTCGACATCTCAGTTTGGAAGCAGTGGAAGGGAGAGACCTCCACAGAGTTGCTATGTAGAAGAGGCAGGTGGAGGAAGACTTGATCTGTGCACACAGTACTTATACGTTACTTGCGGCATTGTGGACGCTCGATTGATTTCGTCATCACTGCTGTCATACTCAATGCAGATCAATGATTGTGACCATTAGAATATCGCTGGATGTCCTTGTAACTGACCTCTTATGAGAGAAGAGGTAAGCGGTGTTTTTCTCTATCTCCGTCATGTGAGCAAAATTGATTTAAGTGAGTTTAGAAGTCCAATGATTCCTTGACAGTTAATAGGCCTTTATATCTTTGTATCAAATTATTTTAGCGCTAACATTTACCATCTTACATACTTTTATTTCCATTGCATGAAAGAAAAAATTCTTGACAAACTTTCTGAACTTGAATTGTAATTTTCTGAAATTGAAATGCTATTTGCTGAAATTTAATTGTAATTTTCTGTACTTGAAATGAAAATTCTGAACTTGAATTGTAATTTTCTGAATTTAAATTGGAAATTCTGAACTTTAAGTGTAAATTTCTGAACTTGAATTGTAAATTTTTGAATTTAAATTGGAAATTCTGAACTTGAATTGTAATTTTATGAACTTGAATTGTAATTTTCTGAACTTAAACTGGGAAAGGTGTAGTAGGTTGTTGTTGTTGTTATTGTAGCAAATTGTCGTCAATGTCCTCCAAGGAAACTTGCTGTTTCAACAGGGGGGACTATAATGAGAGGGGTGCTAGAGGCGTCGGTTCCACATTACAATTGAAGAGATGGTTGATGTCATGTGGGGACACATTGCAAGTAGGTCATACATTTTGTATGTCGGGGTTGATTCTAGATAGGAGAGAGTTTAACCTGTTACAGCATCCAGATCGAAGTTGAGCTAGAGGTCTATGAGGATTGTTGTGGTGATCACCAGTAGGGCTGGACCTGATATTGTGCGACAAGCGGAGACTGGAGTCGATGTGCTTCTTCTATGTTTGGGGCTGTTTTGGCTGCGGCAATTTAATCTGTGTACACGTCTAAGAATAAAAAAATGGTGCATTTCATGCAAGACCGGAGTAAAAACCTACCGACTACTCTATCACGCTCAAATTAAACACCGGTACTTCCGCTCAGAAACGAAATGGACACGCTGACGCTGGCGCTTCCCTCGGCGGCTCTTAATTCTTCTTCAAAATTTTCTTTGTTTCAGGTTTGTTCACTTAATTTTCCGAAAATTTTATATTGGGCTGCATTTGAACGGAAGCTTCGCGATATCGGGCTCCCTTCTGGGAGTAACGGTGATCCTCTTAAGGTGACCCGACCAGTAGCAGGTATAAAATTAGGCCGCTGAGTGCCCCTTTGCCGGGCAAGTGATCACACGGCCAAGATGAATCACTCCGAATCTTATGTAAACAAAGGAAATGAGAATAGAAATGCAAGCAAGGGAAGATGGAAGCGGTACAAGAGATGAATCGTACTTGGAGAGCCAAAATAGTGCAAAGTTAATGAGTTCCGGACGGAGACGAAGAGAGGTCGAAGCGTATAGGGTAAAATAGCTCTCTCATAATACCGTGCAGCATTAAGAATTGTTCAGCGCTTAGCAGCTGTGGTCGACTCGACAGGCCAGGAGAGTGAACGCTTGGCATGTGCCCGTGAGATCGTAATAGTAGGTTGACGACAGTTCGCTGACAAGAGCTTAGCTGTGAGAAACTCTCAGTACTGCAACCGGTATCATATTGGGCATGATCGAAAAAAGCCAAGATATGCACATGATCAACCAAGCAGGAAAGGCATGAATCCGCGAACGGGGCTGCATATCTTACGACATTAAACTAAGAAAGTTAATCTTATCACTTGAACGAGTTGACTGTAGGCTCATGAGAGCCATTCTTAATGGACACTGACTTCCGTCGTCGCATGCTTTTAAAAAAGTCCTCGCCTAGTATTAAAAAAAACATATGCAGTGAAGGAAATTATTGAGAACATTCTGTGTTCGTGTCTTGCACGCTCCAGTTTGTGTCGCCAGCTGGAGTCAGCAAGTAGTATTTGCGATAAAAATTGAGTTATTATATTATAGGTCCTGTTGTTGTTGTTGTTGTTGTAGCGATATGGTTACTCCCCAAAGGCTTTGAGGAGTGTTATCGATGTGATGGTCCTTTGCCGGATCTAGATCCGGCACGCTCCGGTAACACAGCAGCATTATGTTACTAGCACAACCATTTAGGGAACTATTTATATGGCCACATTAAGCCTTCAGTCCATCCCTCCATCACTACCCCCAAGTTCCATGAGGAGCTTGGGGTCGCCAGAGCCTCGTCTGTTAGTGAAACGGGATTCGCCGCTCGAAGGTGAGGTTGACAATTGGGTTGGAGAAGCTATATATTGCGCTACACAACCCCTTGAACCCTCGCTTTTGGTGATATTTTTCAGTTTCATCATCGAGCAAACTTCGGGTAACAGTTTGAACACCGGCGTGACCGGTGGAGTTAGAAATTCCTTTATATATACTTCTATAAAATCAGTGTGCAAGCACATTAAGGTATACAAAAAAATATTATTTTACCATCTGGTTCGCATGTTTCAAAAGGCGACGATTCTTCATTCGCTTTACAATTTTGTATGTTTTCCAGCTTGCCTAATACCTTATCCAATACGCTTGCTATACGCGCAGCATCGGCCTCGTTCGGTTGTTGAGTTGTTATCGGTGGTGTTTGTGGGTGTGACGCTGCAGGGGAGGCATTTGTGGGCGCGGCATTACAAGGTGGTTGGTTAGTCGTTGGGAGATCACATGGCGGTTCCGTTGTAGGAGGTGTAAGTAATTTTGGCGTTGAGCGAGATGTAAGTGCTTGTAGCGCACCACTGAATGCAGTACCTTGTGGCATAAGCGGTTGTGGTAAACCCGAACTATCTGGTCCCAGCAGAGGTAAGCCTGAAACTATTGATACCTCGTTTATAGGTAGTTTTTTAGGCTGTTGATTTGGTGATATTGAATTGTGAACTGTGTGTAAATATATTTATTATAAATTAGTATATTCGTTAACAACAATTTTACCATACTTTACCAGCTAGATCAATAAATTGTTGCATTTCAGCACCCAACTGTGGATCTTTCTTGACCACAAAGTCTAATGGATTAGACATTGCCGCCAACTTTTTAGCCAAATCCAGTGTGCTTATATTCATTTTAGTTGCTACCGTCGCTAGTAAATTCTTTGGTGCTGTATTTCCCATCAAAGCCAAGTTTGTATCAACCGCTCTAGTCAGTACCGATGGATAAGATGCAGAGGCAGCAGCAGTAGCGGCAGATAATGGGTTCGCAGCACCCGATAAACCGTTCATAAAGTTCAACGAATCTGCGCCGAATATGGTCGTACCTATATCACTGCCACCCAAACTACGTTTGTCCTGCTGCTTATACAATCTTTCGTTGGCCTTATCCATCACAGTTGAGCCTTCAAAGCTACTTGAGCCACAGGGCAAATTACCTGTCACAGACTTAGCATCATCCAACTGTACTGCTGGTACTAATCGCTGCAAAGTGGGTGAAGTAAGATCTTGATCAGTAAGATCGCTATACTCCCGTGAGATCCGCTCATTGCTTTTCTCATACAATTCGCGTGTCATTTGATCTAACTTCCTTTTGTATTCTTCAAAGTAATCTTGTTTTACTTCTTTGTCCGGATTGGCACGCTTCAGCTTTCGTGGGGCACTACATTTTGGGCTTGTGGTTAAAAGCATTAAGCTGGTTGGAGCACCACGTCCATTGCGGTCAAACACCTTTTCACCATCGAACCATAACTCATTGCCGATCTTATCTAAACGTCGTTTATATTCCTCAGACAAATTCTCGAGCACTGTTGAACGTTTCGATCCAGCGGCATTATAGATAGCGTCCCCACTGCTGGTACGCTTAATATATTTGGAAGGCTCTAAAACTTCATTATTAAATTTATCCAAACGCCGCTTAAACTCTTCGTATAGACAATTACTAACTGCGGAACGTTTCTTCGGTTTCTCGTTTTCGTATTCCATTTCTGGTGTTGGTTGTGTTACTGGTGGTGAATTAACATTATGATACAGTTCGCGAAATACTTGATTTAAGCGTTTCTGAAACACATCATACAAATGTCCGTTATAACTCAATTCGGTCTCTTGGCGCGACTGATCTGGCTGCCCGGGTGAGTTGACACCAATATGTATTGATGGAACAAATTCGTTAGGATGGCTAGACTGTATTGGTATATTCGCAAAAGCGCTAAAATCTTTGACGTTTTTTTGCTTCGCTGCCCCGTTAGCTCCCTTATGTCTATGCTTCTTGCACGGTCTTTTTATAGAGCCTTTGCTCACTTTTTTCTTTGAAGATGGATGCATTTTGGACGTATGATGATCTGAATCTTCTGACTGGCTCTTTTTATTGTCACTATTTTCATTTTCTGGTGTTTGTATTACATTGAGATCTTCTTTTCTGGCAGATCCATCCTTTTCCTCGGGATTTTCTTTCTCTTTGGGTTCTTCTCTCTCTTCCGACCCTTCTTTTTCCTCTTTTTCCAAATGATGCTTATTTCTATACTTAGCGTTAGCCAGCAAATGAATTTGAATTAATGCGAAAAGTATAAAATATGTGGTAACTGAATTCATTCTACGCTCAATTTATTTATTGTCAAAATTTTTTATTGGTTTTTTAACCCATCAACACCTCACAAAGCATACAACTCGAATTAAGGCGAATCAGGTGTTGTGTATTCCAACAGCTGATTGCTCCTTCTTGATTATCTTCCATACAACGCAAGGCGAATTCAGTACCAAGTGTTTGTATCCCAACAGCTGATTGCCCCTTCCTGATTATATTCCATACAACGCAAGGCGAATTTAGTACCAGGTGTTTGTATACCAACAGCTGATTGCTCCTTCTTGATTATCTTCCATACAACGCAAGGCGAATTCAGTACCAAGTGTTTGTATCCCAACAGCTGATTGCTCCTTCCTGATTATATTCCATACAATGCAAGGCGAATTCAGTACCAGGTGTTTGTATCCCCACAGCTGATTTCTCCTTCTTGATTATCTTCCATACAACGCAAGGCGAATTCAGTACCAGGTGTTTGTATCCCAACAGCTGATTGCTCCTTCCTGATTATAACAGCTAATTGCTCCTTCTTGATTATCTTCCATACAACGCAAGGCGAATTCAGTACCAGGTGTTTGTATCTTAACAGCTGATTGCTCCTTCTTGATTATCTTCCATACAACGCAAGGCGAATTCAGTACCAGGTGTTTGTATCCCAACAGTTGATTGCTCCTTCTTGATGATCTTCCGTACAACGCCTCAAGGCGAATCCAAATTATCAAGAAGAAGCAATCAGCTGTTGTGATAACACCACCTCTACTGAATTCGCCTTGCAACTCCTTGTACTAAAATATGTCAGTTAATCCAAATCAATTAAAATTTTCTTTTGATTTAACATTCTTCTGCACAGCGAATTGGCTGAATTTGCTTTGCCACCACCTGGTAAGGATTCGCCTTGATGAAACCAATTCGCCGTGCAGAAGGGCGTCAAGAAAATTTCCTTTGATTTCGATTAACTGACATATTTTAGTACAAGACGTTGTATGGAAAATAATCAAGAAGAAGCAGTCAGCTCTTGGGATAACAACACCTGGTACTGAATTCGCCTTGGCCTTCATACAACGCCTCGTACAACAATATGCCAGTTAATCGAAATCAAGGCGAATCCATACAAAGTGATTCAACCAATTCGCTGTGCAGAAAAATGTCAAGACAAAAGAAAATTTTCATTCATTTCGATTAACCGACATATTTTAGTACAAGGCGTTGTATGGAAGATAATCAAGAAGAATCAATCAGGTGTAGGGATAACAACACCTGATACTGAATTCGCCTTAACTGAAATCAATGAAAATTTTCTTTTGACTTGACATTCTTATGCACGGCGAAGTGCTTGAGTTCGCTTTGCCATCTCCCTGTATAGATTCCCCTTGACTTGAATAGAAGTCAAGGTCGGAATTCGCCTGTTCTTTGAAGGATACATTTTAACGGTTAATCGCTTGATCTGAATTTGAACCCAAGAGCGATAAAGGTTGGGGCGGAGAAAGCTACATATTTCATTCAAGATCTACCAGAGAATCATAATTTTCAGAGGTTATCCAAATATGATATGCGTTTGCAAGGTAAAAACTCCATTCCACCACTGAAGACACCTTAGAGTCTTACGTTTATACTTTGTTTACATATAACGAAAATATCTTTATTTCATACGTAACTCCTATACGGTATTTGAATAGCCATGATTCAATAACAACAGGTTTCGGAACGGAATCTATTGTCAGGGGTATGCGGAAGACATTGTCATGATTGCAAGAGGTAAGTAGACACCCTGATTGAGACAGACCGCCAGCACTTACTGCTTAGCATAGCCAAGATGGGTTTCGTCGAGGCAAAGCCATTCAATCCCGGAATTAGGAAGAAGAAAGCGGCTCCTACTCACCCAGCTTCCCTCACCTTGGATTACGGACAATGGTGTGAACGGAAGTTACTTGATCAACAAGAGACTGGATGGCAAATTATTAAGTCCGGCAAACGCGTTGGAGAACTTCTGGTAAGGGTAGGGCGACTTTCGCGTACATCCGGAATGTTTCGTAGGATGTAGGGGTTATGTGAAGATTGGCTTCATATGCTGTGTGTATATTCGGAGTACTGGGACATTAGGGATTTAAGTAGTAATTGTTGGGGTAAATGCGCTTTATGTAAGGTAGGCTCTCTCCACTATGCAGTCGATGGAGTTATTAAATATATTTGTTGTGTATATTTTTGGACGGAGGATGCCAATTAGTGGTTAGGGTGTGTGGGGTTTACCCATTCAATTTATTTTTTTGTTTTTAATTTCTATTTTCATTTTTCTAGGCCATCGGTTCGGAGAAGGTAGATAGGCAGGCTGTGAAATTCTGACGAAAGACTTTAAAGTTGATACCAAGGGGAGCATATTGCTACATTTCCGTGGTGTGGCATTGCAACCGAGTGTCATGACCCATATATTGGAAGAGGTTTTAGATAAGCCTCCAACCCTACGAAGGTCTCCACTCACATCATCAATTCACGGGGTGACTACCATTAAACATAACCTAACCTTATTTAAACATGGTCCAAATCAACAATAGTTAGTCTACAATGCTCGTCTAAATCCCATCCCTTTGTTACAGAAAAATGGGTATCAACCAAAGCAACAGTTTCGCGACAGACTACCTCCGAAGTCTTGCTAAGCGGATGCAGAGCGGGACAGTTGGTAGCCAAACTTGTACCAATGGCACTGAAGTTTCAGCTATATGTATTGTGGCAAAGTTTAACATCACTAAGCTGTTATTAACAACACAACAACAAAAAACATTTAAAGCAAGCTACAAAAACACTTTAATCATCATTTACACACCTATATAGAAGGCGACGAAGAGATTAGTCACGCACACACATGTGGTCATCAGCAGAAGTAGTTACTCACCAATACACACGCGGAAAACATAAACTACAAATAGGTATACATGTATATAGCTAATAACTAAGCAAGGGATACATTTATTCTGGAATACAGTTTCGCGAAATGACTAGACCTTGGGAGAAATGGATGACCGAGAAAACTGAGAGTATAAAAGCAGCGCAAGCTGATGAATCAGTAATCAGTTTGATTTAAACACGCTATCAGTTGCGAAGTATTATTGTACTACTCGCAAAATAGTTTAATAAAGACCATTTTGCAATACAGAATATTGGAGTTATATATTCGACAATTCAGCGATACGAACATTAGCAGAAGGTAGCAAATAAGCGGAATATACCCTAAATTCGTTGCAGTATTATAATTAAATGCTGCAAATATTTTAGTACTATCCATAACATAACTAGTTAAGAAAGCCTTCAGAAAGTCTGCAAAGAGGGTCAATTGTCGCTAGACAGGATATCACAATGTTAAAAGTGGCGGTTAAATTCACGGCGAAGCACAGAATTATTGTAACTATTCTCTGAATGTGATAGTTCTGCTAGATCGACTCGCTGTAGAGTAGAAACTTGATTATTAGCTGTCACATTGTATTCAGCTTTTGGCCTTTATTGTTTATATCATGCTTTCAAGTAGAGTCGAAACCCGATAACCGACACTAGGTGTAGAGAAAAGTATCAACATCTCTAAAATGTTTCATAATCACAGATTGTGGAAGGGAAAAATTTTAATGGGAAATCTAGTTACTTAATTACAGGTCAGGAGATTAGTACTAAAATAAGGATAACATCGGTTTTGGTAAGGTTTATCTTAGGCTATGTTGCATTCCTTAGGGTTGTGCAAGGACATGAAATGATACACATTTTCTTGTTTTAAATCGGTTTTCTTTTATTTTTCATAAGTTTTCTTAAAACTTTGGTACCGGGAAGACTTGATCCCAAATTTTGAATCTTTCTGTAAAAATACCCCCATCTGAAACGCTCAGATTTTTGTCTATCACCAAATAGGGCTTGCTGCCTTGAGAATAAAGTGGCCAACTTAAACTCTTGAGGTATGGATCGTTTTTATTATTCGGATCGCTGAAAAGATAGTGAAGTACATAAGTTGTATTATTTGGGACGGCTCAAGATCGGAATTCACATTCTCCGGCTAACGTTGGCCAGCAATTTCGTTGACAAATATTTAGGTAATCTATCAAGTAAACAGGCGATTAACGTTACCCGGGCAATCTGGTGTAAAATCTACCAGCACAATTGGAACTTTATATAAAACTTATTTTATTGGATTAAAAACCTTATAGAATCCAAATGGATTATTCTATATAATACAAAATATTTTTCTGTACCTTCATCATCAGGCATAAGTTTAACTTTACAGAGGACCTACGGAAAAGCACTTTTCAAAAAATCCTAAGCAATTAGTTCAGAACTGGACCAGATTATCCGACCATTTTTTGAAATCTAAGCACGGATACGCTAAATATTGATGAGAGAATGATGACACACAATGGCGCAAAGCTTTGCAGATGTGCAATAAATTCGATGTTATTGCCACTTAACATATTCTTTGCAATTGTCTCTGTATGTATCTAGTCCCTTACAAGGCATCGCTGGCCAGACCTAGATATCTATGCTTAGATTATCGAAAGCACTTACAGCTATGTTGAAAATCAAAAAAATGTTAGCCATAGTAATCTATTCTAACTCTTTATTAATATATTCGCCTCAACTCAAGTTCGCAGATTAGGTAATTACCATTAAAGTTTATAGTAGTAGGCAGAAAGTACCTAGCTCCCATCAGTAAAAAACTTTCCATGTTTCCTCATGGAAAGAGTAAGTGCGTTAACAAATGCGTAATGATGCTAGCGCAGATGCTCAGTGAAGCTGTGATTCAAACTGCGACTCATGGCCAAGGTGCATGCGGAATGTTTATTGTGAAGCTGCGAAGCTAGCATAAATGATCCTCGAAGCATTCGAGACTAGTGTCATAGCTTCAACATGAATATGCACAGCGAACATGGAGGGTTCCTAGGACCGTTGTGGAGTGGCTTAAGTTCACCACAACAACCCTGTTTTGCTATACAAGTAATTTTTAAAAATACTGTTTCAGATGTCATTAATGTTCCCTCTGGCGTCCCACAGGGCAGTCATCTCGGTCAAATTCTGTTCTTGCTATTCATTAATGATATCTGTACCACAATAAAATATTACAAAATTTTAATGTATGATATGCTGATGATGTAAAGCTTTTTAGTTCCCAATAGCTATTGAAGAACGTCCCTTGCTTCAAGTGGATTTAAACTGCTTAGTTGCTTGGTCAACGCGAATTCAATGCCGCTGAACTTCAATAAATGTAAATTCATGTTCCTCTATAGGAGATCTTTGCCAGCAGTCTCTTACGTAATTGATAATTTTTGTCTTGTATCAGTTAATTATTTTGTTGACTTGGGAGTCACGATGGATGCTAAACTTAGTTTCAACCTTCCTATTATGACTACTGCCAATAAGGCTAGAGGTGTTCTATCATTCGTGAAGAGATGGTCTAAAGAATTTAGTGACCCTTATGTAAACAATTCACTTTTTACCACATTACTTAGACCGATACAAGAATACGGATCAATAGTCTCGAATCTGCGATATCAAGTTCATGCAGATAGGATTGAGTCAATACAGAAGCAATTTTTACTTTTTTCTTTAAGGAATTTTCATTGGACTCTGCGTATAATCTTTCACCTTATACTAATCGGTTAAAGCTTATTAATCTTCCAACTCTCGCTAGTCGTAGAGAAATGCTAGGCGTACTATTTATGGCTAAACTACTGATATGAACGAAGTAAACTTCAATGTCCCATCACGAGCGTCAAGCCATTTCAAACCTCTTCTTTTGAGGCAGTGCAGAACTAATTTCGAATTAAATTAACCTTTTTGGTGTTTGTGTCATGATTTTAACTCTCATTCGAATTATGTAAGCTTCAGTGGAATAGTTTCCTCCCTTCTTACGATGGGAGGCGTAAGCTGCTAGGTTTGCAGTCCTTGCATGACGGAAGGAAATATTTCTCAATTATCTTTGTATATAATATAATTAATAGACGCATCAATTGTTCATTTTATATATTCCTCCTCGTAGTTTAAGGAACGTTCGTATTGTAACGAATGTTAGCAGCACTGAGCGATGCTATCGTCTCTAAGCCGATGCTAAGCAGTGACGTGAATTCACATCCATAGATCAATCACTATGTATCTACATAAACGAAACAATAATTGCGTCTACACATATGTACCATGTACGTATACGAGCAGCGGACAGTCAATGCACAAACACATGCATATATCTGAGATACTCCTGAAAGTATGCAATGAGAAAAACTATAAAATTGTGCAATTGTAGTTACAGCTGAGAAGTTTGAGAGCTGCTGGACTAGTAGATTCTGGATGCGCCTAGAAGATGCGAGCGTTGAAATCCAAGAGTATAAAACGCGGCAATTGTAGAGGCGCTGGAATTCAGTTTGATTTGAGGTGTCAAGCAGTTTCGACTAAGACGCTAACTAGCGAGCAAAAGCAGTATTATTTTGAATAGTAGAGTTTCATTTGAGCTATCAATCAGCTTGGTTATTAAGCAAGCTATTCGTTTCACAGTTTGAGTGTTATTGTGAAGTACTTTAATAAAGGCCATTTTGCATTATTACAAATTGGAGTTATTTATTCAACAGTTTAGTGATCCGAACTTAGCAGGGGATTGCAAATAAGAGGATTTGCAAGTAAAATCGTTACAGTATATTTGAAAGTACAACGCATTATACGAATTATGGTGATAATGAGCCAATTACTAGATGCATCAAGCTTTGTAATACCTACTCTAATTTTATTAACTTTAATTTGAATATTTATATAAGTTTAAATTAAATCTGTTTTTGTTATTTAATTAATAATTAGCTTAGAAAGCTTTCTATTATGCCAACTAGTCTGTTAGGATTGTATTCTCTAGACTGTATTAATAATAATAATAAAAATAATAATTCATTTGATATAACGGATTCACTTTTTACTATAAAGAAAACTGTCCTATCCTATCTTATCCATTCTCAAACTGTACGAAGCCTTTAGGCCTTTATTCATTGCACTGTCAAATCTTCTTCTATACAAACAGTTTATCTTAAATCTGCAATTTAGTTCTCTTTTCGAGAATCGACTTATGGTAACGCAGGTCCACCTTTATGGGTTACCGTAAATAAAATTTTCTTTATATTAAAACTCTCTTGAACGCCTTCTCTTTGTTATACATACTGTATTAAAATACCTCAAGGCCTTCCCCTGTCTATATTGTGCACCTGCAGCGCCCACTTTTGAAATAAGTCTTATAGATTTATCGAGCCACACCGTCCCGCGGAAATTTATGGTAGAAACACTGGTGAAACACCTAGGGTCCTGTCTACAATGGGCACTTCAAAGTTCCTTGAGATTCTGAGCTTAGGGCACATTACGTCACGCAGTTGTAATGTGGGCTTTCCTATGAGTTTTCTTATTACTTTCAATTGCTCTATCATGTTTCCTGTCTTCAACTCCGAAATATTTTGAAGTATTAATGCGCCTAGTGTTGCTTCTTTCTCTATCAGAAAAGGGAAGGGAGGTATTCCCACTAAAGCGATAAGTGCACCAGCAGGGGACGTTCTCATCACACCCGTTATGTCAATGCAAACTAGTCGATGCAGTTTGCTTAGTTTTGCTGTTGCCGTTCTCTGCGTGGCCTTCTGCCACCAAACTAAGGAATCATAGGTGACTATTATCCGTACAACAGTAATAAATGTCCAGTATACCATTTTTGGAGATATCCCCCATGTTTTGCCGTAGAGTCGAGTACAGGCGAAGAAAGCTCTTTTTGCTTTGTTTAGGATAGCATCCAATTGAGCATTCCACGTGAGGGTTCCATCCAGTGTGACCCCTAGGTATTTTGCATCGACAATTAAGAAAAATGGAAACAGACCGTTGACGCCAAGAGATGACTGACGATTTGAAACAATATCACGATGATGCGGATTAATACCTGTGAGTTACAAAAATTTGGGATTTATGGTATACGGTCCAAAAACCCCAACATTTATCTATACAGAGCAAGCGTCATTAAATTGCAAATGGTGAATGATGTAAGAATATATATCGGCAGATTTTATAGGAACGATGAGTAATTAAATCTTAACTCAACGATTTACGTTACGAAAAAAAGATTTTTTTGCTCGTGAGATCGTTTTTTTAACAGTACTGGCTAACCCTGAAGACATGTAGAGCAACATAAAATACATCCAGCTTTATGAATAACCCCTATAGACGCTCTGACTTTTTCCATCTATCTTCCTGCTTCTGCCTAGTTTCACTCTCTTCTTCCTCTCTTATTTTCTCTCATATTTGATGTTTTCAGTTTACCTGGATCGGCCCACTTAATTTCCCTATCCCTTTAATTTTTTCGAAAGTCTACTCTCTTTTTCTCTCTCTTATATTGGTCTCGCTCTCAATAGTACTCTTAACTTTACCCTTATTTTTTGACTCCTTTAATCCTCTTATTCCCACCTTTCCTCAAACTATTACCCATTATTCTTACTCTCACTCTAAACTTCTTCTTGTTCCGTTTTCCCTTTATTTTGCGGATTCCTTCAGGATATCTTTTACTTTTCTTCCGCACTTCATCTTTTTTCTCTTTTCGTATCCTTCGACTTCCCTCTTCTAATATGGTAATATATTGCGTTTGAGCCTTTACCAAACATTTCATTGCTAAAGTAGGAAAAATGTAGCAAAAAAGTACCAACAATTTTCCCTTCCTACTACCATATTACGAGGACCGCCAAACTTTTGTAATTGTACTACTGACTTCACCTGTATGGTTTTATTACATCATGTACTAACAGGAACCAGCTTTCAAATTTGATGTTTGCTTGCTGATCTCGTATTCCCAAACAAAAATTAAATTTTCTCCGGTTTCGATTTTCACGCTCTGCTGCCTTTTTGCTATAGTTCGCTCTCTAGCACACTTTAAATAGACGCAGACATCTTACCCTTTTTTAGCGAATTCTGTCCACATGCGGGCTACATTTTCTATAACATCATTTTCGGGATCCGTTTGCTTGAACGGTGGCGTCATGCCAGGTACACGGAATATATATAGCAGCTCGTCGTGATGTACAGCACCTTTATAATTTAAAAATATGTATGTATGCTGGTTTATTTCTTTAACTTTATAATCATATTATCTAATCTCTTAACTTACCATAGACTTTATTATCCAAATAGAAATGACTATAACGACCGCTGTAGGTAAAAAGATATGTATAAACGGGTATAACCTGTGATATCAAATCTAAGAAACGGTGATATGAAAATCCAATAACTCCATCGGAATAAAGTTTTCCAAAGGGTTCCAAACTATCGGGTAATTCCAAAGTTGTATTACTCAAATATTTTGTTTTAAACGTTTTGCTTATACATTTGGAACGTGGTGTATCGCGTTCATATATAACGGCAATTGGTGCATATTTATCGAAGTCTTCATTTAACCATGCTTTGGTGGTTTCATTATTTAAGAGATCTGAAAAATGCAAAACAGAGCAGAGATTTTGTGGCGTTTACAAAAATAGATGAGCGCTAGAAGAGCTGAATATTTTTTAAATAATAGATTGGCTGGCTTTTCCTGGCGCGGTAGAACAATTAATGATCGAGTTTTTAGATAACACGTTTTTTACCAAAAGCATTACATGGGCTATGCGAAAGAACGAACGGAAACTTGATTAGCAGACAGAACTGTAAAGATGTCCAGGCCTTTAGATTAACAATCAACGATTGCGCTACTGATTGATAGTTATCAAATTTGATTACTGTTGTTGTGATTGTAAGATTTAAAATCTACAATTAATTTGCTATCATTGTATTTATTGCTCTTTTGTGATTTTGAAGATTACAATCTACAATCAATTTACAATCATTGAGTGTAATGGGATTGATAATGAGCACTTCATTTGCAAAAAAACTTGATTGCAATAATTGGTGCTTGTACGTATGTAAATACAATGCGTAACTATTGTAACGAATTTAGGGAAAGTCCGCTTATTTGCAATCTTCTGCTAACGCTCGAATCGCTAAACTGTTGAATAAATCACTCCAATATTCTGTATTGCAAAATGATCTTTATTAGACTACTTTGGGAATAGTACAACTATACTTCAATATCACGTACTTGACCACAGCGCGTTAAATCAAAACTGATTCGTTATTACTCAGCTTACGCTGCTTTTATACTCTCTGTTGCCTCGTCTGCATAATTCTCCAAAGGTCTAGACGTTTCACCTACTAGAACTCTATTAGCTCATGCTTGGTTACGAGCTATATATGTGTATATTTGTAGTTTATAGTCATATGCGTGTGTATTTGTGAGTAACTACTTCGCTGATGATTACATGTGTTTGTGAGTATCTCTTCGTTGCCTTGTATGCATGTGTCTAAACGATGATTGATTCGTTCATGTACACAAGTGTGGCTGCTTTATTGTTGTTGTGCATTTATTTATTAGCAGCTTAGTGATGCTAATATTCGTCAAAGTATGAAACAAGTAGTGACTCATAACATTTGTTAAAATTTTCATCTGCTTCGGCCATGAAACTATTAGCAGTAACTCAAAGTTAGCCAGAACTATTGCGACCATATGGCAGTTTGTAAAACATCTCTTTCATGCTGAACAAATTTGCTCCTCTCTCTAAAGTCTTGCTTTACAAAGTAAAATCCACCATTGCCATCTTCTGCACAGAAGTGGCATACGGTACTCATATCAAGTATCGCTCAACAAGTATCGGGCACTTGATAGTGTCTGATCAAAAATACTTGATACTTTTGAAGCTGAATTGAAAAGAGAAATGTGCTGTTCAGTAATGCAACTTAAAATGCGTTCTCAATATACCCATGGATGTTAACACTACGATCTCAATCAGCCTATGTGAGGTCCTCATGGATCGGCCAGTTCAACCTACCAATGGATGTGTAAATTAAATTCGATGACAAAGAGAAAAAAGAGAATTGAAAAGATTTACAATGAACGCTCTGCCAAAACTTTCAAATTTGACAGAAGAGCTCTAAACTTTTAACTTCATTTTGCCACGATACAAAAAAGAAGGTAGTTCCACTCAAAACTTTTTGACGTATTTGGGGACTTTTGAAGTTTCAAAATGTTTGTTGTTTTGCCAGAAGCGTTGCCATACCGTTACTGTATAAGGCGAAATTGTGGTTTTTCTGGTTGGAAATTTCGTTTAGGATGAAAACGCAATAGTCATCTGAGACAATAATAATGTACTTTAGCACGATTTATGAGCATTCATATCGATTGAGAATGCAGTAAAACATGCAATTTTATTGAAAAATAGTGGTTACTGACTCATATCTTTATCACAGCTTGACCCCTAAACAGAATGGATATTTCTCAAGACATGTTGAGAAAAAGTTTAGCTCCAAAGACTGCACATCTATGTCAATGCTAAAAGCGCACAGAATGTGTATAGGCGGGGCTGCCACAAAGTGACCCCTGGTACAACGGGCAAAAACACTAATAACTAGTGGTTAACCTGCAGAGCTACAGGGTAATTTTCTCCCTAAAAAATGGTTTAACAATTCCCTCCTAAAGCGCAACGCTTGAATTATACAATAAATAAAAATGTGGACTTGTAGCCCATTTATTAAGAAATTGCGGTGTCGGTTTATAAGGACCTCCTTTGAGCAAGCAATTGACAAAGGTGTATGTTTTGTAAAAATGTTCTGAGTAAACGTACGGACACTTAAGAAGGCTATATTCCCTTGCTTTGCATACTTCGATCCATGTTCCTTCCACCTAAACAATTTTCGGGCGCTCGAAAAAATTATTAAAAACCTTTTTTTCTAGGCTGATATTTCGTATTAAAATATTTCCAAGGCATGGGGCTAATTTTTCTTTTTTATTTAAAAGAACTATGAAAGTAATTTAGTCGTATTCCTTAATATGAAATCCATCAAAATTAGAAAAATTCGTAACATTTTTCAATCTGGTAGCTTGTTTTTGCTGAAATTGTCATTGTCCCCGCAAAGTCAAGTGGCTAACGTCACACTAAATGGAACTAACTACCTACATTTTTTGTATCATGCGTTTTACTATATATTCAAATCCGGCACAGGAATTATCAAAAATAAATTTTGATTGTGCAGTTGCCGTCTTGGGGGCCGCCATGGTGTGTTGATAGAATGCTGCCCCTACTAAACTGAAAGTCCTGGGTTCGAGTAGCGGGCAAAGCAATATCGAAAATTTAGAAACAAGTTTTTCTAAGCGGGGCCGTCCGTGGCAATGATTTGGTAAACACTTCAAATGCATTTCTGTCATGAACAGCTTCCCAACAAAAATGTATAGACCTTGCAGATGCCTTCAAAACACATGTAGGTCCGGTCCCGCCAATTTGTGGGAAAAACTAAAAAGGAGCACGGCGCGATTTGGGAGAGGAGTACGGTCTAAATCTCCCGGGGGTAAATCACACCCAGTACTTTTTTTATATTCAGTTTGTACTTGTACCCAAGGGTGATATAACTTTGGTAGGATAACAGAATCGGGAAAGCTAAGTCCCTTATATCAAAATTATCAGCATCGAAAAAGGTTTTTGACTGCGGGATGTCCGTCCGTCCGTTAGTTCGCCCACTAACACGATAGGTTAGGTTAAACTGGCCCGGTTCGTGAGCACCATTGTAAACCTTAACAAGTAGCGCAACTAACAGCTGATCGCTCAAAGTTAGTATACCTACACAAACATTACTAACGTCCATATTACGAAAATCTTTGAAGAAATTCAAGTTAAATTTTTAAACAGACATAAACTGTGATAATTTTGGAATACATAGCACCTTAATTGCAGTAACTGGGAGAAAATGTTTTCTTATATTCAAGTATTTAGTTATTTTTTCTACATTTATCTTTAATATTGATACAATGATTAAATGTATATTGATCCGGTGCAACTTTGCTCTTCTTACTCTTCTTCTTTCCACTCCATTCGACTGCCTTCTTTTACTGCCTTGCACTCTATTCGCAACATAACCTCAATTTATATAGTAAACAATGGTGAGCAACTCACATAGACTGAATGAGCCCACAGTATTGGGTATCCCCTACAATGAGAGTTGTAGGACTGTAGCCAGGAGGATGCCGAGGAATCGGTTACTCACTTTCTCTGCGAGTGCCCAGCCCTCGCGAATTTTCGGTCCCGAACTCTAGGCAGTTATGTGTTTCCAGACTTAAGGGCGGTGTCAAACTGCCGAATCAAGGACATCAGTAGGTTTATTGATCTAACCAAGTGGTTTGGGTAAAACTATACGCAAGGTACATCAATCCAAAACGTAATTGGTTCCAGGAGGAAGTACGTCAAAATGGCGCCTAGAGCGCTACTTGGGCCCGGCTCCATAGCCGGGCAGCACAGCAACCAACAAACCACAGTACAACCAGAAGTTTGCTCAAAGACCAAACTGAAAAAGCTTATCAGAAACCATGACCTGAGTTCTAAAATATCTCCGTCCTCTTGGCAAATACTAGAAGCTTTCTGGGACCTAGCTGTGGCACTCCTATTAGCTAGTGCAGTGCACGAGCACAAAACGTGTCCAATAGTTAAAAGTTGTCGATTGTAACCACGCCCATTTTTTCGGTATGGAATATTATAAAAAATTAACAATGCACTAAAAAATACTGCATAAAATGGTGGCGGGTGGATTAATTTTACAAAGCAAATTCAAAGTTAGTGAAATTTTGGAAAATGGGCATGGCAACGACCATTTGTCATTTTGCATTTCAGCAGAAGTATTATTCTTCGTATTATGTATAAGTATAAGTCTTTAGAAACAATACTTAAAAGTGTAACCTTGACAAAAATGTCCCATACAATTTGGAGCTACACTCCATAGTAGTGTTATGTTAGTTGAAAGTATAAAAATTTCAAAGTAAAATTAAAAAAATGTGCTGGTCCGCTCCCTTAAAAAAAATCGATGATTAAAGTTCGGTTTACCACAAACTTCCACTTCCTTACTTGTTGTTTTATAATTTAGTTTAAACAAAAATTGATACAAGGCGTGATAAACCTCCGAGGAGATTAAAGCCGAGCTTCCCTTTCAATTTGCGTCGTGCATATTTTAATTTTTCCTACAAATAGCTTTTCTCGGTTCTTGATCCTAGGACTTTTGGTATGGTAAGCGAACACGCTACCCCCACACCGCGACAGTGGTTATAGGTATTCAACCATACAAATTCTTGATTCTTCCCAAGACATCACAATACAAATTAGACGCTTTTACATAAATGAGAATAAATTATGGAGTACTCTGTAAGAAGTACTAAAAATTAATTATACATTACTTACTGTAGGCTCCGCCAATAAACTCGTGTTGTGTTATCCCAATTAAGAGCGGTACTTTGTGCAAATTTTTTGTTAGCACAGATTTGTATGGCTGCTCCACTAGAAATCTTTCTTGACCAAAATCTTCTTCAATAACTGGAAACCAATTAAAAATGGGATTCCAATTGAAATCAAACATTTGTTCTTGGGTATTCACAAAGTCCATCATTGATTTCTGAAGGAAGAATAAAATGAAAAGAAATAAGAAAACTACATCTATACTCTTATACTTTTATAGATGTTGAATTGGCCGGTCAATAAAGACCTCACATAGAAGGAATGCGTCCATAGTGTAGACATTGTAGAACTTTCAATACAATCTCAGAGCAAATGTCTAACGTAGACGCATCATTAAGCTAAACATTAAATGAATATCATATATTTTCCATGCATATATGTATGTAAATTGGCTAATTTCACTGGTCTACAAAGTTTTACTTTTTGTTTGTCCTTAAAAAAATGCTATGTTATTTTACTGATTTGGGGTTACTGAAAACGAAAATATTAATCAAATTTAAAAGTAAGTTATTATTTTAAATATATTGCTGGTATCGAAATATACGACTTAAGAGTAAAATTTCATAGAATATAAATCATCTATAAAAAAAAAAAAACTATAGGGATATGCAGTCAATTATCCGTAGAAAGTGTAGAATATTTTCCATCTTTGCTAGGGTTAATTTATCACACACAGAGAACGAACAATTTACCCTATGATTTACACAAGCATCTTCCTTTCAATTTATGAATTACAAAACGCATATTTTTTGCAATAAAACATTTTTAGAAGTTGCCACAATACAATATAGAATTTTTTTGACGCAGACGAAAAAGCCTAATTATCGTTTAAGCTTACAATGAACTTATAAGGTGTTATATTTCTTTAGAGTCAATTTATTGTTTACTTTTTAGTTAATTTTATTAACCAATAATAAAAGCTTATTTTTAAAAAAGTTTTTTTTTTCTTTAATTTTATTTTTTACTTTTTAGTTCGTTTTATTAACAAGTAATAGAAGCTTGTCCTTAGAAAAGCCTTTTTTTTAAATTTAATTTAAATAGGATTTTTTTTTAATTTTTAGTAGGGTAAAATATTGTTTAAATTAGTTACGGAATCCTTACTTAGTTATTTGTAACGTTTCTCATTCTATCCATTTCTTTTAATGCACCAACTTACTTTTTAGTTAATTTTATTAGCCAATAATAAAAGCTTATTTTTAAAAAAGTTTTTTTTCTTTAATTTTATTTTTTTCTTTAATTTTATTATATCATAATCCGAATATATTGGGGCATATTCATAATCGAAATAAAATGTGACTAAGTTAGTTGAAGCATTTTTGACAGAGAGCACATATAAAATTATGTCAAACAGTGTTAAATAACTTAACTTTGCCTATGCCGCGTTCAGTTTACAACTACTTATTGCAGATCTCTCATCTGTGGGTTAAATCTGTTTTAAAATAAAATTCTACTTTCGCTTAGCTAAAATTCCATCGCCAAAAATCTGTAAAACAAAATCAAGTGCGCAGAAAAGTATGCAACACTTACCGATAACAGCCTAACGGCGTTAGCGTACGTTGTATCACAGAATTTTTACACTTTGAAAATGGCGGCTGTTGTTTGCAAGGTTGCATTCCTTTGAGTCTTCGTTTTCACCATCTGGATTAACAAAGTCATGAGCCTGGACATTCGTGCAATTTTAGTGATGTAAATTGCATGGCGCCAGCGCCAATGCGGTGGCAGCTCAATGGTAGCTCATTGACGAAATGACTCCAATCGAATATTTGACGTTACTTAGTAGTAAGTACGTAGTACATTTCACTTGCGCTATTGAGTGAAACGACTTTTGTGTGTCTGGCACGAGTTTGGTGTTATTGGCGCTACTGGCAATGATGACACTGAGCTGATGGCGGTAGCGCTGGTAGTTCAGCTTTTGAATCAGAGAAAGAATTGATGACCCGTGCAAATTATTATGGCTTTGGCCGTGTAAATTATTATGTTGTATTTGCACCAAATAAATGCTGGGGACATAACAACCGGAGTCATTTTTGAGTTGTATATTTTAAATTTAATGCACAATTAATATGGGTGTGTTTGAGCGGCCAAATAATAACAGTAGTATTGCTAAAGTGCTGCTAAGTTGATGGAATGTCGCTAATTTCCTAGCGATTATCAATAGATTGTCAATATTTCGTTCAACGGGCACGCGTAATTGCCACATTTGCTCAAATTTTCCAAGTTTTTCCATTCTTGATTTAACTTAAGCTGTTATGCCAATATTTTTCTGCCAGTTTTTTTCAAATAGGTAATTTTTCCAAAAGCAAAATAAATTACAGAAAAGATTACAGAGTTAAACAGCCTTAAAAGTTCAGCTATGTTGGTTATACACAGAAATACAACGGAGGGTTGTGTCTCCGCTTTTCGCAAGCCTTGAGATTCACCACGCGTGACACGCGTGATTCACCACGTCCAAATATCACAATCCACGGATAGGTACCGGCGGGTTTGTATGGGACTTAGGCTGTTATGCCAAAGTAAATACAAATCTTTACCGATAACTGTGTTATCGATTAATTTATCGAATTCTAACAAAGTAATATTGCATTGTCATCGGAGTTATACATGTGTGCAAAATTTCAGCTCAATCGGACACCGGGAAGTGTATCAAATTTAACTTGCAAGATTCCATTACAGACAACAAAAGTGAAACTAAATAAAAGCTTATAAAAAAAGACAGAAGATGTACGCTATCTGAAACGGTAGTGATATATTTTCGACGATCAAAAGAGGGTTAAATTTTTACCCGCTTTGAAAAATAGGAGTAGAAAAATAAATACCTTGCTACGAAAGCCATTACAGAAACTGATTTTTCAGCATATCCGTGCCACCTAACGCAAATGCAGAATTGAATACCAATGACCAGTGCGTTTTTACATTACTTTTAAGATTGAACAAAAATAAAAAATTCAATTTGGCCACTTAAACTATGATGAGCAGTAAAATTCAATGGATGCGGCCAAAGTAAATTGACCTCAACTTCAACTGCAGTTGAAACTTTCATCGAAAAACTGGACATAAAAGAAGCATGTGTTATTCATATATAGTACGTATGCACAGCAGTTATTTAGTTGAACTTTTCTGCCTTTGCGGAACTTAAATGGGTTTCGGGTTCGATGAAAAAGTTTACAGTCACATCTGCTCTGTTGATTTGTCGTTGAGTGGGAAGCATAACATATCCCTTCTAATATATAACAACAAACTTAATCAGAAGATCCCTCAAAAACTTTTGACAGCTCAATTCATGAAATTTTTGCTAAAATTTTAGGAATGAGAAAAACATTCTTCGAAAGTCTTATGCAGCACTGTACAGGGGAAGATCCTTGGTTGAATATGACGTTCATGCAAATCGTTTGTTTCAACAAACACCCGTTTCAATTTTTTCTGAACAAATTAAAAATATATCTATAATAGAAACATCAAAAATACGGACGTATTAGTTTAGCACGGCCTTACTTATGGACGCCAACACCAAAGATACCCAAATGACGAATCTCTGTAATTAAATCCAGTAAAGATCTCCAGCGAAGAACCAATATTGCCAATAAATGCTACTTTGGACTAGGTAGGCAATTGAAAAGTAAAGTCCTCTCTCGGCGGACGAAAATCATACTCTACAAGTCACTTATCGTACCCGTCCTGCTATATGGGGCAGAAGCATGGACCATGACAAGAGCAGATGAAGCGGCTTTGGGAGTGTTCGAGAGAAAAGTTCTTCGAAAGATTTATGGACCTCTACGCGTTGGCGATGGCGAGTACCGAAGAAGATTTAATGATGAGCTGTACGAGCTATACGCAGACATCAACATAGTCCAGCGAATTAAAACGCAGCGGCTTCGCTGGCTAGGCCATGTTATGCGAATGAAAGATGATGCTCCGGCCAAAGTGTTTCTATCGGAACCCGCCTTTGGAAGCAGAGGTAGAGGGCGGCCCCCACTCCGTTGGAAGGACCAGGTGGAAAACGATTTAAACTCCCTTGGTGTGACCAATTGGCGCCGGTTGGCGGAGTGAAGGAGCGACTGGCGCGCCTTGTGGGACGGCCATAACCGTTTAGACGGTTAAGCGGCAATTAAGTAAGTAAGTAAAGGTCTCACCAAATAGTTTATGTGAAAAAAGTACTAAAAGTGGCATATTTTACTCCTAAAAAATACAAAAAGGAAAACTTTTTCGGGGAAAACATTGGTGAAAATTTTTCACATAGCCGAATGACAGAACAATGAAGAATTTAGAGCGAGACAATTGAGGCTTACTTCACCTGGTTATTCCACCATGTTGATGAGTATAGAAAAATGTAGAAACAGTAGAAAAGATTTTACAAATCTATTTTGTTGTTGCGTGTAGAGAAGGTTTGACAGTACAGTACAGTACTTTTTAATAACTAAACTTTTTTCCACGAAACTGAGTATTTTAAAATATTTACGAAGTGTAACCTTTTTTATTCAATAATTTCTTTTTTTTTCGTTTGTCTTTTGTAATCAGCTTCAGGAGTATCTTCGATGAAGTTCCAGCAGTAGTCCGCTACATTCACGCATTCCATCGGCCGCTGTATCTCTTTTCCATTGCCGATATGTCTTGGTGAAATCGTTTACCATGTTACTCATATCACCTCAGTTAGGAGGCAAAAAATTTAGATGCGTATGAAGTTAGTGAAGTTTTAGGCACATATTGGAGCTTATTTTCTGATACATTTGTTCAAATCACTTATTGCCTAAAAGCCATGAACTACGGCTCTAAAAGATTCCCATGCATCTTTTTTGTTTCGCTGTAAAATCGAATCAAAGTTTTGATTCTTGAAAATCTTTCGAATTTGAAGTCCGACGAAAAATCCAAGTGGAAACCAATGAAGTTATCATCATCAAACTTGCCACTTGGGCTGCATCGCAATTTTGGGGGGTCGCATTACTGGTTTATTGAAGGAGCATTTAATCAGAATTCGGCAGTGATCTTAAGTTATCGGACATATAAAAAACTACTTTTTCTCATCCTTTTAAGTTATCTAGAAAAATATATTTTATTTGATGGATTTTATTGAAACACCTGATATTTTATGAAATACATTTGAATGTTTCTGGAATTCTTTTTCCATATTCCGAAATAAATTTGTCGTTTTCTAAAATAAATTTGAGGTTTTATAGAATATATTTTGCAAATTTTAAATGCAGTTGACTTTTTCTGAAATACACTTGAGCTTAAAAAAAATTTAGGCTTTCTGAAATACAATTGGAATATCGAAATAAATTTACACTTTTCTGAAATGCAATTGGTTGGAAAAGGTGTAGTTTATTTATGCTTGGATTTTAAGCTTGAAACACTGCCAAAACTTTATTCGAAAGTCAAGAGTGACCAATACTGCACTTTTTTTTCATTTGTTTCTATAAATCTAATTTGTTTTTTTTTTTTTTTTTTGGAATATAGTTTACACACTTGCACCAGTACTGAAATTGGGAGTTAGGTGAACGTCAAACAGAGGAAAAAATACACAACAATAAGCAAGTGTCATAAAGGTATAAGTATTCCATTGTCATTTAACTAATTAGTGGAAGTAAAAAAATGTTTAACTATCAATAAATAAATGAATGGTAGTAGAAAAAATTTTCATTACCTAATATACTCAGTTGGCGGCCGCCGTGGTGTGATGGTAGCGTGCTCCGCCATCCATACCGAAGATCCTGAGTTCACGCCACGCGAAAAGCAACATGACAAATTTAAAAACAAGTTTTTTCAACTAGAAACAAATTTTTTCAAGCTGGGTCACCCCTCGGCAGTGTTTAGCAAGCACTCCGAGTGTATTTCTGCCATGAAAAGCGCTCAGTAAAAACTCATCTGTCTTGCAGAGGCCGTTCGGAGTCTGCATAAAACAAATAGGTCCTGTCCCGCCGATTTGTAGGAAAAATTAATAGAAATACGTCGCAAATAGGAAGAGAAGCTCGGCCTAAAATCTCTTCCGAGGTTATCGCGCTTTACATTTATTAATTTTAATATACCCGATTGAGTTATAAATCACGTGGATATAAAGAAGTCCTATAAAAGAATTTATATTGTTTCTGAATTTCGGAAGAGAGAGGGAAGCAATAATCTTGAATATAAACTTTTTCTTCACATATTATCTTTAAATATAAATATAGTTACTGATAATTGTACTTCTTATCATTCTTAGTGAACATTGGGGTGGGTCGATTTGTATGGACGAAAGTTAACCGATATCGCGCCATCGATATTTCGATAGGATTTAAGCTCAGGAAAAAAGTTCCACTACGCATACCCAAAAAAATAATTTTCGAGCAAATTGTTTTTTTTTTTGGGTATGCTTAGTGGAACTTTTTTTTTTCCTGAGCCCAAATCCTATCGAAAAATCGATGGCGCGATATCGGTTAATAAATCGACCCAGTCTAGTAAACATAGTTACCAAAATAACTTGGTACAACAATTTTGCGCAGACTTAATTATTTATTAGTGCCTAAATCTGTTTTGGTCATAAAATAAATTGCGTCAATCACTTTTTTGGGACAACGCCAATGAGATATTTCAATGGATCTAAGATCGTTCAAAGCTCATGCAGCTCATCATTAAATCATCCTTGGTACTCGCCGTCAGCAATGCTTAGAAATCTTTCGAAAAAAACTGTATCGAATCATCTAATTTTACAAGTGTCCCTGCTTCCACACCATATAGCAGGACGGGTACAATGTCGAGCCAGTTTTTTGATTTTATCATAAGAGAAGGGTTGTTGTTGTTTTTGTTGCATTGACGACGAAGACACTCCCCGAAGGCTTGCTTGAAGGCATGCTGAAGTATTTTTGAATGCATTCAAGAAAACAATGCGATACGTTAAATTTAAAAGATACTTAGTCCGACTGGGTTTGTGTACGTGCCAGCGCCATTTCTGCCCGCTAATAGGTTGTCGCTATTTTTTTAGAAAACAAAATACAGAATAGACATGCACTGACAAAAATTTATTTCTTCCCACTTGAACTTAAAAATTGAATATGGAATATACATATTAGTCAAAAGTTTGAAGTAAGAAGATAATTTAAGATTATCACTCATTATCTAATAGAATATAAGAAATAATAGCCGTGTTTTTTTTAAACAGTTTTATTTAGCTTGACGCATAGATCGAAATATTTCAAGAAATCCTATTTGCGCTCCGATTAGACTAATATTTGGAACCCATATTACATGAATAGAAAGCGACATATAGAAAAAAATCGCCACCAGGTGGCGCAAGGATCGAGATATTAAAAAATCTTATTTTACGAATTTTCGAAGTTTTTACAATGTACTTTTTACTAGCTCTATCGCCATTTTTTTTTTTTATTTTTGGATTTCAAAGTAGGTGTGGTCACGCTTCCATAAGAAGCTCTAGTTCAAATAGTTTACAATAAAATCAGCTTTTTTTAATCAAATTGGTGACACCGGAAGGTATACATGAACATTCGTCGGCTTAATGCTAAACTGGAACTAGATAACATATTGTCAACCATCTTAATGTAGGTTTAATTAATCCTTTTAGTTCACATCATCCAACAAACATTCGTGGATTTTTAGTACTCATTGTTATCCTAATATCAACTACTTGTTCCTTTGTTTTGATACCTTCTAAAGGATTTCAAATGATGTTTGATCACTGATTCAGCAATAGCAGTATTATCAGTTGCGAATTATAAGTGTTATTTTCAAGTAGTCTAATAAAGACCATTATTGCATTATTCAATATTGGAGTTATTTATTCAACACTTTAGTGACTCGAACTTAGCAGGTTGCAAATAAGAGGATTTGCAGTAAATTCGTTACAACTGGTGTCAGAAGAGGAATTGTTGAATAAATTCCGAAGATTTTGAATACAACTTGGACATGGCAAAGTTCAGTGAATTGAAGATCCAGCAACTGAAGAAGGAGTTAATGAGCCGTGGATTGAATACAAGCGGCATTAAACTCGAACTTCAGGCACGATTACGAGATGCAATGGAAGCAGAAGGAATTAGCGTGGAAGAGTATGTCTTTCTTTCCTCTTGATGGCGAGGAGACAACAAAAATTGGAGAGAAAAATGAAACATCGCAGACAGTTACGAGCACAGACTTGAACACGATTTTGGCTGCAATATCTGCTCAAACGTCGACAGTGGCATCTCAACTGGAATCACAGGAGACACGTATAGCATCTAAGATGGAAAAACAACTAGAATCACAGGAGACACGTATAACATCGAAGACTGAAGCACAAGAAACGCGCATTTCAGAAATGTCGTCACAAATATCAACCGATATGGCATCCCAACTGGAATCGCAGGAAACCCGTATAACATCACAATTGGAAGAACATAAGACATATTTGGCATCTCAACTGGAAGCGTAAGAGGCACGTATATCTGAAATGACGGCACAAATTTCGGAACAGGAACCATAGCAGCTCTTTGTGAAACTGGAAGAGAAGGATGCAAAAATTTTACAACTCGAGGACAAAATTGATGCCGAGATAGGAGCGTTAAAAAGTCGTATGGAGCAGTTACAACTAAACCGCCCAGCTGTTTCAGCAAGCAATCCAAAGGTAAAAACGCCATCATTTGACGGTTCTGTTCCTTTCCAGGTCTTTAAGCTACAGTTTGAGAAGACCGCAACAGTGAACAACTGGAATGCTGAAGATAAAGTTGCAGCTCTATTCGTAGCATTGAAGGGGCCAGCAGCCGAAATCCTATAGACGATTCCCGAAGGAGAGCGGAACAACTATGAAGCATTGATGGCCGCTGTCGAGAGGCGTTATGGAAGCGAGCATAGAAAACAGCTATACCAAATTGAGTTGCCAAACCGTTACCAAAAAGCAAATGAGACATTGCAGGAGTTTGCTTCGGATGTTGAAAAATTGGCTCATCTTGCAAATGCGGACGCACCCGTGTAATACACTGAAAGGGTAAAGATTCAGAGCTTTATTAACGGCATACGTGACGTCGAAACGAAGAGAGCCACATACGCGAACCCAAAGCAAACATTTGCTGAAACGGTAACTGACTCAAGAAACTGCCTCCCTATTGAGTAAACCAGCATATAAGGTTCATCGTGCGGAAGTAGAAAGACCAGAGTGGATAGACACAATTTTAGAAGCATTGAAGGGTACGCAGCAGAAGAATAATGATGCAGTCAATTGCTTTAAGGGTGGAAAGCCAGGGCACATTGCGCGTTATTGCAACACCAACCCTAACAGTTCCAACAATGTGGGTGGTCGTAAACGCAGAGCTGAAGGAGATGATCAGATCTCCAAGACCAGTCAATCGTTAAACTAAAGCGAGTCAGCCGCAAGGGCCGACAGCTGGCTCCCTCAATTGAATGCCCCATAATCTCTATCTCACAAATTGGAAGAAGGTCAAACAATCTTACTGTCGGAGGACATGTGGATGGAAAGGAACGTTTATTGACTGTAGATACGGGTGCATCCCCTTCCATCATTCGATCAGTTTTATTCAACAAGAAGATAACACCATTGCTTGGAGCAAGATTACGTACCGAAGCAGTCATCTGGGCAATGGTTGATGGAGATTGTGGGACAAACAAATTGTGGGTTGTCGAAGCAGCAAACAAATCAGCACTGAACATACTTGTAGAAAAAACCCTGGCTATGACAAAACAAGATGAACGAATTCCAGTAAGAGTACTCAACGAGTTCAAGTCACCACTCAATTTGACCAAAGGAGCTATTTTGGGAAGATGCCAAGAGGCTGAAGTAGTTATTAACTGTGAACAGCTCCAGGAACACGTTTCATCTAGTAATACTGATCCTTCAAATGACATCACAGCATGGACGCAGGAGCTAGAGGAAGCCTATCAGAGTAAGGCAAAACAACTGCTCCTATAGTACGTGAACATATTTGACCAGGATGGTTCCAAACCAGGCCGCACCAACGTTGTGAAAAATCAAATTGACACTGGAGATGCGAGGCCGATCCGTCAAGCTCCACGTAGTGTTCCACTGGCGAAGCGGGAAGTTGTGAGTCAAATCATATAAGAAATGAGCGACAGCGGCGTCATCGAACTATCAGCTAGGCCATGGAGCTCACCGGTAGTACTTGTAAAGAACAATGATGGAAAAAATGAGGTTTTGCGTGGACTTCCGGAAGTTGAATGACGTTACGAAAAAGGATAGCTACCCATTGCCAAGAATTGACGACACTCGGGACTCGCTATCTGGTACGAAACAGTTTTCCACACTGGACTTGAAAAGCGGCTACTGGCAAGTTGAGGTGAAGGAGGAAGATAAAGAGAAAACTGCCTTCAGTGTCGGTGATGGTCTTTGGCAATTTACAGTGATGTCTTTTGGACTTTGTAATGCACCAGCTACTTTTGAGAGACTCATGGACCAGGTACTGAAAGGTCTACATTGGTGTACCTGGACGACATCATCGTATTGGGCAAGAACTTTGATGAGCATCTTAAGAACTTGGAGGAAGTTATTTTATCATGAAACACTGAAAGAAAAAGACTGGTAAAATCAACCGAAATACGGGTCAATTCAACCGAAATTTCTGTAAATTTTTATCCATCGCAAAAAGATGTTGAATCAACTGCTCACAAATCGTTAGTAATCAAATGAACAAAAAAAAGTGGTTGCGACAGCTTTGTATGAAAGTACCTATGTTGCCATATAAATAAATAAATGTAATGCGCAATAACCTCCGAAGAGATTTTAGGCCGAACTTCTCTTCCAATTTGCGTCGTGCTCCTTTTTTCTTACAAATTGGCGGGACGCGACCTACTTGTTTTATGCCGACTCCGAACGGCATCTGCGGGGCAGATAAGTTTTCACTGAGAGCATTTCATTGCAGAAATACACTCGGAGTGCTTGCCGAAAACTGCCGAGGGGCGACTCCGCTTAGAACATTTTTCTTCTAACGCTTGTTCTTAAATTTCGATGTTGCTTTTCCCGTGGTGTGAACCCAGGGTCTTCGGTGCGGTAGGCGGAGCACGCTACCATCACACCACGGCGGCCGCCATATAAATACGTAAATATGTGACTACATAAATACGCATGCTTGCTACATATTCATACATATGAATATAGAAATGAAAATAGTAGTCACAAAACTTATTGTCAATTCTTTCAGATGCAGCTCAGCTCATTCTCAATTTCTTCCCTCGCATGTAGTTGCCTCAATTGATTGTTTCGAACAAAACTTGTAGTATAAATGTTGACGTAACATTTTAAAAAGAGAACTTGTAAGTTATAGAAAAGTAAAGAATCAACATGCAGGAAGGTAATTCACCACTAGAGTAACTTTACATGTAATTCGGCAAGTTTAATTTTCGTAACTCTTTAAGTTGAAACGATTCCAAAACAACTTAAACTTTTATTTTGCCGGAAACATCAACATGAAAAAAGGATGTTTTTTTATTATCTTATTAGATTCTTTCGCGTGAGTGAAAATTCATAAAAACTTGAACAAAATGTTACTAAGTTTGGAAAAATCCTGTTCGTTCAAGCAAAACTTTTGCAACTAGAAGGCGCAATTTTGCATTTCGCTTGGACGAGAAGTTGCAACATTGTACCCGATAAATAGGTGTCCCGGTATCTCATAATTTTTTGCACAGTAAATTCAAAAAAGTGTTTTTTCGTTTTGTATTGATAACTGAAAAACTAGTTTTTTATTGTTTTCCCATTTTGTGTGTTTTTTTCGAATTGATGGTTTTCTTATTTTGGTGTTTGTTTTTAACAAGTGGCACCATCATCATAAGTACAAAGTAGAGAGCGCAGTGAGCGTAAAATTCTCTTTGAAATTTGCTTATGTATTGACAGTTGATCGGAATCTGTCAATTTTACAAAGTTTTGTTGACTTAAGAGCGACAATTTCTCTTCTGTTGAAATGACTAAACTAATTTGTTCGCTTGACAAAGAACTCGGTCGAATTAACCAAAATTCGATCAATTTCAGCGAATCGCCGTTAAGTCAAGAACAACAGCACCTAGTTGTTTATTTTACTAGCACCATTTCTTTCAGTGCATTGGTTCTCAATTTATTCGCAAATTTAAGTACTGCCATTGATTAATTTCAACGCAACCAAGGTGCAATTTTACCTTAAACCTTACGCTTACAGGTCTTTGTTATAAATACAAAAATTTAGTTTTACTAAGGCAACTGTAGATTTTTTTACATGCTCTTGCATGCTCACGCGATACAGCAAAAAGTATTAAAATTAGATTGGTGAGGAAGCTAGTAGAAAAATCATTCCACACTGTGTTCTAACCATAATGAACTGACTCATTCTTCGAGAAATATTAAATAAAAAGTGTGCACTTTCTTTTCGTAACTTTCCTAACACTAACACACATACATACCTGATTCAAGCAATCCACAAGTATTGCAGCCGGTTCTCTCGGACAATTCAATAACTCCGCTTGCCTATCACTCAGTATTTTTTGATGTTTTTCGAAATGGAACTGCCCCAATGGTGTCGAACTCATCATAATAGCACGATGGAATAATTCTTTAGACATTGGAGACATCATATGTAAACCAATACTAAAACTGCCTGCACTATAACCGAGCAGTGTAACTGAATTTGGATCACCACCAAAATTGCTAATATGGCGCTGAACCCAACGTAGTGCTTCAACTTGATCTTTTAAACCAGCATTTCCAGGCGCTTCAGCACTGCCCACAGCTAAAAAGCCTAATGTACCAAGACGATAGTTCAAAGTCACCAACACAATATCACGATCCATTAAATGTTCAGGTCCAGCAAAGTTTTTACTCTGACCCGATACGCTATAAAATCCACCCGGATGTAGATACACCACCACGGGCTTTCGCCCTCTTATATCACGTGTATATACATTCAAACGTAAACAATCCTCTGATAAATCAGTTATGTTTTCAGTCACTTGTGGGCACATAGGACCATCCTGTGTTGCATCATAAATATTCGGTTTCCATGGCAGATATGGTATAGGATTGCGAAAACGTAATATCCCAACTGGCGCTGATGCATAACGTATACCACGAAATGCTTTAAAATCTATACCCAAACGAGATTTTAATGCTGTACCCAAAATTGTGCCTAATGTAGTATTAACATGAACCGCATTCGCGTTATCGGCTGCTATTAAAGCGATAACGAGGTAGACTATTGTGTAGAGCTGCATTTTCTATGAGCTATTCCAAACTGTTTGTAAAGTTCAACTGAAAAAATTAGCGCTCAATGTGTCGTATTTATACACGGATGTGACCGTTTAAATAGTATAGGGGCGGGTCGTTATATCAAAGCCCTTTCATTACGTTTATCGGTTAGGTAAGATCAGGACGTTTTACTCGAGGCGTTTTTCTGGTTTATTTACTGATATTCAATCCTCGATTGCCTTTTAATGTTGGTTGAACGTAATAAAAATCGACCTGAAAATTGACTTGTGTAAAAGAGCCAATGAACATTAATCCAGATCCTGGTCAAAAGTTAACATGCAAATGCAACAACAACGTTGTGATCCTGATATTTGTCTAGATCAATTTCGGATCCACAGAGTGGCCCTGTTGATTTCGTTTTTTATGGTTATGTTTTGACAGTCAACCCTTTTACTTTACATACATAAGCATTAGGGTGTCCGATATTTACCAACTTCTTTCCACTCGATACTACATAAATATTTCTTATAAGTCTGAAAACAGGTTAAAACAAGCCCTGTTAAGGCACTGTTCAATGTTATTTAAATAAAAACTGGCTCGTTTGAGTTCAGTATCAATAATCCATAAAGGAGATTAAATTTGTTGCTTGTGTCAAAAACAAAAGAGGAGAACCGCTAACCGATCTAAAATCGCCGCTGATTCATAGTTTTTTTTGCAGAGGTGCAATTTATATAGGTGCGTATCTACAAAAAAATACGAAAAATACAATAACAACAAAAATGTGCAATAGTTTTTGACATATATGTAGATTCTGACAATAGTAAAATGTTTAATATTAGCTTTCAGAAGATTGTTATTAGCCATCATTCAGTGAGTTTTCTAGCTCCGTATCACGCACAATTCTCAAGGGAATGCTCTGGATCATTGGGAGGCTTGAGAAACAGAGGTCGAGGTATTTTTGTATACATGAGTTGTGATAGCAGATGTCCCCGTTGTATTTCATTTGACTTTTTTTTTTTTTTTTAACTAAAGAATTAACAAATTATCTGACTCACAAATTGAACCAGACTTCTATCTGGATTTATCTGGCTCAAATCATTGTTGTTGCATTTACATGCAAATTATTTATCTGGCTCAACATCTTTGCGACGGGATGATGGCTATTAAGTTCCAAAACATTTTTTACGTGTTTTAACTGCCAACGCCGGTTGTTGAGTATAAGTATTCTAGTTGTTTTAATTTCAAAATCCCAAATAATCTTATATAGAAAATCTACCGCATTTGTGGTTTAAGGTTTTAAACTAAAATTTTAGGATGCTATTGGGGGGAAAATGTTTGTAAATAACACACATCCTCTTTTGTGTACACATGTGGTGAGTGCTGCCAACTCGCATTAAACTATCCCGAATCGTTCCAGTTAAATAGTGGCCACAATCAGAAAAAAAGGGAGATTGAGTTTTCTTGCACATTAGGAATCCCTACTGCTAAGTCCATTCGCATCACAATTATTCGCTACGCTATCATATATTTGATCCCGACCTCGGCCCCAGGGACAATGTCCTAGAACGTCACTTATCTGTCCGGTCAGGCGATGTAAACCTGCTGCTCCTACTGCCACCTGCTGCCCCAGTGGATACCGCCCTAATATAAGCGCCTTACTCACTGGCAACAATCGCATTATCTTAGGCGATTTCAATGCGCATGTTGTTGTTGTTGTAACAGTGTAACCCCATTTCAATGCCCATCACGATCTATGGCATTCAAACTTGCAGGCGGACAGCAGGGGTGAGATGTTGGATGTTGGTACGAAGCTTTCACAGTTCGCCAGATATATCAATCGTGAGCGCAGGACTCGTAAACTGCGTCAACTAGCAGCCGATGATAACATTGGCATCCGACCGCCTGCCAATACTTATTTCACTCGAGCGTGCCGCCAACTTCATTTTCACTGAAAAACGCACTTTCATAAACTTTAAAAAAGGAAAGTGGGATGAATACAAATCCTTTACAGACAGCCGCTTTGCTCCCCTCCCGATGACGCTACCGACTGTCTTACACCCCAAAATCTTGGGTGTGACGTTCGATCAGGATCTACACTTTGGTGAGCATGCAGCCACAATTGTACCGAAAATCCAGATCCGTAATAAAATCCTCAAATCTCTTGCTGGCAGTACTTGGGGATAAGATAAATAAACGTCCATTACCACGTACAAAGTAATTGGCCAGCCGATTGCATGCTACGCGTACCCGATATGGGCTCCAAGCCTAAAGACTACTCACTGGAAGAAGGTACAGGCCTGCCAAAATACTGCCCTCAGAACCGCCACGGGTTGTCTTCTTATGTCCCCAGAACACCATCTACATAATGAGGCGAGAATACTCCCCATCAGGGAGATAAATGAAATGCTAACTAAACAGTTCCTGTTGAATACCAAGGCAGTCGGTTCTATGTACCGGAGCGACTCGGGATTTTTCCCGACCAAGGACTGTCATTTCAGTGTAACCCCATTTAATTTTTTGTGTCCCTCTCACAAATTGTCATCCTCCCATCAGCTCCTTGCAGCGGGACTGCTCCATATTCTCTTGCTCCGGGAAGGCATCGAACCCAATCCGGGTCCGTCTCCTGCCCTCGGTCCTGAGAAATGGCTTTGCTGCATCTGCCGGAAAAGAATATTTTTAGGGCGATCATACTCTTGTCAGTGTGTCTCTTGTAAGGGATGGTTGCATCGGACAGGTTGTTCTGGGCTAGATCCTAAAACCAGGCGTCCACGTAACTTCTATAAATCTTTTGTGGCTCCTTGCTGTTCACGCCCTGGGACGTCCCGTAGTCTGCGCCTTAGAGCCCCCCCCCCCCCCCCCCCCCACTACCTTCCAGCAGCCCCGCTGCTCAGCAAGCCACAAAAAGAACCCGCTGCTGCTCGCGCCCCACGGCACCACCAACTCATACGGCTGCTCCCACTCATACCTACAATCTCCGTAGTAGAGTCGATAGCAATGACGAGCATCAGCCCCTGCCCCCGTCTTCTCCCCCCATACCCAAATACACCGGGTACCCCAATGCTTACCCAAGGACGTCCAGTCCCAAGGCCACAACAGCAGTTGCGTCCTAGCTTTCCACAACCCAGAATGACGACGTCTCCCCCTATGCACTTCAGAATTCTGCAGTTAAACTGTAATGGATTAACTGGGAAGATCACGGAGATAGTCGATTTCATGAAGCGGCACAATATCCGCATTGCTGCGATTCAAGAGACTAAACTCGCAGCAAGTTCTGCACTGCAGACCTGTTCTGGGTATAATGTCCACAGAAAAGATCGCAAGAGCGGAAATGGAGACGGCCTCGCGTTTATCATACACCACTCTGTGCAATATCATATATTTGATTCCGACATCGACCGCAGGCACTGTGTCTTAGAACGTCAAGGCTTATCTGTCCGGTCAGGCGATGCAAACCTAGAAATCATCAACATCTACATCCCTCCTGCTACCTGTTGCCCCAGTGGATACCGCCCTAATATCAGCGCCCAACAATCGCATCATCTCAGCCGATTTCAATGCACATCACGATCATTTGCATTCAAACTTACGGGCGGACAGTAGTGGTGAGATGTTGGAGGATCAAATAGAAGAAACGATGTTCTGCACAATAAACGGAGACGCCCCCACTCGTATGGTACGAAGCTTTCACAGTTCGCCAGATGTATCAATCGTGAGCGCATGACTCCTAAATTGCGTCAACTAGCAGCGAGAAGGGTTGTTGTTGTTTTTGTTGCATTGACGACGAAGACACTCCCCGAAGGCTTGCTTGAAGGCATGCTGAAGTATTTTTGAATGCATTCAAGAAAACAATGCGATACGTTAAATTTAAAAGATACTTAGTCCGACTGGGTTTGTGTACGTGCCAGCGCCATTTCTGCCCGCTAATAGGTTGTCGCTATTTTTTTAGAAAACAAAATACAGAATAGACATGCACTGACAAAAATTTATTTCTTCCCACTTGAACTTAAAAATTGAATATGGAATATACATATTAGTCAAAAGTTTGAAGTAAGAAGATAATTTAAGATTATCACTCATTATCTAATAGAATATAAGAAATAATAGCCGTGTTTTTTTTAAACAGTTTTATTTAGCTTGACGCATAGATCGAAATATTTCAAGAAATCCTATTTGCGCTCCGATTAGACTAATATTTGGAACCCATATTACATGAATAGAAAGCGACATATAGAAAAAAATCGCCACCAGGTGGCGCAAGGATCGAGATATTAAAAAATCTTATTTTACGAATTTTCGAAGTTTTTACAATGTACTTTTTACTAGCTCTATCGCCATTTTTTTTTTTTTTTTTTGGATTTCAAAGTAGGTGTGGTCACGCTTCCATAAGAAGCTCTAGTTCAAATAGTTTACAATAAAATCAGCTTTTTTTAATCAAATTGGTGACACTGGAAGGTATACATGAACATTCGTCGGCTTAATGCTAAACTGGAACTAGATAACATTTTGTCAACCATCTTAATGTAGGTTTAATTAATCCTTTTAGTTCACATCATCCAACAAACATTCGTGGATTTTTAGTACTCATTGTTATCCTAATATCAACTACTTGTTCCTTTGTTTTGATACCTTCTAAAGGATTTCAAATGATGTTTGATCACTGATTCAGCAATAGCAGTATTATCAGTTGCGAATTATAAGTGTTATTTTCAAGTAGTCTAATAAAGACCATTATTGCATTATTCAATATTGGAGTTATTTATTCAACACTTTAGTGACTCGAACTTAGCAGAAGGTTGCAAATAAGAGGATTTGCAGTAAATTCGTTACAACTGGTGTCAGAAGAGGAATTGTTGAATAAATTCCGAAGATTTTGAATACAACTTGGACATGGCAAAGTTCAGTGAATTGAAGATCCAGCAACTGAAGAAGGAGTTAATGAGCCGTGGATTGAATACAAGCGGCATTAAACTCGAACTTCAGGCACGATTACGAGATGCAATGGAAACAGAAGGAATTAGCGTGGAAGAGTATGTCTTTCTTTCCTCTTGATGGCGAGGAGACAACAAAAATTGGAGAGAAAAATGAAACATCGCAGACAGTTACGAGCACAGACTTGAACACGATTTTGGCTGCAATATCTGCTCAAACGTCGACAGTGGCATCTCAACTGGAATCACAGGAGACACGTATAGCATCTAAGATGGAAAAACAACTAGAATCACAGGAGACACGTATAACATCGAAGACTGAAGCACAAGAAACGCGCATTTCAGAAATGTCGTCACAAATATCAACCGATATGGCATCCCAACTGGAATCGCAGGAAACCCGTATAACATCACAATTGGAAGAACATAAGACATATTTGGCATCTCAACTGGAAGCGTAAGAGGCACGTATATCTGAAATGACGGCACAAATTTCGGAACAGGAACCATAGCAGCTCTTTGTGAAACTGGAAGAGAAGGATGCAAAAATTTTACAACTCGAGGACAAAATTGATGCCGAGATAGGAGCGTTAAAAAGTCGTATGGAGCAGTTACAACTAAACCGCCCAGCTGTTTCAGCAAGCAATCCAAAGGTAAAAACGCCATCATTTGACGGTTCTGTTCCTTTCCAGGTCTTTAAGCTACAGTTTGAGAAGACCGCAACAGTGAACAACTGGAATGCTGAAGATAAAGTTGCAGCTCTATTCGTAGCATTGAAGGGGCCAGCAGCCGAAATCCTATAGACGATTCCCGAAGGAGAGCGGAACAACTATGAAGCATTGATGGCCGCTGTCGAGAGGCGTTATGGAAGCGAGCATAGAAAACAGCTATACCAAATTGAGTTGCCAAACCGTTACCAAAAAGCAAATGAGACATTGCAGGAGTTTGCTTCGGATGTTGAAAAATTGGCTCATCTTGCAAATGCGGACGCACCCGTGTAATACACTGAAAGGGTAAAGATTCAGAGCTTTATTAACGGCATACGTGACGTCGAAACGAAGAGAGCCACATACGCGAACCCAAAGCAAACATTTGCTGAAACGGTAACTGACTCAAGAAACTGCCTCCCTATTGAGTAAACCAGCATATAAGGTTCATCGTGCGGAAGTAGAAAGACCAGAGTGGATAGACACAATTTTAGAAGCATTGAAGGGTACGCAGCAGAAGAATAATGATGCAGTCAATTGCTTTAAGGGTGGAAAGCCAGGGCACATTGCGCGTTATTGCAACACCAACCCTAACAGTTCCAACAATGTGGGTGGTCATAAACGCAGAGCTGAAGGAGATGATCAGATCTCCAAGACCAGTCAATCGTTAAACTAAAGCGAGTCAGCCGCAAGGGCCGACAGCTGGCTCCCTCAATTGAATGCCCCATAATCTCTATCTCACAAATTGGAAGAAGGTCAAACAATCTTACTGTCGGAGGACATGTGGATGGAAAGGAACGTTTATTGACTGTAGATACGGGTGCATCCCCTTCCATCATTCGATCAGTTTTATTCAACAAGAAGATAACACCATTGCTTGGAGCAAGATTACGTACCGAAGCAGTCATCTGGGCAATGGTTGATGGAGATTGTGGGACAAACAAATTGTGGGTTGTCGAAGCAGCAAACAAATCAGCACTGAACATACTTGTAGAAAAAACCCTGGCTATGACAAAACAAGATGAACGAATTCCAGTAAGAGTACTCAACGAGTTCAAGTCACCACTCAATTTGACCAAAGGAGCTATTTTGGGAAGATGCCAAGAGGCTGAAGTAGTTATTAACTGTGAACAGCTCCAGGAACACGTTTCATCTAGTAATACTGATCCTTCAAATGACATCACAGCATGGACGCAGGAGCTAGAGGAAGCCTATCAGAGTAAGGCAAAACAACTGCTCCTATAGTACGTGAACATATTTGACCAGGATGGTTCCAAACCAGGCCGCACCAACGTTGTGAAAAATCAAATTGACACTGGAGATGCGAGGCCGATCCGTCAAGCTCCACGTAGTGTTCCACTGGCGAAGCGGGAAGTTGTGAGTCAAATCATATAAGAAATGAGCGACAGCGGCGTCATCGAACTATCAGCTAGGCCATGGAGCTCACCGGTAGTACTTGTAAAGAACAATGATGGAAAAATGAGGTTTTGCGTGGACTTCCGGAAGTTGAATGACGTTACGAAAAAGGATAGCTACCCATTGCCAAGAATTGACGACACTCGGGACTCGCTATCTGGTACGAAACAGTTTTCCACACTGGACTTGAAAAGCGGCTACTGGCAAGTTGAGGTGAAGGAGGAAGATAAAGAGAAAACTGCCTTCAGTGTCGGTGATGGTCTTTGGCAATTTACAGTGATGCCTTTTGGACTTTGTAATGCACCAGCTACTTTTGAGAGACTCATGGACCAGGTACTGAAAGGTCTACATTGGTGTACCTGGACGACATCATCGTATTGGGCAAGAACTTTGATGAGCATCTTAAGAACTTGGAGGAAGTTATTTTATCATGAAACACTGAAAGAAAAAGACTGGTAAAATCAACCGAAATACGGGTCAATTCAACCGAAATTTCTGTAAATTTTTATCCATCGCAAAAAGATGTTGAATCAACTGCTCACAAATCGTTAGTAATCAAATGAACAAAAAAAAGTGGTTGCGACAGCTTTGTATGAAAGTACCTATGTTGCCATATAAATAAATAAATGTAAGGCGCAATAACCTCCGAAGAGATTTTAGGCCGAACTTCTCTTCCAATTTGCGTCGTGCTCCTTTTTTCTTACAAATTGGCGGGACGCGACCTACTTGTTTTATGCCGACTCCGAACGGCATCTGCGGGGCAGATAAGTTTTCACTGAGAGCATTTCATTGCAGAAATACACTCGGAGTGCTTGCCGAAAACTGCCGAGGGGCGACTCCGCTTAGAACATTTTTCTTCTAACGCTTGTTCTTAAATTTCGATGTTGCTTTTCCCGAGGTGTGAACCCAGGGTCTTCGGTGCGGTAGGCGGAGCACGCTACCATCACACCACGGCGGCCGCCATATAAATACGTAAATATGTGACTACATAAATACGCATGCTTGCTACATATTCATACATATGAATATAGAAATGAAAATAGTAGTCACAAAACTTATTGTCAATTCTTTCAGATGCAGCTCAGCTCATTCTCAATTTCTTCCCTCGCATGTAGTTGCCTCAATTGATTGTTTCGAACAAAACTTGTAGTATAAATGTTGACGTAACATTTTAAAAAGAGAACTTGTAAGTTATAGAAAAGTAAAGAATCAACATGCAGGAAGGTAATTCACCACTAGAGTAACTTTACATGTAATTCGGCAAGTTTAATTTTCGTAACTCTTTAAGTTGAAACGATTCCAAAACAACTTAAACTTTTATTTTGCCGGAAACATCAACATGAAAAAAGGATGTTTTTTTATTATCTTATTAGATTCTTTCGCGTGAGTGAAAATTCATAAAAACTTGAACAAAATGTTACTAAGTTTGGAAAAATCCTGTTCGTTCAAGCAAAACTTTTGCAACTAGAGGGCGCAATTTTGCATTTCGCTTGGACGAGAAGTTGCAACATTGTACCCGATAAATAGGTGTCCCGGTATCTCATAATTTTTTGCACAGTAAATTCAAAAAAGTGTTTTTTCGTTTTGTATTGATAACTGAAAAACTAGTTTTTTATTGTTTTCCCATTTTGTGTGTTTTTTTCGAATTGATGGTTTTCTTATTTTGGTGTTTGTTTTTAACAAGTGGCACCATCATCATAAGTACAAAGTAGAGAGCGCAGTGAGCGTAAAATTCTCTTTGAAATTTGCTTATGTATTGACAGTTGATCGGAATCTGTCAATTTTACAAAGTTTTGTTGACTTAAGAGCTACAATTTCTCTTCTGTTGAAATGACTAAACTAATTTGTTCGCTTGACAAAGAACTCGGTCGAATTAACCAAAATTCGATCAATTTCAGCGAATCGCCGTTAAGTCAAGAACAACAGCACCTAGTTGTTTATTTTACTAGCACCATTTCTTTCAGTGCATTGGTTCTCAATTTATTCGCAAATTTAAGTACTGCCATTGATTAATTTCAACGCAACCAAGGTGCAATTTTACCTTAAACCTTACGCTTACAGGTCTTTGTTATAAATACAAAAATTTAGTTTTACTAAGGCAACTGTAGATTTTTTTACATGCTCTTGCATGCTCACGCGATACAGCAAAAAGTATTAAAATTAGATTGGTGAGGAAGCTAGTAGAAAAATCATTCCACACTGTGTTCTAACCATAATGAACTGACTCATTCTTCGAGAAATATTAAATAAAAAGTGTGCACTTTCTTTTCGTAACTTTCCTAACACTAACACACATACATACCTGATTCAAGCAATCCACAAGTATTGCAGCCGGTTCTCTCGGACAATTCAATAACTCCGCTTGCCTATCACTCAGTATTTTTTGATGTTTTTCGAAATGGAACTGCCCCAATGGTGTCGAACTCATCATAATAGCACGATGGAATAATTCTTTAGACATTGGAGACATCATATGTAAACCAATACTAAAACTGCCTGCACTATAACCGAGCAGTGTAACTGAATTTGGATCACCACCAAAATTGCTAATATGGCGCTGAACCCAACGTAGTGCTTCAACTTGATCTTTTAAACCAGCATTTCCAGGCGCTTCAGCACTGCCCACAGCTAAAAAGCCTAATGTACCAAGACGATAGTTCAAAGTCACCAACACAATAGCACGATCCATTAAATGTTCAGGTCCAGCAAAGTTTTTACTCTGACCCGATACGCTATAAAATCCACCCGGATGTAGATACACCACCACGGGCTTTCGCCCTCTTATATCACGTGTATATACATTCAAACGTAAACAATCCTCTGATAAATCAGTTATGTTTTCAGTCACTTGTGGGCACATAGGACCATCCTGTGTTGCATCATAAATATTCGGTTTCCATGGCAGATATGGTATAGGATTGCGAAAACGTAATATCCCAACTGGCGCTGATGCATAACGTATACCACGAAATGCTTTAAAATCTATACCCAAACGAGATTTTAATGCTGTACCCAAAATTGTGCCTAATGTAGTATTAACATGAACCGCATTCGCGTTATCGGCTGCTATTAAAGCGATAACGAGGTAGACTATTGTGTAGATCTGCATTTTCTATGAGCTATTCCAAACTGTTTGTAAAGTTCAACTGAAAAAATTAGCGCTCAATGTGTCGTATTTATACACGGATGTGACCGTTTAAATAGTATAGGGGCGGGTCGTTATATCAAAGCCCTTTCATTACGTTTATCGGTTAGGTAAGATCAGGACGTTTTACTCGAGGCGTTTTTCTGGTTTATTTACTGATATTCAATCCTCGATTGCCTTTTAATGTTGGTTGAACGTAATAAAAATCGACCTGAAAATTGACTTGTGTAAAAGAGCCAATGAACATTAATCCAGATCCTGGTCAAAAGTTAACATGCAAATGCAACAACAACGTTGTGATCCTGATATTTGTCTAGATCAATTTCGGATCCACAGAGTGGCCCTGTTGATTTCGTTTTTTATGGTTATGTTTTGACAGTCAACCCTTTTACTTTAGCACTTACATACATAAGCATTAGGGTGTCCGATATTTACCAACTTCTTTCCACTCGATACTACATAAATATTTCTTATAAGTCTGAAAACAGGTTAAAACAAGCCCTGTTAAGGCACTGTTCAATGTTATTTAAATAAAAACTGGCTCGTTTGAGTTCAGTATCAATAATCCATAAAGGAGATTAAATTTGTTGCTTGTGTCAAAAACAAAAGAGGAGAACCGCTAACCGATCTAAAATCGCCGCTGATTCATAGTTTTTTTTGCAGAGGTGCAATTTATATAGGTGCGTATCTACAAAAAAATACGAAAAATACAATAACAACAAAAATGTGCAATAGTTTTTGACATATATGTAGATTCTGACAATAGTAAAATGTTTAATATTAGCTTTCAGAAGATTGTTATTAGCCATCATTCAGTGAGTTTTCTAGCTCCGTATCACGCACAATTCTCAAGGGAATGCTCTGGATCATTGGGAGGCTTGAGAAACAGAGGTCGAGGTATTTTTGTATACATGAGTTGTGATAGCAGATGTCCCCGTTGTATTTCATTTGACTTTTTTTTTTTTTTTTAACTAAAGAATTAACAAATTATCTGACTCACAAATTGAACCAGACTTCTATCTGGATTTATCTGGCTCAAATCATTGTTGTTGCATTTACATGCAAATTATTTATCTGGCTCAACATCTTTGCGACGGGATGATGGCTATTAAGTTCCAAAACATTTTTTACGTGTTTTAACTGCCAACGCCGGTTGTTGAGTATAAGTATTCTAGTTGTTTTAATTTCAAAATCCCAAATAATCTTATATAGAAAATCTACCGCATTTGTGGTTTAAGGTTTTAAACTAAAATTTTAGGATGCTATTGGGGGGAAAATGTTTGTAAATAACACACATCCTCTTTTGTGTACACATGTGGTGAGTGCTGCCAACTCGCATTAAACTATCCCGAATCGTTCCAGTTAAATAGTGGCCACAATCAGAAAAAAAGGGAGATTGAGTTTTCTTGCACATTAGGAATCCCTACTGCTAAGTCCATTCGCATCACAATTATTCGCTACGCTATCATATATTTGATCCCGACCTCGGCCCCAGGGACAATGTCCTAGAACGTCACTTATCTGTCCGGTCAGGCGATGTAAACCTGCTGCTCCTACTGCCACCTGCTGCCCCAGTGGATACCGCCCTAATATAAGCGCCTTACTCACTGGCAACAATCGCATTATCTTAGGCGATTTCAATGCGCATGTTGTTGTTGTTGTAACAGTGTAACCCCATTTCAATGCCCATCACGATCTATGGCATTCAAACTTGCAGGCGGACAGCAGGGGTGAGATGTTGGATGTTGGTACGAAGCTTTCACAGTTCGCCAGATATATCAATCGTGAGCGCAGGACTCGTAAACTGCGTCAACTAGCAGCCGATGATAACATTGGCATCCGACCGCCTGCCAATACTTATTTCACTCGAGCGTGCCGCCAACTTCATTTTCACTGAAAAACGCACTTTCATAAACTTTAAAAAAGGAAAGTGGGATGAATACAAATCCTTTACAGACAGCCGCTTTGCTCCCCTCCCGATGACGCTACCGACTGTCTTACACCCCAAAATCTTGGGTGTGACGTTCGATCAGGATCTACACTTTGGTGAGCATGCAGCCACAATTGTACCGAAAATCCAGATCCGTAATAAAATCCTCAAATCTCTTGCTGGCAGTACTTGGGGATAAGATAAATAAACGTCCATTACCACGTACAAAGTAATTGGCCAGCCGATTGCATGCTACGCGTACCCGATATGGGCTCCAAGCCTAAAGACTACTCACTGGAAGAAGGTACAGGCCTGCCAAAATACTGCCCTCAGAACCGCCACGGGTTGTCTTCTTATGTCCCCAGAACACCATCTACATAATGAGGCGAGAATACTCCCCATCAGGGAGATAAATGAAATGCTAACTAAACAGTTCCTGTTGAATACCAAGGCAGTCGGTTCTATGTACCGGAGCGACTCGGGATTTTTCCCGACCAAGGACTGTCATTTCAGTGTAACCCCATTTAATTTTTTGTGTCCCTCTCACAAATTGTCATCCTCCCATCAGCTCCTTGCAGCGGGACTGCTCCATATTCTCTTGCTCCGGGAAGGCATCGAACCCAATCCGGGTCCGTCTCCTGCCCTCGGTCCTGAGAAATGGCTTTGCTGCATCTGCCGGAAAAGAATATTTTTAGGGCGATCATACTCTTGTCAGTGTGTCTCTTGTAAGGGATGGTTGCATCGGACAGGTTGTTCTGGGCTAGATCCTAAAACCAGGCGTCCACGTAACTTCTATAAATCTTTTGTGGCTCCTTGCTGTTCACGCCCTGGGACGTCCCGTAGTCTGCGCCTTAGAGCCCCCCCCCCCCCCCCCCCCACTACCTTCCAGCAGCCCCGCTGCTCAGCAAGCCACAAAAAGAACCCGCTGCTGCTCGCGCCCCACGGCACCACCAACTCATACGGCTGCTCCCACTCATACCTACAATCTCCGTAGTAGAGTCGGTAGCAATGACGAGCATCAGCCCCTGCCCCCGTCTTCTCCCCCCATACCCAAATACACCGGGTACCCCAATGCTTACCCAAGGACGTCCAGTCCCAAGGCCACAACAGCAGTTGCGTCCTAGCTTTCCACAACCCAGAATGACGACGTCTCCCCCTATGCACTTCAGAATTATGCAGTTAAACTGTAATGGATTAACTGGGAAGATCACGGAGATAGTCGATTTCATGAAGCGGCACAATATCCGCATTGCTGCGATTCAAGAGACTAAACTCGCAGCAAGTTCTGCACTGCAGACCTGTTCTGGGTATAATGTCCACAGAAAAGATCGCAAGAGCGGAAATGGAGACGGCCTCGCGTTTATCATACACCACTCTGTGCAATATCATATATTTGATTCCGACATCGACCGCAGGCACTGTGTCTTAGAACGTCAAGGCTTATCTGTCCGGTCAGGCGATGCAAACCTAGAAATCATCAACATCTACATCCCTCCTGCTACCTGTTGCCCCAGTGGATACCGCCCTAATATCAGCGCCCAACAATCGCATCATCTCAGCCGATTTCAATGCACATCACGATCATTTGCATTCAAACTTACGGGCGGACAGTAGTGGTGAGATGTTGGAGGATCAAATAGAAGAAACGATGTTCTGCACAATAAACGGAGACGCCCCCACTCGTATGGTACGAAGCTTTCACAGTTCGCCAGATGTATCAATCGTGAGCGCATGACTCCTAAATTGCGTCAACTAGCAGCCGATGATAACATTGGCATCCGGCCACCTGCCAATACTTATTTCGCTCGAGCTTACCACCGGCTTCATCGTCACAGAAAAACGCACTTTCATAAACTTTAAAAAAGGAAAGTGGGACCAATACAAATCCTTTACAGACAACCGCTTTGCTGCCCTCCCTATCCCGACTGATGCCCGCCAAGGGGAGAGTGCTTTCCGCAAGGTCATTGAATCCGCCTCGGCTCGTTTCATTCCCGCCGGTAGAATTCCCGAAATTCGGCCCCACTTCCCGGCGGAGGTCGCAAATTTAGCGAGAGAATGTGACCTTGTAAGACAGCTCGATACCGGCGACCCCCAAATAAGGGATATAAACCAACGCATCAGATTGCTTGTGGATGAACACAAGCGGGCGAAATGGGAGGAGCACCTAAGCGGTTGTAAGCTCTCTGCCGGTGTTGGTAAACTTTCGTCCACCGTAAAGTTTCCATCGCCTTTGGCGATAAATTGCTGTCGGATGCGAAAATATGCGCGAGCGCTTTCTGCCGACAATATATAATGCATTCTACGGTCGACAAAGATAGACGGAGGGCCAACAGACACGCACATAAACATAAGTTCAGCGCGTCACCAATTACCATCACCGCCAAAGAGGTTGAGGATGCCATCGGTCATGCTAAACCATCCAAAACAGTGGGCCCAGACGGCATAGCCATGCCGATGCTTAAAAGCCTAGGGAAAGAGGGTTTCAAATATTTAGCACATGTCTTCAACCTGTCTCTTTCCACCTTTGTCATACCTGAAAAATGGAAAATGGCCAAGGTGGTCCCGCTACTAAAGCCTGGGAAACCAGCTAACATAGGAGAGTCATATCGCCCGATATCTCTCCTATCGCCAGTAGCCAAGCCGCTTGAAGCCATTTGCTCCCCTACCTCAAAGCAAATTTGCAGCTAGCATGTCATCAGCATGACTTCAAAAACTCCATAGCACCACCACCGCGTTAAATGCCATCAGCACCCAGATAAATTGTGGTTTAAATCAAAACAGACAGTACTCGTTGCGCTAGACCTATCGAAAGCTTTTGATATGGTCAACCATGGCACGTTACTGCAAGACCGGGAAGGGTCTACCCTTCCCCCATGTCTTAAAAGGTGGACTGCAAATTATATGGGTGGTCGGCAGGCATCGGTGCAATTTAGAAATGAAACATCAAAACCAAGAAGAATTAAACAAGGGGTGCCACAGGGTGGTGTCCTATCCCCACTTTTGTTTAATTTCTACATATCTAAGCTACCTTCGCCACCAGAAGGAGTTACTATCGTTTCCTACGCCGATGACTGCACAATAATGGCCACAGGCCCAGACCCACAGATCGATGAGCTTTGCAACAGAACAAACGGCTACCTCCCTGATCTCCCCAGTTTTTTCGCCACGCGAAACCTGTCATTATCACCGACTAAATCCTCCGCGACCTTATTTACAACATGGACGTCCCCAATGTCGACCATTTTGAACATCCACGTCGATGGCACTACGCTACCGACTGTCCTACACCCCAAAATCTTGGGTGTGACGTTTGATCATGATCTACGTTTTGGTTAGCGCGCAGCCGCAATTGTTCCAAAAATCCAGAGCCGTAATAAAATCCTCAAATTCCTTGCTGGCAGTACTTGGGGAAAAGACAAAGAGACGCTCATTACCACATACAAAGCAATTGGTCAGCCGATTGCATGCTACGCGTTCCCTATATGGTCGCCAAGCCTGAAAACTACCCACTGGAAGAAGCTACAGGCCTGCCAAAATACTGCTCTCAGAATCGCCACGGGCTGTCTTCTTATGTCCCCAGAACACCATCTATATAATGAGGCGAGAATACTCCCCATTAGGGAGGGAAATGAGATGCTAACCAAACAATTCCTGTTGAATACCCAGAAACCTGGGCATCCCACCAGACATCTGATTGATGAGCCAACAACCCCTAGGGGCTTAAGGAGTCATCTCCGTAAGCATTTTGAGGAAATACAGCACCGGAGAACTCAGCCGTATGAAGCAAAAAAACACAAGCAGGTCCTTGTTGAACTCCACAAACAGGCGTCGGACCTTTATGCCGGGAAATGCCCGGTGAATCCAGTACTCAGGGAACAGTACCCAAAACTTGCGGAAGAGGAACGCATACTCCCCAGGGAAACGCGAGTCACTCTAGCCCAACTTCGTTCTGGATACTCTAACAGCTTAAACTCTTACCTATCCAGAATCAACCCCGACATACAAAATATATGCCCTGCTTGCAATGTGTTCCCAAATGACACTAACCATCTCTTCAATTGTAATGTGGAACCAACGCCTCTAATACCCCTCTCATTAGGGTCCTATTGAAACAGCAAGTTACCTTTAGAGCTTGATTTGTGCTCGTAGCGAAATCACTCTTCTTCTCAATTGCCTAGTCAGTCCAAAATAGCACCTGTTGCCAAAAGTGACTCCCAGTGGTGGTCTAGGCTGACATGTTTTTTTCAGGCTCCAAAATATAGGAGTAGTCCTTAATAGTTCTGAGAGTACAATAGGTTGAGCTTAAAACAATTTTTTTCGGTTTCACTTTTTCAAAAGGTAAGAATATACATATATACATGCAGGTTGCAGGAATTGCCCTCTTTCACAAAAATATTAAAGTTATTGTATAATTTGTAAACAATATTTAAAATACGGTTCTTTCATGAATTTAATATTGAATTGCTTATTTATTAATTTTGCACAAGCAAGTTGTTATTAAAAGTACATTGACATTTAGAACTGTAAATAACAACAATATGGTAGGTATAATTTAATAAAAGCAAGGCGTTTTGTGAATATTGTTTGAGGTAGGGTTTATTTATCGGTATGTATGTATAAGAAACTCAGTTTACTTATACGTTTTTTTAACCCCTGCGTTTTAAATTTTAACTTAACTGATCAATGACTGTTTTTTTCACGCGCATTTGCGGTTGCGCCTAAATTTTATATAAAGATGTAGCGCACAACATTATCCACCCTTATCCATCCATACAAAATTTAAGCGCACTTACATATCCGCGCCAAAAAACACGGACAGTAAGTCTAAAATCTCAAAGTGAGTTTAAATTCAATACAAAAAACTAGAAAAAAAATTATAATAAAAACCTTCTAAATACTTCTGGTTTAAAAACAAAATTAACAAGTTTAAACTAAATGCTGAAAGCCGAAAAACAAAATTTTATTTCCCGAAAATCATAGATTATTTTCACAATACTTTGTCATACATGTGAAATGTCCATAACATTGTAACAACGTTGTGCTACCTTTCCAATTTAGTAAATTTTTTAAATTTCACTTGCAGAATTCACAATTGGCTCGCTAAATCGTTATTTGTATTTTGGTAGTTTTATTTTTTGAATTTTGTTTTAAATCGATTTTTTTATAAAACTGTCAGTAACCGACAACGGAGTCAAGTGTTAAGCAGCTGTTTTATAATGAATGTTGTGGAAAAATTATTAGAAAACAATTTTTTTTCATTTTAATTCGTAAGCAAGGCGAATTCTGTACCAGGTGTAGTTATCCCAACAGCTGATTGCTTCTTCTTGACTATTTACCATACAGCGCCTTGTACTTTAATATGTCAGTTAATCGAAATCAATTAAAATTTTCTTTTGACTTGACATTCTTCTGCACGGCGAATTGGTTGAATTCACCTTGCCACCACCTGGTATGGATCCACCTTGATTCGAAAGTAAGAAAAAATTGTTGAAATATGAATTATGCCATAGCACTTGAATAAAACCAACCTAGCGTATTCGGACCAAGGCACCTGAGCCCTTTGATCTAACGGTTGCGACGTTCCTCACTTAATGATAAGGTCGGGTTAACTGACCGCCCAATAAGGATCGCACATAGACTGATTATATGAATAGTGTTGCGAGAATTTCTTTGACAAAGGTAAGCCGCAATTAAGTTTCAGGCCTTTGACCTAAGTATATTTGAAAGATATTCCGTTATGCTTTGTCAAGTTGGGTTTGGAGAAAACCCGATTTCAGCATTGTGCTATCTTCAATTTAATTGTTTGTGACCTGTCGTTGCCGGCTGGCTCGTATTTATAGTTCGTGGGTACATAAGCAGGTATTATAAGAACAGATGTTTATGCAATACTTACATACATATTGTACCGTTTAAACTGTTATGGCCGCCCAACAAGGCTCGCCGGTCGCTTTGTTGAGCTAACTGTCGCCAATTGGTAACACTTAACACCTAGAGAATTTAAATGGTTTTCCACCTGGTAATTCTAGCAGAGTGAGTGCCGACCTCTTCTTCTTCCATAGGCGAGTTCCAATATGAACTCTTTTTTGGCCGGGGCATCATCTTTCGTTCGCGTAACATATTTATTTATTTTTTAAATTACTGACTTCTACCTGCTTCAACTAACGGCACAAACTAATGGGTGTGAAAACAACCTGTGAAGATCCATACACGGAAACTTGACCTCAACAACATATTGATTTTTTGCCAATTGCAAGGCGAGACAGCGACGAAGCAAGGTAACGGGTACGGAGTTGCCTATTCGCATAGAATAAGTGTTTGAGTCCTAGCTATTGCGATTGCAGATTTAATATTACAACAACTTTCTGAATTCACCGTTCACCGCGATTTTACGTCAAACATTGTTTGCTACATTCACTCAACAATCGCTGGAGGCGTTCAATGGCTAACTATCAAACTTCAGATGTAAAGTGTCAAGCATATTTTGGGGGTAACAGGTCATCAAAACTGGTCATAAAACGATTTCTACCAAATAAAATGCCAGTTAGCGCCAACCGAAACGGAGTCTCCCGGATTGTACAAACTCTTTTGATAAGAACTTCCCTGTGCTGCAGTAGTGTTAGAAGATCTGGAACACCCGGTAAGTGAACTTGCCAATTAAGCAGGGCCTGGTACTGTGATAACAGGAACATCAAAAAAATCATACAAAGGAGGTCAGGATTTTTCAAACGGTCTAGTATCATTGCATTTGCAAACTGTTGTAGTATCTTTACTCACATCATGGTGTACTGTATCTTTTTAACAACAAAAACTATAATTTATTTTTCCAACATTAGACTGCAAGTCAGCGACAGTCAATTCAGAACAAAATGTGAAAATAAAAATTTAAAAATGAAGAAAGTTGTTCAACTCCGTAGCTTATATTTGCTATTGCAACGTTTCCAATATCAAATTCACAAAACTCTGAACTGCCTAAAGCAATTTATTTAAAACTAAGTATGTACGAATAAATATATCTAAGGAATAAGAATTTATAAAACTTATTGTTATAAAAGTATGTTTTACTTTATTGTTGGCACTGGAAAGAGTTGATCCCATATTCCGAATCTATCTGTGAAGATGCCACCCTCAAAAACTTGCATATTTTTGTCTATTTTCAAATAAGGTTTTCTTGGGTCATTCGAATAAAGTGGCCATCTCAAATTTTTCAAAACAGGATCGGTGGAATTGTTTGGATTGCTGAAAAGAGAATGATTTAATAGATTTTTATACAACCATTCTAGGTCAAATAAATAAGGAATTAATAGAGTTTCCAAAAAATTATGTCCTATTTCAATCACATCCCACAGAGCACTAGCGACTCTGGCAGACTGCAATTGCTTCTCATTGTAATATAAAGTTTGTTATCAACTGAGAGCTACCACATCAGCCAACTCGTTTCTCTGTACTATGGCCTGCTTCCAACTAAAGATTCACTATGTCTACTAGCCAGTTTCACTCAATAAACTTACTACAAATCGTTGTTGTGACTAGAAAGATAAAAGCCGCATGTCTCCCTTATGACTGTGACAGTAATGTAGTAGGAACTAAATCCCGTATCGGACATTTAAATGTTAAAGTTTAGTAAAGAAAACGGCCCTAAAGTGGTATATTTTTAGATCATACTAATGGGAAGTAGATCCTGCGGTAAATGAGGACAAGATGATAGTAATGTTGTCATCCAAGAAGGAACAACGCATTCGCGTCTTGGCAGTCACGATGACGGATATAAACTTGAAACTGTGAACCAGCGTTAACAGGGAAAAGAATGTCAGTTTAGAAATTTAACGGAGAACAACGCTTGTCAACAAGTGCTACCTTGGACTGAGTAAGCAATTGAAAAGTATAGTCATACCCTGAAGTATGGAGAGAAGATGAGATGGCTCTTGGAGTGTTTGATAGGGAGGTAATTTTATGCGAATGGACGAAGACTCTTCAGCCAATTTCAATCAACACTGCAGTTTGGAAGCAGAGGATGAATGATGATGAACTGAGAGTGGCCTTCCACCAAGTCTTAAAAGGCGGACCGCAAATTATCTGGGTGGTAGACTGCACAATAATAGCCACAGGCCCAGGCCCACAGATCGATAGGCTTTGCAGCAGAATAAACGGCTACCTCCCTGAACTCTCTAGTTTGTTCGCCTCGCGAAACCTGGCATTATCACCGACTAAATCCTCCGCGACCCTATTTACAACATGGACGTCCCAAATGTCGACCATTTTAAACATCTACGTCGATGGCACTACGCTACCGACTGTCCTACACCCCAAAATCTTGGATGTGACGTTTGATCAGGATCTATATTTTGGTGAGCATGCAGCCGCAATTGTACCGAAAATTCAGAGCCGCAATAAAATCCTCAAATCTTTTGCTGTCAGTACTTGGGGGAAAAGACAAAGAAACGCTCATTACCACTTACAAAGCAATTGGCCAGCCGATCGCATGGTACGCGTCCCCTATATGGTCGCCAAGCCTAAAAACTACTCACTGGAAGAAGCTACAGGCCTGCCAAAATACTGCTCTCAGAACCGTCACGGGTTGTCTTCTTATGTCCCCAACAGACATCTGATTGATGAGCCAACACCGCCCAGGAGCTTAAGGAGTCATTTCCGTAAGCATTTTGAGGAAATACGGCATCTGAGAACTCAGCCGTATGAAGCCAAAAACACAAACAGGTCCTCAGTGAACTCCACAAACAGGCGTCGGACCTTTATGACAGGAATTGCCCGGTGAATCCAGTACTCAAAAACAGTACCCAAAACTTGCGGAAGAGGAACGCATACTCCCCAGGGAAACGCGAGTCACTCTTGCTCAACTTCGTTCTGGATACTGTAACAGGCTAAACTCTTACCTATCCAGAATTAACCCCGACATACAATATGTATGCCCCGCTTGCAATGTGTCCCCACATGACACCAACCATCTCTTTAATTGTAATGTGGAACCAACGCCTCTAACACCCCTCTCATTATGGTCCAGCCCTGTTGAAACAGCAAGTTTCTGTGGACTCTCGTTAGAGGATATTGATGACAATTTGTGATCGGTCGCACCTATTGGTTAGGGCGAAGCACTGCTGCAACAACAATAACAACAGTGGCCAGTTCACATTATGTAACTTTTGACAAGTTTGGTTAATACTACTTATTGTAATCTTACCCTGTCTTAGCGAATTGCGCCCACATTCGGGTTAAATTTTCTATAACAACATGTTCATCATCGGTTTGCGTAAAGTTTGGAGTCATCACAGGCACACGCAATAAATATAGCAATTCATCATGATGGACGGCACCTTGATAAAATATTGTGCACATTCATTTTTTTATAAATTTTATTTTTTAACATATAAGAACTTACCGAATGTTTGGTTTTGATACTTGAAATGACTAAAACGACCCTTGTATGTGAAAAGATAGGTATACACGGGTACAACGGATGATATTAAACTTAAGAAACGATGATATTCAAATCCAATAACTGCATCGGAATAAAGTTTTCCAAAAGAGCCCAAACTGTCGGTAGTTTGCAAATCTCTATTACCCAAATAGCTAGCCCTCAGCTGTGTACTTATTTGTTTGGAACGTGGTGTATCACGTTCATACATAAGAACGATTGGTGCGTATTTTTCGAAATTTTCATTTAACCAACCTCTGACAGTATTATTTTTTAAAAGATCTGAAATGCAACGAAAGATTGTTTAACTGTTAAATATGTACAGGTTGTACAACCAAAATATTTATTCAAAAGCAGAAGAAACTCAAATAAAAGGCAGCCTCAGTTTAAGTATTGGTAGTAAGTTATTACTCCGGCTAGCTTAGTTATATAAAATGTGATCACTAATTTCTAATGCGGATTTTTTTTGTTTACCAACAAGCATCGAAAAAATATTTCTCCAAAGTTTGGTAAATGCACAGTTCAGAAGTTGATATTCAACACCAATGTTCAATTATTTTCAAACCTTTGAAAAATGTACAGTTCTCATATTAATAACACACCTTATTCTCCCAAACTATAAGAAATTATCAACCCTCTACACCATTTCTAGTTGTAAACGGGAAAGCGTCAGATATAAATGCAAAAGTGTTATATGGAAATCAGAATAGTCAATTGTGTAAGTGCGAAAGCGTCACTTCGATATGAGAATAGTCACTTGTAAATGAGAATAGTCAGTTGTAAATGAGAATAGTGAAGTGCAAATGCGAAGGCGTCACATGGAAATGCTAATAGTCACTTGTAAATGCGAAGCCGTCATTTGAAAATTAGAAAGCGTCAGTTGTAAATGCGAATGGTCAATTGTAAATGCGAAAGCATCAAATGAAAATGCGAAAGCGTCATTTGTAATTGAGAATACGTACTGAGTTATAAATAAGAGGGTATCATTTGAAAATGCGAAAGCGTCATATGGAAATGAGAATAATCACTTGTAAGTGAGAAAGCAAATCCAGACTAATTGCTTAAATAACGTAATACCGTGGTTAGCTTTTAGGATGGTATTTAACTACTACTTACTTCACTAAAATAACACTAGGTATTAATTAATAAAGTTTTGTTGATTATTCCCGTTATGTCTCACGGACTTCGGACTCCTTATGCAATTTTTGAAGTAAAGTCCAAGTTCTGCTACAGTGGTGGGAAATGGGTAATGAGAGGGAACCATTACATTATACTTTTACATAAACCGCTTTACGATTAATAAAGTGCATGCACCAAGTGAGGTAATTGTGCTGTGCAAAGGAAGTCCGTTGTTCGCCTATTATCATGTGGGCTTCTCTTTCATGGGCAGTGCATTGAACCCATACCAATATGTAGTCATTGTAATTACTCGATGTACTATTTATTACACGTTTATTTAAATTCAATGTTACAAGCAGGGTTGTGCGTTTACAACATTTTTTGGATTGTTTACACTTTCATTGTAAACAATTGTAAACAATGTAATCAATTGTAAATAATGTAAACAATTGTAAACATTTACTAGCATATGTCACTTCAACTTATATTCAACTTATATTGTAAACTGTCAAGTCAAACAGATCGATTGTTGAACACAGCAGATACTTCTAGAACTATGCTTGGAAAACTGGAAAATGCTTAATTAGTAGTAGGCTCTTTCTGACTCATAAAAAAGCAAAAAAATGAATTGTTTACAAAAATGAATTGTTTACGTAAACAATTAGCTTGTAAACAATTACATTGTTTACATGTAAACATTTGCTGTATATAATGAAAACAGTTTACAGGCCCAACCCTGGTTACAAGTACTCAATAAAACGAATTTCGCAAGTTCAATTGACAATTTTTATTCTATAAGTTTTTCGCATTTTCACTTTATGCTTTCTTACTCAAAATTTACTCACTTTTCTCATTTCTATATAACGCTTTCGCATTTACAGTTGACTATTCTCATTTCCATATGGTGCTTTCGCATTTTTAAGTGATACTTTCTTATTTATAGTTGACTACGTATTCTCAATTACAAATGATGCTTTCACATTTTCATTTGATACTTTCTCATTTACAAATGACTATTCTCATTTACATATGACGCTTTCGTATTTTTAAATAACGCTTTCTCATTTCCAAGTGACCGTTCTCATTTCCGTGTACCGATTTCGCATTTACAGTTAACTAATCTCATTTCCAAATAACGCTTTCGCATTTACAATTCGGTATTCTTGTTTACGACTCACTATTCTCAATTACAAATAACGCTTTCGCATTTACAAATGACTATTCCCATTTACAAGTGACTATTCTCATGTCGAAGTGATGCTTTCGCATTTACAATTGGCTATTCTCATTTCTATTTTCAAATGATAACCTCTTATTTATAACTGAGTATGTATTCTCAATTAAAAATTACGCTTTCGCATTTTCATTTGATGCTTTGTCATTTGCAAGTGACTATTCTCATTTCCATATGACGCTTTCGCATTGACAATTAAGTATTCGCATTTACAACTGACGCTTTCGAATTTACAATTCACTATTCTCATTACAACTGACTATTCTCATTTACAAGTGACTATTCGCATTTCCATGTGACGCTTTCGCATTGAGTCAATTGACTATTCTAATTTTCGCATTTACATTTGACGCTTTCTAATCTACAACTGGCTAATCTCATTTACAATTTACAAATCTTATTTTCAAATTGCACTTTCTCATTTTCAAGTAACTATTCTCATTTTAAAGTAACTATTTTCATTTCCAAATGTCGCTGTCTCATTTACAACTGGAAATGGTGTAGTTGATCGCCTCATTACCATGAAAACTTCATAAATAAAACGATTTTCAATATCGCCGTCTTAGAATATAAACCTATTGACAAACTAGTCCCTATATATGTATGTATACTAAAATCGTACCAGATGGCATACTAGCCAGTATATCCAATAGGGTCATACCAATAAACACACTAGTCAGCTTCTGCACCCGCATTATACCAGGTGTCATACTTATCAGTTTTTGCATTAGCATAATACCATGTATCAGGGTAATACCAGTTGACTTATTAATCGATCAAGGAATCAGCTGAATGTGTTTTAACAAACTATTCGGTACATGCATTAGTCAATATACATACCAGTTCCAGTCGGGTTTGAAACAGTATATGAAAATTTGGTTGGTGTTATGTGGGGAAACAAGAGGTGTTGACCAGCAAGTTGGACAAGTATGTGTTTAACCTTTTACAGTTCCCAGAAAGAAGTTGGGCAGAGTGACTCTCTCGGCAGTCTGCTCTTTTCATCTTGTGCAAGAGTTGGTTAATGTGTATTGATAACAGCAATATTGAGCAAACAATACCCAGGCTTACGAAATCTTTATGTTTATCTGGATGGATCGACTGAGCTGGTAGGTATCTTATCGTAGTGCTTAGGGCGATGTTTCCTTATCCATCTGGGAGGCGGGATGCTCCGTTGTTTGCTTGGATGTCCCGCTTTGTTACAAAAACTATCTGTTCGGCATTTCGTTATGCTCCTTTAAGTTGAGATCCTTTACCTCACTATGAAGGTGGTGTTAAAGGTAAAGGGTCATAAGAGACTTCCCGTAGTAGTCCTGAGTGCAGAATTTTGGCACGCCTGCAGCCTTTTCCAGTGTGTGTTTTTTAAGTCAGGCCACCAAATCGGCGACGCGTAGCACATGAACGGCTGACCAAATACTTTGTAAGCTGTGCTGCCGGCAAGCGACTTGGAGATTTTCTTACGGCTTTGTACTTTAGATACAGTTTCGGAGGCATGTGCCTCGACCTAAGATCTTTGGGTGACTTACAGTCGTTAGCGTAACGATATCGACGTGAACGTCCAATATTTGCGCTATCTCTACATTCCACGTCTTAAATAGTGTGGCCGGGGACCTAGGAAGTGATGTTAGCTCGTTCTGGTGTACAAATCAAACGAAAACGGGGAAAGGACACCCTGCGCCACCCCCTGTCTAATAGCGTTTTCTTTTCTGGCAAAAGTGTTACGCTTTTTTTACGCCGCGCAAGGGTTGTAAATATATTTTGTTCTATTCTGAAAAGCAGGTAACGCCGTTACGGGGTATTTCGTTCTTTTGTGAAGATTGTTGTCTGTTCGCAACGCAAAAACTTTTACCCTGCATAAAATGGCGGTGTGGCAGTGCAACTCTGCTAAACCAGCTGTTCGTGACAATTTATTTTCGCAACTTCACAAATTTTTAGCAAAGAAAATTGAAATGAAGGAAATAATTGCTAATGAATTTTTATTATTATTGACAGCGTGTTTGTGAAAATCAGCTAATACACGGGGTAGCCATTTATGTTCTTTGCATGCACTATAAATGTTGAAAATTTTCTGTGGTAGGAGTAACTCTATTAAACATTGTAAATTTTACCAAGTAGCGCAACTAACAGCTGATCGGTGAAAATTCGCACATTCACACGCACAGTCCTCGACTCAGTTTCAAAAAAAAAACTTTAGATTATTTAATTCAAATTTTAAAGTGAGATAATCCTTACAAATTTATGTATACAGAATATATATGGCGTTTTTGTTGTTATTAAAATAATAGTTTTATTTATATTAAAGCTTTTATCATTTTATTTTTTAACTTTGAAAAATCTCCGAACACCATTCCTTCATTATATGATATTCGACTGCCTTCCACTCTATTCGCAACATAACCTCTACTTAAGCTGCCAAACTATATAGTAAACAATGCTATTAAAGCTTTACCATTTGCTTAGGCAACAATTTATTTCGGAAAAGAAAACGCCATAAGCCTTTTAGGTTCTTGGTATTTTTTCTTAAATTGAACAGGTGCTTGCCAACCACCCAGATAATTTGTGGCCCATATTTTTAGTCAAGGGTGAACCACCTATGTCTTGGAGTAGTATGAAGTGGTTGACTGTGTCAAAAGCTTTCAAGCCATGAGCACCGTTCCATGATGCGGTTTTGGGTGGTTCCGTCCGCAATTTATCTATGTATTAGTGGCGTTTAATCGAAGACTTGCTTGATTAAATAAGGGAAGCAGGACGGTTTCCAACATCTTCGCTATTGACTAAAGGAAAATATCGGCAGATACGACTCAACATCAATTGGTGGCTACCCAGGATTATCCTTGCCTTCCTCCGTTATTTTGGAATGACAAATGTAAAAACGACAAGTAGAAAACATGCATTGCGTAGCTGATGCCCTTAAGCCCAAGGAGTTTTAGCATCGGTATAGCTATTCCGTCTAGGCCTATTAAATTAGGCTTGGCTTTTTTAATGGCTTCATTAATCTGCAGAAGTAACGGTGAAGTGTGAGGTTTCATGCTTGTACTTATGTGCCCGTTGATTTGTACGACATCTAGCCTTGTTAACTGAAGTATGCATTGCAAATTGCTGGTAGAAAACGCTTCCGTATTTCTTCTGGTCCGACAGACGAAATTCCTGCTAATGTACCATTTAAAAGCTTAGTAGTATAGATAACCTCACAGTTAGCTATTCAAACACGAACGAGTATGACTGTTAGTCACAAAATTATAGTCAACGAAGTAGAAGGTTTGCTGACTACTTTGGCTTTTGACTGCAGGAATGTTTTGTCTGGTTGATGTAATAGCTCCTGCTTATGGGACTTACAGGTTTACACTTTAAGGCGAAGATATGAACTTGCAAGTTTACCAGATTTATGGGTTTGGCGATGCCATCTCCGAGTTTTAGTATTGTAATCTATCAATTGTGTCCAATTAGAGAATTATATTTGACACAATTTAAGTTCTATCCTATCCTCAACTATATGTATTTTTTTAGGACCCGCATACAGTGTGTATTTGGTGCCGATGGCTGTTTAGGCCAATTCTCTGATGTGCTTATGCAATGATCGTGACTTGCAGATATCGTTGCATACCGAGTGCTTGGCACTTTAATGAGCCTCTTCGAGTTCGGTTCGTGATTTAAAGCCTTTTTTATTTAAAACGTAAAAATTTTAAGTTAACATATATAAAAAAAAAAAAACACAAAATACCTTAATTAAATAAAAAAAAAAAAAAAAATTCTCGGCCCACTCCGGGATTAGTGGGGATGATTGCAGAATTGATTGAAGTTTTTTATGAGAAAAAAAAGGGCGAAATTCGAAAAATCTCAAAAAACTGAAAAATTACAAAAAAAAAACTTTAAAAATTTTTTTGAATTTTTTCCGAAAAGCACATTTAAAAACAAATTTAAAAAAAAAAAAGATCCCAAAAGGTCAATTTTTGAAAAAGTTATAGCATTTTGAAAACAAAAACGGTGTTTTTTTAAAAATTCATAAGACGATAGTTCAAAGTCACCAACACAATATCACGATCCATTAAATGTTCAGGTCCAGCAAAGTTTTTACTCTGACCCGATACGCTATAAAATCCACCCGGATGTAGATACACCACCACGGGCTTTCGCCCTCTTATATCACGTGTATATACATTCAAACGTAAACAATCCTCTGATAAATCAGTTATGTTTTCAGTCACTTGTGGGCACATAGGACCATCCTGTGTTGCATCATAAATATTCGGTTTCCATGGCAGATATGGTATAGGATTGCGAAAACGTAATATCCCAACTGGCGCTGATGCATAACGTATACCACGAAATGCTTTAAAATCTATACCCAAACGAGATTTTAATGCTGTACCCAAAATTGTGCCTAATGTAGTATTAACATGAACCGCATTCGCGTTATCGGCTGCTATTAAAGCGATAACGAGGTAGACTATTGTGTAGAGCTGCATTTTCTATGAGCTATTCCAAACTGTTTGTAAAGTTCAACTGAAAAAATTAGCGCTCAATGTGTCGTATTTATACACGGATGTGACCGTTTAAATAGTATAGGGGCGGGTCGTTATATCAAAGCCCTTTCATTACGTTTATCGGTTAGGTAAGATCAGGACGTTTTACTCGAGGCGTTTTTCTGGTTTATTTACTGATATTCAATCCTCGATTGCCTTTTAATGTTGGTTGAACGTAATAAAAATCGACCTGAAAATTGACTTGTGTAAAAGAGCCAATGAACATTAATCCAGATCCTGGTCAAAAGTTAACATGCAAATGCAACAACAACGTTGTGATCCTGATATTTGTCTAGATCAATTTCGGATCCACAGAGTGGCCCTGTTGATTTCGTTTTTTATGGTTATGTTTTGACAGTCAACCCTTTTACTTTACATACATAAGCATTAGGGTGTCCGATATTTACCAACTTCTTTCCACTCGATACTACATAAATATTTCTTATAAGTCTGAAAACAGGTTAAAACAAGCCCTGTTAAGGCACTGTTCAATGTTATTTAAATAAAAACTGGCTCGTTTGAGTTCAGTATCAATAATCCATAAAGGAGATTAAATTTGTTGCTTGTGTCAAAAACAAAAGAGGAGAACCGCTAACCGATCTAAAATCGCCGCTGATTCATAGTTTTTTTTGCAGAGGTGCAATTTATATAGGTGCGTATCTACAAAAAAATACGAAAAATACAATAACAACAAAAATGTGCAATAGTTTTTGACATATATGTAGATTCTGACAATAGTAAAATGTTTAATATTAGCTTTCAGAAGATTGTTATTAGCCATCATTCAGTGAGTTTTCTAGCTCCGTATCACGCACAATTCTCAAGGGAATGCTCTGGATCATTGGGAGGCTTGAGAAACAGAGGTCGAGGTATTTTTGTATACATGAGTTGTGATAGCAGATGTCCCCGTTGTATTTCATTTGACTTTTTTTTTTTTTTTAACTAAAGAATTAACAAATTATCTGACTCACAAATTGAACCAGACTTCTATCTGGATTTATCTGGCTCAAATCATTGTTGTTGCATTTACATGCAAATTATTTATCTGGCTCAACATCTTTGCGACGGGATGATGGCTATTAAGTTCCAAAACATTTTTTACGTGTTTTAACTGCCAACGCCGGTTGTTGAGTATAAGTATTCTAGTTGTTTTAATTTCAAAATCCCAAATAATCTTATATAGAAAATCTACCGCATTTGTGGTTTAAGGTTTTAAACTAAAATTTTAGGATGCTATTGGGGGGAAAATGTTTGTAAATAACACACATCCTCTTTTGTGTACACATGTGGTGAGTGCTGCCAACTCGCATTAAACTATCCCGAATCGTTCCAGTTAAATAGTGGCCACAATCAGAAAAAAAGGGAGATTGAGTTTTCTTGCACATTAGGAATCCCTACTGCTAAGTCCATTCGCATCACAATTATTCGCTACGCTATCATATATTTGATCCCGACCTCGGCCCCAGGGACAATGTCCTAGAACGTCACTTATCTGTCCGGTCAGGCGATGTAAACCTGCTGCTCCTACTGCCACCTGCTGCCCCAGTGGATACCGCCCTAATATAAGCGCCTTACTCACTGGCAACAATCGCATTATCTTAGGCGATTTCAATGCGCATGTTGTTGTTGTTGTAACAGTGTAACCCCATTTCAATGCCCATCACGATCTATGGCATTCAAACTTGCAGGCGGACAGCAGGGGTGAGATGTTGGATGTTGGTACGAAGCTTTCACAGTTCGCCAGATATATCAATCGTGAGCGCAGGACTCGTAAACTGCGTCAACTAGCAGCCGATGATAACATTGGCATCCGACCGCCTGCCAATACTTATTTCACTCGAGCGTGCCGCCAACTTCATTTTCACTGAAAAACGCACTTTCATAAACTTTAAAAAAGGAAAGTGGGATGAATACAAATCCTTTACAGACAGCCGCTTTGCTCCCCTCCCGATGACGCTACCGACTGTCTTACACCCCAAAATCTTGGGTGTGACGTTCGATCAGGATCTACACTTTGGTGAGCATGCAGCCACAATTGTACCGAAAATCCAGATCCGTAATAAAATCCTCAAATCTCTTGCTGGCAGTACTTGGGGATAAGATAAATAAACGTCCATTACCACGTACAAAGTAATTGGCCAGCCGATTGCATGCTACGCGTACCCGATATGGGCTCCAAGCCTAAAGACTACTCACTGGAAGAAGGTACAGGCCTGCCAAAATACTGCCCTCAGAACCGCCACGGGTTGTCTTCTTATGTCCCCAGAACACCATCTACATAATGAGGCGAGAATACTCCCCATCAGGGAGATAAATGAAATTGCTAACTAAACAGTTCCTGTTGAATACCAAGGCAGTCGGTTCTATGTACCGGAGCGACTCGGGATTTTTCCCGACCAAGGGACTGTCATTTCAGTGTAACCCCATTTAATTTTTTGTGTCCCTCTCACAAATTGTCATCCTCCCATCAGCTCCTTGCAGCGGGACTGCTCCATATTCTCTTGCTCCGGGAAGGCATCGAACCCAATCCGGGTCCGTCTCCTGCCCTCGGTCCTGAGAAATGGCTTTGCTGCATCTGCCGGAAAAGAATATTTTTAGGGCGATCATACTCTTGTCAGTGTGTCTCTTGTAAGGGATGGTTGCATCGGACAGGTTGTTCTGGGCTAGATCCTAAAACCAGGCGTCCACGTAACTTCTATAAATCTTTTGTGGCTCCTTGCTGTTCACGCCCCTGGGACGTCCCGTAGTCTGCGCCTTAGAGCCCCCCCCCCCCCACTACCTTCCAGCAGCCCCGCTGCTCAGCAAGCCACAAAAAGAACCCGCTGCTGCTCGCGCCCCACGGCACCACCAACTCATACGGCTGCTCCCACTCATACCTACAATCTCCGTAGTAGAGTCGATAGCAATGACGAGCATCAGCCCCTGCCCCCGTCTTCTCCCCCCATACCCAAATACACCGGGTACCCCAATGCTTACCCAAGGACGTCCAGTCCCAAGGCCACAACAGCAGTTGCGTCCTAGCTTTCCACAACCCAGAATGACGACGTCTCCCCCTATGCACTTCAGAATTCTGCAGTTAAACTGTAATGGATTAACTGGGAAGATCACGGAGATAGTCGATTTCATGAAGCGGCACAATATCCGCATTGCTGCGATTCAAGAGACTAAACTCGCAGCAAGTTCTGCACTGCAGACCTGTTCTGGGTATAATGTCCACAGAAAAGATCGCAAGAGCGGAAATGGAGACGGCCTCGCGTTTATCATACACCACTCTGTGCAATATCATATATTTGATTCCGACATCGACCGCAGGCACTGTGTCTTAGAACGTCAAGGCTTATCTGTCCGGTCAGGCGATGCAAACCTAGAAATCATCAACATCTACATCCCTCCTGCTACCTGTTGCCCCAGTGGATACCGCCCTAATATCAGCGCCCAACAATCGCATCATCTCAGCCGATTTCAATGCACATCACGATCATTTGCATTCAAACTTACGGGCGGACAGTAGTGGTGAGATGTTGGAGGATCAAATAGAAGAAACGATGTTCTGCACAATAAACGGAGACGCCCCCACTCGTATGGTACGAAGCTTTCACAGTTCGCCAGATGTATCAATCGTGAGCGCATGACTCCTAAATTGCGTCAACTAGCAGCGAGAAGGGTTGTTGTTGTTTTTGTTGCATTGACGACGAAGACACTCCCCGAAGGCTTGCTTGAAGGCATGCTGAAGTATTTTTGAATGCATTCAAGAAAACAATGCGATACGTTAAATTTAAAAGATACTTAGTCCGACTGGGTTTGTGTACGTGCCAGCGCCATTTCTGCCCGCTAATAGGTTGTCGCTATTTTTTTAGAAAACAAAATACAGAATAGACATGCACTGGCAAAAATTTATTTCTTCCCACTTGAACTTAAAAATTGAATATGGAATATACATATTAGTCAAAAGTTTGAAGTAAGAAGATAATTTAAGATTATCACTCATTATCTAATAGAATATAAGAAATAATAGCCGTGTTTTTTTTAAACAGTTTTATTTAGCTTGACGCATAGATCGAAATATTTCAAGAAATCCTATTTGCGCTCCGATTAGACTAATATTTGGAACCCATATTACATGAATAGAAAGCGACATATAGAAAAAAATCGCCACCAGGTGGCGCAAGGATCGAGATATTAAAAAATCTTATTTTACGAATTTTCGAAGTTTTTACAATGTACTTTTTACTAGCTCTATCGCCATTTTTTTTTTTTATTTTTGGATTTCAAAGTAGGTGTGGTCACGCTTCCATAAGAAGCTCTAGTTCAAATAGTTTACAATAAAATCAGCTTTTTTTAATCAAATTGGTGACACTGGAAGGTATACATGAACATTCGTCGGCTTAATGCTAAACTGGAACTAGATAACATTTTGTCAACCATCTTAATGTAGGTTTAATTAATCCTTTTAGTTCACATCATCCAACAAACATTCGTGGATTTTTAGTACTCATTGTTATCCTAATATCAACTACTTGTTCCTTTGTTTTGATACCTTCTAAAGGATTTCAAATGATGTTTGATCACTGATTCAGCAATAGCAGTATTATCAGTTGCGAATTATAAGTGTTATTTTCAAGTAGTCTAATAAAGACCATTATTGCATTATTCAATATTGGAGTTATTTATTCAACACTTTAGTGACTCGAACTTAGCAGAAGGTTGCAAATAAGAGGATTTGCAGTAAATTCGTTACAACTGGTGTCAGAAGAGGAATTGTTGAATAAATTCCGAAGATTTTGAATACAACTTGGACATGGCAAAGTTCAGTGAATTGAAGATCCAGCAACTGAAGAAGGAGTTAATGAGCCGTGGATTGAATACAAGCGGCATTAAACTCGAACTTCAGGCACGATTACGAGATGCAATGGAAACAGAAGGAATTAGCGTGGAAGAGTATGTCTTTCTTTCCTCTTGATGGCGAGGAGACAACAAAAATTGGAGAGAAAAATGAAACATCGCAGACAGTTACGAGCACAGACTTGAACACGATTTTGGCTGCAATATCTGCTCAAACGTCGACAGTGGCATCTCAACTGGAATCACAGGAGACACGTATAGCATCTAAGATGGAAAAACAACTAGAATCACAGGAGACACGTATAACATCGAAGACTGAAGCACAAGAAACGCGCATTTCAGAAATGTCGTCACAAATATCAACCGATATGGCATCCCAACTGGAATCGCAGGAAACCCGTATAACATCACAATTGGAAGAACATAAGACATATTTGGCATCTCAACTGGAAGCGTAAGAGGCACGTATATCTGAAATGACGGCACAAATTTCGGAACAGGAACCATAGCAGCTCTTTGTGAAACTGGAAGAGAAGGATGCAAAAATTTTACAACTCGAGGACAAAATTGATGCCGAGATAGGAGCGTTAAAAAGTCGTATGGAGCAGTTACAACTAAACCGCCCAGCTGTTTCAGCAAGCAATCCAAAGGTAAAAACGCCATCATTTGACGGTTCTGTTCCTTTCCAGGTCTTTAAGCTACAGTTTGAGAAGACCGCAACAGTGAACAACTGGAATGCTGAAGATAAAGTTGCAGCTCTATTCGTAGCATTGAAGGGGCCAGCAGCCGAAATCCTATAGACGATTCCCGAAGGAGAGCGGAACAACTATGAAGCATTGATGGCCGCTGTCGAGAGGCGTTATGGAAGCGAGCATAGAAAACAGCTATACCAAATTGAGTTGCCAAACCGTTACCAAAAAGCAAATGAGACATTGCAGGAGTTTGCTTCGGATGTTGAAAAATTGGCTCATCTTGCAAATGCGGACGCACCCGTGTAATACACTGAAAGGGTAAAGATTCAGAGCTTTATTAACGGCATACGTGACGTCGAAACGAAGAGAGCCACATACGCGAACCCAAAGCAAACATTTGCTGAAACGGTAACTGACTCAAGAAACTGCCTCCCTATTGAGTAAACCAGCATATAAGGTTCATCGTGCGGAAGTAGAAAGACCAGAGTGGATAGACACAATTTTAGAAGCATTGAAGGGTACGCAGCAGAAGAATAATGATGCAGTCAATTGCTTTAAGGGTGGAAAGCCAGGGCACATTGCGCGTTATTGCAACACCAACCCTAACAGTTCCAACAATGTGGGTGGTCATAAACGCAGAGCTGAAGGAGATGATCAGATCTCCAAGACCAGTCAATCGTTAAACTAAAGCGAGTCAGCCGCAAGGGCCGACAGCTGGCTCCCTCAATTGAATGCCCCATAATCTCTATCTCACAAATTGGAAGAAGGTCAAACAATCTTACTGTCGGAGGACATGTGGATGGAAAGGAACGTTTATTGACTGTAGATACGGGTGCATCCCCTTCCATCATTCGATCAGTTTTATTCAACAAGAAGATAACACCATTGCTTGGAGCAAGATTACGTACCGAAGCAGTCATCTGGGCAATGGTTGATGGAGATTGTGGGACAAACAAATTGTGGGTTGTCGAAGCAGCAAACAAATCAGCACTGAACATACTTGGAGAAAAAACCCTGGCTATGACAAAACAAGATGAACGAATTCCAGTAAGAGTACTCAACGAGTTCAAGTCACCACTCAATTTGACCAAAGGAGCTATTTTGGGAAGATGCCAAGAGGCTGAAGTAGTTATTAACTGTGAACAGCTCCAGGAACACGTTTCATCTAGTAATACTGATCCTTCAAATGACATCACAGCATGGACGCAGGAGCTAGAGGAAGCCTATCAGAGTAAGGCAAAACAACTGCTCCTATAGTACGTGAACATATTTGACCAGGATGGTTCCAAACCAGGCCGCACCAACGTTGTGAAAAATCAAATTGACACTGGAGATGCGAGGCCGATCCGTCAAGCTCCACGTAGTGTTCCACTGGCGAAGCGGGAAGTTGTGAGTCAAATCATATAAGAAATGAGCGACAGCGGCGTCATCGAACTATCAGCTAGGCCATGGAGCTCACCGGTAGTACTTGTAAAGAACAATGATGGAAAAATGAGGTTTTGCGTGGACTTCCGGAAGTTGAATGACGTTACGAAAAAGGATAGCTACCCATTGCCAAGAATTGACGACACTCGGGACTCGCTATCTGGTACGAAACAGTTTTCCACACTGGACTTGAAAAGCGGCTACTGGCAAGTTGAGGTGAAGGAGGAAGATAAAGAGAAAACTGCCTTCAGTGTCGGTGATGGTCTTTGGCAATTTACAGTGATGCCTTTTGGACTTTGTAATGCACCAGCTACTTTTGAGAGACTCATGGACCAGGTACTGAAAGGTCTACATTGGTGTACCTGGACGACATCATCGTATTGGGCAAGAACTTTGATGAGCATCTTAAGAACTTGGAGGAAGTTATTTTATCATGAAACACTGAAAGAAAAAGACTGGTAAAATCAACCGAAATACGGGTCAATTCAACCGAAATTTCTGTAAATTTTTATCCATCGCAAAAAGATGTTGAATCAACTGCTCACAAATCGTTAGTAATCAAATGAACAAAAAAAAGTGGTTGCGACAGCTTTGTATGAAAGTACCTATGTTGCCATATAAATAAATAAATGTAAGGCGCAATAACCTCCGAAGAGATTTTAGGCCGAACTTCTCTTCCAATTTGCGTCGTGCTCCTTTTTTCTTACAAATTGGCGGGACGCGACCTACTTGTTTTATGCCGACTCCGAACGGCATCTGCGGGGCAGATAAGTTTTCACTGAGAGCATTTCATTGCAGAAATACACTCGGAGTGCTTGCCGAAAACTGCCGAGGGGCGACTCCGCTTAGAACATTTTTCTTCTAACGCTTGTTCTTAAATTTCGATGTTGCTTTTCCCGAGGTGTGAACCCAGGGTCTTCGGTGCGGTAGGCGGAGCACGCTACCATCACACCACGGCGGCCGCCATATAAATACGTAAATATGTGACTACATAAATACGCATGCTTGCTACATATTCATACATATGAATATAGAAATGAAAATAGTAGTCACAAAACTTATTGTCAATTCTTTCAGATGCAGCTCAGCTCATTCTCAATTTCTTCCCTCGCATGTAGTTGCCTCAATTGATTGTTTCGAACAAAACTTGTAGTATAAATGTTGACGTAACATTTTAAAAAGAGAACTTGTAAGTTATAGAAAAGTAAAGAATCAACATGCAGGAAGGTAATTCACCACTAGAGTAACTTTACATGTAATTCGGCAAGTTTAATTTTCGTAACTCTTTAAGTTGAAACGATTCCAAAACAACTTAAACTTTTATTTTGCCGGAAACATCAACATGAAAAAAGGATGTTTTTTTATTATCTTATTAGATTCTTTCGCGTGAGTGAAAATTCATAAAAACTTGAACAAAATGTTACTAAGTTTGGAAAAATCCTGTTCGTTCAAGCAAAACTTTTGCAACTAGAGGGCGCAATTTTGCATTTCGCTTGGACGAGAAGTTGCAACATTGTACCCGATAAATAGGTGTCCCGGTATCTCATAATTTTTTGCACAGTAAATTCAAAAAAGTGTTTTTTCGTTTTGTATTGATAACTGAAAAACTAGTTTTTTATTGTTTTCCCATTTTGTGTGTTTTTTTCGAATTGATGGTTTTCTTATTTTGGTGTTTGTTTTTAACAAGTGGCACCATCATCATAAGTACAAAGTAGAGAGCGCAGTGAGCGTAAAATTCTCTTTGAAATTTGCTTATGTATTGACAGTTGATCGGAATCTGTCAATTTTACAAAGTTTTGTTGACTTAAGAGCTACAATTTCTCTTCTGTTGAAATGACTAAACTAATTTGTTCGCTTGACAAAGAACTCGGTCGAATTAACCAAAATTCGATCAATTTCAGCGAATCGCCGTTAAGTCAAGAACAACAGCACCTAGTTGTTTATTTTACTAGCACCATTTCTTTCAGTGCATTGGTTCTCAATTTATTCGCAAATTTAAGTACTGCCATTGATTAATTTCAACGCAACCAAGGTGCAATTTTACCTTAAACCTTACGCTTACAGGTCTTTGTTATAAATACAAAAATTTAGTTTTACTAAGGCAACTGTAGATTTTTTTACATGCTCTTGCATGCTCACGCGATACAGCAAAAAGTATTAAAATTAGATTGGTGAGGAAGCTAGTAGAAAAATCATTCCACACTGTGTTCTAACCATAATGAACTGACTCATTCTTCGAGAAATATTAAATAAAAAGTGTGCACTTTCTTTTCGTAACTTTCCTAACACTAACACACATACATACCTGATTCAAGCAATCCACAAGTATTGCAGCCGGTTCTCTCGGACAATTCAATAACTCCGCTTGCCTATCACTCAGTATTTTTTGATGTTTTTCGAAATGGAACTGCCCCAATGGTGTCGAACTCATCATAATAGCACGATGGAATAATTCTTTAGACATTGGAGACATCATATGTAAACCAATACTAAAACTGCCTGCACTATAACCGAGCAGTGTAACTGAATTTGGATCACCACCAAAATTGCTAATATGGCGCTGAACCCAACGTAGTGCTTCAACTTGATCTTTTAAACCAGCATTTCCAGGCGCTTCAGCACTGCCCACAGCTAAAAAGCCTAATGTACCAAGACGATAGTTCAAAGTCACCAACACAATAGCACGATCCATTAAATGTTCAGGTCCAGCAAAGTTTTTACTCTGACCCGATACGCTATAAAATCCACCCGGATGTAGATACACCACCACGGGCTTTCGCCCTCTTATATCACGTGTATATACATTCAAACGTAAACAATCCTCTGATAAATCAGTTATGTTTTCAGTCACTTGTGGGCACATAGGACCATCCTGTGTTGCATCATAAATATTCGGTTTCCATGGCAGATATGGTATAGGATTGCGAAAACGTAATATCCCAACTGGCGCTGATGCATAACGTATACCACGAAATGCTTTAAAATCTATACCCAAACGAGATTTTAATGCTGTACCCAAAATTGTGCCTAATGTAGTATTAACATGAACCGCATTCGCGTTATCGGCTGCTATTAAAGCGATAACGAGGTAGACTATTGTGTAGATCTGCATTTTCTATGAGCTATTCCAAACTGTTTGTAAAGTTCAACTGAAAAAATTAGCGCTCAATGTGTCGTATTTATACACGGATGTGACCGTTTAAATAGTATAGGGGCGGGTCGTTATATCAAAGCCCTTTCATTACGTTTATCGGTTAGGTAAGATCAGGACGTTTTACTCGAGGCGTTTTTCTGGTTTATTTACTGATATTCAATCCTCGATTGCCTTTTAATGTTGGTTGAACGTAATAAAAATCGACCTGAAAATTGACTTGTGTAAAAGAGCCAATGAACATTAATCCAGATCCTGGTCAAAAGTTAACATGCAAATGCAACAACAACGTTGTGATCCTGATATTTGTCTAGATCAATTTCGGATCCACAGAGTGGCCCTGTTGATTTCGTTTTTTATGGTTATGTTTTGACAGTCAACCCTTTTACTTTAGCACTTACATACATAAGCATTAGGGTGTCCGATATTTACCAACTTCTTTCCACTCGATACTACATAAATATTTCTTATAAGTCTGAAAACAGGTTAAAACAAGCCCTGTTAAGGCACTGTTCAATGTTATTTAAATAAAAACTGGCTCGTTTGAGTTCAGTATCAATAATCCATAAAGGAGATTAAATTTGTTGCTTGTGTCAAAAACAAAAGAGGAGAACCGCTAACCGATCTAAAATCGCCGCTGATTCATAGTTTTTTTTGCAGAGGTGCAATTTATATAGGTGCGTATCTACAAAAAAATACGAAAAATACAATAACAACAAAAATGTGCAATAGTTTTTGACATATATGTAGATTCTGACAATAGTAAAATGTTTAATATTAGCTTTCAGAAGATTGTTATTAGCCATCATTCAGTGAGTTTTCTAGCTCCGTATCACGCACAATTCTCAAGGGAATGCTCTGGATCATTGGGAGGCTTGAGAAACAGAGGTCGAGGTATTTTTGTATACATGAGTTGTGATAGCAGATGTCCCCGTTGTATTTCATTTGACTTTTTTTTTTTTTTTTAACTAAAGAATTAACAAATTATCTGACTCACAAATTGAACCAGACTTCTATCTGGATTTATCTGGCTCAAATCATTGTTGTTGCATTTACATGCAAATTATTTATCTGGCTCAACATCTTTGCGACGGGATGATGGCTATTAAGTTCCAAAACATTTTTTACGTGTTTTAACTGCCAACGCCGGTTGTTGAGTATAAGTATTCTAGTTGTTTTAATTTCAAAATCCCAAATAATCTTATATAGAAAATCTACCGCATTTGTGGTTTAAGGTTTTAAACTAAAATTTTAGGATGCTATTGGGGGGAAAATGTTTGTAAATAACACACATCCTCTTTTGTGTACACATGTGGTGAGTGCTGCCAACTCGCATTAAACTATCCCGAATCGTTCCAGTTAAATAGTGGCCACAATCAGAAAAAAAGGGAGATTGAGTTTTCTTGCACATTAGGAATCCCTACTGCTAAGTCCATTCGCATCACAATTATTCGCTACGCTATCATATATTTGATCCCGACCTCGGCCCCAGGGACAATGTCCTAGAACGTCACTTATCTGTCCGGTCAGGCGATGTAAACCTGCTGCTCCTACTGCCACCTGCTGCCCCAGTGGATACCGCCCTAATATAAGCGCCTTACTCACTGGCAACAATCGCATTATCTTAGGCGATTTCAATGCGCATGTTGTTGTTGTTGTAACAGTGTAACCCCATTTCAATGCCCATCACGATCTATGGCATTCAAACTTGCAGGCGGACAGCAGGGGTGAGATGTTGGATGTTGGTACGAAGCTTTCACAGTTCGCCAGATATATCAATCGTGAGCGCAGGACTCGTAAACTGCGTCAACTAGCAGCCGATGATAACATTGGCATCCGACCGCCTGCCAATACTTATTTCACTCGAGCGTGCCGCCAACTTCATTTTCACTGAAAAACGCACTTTCATAAACTTTAAAAAAGGAAAGTGGGATGAATACAAATCCTTTACAGACAGCCGCTTTGCTCCCCTCCCGATGACGCTACCGACTGTCTTACACCCCAAAATCTTGGGTGTGACGTTCGATCAGGATCTACACTTTGGTGAGCATGCAGCCACAATTGTACCGAAAATCCAGATCCGTAATAAAATCCTCAAATCTCTTGCTGGCAGTACTTGGGGATAAGATAAATAAACGTCCATTACCACGTACAAAGTAATTGGCCAGCCGATTGCATGCTACGCGTACCCGATATGGGCTCCAAGCCTAAAGACTACTCACTGGAAGAAGGTACAGGCCTGCCAAAATACTGCCCTCAGAACCGCCACGGGTTGTCTTCTTATGTCCCCAGAACACCATCTACATAATGAGGCGAGAATACTCCCCATCAGGGAGATAAATGAAATGCTAACTAAACAGTTCCTGTTGAATACCAAGGCAGTCGGTTCTATGTACCGGAGCGACTCGGGATTTTTCCCGACCAAGGACTGTCATTTCAGTGTAACCCCATTTAATTTTTTGTGTCCCTCTCACAAATTGTCATCCTCCCATCAGCTCCTTGCAGCGGGACTGCTCCATATTCTCTTGCTCCGGGAAGGCATCGAACCCAATCCGGGTCCGTCTCCTGCCCTCGGTCCTGAGAAATGGCTTTGCTGCATCTGCCGGAAAAGAATATTTTTAGGGCGATCATACTCTTGTCAGTGTGTCTCTTGTAAGGGATGGTTGCATCGGACAGGTTGTTCTGGGCTAGATCCTAAAACCAGGCGTCCACGTAACTTCTATAAATCTTTTGTGGCTCCTTGCTGTTCACGCCCTGGGACGTCCCGTAGTCTGCGCCTTAGAGCCCCCCCCCCCCCCCCCCCCACTACCTTCCAGCAGCCCCGCTGCTCAGCAAGCCACAAAAAGAACCCGCTGCTGCTCGCGCCCCACGGCACCACCAACTCATACGGCTGCTCCCACTCATACCTACAATCTCCGTAGTAGAGTCGGTAGCAATGACGAGCATCAGCCCCTGCCCCCGTCTTCTCCCCCCATACCCAAATACACCGGGTACCCCAATGCTTACCCAAGGACGTCCAGTCCCAAGGCCACAACAGCAGTTGCGTCCTAGCTTTCCACAACCCAGAATGACGACGTCTCCCCCTATGCACTTCAGAATTCTGCAGTTAAACTGTAATGGATTAACTGGGAAGATCACGGAGATAGTCGATTTCATGAAGCGGCACAATATCCGCATTGCTGCGATTCAAGAGACTAAACTCGCAGCAAGTTCTGCACTGCAGACCTGTTCTGGGTATAATGTCCACAGAAAAGATCGCAAGAGCGGAAATGGAGACGGCCTCGCGTTTATCATACACCACTCTGTGCAATATCATATATTTGATTCCGACATCGACCGCAGGCACTGTGTCTTAGAACGTCAAGGCTTATCTGTCCGGTCAGGCGATGCAAACCTAGAAATCATCAACATCTACATCCCTCCTGCTACCTGTTGCCCCAGTGGATACCGCCCTAATATCAGCGCCCAACAATCGCATCATCTCAGCCGATTTCAATGCACATCACGATCATTTGCATTCAAACTTACGGGCGGACAGTAGTGGTGAGATGTTGGAGGATCAAATAGAAGAAACGATGTTCTGCACAATAAACGGAGACGCCCCCACTCGTATGGTACGAAGCTTTCACAGTTCGCCAGATGTATCAATCGTGAGCGCATGACTCCTAAATTGCGTCAACTAGCAGCCGATGATAACATTGGCATCCGGCCACCTGCCAATACTTATTTCGCTCGAGCTTACCACCGGCTTCATCGTCACAGAAAAACGCACTTTCATAAACTTTAAAAAAGGAAAGTGGGACCAATACAAATCCTTTACAGACAACCGCTTTGCTGCCCTCCCTATCCCGACTGATGCCCGCCAAGGGGAGAGTGCTTTCCGCAAGGTCATTGAATCCGCCTCGGCTCGTTTCATTCCCGCCGGTAGAATTCCCGAAATTCGGCCCCACTTCCCGGCGGAGGTCGCAAATTTAGCGAGAGAATGTGACCTTGTAAGACAGCTCGATACCGGCGACCCCCAAATAAGGGATATAAACCAACGCATCAGATTGCTTGTGGATGAACACAAGCGGGCGAAATGGGAGGAGCACCTAAGCGGTTGTAAGCTCTCTGCCGGTGTTGGTAAACTTTCGTCCACCGTAAAGTTTCCATCGCCTTTGGCGATAAATTGCTGTCGGATGCGAAAATATGCGCGAGCGCTTTCTGCCGACAATATATAATGCATTCTACGGTCGACAAAGATAGACGGAGGGCCAACAGACACGCACATAAACATAAGTTCAGCGCGTCACCAATTACCATCACCGCCAAAGAGGTTGAGGATGCCATCGGTCATGCTAAAAATCCAAAACAGTGGGCCCAGACGGCATAGCCATGCCGATGCTTAAAAGCCTAGGGAAAGAGGGTTTCAAATATTTAGCACATGTCTTCAACCTGTCTCTTTCCACCTTTGTCATACCTGAAAAATGGAAAATGGCCAAGGTGGTCCCGCTACTAAAGCCTGGGAAACCAGCTAACATAGGAGAGTCATATCGCCCGATATCTCTCCTATCGCCAGTAGCCAAGCCGCTTGAAGCCATTTGCTCCCCTACCTCAAAGCAAATTTGCAGCTAGCATGTCATCAGCATGACTTCAAAAACTCCATAGCACCACCACCGCGTTAAATGCCATCAGCACCCAGATAAATTGTGGTTTAAATCAAAACAGACAGTACTCGTTGCGCTAGACCTATCGAAAGCTTTTGATATGGTCAACCATGGCACGTTACTGCAAGACCGGGAAGGGTCTACCCTTCCCCCATGTCTTAAAAGGTGGACTGCAAATTATATGGGTGGTCGGCAGGCATCGGTGCAATTTAGAAATGAAACATCAAAACCAAGAAGAATTAAACAAGGGGTGCCACAGGGTGGTGTCCTATCCCCACTTTTGTTTAATTTCTACATATCTAAGCTACCTTCGCCACCAGAAGGAGTTACTATCGTTTCCTACGCCGATGACTGCACAATAATGGCCACAGGCCCAGACCCACAGATCGATGAGCTTTGCAACAGAACAAACGGCTACCTCCCTGATCTCCCCAGTTTTTTCGCCACGCGAAACCTGTCATTATCACCGACTAAATCCTCCGCGACCTTATTTACAACATGGACGTCCCCAATGTCGACCATTTTGAACATCCACGTCGATGGCACTACGCTACCGACTGTCCTACACCCCAAAATCTTGGGTGTGACGTTTGATCATGATCTACGTTTTGGTTAGCGCGCAGCCGCAATTGTTCCAAAAATCCAGAGCCGTAATAAAATCCTCAAATTCCTTGCTGGCAGTACTTGGGGAAAAGACAAAGAGACGCTCATTACCACATACAAAGCAATTGGTCAGCCGATTGCATGCTACGCGTTCCCTATATGGTCGCCAAGCCTGAAAACTACCCACTGGAAGAAGCTACAGGCCTGCCAAAATACTGCTCTCAGAATCGCCACGGGCTGTCTTCTTATGTCCCCAGAACACCATCTATATAATGAGGCGAGAATACTCCCCATTAGGGAGGGAAATGAGATGCTAACCAAACAATTCCTGTTGAATACCCAGAAACCTGGGCATCCCACCAGACATCTGATTGATGAGCCAACAACCCCTAGGGGCTTAAGGAGTCATCTCCGTAAGCATTTTGAGGAAATACAGCACCGGAGAACTCAGCCGTATGAAGCAAAAAAACACAAGCAGGTCCTTGTTGAACTCCACAAACAGGCGTCGGACCTTTATGCCGGGAAATGCCCGGTGAATCCAGTACTCAGGGAACAGTACCCAAAACTTGCGGAAGAGGAACGCATACTCCCCAGGGAAACGCGAGTCACTCTAGCCCAACTTCGTTCTGGATACTCTAACAGCTTAAACTCTTACCTATCCAGAATCAACCCCGACATACAAAATATATGCCCTGCTTGCAATGTGTTCCCAAATGACACTAACCATCTCTTCAATTGTAATGTGGAACCAACGCCTCTAATACCCCTCTCATTAGGGTCCTATTGAAACAGCAAGTTACCTTTAGAGCTTGATTTGTGCTCGTAGCGAAATCACTCTTCTTCTCAATTGCCTAGTCAGTCCAAAATAGCACCTGTTGCCAAAAGTGACTCCCAGTGGTGGTCTAGGCTGACATGTTTTTTTCAGGCTCCAAAATATAGGAGTAGTCCTTAATAGTTCTGAGAGTACAATAGGTTGAGCTTAAAACAATTTTTTTCGGTTTCACTTTTTCAAAAGGTAAGAATATACATATATACATGCAGGTTGCAGGAATTGCCCTCTTTCACAAAAATATTAAAGTTATTGTATAATTTGTAAACAATATTTAAAATACGGTTCTTTCATGAATTTAATATTGAATTGCTTATTTATTAATTTTGCACAAGCAAGACTTTTTGTTATTAAAAGTACATTGACATTTAGAACTGTAAATAACAACAATATGGTAGGTATAATTTAATAAAAGCAAGGCGTTTTGTGAATATTGTTTGAGGTAGGGTTTATTTATCGGTATGTATGTATAAGAAACTCAGTTTACTTATACGTTTTTTTAACCCCTGCGATTTAAATTTTAACTTAACTGATCAATGACTGTTTTTTTCACGCGCATTTGCGGTTGCGCCTAAATTTTATATAAAGATGTAGCGCACAACATTATCCACCCTTATCCATCCATACAAAATTTAAGCGCACTTACATATCCGCGCCAAAAAACACGGACAGTAAGTCTAAAATCTCAAAGTGAGTTTAAATTCAATACAAAAAACTAGAAAAAAAATTATAATAAAAACCTTCTAAATACTTCTGGTTTAAAAACAAAATTAACAAGTTTAAACTAAATGCTGAAAGCCGAAAAACAAAATTTTATTTCCCGAAAATCATAGATTATTTTCACAATACTTTGTCATACATGTGAAATGTCCATAACATTGTAACAACGTTGTGCTACCTTTCCAATTTAGTAAATTTTTTAAATTTCACTTGCAGAATTCACAATTGGCTCGCTAAATCGTTATTTGTATTTTGGTAGTTTTATTTTTTGAATTTTGTTTTAAATCGATTTTTTTATAAAACTGTCAGTAACCGACAACGGAGTCAAGTGTTAAGCAGCTGTTTTATAATGAATGTTGTGGAAAAATTATTAGAAAACAATTTTTTTTCATTTTAATTCGTAAGCAAGGCGAATTCTGTACCAGGTGTAGTTATCCCAACAGCTGATTGCTTCTTCTTGACTATTTACCATACAGCGCCTTGTACTTTAATATGTCAGTTAATCGAAATCAATTAAAATTTTCTTTTGACTTGACATTCTTCTGCACGGCGAATTGGTTGAATTCACCTTGCCACCACCTGGTATGGATCCACCTTGATTCGAAAGTAAGAAAAAATTGTTGAAATATGAATTATGCCATAGCACTTGAATAAAACCAACCTAGCGTATTCGGACCAAGGCACCTGAGCCCTTTGATCTAACGGTTGCGACGTTCCTCACTTAATGATAAGGTCGGGTTAACTGACCGCCCAATAAGGATCGCACATAGACTGATTATATGAATAGTGTTGCGAGAATTTCTTTGACAAAGGTAAGCCGCAATTAAGTTTCAGGCCTTTGACCTAAGTATATTTGAAAGATATTCCGTTATGCTTTGTCAAGTTGGGTTTGGAGAAAACCCGATTTCAGCATTGTGCTATCTTCAATTTAATTGTTTGTGACCTGTCGTTGCCGGCTGGCTCGTATTTATAGTTCGTGGGTACATAAGCAGGTATTATAAGAACAGATGTTTATGCAATACTTACATACATATTGTACCGTTTAAACTGTTATGGCCGCCCAACAAGGCTCGCCGGTCGCTTTGTTGAGCTAACTGTCGCCAATTGGTAACACTTAACACCTAGAGAATTTAAATGGTTTTCCACCTGGTAATTCTAGCAGAGTGAGTGCCGACCTCTTCTTCTTCCATAGGCGAGTTCCAATATGAACTCTTTTTTGGCCGGGGCATCATCTTTCGTTCGCGTAACATATTTATTTATTTTTTAAATTACTGACTTCTACCTGCTTCAACTAACGGCACAAACTAATGGGTGTGAAAACAACCTGTGAAGATCCATACACGGAAACTTGACCTCAACAACATATTGATTTTTTGCCAATTGCAAGGCGAGACAGCGACGAAGCAAGGTAACGGGTACGGAGTTGCCTATTCGCATAGAATAAGTGTTTGAGTCCTAGCTATTGCGATTGCAGATTTAATATTACAACAACTTTCTGAATTCACCGTTCACCGCGATTTTACGTCAAACATTGTTTGCTACATTCACTCAACAATCGCTGGAGGCGTTCAATGGCTAACTATCAAACTTCAGATGTAAAGTGTCAAGCATATTTTGGGGGTAACAGGTCATCAAAACTGGTCATAAAACGATTTCTACCAAATAAAATGCCAGTTAGCGCCAACCGAAACGGAGTCTCCCGGATTGTACAAACTCTTTTGATAAGAACTTCCCTGTGCTGCAGTAGTGTTAGAAGATCTGGAACACCCGGTAAGTGAACTTGCCAATTAAGCAGGGCCTGGTACTGTGATAACAGGAACATCAAAAAAATCATACAAAGGAGGTCAGGATTTTTCAAACGGTCTAGTATCATTGCATTTGCAAACTGTTGTAGTATCTTTACTCACATCATGGTGTACTGTATCTTTTTAACAACAAAAACTATAATTTATTTTTCCAACATTAGACTGCAAGTCAGCGACAGTCAATTCAGAACAAAATGTGAAAATAAAAATTTAAAAATGAAGAAAGTTGTTCAACTCCGTAGCTTATATTTGCTATTGCAACGTTTCCAATATCAAATTCACAAAACTCTGAACTGCCTAAAGCAATTTATTTAAAACTAAGTATGTACGAATAAATATATCTAAGGAATAAGAATTTATAAAACTTATTGTTATAAAAGTATGTTTTACTTTATTGTTGGCACTGGAAAGAGTTGATCCCATATTCCGAATCTATCTGTGAAGATGCCACCCTCAAAAACTTGCATATTTTTGTCTATTTTCAAATAAGGTTTTCTTGGGTCATTCGAATAAAGTGGCCATCTCAAATTTTTCAAAACAGGATCGGTGGAATTGTTTGGATTGCTGAAAAGAGAATGATTTAATAGATTTTTATACAACCATTCTAGGTCAAATAAATAAGGAATTAATAGAGTTTCCAAAAAATTATGTCCTATTTCAATCACATCCCACAGAGCACTAGCGACTCTGGCAGACTGCAATTGCTTCTCATTGTAATATAAAGTTTGTTATCAACTGAGAGCTACCACATCAGCCAACTCGTTTCTCTGTACTATGGCCTGCTTCCAACTAAAGATTCACTATGTCTACTAGCCAGTTTCACTCAATAAACTTACTACAAATCGTTGTTGTGACTAGAAAGATAAAAGCCGCATGTCTCCCTTATGACTGTGACAGTAATGTAGTAGGAACTAAATCCCGTATCGGACATTTAAATGTTAAAGTTTAGTAAAGAAAACGGCCCTAAAGTGGTATATTTTTAGATCATACTAATGGGAAGTAGATCCTGCGGTAAATGAGGACAAGATGATAGTAATGTTGTCATCCAAGAAGGAACAACGCATTCGCGTCTTGGCAGTCACGATGACGGATATAAACTTGAAACTGTGAACCAGCGTTAACAGGGAAAAGAATGTCAGTTTAGAAATTTAACGGAGAACAACGCTTGTCAACAAGTGCTACCTTGGACTGAGTAAGCAATTGAAAAGTATAGTCATACCCTGAAGTATGGAGAGAAGATGAGATGGCTCTTGGAGTGTTTGGTAGGGAGGTAATTTTATGCGAATGGACGAAGACTCTTCAGCCAATTTCAATCAACACTGCAGTTTGGAAGCAGAGGATGAATGATGATGAACTGAGAGTGGCCTTCCACCAAGTCTTAAAAGGCGGACCGCAAATTATCTGGGTGGTAGACTGCACAATAATAGCCACAGGCCCAGGCCCACAGATCGATAGGCTTTGCAGCAGAATAAACGGCTACCTCCCTGAACTCTCTAGTTTGTTCGCCTCGCGAAACCTGGCATTATCACCGACTAAATCCTCCGCGACCCTATTTACAACATGGACGTCCCAAATGTCGACCATTTTAAACATCTACGTCGATGGCACTACGCTACCGACTGTCCTACACCCCAAAATCTTGGATGTGACGTTTGATCAGGATCTATATTTTGGTGAGCATGCAGCCGCAATTGTACCGAAAATTCAGAGCCGCAATAAAATCCTCAAATCTTTTGCTGTCAGTACTTGGGGGAAAAGACAAAGAAACGCTCATTACCACTTACAAAGCAATTGGCCAGCCGATCGCATGGTACGCGTCCCCTATATGGTCGCCAAGCCTAAAAACTACTCACTGGAAGAAGCTACAGGCCTGCCAAAATACTGCTCTCAGAACCGTCACGGGTTGTCTTCTTATGTCCCCAACAGACATCTGATTGATGAGCCAACACCGCCCAGGAGCTTAAGGAGTCATTTCCGTAAGCATTTTGAGGAAATACGGCATCTGAGAACTCAGCCGTATGAAGCCAAAAACACAAACAGGTCCTCAGTGAACTCCACAAACAGGCGTCGGACCTTTATGACAGGAATTGCCCGGTGAATCCAGTACTCAAAAACAGTACCCAAAACTTGCGGAAGAGGAACGCATACTCCCCAGGGAAACGCGAGTCACTCTTGCTCAACTTCGTTCTGGATACTGTAACAGGCTAAACTCTTACCTATCCAGAATTAACCCCGACATACAATATGTATGCCCCGCTTGCAATGTGTCCCCACATGACACCAACCATCTCTTTAATTGTAATGTGGAACCAACGCCTCTAACACCCCTCTCATTATGGTCCAGCCCTGTTGAAACAGCAAGTTTCTGTGGACTCTCGTTAGAGGATATTGATGACAATTTGTGATCGGTCGCACCTATTGGTTAGGGCGAAGCACTGCTGCAACAACAATAACAACAGTGGCCAGTTCACATTATGTAACTTTTGACAAGTTTGGTTAATACTACTTATTGTAATCTTACCCTGTCTTAGCGAATTGCGCCCACATTCGGGTTAAATTTTCTATAACAACATGTTCATCATCGGTTTGCGTAAAGTTTGGAGTCATCACAGGCACACGCAATAAATATAGCAATTCATCATGATGGACGGCACCTTGATAAAATATTGTGCACATTCATTTTTTTATAAATTTTATTTTTTAACATATAAGAACTTACCGAATGTTTGGTTTTGATACTTGAAATGACTAAAACGACCCTTGTATGTGAAAAGATAGGTATACACGGGTACAACGGATGATATTAAACTTAAGAAACGATGATATTCAAATCCAATAACTGCATCGGAATAAAGTTTTCCAAAAGAGCCCAAACTGTCGGTAGTTTGCAAATCTCTATTACCCAAATAGCTAGCCCTCAGCTGTGTACTTATTTGTTTGGAACGTGGTGTATCACGTTCATACATAAGAACGATTGGTGCGTATTTTTCGAAATTTTCATTTAACCAACCTCTGACAGTATTATTTTTTAAAAGATCTGAAATGCAACGAAAGATTGTTTAACTGTTAAATATGTACAGGTTGTACAACCAAAATATTTATTCAAAAGCAGAAGAAACTCAAATAAAAGGCAGCCTCAGTTTAAGTATTGGTAGTAAGTTATTACTCCGGCTAGCTTAGTTATATAAAATGTGATCACTAATTTCTAATGCGGATTTTTTTTTGTTTACCAACAAGCATCGAAAAAATATTTCTCCAAAGTTTGGTAAATGCACAGTTCAGAAGTTGATATTCAACACCAATGTTCAATTATTTTCAAACCTTTGAAAAATGTACAGTTCTCATATTAATAACACACCTTATTCTCCCAAACTATAAGAAATTATCAACCCTCTACACCATTTCTAGTTGTAAACGGGAAAGCGTCAGATATAAATGCAAAAGTGTTATATGGAAATCAGAATAGTCAATTGTGTAAGTGCGAAAGCGTCACTTCGATATGAGAATAGTCACTTGTAAATGAGAATAGTCAGTTGTAAATGAGAATAGTGAAGTGCAAATGCGAAGGCGTCACATGGAAATGCTAATAGTCACTTGTAAATGCGAAGCCGTCATTTGAAAATTAGAAAGCGTCAGTTGTAAATGCGAATGGTCAATTGTAAATGCGAAAGCATCAAATGAAAATGCGAAAGCGTCATTTGTAATTGAGAATACGTACTGAGTTATAAATAAGAGGGTATCATTTGAAAATGCGAAAGCGTCATATGGAAATGAGAATAATCACTTGTAAGTGAGAAAGCAAATCCAGACTAATTGCTTAAATAACGTAATACCGTGGTTAGCTTTTAGGATGGTATTTAACTACTACTTACTTCACTAAAATAACACTAGGTATTAATTAATAAAGTTTTGTTGATTATTCCCGTTATGTCTCACGGACTTCGGACTCCTTATGCAATTTTTGAAGTAAAGTCCAAGTTCTGCTACAGTGGTGGGAAATGGGTAATGAGAGGGAACCATTACATTATACTTTTACATAAACCGCTTTACGATTAATAAGTGCATGCACCAAGTGAGGTAATTGTGCTGTGCAAAGGAAGTCCGTTGTTCGCCTATTATCATGTGGGCTTCTCTTTCATGGGCAGTGCATTGAACCCATACCAATATGTAGTCATTGTAATTACTCGATGTACTATTTATTACACGTTTATTTAAATTCAATGTTACAAGCAGGGTTGTGCGTTTACAACATTTTTTGGATTGTTTACACTTTCATTGTAAACAATTGTAAACAATGTAATCAATTGTAAATAATGTAAACAATTGTAAACATTTACTAGCATATGTCACTTCAACTTATATTCAACTTATATTGTAAACTGTCAAGTCAAACAGATCGATTGTTGAACACAGCAGATACTTCTAGAACTATGCTTGGAAAACTGGAAAATGCTTAATTAGTAGTAGGCTCTTTCTGACTCATAAAAAAGCAAAAAAATGAATTGTTTACAAAAATGAATTGTTTACGTAAACAATTAGCTTGTAAACAATTACATTGTTTACATGTAAACATTTGCTGTATATAATGAAAACAGTTTACAGGCCCAACCCTGGTTACAAGTACTCAATAAAACGAATTTCGCAAGTTCAATTGACAATTTTTATTCTATAAGTTTTTCGCATTTTCACTTTATGCTTTCTTACTCAAAATTTACTCACTTTTCTCATTTCTATATAACGCTTTCGCATTTACAGTTGACTATTCTCATTTCCATATGGTGCTTTCGCATTTTTAAGTGATACTTTCTTATTTATAGTTGACTACGTATTCTCAATTACAAATGATGCTTTCACATTTTCATTTGATACTTTCTCATTTACAAATGACTATTCTCATTTACATATGACGCTTTCGTATTTTTAAATAACGCTTTCTCATTTCCAAGTGACCGTTCTCATTTCCGTGTACCGATTTCGCATTTACAGTTAACTAATCTCATTTCCAAATAACGCTTTCGCATTTACAATTCGGTATTCTTGTTTACGACTCACTATTCTCAATTACAAATAACGCTTTCGCATTTACAAATGACTATTCCCATTTACAAGTGACTATTTTCATGTCGAAGTGATGCTTTCGCATTTACAATTGGCTATTCTCATTTCTATTTTCAAATGATAACCTCTTATTTATAACTGAGTATGTATTCTCAATTAAAAATTACGCTTTCGCATTTTCATTTGATGCTTTGTCATTTGCAAGTGACTATTCTCATTTCCATATGACGCTTTCGCATTGACAATTAAGTATTCGCATTTACAACTGACGCTTTCGAATTTACAATTCACTATTCTCATTACAACTGACTATTCTCATTTACAAGTGACTATTCGCATTTCCATGTGACGCTTTCGCATTGAGTCAATTGACTATTCTAATTTTCGCATTTACATTTGACGCTTTCTAATCTACAACTGGCTAATCTCATTTACAATTTACAAATCTTATTTTCAAATTGCACTTTCTCATTTTCAAGTAACTATTCTCATTTTAAAGTAACTATTTTCATTTCCAAATGTCGCTGTCTCATTTACAACTGGAAATGGTGTAGTTGATCGCCTCATTACCATGAAAACTTCATAAATAAAACGATTTTCAATATCGCCGTCTTAGAATATAAACCTATTGACAAACTAGTCCCTATATATGTATGTATACTAAAATCGTACCAGATGGCATACTAGCCAGTATATCCAATAGGGTCATACCAATAAACACACTAGTCAGCTTCTGCACCCGCATTATACCAGGTGTCATACTTATCAGTTTTTGCATTAGCATAATACCATGTATCAGGGTAATACCAGTTGACTTATTAATCGATCAAGGAATCAGCTGAATGTGTTTTAACAAACTATTCGGTACATGCATTAGTCAATATACATACCAGTTCCAGTCGGGTTTGAAACAGTACATGAAAATTTGGTTGGTGTTATGTGGGGAAACAAGAGGTGTTGACCAGCAAGTTGGACAAGTATGTGTTTAACCTTTTACAGTTCCCAGAAAGAAGTTGGGCAGAGTGACTCTCTCGGCAGTCTGCTCTTTTCATCTTGTGCAAGAGTTGGTTAATGTGTATTGATAACAGCAATATTGAGCAAACAATACCCAGGCTTACGAAATCTTTATGTTTATCTGGATGGATCGACTGAGCTGGTAGGTATCTTATCGTAGTGCTTAGGGCGATGTTTCCTTATCCATCTGGGAGGCGGGATGCTCCGTTGTTTGCTTGGATGTCCCGCTTTGTTACAAAAACTATCTGTTCGGCATTTCGTTATGCTCCTTTAAGTTGAGATCCTTTACCTCACTATGAAGGTGGTGTTAAAGGTAAAGGGTCATAAGAGACTTCCCGTAGTAGTCCTGAGTGCAGAATTTTGGCACGCCTGCAGCCTTTTCCAGTGTGTGTTTTTTAAGTCAGGCCACCAAATCGGCGACGCGTAGCACATGAACGGCTGACCAAATACTTTGTAAGCTGTGCTGCCGGCAAGCGACTTGGAGATTTTCTTACGGCTTTGTACTTTAGATACAGTTTCGGAGGCATGTGCCTCGACCTAAGATCTTTGGGTGACTTACAGTCGTTAGCGTAACGATATCGACGTGAACGTCCAATATTTGCGCTATCTCTACATTCCACGTCTTAAATAGTGTGGCCGGGGACCTAGGAAGTGATGTTAGCTCGTTCTGGTGTACAAATCAAACGAAAACGGGGAAAGGACACCCTGCGCCACCCCCTGTCTAATAGCGTTTTCTTTTCTGGCAAAAGTGTTACGCTTTTTTTACGCCGCGCAAGGGTTGTAAATATATTTTGTTCTATTCTGAAAAGCAGGTAACGCCGTTACGGGGTATTTCGTTCTTTTGTGAAGATTGTTGTCTGTTCGCAACGCAAAAACTTTTACCCTGCATAAAATGGCGGTGTGGCAGTGCAACTCTGCTAAACCAGCTGTTCGTGACAATTTATTTTCGCAACTTCACAAATTTTTAGCAAAGAAAATTGAAATGAAGGAAATAATTGCTAATGAATTTTTATTATTATTGACAGCGTGTTTGTGAAAATCAGCTAATACACGGGGTAGCCATTTATGTTCTTTGCATGCACTATAAATGTTGAAAATTTTCTGTGGTAGGAGTAACTCTATTAAACATTGTAAATTTTACCAAGTAGCGCAACTAACAGCTGATCGGTGAAAATTCGCACATTCACACGCACAGTCCTCGACTCAGTTTCAAAAAAAAAACTTTAGATTATTTAATTCAAATTTTAAAGTGAGATAATCCTTACAAATTTATGTATACAGAATATATATGGCGTTTTTGTTGTTATTAAAATAATAGTTTTATTTATATTAAAGCTTTTATCATTTTATTTTTTAACTTTGAAAAATCTCCGAACACCATTCCTTCATTATATGATATTCGACTGCCTTCCACTCTATTCGCAACATAACCTCTACTTAAGCTGCCAAACTATATAGTAAACAATGCTATTAAAGCTTTACCATTTGCTTAGGCAACAATTTATTTCGGAAAAGAAAACGCCATAAGCCTTTTAGGTTCTTGGTATTTTTTCTTAAATTGAACAGGTGCTTGCCAACCACCCAGATAATTTGTGGCCCATATTTTTAGTCAAGGGTGAACCACCTATGTCTTGGAGTAGTATGAAGTGGTTGACTGTGTCAAAAGCTTTCAAGCCATGAGCACCGTTCCATGATGCGGTTTTGGGTGGTTCCGTCCGCAATTTATCTATGTATTAGTGGCGTTTAATCGAAGACTTGCTTGATTAAATAAGGGAAGCAGGACGGTTTCCAACATCTTCGCTATTGACTAAAGGAAAATATCGGCAGATACGACTCAACATCAATTGGTGGCTACCCAGGATTATCCTTGCCTTCCTCCGTTATTTTGGAATGACAAATGTAAAAACGACAAGTAGAAAACATGCATTGCGTAGCTGATGCCCTTAAGCCCAAGGAGTTTTAGCATCGGTATAGCTATTCCGTCTAGGCCTATTAAATTAGGCTTGGCTTTTTTAATGGCTTCATTAATCTGCAGAAGTAACGGTGAAGTGTGAGGTTTCATGCTTGTACTTATGTGCCCGTTGATTTGTACGACATCTAGCCTTGTTAACTGAAGTATGCATTGCAAATTGCTGGTAGAAAACGCTTCCGTATTTCTTCTGGTCCGACAGACGAAATTCCTGCTAATGTACCATTTAAAAGCTTAGTAGTATAGATAACCTCACAGTTAGCTATTCAAACACGAACGAGTATGACTGTTAGTCACAAAATTATAGTCAACGAAGTAGAAGGTTTGCTGACTACTTTGGCTTTTGACTGCAGGAATGTTTTGTCTGGTTGATGTAATAGCTCCTGCTTATGGGACTTACAGGTTTACACTTTAAGGCGAAGATATGAACTTGCAAGTTTACCAGATTTATGGGTTTGGCGATGCCATCTCCGAGTTTTAGTATTGTAATCTATCAATTGTGTCCAATTAGAGAATTATATTTGACACAATTTAAGTTCTATCCTATCCTCAACTATATGTATTTTTTTAGGACCCGCATACAGTGTGTATTTGATGCCGATGGCTGTTTAGGCCAATTCTCTGATGTGCTTATGCAATGATCGTGACTTGCAGATATCGTTGCATACCGAGTGCTTGGCACTTTAATGAGCCTCTTCGAGTTCGGTTCGTGATTTAAAGCCTTTTTTATTTAAAACGTAAAAATTTTAAGTTAACATATATAAAAAAAAAAAAACACAAAATACCTTAATTAAATAAAAAAAAAAAAAAAATTCTCGGCCCACTCCGGGATTAGTGGGGATGATTGCAGAATTGATTGAAGTTTTTTATGAGAAAAAAAAGGGCGAAATTCGAAAAATCTCAAAAAACTGAAAAATTACAAAAAAAAAACTTTAAAAATTTTTTTGAATTTTTTCCGAAAAGCACATTTAAAAACAAATTTAAAAAAAAAAAAGATCCCAAAAGGTCAATTTTTGAAAAAGTTATAGCATTTTGAAAACAAAAACGGTGTTTTTTTAAAAATTCATAACTTTTTTTGAGTTGGATGAAAAAATTTGAAAAACTTCTGAAAAACGTCTTTCGTAAGCTAGAAAAAGAAGAAAAACTTTCAGCCAATTCTAAAGGGGTCGGGTTCAAAATTGGTCGAAATGGGATGGAATACCCCATATATAGTCTTAATAGCCACAATCAAGGTTTCCTGTTTTGATGTTTTATAAAAACTATTTTAGTATCTTCTTTTTACTTGAGAAAATCTTCAGCTGCAGTGGTTATTTTGGCGAATTCTGTAAAATGAACGAGTTTCAAATATTTGTATTTACTTACCGTAGGCGCCACCAACGAACTCGTGTTCCGTGATACCAATGATAAGTGGTACTTTTGTGAAATTTCCTTCCTTTATAGTTTTATACGGATGCTCCACTAGGAACCTCTCCTGTCTGTAGTCATTTTCTATTACTGGCATCCAATTTAGAACCGGATTATAATTGAAATCAAACATTTGTTTTTGGGTATTCACAAAGTCCATCATTGGTTTCTGTATTCAAAAAAACACAATCGTAAATATTATCTTATTAATAATATGAATGTGTGTGTGTGTGCACGTGTCTTACAGGCACGAACCCTGCAAAAAATGGTGCGACTAGTCCCTAAAGAAAGTGGGGATGCGATTTATCTCTTTTGTCTACTGTGAGGTATAATTGGGTACGTTGGGATTAGTCAGTTTTACATTTATGTTGCCAATTTTAAGAAAAATTAAATAAAAAAGCTCTATACAGAGCATAAAATACCAGAATCCTATATTCATGGAACTGTAACCCCTTGAGTTATAAAGTTACTAACATATTTTGCTTTATATAAAAGATTAACCTATTCAAAATGCTTTCTGGTCCATTTTCTGGAAAGAAAGAGTCCCAGTATTAAGCTAGTCGAAGAGGAACCCCTGTACTATATTTCAAGCAAATAGCTCCATAAATATGTTTATTTCAAATAGGTACTTCCCGAAAAGAAAATTTTCTCAAATATTAAGCTTAATAAAGAGAGACCCCTGTACCAAATCTCCATCAAATCGCGTCATAAATTGGATTTTTTGAAATAGATCGGTTTCTCGTCCTCTTTCCTAAACGAAAGGTTTCTTAAATAATAAGCTGGTCAAGGAGGTATCCCTGCGCAAAATTTCAAGGGAAATGTTCCATTGATACGATTGTTTAAAATAGGCCGGCCCCTGGCCAAAGAGGTACCCCTGTACCAAACCTCAATAAAATCGCGCCATAAACAAATTTTAGTACATGGCGGCCCTGGTTGACTTCCCAGAAAGAAAGAAAATAAAGAAAACTTACCAAAATGTGAACGTGTGAACATACACACACACAAAATTTCATTTGTCATTTAGGAGGAGTTCAGTTACAACCAAAAGTACTAAATATGGGAAAAGCTAAACGGCGTTGAAAAGAAATAATTGCGCTTTTAAGAGGTGCATTTGGTTTTTTTTTTTCCTTCGAAAAGTATTAGATCATTTCTAGGTCTGGACTTTTTAATTTAATTTGCGGTATGATTATAAAGATATGAAGTGCTTTCTATCCAGCAAGATTGCCGCATATTCAAACCGTGTTTGGCTAAAACGGGTCTCTAACCAAAAGTATTAGAGGGTAGAGGCAAAATTAACCAATTCCTGAAAAGAGCCGCCAACATAATGTAGCAAAAGAATTTTAAAAGGGCCAATAAAATAAGCTATATCTTTGCAAAAAGAGCTTTATATCAATGGTATTTCATTTCCCAAGTGGATGTATAGCAATAAATAGGAAAAACTTCAAATTTCAAAGAATGGGCCTGGCACCGCTCCCTTTATGACTAAGCAATTTTCTATGTTTTGGGAGCCATAACTCGAAGAAAAATTAGTTCAGAATAGAACCATATGTTTATGTATTATTGCGCAGCCTTGTAACACTATTAAGCACACAAAACCATCAACAACAGCATTTCAAGTGTACAGCTGGGTATGTAATGTTCGGTTTCACCCGAACTTAGACTTCCTTACTTGTTGCATTAACGAAATTTTTTTCTGGAGAACGTTTTGCCCTTTTGGGCATCGGTAAAAATCAAAATAAATGCACCCTGCCTACATCATGTTACAATCAAATATACGACATAAAATAATGAAGTAAAATCGCTCCCGGAAGTACAATCCTAGATCCGCCACTGGCTGCCTTGTATGTACATGTGTAAATGATGATTGATTTGTTTACGGACATACAAGTGGCTGCTTAGTATCGGATTAGGGATGCTAGTATCACTTAGTGATGTGAATATTCGTCACAATATTTAATACTAAGACCATGCGAGCCAAACCAGCTCCCGCATCAGTTTACTATTAGCATAAACTTTGCTAAGGAATGCTAAAACCTACTAACTGGGTTTAAGTCCAAATCATTCACAAAAGAGCGCGTGTACACTGCAAAGTTAGCTTAATTCGTGCGTTATGTTCAAACTGAACGGGGCCCTCGGGCCAAAAGAAAAGTAGAGTAGCAGCCCTAGACCTAGTATTTGCAAATTTTTTGAGGTTTAATTGGTATAAATCACACCTTTCTCCTACATCTCAAAAGAAAAGCGTTGGGAGAAAGTTGTGAAAGGCTTGCACTTCCTACACGTTTTTGACTTACATCACATATCGCTAAGGCGACAATGCAAGTCTCACATCTATCTACGTCGCAAACCCGCTTCCATATTTTCTCCCCCCTAAAACAAAATTCACTTTAATATTGATTGCACCTTTTGATGAAATTGCTTATCTTTAACATTGTACATAGTTGTTTTTGAAATGTATGCCTGTACTTACCCGCTTCAAGCAAGTCACCAACTCCACCGACGTTAATTTTGTACAGTTCAATAATTTTGCTTGCCTATCTCTTAGTTTTTTTTGCTGATATTCATAATCGAACTGTCCCAATGGTGAGGCGCTCATCATAATCGCACGATGGAATAGCCCACTAGACATGGGTGACAGCATATGTAAACCAATACTGAAACTTCCTGCACTATAACCCAGCAATGTAACTGAATTAGGGTCGCCGCCAAAATTGTTTATGTAACGTTGAACCCAGCGTAATGCTTCCACTTGATCTTTTAGCCCAGCATTGCCGGGTGCTGCAGCATTGCCGGCTGCTAAAAAGCCCAATGTACCAAGGCGATAATTTAAAGTCACCAAGACAATGTCACGGTCCATTAAGTGTTCTGGACCAGCAACATTTTTACTTTGAGCCGAGCCGGCATAAAATCCGCCAGGATGTAAATACACCACCACGGGCTTTTGCACTCTTGTATCACGTGTATACACATTCAAACGTAGGCAATCTTCCGATAAGTCAGTAATGTTTTCAGTCAATTGTGGACACATAGGACCATCCTGTGTTGCATCCAAATTTTGCGGTTTCCACGCAGGATGTGGTTTAGGGTTACGAAAACGTAAATTTGCAACTGGCGCTAAAGCATAACGGATGCCACGGAATGCAAAGAAGTCGACACCCAAACGCGATTTCAATGTTGTTCCAATAATTGTACCCAATGTTGTTGTAACTCGAACCGCACAAGTTTGATTGATTGTCACTAAAACGACTAATATGCAAATTACTCTAAGAAGCTGCATTTTTAATTTCGAACTGTTCTAAAGTGTTTATCAATCTCAACTGATTAAAAGTAGGGCGCAATGTGCAGTATTTATGGACGCAAGTTTGTTGGCTATAAGTGGGGTGTACCGAGGTGGTAAGAGAAAACAGGTATATTAAAACGTAATAAGTACAGTGGGTTAAAATAATTACTTAGTTAGCGAAAATTTAATAATTGAAGTGTAAAGATGTAAGCGTAAGCGTAGTACTTAGAAGTGATATGCTATATGGGGGAATATAGAACGTAAGTGTAGGCGTGCATGAAGTCACCTACACTGTAGCGTAATGTGGGAACAATATACGTAATGGAGTTGACATGAGCGAAATCAGATAGCAAATCAGGACAAGAATAGCTAAGGAAGAAAAAGAGCAGGAGAGGGGAGGGAAAGGAAAGGAAAGATGAAGAGTCAAAACCGAAACAGGGCGTATTATCCGTTGTTTTATGTTATTGGTTTGTTATCAATGAGCTATAGGTTTGCTATTGGTGTGTTATCGAGGGTACATTCCTCGTGTTCCAGTCAAACGTGAACCAGATACGGATAGAGATTTAACATGCAAATGCAACAACAATATGAACCATATGGATCACATTGTTGTTCATATTTCATTGAAACTCGAGGATAATATAATTTGCTATTGATAACAAAGGCTAGATATGAGTCACTGATTTCGATTTGTTATCTGAAAATCATCGCAAAATTTTAGATTATCGATTCTATGGATTTGTTGTCAAAATGCGTCGAAAATGATTCATCGTGAAAAAGTAATCGATTTTTTTATCGAAAAATTATCGATAAGTCAACGATTTTTCTTCGAAAAGTTATAGTTTTGTTTTCAAAAAGATGTCGATTTAATATCGAAAAGTTATGGATTTTTTACGCAGTGTTACCAAGCTGTTGTCGATTGGTTATCGACGACTAAACGGTTCGTTATGAAACAGATAGCGACGAATCTTCACTAAGAGATCGATGTCACATTTGTGAACCGAATATAACAGACCGATAACAAACTGACACTTACATACTTACTTAATTGGCGCTTAATCGTTTAAACGGTTATGGCCGTCCAACAAGGCGTTCCAGTCGCTTCTTCGCTCTTCAAACTAGCGCCAATTGTTCACACCAATTATTCACACCAATGGAATTTAAATCGCGCATACCCGACGGTTGGAATATATGTAAGTGTTCATTGCCCCGTCCACAAGAAAGGCGATCCTGCAAAATGCGTCAACTTTCGTTGAGTCAGCCTTCTTAATATCACATATAAGGTCCTGTCAAGTGTATTGTGCGAAAGATGGAAGCCCACCGTGAATCGGATGATTGGACCTTATCAGCGCGGCTTCAGACCTGGTAAATCTATCATGGACCAGATTTTCACAAAGCGCCAAATCTTGGAAAAACCCCAGCGAAGAAAAAGTTGACACACATCACCTCTTCCTCGATTTTAAAGCCGCCTTCGACAGCACGAAAAGGAGCTGCCTATATGCCGCAATTTCTGAATTGGGTTTCCACGCAAAACTATACCGCTGTGCGAAATGACGTTGAGCACCACCATCAGCTCAGTCAGAATTGGGAAGGACCGAGCCATTCGAACTGAGTGATCTTCAATCATATGTTGGAGAAAATTATACTAGCTGCAGAACTTAACTGCTCTGGAACAATATTCTATAAAAGCGTGCGTACGCAGATGACATTGATAGCATCGGCCTGAACACCGTCGCAGTTAGTTCTGTTTACTCCGAACTGGAAAAAGAAGCGGAAAAGATGGGTTTGATGGTGAATGAAGATAAAACGAAGTACCTGCTGTAATCGGGCAAAGAGCCAGGTAATTTGCGTTTTGGAAACCATGCCACTAAAATAGTAAAAGACTTCGTATATTTGGGAACTAGCATTAACACAAGCAACATCAGCTCTGAAATCCAGCGAAGAATCACTCTTGCCAATAAATGCTACTTTGAACTAGGTAGTCAATTGAAAACTAAAGTCCTCTATCGGCAAATGAAAATCATGCTCTACAAAGTCATTTATCGTACTCGTCCTGCTATATGGTGCAGAAGCATGAACCATGAAAATATCAGATAAAGCGGCTCTGGGTGTGTTCAGGAGAAATGTTCTTCGAAAGATTTAAGAACCTCTACGCGTTGGCATGGAGAGTACCAAAGAAGATTTAATGATGAGCTGTACGAGCTTTACGCGGACATCAACATAGTCCATCGTATTGAAACGCAGTGGCTACGGTAGTTAGGCCATGTTATGCGAATGAAAGATGACGCTCCGGCTAAGAAAATATTTTTATCGGAACCCGCCTGTGGAAGCAGAAGAGGGCGGCCTCCACTCTGCTGGAAGGACCAGGTAAAAAAAAATTTAACAAACTGATAACTTGACAATAAAAATACAGCATAATAATAATAAAGCAATTGGGATATTCACGTCAACGTCAACTCATTATCAACTTATCTACCTAAAATTTGTTTGTCTCCAGTGTATTTTATTTTTGGAAACCAAAGAAGCAGATAAGCTGAATATCATAATGAACCTGTCTCTATCGGACGTAACTGATAAAAAACTCACGGCAGTTTTTTACGCTCGTTTATCGAAGGTTAACCTACAAACCTCGAATATTGGCTTTCGAAGCTTGAAAGCCCATCCGTATAATTTATTGTTTAAAAAATTAAATAAGTCAAATATAGGCTTGTATGACAAGTATTATAAGAGGACAAGAGGTAGAACTGCGAAAAAATTTAAAGCGTTAAACTTCACAGCTTCACAAAAAAATGAGGTGGATCTGGTTATGCGGCTCAAGCATTCCCGTACATTTTGACGCGCTGAGTACGAATCCGGTATCAGAATTGGCCTAGCGGGTTCTAGTTCGGCCCTAACCTTCAAAAACACTAAATCACACAGCATTTGAGCCACACCTTTGAATACATTAAACGCAATTTAGATTACCACAATATAGAGATGTGGCCAACATTTCAACTGGGAGTTGACAGACCGCCGTATAATTTTAATTTTATAATAAATTCGGTTCGGTGTTTTTTTTTTTTTTAAATATATGAGGGACACTTCGGTATATAGCGATGCTTTTGCAAATTTTTCCACAACTCCCTAAAGCGAGCCGGGCCAGGGCGTATTAGTAACTTATCGGACGGTTATAAAAAATGAAGCAAAATTAGCTGTAAGCATATTATTTGAAGTCACGAAGTCAACTTAAGATGTTTAAACTTATATTTAGCGAGAATGTATGGCAATGAATGTTCTTGCCAAATTGTTGTTTTGCGCGAAAAGGAGGCAATTCAAAGAGGGCGCACATAAATAATTAATTTTAATTTTATTTACCACGTAGCAGTCATCTGCACACCACTGTACAGTGCGATTGTGAATTATAGAGAAATGTAAATATATATACATATATATACAGATGCAGATTAGAGTGCCTGAAACTGCATATAAAAAACGTAGACTTACTTTTTGCACATAAATATATTGGTTTTGCTTACACCATGCACATTAGACTGGGTTGGTCCCCATACAAAAAAAAAGGTGCTAATGTCAGCCCCTAAATTTGAAGATTATGTTGAGAGGGTTTCGGAAAAAAATTTTTTTATTTTTTTTGATCCTTCGAAATACAGCCAAGAAGGTTTTTTCGTTGTAACTTGGTTATTTGACGTCCGATTTTTAAAATTGATATGTCATTATTTTGGGCTTGAGAAGCTTCACATTTTCGTTTAATGTACTTTTAAGCTATGAAGTCGTTTTCACATGATTAGGTCAGCTAACAAAATTTTACCCCCCCCCCCCCCTAATGTGTGTTTTTTCCTTACCAAACGAGAGTACTTGAAAATTCAAGAAAATGTTGCTTTGAAACCATATTACTAAAATAATAAACAAATAAGTTTTAGCACTTTCAATATTTACTGCAACTGTTATTTTACCTGATTCTTATTATACTTAGACCTGAAACTCATGACATTTTTGGAGGAAAATTGCAGGGTTTGCATTGAAAAGTAAATAAAGATTTGCCAAATATCATGAATAGGGGGAGTCAAAGTAAATAAGTGAGTCAAACCTGTTGTTTCGTATTTATAATAATAACACTATGCGACAAAATCAACTTTTTTTCTGGGTATTGGGCAAACCCACTTTTTCGTAGAGATTGAGGCTTAAGTAAACAAAGTACTATCTCCGTTTTTCGAACTTAGCCTCCAAAAAATATATATCGGCTTACGAAGTTTGAAGTTCGAAACTCTACATTTCGAAATTTTATTTTATTTTTGTTTAACGCGTTCAGCAAATTGAACAGGTAAAAATGTGGGCGTGGTCCGCCCTTTTCCCTTATTAGAAGGGCTGGATTCTTTTTTTGAGAAATTTAGTATAACAGCTCTTATACGAGGTGAAAAGTCAGAATCTGACTTCTGAATACAGTCAGACTCTGACTTCTGACTTTTCACCTCGTTAACAGCTGTTATACAAAATTTCTCAAAAAAAGAATCCAGCCCTTCTAATAAGGGAAAAGGGCGGACCACGCCCATATTTTTACTTGTTCAATTTGCTGAACGCATTAAAAAAAATAAAATAAAATAAAATTTCGAAATATAGAATTTCGAACTTCAAACTTCGTAAGCCGATATATATTTTTTGGAGGCTAAGTTCGAAAAACGGAGATAGTACTTTGTTTACTTAAGCCTCAATCTCTACGAAAAAGTGGGTTTGTCCAATACCCAGAAAAAAAGTTGATTTTGTCGCATAGTGTTATTATTATAAATACGAAACAACAGGTTTGACTCACTTATTTACTTGGACTTCCCCTATTCATGATATTTGGCATATCTTTATTAACTTTTCAATGCAAACGCTGCAATTTTTCTTCCAAAAATATCATGAGTTTCAGGTCTAAGTATAATATGAATCGGGTAAAATAACAGCTGCAGTAAATATTGAAAGTGCTAAAACTTCTTTGTTTATTATTTTAGTAATATGGTTTCAAAGCAACATTTTCTTGAATTTTCAAGCATTCTCCTTTGGTAAGGAAAAAAACTTACTTTAGGGGGGTAAAATTTTGTTAGCTGACCTAATCATATGAAAACGACTTCATAGCTTAAAAGGACATTAAACGAAAATGTGAAGCTTCTCAATGCCAAAATAATGACATATCAATTTTAAAAATCGGACGTCAAATAACCAAGTTACAACGAAAAGCCTTTTTGGCTGTATTTCGAAGGATTAAAAAAAATTTTAAAAAATTTTTTCCGAAACCCTCTCAACATAATATTCAAATTTAGGGGCGGACATTAGCAACTTTTTTTTTCGACCCAGTCTAATGCACATCTAATCAGATTGGAGCTTACACGAATACTCTATTGTCCCATACAAACTAACTGATAGTGGCTCTAGAATAGAGTTTGATGGATCACGGCTATGGTAGATCACTATTTATCGGATGCCTTTTCCAAAACGCCTTATCTTAGCAAACTTTTGGACAACCTATAAAGTAGTTCCAATAATATCCTTGATATTTTTCAGAACACACTAATTCAAACTTTTACATCTAATAATTCGGTTGAGGAGCGCGCTATTTCAGAATTTGTTTAAACAAGTAAGGAAGTCTAAGTTCGGGTGAAACGAACATTACATACCCAGTTGTACACTTGAAATGCCGTTGTTGTTTGTTTTGTATGCTTAATAGTGTTACATGGCTGCGCAATAATAAATATGTATATGGTTCTATTCTGAACTAATTTTTCTTCGAGTTATGGCTACCAAAACATGGAAAAATGCTTATTTATAAAAGGGGCGGTGCCACGCCCATTCTTAAATTTGAAGTTTTTCCTAATTATTGTTATAAATCTACTTGGGAAATGAAATACCATTGACATAAAGCTCTTTTTTTGCAAAGATATAGCTTATTTTATTCATCCACGACCCTTTTAAAAATCTTTTATATAAAAGTGGGCGTGGTCCTTAACCGATTTCGTACATTTTTCTTCAAAGCATTCCTTATAGTAAAGGCAACCTCTCTGCCGAATTTTGATACGATAGGTTTAACGATTTTTGATTTATGATTAATAATATCTGTAAAATTGATTTTTTTACAAGTGGGCGGTGCCACGCCCATTTTAAAAAAAATTTTGAAATATTTATCAAGAGTCTCAATATCAGTCCACAAGTCAAATTTCAACATTTTAGGTGTATTATTTACTAAATAATCAGGTTTTTTGTGTTTTCCAAGATATTATATTAATAAAAAGTGGGCGTGGTTTTCATCCAATTTCGCTTATTTTCAATACCAATCTATTATGGGTTCAGATAAACTCGTGTACCAAATTTGGTGAAGATATCTCAATATTTACTCAACTTATCGTCTTAAATGGACAGACGGACCGACGTACGGACGGACATGGCTGAATCAAATTTTTTTCGATACTGATGATTTTGATATACGGAAGTCTATATCTATCTCGATTCCTTTATACCTGTACAACCAACCGTTATCCAATCAAAGTTATAATACCCTGTGTACAAGTACAGCAGGGTATAAAATCGATCTATTTCAATATAAACTTACCTTACTCCTTTACCTGAGATGTACCTTGCTTCTTTGAAACCAATTCTTCACATTAGTTTCACAGATACTTAATTCAAACAAATCACATCTGGTTTAAGAGTTCAGGGTTGAAAAGCATTGCAAAACGTTTTGAACTTGCTATCTAAAAAAAAATATATTAGCCGTGTTTTCGCAAGAAAATCACTTTTTTCATGAGACACTCTAATGTAGATATGTAATACATATGTATATACGCATGTAACCGATTTTAGGAAAGCCCCATTACAACCAGGCTTCCAATTCTCTGTAAATCAATTTACTAAACTAATATTATGCATATTCTAAACATATACCCTCTTTGTTAAAAAAAAAAAACACGCTTGCGTTTTAGTGGACTAAAGTTGTTGTTAAACGATTTATTTGTCGTATTTTAAATGTTTTCTTTATTCCTCTTTCCACAGGTGACTTTGGTTGAAAATCGAGGAGGAAAAGGGCATTGTTAGAAAGTAATTTTTCGCAAAGATATTGCCTATTATATTCGTCTACGGTCGAAAGTGGATGTGGTCCTCAACCAATTTCGTTCATTTTAAGCGAAAACACTTTCTCATCGAGCTATGGCTCCCGAAACAGAAAAAATAATTAAAACTTGATTTACCTCAGAAGAGGTAAGTAAGAGATATACACATGTTTTATGCCGACTCCGAGCGGCAGCTGCGAGACAAATGTGTTTTCACTGAGAAGCTTTTGATGACAGTAATGCTCTCGCAGTATTTGCCCAACCCCTAAATTATGAATTAAATTAAATTAAATTAAATTAAAGTAAATTAAATTAAATTAAATTAAGTTAAATTAAATTAAATTAAATTCAATTAAGTTAAATTAAATTAAATTAAATTAAAATAAATTTAATTAAACTAAATGTAATTACGATAAGCTTAACTCAATTCAATTAATATAAATTTAATTAAACTAAATTTAATTAAATCGACTTTTTATCTGTTCGTTATCGAAAATATATCAATATGTTTTCAGAAACTTACATATTTGTTATCAGAGTGTTAACAAAAAGCTATCGGTATATTATCGGAAAGTTATCGATTTTGTTATCAAAAATTTATCGATATGTTATCGAAAAGCCATTGATTTCTTATCGGAGTGCCACCAACTTGTTGTCGGCATGTTATCGATTTGTTACGATCGACTAATCGGTTTGCTGTGAAACAGATACTTTCAAAACTTCAATATAAAGTCGATGACATATATTCCTTCGATAGCAAGCCGTCAAGATATCAATAAGAAGGCAAGGGACTTGATAATAAATCGATAGCAAGCTGATGATAAAGCGATAAGAAAGCAATAGCTTGTCGGTATCGTTTATGCCCGATAAGAAGCCGACGAAGGAAGCTCTTATCAAAAAGCCCGAAACTATTTGTTTGTGGGTGAGCTCTAGTAAAAAAAAAAAGCATTGCTTTACTATACGTACAGCTGAATGTCTACAAGTCGATTTTTGTAGAATAGACCTTAAATAAAGGGAATTGATGACCCCTAGTTTGTTGTGTGGATGGTATATAAAAAGGATTGTTTTGATAACTATGTACGTGTATAGTCTAAGAAGCGATCCGTTGGAAATGATAAGACTTAGTTCTTTGGAAAACGCGGCTCTTTTATGTGGCACGTATGCATTTACCTACATAAATTACCCTGCAAAAATCGCGAGTACTCCATGTATGCATGTATGGAGTACTCGCTATGGACCAACCAAGTGCTCCAAAATTAACCACAATTCATACAAAAATTATGGTCAAATTAACATTGTGATCTCCTAGGACTGGACCATATACTCCAGCTCCGCATTACATCAGAGTAATCCATGGAGTACCCACAGTCCAATAAACATCGTGTAGTGATTACAATCGTTAAAAATGAGCAATGATCGGCTTACAATATGTTCGTGTCGAAACATTAGTTGGTTGTTGTTGTTATTGTAGCAATGTTTCGCCTTTCACCTAATAGCTGCGACCAATCATAAATTGCCATCAATATCCTCTAACGGGAGTCCAAGGAAACTTGCTGTTTCGACAGGGGTGGACCATAATGAAAGGGGTGTTAGAGGCGTTGGATCCACATAACAATTAAAGAGATGGTTGGTGTCATGTGGCGACACAATGCAAGCGGGCATACATTTTGTATGTCGGGGTTGATTCTGAATATGTAAGAGTTTAACCTGTTACATTATCCAGAACGAAGTTGAGCCAGAGTGAATCGCGTTTCCTGCGTTCCTCTTCCGAAAGTTTTGGGTACTGTTCCCTGAGTACTGGATTCACCGGGCATTTCCCGGCATAAAGGTCCGACGCCTGTTTGTGGAGTTCACCAAGGACCTGCTTGTGTTTTTTTGCTTCATACGGCTGAGTTCTCAGGTGCCGTATTTCCTCAAAATGCTTACGGAGATGACTCCTTAAGTCCCTAGGCGGTGTTGGCTCATCAATAAGATGTCTGTTGGGATGCCCAGGTTTCTGGGTATTCAACAGGAACTGTTTGGTTAGCATCTCATTTCTCTCCCTGATGGGGATTATTCTCGCCTCTTTATGTAAATGATGTTCTGGGGACATAAGAAGACAGCCCGTTGCGGTTCTGAGCGCAGTATTTTGGCAGGCCTGTAGCTTCTTCTAGTGGGTAGTTTTTAGGTTTGGCGACCATATAGGGGACGCGTAGCAAGCAAACGGCTGGCCAATTGCTTTGTATGTGATAATGAGCGTTTCTTTGTCTTTTCCCCAAGTACTGTCAGCAAGGGATTTAAGGATTTTATTACGGCTCTGGATTTTCGGAACAATTGCGGCTTCGTGCTCACCAAAATGTGGATCCTGATCAAACGTCACACCCAAGATTTTGGGGTGCAGGACAGTCGGTAGCGTAGTGCCATCGAAGTGGATGTTCAAAATGGTCGACATTTGGGACGTCCAAGTTGTAAATAAGGTCGCGGATGATTTAGTCGGTGATAATGCCAGGTTTCGCGAGGCGAAAAAACTGGAGAGATCAGGGAGGTAGCCGTGTATTCTGTTGCAAATCTTATCGATCTGTGGGCCCGGGCCTGTGGCCATTATTGTGCAGTCATCGGCGTAAGAAACGATAGTAACTCCTTCCGGTGGCGAAAGTAGTTTTTATATGTTAAAATTAAACAAAAGGGGGATAGGATACCACCCTGTGGCACCCCTTGTTTAATTCTTCTTGGCTTTAATGTTTCGTTTCTGAATTGCACCGATGCCTGCCGACCACCCAGATAATTTGCGGTCCACCTTTTAAGATATGGGGGAAGGGTAGACCCTTCCAAGTCTTGCAGTAACGTGCCATGGTTGACCGTATCAAAAGCTTTTGATAGGTCTAGCGCTACGAGTACTGTTCTATGGTGGGGTTTCTGATTTAAACCACAATTTATCTGGGTGCTAATGGCATTTAGCGCGGTGGTGGTGCTATAGAGTTTTCTAAAGCCATGCTGATGACAGGCTAGCTGCAAATTTGCTTTGAAGTAGGGGAGCAAAATGGCTTCAAGCGTCTTGGCTACTGGCGATAGGAGAGATATCGAGTGATTTGACTCTCCAATGTTAGCTGGTTTTCCAGGCTTTACTAGCGGGACCACCTTGGCCATTTTCCATTTTTCGGGTATGACAAAGGTGGAAAGAGACAGGTTGAAGACATGTGCTAAATATTTGAAACCCTCTTTCCCTAGGCTTTTCAGCATCGGCATGCCTATGCCGTCTGGGCCCACTGCTTTGGATGGTTTGGCATGACCGATGTCATCCTCAACCTCTTTGGCGGTGATGGTAATTGGTGACGCGCTGAACTTATGTTTACGTGCGTGTCTGTTGGCGCTCCGTCTATCCTTGTCGACCGTACAATGCATTATGTATTGTCGGCAGAAAACGCTCGCGCATTTTTTCGCATCCGACAGCACTTTGTCGCCAAAGGCGATGGAAACTTTGTCATTGTGTCTAGGCGGATTCAATAGGGACTTTACAGTGGACCAAAATTTACCTACACCGGCAGAGAGCTTAAAACCGCTTAGGTGCTCCTCCCATTTCGCCCGCTTGTGTTCATCCACAATCAGTCTGATGCTTTGGTTATATCCCTTATTTGGGGGTCGCCGGGATCGAGCTGTCTTATAAGGTTACGTTCTCTCGCTAAACTTGCGGCCTCTGCCGGGAAGTAGGGCCGAATTTCGGGAATTCTACCGGCGGGAATGAAAGGAGCCGAGGCGGATTCAATGACCTTGCGGGAAGCACGCTCCCCTTGGCGGGCATCAGTTTTTTTAGTAGGTCATGAAAAAAACCTTAAAAATCAAAGACAAAAAAGTCAAAAAAATGAAATTTCGCAGGCTCGAAAATTATTTTTTTGGATATGCGTAGTGAAACTTTTTTTCCTGAGCCCAAATCCTATCGAAAAATCGATGGCGCAATATCGGTTAACTTTCGTCCATACAAATCGACCCATCCTAATGTACGTATACAAATATGTTGTTGTAAAACGAGTTCGAAACAAAATTAACAAATTTAAAAACATTTGTTTCGTTTTACTCACAAATAAATTTTTGTTGTAAACTTTAACACATGTGTTACAAATGAAAGTTGGGCCAATTCAAAACATTTTTTCATTCTTAAAAATATCCCTAAAGATAAGTTCACAAAGTAAAGTTCAGACTTGTTGTTGATGCTGTATCGATAAAGACACTCCCCGAAGGTTTTGGGGAATGTATCGATGTTGATGGTCCTTTGACGGATATAGATTCGGTACGTTCCGGTAACAAGCACCCTTAAGGTACAAGCTCGACCACCGCGGGAACGATTTAATATGACCACAGGCTTAAGCTTTCTAGGCCAACCCGCCCCACCCCCTATTTCCATGAAACTTAGGATTGCCAGAGCCTTGGCTGCTAATGAAACGGAATTCGCCACGGGTAGGTGAGGTTGACAGTTGGGTTGGAGAAGCTATAAATTGCAAATGAAAGGGTTGCACTACAAAACCTCTGAAATCCTCGCCTTTTACGACAGGTATACCTGCCGCGGGTATATTCTAAGCTCCCTAACCCGTCGGGGTTCAGACTCCACACAGGGGAAATTGTAATTATGTAAATGTAGTGCGCGATAACCTCCGAAGATATTTTAGGCCGAGCTTCTCTTCCAATTTGCGTCGTGCTCCTTTTGAGTTTTTTCTACAAATTGGCAGGACGGGACCTACTTTTTTTATGCCGACTGCGAACGGCATCTGAGTTTTTCACTGAGAGAAATACAGTGGCAGAAATACTTTCGGAGTGCTTACCAAACACTGCCCCGCTTGGAAAAATTTTCTTCTAATTGAAAAAACTTGTTTTTAAAATTTTGATGTTGCTTTGCCCGGGGCGTGAAAGCAGGATCTTCGGTGTGGTAGGCGGAGCATGCTACCATCACACCACGGCGACCGCCAGATTGTAATTATGCTCCATTTCGAAATGTACACAACAATATCCATCAGATAGAAAATGTATGTTTCCTTTGAAATCGGCTCATTGACATTTCTAAAGTCTAAAGAAGGCTGTACTCTCCAAGAAAAAGGATTCCTCCTGTTTGAAATTTAAACTAAAAAAAAGTTATGATTTAATAATCGGGGATTGCCCGTATTGCTTTTTTTTTTTTAAATGTATGAAAACATTTATTTGAAGCAATTTTTTAATTTTATAATTTATTTTTTAATAATTTGGGAAAAATTTAAACAACGTGACATCAGGACGAACAACAAGGCGACAGCTGTTTCGATTATACCTTGTAAATCTCTTCAAAGCCTTTTCTCCCGGGAGTGGGAGTCGAACCCGCACTCCTACGATAGTTGAAATGGTTATAAACGCATTCAGCTACGTCATGCCTTAGTTGTTGTAAAGTTTTTCCCAATTGCCTTCTTTTTGCATATTTTAATCTTTTACACATTACATACTTCGTATGCAATTATGTGTTAAAGCTATGCTTGGTACGGCGGTTTTCAAAGAAACTTTGGTTTTTTGTTGCTGTTTTTGTTCTATTTATAGAACTACAACGAATTAACCAATTTTGTCTGTTTGTATGATTTAATAATGCTTTGCACACAGAGTATATTAACTTTGATTGGATAACGATTGGTTGTACAGGTATAAAGGAATCGAGATAGATATAGACTTCCATATATCAAAATCATCAGTATCGAAAAAAAATTTGATTGAACCCTGTCTGTCCGTCCGTCCGTCTGTCCGTTAACACGATAACTTGAGTACATTTTGAGATATCTTGATGAAATTTGGTATGTAGGTTCCTGGGCACTCATCTCAGACCGCTATTTAAAATGAACGATATCGGACGTTAACCACGCCCACTTTTTCGATATCGAAAATTTCGAAAAACCGAAAAAGTGCGATAATTCATTACCAAAGACATATAAAGCGATGAAAATTGGTAGGTGGGTTGACGTTATGACGCAGTCGTTGAAGATATCATGATGAAATTTGGCAGGAACGATACTACAATTACTATATACACATGTGCTAAATAAAAAATAGCAAAATTGGATAAAGAACACGCCAACTTAAAAAAAAATTTTTTTAATCAAATTTTAACAAAAATTTAATATATTTACAGTATATAAGTAAATTATGTCAACATTCAACTCCAGTAATGATATGGTGCAACAAAATACAAAAATAAAAGAAAATTTCAAAAAGGGCGTGGCTCCACCCTTTTTCATTTAATTTGTCTAGAATACTTTTAATGCCATAAGTCGAACAAAAATTGACCAATCCTTGTGAAATTTGGTAGGGGCACAGATTCTATGGCAATAATTGTTTTCTGTGAAAATGTGCGAAATCGGTTGAAGCCACGCCCAGTTTTTATACACAGTCGACCGTTTGTGCTTCCTCTTGGCCGTTAACACGATAACTTGAGCAGAACCGATATATCTTTACTAAACTTAGTTCACGTACTTATCTGAAATCACTTTATCTTGGTATAAAAAATGGCCGAAATCCGACTATGACCACGCCCACTTTTTCCATATCGAAAATTACGAAAAATGAAAAAAAAATGCCATAATTCTATACCAAATACGAAAAAAGGGATGAAACATGGTGATTGGATTGGTTTTTTGACGTAAAATATAACTTTAGAAAAAACTTCGTAAAATGGGTGTGACACCTACCATACTAGCCGTCCTGTGTATAGATGGGTACCCGGGTACCTTTTGCATATTCAAAAGCCATTTTTAAATAATCTACAAATAGAAACGTGTTAAAATTTTGTGGCATCGTATGGGAATAAGTTTTTTACAAAAAGGAGAGACAATTTTTTCAAATATAATTTCAGAAAGACGATTTTTTTTAATAAATTAGTTATTTATTACTAAAATTTGTTTTTTATTACTAGTTCTCATGGCTGAGATACCCAGGTACCACTAGTAGTTCTCACGTATGAATTGCCTTGTAGTACCCGTGTACCCAGCCATGCGAACTAAGAAGAAAAATTATTCATGAACAGGACGGTTAAGTAGAAGAAAATGAAAAAGTTATGCAGGGCGAAATCAAAAGCCCTTGGAATTTTGGCAGGAATACTGTTCGTGATATTACATATACAAATAAATTAGCGGTACCCGACAGATGATGTTCTGGGTCACCCTGGTCCACATTTTGGTCGATATCTCGAAAACGCCTTTACATATACAACTTAGTGCTACTCCCTTTTAAAATACTCATTAGCACCTTTCATTTGATTGCCATAGCGTACAAATGCATTCTAGAGTCACCCCTGTTCCACCTTTATGGCGATATCTCGAAAAGACGCCCACTTATAAAACTATAACCCACTCCCTTTTAATATACCATTTAATACCTTTCAGTTGATACCCATGTCATACAAACACATTCCAGGGTTACCCTAGGTTCATTTTCTTACATGGTGATTTTCCCTTATTTTGTCTCCAAAGCTCTCAGCTGAGTATGTAATGTTCGGTTACACCCGAAATCCGGCCCCACTTCCCGGCGGAGGCCGCGAGCTTAACGAGGGAACGCGACCTTATAAGACAGCTTGATCCAGGCGACCCCTAAATAAGGGATATAAACCAACGCATCAAATTGCTTGTGGACGAACACAAGCGGGCGAAATGGGAAGAGCACCTAAGAGGTTGTAACCTCTCTACCGGTGTAGGTAAACTTTGGTCCAACGTAAAGTCCCTATCGAATCCGACTAAGCACAAAGACAAAGTTTCCATCGCCTTTGGCGATAAGGTGCTGTCGGATGCGAAAAAAATGCGCGAGCGCTTTCTGCCGACAATATATAATGCATCCTACGGTCGACAAAGATAGACGGAGAGCCAATAGACACGCACATAAACACAAATTCAGCGCGTCACCAATCACCATCACCGTTAGAGAGGTTAAGGACGCCATTGGCCGCGCTAAACCATCCAAAGCAGTGGGCCCAGACGGCATAGCCATGCCGATGCTTAAAAACCTAGGGAAAGAGGGTTTCAAATATTTAGCGCATGTCTTCAACCTGTCTCTCTCCACCTTTGCCATACCCGAGAAATGGTAAATGGCCAAGGTGGTCCCGCTACTAAAGCCTGGGAAACCAGCTAACGTAGGTGAGTCTTATCGTCCGATATCTCTCCTATCGCCAATGGCAAAGACGCTTGAAGCCATTTTGCTCCCTTATTTCCAAGCACATTTGCAGCTAGCCCCTCATCAGCATGGCTTCAGAAAACTCCATAGCACTACCTCCGCGCTAAATGTCATTAGCATCCAGATAAATTGCGGTTTGAATCAATACCCCCACCATAGAACAGTACTCGTAGCGCTAGACCTATCAAAAGCCTTTGATACGGTCAACCATGGCTCATTACTGCAAGACCTGGAAGGGTCTACCCTTTCCCCATGTCTTAAAAGGTGGACCGGAAATTATCTGGGTGGTCGGCAGGCATCGGTGCAATTCAGAAACGAAACATCAAAGCCAAGGAGAATTAAACAAGGGGTGCCACAGGGTGGTGTCCTATCCCCACTTTTGTTTAATTTCTACATATCTAAGCTACCTTCACCACCGGAAGGAGTCACAATCGTTTCCTACGCCGATGACTGCACAATAATGGCCACAGGCCCAGGCCCAGAGATCGATGAGCTATGCAATAAAATAAACGGCTATCTCCCTGATCTCTCCAGTTTTTTCGCCTCGCGAAACCTGGCATTGTCACCGACTAAATCTTCCGCGACCTTATTTACAACATGGACGCCCCAAATGTCGACCATATTGAACATCCACGTCGATGGCACTACGCTACCGACTGTCCTACACCCCAAAATCTTGGGTGTGACGTTTGATCAGGGTCTACATTTTGGTGCGCACGCAACCGCAATTGTTCCGAGAATTCAGAGCCGTAATAAAATCCTCAAATCCCTTGCTGGCAGTACTTGGGGAAAAGATAAAGAAACGCTCATGACCACATACAAAGCAATTAGCCAGCCGATTACGTGCTACGCGTCACCCATATGGTCGCCAAGCCTAAAAACTTCCCACTGGAAGAAACTGCAGGCCTGCCAAAATACTGCTCTCAGAATCGCCACGGGCTGTCTTCTTATGTCCCCAGAACAGCATCTGCATAATGAGGCGAGAATACTCCCCATCAGGGAGAGAAATGAGATGCTGACCAAGCAGTTTCTGTTGAATACCCAGAAACCTGGGCATCCCAAGAGACATCTGATTGACGAACCAGCACCGCCTAGGGGCCTAAGGAGTCATCTCCGTAAGCATTTTGAGGAAATACGGCACCTCAGAACCCAGCCGTATGAAGCGAAAAAACACAAGCAGGTCCTTGGTGAACTCCATAGACAGGCGTCGGACCTTTATGTCGGGAATTGCCTGGTGAATCCAGTACTTGAAGAAAAATATCCAGAACTCGCGGAAGAGGAACGCATACTCCCCAGGGAAACGCGTGTCACTCTTGCTCAACTTCGTTCTGGATACTGTAACAGGTTATAAACTCTTACCTATCCAGAATCAACCCCGACATACAAAATGTATGCCCCGCTTCCAATGTGTCCCCACATGACACCAACCATCTCTTTAATTGTAATGTGGAACCAACGCCTCTAACACCCCTTTCCTTATGGTCCACCCCTGTTGAAACGGCAAGTTTCCTTGGACTCCCGTTAGAGGATATTGATGACAATTTGTGATCAGTCGCAGCTATTAGGTGGGGCGAGCATTGCTACAACAACAACAACAACCCGAACTTAGCCTTCTTTACTTGTTAAATATAATCCTGGGATATAGGGATGGCAAAATGGTTTTGGTGGCCCGGGATTCGTGATGGGGGCTCTCGGGACTGGATGCTTTAGTAAACACTCATTTGATTTTAAAGCCAAAATGTAAAGGGCGATTTAAAAGCTGTGTATGCCTCTCGTAAATGGCAGTTGTTAAGGAATATCGCAGAGAGGTCAAAGTAAAAATGTCTATATGGAAACTTAAAAAATTAATAATATAATTGGCGACATTACATAAAAATGTTGGTCCCGATTATATAAAGCAGGAATCCAAGCTCAGATTGCTCTGTGACGATGACCTTAATCGTCTTTTGTCCGGCCCAAAATTTATATATGACATATCGCCAACTATATTTTCGATTTATGGTATTAGAAATCAAAAAAATTAAATTTTTTTGTGCTATATCCCACCCAGGTATTACCGTCTGAAGGGATGAGACTGAAAAAACCTTTATTTAAAAAGTACCACCCTAATGTACTGCATGACAATCGGATAACGGGTTAATGGCCAACGTGAGAATGCGGATTTAAGTTGTTTTATAATTTGGCAGGAAAACCAAAGTCCGAGCAGGACAAAGTCTGCGAGAGAGATTCAGCCGAGCTCCTCTTCCGATTTGCATCGTGGTCCTATATACATACATATATGTATATGTAGGCTTTAAGCCGACTCCGAACGACAACTGCAAGCAAATGGATTTTCGCTGTAAGCTTTTCATGACAGAAATTCAATCGGAGTGTTTGCCAAATCACTGCCGAGGGGCGATCACGCATAGAAGGCTTTTTGTTAAATTGAAAAAGCCTTTTTCTAAAATTTTGACATTGCTTTTCACAAGCCTGGAAGCCTGGGCGTTCAGTTTGTAGGCGAGCACGTTACCACCATACTACGGCTGCCGGGTCTCAAGTCACATATAAGTTTTGCTATGGTGTCAAAACTAAAGTCGAATTATCACATGAAAATTTTGTTCATGAGTGGAGACGATTAACCTGTCTGAGTCTGACCTCGCGTTTGTCGGTGTAGGACTTACAGCAGGTGCTAGTACCGGAGGGAGACCCTAAAAAATGGCATACCGTCTCCCACCCCCTCATGGAAATAGGGGTGGGGGACCGTATGGCCTAGAAAGTTCAATGTAGTCATAATAAATTGTTCCCGAGATGGTCGGGCTGGTACCTTAATGATGTTTGTTACCCTAACGGGTCTATATCCGGCAAAGGACCATCAACATCGAACACTCTCCAAAACCTTCGAGGAGTGTCCTTATCCCTACAACAACTAAAAAAAGTTGTTCTTTAATTTTTAGTGACCAACCTAATTCCCTGTAATCCATGGTAATTTTATTAAAGTAGCGTTGCTATGTTGGCTATGAAGGCGGTGTGTGTAGAAATGAATCCAAACATATATGTACAATATATATTTGTGAAAACAGCGGTCAATTAAAATATCGCAATGTTCAGAAAACGCAAACAAGTGACTACCGCACACTAATCGTCAAAGGTATTTTTATTTTTTGTAGCCTTTTCTTGCTTATTGCAGATATTAGTTGGGAAATGCGAAAGCTGATGATATACATATATAACATCATACTTTCTAATTTTTCAATGAGTTTTCTTTTGTCTAGGTGTGCGATATTGTAAACCTACTACACTATTTGTGACCTTGCCCAATAAATTTGTATGTAAATATGTATGAACATTAACATGGGTCCATTTGTATGAACGAAAGTTAACCGATATCGTGCCTGCGAAATATTTTTTGGGTTTTAGGGAGTGTTTTGGTCGAAAAATTTACCCTTTTTTTAAGGGTTTTTTTTCACCATACATGCATTCATTTTCAAGGCTCCAAATCATTGTTTATGTATTTATTAAAAATTCGTGGTGAAATGTTTTAAATTTTTTTTTTTAATAATGTATAATGAAAATGAAATTTCGCAGGCTCGAAAATTATTTTTTTTGGGTATGCGTAGTGGAACTTTTTTTTCTGAGCCCAAATCCGATCGAAAAATCGATGGCGCGATATCCGTTAATAAATCGACCCAGTCTAATGAACATACTTATACTTATAGTATATGATATAATACTAAATATAACTTATCCACTAATAACACATATATTATGTATGTTTACGCAAATTTGTATGTATATTTCTTTTATTTAAATCATTTGAATATTGTCCAATTATGTAGTTCGCTAAGACACAGAAATACTTCAAAGTATACATATATATAGTTATAATGGATTTATTATTTGTAATAATCGTTATTAGTATTCTGTGACGTTGTTCGATAAACACACTTATGACTAGGCTTGACCTCTAAAAAATTTCATTAAATAAAAAAAAATCAAAACAACGAAATCAACAATCGCTTATCGCAGGTATGTGTTCTTTTTTTATTGTAAGCACATGCAAAGTTATATACAAGCAAGGACATATATGCACAAGAACCTATGCATGTGTGTAGGTATATAATCATACGCTATCAATGAGACAGTAGCATACTTTAAAAGTATACCAACTGATAACAAATTATGGGCTCGTCTCTTTGTATATAAATAACATAGTGTATTTACGTAAGTATGTATGTATATGCAATTATTTGTAACTGTATGCCCATACATAAGAATGTAAATTTGCATACAAATGGATTATTAGGTAATTTCAAGTTAATCAAAATTTTAAAAATTATATAAGCACATCAAATACACAGGGCGAAATTAAGATGTATAGTTACAAAATTGGAAAATTAATTCATTAATTCAACAATTAATAATTTACAATATATATAATTATTAGTACTCTATTCCTGGAATAAATTATTAAATATGTATGTATTTATATAACCACGCCAAATAAAAAGCTTTTAGTTTTTAACTGCCATCCGAGATTCTTTTAGTTTCAATTTGAGATGACTCAATCAGCATAATTAACGATTATTTAATTTTAATTCGTATTTTTCATATATGGATAGTATATATCTGGTATTGGAACAAATGTCTCTTTGATTGCTTGCAATGAAGTCCAACGCATCAAATAATATGGGCAACCAGCTTTATCGTTTGTACCAGATTGACGTGCTCCACCGAATGGCTGCTGACCCACAACAGCACCAGTTGATTTATCATTAATATAAAAATTACCAGCGGCACTTTTGAATTCCTCTAAAGCCTGCTTTAAAAATGATTCATCTTGTGCAAACACGCTACCAGTCAATGCATATTTTGTAGTATTTCTGACCAAATCCAAAGTCTTATTTAAATCGCTATCCTTATAAACATAAACCGACAAAACTGGTCCAAATATTTCGTCAGTTATTACGCGCTTGTGCGGATCTTTAACTTGTACTATTGTGGGATCAATAAAGTAACCTTTCGTATTGGATAAATTGCCACCAGCCAATATAGTACATTCACTATCTTGTTTGACCTCATTAATGAAGCCCAAAATACGTTGGAACGAGTTTTCATCAATAACGGCTGAGTAAAAAGTATCAACTTCGCATACATCACCCACCTTCAACTTTTTGGTCTTCTCTATTAGTGGTCCTTTAAATTGTGATTCCCATAAAGACTCTGGTACGTATAGGCGTGAGCAGGCCGAGCACTTCTGTCCACAATATTCGAAAGCTGACCGTATGGTTTGTGCAACAGCCGTTTCCACATTTGCAGTTGGATGTATGAAGTGGAAATTCTTTCCACCGCATTCACCAACTAAGCGTGGATAGTTTTTGTAATCATCAATTTTATTGCCTACTAACTTCCAGAGAGTTTTGAAAGTAGCTGTAGAACCAGTGAAATTAATACCAGCCAAATCTGGTGAGGTCGTTATGGCATCACCAAAATTCTTGCCTATGTAATACAAAATATCAATAATTATAATTATTATACTTTTAAGCATATAAAATACCTATAGCTGGCACAAAATTTACCACACCATCGGGTACACCTGCTTCACGCATTATTTTGAAAACCGTCCAGCTCGAGAGCATTGCTGTATCCGAGGGCTTCCACAACACACTGCATCCCATTAGCGCAGGTGTGTAGGCCAAATTGCCACCAATTGCAGTGAAATTAAAAGGTGTAATTGCTGCAACAAAACCCTCTAAACCACGGAAACGTAAACTATTTTTGGTAACATCCGGTTGTGGGCTAAGTGGTTGATCCATGGCCAATTGTTTCAAATAGCCAGCATTCATGCGCGTAAAGTCGATAAGTTCAGCGCCAGAATCAATTTCAGCTTGTATAACGGTTTTTGATTGACCTAACATAGTGGTTGCTAATAAGTCAGCACGATATTTTTTCGACATTAGATCAGCAGCACGTTCCCAAATTTCGATGCGTTTTGTAAGGGGTGTCCTATCCCATTCTTTTTGCTTTTTAGCCGAAGCACGAATTGCCTCTTCTATAGTGTTGCTATCAGCATAATAATACTTAGCGACTTTAGTATTTTTACTATGAGGCATAACTTGGTATGCCTCCTGACCCTTCCTTATTTCCTTGCCATTAATAACTATGGGAATATCTTCACAATGGTTTGAATACTTTTGTAGTGCTTTTTTCAAATTTTTGAGTTCATCAGAACCGGGAAGATATTGCGGAACTGGTTCATTATATATGCAAATATCATTAAATTTTTCACTCGCTACTACCGAGTTTGTTCTTTTAGCATTGGAAATTTCCGCTGGCTTAGCATGGCTAGATGAAGCACGGGAAGTGAGATTTAACGCCTTTTCAACGTTCACTTGAACAGTTGCACGTCGTGAAGAATACCATAGGCGAACCAACATTTTGCTGTTAAAATCTAAAAACGAATATTTTACAGGAAAAAAAATGATTTATTTATTTGCTTGAAAAAGAAATGCGGAATACGAACTTGAACTAAATCACGTAATATGTTGGGGCAAACACTAAACAACAAAAATATAAATGACTAGCCAATTAAGAACGATATGTACCTAATATTTTCTCATATCCATCCCCAGACAATTTTAGCATTGAATACACTAACAAAAAAGTGGATACATAACGTAGGCAACACTTTTTTTTCGCAAACAGCTGTGTTCGCAAACAGTGATGTGAAAGTTTCCACAGGTGAAAAATATAACCGTTTCACAGGTAAAATATGAAGAACACAAACTTAGCAAACGCTGTCAGGACTTCCAAGCTCTAATATAAATGTATTAAACAAAAAACTACAAAACTTAAGTATAAGATGATTTTTTGGTAATTCTTTACTTTAGCTCACAACTGCTAAAAACTCGTCCAAAAATATCGGGAGAGGTGTCAAAAGACGTGGTTTGGATCCAGGATCACGAATCCGAAAGCGGAAATTGGAAATTTTTGTTTCGGCGATATTTGCAAAAAAAAATTGAAAATTTCCATGTGGTTGTTGTAATTTTGATGATTTTGTTTTACCCACAAGAAAAACTGTGAGTAAAAGTGTTTTGCGCGGATATATGTAGTTTTGGTCTCCAAACCGGTGTTGGACCCACCCAGGGTAATTTTTTATAAGTGCGGCAATGCAGAAAGATATTCTGCGCAAAAGTACTATGGATTCCACCCCTGGTTTCGGAGCGCTCCCGGGCCATTTTTCGGTGTTTTGGAAATATCTTTTAACAGTGGTCCTGGGATCAAAACGCGTCTTTTGACACCTCTTCCGATTCTTGGTCGAGTTTTAGCAATTGTGAGCTAAAGTAAAGAATTACCGATTTTTTCATTACATTGCCCATTATATGAATAATTCGAAGTTTTGGTGCAAAAAGTATAGATCAGCAGTTGAGCGGTAATTAAGGCATTGAGTCACGGGAGGCCCGGAATTCGGGATCATTTTGCAATCCAGAAATTCCCGGATTACATTGAAGAAAACCCTGGGATTTCCGGACTTTTCACGATCTCATATTGCAAATTAAAATATTTTCAATTGATTTATTTTTTTAAGTTTCAAATGCAAATAACAGGAAAACGTCTTTACCTGACAAAGTACAACCTTCTTAAGACGATACAAATTTCCATAATCCGACTTCAAAAGAAACACATATTTTTCTATCCGTTGGGTCGTGGTGTATATTTGGGAATGGAGTATTATTACGATTTCGCCTACAAGTGTGGAGTCTGAACCCCAGCGGGTAAGGGGGTTCAGAATATACTCGCGGCAAGTATGCCCTTCGTAAGAGTCGACTGAAATACTCGAATAATTCAAGGGATTGCCAGCGCAATCTATGGCTTATCCAATCCAATAGTCAACCACATCTACCCGTGGCGAATCCTGTTTCTTTAGCAGAGGACGCTCGGAAAGCCCTAAGTTCCATGGAGCTAGGGGATGAAGACGGGGTTGCTTGGAAAGTTCAGTGTGGTCTTATCAAATCGTTCCCGAGATGGTCTGGCTTGTACTTTAATGGGGCTTGTTACAGATCCATCAAAGGACCATCAACATCAATACATTTCCAAAAACCTTCGGGGAATGGTTTTATCGCTACAACAACCACACGTCTGAGCCTTGCTTTATTAAATTTCCTTTAAAGATATTTCTAGAATAAAGTGTTTTGAATAGGCCGAAACTGCTCATATTTGTATACGTACAGTCATTTTTGAAAAAAAAAGATTCAGAGGTGAAATTCTTTGGATGATCCCCGAAAATCCCGGGATCCCAGGATTGTCATTTTAAAAACCCGGGTTTATGAAAAAAATTCGGTTTTTTTGTGATTAATAATTGGTAATTAGTAGCCGATTTATCTTTGACGCTCTCATGTCCGTTCCTCTGTTTGTAGCATGATTAGCGAGGCCATAAACAAAACGATCTCTTAGGCGAGATGCACATGAAGCATACCGTCATAGATGCTTATTAAATGCCTCAGCGACACAGAATTCGATTGTGTTTGGGCTTCAATGTTCACATTGCGAGCTTCACACATTTTGGTAGTTTGTTTTTCGATAGGTTTTTTTGGCATTCGGCCATTTTTTCTTTATTTTTTTGAAAAATGAAGATTTGGTTTTTATTTTGAAAATTTTGTGTACAAATATGTAACGAAAATTAACGTTCTTGTGAAAAAAAAAACAACCAAACGATCGTGCAATATTTATTCGGCTATATTTTCATAGTTTTACTGTGAAAAAATTTGATGAAAAATGAAAAGAAAAAAAAAACAACAATAACATGTCAAACTTATTCATTTTGTGGGTAACATTGGTCTCCCTTGCTCTCGTTGCAAATTGTTTTTGCATTTTGACTTTCCGATAAAGTTTCGTCAGTATTTTAACCTTGGAATCCAAACAAAAACAAAGTAGTGTACTACAGTACAGTGGTTGTAAACTTTTCGATAGATTTCGGTTTTCAGTTTACCATCACTGTTATCAGCTGTGCCAAGGTCGACCGCATGATTCAATGGAAATGTTTAATAAATAATTTGTAAACAAACAAATATACCAATTTTTGATAAATAGAAAAAAAATTGTTTCCATTAATTTTTAATTAGTTGCTTCTATATAAGTATTAATGTTGTTAATTCGCAGACACCACGTGATTTACGTCTTGAGAAGATTCAAAAACAAAAGTTTTACAATATATGCATATTCTTCGAAGTGACGCAATTATCCAGTTCTAACAAAATGCGTTTAACAACAAGTCTACTAAAGCCAAAGGCATCACAAGTTCTAACTGCTTATCTTAAGCAATGCAACGAGCCACCATGGACATCATATTTTGTTAAGGCAATTGAAGGAAAATTATGAATATGAAAGCTAGTCTAGTTACTTAAACAAGTTTCTTTGCATGGCTGCAGTTCAAAGATGTTGCGAATGATCAACGTGGTTGGTCTCACTTTAATTGGACACTTGATACCGGAACCAATTATCATATTCTCCGCACTGGATGTTATCCGTATATGAAATACCATTGCAGCAAGCGACCCATTCAAGATCTTTCTTTGGAAGATACATTTTTTCGAATCTTAAAAGTTATAAACTTTGGTAAGTTAACATTTTATGTTGTGTTAAGGAGTATTTCAATAATTATTTTTTGATTCTAGGTCTGCCAATGTTGTTTTATGGACTTGCTGCAATACATCTTATAACACATGAGGAGATTGTTTATTTGCCAAGTGGCGTTCAAGTTTCTATATACTTTCTCTATGCAGAAGACAAAGGATCAATATATTGAAATTGGTGACTAGGTGGAACATACCCCAGCGGGTAAGGGGGTCAGAATATACCCGCGGTAGGTATGCCTGTCGTAAGAGGCGACTAAAATACCAGATTCAAGGGGTGTGTAGCGCAACCCTTCAGGTTGCCAGCGCAATATATAGCTTCTCCAAATCCAATTGTCAACCTCACCTATCCGCGGCGAATCCTGTTTCACTAACAGACGAGGCTCTGGCGACCCCAAGCTCCTCATGGATCTTGGGGGTGGGGAGGGAGGGGATGGCCTGAAGGTTTAATGTGGCCACATAAATCGTTCCCGAGATGGTCGGGCTAGCACCTTATTGGTGCTGTGGTACCGGAGCGTACCGGATCTGCATCCGGCAAAGGACCATCACATCGATAACACTCCCCAAAGCCTTCGGGGAGCAACCTTATCGCTACAACAACAACAACAACAACAACTAGGTGGAACACGGAAGAATACGGTTTTCGATATGACTCTTCTTTAAGTGTAAGATGGAAAATCAATTGCAACCACAGGAGCTGTTACAGCAAAACCAAAAATAACTACACTTTATTGCGTGTAGTAAATTTTTTTCATTTAACTTTAGTAGTAACAATTGAGTTAAAATTGTATTAAGCAAAACGAACAGAAATACATTAGGGCTTTTGTGGACAACCAAAAATCAAATTTGAATAAAAAAATTTTTAATGCAGATTCTTTTCTTTGTTGACTTCCATTGAAGCTTGAAATCGAGCAGCGGCAAACGTAAACAAACCACAGATGCGCAGAGTTGAAACTATCAACTTCAGCTATTGTTCTTTCTAATTAATTTGTTACTTTTGTATCTAAAAGGTGCCAACTAACAAAATACAGCGTGCCCCTTTGGTTTATTATTTCGTCAGAAGAAAACGTAGTATATATTTGAAGATATGAATCTGTAAAGGTGATACGCATGCCTTAGTTTTCGGCCCTCTCCCGGACCGGCGTTGTTCTTGTTGTTGATGTGCTAACAGTGCTTCGCCCATTCAATGGACACGACCGCTCACAAAATGCCATCAAAGTCCTCTAACGGGAGTTTAAGGAAACAAGCAGTTTCAACAGGGGCGCACCATAGGGAGATTGGTGTTAGCGCCGTAGGTTCCACATTAAAATTTAAACGATGACTGGTGTCATTTGCGGATACATCGCATGCAGGACATACATGCCGAGGTTGATTCTGGACAAACAAAAGTTTAGCTTGTTACAGTATCCAGAACGAAGTTGGGCCAGGATGACTCCTGTCTCCCTTGGTGGAGTGAGATATTGTATATTGATAACAGGGTTCCTGGCAATGGTGTTTACCGATTCTGTGTAAAATCAAACGGCTGTGTTGGCAGGTGCCGGTTTTCATCAAAGTGCTTATGCAGATGTTTCCTTAACCCCCGTTGAGGCGTGGGTAGATCAAGAAGTTGTTTGTTAGAGTGTCCTGGTTTTTGACAGTTTAGCATAAACTACCTGTTAAGCATTTCATTGTGCCCTTTAATGTAGAGCTCTTTTGCGTAATTATGTAAGTGGTTTTTATGGGTCATAAGGAGACATCCCATGGCAGTTCTGACGATTTTGTATGACCACGTGAAACCTTCTAGGCCTTACCGCCCTCCCACCACAAGGTCCATCGGCTGTTAAAAAAACAGGACCCGCCGCGGGTAGGTGAGGTTGACAATTGGATCGGAGAAGCTATATATTGCGCTGGCAACCCCTTTGAAAGGGTTGCGCTACACAACCCCTTGAATCAATTTGGTGTTCTCGACGTCTCTTACAGGCATACCTGTCGCGGGTATATTCTAAGCCCCCTAACCCACCAATCGACATGTACGTTCAATACTTGCGTCATCTCTTCCTACCACGTTGTAAACAGAGTGACCGTTAAATTTGTTTATGATAATGCAAAGTTGGCGAGGTGAAGAAACGAGAAAGACCGAGGAAACAGCTTTTTATTTTAGAAAGGGCCAGGTCCAAGTAGGCTTTTCAGAGATGATACGATTAGCAGGTCACTGTATTGTAAGGAGTATGGGCAGGTGGTCTGATGATAAAGTAAGCACTTTATGAACCCTGAGCTGCCGATGGAAATGTCTGGCAAGCTGTGACAGTTAGCTGCAATTCGAGTGGGCCATCACCGTTTATCGTACAGAAAGTAGCGCGCTGATATCAGGGCGATAGACACTTAGACAGCAGGTGACAGAAGGGATACAGATGGGAGGGATATAGATATAGATAGGTCAACATCACCTAACCGGATGGTCATGCCTTGACTTTCTAAGGGCGCAGGGATAAACCCTGATCTTGGGTTGAAATAGACTATATTGAACGGTGTGATGGGTGATAAGGGGAAGGCCACTACCATTGCCGTTTGGTGCGAGCAGCGTTGCTGCTAAAGGTGGCGGAGGTACTCTTGAGAGTGAACCACGGGACGTCCTTGGACGGGAACAGCAGGGAGCTACAAATGTTTGTAGAAATTTCGAGGGCGATGAACGTTGGGTTCTAAACCAAAATAACCCAAACGGTGCAGCCATCTTCTACACGTGACACACTGACAAGAGTATGCTTGTCTGAGGTAGATCCCTTTCCGACATATGCTGCAGAGCCACAGCCTAGGACCGGCGTTTCCCAAGGCAGTCGGTTCTATGTACCGGAGCGACTCGGGATTTTTCCCGACCAAGGACTGTCATTTCAGTGTGACCCCATCTAATTTGTTTCGTCCCTCCCACAAATTGTCATCCTCCCAACAGCTCCTTGCAGCAGGACTGCTCCATATTCTCCTACTCCGGGAAGGCATCGAATCCAATCCGGGTCCGTCTCCTGACCGCGGTCCTGAGAAATGGTTTTGCTGCATCTGCCGGAAAAGAATCTTTTTAGGACGGTCATACTCTGTTCAGTGTGTCTCGTTCAAGGGATGGTTGCATCGGACAGGTTGTTCTGGGCTTGATCCCAAAACCCGACGTCCACGTAACTTTTGTAAATCTTTTGTGGCTCCTTGCTGTTCACGCCCAAGGGCGTCCCGCAGCTCCTGCCTTGGGTGGTGCCACTTTCCTAGATGTTCTGGTCTCCGCGACGGCAACCCCCCGACGGGTTTCATCGCGCCATGTTGCCAGGTCGCAAACCCAATCATCCGGGTACCCCAATGCTTGCCCAAGGTCGCTCAGTCCCAGGACCACAACAGCAATTGCGTCCTGGCCTTCCACAACCCAGGCGTAGTCACCCGTCACTTACCCCCAGAGTGACGGCGTCTCCCCTTATGCACTTCATAATTCTGCAGTTAAATTGTAATGGACTAACTGGGAAGATTACGGAGATAGTCGATTTCATGAAGCGGCACAACATCCGCATTGCTGCGATTCAAGAGACTAAACTCACAGCAACATCTGCATTGCAGACCTGCTCTAGGTATAATGTCCACAGGAAAGACCGCGAGAGCGGAAATGGAGGCGGTCTCGCGTTTATCATACACCACTCTGTGCAATATTATATATTTGATCCTGGCATCGACCGCAGGGACAATGTCTTAGAACGTCAAGGCCTATCTGTCCGGTCAGGCGATACAAACCTAGAAATCATCAACATCTACATCCCTCCTGTCACCTGTTGCCCCAGTGGATACCGCCCTAATATCAGGGCCTTACTCACTGGCAACAATCGCATTATCTTAGGCGATTTTAATGCCCATCATGATCTATGGCATTCAAACTTGCGGGCGGACAGTAGGGGTGAGATGTTGGCGGATCAAATAGAAGAAACGACGTTCTGCACAATAAACGGAGACGCCCCCACACGTATGGTAGGAAGCTGTCACAATTCGTCAGATATCTCAATCGTGAGCGCAGAACTCGTAAACTGCGTCAACTGGCAGCCGATGGTAACATTGGCATCCGACCACCTGCCCATACTTATTTCGCTTGAGCGTACCGCCGACTTCATCGTCACTGAAAAACGCACTTTCATAAACTTCAAAAAAGGAAAGTGGGAAGAATATAAATCCTTTACAGGCAACCGCTTTGCTGCCCTCCCTATCCCGACTGATGCCCGCCAAGGGGAGCGTGCCTTCCGTAAGGTCATTGAATCCGCCTCGGCACATTTCATTCCCGCCGGGAGAATTCCCGAAATCCGGCCCCACTTCCCGGCGGAGGCCGCAAACTTAGCGAGAGAACGTGACCTTATAAGACAGCTTGATCCAGGCGACCCCCAAATAAGGGATATAAACCAACGCATCGGATTGCTTGTGGACGAACACAAGCGGGCGAAATGGGAGGAGCACCTAAGAGGTTGTAACCTCTCTACCGGTGTGGGTAAACTTTGGTCCACCGTAAAGTCCCTATCGAATCCGACTAAGCACAAAGACAAAGTTTCCATCGCCTTTGGCGACAAAGTGCTGTCGGACGCGAAAAAATGCGCGAGCGCTTTCTGCCGACAATATATAATGCATCCTACGGTCGACAAAGATAGACGGAGAGCCAATAGACACGCACATAAACACAAATTCAGCGCGTCACCAATCACCATCACCGCTAAAGAGGTTGACAACGCCATTGGTCGTGCTAAACCGTCCAAAGCAGTGGGCCCAGACGGCATAGCCATGCCGATGCTTAAAAGCCTAGGGAAAGAGGGTTTCAAATATTTGGCGCATGTCTTCAACCTGTCTCTTTCCACCTTTGTCATACCTGATAAATGGAAAATGACCAAGGTGGTCCCGCTACTAAAGCCTGGGAAACCAGCTAACATAGGTGAGTCGTATCGTCCGATATCTCTCCTATCGCCAGTGGCAAAGACGCTTGAAGCCATTTGGCTCCCTTATTTCCAAGCAAATTTGCAGCTAGCCCCTCATCAGCATGGCTTCAGAAAACTCCATAGCACTACCACCGCGCTAAATACCATTAGCACCCAGATAAGTTGCGGTTTAAATCAATACCCCCACCATAGAACAGTACTCGTAGCGCTAGACCTATCAAAAGCTTTTGATACGGTCAACCATGGCTCGTTACTGCAAGACCTGGAAGGGTCTACCCTTCCCCCATGTCTTAAAAGCTAGACCGCAAATTATCTGGGTGGTCGGCAGGCATCGGTGCAATTTAGAAACGAAACATCAAAACCAAGGAGAATTAAAAAAGGGGTGCCACAGGGTGGTGTCCTATCCCCACTTTTGTTTAATTTCTACATATCGAAGCTACCTTCACCACCGGAAGGAGTCACAATCGTTTCCTACGCCGATGACTGCACAATAATGGCCACAGGCCTAGGCCCAAAGATCGATACGCTATGCAATAAAATAAACGGCTACCTCCCTGATCTCTCCAGTTTTTTCGCCTCGTGAAACCTGGCATTATCACCGACTAAATCTTCCGCGACTTTATTTACCACATGGACGTCCCAAATGTCGACCATTTTGAACATCCTCGTCGATGGCACTACGCTACCGACTGTCCTAAACCCCAAAATCTTGGGTGTGACGTTTGATCAGGATCTACATTTTGGTGAGCACGCAGCCGCAATTGTTCCGAGAATTCAGAGCCGTAACAAAATCCTCAAATTCCCCGCTGGCAGTACTTGGGGAAAAGATAAAGAAACGCTCATGACTACATACAAAGCAATTAGCCAGCCGATTACGTGCGACGCGTCACCCATATGGTCGCCAAGCCTAAAAATCACCCACTGGAAGAAACTACAGGCCTGCCAAAATACTGCTCTCAGAATCGCCACGGGCTGTCTTCTTATGTCCCCAGAACACCATCTGCATAACGAGGCGAGAATACTCCCCATCAGGGAGAGAAATGAGATGCTGACCAAACAGTTCCTGTTGAATACCCAGAAACCTGGGCATCCCAACAGACATCTGATTTATGAACCAGCACCGCCTAGGGGCTTAAGGAGTCATCTCCGTAAGCATTTTGAGGAAATACGGCACCTGAGAACCCAGCCGTATGAAGCGAAAAAACACAAGCAGGTCCTTGGTGAACTCCATAAACAGGCGTCGGACCTTTATGCCGGGAATTGCCCGGTAAATCCGGTACTTAACGAAAATTATCCAAAACTCGCGGAAGAGGAACGCATACTCCCCAGGGAAACGCGTGTCACTCTTGCTCAACTTCGTTCTGGATACTGTAACAGGTTAAACTCTTACCTATCCAGAATCAACCCCGACATACAAAATGTATGCCCTGCTTGCAATGTGTCCCCACATGACACCAACCATCTCTTCAATTGTAATGTGGAACCAACGCCTCTAACACCCCTTTCCTTATGGTCCACCCCTGTTGAAACGGCAAGTTTCCTTGGACTCCCGTTAGAGGATATTGATGACAATTTGTGATCGGTCGCGGCTATTAGGTGGGGCGAGCATTGCTACAACAACAACAACAACCGGCGTTAGGTACCCCAGCGGGTTAGGGGGTCAGAATATACCCGCAGTATGTATGCCTGTCGTAAGAGGCGACTAAAATACCAGATTCAATGGGCTGTGTAGCGCAACCCTTCAGGTTGCCAGCGCAATATATAGCTTCTCCAATCCCAATTGTCAACCTCACCTATCCGCGGCGAATCCCGTTTCGCTAACAGACGAGGCTCTGGCGACCCCAAGCTCCTCATGGAACTTGAGGGTGGGGAGGGAGGGATGGCCTGAAGGTTTAATGTGGCCACATAAATCGTTCCCGAGATGGTCGGGGTAGCACATTAATGGTGCTGTGTTACCGGAGCGTACCGGATCTTTATCCGGCAAAGGACCATCACATCGATAACACTCCCCAAAGCCTACGGGGAGCAACCTTATCGCTACAACAACAACAACAACCGGCGTTAGGTTCAATACTTTCCGGTAGTAGGAGGGTATGGAGCAGTCCAGCTGCAAGGAGCTGCTCTGAGGATGACGATTTGTGGGAGGGACGCAACAAATTAAATGGGTTTACTGAAATGACATCCCTTGGTCGGGAAAAAAATATCGAATCGCTCCCGTAAGAGAAATTAAAATCCACGCACCCAAAAATTCGAGGGCCCAAAAAATTTTTTCCGGAAATAGTCGCGTTAGTACATATAAAGGCAAATGACCGCTATATCCGTAACACTTCCTGGGCCTTCGGTTTTTTTGCGGTTAAAAAAATAAAAACAACGAAGAGCAACACTTCGACAGCTTACAATAAAGTGGAATTCCTTGCAAAGTTTTAGATCATTACATACGACGATTATAAGTCACAGTGAATTCAATAATACTGTACAACACTCGGGTGGGTATTGGGCGGAACAATTTTTTTAAGAGACTGATCCATAAGCAATTGTGTAATTTCCCCGTGTTTTCTCGAAGTACGAAATTGGACTTACTCAAATAAATTTTTTTTTATTTATTTTGTTCGGCCGCCATTTTATGCAAGTGCTACGCTAGCTTACCAACCAAAGGTCATCGAAGTGACGGGACAAATAAAATAAAATACTTTATGTTATTCAGTGCAAGTTTAAACTCTTGTTTAAGTTGACTAGAGTTTAACCTTGCTACTTTGTTCGAAAATATAATGTTTACTGCTCATCCCAGTTCATGCGACCGAAGTGGCAGGGTTAAACTCCAATCAACTTTAACTGTAGTTTGAACTCCCACTGAAAATCTCAGCCTAAAACTACGAAAATTTAAATTTTAAATGCTGATTAAGCCCCATTCACATTAAAAAATTCAAAACCTGCTTGCAATGGGAAGGGTGCAGCCTTATACCGTTTTCACACAGAAACTTAATCGAATCACAATTCTATTTAATGAAATAATTAAGTTTCTCTTTTCATACAGGACCTTTTGCTTCATTAAGCGAACATCTGTCAGCAGCCCCAAAAAATATTTCGTTTTTACAAAAAATAGGATAATGGAAAGCAGCCGTTTACTTCTTAACTATAAATTCAATCAAAATAAAATGCATGCGCAACTACCATAGATGTTGCACCTAACCTAATATGTGCCTATTTTCGAAAAAGCCATATTATCTTTTGCAGCAAATACAGTGAAAATTAAATTTTGAATTTTTTCATGTTTTTCTATTTTTCGTAAATTATTGAAAATAATTTATTTTTGATTGTCATTTGTTATATTGACAAAAAAAATTTGAAGCATCAAGCAAAATCGACTGGATTTTTCACTCGATTAGGCATTCAATGAAGCAATAATGAGATAATTAAGAATTTGTATTTTGTATGGAAGATTGAGTTCAATTAGGGCTTTAATGTAGAAAGCTTGACTAATTATTTAATTAAGCCTCTGTGTGAAATTGGCATTAAGGAGTTAAAGATATTTGTTAAATCGGAAAATATTTATATAGAACATTTGACTTTGAGCTCTGATATACAGCGAAGAATCACTCTTGCCAATAAATGCTACTTTGGACTAGGTTGGCAGTCTAATTATACCTTACAAGTCACTTATCGTACCTATCCTGCTATATGGTGCAAAACCATGGACCATGACAACATCAGATGAAGCGGCTCTGGGAGTGTTCGAGAGAAAAGTTCTTCGAAAGATTTATGGACCGAAGAAAACATATTGATGCGCTGTACGAGCTTTACGTAGACATCAACATAGTCTAGCGAATTAAAACGCAGTGGCTAGGCCATGTTATACGCTTAAAAAATGACGCTCCGGCTAAGGCAGTATTTTTATCGGAGCCCGCCTATGGAAGCCCCCACTCCGTCTACCAGGTGGAAAACGAATTAAACTCCCTTGCTGTGACCAATTGGCGCCAGTTGGCAGAGCGAATAAGCGACTGACACGCCTTCTTGGGCGGCCATAACACTTTAAAAGGTCAAGCGCCAATTAAGTAAGTACATTTGTAAGTCATATTTGTTACATCTAAAGTCGCAGTAACGTAAAAAGATCGTCTTTGAAAAAAAAAAATAAAACTTTTAATTTCGCATAGTACTTGTATGTATTTATATTAGAGATTCATAAGTATGTAGAAATACACGCATAGGTACATATATATATGCATATATTCTATAGCAGGTTATATCTTTTTACGAAAATATTTATTGGTCTAATTAAATACATAAACATGCATATACAGGATCTTAATGTTGTTAGCTATGTATGTATGTACATACATATGTATATACTATGTGCAAAATGTTTATAAGCTAATTAATACATAGATTACATCTTGGTTTTGGTTTTTTGTGCAAAAGGAAGTTTGTCTAACTAACTTCACTTTCTTATGTACACATATACAAGTAATAGTTAATAGCTATGTATGTCTTTTTTTACATACTAATTAAATGTAACAAATGCCTTCAACATTACATTGGTCATTGTTTATGTGCTCAGAACCAATACACAAACTCAAGTTGTTTAAAGCCAAACAAGATAACTTAGGTTTTTCTTTAAAAGTTATGCTTACTTTTTAATCTTCCGCCATGAAAAGCTGCATTACGAAAAAAATTTACTCAAACAAGTTTCTACAAAAAGAAAAAAACTAAATATTTTTTATTTAATAATTTGGAAAAAATTTAAACAACGTGACATCAAGACGGACAAGGCGACAGCTGCTTCGATTATACCTGGTAAATCTCTTCAAAGCATTTTCTCCCGGGAGTGGGATTTGAAACCGCACCCCTACGATGGTTGAAGTTTTACAAACGCATTCAGCCACGTCATGTCTTAGTTGTTGTAAACCTTATCCCAATTGGCTTCTTTGCATATTTTCTTTATTCACAGTCCATACTTCGTATGGCATCATGCGGTAAAGTTATGCGTTGGTAAGGCGGTTTCAAAGAAACCTGGTGTTGTTGCTTTTGTTCTATTTATAGAGCTACAACGAATTAACTAATGTTGTCTATTTGTATGAGTTTTAAGCGGGGATTACCCTTATTGCTTTTAAATGTAAGAAAACATTTATTTGAAACAATTTTTAATTTATAATTTATTTAATAATTTGGGGTATAATCGAAATTATTAAATAAATATTTTTTCTCTGATCACCATCTTAAGTTTTTATTGGCAATGACCACACAATTAATTAATAATTTTGTATATTAAAAGAAAATATGCAATCCCAAATTGCTGCTTAAGGCATGATGAAGTTTTCTTTATTTATTTAGATACATTTTAATTTTTTTTGTGAATTCATGATGGATTTCAAATGTGTTCTTGTAGTATGTATTTATATAATAAATATAAAGTACATATTTATATAATAAATTCATACTAATAATTCATATTTATTAGTTTTGTAAAATTATTAAATGATTAAATTATCCAGATTTTTTATTTATAGTAATAATGCCCTGTTCATCTTCTTTGGTAATGTCTTTGTCCCCATAGCCCCACAGATCGTGCGAACCGTCACCGGTACGTTTCACACGTTTCTCAATTATATCGGTAGATACGGACTTAAGATCATATGCCCAACCGATTTTGGCGAAAAAGTCAATAAAAGCAGTCGTTAAGTTTAATGAGTAATTGCCCCATTCAGCGGTTTTGTAGTCCCATGGGAATACGTGATGATAGTTGTGCCAGCCTTCGCCGAAAGCAAACATGGATACGGATGGACATTGTGAGGGATTGATGTTTCTGCAAAAAAAAAAAAATGCATGTGAAAAATATGTTAATAAATACAATGCCTATTTCTATTTTCTAAAAATTGTCAACCAAGACTATAAAATCAATTGGGGTATTATTAGTAAATTAGGGAGATAACTTAGCCATTTGTTAACTTAAACATTGGAATTGGTGGAAAATCAAAACTCCAAATTTTCTTTCGAGCCCCAAAAAAAAAAAAAAAATACCTTGTTAATGTATTTATGCAATATTCGTCGCATGTGCTATGTTTTTATGAAATTTTTTATTGAAAATAATGGAAGCAGTTTATGAGTTAATATGACAGTGTTGTAAACTGCCTAATTATTACAATATGGGGATGCGCTTTGTCTTAAAAGGTGCACGGATTAGGGATTCAAGGGGTTAATAAGCGCAATAAAAAGCTTAGTAGAGCTTCCGCAAGCAAACTGAGAACCGCACCTTCCCTAGGGGAATCCCGTTACAAATATATATCAAACACACAGACGATGCTCTGGCGACCCCAATTTCTTCATGAAAAAAGTGGATGGGGGCTCCGGTATTGCCTAGAAGGTTTAATGTGGTCATGTCAATCGTTTCCGTGATGGTCGAGTTAGTACTTTAATGGTGCCTTGTTACAGGAATGTACTGGATCTATATCCGGTAAAGCACAATCAACATCGAAAACACTTCCCACAACAACAACAGGTGCACGGATTGCACCCTCTGTTTATACCCTATGCAATACTACGAGAGCACCCCATTGCGGAGATATAACAAGTGTAAACATATGTGCATAAAAAATAACACAATACCACGAAAAATTATGAAAAAGATGTGCTCAACTTTTTCGTGAGCGAAATGAGAGGATTGAGAGGAATACCGCTGAAGCAGGGTTACATTTTCACTTTCATACACATAGGTTTGAGTATAAGCTGATAAATTGCACGGATTGCATACAATTTTTGCGTGAATTTTGTTGTTGTGACTTTAAAATCCGCGCAATCCATGCATTCCGTTCAATCCGTGCCCCGTTTCAAGACAAAGCGAATTTCCCTAATGTACAACACTTGGCGGCTGGGTATAAGACCAAACAAGTTTTATAAGGCCCACTAGGAGTTGACTTGGCATAAGGAGTTAAAATAACACATTTTTGAAAAAAGTAAACATTTTGATTTGGTTCAAACTCCCTAATAGTTTTCTTGGACTTTACGTATTGCTTCTCTTCTACCTTCTTTGAAATTTCCTCTGGTCGAATCAGATTCAACCTTGAGCGCAACTGTCGCCCCATAAATAGTAGTGCTGGTGATGACCCTGTGGTTGCATGCGGTGCGTTTTTGTATTGCCTCAAAAATTCATTCAAATTTGTCTTTAATGAACTACTCGTAGTACCCATCGCTTTCAATGCTTTCTTGACTGTTTGTACGCTACGCCTGCTTGTCCGTTAGTTGCTGGGTGATACGGCGCTGAATATTTGTGATATTTAACGCCAACTGCTGTCAGAAAGTTGTTAAATTCTGCAGAAGTGAAATTTGTTCCATTATCAGAAATGATAGTTAGCGGCACGCCGTAAGCCGCAAACACTTCGTCCAACAACGCAATTGTCGCCGTTGCTGTTATAGATTTAGTAATTCTCACTTCTAACCACTTACTGTATGCGTCCGAGATTACCAGCAACATCGCTCCCTCGAAAGGTCCCGCATAGTCGATATGAATACGTTCCCATGGTCCTTTGGAGTATTCCCAATGATGATCCTCACTTTTTGCCGGTTTGTTTGCTTGTCTTGCACATACATCATATTCTCGATATCATTGTCTATGCCCGGCCAGTATATGAATGAGCGAGCAACCCTTTCATCTTAACAATTCCTAAATGCACCGTGTGTAAATTGTCAAGCAGTTTGTTTCGATATTTTGGTGGAATAACAACACGATGTTCGAACGTTAAACATCCGGAGGACAACTTATGATCGGTGATTAGTGTCCAATGACGCGCGTATAAATATTTGAAACATTTCTGAACCGCCCACACAATTGCCAATGCCTCTTTGTCAATCTGTGGATAGCGTTGTTCTGTAGCATTCAATGTTCGACTTGCGTATGCAATTGGTCGTTCGGTCCCGTTCTCTAAACGGTGTGAAAGCACGGCTCCTAGTCCTGTTGGACTCGCGTCTGTTGCCAGTAGTACAGGAAGTGTTGGGTCGTATGGCATCAACACTTGAGGTGAAACCAGCGTCTCTTTCAATAGGGCAAACGCTGCGTTTGCCTCCTTAGTCCAGTAAAATTTCTCTCTTTTCAGCATATCCCGCAATGGTCGTGCACTTGTGGCCAAATCTGGAATAAATGCGATATAATATGTGGTTTTTCCTAAAAACAGCTGTAACTCTTCGAAAGTCGTTGGCTTGGGAGCGTTTGGTACCGCTTCAATGTGTTTTTCGGATTTATGTACGCCCTGTTCGTCGATGCGGTGGCCAAGGAACTCCACCGATGGTGTCGCAAAGACACACTTTGACTTGTTCAAATGCAAACCATGTGATTTAATGCGATTTAGTGTCGTTTCCAAAACTATCAGTAGCTGCTCGAAGTTTTCAGCAAACACCAAGATATCATCAAAAAAATTTAAAACATTTGGGACTCCCTGTAACACAGTCTCCATTTTTCTTTGCCAGATAGCTGGAATATTTGCTGCTCCATATACCGCACTAGTAGGTCGTATTAACTGTATTCACTGTATTTAATGTCAATACATGCGCAAACACATCTTCAATTGTTAAATGCGTATATGCATCTGTTATATCTAAGTGACAAAATATTGTAGCGTTTTTTATGTTAATAATAATGAGCTTAAAGGCCGTGGTTAAATAAAACACAATGTTTAAAATTTCATTGGTTTTTTTAATTTGTCAATATTTCGGCTTCAGTCTGAAGCCATCTTCAGGAACTTGTGGTTATTCTTTATCGACTCGAAATTTTAAACATTGTGTTTTATTTAACCACGGCCTTTAAGCTCATTATTATTAACATAACGTAGTAGCGTTTTTTATTTTATTAAACAAATCTTCTGCTTTTGGAATCGGGTGTTCGTTGATGATCATTTTTGGATTGACAGTGGGCTTATAATTCCCGGTAATGCGAATACCCCCATTCTTTTTTGCTACTACGTGTGTTGTTTAGGCCCATTCTGAATGCTCCACTCTCTTGTAAAAACCTGACTGAATTTTACGATCTATTTCCTGGGCATACTCCTCTCTCAGCGCCATCGGTACATCGCGCGCTCCCGCGAAAACTGGTGTTGCTCCAGCTTTGAGCTTTACTTTTGCAGGTGGCCCACTCAACTTCCCAGCTGTCGTACTGAAGATGTCCTCAAAACGTGTAATGAGATGTTGCAGTCGCGTTTGTTGGTTTATTGATAGTTCTCGTGCTATTGAATTTATAGTTTTGATTCGGTTAGACGATGAAAACGGTTCAGTGAAGTTTATTTCTCGTGCGAATTGCGATATCCATTCTCGGCCGCAAAGTGTATCACAATCTCCTTGCACGACATACAAATTAAGTCGTCGTAAAGTTTTCCCCATTGCCGCAGTTACTACGACCCGTCCAATGCAGTTCACCTTGTGGCCCGTATAGCTTGTAAATCGTCGATCTGTCTTTAACAACTTAAATTTGGTTTAATCGAATGCAACGTTTTGCAATTCATTACTGCACATGGTGCACCCGTATCTAATTCCATCTGCATTTGTTTCCCATCTATATACATATATAGGAATCATTTTTCTATCTACTGCATTGCATGCATTAACACTGTTTAGTTTTTGAACTGATTCACATTCATCCTCTGAAATCTGATCTAATTTGGTTTTGCACACTTTGGCGATGTGGCCCACTCTTCCACATGCAAAGCATTTGGAATTATTAAATGTGCAGTCTTTTCTAAGGTGCTGCCCCACACATCCGTAACAATTGGACCCTTTCTCTTTTTCCCTCTGCATCGGTTTTTCACAGTTTATACGTTGGCTCGCTTGTTTGTATCACCTCTGTGCACTTTAGGTCTGTTGTGGCGTTTTGTGTTAATTCGATTGTATGCGCAATTTCGTATGCTTCAGCAAAATTTTTTGGCGTTCCTCCTGTATTGATCTTTGAGTACAGGGTATTGTTCTCAAATTTGTAGTGTGCTTCTGACTGAGAGAGACCCTTTTTACTTTTTCTAAAGTATTTTGATGTTGGACTTGAACCAAGGATCTTAAGGTTGCGTGAAAAGCACGATTGACACCCAGTGGAAATTATTAATAAGGCGGCAAACAAAAAACTGTTTTCCCTATTTCATTTTTGACAAAGAACTCACTAGTCCACTGGTGGCAGCGGACGAAGAGGGAGTCCCGCATTGTTTTGGGAAGATCTAGTGACTAGCGACTTGAGCTCCCTTGACTATGCTAATGGGCATCAGCAGTAGTAAAAGTAAGATGGCTTGAAAGGGAGAGAAAGGACCAGCGCAAATTGGGAAAAAGCGATAGCCCCGTTTAGTTAAGAAAAAACTATTTTTCCACCTTGTGGCGATGGTTTTCTGATGTTTGGAAATAAGTAAACGTTTTTATAACGTATTTCGTTATTAATATCTTTATTTATTATATATTTTATTATTATATATTTTTCCTCAGATTATCGGTTAGCTATCGGGTTCAAACCACCAACGATTTTATATGAAAGCGTTATCAAAAGTAACCGACAAGTCGTCGTTAATTAATCGTTGACATGCTGATAACAAACAGGACACGATTCGTAACATATGATCACGGATCGAAACACACAAGCGATAAAAATTAGGCTATCCAACTATTTAAAAAAATAAAAATATTTTACGGATCTAGTGAATATGCGCTGACCCTAGTTCACATATTTCACTAATCCGATACACAATTTCGGAGCTATTGTGATTTAAAAAATGGCATTCCATCACGGATTGTATGTTACGATTCGCCCCAGATTAAACTTCAGTAACGAATCGATAAACTTTCGATATCAAATCGATAATCTTTTTCTAACATATCGATGACTTCCGGTAACCTATCGATTAGTTTTCGATATTAAATCAATAACTGCTTTTATAAAAAATCGTTAAAATATCGATAACAAATCGATAAGTTTTCGATAACATGGCCTGCTTTTCGGTAAGTAATCTATACCTCCCCTTACAATTCGACTTTTTTTATAAAAAGCTCGTCGATAAAATTTCGAAAAAAAATGTCAATAACTCATAGGTAGCCTAAGTAATCAAAATCAAATTTTTAACATTTCTTTGACAAATCGATAGCCCAACTACATCTCATCGATAACACACCTATTACAAACCTTTTCTTTCCGTTTCTTCTCTTCCTTACTTTTCCTTGGCTTGCCTTGCTGTCTGATTTCGCATATATCAACTCTACCCCGGAACCTTTTCCCACACTACACTACAGTATAGTGACTACACTTACGCTTCCATTCTGTATAAGTCCATACAGCGTAACAATACGATACACTACACCTGCATTTTTATTCTACATATATATACCAAATAACATAGCCCTAACTACGCTTAAGATTTTACCATACCGTGAGCAAAGATATTTACAAACAAAAAAGCGATACAATAAATTTTGAAGAGAATATGTATGTGAATAAATAATGTGTGCCTAAATTTTATGCATTTTTATATTCAGCTGAGCAGAGCTCACAGAGTATATTAACCTTGTTCGCATAACGGCAATCCGTAAGGGCATAAACTAATCGAGATAGATATAGACTTCTATATATCAAAATGATCTGGGCGAAAAAAGAAATTTATTTAGCCATGTCCTTCCGTCTGTAAACACGATAACTTGAGTAAATTTTGAGGTATCTTGATGAAATTTGGTATGTAGGTTCATGGGCACTCATCTCAGATCGCTATTTAAAATGAACGAAATCGGACTATAACCACGCCTACTTTTTCGATATCGAAAATTTCGAAAAATCCAAAAAGTGCGATAATTCATTACCAAAGACGGAAAGGGCGATAAAACTTGGTAGGTGGGTTGACCTTATGATGTAGAATAGAAAAATAGTCAAGTTTTGGACAACGGGCGTGGCACCGCCCATTTTTTAAAGAAGGTAATTTGAAAGTTTTGCAAGACGTAATTTGGAAGTCGTTGAAGATAACATGATGCAATTTGGCAGGAGTGTTACCACTATTACTATATATGTGCTAAATATAAATTAGCAAAATCAAATGAAGAACACGACCACTTTTTAAATAAAAAAAATTTTTTAAGTCAAATTTAAAAAAAAAATTTATTATCTTTACAGTATATAAGTAAATTATGTCAGCATTCAATTCCAGTAATTAAATGGTGCAACAAAATACAAAAATAAAAGAAAATTTCAAAATGGGCGTGGCTCCTCCATTTTTCATTTAATTTGTCTAGAATACGTTTAATGCCATAAGTCGAAAAAAATCAACCAATCCTTGTGAAATTTGGTAGGAGCATAGACTGTATAACGACAATTGTTTCCTGTGAAAATGGGCGAAATCGGTAGAAGCCACGCCCAGTTTTTATACACAGTCGACCGTCTGTCCTTCCGCTCGGCCGTTAACACGATAACTTGAGCAAAAATCGATATATTCTTACTAAACTTAGTTCACGTGCTTATCTGAGCTCACTTTGTCTTGGCATAAAAAATGGCCGAAATCCGACTATGGCCACGCCCACTTTTTCGATATCGAAAATTACGAAAAATGAAAAAAATTCCATAATTCTACACCAAATATGAATAAAGGGATGAAACATTGTAATTCTATTTGTTTATTGACGCAAAATATAACTTTAGAAAAAACTTTGTAAAATAGGTGGGACACCTCCCATATTAAGTAGAATAAAATGAAAAAGTTCTGCAGGGGAAATCAAAAGCCCTTGGAATCTTGGCAGGAATACTGTTCGTGGTATTTTATATATAAACAAATTAGCGGTACCCGACAGATGTTCTGGGTCACCCTGGTCCATATTTTGGTTGATATCTCGAAAACGCCTTCACATATACAACGAAGGGCCACTCCCTTTTAAAACCCTCATTAATAACCCCAAATAGTGGCTCTAACCGAGCTTCACTTCCTTTAGATTCAATGTCAAATGATTTGTATACGGCTTTCGTTTCTTTTAATATCCGAAATAATGAATTCCTTAACATATTTTTTTTTGCTTTGCCCCATATTCTGGAACTCTGTGCATTACAAATACACAATTCTTATTTACATAAATAGCCTAGTCAAAGTTTTATTTGAATCGACTTCATTGAAGGTACTGCTATTGCGAAAATTGAGTCCAAAAAATGGAGTTGCACTCGAGGTTTTGGATTGATTTGTCGGTATTGGCAAACACGTGTATGCATCTTAGCATGAAAATAACGGTATTGCTATAATACATATATGTATACTTACTTGTCATAAGGACGACCGCCGAATTTATGCGCAGCACTATTGACACACCATGTCACATTCAACAAGAAACACCAACGGAACATTGTCGCCACAAACCAAGAGTTGATGAAAGATTCACCCCAGAAGTACATGGGCACAACGGTTGGTAAGATAAAACAAGCCAAAGGCATCAGTAGCATATAATACCTAATGAATTAAAAAAAAAGAAAAATAATAGGTCAATCTAGTATGTAACATCACCCAATTCAGCACATACTTCAGCTGCCACATCAAAATACGATCAGCATGCAAATCTGTTAGATCTAAACTCTTTCCCTTAGCAATGACATCGGGATGTTTTTTGCACAACAACCATCCAACATGTGAAAAAAAGAAGCCACGTGTTGCATTATGAGGATCGGCATCGGTTTCGGAGAATTTATGATGCACACGATGATCACGTGCCCAATGATAGGCGGCATCTTGAAAAGCACAGGTATTGAATGCAACTAAAATCAAACGTAGCGGCCATTTTGCTTTATAGGAACGATGAGCCCATAGACGATGTGCACCAGCCGTTATACCCAAAACGCCGATGGAATAAAGGAATATTGCTGAAAATAAATATAATGAAATTTTAGATTTACATATGTACATATCCATGCTCTGCGAATGACTCTTAAAATGTGAATCAGGGATGTATCCTTATACATATATATCTATAGATATAATAGCAGCGTTTTGCTCCTTTACGAATCTCTAAGTAAAGCCGGAGCCCCTGTGCTATCGCTATCAGCAGCGCCTTTGTCGCAACAAGACCAACGTTGCTTCGCATAGGCGGCACCGTGAATGGAAGGATCTATTCAAATACGAGGAACGCACGCGTAAGGCTCTTAGAGAATAAGCTACATAGTACGACTAAGACCGGGAAAGCTATATTCAGATACAAGCATTAATCAGAAAAAGATCTGAAATATCTGCTTTCTATAAAATATAAGCGCATGTTATACAACAGGTATTAAAATTTTTCAAAATTTGATCCCATAAATGTTCAGGTCCATTACAGGTATGAGGTCTCGTTATTACTGTTTTTTTATACTCAGCTAAGCAGAGCTCTCAGAGTATATTAATTTTGTTCGCATAACGGTAATCCGTAACGGCATAAACTAATCCAGATAGATATGGACTTTTATATATCAAAATGATCTGGGATAAAAAAGAAATTTATTTAACCACGTCCGCCCGTCGACCCGTCCGTCCATCCGTCCGTCTGTCCGTAAACACGATAATTTGAGTAAATTTTGAGGTATCTTCATGAAATATGGTATGTAGATTCCTGGGCGCTCATCTCATATTGCTATATAAATTTAACGAAATCGGACTATAATCACGCCCACTTTTTCGATATCGAAAATTTCTAAAAACAAAAAAAGTGCGATAATTCTTTACCAAAGACGGATAAAGCGATGAAACTTGGTAGGTGGGTTGACTTTATGACGCAGAATAGAAAATTAGTAAAATTTTGGACAATGGGCGTGGCACCGGCCACTTTTAAAAGAAGGTAATTTAAAAGTTTTTGAAGCTGTAATTTAGCAGTCTTAGAAGGTATCATGATGAAATTTGGCAGGAACCTTACTCCTATTGCTAAAAAAAATTAGCAAAATCGGATGACGAGCACGCTCACTTAAAAAAAATTTTAGAAGTCAAATTTTAACAAAAAATTTAATATCTTTACAGTATATAAGTAAATTATGTCATCATTCAACTCCAGTAATGATATGGTGCAACAAAATGCAAAAAAAAAAAGAAAATTTCAAAATGGGCGAGGCTCAACCCCTTTTTCATTTAATTTGACTAGAATACTTTTAATGCCATAAGTCGAACAAAAATTTACCAATCCTTGTGAAGTTTAGTAGGGGCATAGATTCTATGACGATAACGATTTTCTGTGAAAATGGGCGAAATCGATTGAAGCCACGCCCAGTTTGTATACACAGTCGACCGTCTGCCCTTCCGCTCAGCCGCTAACACGATAACTTGAGCAAAAATCAATATATCTTTACTAAACTTAGTTCACGTACTTATCTGAAATCACTTTATCTTGGTATAAAAAATGGCCGAAATCAGATCCGACGCCCACTTTTTCGATATCGAAAATTACGTAAAATGAAAAAAATGCCATAATTCTATAACAAATATGAAAAAAGTGATGTAACATGGTAATTGGATTGGTTTATTGACACAAGATATAACTTTAGAAAAAACTTTGTAAAGTGGGTGTGACACCTACCACATTAAGTAGAAGAAAATGAAAAAGTTCTGCAGGGCGAAATCAAAAGCCCTTGGAATCATGGCAGGAATACTGTTCGTGCCATTATATATGATGTACATAAATTACCGATACACGACAGATGATGTTCTGGGTCACCCTGATCCAAACTTTGGCCGATATCTCGAAAAGGCCTTCACATATACAAATGAGGGCCACTTCCTTTTAAAACCCTCATTAATACCTTTAATTTGTTACCCATATCGTACAAACACATTATAGAGTCACCCCTGGTCCAACTTTATGGCGATATCTCTAAAAGGCGTGCACCTATAGAACTAAGGCCCACTCCCTTTTAAAATACTCATTAACACCTTTCATTTGATACCCATATCGTACAAACACATTCTAGAGTCACCCCTGGTCCACATTTATGGCGATATCTCGAAAAAGCCGTCCACCTATAGAACTAAGGCCCACTCCCTTTTAAAATACTCTTTAATACCTTCCATTTGATACCCATGTCATACAAACACATTCCAGGGTTACCTTAGGTTTATTTTCCTAAATGGTGATTTTCCCTTTTGCCTCCAAAGCTCGCAGCTGAGTATGTAATGTTCGGTTACATCCGAACTTTGCCTTCGTTACTTGTGTTTTTTTTTTTTGTGGCTGTGCACGGACTTAAAAGCACTCCACAGCCACATAAATGAAGCAGTTAATGCGACACATGTATTCCCATGCGTTGAGTCCGGATATCCTATGAGAATTGGCCCAGATGGTATCAGTTCAGTCCTAACCTCAAAAAACCGAAAAAATCACTGGCGGCTAAGCGTTTTTTGAGGTAAGGGCCAAAAACGGACACGGATTCAGAGCATCAAAATGTTGAACGTACATGTGTCGTATCTGTATCAGACCCGTCAACCCTTTTTGTGTAGCTTTGTTGTTTATCGTTTTTAATTTTTTCGAAAATCTGCTTTTTAAAATTTAATTTTTTAATTTTTTAAAGATGATAAATAAAAAGAAATGGAACTTCGAAAGGAATTTACTTGTTTTGAACAAAACACAATAGTTTTGGTCCGAAACCTAGCAGAGTGCTGTTCAGTGAATATATATGTGGGGTTAGGTAGCACCAATCAAAACATTTCACAATCCTCAACATGCACACAGTAACCGTCGTATGAATTAATTTATGAATATTCAAATAAACTTGCTGAAGCTTGCTTACAAAATGTCTACACCAATGAAATCGCGAAGATGGCCTAAATATTTGCATATGTCAAAATTATTTATGCAAACTTTTAATTTTTTCAATTTGTTATGCTGACTTATTGAATAAATGCATATTCGAAATAAAATTGATATAGTATTGAATTTAGCAAAGTAGCCCATAACCAAAGTGGCCCATAACCTTAGAACGTATGCAAGTATTCGCAAAGGGTATAAACAAGCAATCATCCATTATTTATCAATGAATTTATAGTTCTGTATTATAATAGAACTAGAATAAAATAAAATAAATTAAATTGATTCGGAAACAACAACTCGTTATATATTGAGCTCAATGAAACTATCGGAGTTGTGACTGTCCGTTCCTCTCGAGAGGGAAGCTTCTTAGCGTCGAAATAAAAGCTTCGCTTTAAAGAAAATTCAACATCGATCACCTAAGCCGTGTCGAGCGGATTTACTTAAAACGGTCCTTAACCAACCACTTTGGGAACTTGCGTGAAATTGCAAAAGCAACATTAAATTGTCAGGTTAGACCTGCAGTTTGCTCTGATCAACTAAATGTTTAGCTAACTGACTCCACTAGTATTTACCTCCCGTGATTTCGAACCAGAAGACAGCCAATTTTGCAAATTAACTTAACATATTCCTGGAAATAACAATTTGCTTCATGCCTGCAGGTGCCGAAGTATTTAAGGAAATAAACCTTTAGAATTACTGTCACAATTGCACTACGCCAGCCACTAGGCCAACAGTCTGAAATAATAGGTACTCCATTGAATAGCTGATGCAGCAGTTGCGTCTGCGGGCTGCAAGAAACCAATCATGTACCTACTGTGCGAAAACACCACATAAAGTCTAAAATTTTGGAAAGAGATAATCTCGAACATACCGAACGGTTTGGGATGTACCTTCCCTTAAACAAATTCTACTTAAAATGAAAACAAGATCATCCATTTCTGAAATATTTCAGGATTAAGTTTTAAAATTTTTTTACTACGCACAGCATTGTTGTAGCGGAAAGATATGATACGTCGGTAGTAAATCAACTGCCTTCGTTTAAGGCCCTGGCAAAGTTGCTATAGTCATAACGTCTTAGTCATAACCATACTTTTACTAAACCATATCTGTTGGTTTAAGGTAAACCTTAAAAATGTATTAGTTTCATAGAAAAGACGAAAATGCAAAAAAATACTAACAAATTGCACAAATAATACATTACGTGAAAACGTATCCAAAGCAAAAATAAATTATTCAAAAAGTTAATAAATTCGCCAACTCAAATACTTATAGGTCATGAATATGGCGCAAAAACCAAAAACGAATTTGTTAGTTATGGTACGATGACGCATATTTGGGACGAACTTTTCAAAACCACCTACATATCCCAAATATTAACCGATTTTATTCATTTTTGTACAGAAATTTTTGTAATTGAATTATGAAGAGACTCACATCGGCCGATTTTTTAAATTAATTAATTTAAACAATTTGTTGCAAAATGACCTCTTTTTGCAGAACTTTACATAATATAGGTTAGGTTAGGTTGAACTGGCCGGTCCATGAGGACCTCACATAGACTGATTGAGTCCGTAGTGTTACCAGAAGTTTGTTTTAACGACCAAACTGAAAAACCCTATCAAAAACAAGGACCTATGTTATAAAATAATTCCGTCCTCTTGGCAAATACTAGGAGCTTCCTAGGACTTAAGCCACTTGCTGCTTCTAGATCTGACAGCTGTATCACTCTTAATAGCTGGAGTCTTAGCCTGGCAAGTGTAGGGCACGAGCACAGAACGTGCTCGATCGTTTCCTCCTCCAACCCGCACCTCCTACATCTGCTATCATTGACCAAGCATAATTTAAAGGCATGTGATGCCAGAAGGCAGTTTCCAGTCACAATACCCGTCTTGAGTCTACAGTCCCCTCTTTTTAATGATAGAAGCAACTGTGTTAGTCTAAGGTTGTAAGACCTACACATAATCTTCGACACTTTACAGCCCCGCGCTTGAACCCACGCCTTTCCCGCTTCGGCGATCATGTGCACCTCTCGCCTTCGCTTAATCTCGCCCAATCTAATTGGGACGTCTACGGAGCAAGCTTCAAGGGATGCACCCTTTTTAGCTAGTTCGTCCGCTTTTTCATTCCCATCTATTCCCATATGCCCTGGGACTCAATATAGATGTATGCTTCTCCCTGTCCCGATTCTCTCCAGAAACTGCTTACACTCTAACACGCATTTAGATGCTGTGCTATGCGAGATTATTGCCTTAATTGCTGCTTGACTGTCAATATAAAAGTTAACACGGTTGCAGCTTAAGCTATTCTCTTCCAGGGTTTCTACTGCTTTGGTTACGGCTAATATTTCCGCTTGGAAAACGCTACAGTAATCCGGCAGCCTGTAGGATGTGCTTATTTCCAGATCAGCGCAGTACACCGCAGATCCTACTCCTTCCACTACTTTGGAACCATCGGTGTGCACATGTATGGCCTCGTCCGCCATTTGCGCATCCTTGCGCCAACCGCCCACCTCTATTGTGGCCTTAAGATCTCCCTCGAAGCGCAGATAGGGAATCAGGTAGTCTGTTCGTCTTGTGATTGATGACGCTATACTACTATGGCCATATGGTCGGCGCTCAAGCTGCCCCGAAGCACCGAGCCTGGTTGCGGTCGTTAATGCTTTGTTCTTTGCTACCAGGTCTACAGGTGGAATGTGCAGAATGGCATACAGTTCAGCCGTCGGGGTTGTTTTCAGGGCTCCCGTAATGCAAAGCATCGATAGTCTGCATAGCCCCTCTAATTTTTTGAGGTATGTTGTTTTTTTGTGTGGCTTTCCACCAAACAAGAACTCAACAGTATAGAATAGGGCTTACAATCACTGTAAAAACCCAATGAGAAAGAGAGGGCATTAGGCCCCACGTACACCCCAGCATTCTTTTACATACATAGAGTACCGTTGAGGCCTTCTTGACCCTCTCCTCCACGTTGAGCTTCCATGACAGCTTACTGTCTACGATGATTCCTAGATATTGTGTGCAAGGTTTTTTCTGTAAGGTCACCCCTCCTAACTTAGGCCTGGTCCAATTTAGGACCTTGTACCTCTTTGTAAACAAGACCATATCCGTCTTCTCCGCATTGACTTTCAACCCGACATTAGATGTCCAGGTATGAATATCCCGAAGCGCCCGATCCACCAAAGAACTAATCGTTGGAAGGCACTTTCCACTTATGACAATTGCAAGTCATCTGCATAGGCCGTAAGTTTTACGGATCCCTTATCGAATTGCCTGAGCAGTTGGTTGATGACCAGCGTCCACAGCAGAGGTGATAGCACCCCTCCCTGCGGTGTGCCCCTGTCCACTGATTTCGTGGCCTCGTACAATCCCCATTGTGATGTACTTTAATGTAATTAAGACCATCCATAATCGCCCATTTTGCAACATTATTGAAAGCTCCAGCAATGGCCAAGAAGACTCCTAGAGCATACTCCTTATATTCCAGGGATTTCTCTATGCTTATTACCACCCTATGCAATGCGGTGTCTACCGATTTGCCTTTGGTGTACGCATGCTGTGTTGTGGAGAGCAGCTTTTCATCCACGTTGGACTTTATGTACACATCTATCACCCTCTCAAAGGTTTTGAGCAGAAATGATGTTAATCTAATGGGTCTATAGTCTATGGGATACACGTGACCGATCTTCCCCGCCTTTGGTAGAAAAGCTACACGAGCAGTTCTCCAAGAGTGCGGTACATGATTCAGTCTTATGCACCCATCGAATATTATTTTAAGCCATTCCACGACCGTCCTACTTGAGACTTGTAGCATGGCCGGGAATATACCATCTGGACCCGGCGATTTAAACTTAGAAAACGTCTTCACTGCCCACTCGATCTTGGTATCGATCACCAAGCCCGGCACTACTAGCTCCGTGATCGAAGTGTGAGTGATGTCTTCTGGCTCTTCTAAACCGTCTCCCGATGGGAAATGTGTATCGAGAAGCACTTCAAGGGATTCATCACTATTACGTGACCATTCCCCGTTCTCCTTCTTTATTAGTCCCTTGACTATGTTTCACTTTGCTAGGACTTTTTTCAACCGTGCTGTTTCGCTGGAGCACTCTATGTCCGTACAGAAACTTTTCCATGAGTTTCTCTTCGCCCTGGTAATTTCACGCTTATAGATCCTCAGTAGATCCCTGTACTCGTCCCGACACGCTTCGCTTTCCGCGGTCTTTGCTAGCTTACACATTTCTTTTACCTGTCTTCTTAGAAGACTCAGCTCATTGCTCCACCATGGCGGCTTTGCTTTTCCTCTGAATCTTCTTAGAGGGCAAGCTTTGTTATACGCAGTCATAAGCGTCCTTGTTAGGAATTCATTCGACTCCTCCAGTTCCTCTACATTAGCAACCTCTTTGGGTTGTCCCAATTTTTTTTCTACATGTTTCTGGAATTTAGTCCAGTTCGTTGACCTAGGGTTTCTAAAGGTTCCCCCCTTCTCTACCCCCTTTAGGGGGATGCTGAAGCTGATATACGCATGGTCGGAGAAGGATGGTCTATCAAGAACCATCCAATCATACCTTGATATATCACGCTCGGAGCTCAATGTAATATCCAGAACATTGCTGGATGTTGGACCAATGTATGTAGGGACATTTCCCCTGTTGGCTATCTGCAAATTGGTTTGCAGGATGTAACAAAATAGAGATTCGCCTCTGTCGTTCGTATCTGCTCCTCCCCACGCATTGTGGTGCGCATTTGCATCTGCGCCTATGACCAACCGCCCTTTGTGCCCTTCCTCCTGTACTAGCCTTTTGCACTCCATCGGTGAAACCTCCGCAGCATGGGCCATGTAGCAGGACGCCAGGATAAATGCCTGCTTATTCTTTTGCTCAACGGCCACCGCTACGAGATCCTCAGTGGTGTAATTAGGCAGCATATATGAATGCAGCTGTTTCCTTACCATTACTACAGCTCGCACCCGTCCACCCTCCTCAAGGGTTAGGAGGAGTTCGCTCGACGCCACTTTACTGTGTTGGAGGTTTATCTGTAGGACTCGCAGCACCATTGGGCTGTTTGTCCCCCTCCAGCACCTTCATCTTGACGTCGTCGTCCTCCTCTTTTCCTTTTGGTTTAGAGTATTCGAGGCCCCCTTCAGCCTCTCGTGACTGTTGTGCCGGGTGTTCTTCTCTGCGAGTCACAGCACCATTTAGCGGTTGGTCCTCTTCTAGCACGTTCGTAGTGTCGTTGGGGACCTCCACCTGTCTTTTTTCCCTTAGGCTTTTGAGGTCCTTTTCGACTTCGCCCACCTCTAGCGTGTTAGGGTTTTTATCCTCGGGACTTCTTTTACTGAGTCGCATGTACATTTTGCCAGTGCCAAAGGACATTTTGCCAAGCTGCGTGTACAAAATATCCTCCGTCTGCTTGTTTATTTGGAAGATGTAGAACTGACCATCCTCGGTAGGCCGAGATTCACTAAGTACCTTCCAATCCTGTGTCGGTATGTTCGGATTCTGATTCTGCAGAAGTCGCAGTGTATCCTCCGACTTCATCATATAATATATATTTGTGTAATCTTTTCGTGACCATAAAGTTTTTACCCAATACATAATCGAGTGAAATTAAAGAGATCCGAGGCATTACTAATTTGAGATTTGATATTCATTTTACAAAATTCATTTGTTTAAACAATTGGGTGAACAAAATTCTGCAACATTTTTTTTTTCTTCAAAATAAGTGACAAATTAAAATTTTATGGAAAAAGTGTGTTCGAAAAAGTAGTTTCCTTTTTTTAAAAAATATAATTAGTTATAAACAAATTATTAAACAAATAGTTTTGCAATTTTAACACACAAATTGTATGTCACGAAAGTGATACATAAATACGTATTATAATATAAAGTTCTGCAAAGAATAGGCTATTTTGCAACAAATTGTTTGATAAACAAATTAATTTGAAGAAGCAAGCGATGTGATACTGTTTTCTCACAGACGGCTTATTGAATAATAAAGGCAGTTTTCTACATTAAGACGCTTATTGAGCTCAATCTTCCCTACAAAATTCGAATCTATAATTATTTCATTAGTAGCTAATCGAATGCCTAATGAAGTCAAAACCACAATGCAACTCTGTTGGCAGCGTTCCGCTTCTTAGTTTTTGATGTGTTCAGTGCTTAAAAATGTCATTTGTCAAAGTAAATGTCATTGTCTGCATGGCGGACAAGGTGGCCGCATCGAACAGCTGATTATAACCTTTCTTTATTTGATTTGATACATCAACTTCCGGCGCAGTACGATTTTGACATTTGTCCATCGAATTTACCAAAACAAAGTACCTGGAATTCTTATTTATGTATGGAGGTATGTCACCATGCTGCCACCTTATATCGTTCCGCCATGATTGTCTGTCATATAGCATTGTCATTTTATTCGCTTGACATTTCATCCTTTATACTAATCGAGCAGTTACTTCTGTGTGAAAGCAAAAAATTTACGATTTCATTAGAAGGTGAAATGAGATCATTAAGTTTCTGTGTGAAAACAGTACGAGTCTCTTCAGAATTTAATTACGAAAATTTCTGTGTGAACATTGTTGCAATCGGTTGATTTTTCGAACCTGTAAGTGGTTTTGAATGAAATTAGTGCTTAATCCCCAATGTGTGACGGCTAGGACGTTGCATCAGCTGTTTCATATAAATATGGATATGGCAAGTTCGCATGGCCTTTGTTTGGATAAGGCGTGGGCTTGTTGTTTTTGTTGTTTACGTTCAGAACAGTTTCAGTTGTTCAGGAAAAAGAAAAGGCGATTTGGGGCTATTGCGTATGTATGGTGTAACTAACTTTAGAACCTATTTCGTTTTGACTAGGATAATGCGCTACAGTCTTGATAATCAACTATTCGAATAATCGATTACCAAAAGCTATGCGAATAGTCGAACATTCGCATAATTTTAATGACTTCTTCTTTTCGTGAAGACGTTGTGCAGTTATCTGCAGCTCATTTGCACTTTCCTTCTTTGGCATCCTCGAATTTAGAAAATAAGTTCCATACCCAACTACGTTTCCCGAAACCATCATATTTCGAATAATGGCAGTTAGTAAATTCCATGCTATGTCGAAATCGAATATCAGCTAGTAAATTTTCAATCATTGCAAAAGTTTCTACTCGATTGCTACTATGCTATACTATGTATTTCGACAAATGAAGGTATGTACATTAGTGTGGGTCGATTTGTATGGACGAAAGTTAACCGATATCGCGCCATCGATTTTTCGATAGGATATGGGCTCAGGAAAAATAATAACTTTCGATTTTGCGAAATTTAATTTTTTTAACTTTTTTCGACTTTGATTTTTAAGGGTTTTTTCATGACCTACTAAAAAAATTTTCATATGTATACCCTGTCCGACCCAAAAATGTTCGGTAAAAACGTTATCTATTACATTTTTTTTCATGAAAATTTTACAATCAAATGAAAATTTTTTTTAGTAGGTAATGATAGAAACCTTAAAAATCAAAGTCAAAAAAAAGTCAAAAAAAAAAAAAAATGAAATTTCGCAGGGTCGAAAATTATTTTTTTTGGGTATGCGTAGTGGAACTTTTTTTCCTGAACCCAAATCCTTTCGAAAAAAGGTAAAAAAAAAAAATGAAATTTTGCAGGCTTGAAAGTTATTTTTTTTGGATATGCGTAGTGGAACTTTTTTTCCTGAGCCCAAATCCTATCGAAAAATCGATGGCGCGATATCGGTTAATAAATGGACCCTGTCTAATGTACGTACATAGGTGGCGTGCATAAGCAATACAACAATGACAAGATGCAGATCTCATTTAGGTGTCAGCAGCACAGGAAAAGCTGAAAGGGTGAGCGTATACATACACATATACATCGTCTCCGAAGTTTAAAAAATAACATAGGTATAAACTATTACAATGAAAGTCGAACATAAGGGTAAAGGGTTTGAAACAAGGTCTTTCGAATTTGCACATTAAACCATAAATCTAGTAAAACAGCTTAGTTTCAACGCTAAATTGGCTGCTTAATTTTAAATTAAATAAATTAATAAATGTAAGGCGCGATAACCTCCGAAAAGATTTGAAGCCGAGCTTCTGTTCAAATTTGTGTCGTACTCCTTTTTAACTTTTCCTACAAAATAGCGGTGCGGTACCTTTATGTTTTATGCCGCCTCCGAACGGCATCTGCAAGGCAGATGAGTTTTCACTGAGAAGCTTTTCATGGCAGAAATACACTCGGAGTGCTTGCCAAACCTCTACCGAGGGGCGACCGCGCTTAGAAAAACTTGCTTCTAATTGAAAAAACTTCTTTCTTATGAACCCATGATCTTCGGTATGGTAGGCGGAGTATGCTACCACCACACACAGGGGCCCCAATAGTGAAAATAAAAAACTTACAGAAAAATACTGTAGGCCATTTCGCCGATGTAAAGAATAACCAAGCTCCGTAGAGCGCCGCAATATGTAAATATCCGAAAAGTAATATATTTCGCCAAACTAATTTTAATTTTCGTTTTTCGGCGCGCTTCCGCTGATGCACATCAATGGCTAAAGCACCATCGATAGTGTCAGCATCACATTCGAATAAAACTCCGGTTTGCTTGGAGGGACCCAAATTTCCTTTCAGCTCATCGGTATTTCCTGACACCAGAGATTCTAAGTTATTGTGATTGATTGCTGCAGAATTCGGTGGCATGATTAATCTAAAAGAAAAACGAAAAAAAACAATTTTTATCAATTAAATAACGTTCAATATGGTATTCTTTTATATTTCGTATACACCTTAATATCTTGTAAAGGGCTACACCGATCTAGATATGAGTTCGAATGTAAGATCTTATATAGATAGGGTACCATATCTCTAGTCTTTTATGTAGGGCGTCACCACTAAGGATGTGTATTCGGTCAAAGATGGACTCCGGCATCACAAGCCAATCATGCTTACGACTGTGAGACAGAATTTCAGTATTGCTAAGTTTCTAATACATAGTATATACATTGGTGGTGGGTCAAATTTATTGTTGAAAAGGCACATCCAGTTTCTGAATCTATGGGTCATACAGAGTAACATTGTCCATGGGACCATAGGTCTGAAATGAATTTCGAGCCTCACTAATTTTGTTAGAAAATTTTATATCCCAATCCGAATAGCGGATCTCACAAATAAAATACATGAAAATAAATGTCAAATTCGGATTCGGATTGGGATATACAATTTTCTAACAAAATTAGGGAGGCTCGAAATTCATTTCAGAGCTATGGTCCCATTGACAATATTACTCAGTATGACCCATAGATTCAGAAACTGGATGTGCACCTGAAGTTTTTTCCCCCCATTTTTCCCCATACAAATTGACCCGCCCTAATGTATATACTATGTATTAGAGACAGCAAAACTGAAATTCTAGATATTTGCTGTCTCACAGTGATAAACATGATTGGCTTGTGATGCTAGAGTCCATCTTTCCCTATTTTTCCCCATACAATTTGACCCGCCCTATTATATGTACATACACAATTGCAAAAGCCACTAAAATGTGTGCATTTTATTATCATGAAAAAGTCAACGCCTGTTCACGTGCAAAACTTTTCACATTTGATATGCAGATTTAGTTGTTAATATGTATTTATTCATCAACGGGACATTCATTAATTTGCCTAATAAATGCAAAAAATAAACATACTCTTGTGTGGGGATGTAGAATGATAGATGAAATATGCACATTATGTAGTGGAAGATTCAAGAACTTATATATGTACAAAAAGTTGGCGGTCAGCTGGCGGTCAACCGCAATTCGCTTAATGAAAGATTTGTCTGCAAGTGATAATGTTCTTATCATTTTAGAAAAAATTTGCAAGTTTTCATTTGATCAACGAACTATTTCAGTGCCACGCGAATTAAAGAAGTCGCCATAACTTTTGCTTAACTCTTGGGTTAGAGGTCCTTAGATTAGATTGGATGGTGATCCATTAAATGATTTAGGATAGTACTTATAAATCAAATACACGATTTCAGATGGTAATACTCAGGTCAAAAAAATGGCATAGAAATTTTGGCCGAGATTAGATATGGTTAAAGGGTGTCGCACAGGGGCCAAAGATAAGACTTCTCTATGCAGACTCAAATTAAAAGAGAATCTTTTGATAACATTTTTATTATATTGACTCTCAATCCTAGCTTGGATCTCTGCACAACACGCATGAACTGTTTCCAAAATTCATTTTAATAAAAGGTTAAGGATAACATGCAATCAATTGGCGGTCAACCGCAATTCACTTAATGTGAGATTTGTCTGCAGGTGATAATATTCTTATCATTTTAGAAAAAATTTACAAGTTTTCATTTGATCTTCGAACTATTTTGGCCGAGATTAGATATGGTTAAAGGGTGTCGCACAGGGGCCAAAGATAAGACTTCTCTATGCAGACTCAAAAAATTAAAATAGAATCGTGGGATGATGATTACGCGGTGGTTTTCGAAATGGTGCCATCGCAATATACCAGTAAATGTTTCTTTCTTTTCGGTTTATCTTAGAAAAACATAATAATTAAATATTCATTTATTATAATCCGGTGTTAAGCTCATGAATTCTTAAATAATAAGTTAAAATATAATCTTTTGATTACAATTTTATTATATTGACCCTCAATCCGAGCTTGGATCCCTGCACAACACGCATTAACTGTTTACAAAATTCATATTTGATAACGCCAACTAAAGTGTTATCGATTTTTGGGGAAACAATTACTACAATCTTTTAATTCTCCGTAAAGTGGTTTTAACTTCGACTTCCGATTTCAATCGGGACCAAAATTTATATGTGATATTTTTTCCCTGGATATTACCGTGTGAAATGACGTGGCTGGAATTTTCAATTTGATTTACAAGGACCACCCTAATGTACATAAATGCATTTCACTGTCCAACAATATCTTGCACTAATGAGCAAGAACAACATAAATTTTCGGCAGGTGGAGCCACAACCGGTGTGCCACATCTCTATCATTCAATTTCCCTGCATATTTTATGATGATCTGCATGAGTTTTACGCAGAAATCAACATAACATAGCGATTTAAAAGCCAAGGGTGATGTTGGCTAGGCCATGTTATGCGAAGTAAAGAATGATTCTCCGTTTCATATCGATCACTGCCTTTGGGAGCAGATAAGGAATGCACCCAACGAACCAAACTTTGTAAATGAAATAGCTAACGAACGAGCTGAAATTTTACTAACAATTTTTTCTTGTAATCAGCCTAATGTACTTGACTATACAATTTAAAAAAATAGCTGAAAAAGCTGATGAAATGTATTAAAAAAAAATCTGTTATCAGCTCGGCCACAATTTTATAGCTGACCTATTTATGTATAATTAGCAACAATGAAGCCAACAATGAACCAAACAGAACATATGCATATAACGCAGGCGTCTGTATATAAATGTACGTGAACTTTGTGAAAATATGATGAATCATCATATTTATGTATGTTTAACCAAAGATTATCGAAAATAAAGATGTTGCAGGCGCAAACTTCGGTGGAAAGCAGCGGAGCGTAACAAAATTCTAGTAGGTCACTTTCACCACACCAAAAACTTTAACACAATTTTTAACATAATTTAAGCACAGAAATACACTGAATAGAGTTTTAGAGAGTAAAAGTTAAAATTCTGAATACATTCAGACCAATTCTAAACGAAAATTCCGTGCGAGTTTTTTCCCTTCTCCCATTCCTCGTATTCGAAATAAAAATTTCTTGTGAGTTTTTTCACTTCTCCCTTTCCTCCTATTCTGAACAATGTTTGAAAAAGCGGAAACCGGTTATGGGAGAAAAGTAGGTATTATGAATGTGAGGGAGTTTCATAGGAGTTTTTTCACTTGGTTAAATTAAAGGGAATGCATCAAAATAGTTAAAGGAAATTGGTTCTTTTAAGAAAGAACACTTATTTGTATAAATTTGTACTAAAATATGTATTTACATTCTACCACAATATTCTCACTGTTAATACAACAACTACAACCACAATATTCTTTATTTTAAGTCGAAAAGTATATCATAGGCAACGGTAGAGCTCTTGGTATACATATTTGATGCAGCCATCCAGAAATTGCGCAAGGATTTTTTAATAAGGCTTAAATAGATTTTGGCATATGACGAAGGACGAATTCAACTCAACTTGGCCGCCAGAAAATTGCTTTGTTGAATGAAAGCAGGCAACTCCGGCAGATTTGTGTTATGCGACCGTCTTCTTCTTATGTTCCACTGTTGATGTTGCTGTGGCACCAATTCATTACTCATTTCAGTGAATATCACATGAAATGCAATAAATACTGTGCATTGTTTATATTTTATTTCTTAATTTCCAACAAATTTGCAACAATAACTAAACTTTTCAATATTTTAAACAAAATAAGAAATGTGCAACGAAATTTTAATTGACAAAACAGCTGACTTCGAAAATTCGAAATTCCTATTCCCCAATTATTGTTCTCCCTAGGAGAACAGAATTGGAGGAATTTTTCCGCGGGAATAAAAAAATCCGCGAGAACAAAATTCCGCGAGAATATTTAGAATTGGTCTGATTAGCTGAATAAAAAGTGTACAAATAATTGTTAAATAAATAATACAGACAGTGGTAGTTTAACAAATTCTGCTGTGGTAAGTGGTGAATGTGACCTACTAGAATTTTGTGAAGCTTGCTTCACACGATTTTTCGTGCCTTTATTTTCGATTACTTTGGTTTAACGCTATGGTGAAGCTCGGCTTTGGGTGGAGAGGAATACAGAGCCCGATGGCACAGACAAACAAACATAAACTTTCATATATTATTGCATAAAGAGAAAACACTTTTGGAAAAACCCTAAACTCAGAATAAAAAAAAGTGCCAAAAGAAGTGCTTATATTTCGTTCCTTGAAAACAATCGTCGAACTGCCGATAAAACCGACCAGTTAGAGAATATTTCTCCGTCTGGCCGCTGCAGATATCAAATGGTTACAGAAAGCTGCATGAATAAAAAGTACTGTGAGGAATGACGAGCTGCCTGGGAAAAGGAGTGTTGTCGTAACGCGAAGAGGGGAGAAGAGGGCAAATAATATATTAGAAAACCAAGAGAGCAACCATCATCCGACTACGATGATTAATGGTTGATCTGTTCAAAAACGCCGGCTAAGAGTTGGTAAAGAGCATGCATCAACTCTAATGCAAATAATGGAATGCCTGAAAATTAGAATTTAACGGCGATCTAGCGAGAAATAAGCCTACTAAATATCGCATATAAGGTTATATCTAGCGTTTTGTGCTAAGTAGACACTTGATTAATGAATTATGATTAATCATGTTCAATAAATATTTTATCATAGGTACCTGTCCTAATGTTCGACTCGGAACCATGGACGGTATCCAGAAAAGTGTGGTTGTCCCACTGGGATCAGTGGCCCATTTTAATAGTTATTTTCTTTTTTAATTCGAAAAAGCCCGGGTCAAAAAATTGTCCTAGATGAAAGTTTGTGGGATCCCGGGGATACCCATATCACTTTCATGACTTCTTATATTTTGAGTTTTTTTTCTCAATAAAATACACAAATAAAATGAAAATCTGGAATTTTATTTTTATTATTGAGGTAATGATCTAGAAGGCTTAGTGTAGTCATGTTAATCGTTCCCGATATGTGACGCTAGTACCTTAATATCAACATCGATAACACTCCCCAAAACCTTCGGCGAGTGTCTTTACCGTTATTCTGTCTCTAACAAATAAAAGTCCGGATTTAACTTTTATTTTCGGACTAATAAAATAAAAGCCCGGATTTAATCATTCCTTTCTGACTACTAAACTAAATTTCCATAAATAAGTTTTTCTGAATCACTTTTGTGAAAAATAGGCATGTGTGGATATGTGTACGTGGCCTGAAGATGGCACGTAGACAAAACCAAACACAATCTTGAGAAGTTGTTTCTTTTAGAAACAAAAGGGTAAGCTGGGCCACCCTCGGCAGTGTTTTGACAAACAGTGTTAACACAAACTTAGGTTGTGTTTCTGCCAAGAAAAGCTTCATCTGCCTACAGATTCTGTAAATTTTTATAAAAATTTTTTTCGAGCTCTAGGCCATGTATATGTAAATTAAAACACCAAAAATGCTTGTTTTACATATAAATTTTATATCTGTCAAATTTATTTTTATGAATTTATTTTAATCGATATTTCGATTTCAAACTGAAATCATCTTCAGGAACTCTTGAGTGCACCTGATCGACAAAATAAAGGCCGAAATAGAATAAAAGATTCTGTAAATATCACGAGGCAAATTGGAGAAACAGTTCGGTCTATTATAGCTATATTTCGCGCCTTGTATATATTATGTACATACAATTTTGCTGTATGATTTCAGTACGGTCTAGCTATACAGAGTTTCTGGAAAATGAAAAGAAGCAATAATTTTTAACACACGGCAAAGTGATGATGTACAAATAAAAACTGTCATATATCTAGTACCTATTTAAACCTCCATTTCTTATTTTTGGCAGAAACTAGTGACGGACGATATTTCACTATCGGTGATTGCATCGCCGCGAATGAAAATTGCTATCCAAATATATCAGTGATTGGCGATTTTCCTTCATTCGATTCTTTTGAATGACAATCACCTTTGGCAGCATTTCGCCAATACCCTTCAAAAAACGCGAGTACTCCATAAATAGTGTAAAGAATACTCCTTTGGGAGTATAGGAGTGTTCCAAAACTAATCTGTGTTCATACAAAAAATGTGCTCCAATTAACATTGCGATGTCCTAGGAGAGGAGTAGGTGATCCCACTCTCGCTCTGTTTGTGAGTATTCCATAGAGTACATACGTGAGAGTACTTTCCAAAGTACGTTTATCAAAGTTGCCATAGTAAAATTTTATTATCAGTTATTTGTATGCAATATTTTACTTTTGGCAACTCTGTTCGATATTTCTTCATGCAGAATGAAAATCACCTCTGGCAGCACTCGGTTGTGTTTACTTTTAGCTAGTTTGCTCTTTCAGGCGACGTTATTTTGAAATGATATTTTTATAAACGACGTTTTGATCTAGTTGTCTGCGCAAATTTGGTTGCATTAATTTATTAAAAATCCGTTTTAATACCGAATGAAAGATGACAGCAAATTATAGTAAACAAGGAAGGCTAAGTTCGGGTGTAACCGAACATTACATACTCAGCTGAGAGCTTTGGAGACAAAATAAGGGGAAATCACCATGTAGGAAAATGAACCTAGGGTAATCCTGGAATGTGTTTGTATGACATGGGTATCAAATGGAAGGCATTAAAGAGTGTTTTAAAAGGGAGTCGGCCATAGTTCTAAAGGTGGACCAGGGGTGACTCTAGAATGTGTTTGTACGATATGGGTATGAAATGAATGGTGTTAATGAGTATTTGAAAAGGGAGTGGGCCTTAGTTCTGTATGTGCACGCTTTTTCCAGATATCGCCATATACGTGGACCAGGGGTGACTCTATAATGTGTTTGTACGATATGGGTATCAAATTAAAGGTATTAATGAGGGTTTTAAAAGGAAGTGGCCCTTAGTTGTATATGTGAAGGCGTTTTCGAGATATCGACCAAAATGTGGACCAGGGTGACCCAGAACATCATCTGTCGGGTACCGCTAATTTTTTTATATATGTAATACCACGAACAGTATTCCTGCCAAGATTCCAAGGGCTTTTGATTGCGCCCTGCAGAAATTTTTCATTTTTTTTTCTACTTAATATGGTAGGCGTCACACCCATTTTACAAAGTTTTTTCTAGAGTTATATTTTGCGTAAAAAAACCAATCCCATCACCATGTTTCATCCCTTTTTTCATATTTGGTATAGAATTATGGCATTTTTTTCATTTTTCGTAATTTGCGATTTCGAAAAAGTGGGCGCGGTTATAGTTTTTTGTACCAAGATAAAGTGAGTTCAGATAAGTACGCGAACTGAGTTTAGTAAAGATATATCGGTTTTTGCTCAAGTTATCGTTTTAACGGCCGAGCCGAAGGACAGACGGTCGACTGTGTATGAGAACTGGGCGTGGCTTCAACCGATTTCGCCCATTTTCACAGAAAACAGTTACCGTCATAGAGTCTATGCCTCTACCAAATTTCAGAAGGATTGGTAAATTTCTGTTCGACTTATGGGATTGAAAGTATTCTAGGCAAACTAAATGAAAAAGGGCGGAACCACGCCCATTTTGAAATTTTCTTTTATTTTTGTATTTTGTTACACCATATCATTACTGGAGTTGAATGTTGACATAATTTACTTATATACATACAATAAAGATATTCAATTTTTTGTTAAAATTTGACTTTTAATTTTTTTTTTTAAAGTGGGGGTGTTCTTTATCCGATTTTTCTAATTTTTATTTAGCACATATATATATAGTAATAGTAGTAACGTTCCTGCCAAATTTCATCATAATATCTTCAATTACTGCCAAATTACAGCTTGCAAAACTTTTAAATTACCTTCTTTTAAAAGTTGGCGGTGCCACGCCCATTGTCCAAAATTTTAATAATTTTCTATTCTGCGTCATAAGGTCAATCCATCTACCAAGTTTCATCGCTTTATCCATCTTTGGCAATGAATTATCGCATTTTTTCGGTTTTTCGAAATTTTCGATATCGAAAAAGTGGGCGTGGTTATAGTCCGATATCGTACATTTTAAATAGCGGTCTGAGATGAGTGCCCAGGAACCTACGTACCAAATTTCATCAAAAAAACCTCAAAATTTACTCAAGTTATCGTGTTAACGGACAGACGGACGGACGGACGGACATGGCTCAATCAAATTTTTTTTCGATACTGATGATTTTGATATATGGAAGTCTATTATTACTGTTTTCACACAGAAACTTAATGATCTCATTTCACCTGCTAATGAAATCGTAAATTTTTTGCTTTCACACAGAAGTAACTGCTCGATTAGTATGAAGGATGAGACATACAATCATGGCGGAACGATACAAGGTGGGAACATGGTGACATACCTACAAACAAAAAAAATTCCATGTACTTGTAAATTCGATGGACAAATGTCAAAATCGTACTGCGCCGGTAGTTGATGTATCAAATCAAATAAAAAAGGTTATAATCAGCTGTTCGATGCGGCCACCTTGTATCGTTCCGCCATGCAGCCAATGACATTTGCTTTGACAAATGACATTTTAAGCACTGAACACACCAAAAACTAAGAAGCGGAAACGGAAGTGTAGCGCCGCCAACAGAGTTGCATTGTGCTTTTGACTTCATTAGGCATTCGATTAGCTACTAATGAAATAATAATAGATTCGAATTTTGTAGGGAAGATTGAGCTCAATAAGCGTCTTAATGTAGAAAATTGCTTTTATTATTCAATAAGCCGTCTGTGTGAAAACAGTATTACACCCGAACTTAACCTTCCTTACTTGTTTGTTTGTATATTGGTTCAACGAAACATTTAGATAACCCATGTTGAAGGTAGATAGATGATAAACTTCATCACTCACACTGACACTGCAACTATGTCTTCAGGGAGTGTTGAAGTGCATATTTTTGTTGAGCTAATTTGCCACATGGTGGAGGTGGATATTGAAAATTGCATATCAATTCATCTTGTACTTTTAGTATACATCCAGTAAATCTTGTATAATATTCATAATTTTCGTGTCCAAGTAAATTATGTGTAGAATATTTATCAATAGTCTGCTTCATAATTTTTGTGGTAAACTTAAATTTAAGTAAATTTTTATATGTGTCGTTTTGCCATCACTGTCGTATAAGTGTGATATCTTCTGCATAAACGTCAAAATTCCAAAGTGATTGGATCACCTGATTTGTAAATGACTATCGCTGTCTCATTCTGTATCTCTTTCTATCACCCGATGAAGATAGGCGCCGCCATATTGAACAGCCTGTCAAAACGCTGAAAAGTAGCCATATTGAACAGGCTGTCAGGCAGTTGACAGATAAGATAACACACTTAAGCTCCCATTACTGATACTTAGCACAGACTTGACTTGACTTGGCGTAAACTTGGCAACTTAGCCACGATTATACTCCACTTGGCACATACAATCTGGCATCATAATCAGCGTTGAAATTTATTTTTAAATAAATGTCAATTTGTATGACAAAATGTCAAAATGAAATTGAAACAAACAAATGGCATCTCAAAATGTAAACGTCACTTAGAACTTACATAGAAAATCAAAATTCAACAGACTTCTAAGTCAAGTTAAGTGTTGCCAAGTTTTGAGTAATCAGTAACATGCAATGTTCATTTAACAGAACTGTAAGTGACAGTTCCGAAGTCAAGTCAAGTCTATGCTAAGTATCAGTAATGGAGCCTTTAGTCATCATTCACAATGACTTAAACATTGTTTACTATATAGTTTGGCAGCTTAATTCGAGGTTATGTTGCGAATAGAGTGGAAGGCACTCGCAGGCCGTGAAAATAGGCACTCGAATAGAGTGGAATGAAGAACAGTAGGAAGACCAGAGTTGCATTGGATCAATCATTGCATCAATATTAAAGATACATTTAGAAAAAATAATTAAATACTTGAGTATAAGCAATCATTTTCTTTCAATTACTGCAATTAAGGTGTCCTAGATGCAATATATTCCAAAATTATAACATTTTATGTCTGTTTAAAAATTTTACTTCAATTTCCCTAAGATTTCCGTAATATGGCCATTAGTGATGTTTGTGTGTGTGTGCAAATTTTGAGCGATCAGCTGTTAGTTGCGCTACTTGGTAAAGTTTACAATGGACTTAAATGCCCAGCGCCTCGCTGCTCATGCACGTACTGGTTTGTGCATTGTAAACTTTACCAAGTAGCGCAACTAACAGCTGATCGCTCAAAATTTGCACACACACACAAACATCACTAATGGCCATATTACGGAAATCTTAGGGAAATAGACATAAAATGTTATAATTTTGGAATATATTGCATCTAGGACACCTTAATTGCAGTAATTGAAAGAAAATGATTGCTTATACTCAAGTATTTAATTATTTTTTCTAAATTTATCTTTAATATTGATGCAATGATTGATCCAATGCAACTCTGGTCTTCCTACTGTTCTTCATTCCACTCTATTCGAGTGCCTATTTTCACGGCCTGCGAGTGCCTTCCACTCTATTCGCAACATAACCTCGAATTAAACTGCCAAACTATATAGTAAACAATGGGTTTATGTTGCATTGCTGGCAATAAAATCGAATGTACCAAAGAGTAAAACTAATAAACGTTGAGTGTATTTCGGCAGTGATGTAAATAATTAAAGCGTCCAAAATTTCATTAGGTATATTACGTAGAAATCTTTTTGAGTACACTTGTAATTACATAAACGGAGTAATTAATAGTCCATATTGACTAACCGGCCAGTTTGCAGAAAATGTATTAACTTTTATAGTACCCTTATGATTCGGAGCGGGATCGCCATTATAGTTTAATTAAAACTATTTTATTTAAAAAAATATTTTAGATTTAATTCACTTGAAATTTATTTTATTAAACTTAAATTATAAAAGATATTTTATTAACTGACAATATTTTCATTTTTTTGATATTTAACATTAAACAATCTAATAATAATAAATTAAAAATATAACAAAGTATATTTATTACAAGTACATAAATAACCCTACAGTACTGTGTAAGAAACAAATCGCCGCCTGACCAAAGTAGATAAATATTGTAATAAGAGCCACCAGTTGGCTACGAGTGGCGAGTAACTCTATATACATATATTGACGCGACTGCAGCTTAAGCAAGCTTCATCCTGAAGGACGCTGCAGTAATCTGTCAGACTGTAGGATCTACTTATTTCTGGATCGGCACAGTAAACAGCAGACCCAACTCCTTCCGTTAACTTGGAGCTATCTGTTCACACATGAATTGTATGTTATGTCATTTCTACACCCTGGCGTCCAGTAGCGGGTTTGAGGGAGGGGGCGGGCGATCGAATCAAACCTTACCTTATTGAATAAAGTTTATTCAGAATCTTCACTCTCACTCTACACATTTTTCACCACTTTCTACCGTGCATTTGTCATCTCTGTAGAAACTACAATGCACATATTCAATTACAGTAGAATCGCGAGAAAGTTAATCGCCAGTGTTCGGACCACGCAAGCTCGAAAAAAGGTGGTCGTTTTTTTATAGAAGTTTTTTGAAGAAACCTTTGCTTTTCCACAATTTTTTGAGAAGAGAAATAATATTATTTGTAGAAGAATAGTTTTATAAAACTCAAAATAACACCTAGCGATCCTTTGATCACCATTGATTGAAAAGATAATAAGAAGCGACGAGCTATCAAGAGCATCAAAGAATATTTTTGCAATCTGCCAAAACTTCAAGAACAGGTCTGCGATGATACAAATGTAGAAAACGGAAGTACTGTTCCACTCTTAACTCATACTGATCGCGACGGTAATACATTGTTGGTTGATAATAATAATGAGAAAACGTTGCATTCAACATCTATGAGTACTGAATCGGGTTCGAATGTACCTATATCACTTTCACAAAATTCTATTGTTGAAAAATAAGACATAGGTAATTTTGTGGGAAAAAACATTTATTAGATGATTATACGAAGTACAACTTACTAAAATATCCTTGGGTACCACCGAAGGACTGATATAGTCCTTTTTCGAGTCATAGTAAAAAAAGAAAAATAGAAAAGCGATACTTTAAACATTATTATACTCAGTTGAGCAGAGCTCACAGAGTATATTAACTTTGATTGGATAACGGTTGGTTGTACAGGTATAAAGGAATCGAGATAGATATAGACTTCCATATATCAAAATCATCAGTATAGAAAAAAATTCGATTGAGCCATGTCCGTCCGTCCGTCCGTCCGTCCGTCTGTCCGTTAACACGATAACTTGATTAAATTTTGAGGTATCTTGATGAAATTTGGTATGTAGGTTCCTGGGCACTCATCTCAGATCGCTATTTAAAATGAACGATATCGGACAATAACCACGCCCACTTTTTCGATATCGAAAATTTCGAAAAATCGAAAAAGTGCAATAATTCATTACCAAATACGGATTAAGCAATGAAACTTGGTAGGTGAGTTGAACTTATGACGCAGAATAGAAAACTAGTAAAATTTTGGACAATGGATTTTGGACAATGGGCGTGGCACCGCCCACTTTTAAAAGAAGGTAATTTAGAAGTTTTGCAAGCTGTAATTTGGCAGTCGTTGAAGATATCATGATGAAATTTGGCAGGAACGTTACTCTTATTACTATATGTCTGCTTAATAAAAATTAGCAAAATCGGAGAACGACCACGCCCACTTTTAAAAAAAAATTTTTTTTAATTCAAATTTTAAAAGAAAAGTTAATATCTTTACAGTATATAAGTAAATTATGTCAACATTCAACTCCAGTAATAATATGTTGCAACAAAATACAAAAATAAAAGAAAATTTCAAAATGGGCGTGGATCCGCCCTTTTTCATTTAATTTGTTTAGGATACTTTTAATGCCATAAGTCGAACAAAAATTTACCAATCCTTGTGAAATTTGGTAGAGGCTTAGATTCTAGGACGATAACTGTTTTCCATGAAAAAGGGCGAAATCGGTTGAAGCCACGCCCAGTTTTTATACACAGTCCACCGTCTGTCCTTCCGCTCGGCCGTTAACACAATAACTTGAGCAAAAATCGATATATCTTTACTAAACTCAGTTCACGTACTTATCTGAACTCACTTTGTATTGGCGTAAAAAATGGCCGAAATCCGACTATGACCACGCCCACTTTTTCGATATCGAAAATTACGAAAAATGAAAAAAAATGCCATAATTATATACCAAATACGAAAAAAGGGATGAAACATGGTAATTGCATTGGTCTATTGACGCAAAATATAACTTTAGAAAAAAACTTGGTAAAATGGGTGTGACACCTACCATATTAAGTAGAAGAAAATGAAAAAGTTTTGCAGGGCGAAATCAAAAGCCCTTGGAATCTTGGAAGGAATACTGTTCGTGGTATTACATAAATAAATAAATTAGCGGTACCCGACAGATGATGTTCTGGATCACCCTGGTCCACATTTTGGTCGATATCTCGAAAACGCCTTCACATATACAACTAAGGGCCATTCCCTTTTAAAATCCTCATTAATACCTTTAATTTGATACCCATATCATACAAACACATTCTAGAGTCACCCCTGGTCCACGTTTATGGCGATATCTCGAAAAGGCGTCCACATATAGAACTAAGGCCCACTCCTTTTTAAAATACTTATTAACACCTTTCATTTGATACCCATATCGTACAAAAAAATTCTAGAGTCACCCCTGGCCCACCTTTATGGCGATATCTCGAAAAGGCATCCACCTATAGAACTAAGGCTCACTGCCTTTTAAAATACTCATTAACACCTTTAATTTGATACCCATATCGTACAAACAAATTCTAGAGTCACCCCTGATCCACCTTTATGGCGATATCTTGAATCCACCTATAGAACTAAGGGCCACGCTCTTTTAAAATACTCATTAACACCTTTCATTTGATACCCATATCGTACAAACAAATTCTAGAGTCACCTCTGGTCCACCTTTATGGCGATATCTCGAAAAGGCGTCCACCTATAGAACTAAGGCCGACGCCTCTTTAAAATACTCATTAACACCTTTCATTTGATACCCATTTTATACAAACGCATTCTAGAGTCACCCCTGGTCCACGTTTATGGCGATATCCCGAAAAGGCGTCCACCCATTGAACTAAGGCCCACTCCCTTTTAAAACACTTATTAACACCTTTCTTTTGATACCCATATTGTACAAACGCATTCTAGAGTCAACCCAGGTCCACTTTTAAAACGATATTCCGAAAAGGCGTCCACCTATAGAACTAAGGCCCACTCCCTTTTAAAATACTCATTAACACCTTTCATTTGATACCCATATAGTACAAACAAATTCTAGAGTCACCCCTGGTCCACCTTTATGGCGATATCTCGAAAAGGCGTCCACATATAGAACTAAGGCCCACGCCCTCTTAAAATACTCATTAACACCTTTCATTTGATACTCATATCGTACAAACAAATTCTAGAGTCACCCCTGGTCCATCTTTATGGCGATATCTCGAAAAGGCGTCCATCTATAGAACTTAGGCCCACGCCCTTTTAAAATACTCATTAATACCTTTCATTTGATACCCATATCATACAAAATAAATTCTAGAGTCACCCCTGGTCCACCTTTATGGCGATATCTCGAAAAGGCGTCCACCTATAGAACTTAGGCCCACTCCCTTTTAAAATTATCATTAACATATTTCATTTGATACCCATATCGTACAAACAAATTCTAGAGTCAGGCCTGGTCCACCTTTATGGCGATATCCCTAAATGGCGTCCATCTATAGAACTATGGCCCACTTCCTCTTAAAATACTCTTTAATACCTTCCATTTGATATACATGTCATACAAACACATTCCAGGGTTACCCTAGGTTCTTTTTACAACATGGTGATTTTCCCTTACTTTGTCTCCACAGCTCTCAACTGAGTATGTAATGTTCGGTTACACCCGAACTTAGCCTTCGTTACTTGTTTTTTAACTGAATATGAGTGGCTTGTTTATTCTGAACAAAAAAAAAAGGATGTTTTTGTAAATATTTTTTCTTATTTGCAAGTGATACTGGTGACTCGTAATCGAATGTTCCTCTCAATGCACTTGTCAAAGTTCCTGTGACATCGTTTGCAAAGTTGTCCGGTAAAGAAGGTGTACTAAATAACCACGCTATTAACAAATATCACTCTAAGTCAGCCCTTTTTAGTCAAGATTTCATAAATACTTATAAAAATTCAGGAAAGGAAATCACTAATTCGCTTTCTTCTCATCGCATGGAACAAGTTGAGAAAAATAGAAGATTGTTGGAGATTATTATAAAAACTATTATTTCTTGTGGGCGACAGAATTTAGCATTAAGAGGCCAACTAAACTTTTCTGAATCAGCAACAAACGAGGGTAATTTTAGGGCAATTTTGAAATTTTTAGTCGCAGGTCATAAAGAGCTTGAAGAACTTTTCAATTCTACACATCCAAGAGCTACTTATTCAATGCTGCAAAGATGAAATTCAATCTATTTTGATAGAGAGGGTTAAAAAAGCCAGATTTTTTGCAACTACTGATTGTAGTCATACTGAGCAACTCAGCCTTTGTTTGCGGTATTTATATGATGGCAATATAAGAGAAGTTTTTGTAACTTTCCTTGATGCGTACGATTCGATCCGAGAAGAAGATGTTATAAATGGGGAAAAAACAATGACTGGTGTAGCCTTGTTGGCACACATAGTGATCGATATTTTTAATAATTTAAGACTACCCTTCGAAGATTGCGTTGGAATGTTCTGTAATGACATCAGAAGTTAAGGGAGCTGTGCAGGATCTTCTTAAAATATGTACCAATGCTAATCATTGTCCGTGTTTCAACCTTTGTCTTAATAACTCGCTTGCGAAAACGTCGAAAGTTCTTCAAACAAAGGATTGTATTGCGTTCATGAAAAAAAATTGTCAGTTTTCCAAATCAGTCTCCGAAACGTACCATAGCTTTCAAAAAACATCTGTAGGAATCATTAAGTGGACTATGTGAAACGCGCTGGTCTGAAAAACATGATGGTATAATTCAGTTTGAAGAAAACATCACAAAAATTGTTGCTTCGTTTCAAGAAATTTCTACTTGACAAGTTCTGAGGCCCGTACTATGTTGAAATCTATTTGCGAGACAGAGTTCGTGATTTCAATGATTTGTTTGAGCAATGTACTTTCTGTTACATGACCACTAAGCTTACTTTTGCAAACACCGTCAATAGATTTAAATCAAGCTTCTGAAGCATTGAGTGACACTTGCGAACATTAAAAAACCATAGACTTGAAGCAGGAAGTCGTTTCTCGGGACTTTACAAAAAAAATAGTCGCTTTAGCAGATGAGTTGAAGTTTGATATTGTCCTCCCACGAATTGCTAAAAAGCAAATACATCGAGCGAATTACACTTCATCAGACGCTGAAGAGTATTATCGAAAAGCAATTTATATATCTCTTCTTGATCATATTATTCTTGATTTACAAGGTAGATTACCTGAAGATACATTGCAAGTTTTTAATCTTGATTTGCTACTCCCACCGCGAATCATCAAAGATAATACACTGCAAAAAAGAATTTGTCTAAAGAGCTTGTCCAAGATCTTGGTAAACGATACGCATCTCTTATTGTAGGAAATAAAATTAATCTAGATGGAGAGTACGAAGTGTGGTCAGAACGCTGGTCTGATAATCAACACAAAAAATTAATTCCACTATCAGCTGAAAAAGTTTTAAATGATTGCAATGAATATGCGTTTCCATCAATAAATGCTCTTATCAAAATTCTGGCCACGCTTCCAACTAGCAATGCTTGAGTTTTTCGACACTTCGCCGGTTGAAAATGTGGTTACGGTCCGCAATGTCCCAGAACAGACTCACTGGTCTTGCACTTTCAAATACCCATTTCGATATTGAGATTGATATTGATCATATAATTGAAAGATATGTAAAAAAAGGGAAGCATAGAATTAATTTTACTGTGTGAATATGAACTATGCAGAAGATGAAAATGATGTTAAAAAAATTGGATGTATTATTGTTAATTTGAATAACTAAATGAAACCAAATAGGTGTATGAAATTATTAAGCAATGTAAAAAAATACTAATGGCGACCACCATGGTGTGATGGGTTCACACCCCAGGCAAAGCAACATCAAAATTTTAGAAATAAGGTTTTTCAATTAGAAGAAAATTTTTCTAAGCGGGATCGCCCCTCGGCAGTGTTTGGCAAGCACTCCGAGTGTATTTCTGCCATGAAAAGCTCTCAGTGAAAACTCATCTGCCTCGCAGACGACGTTCGGAGTCGGCATAAAACAAGTAGGTCCCGTCCCGCCAATTTGTAGGAAAAATTAAAAAAAAAAGCACGACGTAAATTGGAAGAGAAGCTTGGTCTAAAATCTCTTCGGAGGTTATCGCGCCTTACATTTATTTTTTTTTGTAAAAAAAATACTAATAAATTTACCCCTAAAAATTAACGGTCTGCTATACTTTTCCCTTGTTGTTTTGTATTGCATTTTCACGTATAAAGTAACCTTGATGTGAACTTTGTTCAAAACACATCAGCTATTGTGAGAAACAATTACTGACTGAACTCGCTTCCCTCAAAAAGCAGCGTGGATCTGCCACTGCTGGCGTCAGAACAGTATAAGACAACAAAAGTAACAACAACAAGAACAGTAAGAAAAAAATTTAACAATGAATAAATTGATAAACAAAAAAAGGCGCCAAACAGGACAAGAAAGTCACCATTGAGTGTGACGAACTTCTCTTCTGCTGTAAAACCGCATTTACATACATGCATGATTTACAAGTATGATATGTATGAGAAGGAAATAATTCCTTTCTCTTTCTTACACACTGCAGTTTGACATTTCGGTCAGTGTCAAATTAGCGTGGAGCCCAGTGGAACCTGCGTGGAACATGAGTTTGACACTGAACGAAGTGTCAAAATTACCGGGGTTGCTGCCGTAAAAGCGACGCAGGGAAACAAAAAAAGGAGTGGAATATCAGATATGGGTTTCTGTGATGGTAAATTTTTTTGAACGAATTTAGTATGAAAATGTAGTCCCTATATGGATCCTACAGAAAATTATTTAAAAGTCTTGAATTTGGGTATCTGAGGACGCGTAGTTATTCCAGCATTGAGAATACCAACACGGGTGCTAAATTTTTCTACCCGTTCTAAAGTTCTCCACGAAAAACCGTTTGAAACCGGGGTCGACTTCAACAACCCGTCCAAAAATGTGGAAAGAGATATGAAAAGACGCGTTTTGTCATGTTATCAATAGTCCAAAGGCGAAAAAGTATTCGAATTATTGGAAGCGAGGCAAAAATGTGTCTATTAATACCTCCCCCGACGGTTTTGGTCTTGTTTTAGCAATTGTCCCCGGTAATAAGGTATCACAATTTATTAATTAAAATTGTCCAAAACGTATGGATTTTAAAGAGAGATGTAATTAAGTGCTCGTTTGAAAGTAAATAAGGATATTTCTTTGTAATTTTACAATAAAAAATTTACGCAGTTTTCGTTAGCAGCTACTACACTTTTCTTGGACCTAAGAAGTACAACAGTGCCAAACAGAATCCACAAAAGGAACGAACAAGAACAAGCATTTTATCAGGTGAGCGTGGCTGTGTATGTGCGCGCTGCTACATGTCCTACTTGTAGACCTGTACTATGCGCACGGTGACCTACGTACAAGCATAAATACAAATTATATTTACTTTGTTTTTGTACATCGATGGACTTATGTTAAAATTGAAATGTCAAATCATATTAAAAAAAAGTACAAAACAGCTGATTTCCCGCTGACACCCCCAGTGACTCGCCTTAACAAATATGTATGAAATGTGTCGATGAAAATGTCTTTGGATGGCGTTCCTATCCACCTTTCCTAAAAAAATAAGGGAATGCTTTCTGAGTGCTTTTGTTTGCTAAATTTTCCATTGTGTTATTTTATCACATTTCTACAACCCAAGTATTGTTTTTGTTCTGGTCTAACAGGTTTCGTCATTTAAATTGTTTTTGAGGGTTTTCTTACTGGATATACATACATATGTATGTATGTAGTAGAAGTTTACGCCGGTCACTTAATCGGCGGCGGCGGCGGCGTGACAGGCGCGCCGACAAAGTGATCGGCGTAAACCTCTTAATTGAATGGCTGGACTTCGGAGCATAGTAAATTTTACCAAGTAGCGCAACTAACAGCTGATCGGTGAAATTCGCACATTCACACGCACAGTTCTCGACTCAATTTCAAAAAAAAAAAAACTTCAGATTATTTAGCTTAAATTTTAAAGTGAGATAAACCTTACCAATTGATGTATAAATAGATTATATAAGGCGTATTTGTTGTTATTAAAAGAAGCTTTTTAATCATATTAAAGTTTTTAACATTTTTTTTCAACTTTACTTTAACAATTTCATGCGTTTTTGAAGCATTTTCGTCATTGAAATACAACCATGTGCATATACGCTTTGACATTATATTTCATATACTCGTTCGTGTTTGCCATTCTCATCATTGTAAATTTTACCAAGTAGCGCAACTAACAGCTGATCGGTGAAAATTCGCACATTCACACGCACAGTTCTCGACTCAGTTTCAAAAAAAACTTTAGATTATTTAATTCAAATTTTAAAGTGAGATAATCCTTAAAAATTTATGTATACAGAATATATATGGCGTTTTTGTTCTTATTAAAACAATAGTTTTATTTATATTAAATCTTTTATCATTTTTTTTTTTAACTTTGAAAAAACTCCGAACACCATTCCTTCATTATATGACATTCGACTGCCTAGTCCACTGCCTTCCACTCTATTCGCAACATAACCTCTACTTAAGCTGCCAAACTATATAGTAAACAATGATTCTCATTGTTTATAAAATCGTAAACAAGGCCTGCAGTTATTCGGTGTGATTTTTCGAAAAAATGTATTATTTTTGTGAAATTTTACACTTAATATGTGGTATTGTGGGGTCAAAAAGGTTTTATGCAAAAATACTTTGGCTTACAACGCGACAATGTATTTCGTAATGTCGAAGGACTTATATGTGTACGTATTTGATGTGGAAGCTTGCATTTGAGAACACGGTTGCCACCTCTGTCCATTTGGTCAAAAAATGGCCCTTTTCAACCCTATATGCTCCGCTGGTCCTTTTTCTCAATTTTGGTTTTTGTTCGGCACGGATTTGGTACTTGTATTTCTTTTTGGAAATTGTGCAGTTTGGGGGCCCCACCCTAAAATTGGGCCTTTTTTTTGAGTGAGGTATCAAAAGGCGCGTATTCACGTCTAGATCAAGAATCCGAAAGCGGAAGTTAATTTTTTTTTACCCGTTTAAAAGTTAGGCCCTTTTGATACCTCACTCGAAAATCTTCACCCAACTTTAGAGGTGGGGCCCCTAAACTGCACTACTACCTTCTTTTTCACTGAAACAAAGATTCAAAATACTGCTAATAAAATTTTCGGCAAATCTATTACCCACAATAATTTTCCATTTACTTCAATGCCATTCTTACCACGAAAATTGCTCTATCTATAAAATGTAGCGGAACAAAGACATTTCACCTGGTAGATAATTTAGGCAAGGCATTAAAAAGGGAAGTGTTGAATGTTCTGGCAAACACATTGTCATTAATTTTTGATGAAACAACGAACTTATCAGAAAAACGACTTATTTTAGTGATTAGATATTTCGATCGGTATTCAGTTATTACACAGTTGACACTTTTAAGACGCTTGATTTTTAGTCTGAGTTCCAACTCACACTTACTGAATCTAGGCGCTGGTATGAGGTTTAAACTGTTAGGGAAGAAGTAAACATCTATAAAAATAGCATTAACACCACTGCTTAGTTTTATTTACGATTTACTGAGTTTGCCACAACGCAAATTTGTTAACCGTTCTTTAATAAAACTTAACTGCGCTATGCCCTTTATTCCATTGCAATCAAGCAAAACTAGGTTCACAACGTTTGGTTGGTGAAAGACATAGACTAATCCTAGAAATGTGAACATATAATACCTAAAGGTACACTTTATTTTTGTTTGTGTAGTTTGAATTAAAGCTAAGTTGTAGAAACTTTATTAAAGTTTTATATATTAAACCATTGAAACATCCCAATTGTTTGTATACCAATAAAAAAACCTAAAATTTGGTCATATTTTGTACGCGTCTATGAAGCTATGTCTCGTGTGTATCTTGCCTAAGTTTAACTTCTAACGAGACTTTTGGTGGTTCTAAGGTGACTTTTGAGTCATTTTGGCACTTGCGTTGCGTCTACATCTGACTTTGAACACTCGCGCTTTAATTGCTTCAATCTATAAGCAATGCACCGCCATCGTCAAAGCAAAACACAAATAATTAAAAACTTAGGGTTCTTGAAGTTTCCTGGATTTCCTGAAAAATATAGGAATTTCTATCGCCGTTCAACTAAATAAAAAACATAATTTTGTATTCATGTCGATTTCGTGATCGATCAGGAGAGACGGCGGAACATATCCTGCTGGAACGCGACGCAATCTGATGAGATCACAATAGATCAACGGTCGCAGAGCAATCCCCAATAAATTTTCCATCTATCTTCATGTTATAAAAATAGTTGTATTTCATTTTTCCTCATGTGACAGGGGAACTTTTAACGTCCGTTATTTTAAAGTAACCCTTATTTGAACGATTTCTTTCAAATAAAGTGTTTGTTAGCGAAGATGGTGAAAACGGACCCTGGAATTGTTATCTTATATAGCCAAAGAAAGTTATGCATAAGCAAAATTTAGTCAGCACGAAACGAATAGTTAGAGAAAATTTAAAATATAGTGCATATGTATAAAATGCATGCAATTTATGAAATCATTTTTATTATATAAAATTAGTTTGACATATCAGATTTGTCAATACTATTTCAGTCCTGCTACTTTTAACACATTTATAATATTTAAGAAGAACATTTAAGAAGTAAGAAACATGGTTAATGCTTACATTAATACGTATTTCATTTATCTTCATTGAGGAATAAGTTCATAAAAATAAAAAGCACTTTTTTATAAAGTGCATTTGAAGCTCTATAGATAAAATAAGTAATAGAAGGAACATTGGTTTATATATTACATTTTTTAAATGAAAATCTCCTGCTAAAGAAGTAATAGAATGAACATTGGTTTGTATTTTACATTTTTAAAATAAAAATCTCCTGCTAAAAAGGGAGCAAAACCTAACTACATTTTTTCATTTTCGTACTTAATTACACTCCCTTTTGTGATTCAGGATTTCGGGCAAATTTTGAAAAAACTCCGAACATCAATTCCTTCATTATACTTCATTCGAGTGTCCTTTTTCACGGCCTTGGAATGCCTTCCACTCTATTCGCAACATAACCTCAATTTAAGCTGCCAAACTATATAGTAAACAATGCTTCAGAGTATAACGTTGTCCACAACTAATGAATATGGAAATACACTGCCGACGTCAATGATACGAGTATGTTTGACGATCTAGAAGAACATCATTAACTTGCGGATGAGTATCTGGGAGGCTTGTGAAGCGAAAATTAAAAAAATATATATTTGGAAAGGTTACGGTTGCTTTCAATTATCTACTAATAGTCATGACTATCGTGGCACAGTTTTAACGATTAGCGTCAACTCTGACTTATTGTTGATCGCCCCAAAGGTCGCCCTCAGTTTTTCGGCTGTTTCTAGGAGCTACAATTCCCGACGTGCGAACGGTAGCGATCCCGACCACCAGTCGCTACCACGCATCCTGGCCCTTATACCATATGCCAGCACAGAAGTTGTAAAACTGCGACTTCGAACTCATACCTTCGTCGACGTCACGAACTCTAGGTGTAACTCCGAAGACTTTCTCACGGATGTTTTTGTCGCGCTATGCTTGCGAGCTGAACCAGAAAAACACCTTTAAATGTTAGAGAGTATGTATTCGGCCAGGGATGCCGCCCTCGAAATCATAAGCAGTCTAAGTCGATATAATTGGGTAAACCAGGGGTAAAATCATATAATCCTTGGCGAATCTGCACAATTTAAACTTTATAAGGACCGTGGATAAAAGTTTTAAAATGTAGACCAAGATCCGCAGACGTTTGTGTTCGATACATTGACTTCAATAGTCTTCGTTTCCGGCCTTATGATATAAGAGCTCATTATGGATGAGCGTCTTCAGTTTTCAGACTAGTTCGACTATCCTCTACGTTAGGATAGTAGAACACCCGGTCATTTGTTTGACTGTCGTGAGAAAGCTTTTGCTTCACCACTTTGAGTGTTCTTGCAAAGGATAAAGCCTAACGTGGTTAAAAAATGTGCCTACGTATTCACATTTGTAACAGGAGCCGTCCCGTGCTGGTCATATTTAAACATGGTTGATAGGCTATATCCAATGTGATTCACTCCAAGGGACTAGTTGGGAATAGGGCCACCAACTTTAGGAAATATCAAACCGGGAGACTTGGATGTTGAATGATGAAGTGTGAAAATCAAAATAAGATTTCAGACGCTACTTTTATAGCTAAGCAAATAAAGTGATTTTTCAAACCCTTCTCATAGATGTTGAAGGTATATGCAATTTAAGCGTGAGCTGAGAATCATTTCAAAGGAGAATTTAAACCACTGGAGCCTACTAAAGGATTTTGCATCACTGATTTCGCTTATTCTTGGATTGGATTTTTCATAACTGGCAGTGATGTGTATCCCTTTATACCCCTTTCGTCCATATCGGAGCAATTTTCGAGATGAAAAATAAATGGCATATTCAGTCTTATGCCCCTATTACAGTTTACAACTCAACTCTGGTTGGGTTGAAATTTCGCAATTTGGTATTACAGATTACAACTCAATCTGTCAAAAAAACAAGTCGGTTGAGTTGTCTAGTCTAACAACTTTTTGTGGCATTACCGTTTACAACCTTGTGTTGGTGTAGTTGTCAAAGACGTCAAAATCTTACAACTGTTTACTAGCAGTTGTCTCGAAAAAATTTACGTTTTACAAGACGGTTCACCAGCTAATTTTTAACAAAAATTTTCAATGTTGGTATCAAAAGACACGTTTCGACCTCCGATTTAAGAATCCGAAAACAAAAATTATCATTTCGGTTAAAATTTTCATGTGGTGGTTGTATTTTGGCAGATTTTTTGTACACACTAATGCAGAAAGGTGTTATTTTTACAAATCGCGGCCAAAGGCCGCCAACGGAAAACGATGTTCTGTGCAAAAAAACTGTGGATCGGGCCTCATATTTCGGACCCTCTCGGTTTCTACAAAAATACAATTTTTAATTTGCGCTTTAAAATCCTAAAAACGGAGATCGAAACGCGAATTTGGATACCACCTTTGTTAAGAGTGATGGTGCACGGTCTCATAAAACGTTACCAAAAAAAAAAAAAAAAAACAAAAAATTTAAAGCCTTTTTTAATCAAATAATAGGTAATCAACAATTTTGTACACATTTATAGAAAAAACAACGTTTAAACGAAGGATTACATTGAATAACTTTTTGAATTTATGGAGCGACATTCCGAAGTTGGACGAGGCCGCAGTTCGGATACAGCCAAAATAGGTGAAGTTATGCGAACGTGAGTCCCATTGATACTACCCACTACTGCTGGGAATCCTGTTTTAGAGTAAAATACAATTTTTGCTGTTTGGGTTTTAATCCACTTCGCACAAATATGCTCCTCAATAATATCTAAAGCCAGTCCAACACCAAAATCATTTCCACAGCATTTTGATAGGTGCCATCAAAAAGGAATCTGAGTGTGGCGCATAATTTTAAAATAGGGGTAAAGCCTTCCCTCGAACGCGTTTGCGGAAATGGTACTTACTTGAGTTTAGTAATGAGCAAAATGCTTCCTTTCAAATCTGCCAAATAACTTCATTTGAAGCTCACCATTTGTCACTTCAACATTTTCTTACTTGGTGCTTGTTACCAGTGAGCTGCAATCATTCATCTTTTAAGGTTATTAGTGGACTAACGAAAAAATTAGTATTAGTGCGTATACAAACAAAGAGTATCAAGCACTTATATCCACTAACACACATTTACATAGTCAATAACCGCTCACAAGACACGAAGCAGTTCAGTACTCAATTGTCTTATTGAGCAAGAAAGTCAACAGTGTTATACGAAAACACTAATTGGAATAAGTCAGACTAATAGTGCAATAAAATGAATAAAGTCATATCAGTCTTCTGACGCTAGCAACACACAAATGTACACGAAACTAAACTGAATACAGCGCTAAAGAAAAACCGATAATAAACGAAGTATACAGTGTATTACACACGAAACCAACGAGCTACTGAGTTAAAGCGACTATGATTTCAGTTTATACTCAACAATGTCATATATGTATGGGACATACATATGTGTTGCGGGGCACTCGTATGTATTTTCTATTTTATGTGCTAATCACTCATAGTATCTTTCTGTACTTGACTAAGTACACATTTAGACACAATTTTTTGGCTCATGAGTCATGACCAAGTGCACTAATTTTTTTAGTACTCAAAGCAGATCTCTGCTTGGTAGTCCCAAGGGATTACGTATGTGAATGATCACGCGAATGTTTTTCGTATTCGCGACATATCAATCGCCAACATTTTCGCCATTAGAAAATATATTTCATATAATATCCGTGTTGCTTTTAATAACAAAATCACTTTCGCAAATGTTTAAATTTCCGCCACAAATTGATCAGCTGTTCATTTATCTGTCAAATCATCGCTTTCTTAGGTTGGCAATATCCATTCAACTTCAACTGAAATAAAGCTGTAGTCATTGGTGCCGTTTATTGTATCGCTGTAGTCGAATCCATAACGTAATCAGCTGTTTATCGTTACGACGGTAAACCAAAAACCAATTGGTTGGCTACGATACGGTTACGACCTTAGCGGCACCAATAATCGATTGCATTTATTCTCACAAGGTTGGTCGAATCAGCTGTTATAAGGTTACCGATAAAGCACCAATGTCTGCAGCTTTAGTTGTAATTCGTAATACCAAACAGGAGCCGAGTTGTTTTAATTACAACCCAACTAAGTTGAGTTGTTAACCGTAATAGGGGCATTAAAAGAGTAGAAAATATAGTAACGCGCCGATTTTGTTGACATTCGGCGGCTTACGAAAACCGACGCAAATCGGGGGCGTATATCTCTAGTATGTAAGTATGTATGCTTCAAATGCATTTGCCAAAATGTGAGCTACATTTTTTATGATACAGAGTAAAACTTTAATTTGCACTTCTTTTATATATAAATGTTGTTAAATTTTTTTCACTAACGCATATTTGTTTATAAGCCACGTAAGCTTTTATTTTGCTCTGACTGCTATTTATTTCCCACAAGCAAAATTATTTGTATAACTTTTAATTGTTTGCATATAATCTACGCTACGTTGGTTAATCGATATGTCGTCGTAAAATGTTTGTACATACAGATGTATGTAGGTATATAGTTTGTATTGTAATTAATATAGTTTTGTTACAATGAAAGTAATGCGCAATTTCGAGATTTTTGCTATTAATTTTGATGAATTTCGCAAATTAATCACTATTTTAGATTTATTCGGGTTTACTTAAATATAACATGTAGGTATTTTAGTTACAAAAATAACTTACTTACCGTTACTTTCTTACTTCACTAATACCTAATACTAATTAAATAGTTTATGCAGGTATGTGATTTTGTTCTTCAATGAAAATTTAAACAAATATAAATTAATTCGGCTTAATTGGCACGTTCTCCACTCGTGGAAAAAATATTTTGAGCTTCACACTTCCAATGACGAGTACAAATTATCACAACTTTCCGTATGCAGGTATGTATGTATAAATAAAACAATTGAAAGAAATAATATTATAACAGAGCAACACTAGCAAAACACGCTTTACATGAGGAGCTCTTCTACTTTCACTACTTGTTCGTTTGACGGTTGCCGGTAAAGTGTCTATTATGCTCACGACTCGCTTGCTTCTTTGTAGCCACAAACTCTTCGAAAGCTTTAAGCAAATGTTTGCCAGTGTGTCGTATCGCAAAAACGATCGGTGGTCATATTCGCGTGTACATTACTATCGTTTTTCTTGTATATTTTTTGTTTTTATGTTTATTTTGCTTTGATGAAACAGTTCCTCTATCAAATTTGTTTATGGGTGCATATATACCAACAGGAAAGGAAGCCAACTACAAATGAATAAGATATTTGACTCCAATAAAAAGCGGTGAGCAATAATCTATTTATGTTCTTTTAAAAAAGCTCACTAATTTTGCATGGCAGTGGCCAAAAATAGTCAGAGGTTATATCCATTGTGAATGATAACAAAGTGTGATATCTTCTGCATAGACGTCAAAATTCCAAAGTGATTGGATCACCTGATTTGTAATTGACTATCCCGCTGAAGATAGGCGCCGCCATATTGAACACCCTGTCAAAACGCTAAAAAGTAGCCATATTGAACATCCTGTCAGGCAGTTGACTGTTAAGGTATCACACTTAGTTATCATTCACAATGGTTATATCTCCATTATATGTCAAAGTGTTGCCAGAAAAAAATTTCTTTGGGGCTAGAATCTAAAAAAAAGTGCTAAAAAGAGCTAAATTTCTTCAAGAAAATCCAAAACCTATTGTAAAATAAAATTAGAGAAAAAAAAAACTTTTTTAAAAATAAGCTTTTATTATTGGTTAATAAAATTAACTAAAAAGTAAACAATAAATTGACGCTAAAGAAATATAACACTTTATAAGTTCATTGTCAGCTTTAACGATAATTAGGCTTTTTCGTCTGCTACAAAAAAATTCTATATTGTACATAATTATATATTTTTAACATTAAAACTTTACACCTAAATTATTAAATCTTACAGTTTATATCACAGTCCTAATTGTTCTAATTAAAGCGTGTTACATTGCGATAGCAAGAAAAGGAGATCCTAAATGTTCTTAATTATACCATCAAAATTCAACACGTTTTTTATTAGAACAATTAGGACTGTGATATAAACTGTAAGATTTAATAATTTAGGTGTAAAGTTTTAATGTTAAAAATATATAATTATGTACAATATAGAATTTGTTTGTCGAAGACGAAAAAGCCTAATTATCGTTAAAGGATACAATGAACTTATAAAGTGTTATATTTCTTTAGAGTCAATTTATTGTTTACTTTTTAGTTAATTTTATTAACCAATAATAAAAGCTTATATTTAAAAAAGTTTTTTTTCTTTAATTTTATTTTTTTGAGTTGTATATTTTAAATTTAATGCACAATTAATATGGGAGTGTTTGAGCGGCCAAATAATAACAGTAGTATTGCTAAAGTGCTGCTAAGTTGATGGAATGTCGCTAATTTCCTAGCGATGATCAATAGATTGTCAATGTTTCGTTCAGCGGACAAGCGAAATTGCCACATCTGCTCAAATTTTCCAAGATTTTCCATTCTTGATTTAACTTAAGCTGTTATGCCAATATTTTTCCGCCAGCTTTTTTCAAATAGGTAATTTTTCCAAAAGCAAAATAAATTACGGAAAAGATTACAGAGTTAAACAGCCTTAAAAATTCAGCTATGTTGGTTATACACAGAAATACAACAGAGGGTTGTGCCTCCGCTTTTCGCAAGCGTGAGATTCACCACGTGTGACACGCGTGATTCACCACGTATAAATCTCAAAATTTACGGTTAGGTACCGGCGGGTTTGTATGGGACTTAGGCTGTTATGCCAAAGTAAATACAAATCTTTACCGATAACTGTGTTATCGATTAATTTATCCAATTCGCGCAAAGTAATATTGCATTGTCATCGGAGTTATACATGTGTGCAAAATTTCAGCTCAATCGTACACCGGGAAGTGTATCAAATTTAACTTGCAAGATTCCATTACATACAACAAAACTACAACGAAACTACGATAATGAAACTAAATAAGAGCTTATAAAGAGCTACAAGTATACGTATGTATATTTTTCAATATAAGTTTTCACATTTATTTCAAATCTAACTAAACTAACAAAAAAAAAAAATTAGGTACAAGAGTGGTACATAAATAAAACTGTTTTTATAGTTCATTTTATATTTTTTAATAACAAGAATAGGTTTTTTTTACTTTTGTTTTGCCATTTGATGGTAAGGTATCGTTAAAAAGTAAGAAGCATTTTTCACACTACCCCAATGACGGCACGGCTATAGGTTCGCCAAAAATACGACTTTCCAAAATGTTGGCCGATGAAAGTTAATTTAACATTTTTCCATTTTTTTTTTATTAAATTTTTAACGTCCTACGGGTGTACGAATCACCATTAAAATACTCGTGTGTGATACTCAAGTTTATGTTGGGACGAGATATGTTTGAAGGGCCTTAGACTTCAAAATCTATGATTTCGTCCTCAGAAGATGAATTATTATTATTGCTACACTCATAAATATTTTTGTGTTCATTAGTTTTAAGAGATCGTTGTTTATTTCAAAGTTATGACAGCATTTATTCGGCCGTTTAAGACCACTTCTTATTGTCAGAAGCGAATTCAACATAACTAAACTCATTTTCTTTCTGTGTTTGATTTTAATCAAACTCATGTTTGAAAACGTGCCTACAACTTCAGCATTACTAAGTTGCAGCACAAAATCGACAAGCTTTTGGAATTATACTATTTAACATCAAACCAAAAACTTAATGTTGAAGTCACATTTTTCCACTGCATTTATAATCTCGTTATTTCATCAGTGCTATATTGTTTTTCTTCTTTTGTGAAATATGAAAACCTTTGAGGTTTTACAATTTTCAATGTGCTTTCAACCGAAAACACATCTAATTTGCTAAGCGTTTCTATATTGTGCGGCCAGCGTTGCCTTAATTGCTCTATTAATTTAATTATGAAGTCGCGACATATATTAAGTATCTTTCTTTCAATGATTTCGTCTATAAATTTATCTTGTTTTTTAATTCGTATATATTCTTCAAAGGTATAATGAAAGTAAGGTACCGAGTTACCACATCATACATAACGAAACAAGTAAAATAAAACTTCGACACACATGAAACGCATTGCAAATTTCACAATACGTATTGCCGAAATAGGTTCAGAGCAAAAAAGGGGCAAACATTTAAAATTACATATGTTATCACAATTCTTGTTAACCTTATATATTACCACTGTTATTACTTTCTTCTTACATGCTTACATGTTTTTTAAATTTGTACATGGAATAATATATACATTTTTAAATTTAAAGTTTTAAAAATTATACCCATTAATATGTAACCATTTTTGCACTATAAAAGATCATACAAGATCTTATTGTGCTAATACTGTCAATAAATAAATAAAATGAAATGAAAAAAGGAAAAAAAGAGCTGGAATTTATGGAGCTAAACGAAAAAAAGTGCTAGATCTGGCTCTAAAAGCACCAAAATGGCAACACTGATGTCAACTAACTACTGTCAATTGAATTCATTCTCAAAATATGTTATCCTATAGCAAACTGTTTAACATACATATGTATGTATGGATGTATGTATGTAATTGGTGTAATGAAGAATATCCCGCTCAGCGACGTATGACATCCAAAATAATGCGGCAGTTACCCACCGACGTGCGCCGGACGTAAGGACGTTTGTCGTACGAAGCACGTTTGACCGAACTCTCAAGCCCGTAGGAATCAATGTGTGCGCCTGTGTACATGTACATAACATATTTGTGTGTGTATTGTTTACAGATAAGCACTGTTGCCATTGACCATTTTGCATGTATGCTTATGGAAACATCAACTTTTTCCAATTTAATTTTTGATATTGTAAAAGGCCGGAATACATATTAAATAAGTATAAATAGATAAAACATTTATAATCAGCACTTTTACATAATTATTTCGAATTATTTTCACAATTTTTCAAACTTTAATTAGGCGTTTTTGCATAAAATTGCAAACGGTCAAAAATTAGCGTATAAAAGTTTACTAGGCAACTCTGTCTAGTGAGATAGCGATCGTTTTTATCATCTTACTTGCTGATTTTTTGAAAATAATGAAACCGAACGGATTTCTTGGAGTTTTTTTTTTTGGTAGTTTAGGCAACTCTATAGCCATCTGATGTTCAAGACCCATTCTTGGAAACGAACGAACTTTTGTTTACAATCGAATGAACTTCAAGACCCATTCCTGGAAACGAATTGAGAGAGAATAAAAGTTTCATATCATGTCATCAGTGATTGCGCCCGCAAACTACTTATTTTTTTATAACTGTATCCTTTGTGGCATCAGGATGTACTTCTTTTAATTTTTCGATTAAAGTCGCATAATCATTATTCTTTTTAATGCTATTACAATAATCTTTGCTTTTTACTTGCCACAATGAAGGCAAAGATTTACACATTTCAATAAATTCACTCAGAAATTTTTTATTGTCCATTTTACTTTTCCGCGCACGTCTGTTTCGATCAGAAATTACTACGATTATGAGCTATTTCGCCATACACGCACGAACAGTTCGCGCAAATGTTTGCCAAAAATTAAAATATTTTGATTTTTGGCGAGCATTTGCGCGAACTGGCAAACACCATCATACACGACAGAAAAGGTCGCAGAAACATGAGATAACGGGAATGTTCGCGGAAATGTTCGTGTCGTGTATTTGGCGCTTAACCAACGAACCGATATCATTTCGATAATTAACGTTAATAAACGAAACAAAGTCATTTCGTTTCGTTTATTAACGTTAAGAACGTCAAATCAACGAAATGATTTTGTTTCGTTTTCTGCCATATCAAAACGAAATCAAATCGTTTATGTTGATTATTAATTTCAAACTATGCTGGCAAAGCTGATTGATGGCGGAGTCATTAAAGGTGAAAGCATTAGCCAAGCTGATTGCAACTTTTCTCATGAATTTTGACAGTACGAACATTTCTCAGAGTATTTTTGACATTACCACCAGCGAATTACACAAACAAATTACATGGAGTATGTGTGTGTATGTCCGCTCGCTGTTACCACCTCACGGCTTCACCATGGCTATAGCATTGCCATCACAATTCAAACATAAAGTATCACGTTTCTGTTAACGTTTTTAATGTTAACGAAAGCTTTTCGTTTCGGTTAAAATCGAGATACAATTTATCTTGATAATTTCTTTATCGATAAAATTTCGAAGTGTTTCAACGGAAACGGTGGTAATTTTTTGATAAACGATTAGCTTAACATTAAGGTGCATCCCTGCGATAACTACACTAAGAAAAAACACCTAAAATATGGAAAAACACTCCTAAATAATTTTTCTTAAAACTTAATCAAAATTTTAAAGAAATTACTAAGAATTTCTTATTTTTGTATAAAAGTTTTCATTAATTAAAGGAAAAATTTGTCTTAACTTTTTTTTTTAATCAATAATGCTTGAGTTTTTATATGTACGAGTTGGCTCAATGAATAAGAGTACTCGACGGTTTCGGACTGTAGTTTAAATAAAACTATTTTAAAAATATTTTTATATTTAATTATATTTGGATATTTATTTTATCAAACTTTATTTATAAAACATATTTTATTAACTGACAATATTTTCATTTATTTTTTGATATTTAACAATAAACAATCTAATAATAATAAATTTAAAATATAACAAAGTATATTTATTACAAGTACATAAATAACCCTACATCTACTCCTCCTCCAGTGAAACTAAAATTTTATTTTTTAAATGTTAATTTACAGTGTATATTGATTACTATAAGTTGTTATTGTTGTTAGTGTTTATTTATTGTAGTAGTTTTATGTGAATTAATATTAGCTATTTATAATATATATATATATTTGTATTTATATTAATGCTATTGAACAACCTAGGATAAGGTTGAATGATAGTAGATTGCAACTTTGTGTGCGCAATCATTAAAAAATTAAATACTTGTATTATGCAATATATATACTTGTACTCTGCATAATGTATGTCCAAGTTGTTGATAAGGAATGAAAAGTTGATTCCTTTATTTGTTTGAGGGTGATATGAAATTGTCATTGATTCGTGTCATGTTAATAAATATTATACTTATTTTTTAATATGATTTTAATTTCAATATGAAATAATTGATACAAATATGTCAATAAAAATTTTTTGAGAACTCTTTTGAGATTTTTTAAAATTGGTTGTAGTAATTAGTTCTATTTAAAAAATTCAAAGTTGTTTTTTGGTTTTGAATTGGAAATGAGATTGGTTAAATATGAATTTGAGTTTATAAGTTTGTTGTTGTAAATTTACTTAAATGTGTTAATGATATTGTAACGAATTTACTGCAAATCCTCTTAATTACAACCTTCTGCTAAGTTCGAATCACTAAACTGTTGAGTAAATAACTTCAATCTTCAATAATGCAAAAATGGCCTTTATTAAAGTACTTCATAATAACACTTATACTTCGCTTACTGACTGATAGCTTGCTCAACTTAACTGATTGATAGCTTAAACGAAACTAACTCTCGCGCCTCTACTGTCGCGGCCTTTTATACTTTTTAATTCCTCTTTGCATACTTCTAGGCTTTTCCATTCCAGAACTTACTAGTTAGTTATTAGCTACAAAATCACCAGCCACAACTACGTTTATAGCTTCTCATATGCGCGTGAGTAATACTTGCACAAATTATTGCCCTCTCTACGGATCAGACAAATCTCTCGATCTAAACGCTGCCAGCCTTTCCAAATGAACCACTTTCATTTTGGTTCGTGGTTTGCCAATGGTTTGTATGCGGTACACTACATCGTTGATCCGTTTTACAACTTTGTATGGGCCTTCCCAATTACACTGCAATTTCAGGGACAAACCTTTTTTTCATTGTGGGTTGTATAACAGCACCAAATATCCTTCCTGAAAACCTTCCGAATTAATTGCTTTATGTATGGGGCTTTCATCTTGTCACTCATAATCTTTGCTCGTTGTCTTACAAGATCGTGTATCTCTCTCCGCTCTTCTTCCAAGACACCAATGGATTTCTTGACATTTCTCTCCGCATCGGCATCTATCCCAAACTTCAAATCAGCTGGCAGTCGAAGGTCATTGCCAAAAATTACTTTTGCAGGGGTTTGGCCCGTTGTCTCATGCACTGCTGATCGCTAAGCCATCAAGAATAATGCTCCTCCAAGGTTCTATTGAAACGTTCCACCATACTATCGGACTGAGGATGCAATGCAGTTGTCCATGTTTTTCGAATGCCCAATGATTTACACATTTCCTGGAACACAGCTGATTCGAAATTCCTGCCTTGGTCAGAATGTAACTCTATTGGTACACCATACCTTGCAACCCAATTGTTTATAAACACTTCTGCTACTGTTTCCGCTTCTTGATTTGGGATTGGGTATACCTCTGGCCATTTGCTGAAATAATCCATAACCACCAGTACATATTTGCTTCCGCAGTTGCTAGTATGAAATGGACCTGCGACATCCATAGCGATCCTTTTAAATGGCGCACCGGAGTTATATTGCTTCATCTGGCCATGACTTCGGGTTTGGGCCCTTTCGCTCTGCTGCAAACCTCGCAGTTCACAATCCACTCAGTGAACGACTGACGGCAACCAACCCAATAGAATCTCGAGCGTCTTCGTGCTTCCAAGATGACCTCCGCTTGACCATTATGCAGCTCGCTGAGCACGTCAGGAATCCTCTTTCTGGGAACAACTATCAGTTTCTTCTTGCATTGACCATCCTCACTCTCCAATACTCGATGCAAGCAACCGGATATCAATTCTAACTGTTCCACTGTGCCCAATATGACTTCGCAATGGGACTCTCTGCTGACATCTCCTCTCTATTTAGTCTTTCGTTTCGTTCGAGCCCTTGCATAACTCTCTGCTGACATCTCCTCTCTATTTGGCCTTTAATTTCGTTCGAGCCCTTGCATAACATGTGACAGATCTGTATCTTCTAGCTGACACTTCCTTAGTTGTTCCTTGTCCCATTCATCCGCACACGTTATAGTCATTAGCTGGACATCTATAATGTCTTCTTTAGCCTCGGCCTTTGAACAGTGCTTGCATTCCAAAGTACATGGACTTCGTTACATTACATCGGCATTCCCATGGGTACTACCTTTCCGATGCTCAATGGAAAAGTCATAGCCGCTCGATCCACCGTGCCAATTGTCCTTCTGGATTACGGAACTGCAGAAGCCATTTCAACGCTGCGTGATCTGCCCTGACGCGGAACCGCTGGCCGTAGAGGTATTTGTGAAAATGTTTAATGCACTCTACCAATGCCAACAGCTCTCTCCGTGTAACGCAGTAGTTCCTTTCTGATTTTCCAATTGAACGGCTGTAATATGCAACTACCTTCTCCTGTCCATCGACCAGTTGTGACAAAACGCCTCCTATAGCATATCCACTCGCATCTGTATCTAGAATAAATGTTGCTCCTGGAATCGGATATGCTAACACTGGGCAGTGCACAAACGCTCCTTCAATGTTTGGAAAGCCACTTCTTGCTCCTTCTTCCATTCAAAAGCTTTATTTTTTCCTGTAAGCTCGTGGAGGCTATGGGCTACGCTGGAAAAATTTGGTACAAATCAGCGGTAATATGTGCACATCCCAAGGAAACTTCTCAATTCATGTAGGTTCTGTGGTCTTGGCCAATCCTTTACAGCCTCTATCTTTTCGTTCGCAGTGCACATGCCCTCTGTCGTTACCTTGTGACCCAAATAATTTACTTCCTTTTTAAACAGCGCACACTTTTTGGGACTTAACTTCAGACCAGCGCCAGCTATTCTCTGGAAAACTTCCTCCAAGTTCTTAAGATGTTCATCAAAGTTCTTGCCCAATACGATGATGTCGTCTAGGTACAGCAAGCATGTTTTCCAATATAGTCCTTACAGTACCTGGTTCATGAGTCTCCCAAAAGGCATCACTGTAAATTGCCAAACACCATCACCGACACTGAAGGCTGTTTTCTCTTTATCTTCCTCCTTCACCTTAACTTGCCAGTAGCCGCTTTTCAAGTCCAGTGTGGAAAACCATTTCGTACCAGATAGGGAGTCCAGAGTGTCGTCAATTCTCGGCAATGGGTAGCTATCCTTTTTCGTGACGTCATTAAACTTGCGATAGTCCACGCAAAACCTCATTTTCCCATCCTTCTTCTTCACAAGTACCACCGGTGAGCTCCATGGACTAGCTTATGGTTCGATGACGCCGCTGTCGCTCATTTCTTGTAGGATTTTACTCACAATTTCCTGCTTCGCCTGTGGAACACTACGTGGAGCTTGACGGATCGGCCTCGCATCTCCAGTGTCATTTTGATGTTTCACAACGTTGGTGCGGCCTGGTTTGGAACCATTCTGGTCAAATATGTTCGCGTACTTTAGGAGCAGTTGTTTTGCTTTACTCTGATAGGCTTCCTCTAGCCCCTGCGACCATGCCGTGATGTTATTTAAAAGATCAGTATTACTAGATGAAACATATTCCTGGAGCTGTTCACAGTTAATAACAATTTCAGCCTCTTGGCATCTTCCCAAAATAGCTCCTTTGGTCAGTTTGAGTGGTGACTTGAACTCATTGAGTACTCTTACCGGAACACGTCCATCTTGTTTTGTCATAGCCAGGGTTTTCCTACAAGTATATTCAGTGCTGATGTGTTTGCTGCTTCTACTACCCACAATTTCTTTGTCCCACAATCTCCATCAACCTTTGCCCAGATGACTGCTTCGGATTTTGGTGGTATTTGCTGACTCTCTTCCACCAGCACTCGTTTACTGCTGTAGCCTCTCTCGTAGCCGAAATTAAGTGGTACATCCATGTTCTTATATCTCATCGTCTTGCTTTGCATATTGATCTTGATGCCTTGGTAATTAAGTGGTACATCCATGTTCTTATATCTCATCGTCTTGCTTTGCATATCGATCTTGATGCCTTGGTCGATTGAGAAGTCTACTCCAATTATGATTTCATCAACAATCTCTGCCACTATAAAATTGTGTAGTACCGTGACGTTCCCAATTGCTACTTCACATGCTACTTCACCAATTAGCTGGGTGTCCTCTCCCGTGGATGTACGTAATCTTGCTCGCAGCAATGGTCTTATCTTCTTGTTGACTAAATCTGATCGAATGATGGATTGGGATGCACCCGTATCTACAGTCAGTAAACGTTCCTTTCCATCCACATGCCCTCCGACAGTAAGATTGCTTGACCTCGTTCCAATTTGCGAGATAGAGATTATGGGGTATTCAATTGAGGGAGCCAGCTGTCGCCCCTTGCGGCTGACTCTCTTTAGTTTAACGATTGAGTGGACTTGGAGATTTGCTCATCTCCTTCACCTCTGCGTTTACGACCACCCACATTGTTGGAACTGTTAGGGTTGGTGTTGCAATAACGCGCAATGTGCCCTGGCTTTCCACACTTAAACATTTGACTACATCATTATTCTTCTGCTGCGTACCCTTCACTACTTCCAAAATTGTGTCTACCCACTCTGGTTTTTCTACTTCCACACGATGAGCCTTATATGCTGGTTTACTCAATAGGGAGGCAGTTTCCTGGGTCAATGCATGTTATACTGTTTCAGCAAATGTTGGCTTGGGGTTTGCGTATGTGGCTCGCTTCGTTTCGACGTCCCGTATGCCATTTATAAAACTCTGGATTTTTACGCTCTCGGTGCATTCCACGGGTGCGTCCGCATTTGCCAAATTAGCCAACCTTTCAACATCCGAAGCAAACTCTTGCAAAGTCTCATTAGCTTCTTGGTAACGGTTTTGCAATTCTATTTGATATATCTGTTTCCTGTGTTCGCTTCCGTATCGCCGTTCTACAGCAGCCATCAATGCGTCATAACTGTTCCGTTCGTACTCTGGAATAGTCTGTAAGATTTCGGCAGCTGGTCCTTTCAATGCTACGAAGAGTGCAGCAACTTTATCTTCAGTATTCCAGTTATTCACTGTTGCGGTCTTCTCAAATTGTAGCTTAAAGACCTGGAAAGGAACAGAACCGTCAAAGGATGGTGTTTTTACCTTTGGATTACTCGTTGAAACTGCTGGGCGATTTAGTTGCAACTGCTCTATGCGTCCTCTCAAAGCATCCACCTCGGCCTCGATTTTGTCTTCAAACTGTAAAATTTTTGTATCTTGCGTCTCCAACTTCGAGGAAATACGTCCTTCTTGCTCTTCCAGTTGAACAGAGATCTGCGATGATATCTGTGCTGAAATTTGCGCCGACATTTCGGATATTCGTGTCTCTTGTGCTTCAATCTTCGCTGTTATTTCAGATGACATTTCTGCAATACGTGTCTCCTGTGATTCCATCTTGTATGCCATATATGTCTTCTGTACTTCCATCATGGACGTTATGCATGTCTCCTGCGATTCCAGTTGAGATGCCACTGTCGATGTTTGAGCAGTTATTGCAGCCAATATCATGTTCAAGTCTGTGCTTGTAACTGTCTGCGATGCTTCGTTTTTTTCTTAAATTTTTGTTGTCTCGCCGACATCAAGATGAAAGACATACTCTCCAACGTTAATTCCTTCTGCTTCCATTGCCTCTCGTAGTCGTGCCTGAAGTTCGAGTTTAATGCCGGTTGTATTCAATCCACGGCTATCCAACTCCTTCTTCAGTTGCTGGATCTTCAATTCACTGAACTTTGCCATGTCCTTGTTGTCCTATGGAATTTATTCAACAATTCCTCTTCTGACACCAATTGTAACGAATTTACTGCAAATCCTCTTATTTGCAACCTTCTGCTAAGTTCCAACCACTAAACTGTTGAATAAATAACTCCAGTCTTCAATAATGGCAATTGGCTTTTATTAAAGTACTTCACAATAACACTCATACTTCGCTTACTGATAGGATAGCTTGCTTAACTCAACTGATTGATAGCTTAAATGAAACTAACTCTCGCGCCTCTACTGTCGCGGCCTTTTATACTTTTTAATTCCTCGTTGCATACTTCTAGGCTTTTCCATTCCAGAACTTACTAGTTAGTTATCAGCTACAAAATCACCAGCCACAACTACGTTTATAGCTTCTCATATGCGCGTGAGTAATACTTGCACAAATTATTGCCCTCTCTTGTGACCACCTCAGATAAGATTTATGCATGTGGTTGTCCGTTGCTTCTCCGCTGCTCGTATGGACATATGTGTAGACATAATTACTGATTCGTTTATGTAGATACATAATGATTGATTTATGGATGTGCATGATATCACTGTTTAGCATCGGCTTAGGGATGACAGTACCCCTTAGTGTTGCTAATATTCGTAACAATAAATACTTTTGATTATAAACTGGAGAAGGAGTGTACATAATTAATATAAATAAGAAATTGATTATTGTTTTAAATGTTGAAAATATATTCAATATACAAAAATTAATTTAATTTAATAGTAATTTTAATTTAAAATAATTTAAAACAAAATCAATTATAAAGTTAATAAATTATTTTAATTGTTTAAAGAATGAAAATATTGTTGAAAATTAAATCTTTAAAAAGTAAATTATTTAATTTGAAAATATAAAGGATATAATCTGAAAAATGAATGAACATAAATAAACAAATAAGTTTTAAGACTTGCTGCGAACTCCAAATTTTGAGAAATTGATTGTAGTAAATATGTCAACAAAAATTTTGTTTATTTTTTCAACCGTTTAGTGATTCGAACGTTATATATATTTAACAATAAAAAAATCTAATAATAATAAATTTAAAATATAACAAAGTATATTTATTAACTATAAATAAAAATAAATGTAAGGCGCGATAACCTCCGAAGAGATCTAAGGCCGAACTTCTCTTCCAATTTGCGTCGTGGTCCTCTTGATTTTCCCTACAAATTGGCCGGACGGGACCTACATGTTTTATACCGACTCCAAACGGCATCTGCAAGGCAGATGAGTTTTCACTGAGAGCTTTTCATGGCAGAAATGCACTCGTAGCGCTTGCCAAGCACTGCCGAGGGGCGACCCCGCTTAGAAAAATTTTCTTCTAAGTGAAAACCCTTATTTCTAAAATTTTGATGTTGCTTTGCCCGGGGTGTGAACCCAGGGCATACGGTGTGGCACGCTACCATCACACCTCGGTGGCCGCCGTATATTTATTACAAGTAGATAAATAACCCTACGCGGACCTCGACTAAAAATTCACGGCCGTGACAGTTACACAATTAATTTTTTTTTATTAAATTTTCTGCATTTTTAGAAAAATTATTCCCATGAACAAGGAAAGAAAAACATCTTACTTTTTGAGAAAATTGCTTGTCTAGTTTAAGGCAACCGTTTCTATAGCGCAAAATCAATTCCGTTTTTCTTCGTTTTCAAGAATTTATAAAATTTTTATTGTTTAGCGTACGCAACTGTTAAGCTATTTCTAAAAATTATAATAAGTTTTGGATCTAACGAGTACTATTTGTCGCTAGTTTACATATAAAGTTAATCCGAACCACCATTTCAGAGTTATTATGATTTGAAAAATAAACGTAAATGAAACGTTATACGTGCCCTGGCATATGACACGAATTTTTTGTTTGCATATTTCGATGTTTCTTTGGAAACTGATAAAGTACAGAAAGTGATCTAAAATTTTGCGTAAAAGACAGAAATTTTCGTTTCTATACCTAGCGTGTAACTACTTTAACTTTGATTGGATAACGGTAGAACGTGCCATTACGGAATCGAGCTATACATAAAAAAAATAAATGTAAGGCGCGATAACCTCCGAAGAGGTCGAAGGCCGAACTTCTCTTCCAATTTGCGTCAGGCTCATCTTGATTTTCCTTCCCTACAAATTGGCCGGACGGGACATACATGTTTTATGCCGACTCCGAACGGCATCTGCAAGGCAGATGAGTTTTCACTGAGAGCTTTTCATGGCAGAAATACACTCGGAGCGCTTGCCATGCACTGCTGACCCCGCTTAGAAAAATTTTCTTCTAATTGAAAAACCTTATTTCTAAAATTTTGATGTTGCTTTGCCCGAGGTGCGAACGCAGGGCATACGGTGTGGTAGGCGGAGCACACTACCATCACACCACGGTGGCCGAGCTAGACATAGGCTAGCATCAAAAAACATTTTGATTGAGCCATGTCCGTATACTGGCTTATTTGGACCCAGAATATATTGTAAATATGCGAAATCGAACTACAACCACACTTACTTTTCCATATAGAAATTTCTAGGTTGGGTTAGGTTGAACTGGCTGGTCTGTGAGGACCTGACGGATACTGAATGAGTCCATTGTGTTTAGCGACCAAATGAAAAACTTGAACATTTTTTAAACCTCCTTCGGCACGTATCGTTGAAATCACGGAAAATACCATAATTTTCAGAGAAGTGCGCTCTGCAAATATGCTTTTAAGTCGCCATTGTACTCGTTGTAACTTTAAGTATATATATAAATTATAGTAGCCCTGAAAGGAAGTCATTAACCAGTGATACACATTTTTCGTTTGGAACTAGACCTTGAGTGCCAAATGAGTACTAGTTCGTTAGTGACTAGATTTTCTCCAGTTATTAAATCGATAGTTTGGATTTTTATATTTCATATTTAACATATCTTTAGAATAACTGCTACCAGCTAAGGAGCTTAGGCTATGAGAATGCCTTTTTTCCCCACACTTAACCACCGGCTCGCAACTCTCTCAAAAGGGAATAATATCGTGCTATAAGCAACATGTAGAATTTGGGCCCAGTTCGAAGCCAACGAAATAGTACCAAGAAATGAACTAGCTCTTAGTGGTAAATTTTTACACTAGTTCGAAAGTGGAAATTTTTGTAACTAGTGAAAAGGTAATGCAACGGGGACAATTTCCACTGCCTAGGGACATCGCCTTGTTAAATTCGCCCGTTGAAAGCATATAAAAGAGATATATAGCGAACTAGTAGTGGTTCGGAATGCACTAGAAGCGCACCAGTTGTGCATTTAAGACTTTCCCAACAGGGAGGTAGGTGTCAGTATACTGGAGTAGTTTCTAGTTTCTTACGAGCTTGCAGGCCTTAATTTATGGTAGCGGCACGCATCTCAGAAGAAATTGTATAAAGATGATGAAAAACTAAAAAGCTTTTACTAATCACTCTAATATACATAAATACGTATGTATGTATACATGCATGCAGCTCTTTTATTGCAATTGTTACCCATTAAATAAAAAGTAATGTTAATATACTTAATCATTTGAATGAATGGGAAAGTAACAAACAAATTTGATATTTGAATTAAGCGCATGGCGGCTGAAATAAACTCATTTCTCGCGCGCAGATCATATTCCTTGATTACGTTATCTCCCTCAACAAAGTGGAAAATTTTTACTGATTGCTAGGTTGCTTAGATACAAAGACTGCTCAAGCTATTTCAAACTGCCTCATCATCTAAAACAATGCAGCTTTCATGGTATTGAAGTAGTACGCTGGCCTACCATACCAAAGGTCGCAGGTTCAAGTCCAGCGACAATCGCCACGAAAAGCAAGTGACACGAGTTTTTATAAATGGAACCGCACATTCGATAGTTGCTTGGCAAGCTTTCCGAGTGAATATATGAATTCGAAAACCAGCCGATAGCCGTGGCAGTAAGTGCTAACTAATAAGGTTAACAAATTAATTTATTTAATTTTATTATAAAGAATTCATGAGCTTAAAACCGGCTAATAATAATTGAATATTCAATTATGATTATATTTTTCTAAGAGAAACTGAAAAGAAAGAAGGAAACATTTACTGGCATATTGCGATTGTACCATTTCGAAAACCGCCACGTAATCATCATCAGGTAATTCCGTAAAACTGCAGTTGCCTTCACCGTGTGATTCGCGGTTCGAATCTCGGTGAAACCTTTGATAACATTACGAAATTGCCTCATGATGATTACGTGGCGGTTTTCGAAATGGTACCATTGCAATATGCCAGTAAATGTTTCTTTCTTTCTTTTCAGTTTCTCTTAGAAAGACATAATAATTGAATATGGCTAAGCTGATGAATTCTTAATAATAAGTATAAATTGAATACACCATTATAAACAAAGAAACATATTTATTTAATTTTGTTAATAAATTATAAAAATTACAATAATAAACTCCATAAAAAAATTTTATTGGACTATTTATCTTATATGATGTCCACACGGAATTCCAAATTTATTTTTTCCTTATCCTGTTCTTGAGAACGAATTAAGGTAAAATTGAATTATGCTAATTCCATTCATCTATATGTTTTATCGAAAACTTATCGAAATCTCACAGAAATTCCAGGAAAACACCAAGAAATGAAACGGAAGCAAAATATGTAATGTCATATATACATAATGAAATTCAGCATAAAATCGGTGACGTGTGGACATTATATAAGTCTGCGCAATTTTTAATTAACTTTTTTTTATTGGTGATTTGATCACTTTATATATGTGATTTGGTTCCTAAGCCAAATCAAAGATATTTTTTATACCTTTCTTGAAATGGTACATTTAGTTTAGTCTGGGTCTCAAAAGTGTAAGTTCTTAAAGGGGAAGATTAGAATACCGATATGATCAGGATGGCGATCTGTGTTAATTTAGCAGCCTCCGTCTGTCTGTTTGAACGCAAACTCAGTTTTAGAGATATCTTGATGAAAATTAGTGAATGGGTATATATTGGCGTCTACTTAGACATTTGTCGCAACCTGCCGGATCGGACCATTATAGCATATATCCCCCGTGCGACCGATTTTTCAGAACAGAGGCTTTTTTAGAGCTTTCGAACTCTCCAGTTTGTTCAGGAAAAAATGTTTGCGAGTTTTGGCTTTTCGTACTCGTATAAAGCTCGCGAGCGAAATGAAACTTATTTTGACAACTGCTTTAAAATAAACGTTCGCAAGTGTTTCAACGGAAACTATTGAAATTTCTTGATTAACGTGAAACTTAACGTTACGATGCATCCTTGATTTAAACATTTTTGAAGTGGTTATATTGGAATTTTTCACTTCTTTCACCTCGCGCTTGAAGTGAGTGATTTCAGCCGATAAATCTTGCGACAAATCATCAGGACATTTTTTAATTAATTCAACAGCAGTTCTTTTGAAACACTTTGCATTTCGAATGGCTGGGAAAGTTAACAAGATATTTTGCACAATTGCATCCCATTAGCTGCGTTAAAATTTAAAGTTGGTAAAATGATTTTCGCAATTCTTTACCTTGCCGTCAATAGTAGCTCTCCTTCGCTGAATTACGAAGTTATATTCGTTAATGAAAAAAAACGTCTCGAGAATTTTTGAGGTGATATTGAGTTTTAGAATTTCTTCGAAAGTATGCGCAAACCAGGGACGTAGTACTAGCTGACCACTTTGCATCACATATACTGTATTGTGAGCTAGCTCTGCAGCTAGAAATGTTTTAATATTTCTGGAGCACACCGAACAGAAACATATTAATGTAGTAGTTTATATTAAAAAAAAGGTTTAAAATGCTCTAATCTTCCAAACTCAAATCCTGTACTATAAATGCGTTCAAGAAAAAGTTGTATGCGAATACCGAAGACGCTTTCATGATGAGTTGTACTAGCTTTACGCAGAAATCAACATAGTCCAGTGAACACATCGGCTACGGTGGATGGGCCATGTTATGCGAATGAAGACTATGTTCCCGCTAAGCAAGTACTTTTATCGGAATTCGCCTCCTGAAACAGAGGAAGAGGTCGGCTTAAACTTCTCTGAAATGACTAGATGGAAAAAGATTAAAATTCCCTAGGTGCTATCAGTGTAATCCAGTTAGCCAGAACCGTGTAAAAGGTGAAGCGTCAATTAAGTATTTAAGGAATCGCATGAGTGATGAAACTAAAATTGACAATTGGGTTGCAGAACTTTGAAGCTCTAAAGCTTTGTATTGCGCTTATCAACCCCATGAATCCCTGTCCGAAACAATCATGCTGCTAAGCGTGCGTAAGGATCATCCAAACGAGATTCAAAGAGATATATGTACATATGTAGTCATGAATAAAAATGATGCTGCCAAAAAAAAACAAGTAAGGAAGGCTAAGTTCGGGTATAACCGAACATTACATAATCGGCTGAGAGCTTTGGAGATAAAATAAGGGAGCCTAGGGTAACCCTGGAATGTGTTTGTATGACATGGGTATCAAATGGAAGGTATGAAAGAGTATTTTAGAAGGGAGTGGGCCATAGTTCTATAGGTGGTCGCCTTTTCGAGAAATCGTCATAAAAGTGGCCCAGGGCTGACTCTAGAATGTGTTTGTACGATGTGGGTATCAAATTAAAGGTATTAATGAGGGTTTTAAAAGGGAGTGTCCCTTAGTTGTATATGTGATGGCGTTTTCGAGATATCGACCAAAATGTGGACCAGGGTGACCCAGAACGTCATCTGTCGAGTACCGCTAATTTATTTATATATGTAATACCACGAACAGTATTCCTGCCATGATTCCAAAGGCTTTTGATTTCGCCCTGCAGACCTTTTTCATTTTCTTCCACCTAATATGGAAGGTGTTATACCCATTTTACAAAGTTTTGTCCAAAGTTATATTTTGTGTCAAAAAATCAATCCAATCACCATGTTTCATCCCTTTTTTCGTATTTGGTATAGAATCAATGCTTTTTTTCATTTTTCGACGATTTTCGAAATTTTCGTTATCGAAAAAGTGGGCGTGGTCATAGTCGGATTTCACCCATTTTTAATACCAAGATAAGGCAAGTTAAGATAAGTACGTGAACTAAATTTAGTAAAGATATAAGAATGTTTGCTCAAGTTATCGAGTTAACGGCCGAGCGGATGGACAGACGGTCGACTGTGTAAAAAAAGTGGGCGTGGCTTCAACCGATTTCGCAAATTTTCACAGAAAACAGTTATCGTCATTGAAGCTATGCCCTTACCAAATTTCATAAGGATTGGTAAATTTTTGTTCGACTTATGGCGTTAAAAGTATTCTAGACAAATTAAATGAAAAAGGGCAGAGCCACGCCCATTTTGAAATTTTCTTTTATTTTTGTATTTTGTTGCACCATATCATTACTGGAGTTGAATGTTGACATAATTTATTTATATACTGTAAGGATATCTTAAAAACACTTTTTTTTAAAGTGGGCGTGTGCGTCATCAGGTTTTGCTAATTTTTATTTAGCACACATACAGTAATTGGAGTGACGTTCCTGCCAAATTTCATAATGATATCTTCAACGACTGCCAAATCACCTTATTTTAAAAGTGGGCAAAGTGGGCGGTGCCACGCCCATTGTCCAAAATTTTACTAGTTTTCTATTATGCGTCATAAGGTCAACCCACCTTTATTCGTCTTTGGTAATGAATTATCGCACTTTTTCGGTGTTTCGAAATTTTTGATATCGAAAAAGTGGGCGTGGTTATAGTCCGATTTCGTTTATTTTAAATAGCGATCTGAGATGAGTGCCCAGGAACTTACATATCGAATTTCGTTAAGAAATCTCAAAATTTACTCAAGTTATCGTGTTTACGGACGGACGGACATGGTTAAATTAATTTCTTTTTTCGCCCTGATCATTACGATATATAGAAGTCTATATCTATCTCGATTAGTTTATGCCGTTACGGATTACCGTTATGCGAACAAAATTAATATAATCTGTGAGCTCTGCTCAGCTGAGTATAAAAATTCTGCTCATACTGTCGCAAGTGGAAGTGTAATGTCAAGTGTATTAGGAGCTGTTAAGTGGCAATTAAAAAAAAGGAAGAATGACTGTTAAACCCATTAGAAAATAATTAGTGCTCTAAAATATCTAAACGCAAATAAATGTACATAGGTCAACATCAACTAATTTACTGAAGCTTAATTTTCTACAACTTTGCTGCCGTAATAAAAAGTTAAGCCGTTGAAAAATTAATATCGTAAAGGTTTGACACATGTAAGAATGCGAAGAATTCAATAGCAGAGCAAAATTAGAGTGAATCGCACAGAATGATGTTATGAAAACGAAAGTTAACGACTAAGGGCAGTTTAGTCAATTTCTAGTTAACGATGATTGCTACTTTACTTGACAGAAATCGTTGGGTTAACTGTCAAATAAACTCCCTATTGTAAACCGGATATGTCATTGAAAAGGTTGCCTTAATATGGTAAAAATTATAAATGCTATTTAACCCAAAAAGAGATGCCTGTGAAGTTGGCATACACAATATCGCAAACCAAAAAAACGAAAACTGTTCTGAGTAGGTTTCAAATAGTTCTGGAGTTCCTGAAAAGGAGAAAAAAAGTTCTGAAGAATTTCGCCAAATATTCACATTTTTCCAAAAGTCAAATTTTTTCAAAAATGTTCAAAATCAAACAAGTAAGGAAGGTTAAGTTCGGGTGTAACAAACATTACATACTCAGCTGAGAGCTTTGGAGACAAAATAAGGGAAAATCACTATGTAGGAAAATTAACCTAGTGTAACACTGGAATGTGTTTGTATGACATGGGTATCAAATGGAAGGTATTAAAGAGTATTTTAAAAGGGAGTCGGCCATAGTTCTAAAGGTGGACCAGGAGTGACTCTAGAATGTGTTTGTACGATATGGGTATCAAATTAAAAGTATTAACGAGGGTTTTAAAAGGGAGTAGCCCTTAGTTGTATATGTGAAGGCGTTTTCGAGATATCGACCAAAATGTGGACCAGGGTTACCCAGAACATCATCTGTCGGGTACCGCTAATTTATTTATATATGTCATACCACGAACAGTATTCCTGCCAAGATTCCAAGGGCTTTTGATTTCGCCCTGCAGAACTTTTTCATTTTCTTCTACTTAATATGGTAGGTGTCACACCCATTTTACAAAGTTGTTTCTAAAGTTATATTTTGCCTCAATAAACCAATCCAATTACCACGTTTCATCTCTTTTTTCATATTTGGTACAGAATTATGGCATTTTTTTCATTTTTTATAATTTTCGATATCGGAAAAGTGGGCGTGGTTATAGTCGGATTTCGGCCATATTTTATACTAAGATAAAGTGACTTCAGATAAGTACGTGAACTAAGTTTAGTTAAGATATATCGTTTTTTGCTCAAGTTATTGTGTTAAAGGCCGAGCGGAAAGACAGACGGTCGACTGTGTATAAAAGCTGGGCGTGGCTTCAACCGATTTCGCCCAATTTCACAGAAAACAGTTATCGTTATAGAACCTATGCACAAATTTACAAAATTTCACAAGGATTGGTAAATTTTGGTTCGACTTATGGCCTTAAAAGTATACTAGACGAATTAAATGAAAATGGGCGGTGCCACGCCCATTTTGAAAGTTAATTTAATTTTTGTATTTTGTTGCACCATATCATTACTGGAGTTGAATGTTAATATAATTTACTTATATACTGTAAAGATTTTAAATTTTTTGTTAAAATTTTGATTTAAAAATTTTTTTTTTTTTAAAGTGGGCGTGTTCACCTTCCGATTTTGCAAATTTTTATTTAGCATACAGATAGTAATAGGAGTAACGTGCCTGCCAAACTTCATCATGATATCTTCAACGACTACGAAATTACAGCTTACAAAACTTTTAAATTACCTTCTTTTAAAAGTGGGCGGTGCCACGCCCATTGTCCAAAAGTTGACTAATTTTCTATTTTGCGTCAGAAGATCAACGCACCTACCAAGTTTTATCGCTTTACCCGTCTTTGGTAATGAATTATCGCACTTTTGCGGTTTTTCGAAATTTTCGATATCGGAAAAGTGGGCGTGGTTGTAGTCCGATTTCGTTCATTTTAAACAGCGATCTGAGATGAGCGCCCATAAAAAAGAATTGGTGTTCTGAGTAGCTTTTAAAAAGTTCTGGAGTTCCTGAAAGGAGAAAAAAGTTCTGCAAATTTACGCCCAATTTTGAACATTTTTTAAAAAATTTGAATTTTGAAAAAATGTGAATATGGGGCGTAATTTTGCAGAAAAATTTTTCTTCTTTTCAGGAACTCCAGAACTTTTAAAAACCTACTCAGAACAACTTTTTTTTTTACTTTTTTCCAAATTTTTTAAAAATGTGAATATTTGGTGAAATTCTGCAGAACTTTGCTTAGTCTCGTTTTCAGGAACTCCAGAACTATTTGAAACCTACTCAGAACAGTTTTTGTTTTTTTGTTTTGCGATATTGTGTATGCCAACTTCACAGGCATCAAAAAGACGAGAAATTGATAATACGTAAGTAAATGTGTGTAACAATATATGTAAATATGTACATATGTTTGTACGAGGACCATACAGCAACAAATTTTAACCATATATAAGGCTTATTTTTTATTGGTAAAAGCCTTATGACATCAGATCTTAATTTTACAAGGATCATTAGTTGTATGGCGTATTTATCTACCTATGTCATCATGCATAAAGTGCCAGTTAATGGTGACATAACCATAACCAGGTAAACAGCTGATCGAACCAACCTTATGGAAATCAATAGCTATCATCCGGGGGCAAAATCCTGAGCCAGATAAATGATTTTGCATGTAAATGCAACAACAACGATTTGAGCCAGATAAAAGTCTGGTCAGATAGAAGTCTGGTTCAATGAGCCAGGTAATTGGTTAATTACTTCTTTTTAGGTTGGCAACGCGGCCTTTAATATACCTACTTTTTCAAAAATAGATGTCGCTGCTTAGTCTTCCGCCGTATGAGTTAAATGAAAAACAGCGGCGACATCTGCCTATAACATTTCACGTGTGCGAAAATTTCACGACATCTGCTTCTCAAGTATCTCAATGATCCAGAGCATTCCCGTGAGAATTGAGCGTGAGCCGGAGCTGTAAAACACACTGAAAGACGGCAAATGTAATCGATTAATGGTGACATACCATAACGCTAAAGCAATAATCATACCAGTGGCGGATCTAGGATTGTACTTCCGGAGGGGTTTTTATTTCATTATTTTATGTCGTATATTTCATTGTAACATGATGTAGGCAGGGTGCATTTATTTTGATTTTTACCGATGGCCAAAAAGGCAAAACGTTCTACAGAAAAAAATTTCGATTATATTATTCTAAGTTCGGGTTAACCGTGCATTATATACCCATCTGTACACTTGAAATGATGTTGTTGTTTGTATTGTGTGCTTAATAGTGTTACAAGGCTGCGCAATAATACATAAACATATGGTTCTATTCTGAACTAATTTTTCTTCGAGTTATGGCTCCCGAAACAGAAAATTGCTTAGTCATAAAAGAGGCGGCCAGGCCCATTTTTCAAAATTTGAAGTTTTTCCTATTTATTGTTATAAATCCACTTGGGAAATGAAATACCATTGATATAAAGATATTTTTTGCAAAGATATAGCTTATTTTATTCGCCCACGGCCCTTTTAAAAATATCCGAATTTTGTTACGATAGGTTTAACGATTTTTGATTTATAAAAATCGTGTGCGTGGTTATCATCCGATTTGGCTCATTTTCAATACCGACATATTCTGGGTCCAGATAAGCTCGTGTACCAAACTTGGTGAAGATATCTCAATATTTACTCAGGTTATCGTGTTAACGGACGGACGGACATGGCTCAATCAAATTTTTTTTCGATGCTGATAATTTTGGTATATGGAAGTCTATATCTATATCGATTCTTTTATACCTGTACAACCAACCGTTATCCAATCAAAGTTATAATACCCTGTGTACAATTACAGCTGGGTATAAAAAGAAAGTCGAAGACAAAAATTGCAAAGCGTCTGCCCAACAAGATGGGCCAATGTCATGAAGCGGTATACTTACATTGAACATCAGCCAGCAATATTCGAAGCCTTTGAAAAGATAGCAGAAGGGAAAAACGACAAAACTTCAGCACAATCTTCTCAGTTTCAAGCTGCTATTTCTAGCGTGCAATTCCAAACGTTGCTGTTGTTGTTGCAGCGATAAGGGCACTCCCTAAGGCCTTGGGGAGTTTATCGATGTTGATGGTCCTTTGCCGAATACAGATCCGGTTCGTTCCGGTAACAAGCACAATAAAGGTACCAGCCCGACCATCTCGGGAAACGATTTGTTATGACCACATGAAACTTTCTAGGCCATACCGCACACCCACCCCCTTGATCCATCAGGAGTTCGGGGTCGCCAGAGCCTCGGCTGTTAATGAAACAGGATTCGCCACGGGTAGGTGAGGTTGACAATTGGGTTGGATAAGCTATATAAAACGCTGACAGCCCCTCGAAAGAGTTGCGCTACACAAGAAACCACGCATCAGTAGACATCAATTAAAAGATGCAACGTTGATACTGAGAGCGTCGAAGATTATTATAGAATCGCCTTCTATATTCCATTCCTTGATGCAGTTTGAACCCAATTTGATAAAGATAAATAAAAATATGGTTATGACTATGGCGTTTTGACTATATCAACTTTAACTCGGGCTTAAGGTTTATCTGAAAGATAACGTTATGTATAAGGCTAATAGTCCATACAAAATATGGTTAGCATAAGGAATTATAATAAGCCATAAGATAGAATAAAACACCGTACTGTAAGGCCTATGGACCATATATAAGGCGTATAACTCACTCAGAATGAGGCGTACATGAGGCGTTATAAAAAGATAATACATTGTACAATAAAAAAAAAAAAAATAGATTATATGGTTTATGAATCACGTATAATAATGAATAGTATGCCCAATTATAAGCTAATTATAAGAGTTATTGTAAATAAATGGGGCTTGCATAGTTAGGACTTATAATAAGATCATAAACAAGACCATTTGATATTAAATTCTTTTATTTATCTATATAATCACCTATTTCAAAACTTTTAGTATAGATTGGTAGTCCATCATCGAAAATTAATTTTCAGATTCTTCGTTCAAGTTACGGAACAAATAACATTAATTAAAAATACTTTTTGGAAATTTTTATAAACGGGGCGCTTCTAGGCAGTAGTTCGGTCAGCCCTAAAAATATATATCAGCCATGAAAATATTTGCTCAAAAATTATTTTGCCGGATGTCATTTCTCACATTCTGGATAAAACAAGTGTGATATCTTATCCGTGAACTGCCTGACAAGAGGTTCAATATGGCTACTTTTTAGCATTTTGGCGGTTGATAGAAAGAGATACAGAATGAGACAGTCGACGTGAAAAAAGCGTGTTGGAAAAATAACAGCGCAGTATACAAAAAACTTGAAATAGAGCTGCTCAAATAGCGACAAAAAGAATTTACATCTTTTATGAGTCCTTTCCAACGACAAAAAGTGGATTTATTTATTGAAATTAGTTTTATAGATGTTCTAATTTTTCTAATAAAAAGAAACCCCAGTTTCCTTAAAATGTTATGAAAGTTTATTGACTAGAGTTAGGCTTTATTTATGATGTTATGCTTCAAGTTTAGACAAGCGTTATTTTTATTTACCTTAAGGATAAGGCTTAATTGTAGCGTAAATAAGCCCAAAATAAGGTGTTCATATAAGGAATATGATGTACTAATTTACCTTATTCTAAGGTTTATCTTTCAGGAGGAAACCATAATTCCTTTTTGCTTACAATCGCTTATGCCAGTTTTTGCCGGGTCCGTAAAGATATGTATTGCCGATAATCATATGAATGTTATTTATTTAAAAATATTGGGGTAGGTATATCAGCTCGTTATCAGTCTATCTGCTTACAAATTATTTCTCTACAATGCAGGTATTTTGTTTCTGTAAACTGTATTAAAAGCTCTCGTAATCAGATCGTGTATACCCCAAATATATTTGAGTATATTAGTCTTGCAAGTTCAAAGTGCTCCCGTTTAAATTCATTAACTGCCCAGAATAAAGTCATTAATTGTAATTGGCAATATTTTATTAAAAGAATTTTGATGACTCATAGAACAGTTCTTTTATATTAGGCCTTAATACATTTTTTACATTTAACATACAATTGTTATTTACACAGTGCTACAAAGATAAAGCTGGAATCCTCATATGGAAAGTTTAAAAAAATTTCTCCCCATTTCCTCTTACAATAAAACTTGATAAGTGAAATATCATTGATTCAAAACTATTTTTTTTTAAGTTATAGCTTATTATTCTAGCCTACGGCTCTTTTAAACTAAGTTGCCGGGGTCTTTAACCGATCCCGTCCATTTTTACTAGAACAAGTAAGGAAGGCTAAGTTCGGGTGTAACCGAACATTACATACTCAGCTGAGAGCTTTGAAGACAAAATAGGGGAAAATCACCATTTAGCAAAATTAACCTAGGGTAACCCTCGAATGTGTTTGTATGACATGGGCTTCAAATGAAAGGTGTTAATGAGTATTTTAAAAGCGAGTGGGCCTTAGTGCTATAGGTGGACGCCTTTTCGAGATATCGCCATAAAGGTGGACCAGGGGTGACTCTAGAATATGTTTGTAAGATATGGGCATCAAATTAAAGGTATAATGAGGGTTTCAAAAGAGAGTGGGCCTTAGTTGTATATGTGAAGGCGTTTTCGAGATATCGACCAAAATGTGGACCAGGGTGACCCAGAACATCATCTGTCGGGTAACGCTAATTTATTTGTACATGTAATAAAACGAACAGCATTCCTGCCAATATTCCAAGGGCGTTTGATTTCGCCCTGCAGACCTTTTTCATTTTCTTCTTCTTAATGTGGTAGTTGTCACACCCATTTTACAAAGTTTTTTCCAAAGTTATATTTTGAGTCAATAAGCCAATCCAATTACCATGTTTCGTCCCTTTTTCGTATTTGGTATATAATTATGGCATTTTTTTCATTTTTCGTAATTTTCGATATCGAAAACGTGGGCGTGGTCATAATCGGATTTCGGCCATTTTTTACACCAATACAAAGTGAGTTCAGATAAGTACGTGAACTGAGTTTCGTAAAGATATATCGATTTTTGCTCAAGGTATCGTGTTAACGGCCGAGCGGAAGGACAGACGATCGACTGTGTATAAAAACTGTGCGTGGCTTAAACCGATTTCGCCCTTTTTCACAGAAATAAGTTATCGTCATAGAATCTAAGCCCCGCCAAAATTTCACCAGGATTGGTTGGATTTTTTTCGACTCATGGCCTTAAAAGTATTCTAGACGAATTAAATGAAAAAGGCGGAGCCACGGCCATTTTGTAATTTTATTTTATTTTTATTTTGTTGCACCATATCATTACTGGAGTTGAATGTTGACATAATTTACTTATATACGTACAGATATTAAATTTTTTGCTAAAATTTGACTTAAAAAAAAAAATTGTTAAAAGTGGGCGTGTTCGTAATCCGATTTTGCTAATTTTTACTTAGCACACATATAGTAATAGGAGTAACGTTCCTGCCAAATTTCATCATGATATCTTTAACGAGTACCAAATTACAGCTTGCAAAACTTTGAACATATCTTCTTTTAAAAGTGGGCGGTGCCACGCCCATTGTCCAACATTTTACTAGTTTTTTATTTTGCATCATAAGTTCAACTCACCTAACAAGTTTCATCGCTTTAGCCGACTTTGGTAATGAATTACCGCATTTTTTCGGTTTTCCGAAATTTTCAATATCGAAATAGTGGGCGTGGTTATGGTCCGATTTCGTTCATTTTAAATAGCGATCTGAGATGAGTGCCCAGAAACCTACATACCAAATTTTATCCAGATACCTCGAAAGTTACTCAAGTTATCGTGTTTACGGCCGGACGGACATGGCTAAATTAATTTCTTTTTTTGCCCAGATCATTTTGATATATAGAAGTCTATATCTATCTCGATTAGTTTATGCCGTTACGAATTACCGTTATGCGAAAAAACTTAATATACTCTGTGAGCTCTGCTCAGCTGAGTATAAAATTTTGTGCTATAAGGAAAATATGTGTACACAATTTTATTACGATCCGTTGATCTTTCTTCGAGTTATGGCTCCCGAAACATAGAAAATTGCTTAGTCATAAAAGGGGCGGTGCCACTCCCATTTTCAAATATTTTAGTGTTTTCCAATTTAATGTTATAATTCAATTTAGAAAGTAAAATTCTATTGATACAAAGCTCTTTTTCGCTAAGATATAGATTATTATTTTCGTCTACGACCCTTTCAAAAATTTTTTATATGAAAGTGGGCGCGGTCTTTAACCGATCTCGTCCATTTTTTGTGTACCCAATTTTATTACGATCCGTTGATCTTTCTTTGAGTTATGGCTCCCGAAACATAGAAAATTGCTTAGTCATCATACCATTGATATAAAGCTTTTTTTTGCAAAGATATAGCGTATTTTATTCATTCACGACCCTTTTAAAAATCTTTTTTATAAAAGTGGGCGTGGTCCCTAATCGATTTCGTTAAGTTTTCTTCAAAGCATTCCTTATAGTAAAGGCAACCTCTCTGCCGAATTTTGTTACGATAGGTTTAACGATTTTTGATTTATGATTAATAATATTTGTGAAATTGATTTTATCACAAGTGAGCGGTGCCACGCCCATTTGAAAATTTTTCTTCAAATTTTTATCAAAAGTCTCAATATCAGTCCACATGTCAAATTTCAATATTCTAGGTGTATTATTTACTAAATAATCAGGTTTTTTGTGTTTTACAAAATGTTATATATATAAAAAGTGGGCGTGATTATCATACGATTTCGCTCATTTTCAATACCAATCTATTCTGGGTGAAGATATCTCAATATTTACTCAAGTTATCGTGTTAACGGACGGATGGACATGGCTCAATTAAATTTTTTTTCGATACTGATGATTTTAATATATGGAATTCTATATCTATCTCGATTCACTTATACCTGTACAACCGACCGTTATCCAATCAAAGTTAATATACTGTCACGGATATTAGCATCCCTAAGCTATACCATCACTAAGGCGATGCTAAGCGATGTTCACGTCAATAATCAAATCATGTATACACATATATAAGGCAGCCGAGAGATGTCACACACAGATGCATTTACTTATACGCCTATGTGTGTGCGAGAGACTGTAAACTACAAACTCACATACATCTGAGAGACGCTGAAAAGTAGAAAATTGTAAACAAGTAGAAACTATATGAGAACTATAAACACTCGAAATAGTTGGTAAGTTCTGGAAATAGAAGAGCCTAGATGTATGCAGCGTAAACTATAAAAGCGGCACAAGCGAGTAAAATGTAATTCAGTTTGATTTGAGCTGTCAAGCAGTTTTGATTAAGACGATATCTAGCGAGCAATAGAAGTATTATTTTGAAAGTCCATCAGTTTGGTTATTGAGCAAGCTATTCGTTGCACAGTTTGAGTGTTATTGTGAAATACTTGAATAAAGGCCATTTTGCATTATTACATATTGGAGTTATTTATTCAACAGTTTAGGGGTTCGAACTTAGTAGAAGGGCAAATAAGAGGATTTGCAAGTAAATTCGTTACAATTGGTGTCAGAAGAGGAATTGTTGAATAAATTCCGAAGATTGGGAATACAACTTGGGCATGGCAAAGTTCAGTGAATTGAAGATCCAGCAACTGAAAAAGGAGTTGGAGAACCGTGGATTAAATACAACCGGCAATAAGATCGAACTTCAAGCACGGCTACGAGAGGTAATGGAGTCGCAAGGAATTGATGTGGACGAGTTTGTCTTTTATCCTGATGGGGACGAAACAACAACAAAAATTGAAGAGAAAAACGAAACATCGCAGACGGTTACCAGCACAGACTTGAACATGATATTGGCTGCAATAACTGCTCAAACATCGACAGTAACATCCAAGATGGAAGCGCAAGAGGCACGTATAACAGAAATGTCATCACAAATATCCACCAACATGTCATCTCAGCTGGAATTGCAGGAGACACGCATAACATCCAAGATTGAAGCACAAGAAACGCGTATGTCAGAAATGTCGACACAGATTACATCGAAGATTGAAGCACAAGAAACGCGTATGTCAGAAATGTCGACACAGATTACATCGAAGATTGAAGCACAAGAAACGCGTATGGCAGAAATGTCGACACAGATTACATCAAAGATGGAGACACAACTGAAAGCACAAGAGGCACGCATAACAGTACAACTCGAAGCACAAGAGGCGCGTATATCATCAAAACTCGAAGCACGTATGGACGAGAAAATAACGCAGTTTGAGGAAAAAATCGAAGCCGAGGTGGATGCTTTGAGAGGTCGTATACAAGAGTTGCAATTAAACCGCCCAGCTGTTTCAGCAAGCAATACAAAGGTAAAAACACCATCCTTTGACGGTTCTGTTCCTTTCCAGGTCTTTAAGCTACAGTTTGAGAAGACAGCAGCAGTGAACAACTGGAATGCGGAAGATAAAGTTGCTGCACTATTCGTGGCATTGAAGGGGCCAGCAGCGGAAATTCTACAGACGATTCCCGAAGGAGAGCGGAACAATTATGATGGCTGCTGTAGAACGACGTTATGGAAGCGAGCATAGGAAACAGATATTCCAAATTGAGTTGCAAAACCGCTACCAAAAAGCAAATGAGACATTGCAGGAGTTTGCTTCAGATATTGAAAGATTGGCTCATCTTGCAAATGCGGACGCACCCGTGGAATACACTGAAAGGGTAAAAATCCAGGGTTTCATAAATGGCATACGGGACGTGGAAACGAAGCGAGCTACATACGCGAACCCAAAGCCAACATTCGCAGAAACGGTGTCACAAGCTCTGATTCAGGAAACGGCGTCGCTTCTGTGTAAGCCAGTTTTCAAAGCACGCCGTGTGGAAGTAGAAACGCCAGAGTGTGTAGACGCAATATTGGAGGCACTGAAAGGATCGCAAAAGCGAAGTGAAAAAGTTATCAAATGCTTCAAATGCGGGAAGTCCGGTCACATAGCACGTCATTGCGATCTTGGTCTTAATAGTTCCAACAATGTGGGTGGCCGTAAACGCAAAGCTGGAGGAGATGAGCAAGAGCGAGTAAGAGGTAGAGAGCTAGATCCAGCTATTGAATGCCCTGTGATATCTGTGTCGCAAATTGGAAGGAAATCAAGCAGTCTTACCGTCAGAGGGAATGTGGATGGCAAAGAACGAGTACTGACTGTAGATACGGGCGCATCTCATTCCTTGATCCGATCTGACTTGGTCAACAGGAGAGTAAAACCGTTACCTGGAGCAAAGTTGCGTACAGTCACTGGCGACTATAACCAAGTTCAGGGAGAAGTGATATGTGAAGTATTGATTGGGAAGGTCATGGTTCTACACAAATTTGTTGTGGCGGAGATTGTTGATGAAGTTATATTGGGAGTGGATTTCTCGGTTGACCATGACATCAAGATCGATATGCAGAGAAGGGTGATGTGTTATGAGAACCAAGATGTGCCACTTAACTTTAGTTTGGAAAAAGGGTTCAGCAGTAATCGGGTACTGGTGGAGAAGACTCGACGAAGGCCACGAAATTCAAAGGTAAAGGTTGATGGAACAAATGGGCCAAACAAATCAAAACCGAAGGTACCTGTGAGAGAAACACTGGCATTGAAAAGCCCTAACGGACGTACTGAAACGAAGAAAGAATGCAAGGGTGGTTTCAAGCCAAGGCACACTACTGTTGTGAAGCGTCGGAACGATACTGATTATGCAAAGGAAATCCGTCCAGCGCAAGCTCTGCGAAGTAGTTCTTCATTGGTCAAGCAACAGAGTGCGAGGGAACGATCCAGGATAATGAGTAGTAAGATGAAACACAGGTACGACAAGGAAAATAATTCGAAAGGTTTCTTGGCGGGAGATTTGGTACTGTTATACAACCCTCACCGGCGGAAAGGTGTTCCATCCAAATTTCGGTGCAGTTGGGAAGGCCCGTACAAGGTTGGGAAGAAGATCAGTGATACCATCTACCGCATCCAAAGCATTGAGAAACCACGGAGTAGAAGAGTGGTACATTTGGCGATGCTAGCAGCGTTTAGATCGAGAGATTTGTCTGATCGGGACGATCAGACTTAGGTGGAGGGCAGTGTCACGGATATTAGCATCCCTAAGCTATACCATCACTAAGGCGATGCTAAGCGATGTTCACGTCAATAATCAAATCATGTATACACATATATAAGGCAGCCGAGAGATGTCACACACAGATGCATTTACTTATACGCCTATGTGTGTGCGAGAGACTGTAAACTACAAACTCACATACATCTGAGAGACGCTGAAAAGTAGAAAATTGTAAACAAGTAGAAACTATATGAGAACTATAAACACTCGAAATAGTTGGTAAGTTCTGGAAATAGAAGAGCCTAGATGTATGCAGCGTAAACTATAAAAGCGGCACAAGCGAGTAAAATGTAATTCAGTTTGATTTGAGCTGTCAAGCAGTTTTGATTAAGACGATATCTAGCGAGCAATAGAAGTATTATTTTGAAAGTCAATCAGTTTGGTTATTGAGCAAGCTATTCGTTGCACAGTTTGAGTGTTATTGTGAAATACTTGAATAAAGGCCATTTTGCATTATTACATATTGGAGTTATTTATTCAACAGTTTAGTGGTTCGAACTTAGTAGAAGGGCAAATAAGAGGATTTGCAAGTAAATTCGTTACAATACTCTGTGTGCTAAGCACGCTGAGTATAAAAACGTGTTATTTGAAATTGTATCCGAAACAGAAAATGGCGCGATTTCTCTTTGGGTTGAGTTTTATGGGCACAGTGACCTAGAAGATTCAACGTGGTGATATTAAATCGTTTTCGCATTGGTCGGAATAGTTGCCGGAACATGCCAGATTATATCCGACAGAGGACCATCAACATCGATAACACTCCCTAAAACCTTCAGAGAGTGAGTGACTTTATCGCTACAAGAAGAATAAGATTTAATTTAAGTGTACTTAAAATCGTATTTTTTATTAAAATTCCAAGTTACTTTTAATTTTTGTGTTGTCGATTGGCCAAAACAGGAAAATTCAAACGATTTCCATTTTCAAAACAGGTAGAGAACAAATTTGCCCATATTGGAAACACACAAAACTGGTTCGATTTGCATTATAGATCAAGCAATAACAAAGAGGAAAATCCGGAAACAAAACCCGAAAACTATTTATAGAGCATACCTATTTGTTTTGTCAAAGCTTACAGGACACGACTGCATTTTCGTTGTTACTAGATCACTTCGGGTTTTCTGCTTTATGTACAAATATAACACACCTCTGGTATTATTGAAGTTGAACGTTTGCCATAGGAGGTCCTACGTGGTGGACCCCGAACGCAGCGGAAAATCGGAGAATAACTCTTGCCATCAATTGTTACTTCGGACTGACTAGGACAGTAAATACTAAGTCTTCTCACGACGTTCAAAAATCACATTTGGACGGTGTGGAGAGAGGATGAGAGAGCTCTTGGAGTGTTCGAGAGAAAAGTTCTCCCGAAGATTTATGGTCCCTTTCGTAATGTCAACTGCAAATATCGAAGCAGATATAATGGTGAGCTATATAACCTCTACGTAGATATGCAGATAGTGCAACGAATAAAAGCCCAAACCTTACCAATTATGGCTTAGCTGTTGGTGTTGGTTGAAGTCATTTAGAAGAGCCGTATACGTTTTACACTGAAACTAAGCTCAGATAAAGCGACATAAAGCGAAATCCTGCTTCGTGGTACTAGGACAAAAGCGGCACTTAAAAGGTTGTAAGGCAGAGAGTGTTTCCTTGATTATATCAAGCGCTATTCAGTTGGCTAGTAGCTCAAGATCAAGTCTACGTCTTTCTGCGTCTACTTTTTTATTTTTGATAAATTCTCTCTTCCATCTTAAATTTACGGCAGCATTCACATACCACTCTCGTTGCATTCGATCTCAACGCGGTTTGTACACTTTCGGCATATCTTACCGTACCAGATGCTTCGATTCCAATATTTTTTCGGCGTCGGCATGAAGTGCTCTAAGAGAGCTGCGGCGATAAAGTGATTCTATGTACGGACCTCGAATTGTGAGAACATCTAAAACACTGGTGGGGTGTTTTTCGATTGGGTGACAGTCATGTATCGGGTACCGCCGCGTCGCAGCGTAGTCGATCAGCTTAAATCCATTTATAAACGTCTGGAGTTGCTGTTTCTATTTGTTAAAAAAAAAAAAGTACAACCCACATAATCCCATCAGGCCCCTATTATGAGACAAAATATGATTTTTAAATGAAAGCTCCAACATATTTTTTTTTGCGTAGCACTGTGTTATGTTACTTAAGTGGCTGCATTTAAATTTTATAATACACAAATAAAAGTTGTTTACTCCATTTTTGCTCCAGCTAGCACTTATCGTTTGTTTAATTATTTGAGCTTTGACCTACCTACATTACTTCTATTTCGCAAAAACCTAAATGAAGAAGTTAGCTTAGTCCATACACGTAGGTTGATAACATATACATTAGGGTGGTATTCGCTGGTAAGGTAATGACATGCGAATTGATGCAGATGTTCCGGCCAAAGAAGTATTTCAGTCAATACCACACAGTTTGGAAGCAGAGGAAGGGAGATACTTCCACTGAGTTGGGAGAGGCACGTGGAGGAAGACTTGACCTTTCTTGGTGCTCATCGAAATAAATGATGATAATATATTTCTAATTGCATATATTCGGATTCTAAAGGTCTTAAAAAAAAGAAAAAGTGAATGAAAAAAAAAAAAAAACAAATAAATAAAAAAAAAAAAAACTTCGTTCATACTTCGTTTAAATTTATAGAAACTTTGGTTTATTGTAGAATACATTTACATATGTATGTACATACTAAACTCTCTGAACATCTTCTAAAAGTTCAATGATGCTTCAAAATATTTTGGAATAATTCAAATTAGTAATAAACGATGGAAGCATTAATTTATTGTGTGTTGGGCTAGTATCCATAGCTGTCGGTCGCAGCATTTTATTCAAGTTTTACCTATGCGATCATACTTTACAGAGCACTCATCATCAGGTGGACTTAAATTGTAATTCCAGCTAAAGAGCAACTTTTGCGTAGTATATCACAGAGCTTTTGTATCTAAATCAAAGCTTAAAACAGTAAAGGTATGTGCTTTATCCCAAGATTGACCTTTAACAAGATATTGGCGCAAAAACATTTAAAATTCATGCAGCTGTGCATTCGAATATGATTGGAACAATGTCTAAAAACTAAGGCTCACCCTAATGTACATACTTAGTTGGAACCTTTTATAAGAATATATTCATAATATTGAATTGGCTTTCACTAAGAATCAACATGCATGTATGTATTCGGACTTATAATCGAATTTCCATCAGATCATTCAAATGTGGTGTGTTATGCTGAGTGAAGGTTCCGACCAGCCATGCTTGGACAGCACATCATATGAGGTATAAGGAAGGAGAATGGAACATTATCTCAGCTCTAGATGGCTCAAGTCATTGAACTACATAGAAAAGCGGTGCATGGTGAAAAGAAATGTCTGTCGTCAGATAGGAACTCATTGACATATATCAAATATATTGAGATTAATGCCATGCAAGATATTGTCATAAAGTCGTATTTGGGAGCCATTTTTAGCTTCAATGTAATCACCCAGTTTGCTAGTAATCGAGCTGTGCATGCTGGCTTAAGCCGGGGTAAAAGCTCGTCGAATTAGGGTTGAGTTCTTGCTCACTACTTTTGTGCAAACAAACGACCGTGCAATAAAAAAATTCCTGCACAATGTACCTAAGTAAAACCAGAACAAAAAAATGAAATGAATTTCCCAAAACAAAAAAAAAAAACAACCCTTTTTCTATTCAACAGACGGACTCCATAGTAAAGAAAACTCCAAGCTCAAATCCGATAAGCAATATAGCCGCTTCTCCAATCTCCCCTACCCAACCATAGAGATACTTACTTTCCGTATCACCAATCCCAACCAAATCCACAGATTTACGGCGCAATCATTCCACTAAAAAATAACTCCATCTTTACATATTAAACGCTAACAATATTTCATTTAGCATTGCCTTTCTCTTGATAACAATATATTAGATGAAGAGTATAAAAATTAAGAGCACTTACATTGTCTCGAGCGTTGTCAGCAGGCGCCTGATGAGTTGCGTCGGAGACCTGAAAACTTCTAAAAAAAAACAAAGACAAAAAGGTTTCTCCTACTCTACAAATATGTGTACATACATATTTACATATATGCGTGGAGATATAAACAAGAATATTTCTTCTTATTATTTGCTTCGTATTCTTATGTTATCGTAAATAAAATTGTAGGTAAGAAAGGGGTCGCCCTTTCTTAATTGCTAAAAATGTAGTATCTGAAAATTCAAAATATGCATAGGTACTTGCATGCATCAGTAAGCCCAGTTGTGGATATATAATTCGCTTATATTCCTACATGCATAAATATTGAATGCAATCTTCTTTCACGCCAAAATTAACGTAATCTTATATATAATAAATAACAGTTTAAAAAACTAAAAAAACATGCTTTTATAGCTAACCGAACTAAAAAATAGAAAATAATTTTAATTAAAAAGAGTTTATATAACAGTAGTAGAAGGTCAAACAATCATTTGTAGTTAATCACCTCATAATAAAATTATAATAAAATTTAAGCTATTAAGAGAATAATTTAATTCACAGTATAAAGCGTAGTTCGGTCAGCTATAAAAGCGTGTTTTTTTTTAGTTTTTTAAACTGTTATTTAGTTTTAATTTTTTAGTTCAAGTAATTTTAAGAGTTTTAGTCGAGAGTGATGAAACCTCGAAACGCCAGCGGTCCATGGATGAATCCAACCCCATAACACCGAAAAGGGCTAAGACGCAGGGAGACTGGACGCGGTCTTTCGCCGAAATTGCCAAGGGTCGGCAGATCATTGGCATTATAGACGAGAGCAGCGAAGATGGCAGGATCCCGAAACAACAGTGGAAGTGGATTGAGGCCGCGCTCGCTACGGTGGCCGTTAAGGTTAAGAAAGACAACCCTGGTCCACCGCCATCTTACACCGATGCAGGTTGGTTCCAGGGCAATGTCAAGCTAATAGCCTGTGACGACGCCAGGTCGGTAAACCTCTATAGGGCTGCCGTCACGCTGATAGGGGTGGTATATCCGGGCGCGCGCCTCAAGGTAGTGGAGGTGCGTGATATCCCCTCACGACCAAGGGCTAGAGTCTGGGTTCCAGTGACGCCAACGAACCCAGCTGACATCCTGGAGCTGCTCCAGGAGTACAACCCGCCACAGGTTTGGAAGTAAACCCGGATAAAACCGTGCTTGTCCTCTTCACGAGGAGGTACAGAGTACCAAATCTTACACAGCCAAGAATGGGGGGTACGTACTTAGCATTTAGCGATCAAGTCAAGTATTTGTTAGTCATTCTGGATAGGAAGCTATTATGGAGTAAACATATAGTAGAGCGATCCAAGAAGGCAGCAGAAGAGCTGTTCAGCTACAAGAGGGCAATTGGCACCTCCTGGGGATTCTCCCCTAAGGTGACCTACTGGATTTACACAGCCATTGTGCGCCCGATTCTTCTTTATGGTGCCTCAATCTGCTGGCCTGCGCTACCTAAAAGTATCTACCTTAAAATGCTTCAAAAGGTTCAACGGAGTTCGGAGCTCTGCGTTACCGGGGCTCTCGGTTCCACTCCAGATTCCGTTACATACATACATGGATACATAGATATATAGATAGATACAGGCCAAGCTAATAAAGCGTGTTAAAAAGGGCTCCAGCATACTCTTTCGTAGATGTGCCATGCATCCACTTATATCATTAATAAAAGAATGCGTTTTTCGCATTATGTGCAATGTTTCAAATCTATGGCCATTTGGGGTGGTCATAAGTTCAATTGACCTTATGTCCGTTAACCCTATGCACCCCACCATCACATTATTGCATTATCATCGAGCCTTGATACGTGTGCAAAGTTTCAATCAAACTTATGGCCATTCAAAGTGGTAATATGGCCAATTGACCTTATGGCCGTTGACCTTATATCAGCACACCATCACATTAATGCATTGTCATCGAGCCTTGATACGTGTGCAAAGTTTTAATCAAACTTATGGCCATTCAAAGTGGTAATAAGGCCAATTGACCTTATGGCCGTTGACCTTATGTCACCACAACATCACATTAATGCATTGGCATCGAGCCTTGATACGTGTGCAAAGTTTTAATCAAACTTGTGGCCTTTCAAAGTGGTAATAAGACCAATTGACCTTATGTCCGTTAACCTTATGCCACCCCACCATCACATTATTGCTTGTTATCGACCCTTGATACGTGTGCAAAGTTTCAATCAAACTTATGGCCATTCAAAGTGGTAATAAGGTCAATTTACCTTATGGCCGTTGGCCTTATGGCACCACACCATCACATTAATGCATTGTCATCGAGCCTTGATATGTGTGCAAAGTTTCAATCATACTTATGGCCATTCAAAGTGGTAATAAGGCCAATTGACCTTATGGCAGTTGACCTTATGTCACCACACCATCACATTAATGCATTGTCATCGGTCCTTGATACGTATGCAAAGTTTCAAATTAATCAGACTTCTAGAAACCGGGGAAAATTAAGCTCAAAGATTCCGTTACATACAGGCCAAGCTAATAAAAGCGTGTTAAAAAGAAAGGCTAAAATGTGTGTTAGTTGGTAGCCGTTGTTTGAAGAGATGCGACGGTCGATTTTGTTCAAACTTGCACACAAGTTGCGTATACCTCACGCGGTGGTTTGCACATAGGTTTGGTTGCGATCGACGCATAGGGTCTGGAGATATAGGCAAAAACTTGTACCCGAGTACCCCTAGAATGTGTTTATAGAATATGGATAACAAGTGAAAGCTGTTGATGAGTTCTTTAGTACGGGGTAGTTTTCATACCTATTGGTAACTAGGGTCTCGAGATATAGGCCAAAACATGGATCAGGGTAGCACTAGGATGTGTTTTTACATTATGGGCATCAAATTGAAGCTGTTATGTGTGCTTTAGTACCTACAGAGTAAGTTTTACACTGCTGGGTGACTAGAGTCTCGAGACATAGGCCAAAACGTGGACCCGGATACCCCTAGAATATGTGTGTATTATGGATATCAAACGAAAGCTCGAAATACTCGCAATCAGATCGATCACGTTGTGATAGACGGACGGCATGCCTCCAGTGTTTTAGATGTGCGAACGATCCGAGGACCTAACATCGATTCGGACCATTATCTCGTTGCAGCCAAAATACGCACCCGCCTCAACGCGGCTAAAAACAAGGAACAAAAAACACAAGGAAAGCTAGACGTCGAAAAGCTTCAATCACAACAGACTGCCAATGATTTCGCAACTCGACTCTCACACCTGCTCTCTGAGGGCACAACTCATCCTGAAGGAATACAGGAGCAGTGGGAGCATATCTCCAAAGCACTTCATACTGCCGCCGAGGAAAAAATTGGTTACCGGCGGCCACGAAAAAACAACTGGTATGATGAAGAATGCCGCGTTGCAACCGAAAGAAAAGACGCTGCCTACAGGGCTACGTTAAAAGCGAGCGCGACAAGAGGAGTGTGTGAACGCTATCGTGAGTTGAAAAGGGAAGCGAGACGCCTTTTCAGGAAGAAAAAAGCAGAAGCAGAAAGGCGTGAGTGCGAGGAGCTTGAGCTGCTAGCCACCAGGAATAACGCCCGAAAATTCTACCAAAAAATACGGCGACAGACGGAAGGTTTTAAGACCGGGGCAAACTCCTGTAGGAATGAAAACGGCGACCTTGTAACTGATGTCCAGAGAGTGCTTAGATTATGGCGGGAACACTTCTCTGCTCTCCTAAATGGAGGCAGCAATTCACCGCGCAGAGATGAAGAACCCGATCCCGCAATCGATGATGATGGAATATATGTCCCCCCGCCCGATTATGACGAAGTTAGAATAGCAATAACCAGATTGAAAAACAACAAGGCCGTGGGCGCTGATGGATTGCCTGCGGAGCTATTCAAGTTCGGCGGCGAGGAGTTGGTAAGGCGCATGCAGCAGCTTCTTAGCAAAATATGGGCGGACGAAAGCATGCCCGACGGTTGGAATCTAAGTGTTCTTTGCCCAGTCCACAAGAAGGGGGATACTGCAAAATGCACCAACTATCGTGGAATCAGCCTTCTTAATATCGCATATAAGGTCCTTTCAAGTGTATTGTGCGAAAGATTGAAGCCCACCGTGAACCGGCTGATTGGACCTTATCAGTGCGGCTTCAGACCTGGTAAATCTACCATCGACCAGATTTTCACAATGCGCCAAATCTTGGAAAAAACCCGTGAAAAGAGAATCGACACACATCACCTCTTCGTCGACTTTAAAGCCGCCTTCGACAGCACGAAAAGGAGCTGCCTATATGCCGCTATGTCTGAATTTGGTTTCCCCGCAAAACTTATATGGCTGTGCAAAATGACGTTGAGCAACACCATCAGCTCAGTCAGAATTGGGAAGGACCTCTCCGAGCCGTTCGAAACTAAACGAGGTTTCAGACAGGGTGACCCCCTATCGTGCGATTTCTTTAATTTGATGCTGGAGAAAATTATACTAGCTGCAGAACTTAACCGCACTGGAACAATATACTATAAAAGCGTGCAATTACTGGCATATGCTGATGACATTGATATCATCGGCCTAAACACCCGCGCTGTTAGTTCTGCTTACTCCAAGCTGGAAAAAGAAGCGGTAAAGATGGGTTTGATGGTGAATGAGGACAAAAGGAAGTACCTGCTGTCATCGAGCAAAGAGTCAGCGCATATGCGCCTTGACAACCACGCTACTGTTGGCAGCCATAATTGCGAAATAGTAAAAGACTTCGTTTATTTGGGAACCAGCATCAACATTAGCAACAACATCAGCACTGAAATCCAGCGAAGAATCAATCTTGCCAATAAATGCTACTTTGGACTAGGTAGGCAATTGAAAAGTAAAGTCCTCTCTCGGCGAACGAAAATCATACTCTACAAGTCACTTATCGTACCCGTCCTGCTATATGGGGCAGAAGCATGGACCATGACAACAGCAGATGAAGCGGCTTTGGGAGTGTTCGAGAGAAAAGTTCTTCGAAAGATTTATGGACCTCTACGCGTTGGCGATGGCGAGTACCGAAGAAGATTTAATGATGAGCTGTACGAGCTATACGCAGACATCAACATAGTCCAGCGAATTAAAACGCAGCGGCTGCGCTGGCTAGGCCATGTTATGCGAATGAAAGATGATGCTCCGGCCAAGAAAGTGTTTCTATCGGAACCCGCCTATGGAAGCAGAGGTAGAGGGCGGCCCCCACTCCGTTGGAAGGACCAGGTGGAAAACGATTTAAACTCCCTTGGTGTGACCAATTGGCGCCGGTTGGCGGAGCGAAGGAGCGACTGGCGCGCCTTGTTGGACGGCCATAACCGTTTAGACGGTTAAGCGCCAATTAAGAAGAAGAAGAAGAAGAAACGAAAGCTGTTGCTGAGAACTTTAAAGTAATTTTCATTGTGATATTCCATTTAGTCGCATCAACCTGGCAAAACTGATAAATATGCATGCGAAGCCGAAATAAAGACATGAATTAATAATACCCATATACCTATTTATATACGTCCTATTCGATTGTCTGAAATTTGATATATAAATTTGCCTATATTAGTATTTAAAAATAAATAAATGTAAGGCGCGATAACCTCCGAAGAGATCTAAGGCCGAGCTTCTCTTCCAATTTGCGTCGTGCTCCTCTTAATTTTCCCTACAAATTGGCCGGACGGGACCTACATGTTTTATGCCGACTCTGAACGGCATCTGCAAGGCAGATGAGTTTTCACTGAGAGCTTTTCAGGGCAGAAATACACCCGGAGCGCTTGCCAAACACTGCCGAGGGGCGACCCCGCTTAGAAAAATTTTCTTCTAATTGAAAAACCTTATTTCTAAAATTTTTGATGTTGCTTTGCCCGGGGTTTGAACCCAGGGCATCCAGGCGGAGCACGCTACCGAGGAGAGAATAAAAGGCTTAGGAAAAAGTGAAGAGGTGGGAGGGCAGAGTTAGACGGAAAAAGTTTATTAAAATGTATGGAAATAGACCAAATTTAGGGCAAAACAACGTCTGCCGTTTCTGCTAGTATAGTATATAATTTATTTATAATTTAAAGAAAAATATTCATGGATAACAAAAAGTCTAATCTACATTGCTTGGTTGCTTCCAATTTACTCAGCTGACAATCAGTTGAAAAAAATACAATATAAGTAGTTATTAATATTTTATATAAAAATCCTGACAGAATTGAAAAAAAGATTAAAATGGTTGACTTTTACAGCATTTTCAGCGAAACATAGCAACGATATTTAAAGCATAACAATATTTGTTTGCACGTAATTTTTGATTTAATTTATAAAGCTAAAGAGAAACATAGCTTTCCCTTTCAAACACATAATTTTATTAGTAATACTAATTTATTCATGTTAGTAATTAAATCTAATGAAAATTTTAGAGCTTTGTAGGTCTTAACATTTTTAGACAAGAATCGCCCAATTTCTAAACTTTCATTTCACAAGGTGAGGGATTTTTTTCTTGATTTTTTCTCAAAATTAAATTCATATATATAAATTAATATGCGTATATAAAGGTTCGCCTATCTTAAAACAATTAATTGGCTTTCTGAGCCTTACTCAAAAACAATTCTATGATGCCATGCGGCTTTTATCTAAGTATACTGGAATATCCAATTCGAAATTTTCCAAAAAGTATTTTGATTTTCGAAAAACCACTTTGAAATTTGTACAAAATGCTAAATCTCAAATTGTGAACACGTAACTGATTGTGAAGAAATAAAGGGATTGGAACTTTGGCAGGTGGCTGACCTAACCAGCTATATCAAATTTGCACTAATATACTTATTCCCTTTCTAGCACCAACACCATTCGCAGCTCCGGGCGGATTCTCGATGTGTTTTGACCAATTTTCCTGTAGGTAGAGAGATGATGGAAATTTCCTCTTTGGAAGATGATGGATTTTCCCAGGATCCTTCTGTAAATTTTCTTTCTCCACCTTCTAGCAGCAGATTGATTTTCGTTCACCAAAAACTTTTTGAATATGCGGGTCGAATTCAATTTTTTCCTTGTTGACTCGTCGACGATCCAAATTAAAAAGGAAAGACGCTCTCCTTTTGCGGAAGTCATTACCGACATTTTTGGTGATATCAGTCAGCTGATCGGTTATCTCATTTGACATTACAACTCTCAGCTTTCGCAATTAGAAAATGTTCCCACCCAGTGTGGTAAAACGTATTATATTAAACCAAAAAAATTTATTTGTTTATTTGAAAATCAAAGAAAAACCCAAGCGCCTCACAATATCGAAAATAATATAGATGAGAGTAGAAGGGAGATAGTGCTATATGCGGCGAGTTGGACCAGTAGAGCGTCGATGATGCAGCGTCAATACGTAATACGATGTAAGATGCTTTAAAGTGGGTAGGCCTAGATAATAGCTCCCAATCCTAAAATATACAAACGCATGGTTCGAGGTCGCGGCATGATCCCAGAAGGATCCCAAAATGATCCCGGAAAAGTACCGAAATGACCCCGACAGGATCCCGGACGGATCCAGAAATGATCTTGGAAGGATCCCCAAATTATCCCGGAATAGCCCGGAAAAGTCCCGAAATAACTCCGACGGGATCCCGGACGAACCCCGAAAATCATCCAGAAACTTTCCCGGAGGGGTCCCAAAATTATCCCGAAATAGTACCGAAATAACTCCGACGGTATCGCGGACAGATCCCGAAAATCATCCAGAAATTATCCCGGAGGGGTCCCAAAATGATCCCAAAGTAGTCCCGAAATGACCCTGATGGATCCGGAAAACCATCCAGAATTGATTCTGAAAGGTCCGCAAATGATCCCGAAATATTCCATAAAAAATCCCAAAAAAACTCCGACGGGATCCCGGACAGATCCCGAAAATCATACAGAAATTGTCCAGGAAAAGTCCCAAAATTATCCCGAAGTAGTCCCGAAATGACCTTGACGGGATCCCGAAAACCATCCAGAATTGATCTCTGAAGGGTCCGCAAATGACTCCGAAATAGTCCTGACAAAGTCTCGAAATTACCCTGACGGGATCCTGAAAACCATCCAGAATTGATATCTAAAGGGTCCGCAAACCACCCCGAAATAGTCCCGAAATTACCCTGACGGGATGCCGAAAGCCATCCAGAAATCATCCCGGAAGGATCCCCAAATGATCCCGGAATAGTCCCGAAATAACTCCGACGGGATCCCGAAAACTATCCAAAAATGATCCCGGAAGGGTCCCAAAATGATTTGGAAATAGTTCCGAAAAGTCCAAAAATGACCACAGCGGGATCTCGAAAACCATCCAGCAAAATGATCCAGAAGTAGTCCAGAAAAAGTCCTGAAATAACCCCGACGGCATCCCGGACGAATCCCGAAAGCCATCTAGAAATGATCCCGAAAGGATCCCCAAATTATCCCGGAATAGTTCGGAAAAAGTCCCAAAATTGCCCCGACGGTATACCGGACGGATCCCACTGCTCACTTTGTAAGCCCTCGATTTATTTAACCCTTTTGTTTGTAATATTGGTGAAGGTCAGTATACTTAAAGTTATAATGTGTAAAAATTATTAAGAAGTAATTGATCAAGGAGTCGTTGACCCCTCGAGTAGACTATTGTCTGTCTGTGTCCCAAATTTCATCAAAATCCGCGTAGCGGTTCTGGCGTGATTCAGTCAAAAAGACAAAAAAATATAAATTATAACTGTGCCTAGGGGCGGAGACCTGCCCCCTTTTCAAAAACAAATAGCTAGTATTATCAAGCCGGAAAATTGCCAAACATGGTTGGTACTTCAGTGCATTTGAACCAAAAATATTTTATTTATTTTACACTGGTTCCTTTTTTCCCATTTTGGTCCTTTTTCAAAACGTTAATCGATCCACAAAAATTATGCGGTCTGGCCGGTTTGCTAAAAACAACACGCTGTCCTCAAAACTTCTTCAGCATCTCTAAAAGATCGGCAGGTTCGTTATCGCTGATCTCGATTATATTTCTTCAAATATGTATCTACTGGCAGATATAATGGGAAGAAAGGGAGGTGTGGTGTGTGATGTTGCGCAGCAACATCAAAGACCATAAAAGTTTGAATGGCACTGAATGACACTTCTCGTGCAAAAAAATTCAAGTTGCAATGACGCGCCTAACGATATGTTGTACACGCGTAGCTTTAAAGAATAACATATTTATAACAGAGCTCTTGTATTTACATGTTATACCGCGCCACCCAGCGTTCAGTAGTTGTAAGAACATTAGCCGCCACGTAGTGGTGACTTTAGAAAGCTTTAAAGTAGTTCGTTTGTTAGCATGTACGTCTTGGTACGTCAAAATTAATTAAAAATATAAATGATAAAATCCTAGGCCCGGTTTTTAAGTTTTTAAGGCCCGCCGCACTGAAAAGAGTGTAAACCATACTTAAAGTTGGCTAGAGTTTCACCTTGCCACTTCCGCTGGGACAGGGCTAAATTTTAGTCAAATTAAACAGAAGGTTAAACTCGTAATTAAAGAACGGGTCTTAGGTGTATTAAGGACTGATTTTTCAGCAGTTGGTTAAGCTAAGCTTAAACTAAGTTTGCTTAAACTCTAGTAAAATTTATTTTTTTATTTTAGTAATTTAACATTGGTCTTTTTATTATCTAGATAATTTGTAGATACGGCAACAGCTGGATTTTGTTTACCCAACAAACATTGAAAATAACATTCTCCTACGAAATATATATCTAGTTCCGGAAGTGATATCCAACACCATTATTTAATTATTCTTAAACCAAATAGTTCTCGAGTTGATGTCCATAAATAATAAAATAAGTTATATAGGCGGCCGCCGTGGTGTGATGGCAGCGTGCTCCGCCTACCACACCGAAGATCCTGGGTTTACGCCCCCGGGCAAAGCAACATCAACATTTTAGAAACAAAGTTTTTCAATTAGTAGAGTGTTTGGCAAGCACTCCGAGTGCATTTCTGCCATGAAAACTCATCTGCCTTGCAGATGCCGTTCGGAGTCGACATAAAACAAGTAGGTCTCGTCCCGCCAATTTGCAGAAAAAATTAGAAGGAGCACGACGCAAATTGGAAGAGAAGCTCGGCCTAGTTATTAACATGAGCTGTAATGGTACTCAAGCCCAAATGCTTGTTGGGTATATTCGACGTCACTTCGAACGAACGCAAATAACTGATAGGTTAACTAGAGTTTAACCCTGCCAGATCGGCCGCTTAAGCTCAGCTTTAACTTCAGTTAAAGTAGACTGAAAAACTGCAGAATAAATTTAAGCGTAGGTTAATCGACAAACTGAGCTGAAATTGTGCTGAAAAACCGGGCTTAAATCTTATCGCATCATATCGACTCCGAACCGCATTTGCAAGGCAGAGATTATTAGCATTTCAATGGGGATTAACATAGGCTTAGCTCCATTACTGTGCCCGAGAAAATTGTAAAAAAAGACTGAATTTAATGGTCGTAAATTTTCTCAGAGCGTATTGTTCAATAGCAAATCAAGACCACTACTGGTTGATGACCTCTGGAATCAAAAAGTTTAAATCACTTTTCTTCAACGAATGCAACGGATGGTACAATAAATTAGGTAAATGCCGTGGCTAAGGTTTTAAATGCCGTGGGTCAGCAAGCGCGCGGTTCTTTGTCACATTTATTCTACGCAGCGACGGACGAAAAGGTGGATACGACAAAGGAATTCTATTGTAACAGCATTGAAAAAATACACCAGCGTAGCTTCCAAACAGAAGATTGCTGCTCAAATTTAGCCGCGATATGACCATGTTTATTATCAGTTTCGTGCATAAATTGATCCACCAAGGTACCTGACTCTCTCCTCATCAAAATATTGAAGGGATGTAAAGATACAATAACTTTCTCGCGTGTAGGCATCATTTTTTTTATTTGCCTTGTACCAACAACTTTCTTAGCAGATCGTTTTTCACTTTATAACATCAGCAGATATAAAGGTAGCTGGAGGTTTTTTCAAGCTTATTATGATGAAACGCCTATGACGTCAATCATTATTTCTAATATATGATCAGTTATTATCCTTTGGCCGTTTACAGCTTTTATTTTAACCAGGGACCGTAATAACTATACAGACGTCAGCATTCCAATGATCGTGCCCTGCGTATGAATGCACCAGATGAATTGTAGCTTACACACGACCATGCATTTAACGCTTAACCAGAAAAGGATATTGTCACGAGTATAAGCAACACTAAGGGATACTATCATCTCTAAGCCGATGATAAGCAGTGACTTGTATGCACATCATTAAATCAATCATTATGTCCACATGCAGCGGAGAAGAGACGCATAAACATATGCAGATATCTTATCTGAGATGCTCCCAAAAGTATGCAATTATAATTGTGTTCACATATACACGCGCATATGAGAAGCTATATACGTAGTAATTTTATAGCTGATAACCAACTAGTAAATTCTAGAAATGGAAGCGCCTAGAAGACGCGAACGAGAAATCACAGAGTATAATAGGCAGCAACAGCAGAGGCACGACAATCAGTTTGATTTAAGACGCTATCTGGCGAGCAATAGTAGTGTTACGAATGTTGGCGGCACTAAGGGGTACTGCCATCTCTAGGCCGATGCTAAGCAGTGACGTGAATTCACATCAATAATTCAATCATTATGTCTACAAATACGCGTGCACGCGGCGGAGAAGCAACGCACAAGCACATGCAGATATCTTATTTGAAATATTCCTAAAGGTATGCAATTGTGATTGTGGATGTGTCGCTCACACATACAAGCGCATGGGGTATGAGAGACTCTATAAAAATTATACATCTGTAGTTGTAGCTGAGAAATTCATAACTAAGTAAATTCTGGAAGCGCCTAGAAGATGCCACGAGGAAATCACAGAGTATAAAAGCACCAGCGGTAGAGGCGCTATAATCAGTTTTTGATTAAGCACGCAATCTGTCGGGCAATAGTAGATTTTCATTTAAGCTATCAGTCAGTTTGGTTATTAAGCAAACTAGTTGCAAAGTATAAGTGTTATTGTGAAGTTCTTTAATAAAGGCAATTTTTCCATTATTCAATATTGGAGTTATTTATTCAACAGTTTAGCGATACGAACGTTAGCAGAATATTGCAAATAACAGGATTTGCCAGTAAATTTGTTACAATTGGTGTCAGAAGAGGAATTGTTGAATAAATTCCAGAGGACAACAAGGACATGCCAAAGTTCAGTGAATTGAAGATCCAGCAACTGAAGAAGGAGTTGGACAGCCGTGGATTGAATACAACCGGCAATAAACTCGAACTTCAAGCATGACTACGAGAGGCAATGGGATTAGAGGGAATTAACGTGGAAGAGTATGTCTTTCATCTTGATGGCGAGGAGACAACTAAAATTGAAGAGAAAAACGAAACATCGCAGACAGTTACCAGCACAGACTTGAACATGATATTGGCTGCAATATCTGCACAAACATCGACAGTAACATCAATGTCGTCGCAAATATCATCCCAACTGGAAGCACAGGAGGCACGCATTTCAGAAATGTCGTCACAAATGTTGTCTCAACTGGCGTCGCAAGAGACACGCATAACATCCAAAATGGAAAAACAACTAGAATCGCAAGAGAACCGTATAACAGCGAAGATTGAATCACAGGAGACACGTATATCAGAAATGTCGTCAGAAATAATATCTAAAATTTCAGCACAGGTATCATCGCAGATCTCTGCACAACTAGAGTCGCGTATGGAAGAGAAACTAACGCAGTTTCAGGAAGGGTTCAGTGGTCGACAAGATAAAATGGAGGCCGAGATAGATGCTTTAAAAGATCGTATTGAGGAGTTACAATTGAACCTTCCAATAACGTCAACGTCTACTCTGAAGGTAAAATCCCCAACGTTTGATGGTTCTGTTCCTTTCCAGGTATTAAGGCTCCAATTTGAGAAGACGTCGGCAGCGAACAACTGGAATGCTGAAGATAAAGTTGCGGCTCTGTTCGTGGCATTGAAAGGACCAGCAGCCGAAATCCTACAGACGATTCCCGAAGGAGAGAGGAACAACTATAAAGAATTGATAGCCGCTGTCGAGAGACGTTATGGAAGCGAGCATAGGAAACAGATATTCCAAATTGAGTTGCAAAACCGTCATCAAAGAGCGAATGAGACTTTGCAGGAGTTTGTCTTGGATTTTGAAAGATTGGCTCATCTCGCAAATGTGGAAGCACCCGTGGAATACACCGAGAGGGTAAAAATCCAGAGTTTTATAAATGGCATACGGGACGTGGAAACGAAGCGAGCAACATACGCAAACCCAAAGCTGACATTTGCTGAAACGGTATCACATGCATTGACTCAGGAAACTGCCTCCCTATTGAGTAAACCAGCATATAAGGCTCATCGTGTGGAAGTAGAAAGACCAGACTGGGTAGACACAATATTGGAGGCGCTGAAAGGATCGCAAAAGCGGAGTGGAAGAGTTGTCAAATGCTTTAAAAGCCGGTGATTGTGGAAGTGTCGCTCACACATACAAGCGCATCGGGTATGAGATAATCGATAATCTATAAAAATTATACATCTGTACTTGTAGCTGAGAAATTTATAACTAACTAAGTAAATTCTGGAAGCGCCTAGAAGATGTCACGAGGAAATCACAGATTATAAAAGCACCAGCGGTAGAGGCGCTATAATCAGTTTTTGATTAAGCACGCAATCTGTCGGGCAATAGTAGATTTTCATTTAAGCTATCAGTCAGTTTGGTTATTAAGCAAACTAGTTGCAAAGTATAAGTGTTATTGTGAAGTTCTTTAATAAAGGCAATTTTTCCATTATTCAATATTGGAGTTATTTATTCAACAGTTTAGCGATACGAACGTTAGCAGAAGATTGCAAATAAGAGGATTTACCAGTAAATTCGTTACAGTATTCAGCTTATCACAGATAACGACTGATATCCAAGAAGAAAAAAGGATTTTCCCAGTGAGATATACTTTTGAATTTTTTCGGTCCTTCAAAGTTATTCTTATTTTCAAAGTTTTCTCACTGTTACTGAGATTGTTAAATGTTATTACCTAAGGTTTTTTAAACTGCTATTTTGCGATCGAAATATGTTTCTATCTTCTGCTGTGTTAGGTGCTATTACTATCTGAAAATAATTATAATTCCTCGAGACTTAAGTAAACTAAAAAAATTATATTACGTCCCTATTAGAGGTTTACGCCGGTCACTTAATCTGCGGCGGCGGCGGCGGCGTTGGCTCTCTTATATACCGGCGGCGACGGCTCGACGACATGTGGCCACAAGCTGGTCATGCACAAAGGCGACTTACGGGTGCTATCAATTATAAACTAATAGTCATGACTCTGATGGCACAGTTTTAAAGATTACCATCAATGCTAGCTTATTGTTGATCGCGCCAAAGGCCGCCTTTAGTTTTTTCGGCTGTTTCTAGGAGCTACAATTCCCGACGTGCGAACAGTAGAAATCTCGACCACCAGTCACTACCACGCATCCTGGCCCTTATACCATATGCTAGCGCAGAAGCCAAAGGATTGCGACTTCGAACTCATACCTTCGTTGACGTCACTTTTCTAGAAGCTCTAGGTGCAGCTAAGCAGACTTTCTGACAGATGCTTTTGTCGCGCTATGCTTCCGAGCTACACCAAAAAAAACACCTTGAAACGTTAGGGAGTAACTATTCAGCCAAGGATGCCGCTCTCGAAATCATAAGCGGTCTAAGTGGATATCATTGCGTAACACATGGTTGAAAATCGTATAAGCCTTGGCGCATCTACATAATTTAAACTATACAAGGACCGTGGCAAAAAATTTTTAAATGTAGACCAAAATTTTCAGGCCAATGTGTTCGAAGAATTGACTTCAACATTCTTCGTTTCCGGCCTTATGATATAACAGCTCATTACGGATGACCACCTTCAGTTTTGAGAAAAGTTAGACTATCCCCTACGTTAGGGTAGTAGAACTACATTCTTCGAATGTCTTAAGAAAGCTTTTGCTTCACCACTTTGAGTGTTCTTGCGAAGGACTAAGCCTAACCTGGTTAAAAAATGTGCTTAAGTATCAGACCTGTAAAGTACTGAGTACATACTAGTACTAGTACCAAATAAGTAAAAGTAGTCAAGTACTTCAAATCCAAGTACAAAGTATAAGTACTACAGTACTTGTACTTCGACTCCGAAAGTACAAGTAGATATACTTAAGAATACTTGTCAGTATACGAAAGTACTTTTCTGATAAAATATGTCAGTTTCTGTTTGCCTTCATTAGTACTAGCTTTTCAAATGAAAAGTCCGTCATTGATTGCCTACAAGGACTATAAACAATGCCTGCTAAGGAAAATAAACGCTCTACTGGGTCGGAGGAAGCTAAGGGCGTGTTAATTTTGAGTGATACGTCCTTCATAAGAGGATTACTTTGAAGCATATTGAAATCTGTTGATGTACAATTAAAATACCTGTAAAATTCTTCTTCAACCATTTTGTCAAAGTTAGGTGATCGTAAGAGTGCTGGTTGATCCGCTTCAAAGCCGTTCAATTATCAAAGTACTTTACTTGTACTTCAACAATTCAAGTACAAGTACTTCAATACTTATACTTGTACTCATTTTTCGAAGTACTGAGGTACTGATACATGTACTTGTACTGGTACTTTTTCTTTACAGGTCTGCTACGTATTCACATTAGTAACAGGAGCCGTCACGTGTAGGCCATATTTAAACATAGTTGATAGGCTATAGCCAATGTGATTCACTCCAAGGGACTAGCTAGGGATAGGGCCGCCAACGTTAAGAAATGTCGAACCGGGAGACTTAGGTGTTGAATGATGAAGCGTGAAAATCAAAATTAAGTTTCAGAGGCTATTTTATAGTTAAGAAAATAAAGTGAGTTTTCAAACTCTTCTCATTCTCGTGTTGAAGATATATGCAACTTAGGTATGAGCTGAGAATCATTTCAAAGGAGAATTTAAATCACTGGAGCCTACTAAAGGATTTTGCATCACTGATTTCGCTTATTCTTTCAGCCAATTGGGATATAAAATTCGGCACCTTTCTGAGGTAACTTGCTTTTTGAACAACTTGAGGACAATTTGAAAGTATTCGACTTGGGAAATTTTACTTAAATTCATTGTTCTTTATTAATTTTTTGAAAAAGTAATGCAAAGTGAACATTTAAATTTATTATATAACTTTTCTTTAAGTGTTTTGTTTTAATAACTTGATGAATTCGGTGATGTGAAATCCGTGTTAAGCTCGCATTCTCAAATAAATTTTGAACGGTTAGAAAGTGCATCCGTTGAAACCACTTTCGACCATATCCGACCAATTTTCGAGATGAACAATGAATGGCCTAAACAGCCGTAAACGAGTAGAAAATATAGTAACGTGCCGGACGCCGCCGCCGCCGCCTCGCCGATATTTTTGACATTCGGTGGTGGCGTGCGAAAAACGACCAAAAGCGGCGGCGGCGACGGCGTTTATCGCCGGGGTATATCTCTAGTCCCTATATATTTTTGCGATCATGTAGCGACTTTATGAAGGACCATTATGAAATCATTGCTAGACGACTAGGCGGGATCATTTCGAAACAATTTTGTAGAAATAATGAAGACAAACAACCGCTGTGATAGCTGAATGATTATAGCAGCGGCGCTTAAACATTGCCGATGAAGGAATTTAGCAGTTCCCGAAATGGATTTATACAACGAGCTTTGGCAGTTGTCTAAATTTTTTCTTTTTTCTATTTTAATTTAAAATTTTGTTTTTCATTAAAGAAAAAATATATCATAACAATAATAAGATAAAATAATTATTATTAGGCCTTGAGGTCGATTCGAGCTCGTTATCTTACAAATCAGTAGGCCGATGTAAAAACAAAAATTGCTTACAAATTTTATTGAAAATTCAACGTAGTGCATCACTTGTTCATTTTGTATAACGGTTTCTTTGACTCATTTGATTACGTGTATATACAATTACAGTCAATTCTGCTTCCAACAAGATACGCATTTCAAAGATCAAGGTTTTATTGTTGTATTCTACGATTTCATATAAAGAGACAAAAAAAAAAAAAAACGAATAAAACATGTATTCTCGTACCCCAAATTTGTAGGAAGAATTAAAAAATACGACTAGAATTTGAAGCGGAGCTTGGCTAAATTTTAGTGTCATGTGGAAAAGGCATAGAACACTGAGATCCTAGTCGTCAGGCATGAACTCGGCCGATCATATTTTGTTTTCAATCTGCATATTGCATATCTTGATGGTGAGTTATTAGTTCCATTATTCGATGATGGGCTCGTACTCGTCATCTTCCCGCGCCGCCGCCTTTTCACTTTTTGTCTTATTACGCCTATCTTTTTGGTAACATTTTGAAAATAAACCTTCCTCGCTCAGTTTAAAAGGTAGTACAAAATGCTGAGCGGCTACGAAGGATATTGCACAAATCTAAAGTACGATATAAAACCAAGCAGAATATTTAAAAAGATTAATCGACAAACGTTTCCGTTCGAATGTTCAACTGCCAATAGTGAACGAAGACTTAAGCGACAAACTTTGTACAGCTTTTAAAAATTTTCAATAATTTTTATGCTCATGAAGGCAACTATTAGATATTACATCATATTAAATAAATCAGGGATGCACCGTAATACTAATTTCACACAGACGGCTTATTGAATAATAAAGGAAATTTTCTACGTTAAGACGCTTATTGAGCTCAATCTTCCCTACAAAATTCGAATCTATTATTATTTCATTAGTAGCTAATCGAATGCCTAATGAAGTCAAAAGCACAATGCAACTCTGTTGGCAGCGTTCCGCTTCCGTTTCCGCTTTTTAATTTTCAAAGCAAATGTCGTTGTCTGCATGGCGGAACGATACAAGGTGGCCGCATCGAACAGCTGACTATAACCTTTTTTATTTGATTTGATACATCAACTACCGGCGCAGTACGATTTTGACATTTGTCCATCGAATTTACAAGTACATGGAATTTTTTTTGTTTGTAGGTATGTCACCATGCTCCCACCTTGTATCGTTCCGCCATGATTGTCTGTCTCATCCTTCATACTAATCGAGCAGTTACTTCTGTGTGAAAGCAAAAAATTTACGATTTCATTAGCACGTGAAATGAGATCATTAAGTTTCTGTGTGAAAACAGTATAAAACGTTAAGCTAATCGTTTATCGCAAAATTTCCACCGTTTCCGTTAAAACACTTCGAAATATTATCGATAAAGAAATTGTCAAGATAAATTGTATCTCGTTTTTAACCGAAAGGAAAGGCTTTCGTTAACGTTAAAAACGTTAACAAAACCGTGATACTTTATGTTTGAATTGTGCTGGCAATGCTATAGCCATGTTGAAGCCGTAAGGTGGTAACAGCGAGCGGACATACACATAAACTCCATGTAATTTGTTTGTGTAATTCGTTGGTGTAATGTCAGAAATACTCTGAGAAATGTTCGTACTGTCAAAATTCATGAGAAAAGTTCCAATCAGCTTGGCGAATGCTTTCACTTTTAATGACTCCGCCATCAATCAGCTTTGCCAGCATAGTTTGAAATAAATAATCCACATATACGATTTGATTTCGTTTTGATATGGCAGAAAACGAAACAAAATCATTTCGTTAATTTGACGTTCTTAACGTAAATAAACGAAACGAAATGACTTTGTTTCGTTTATTAACGTTAATTATCGTAACGAAATGATATCGGTTCGTTGGTTAAGCATGCCTGAAATATATTACCATTGATGTTATACTCAGTATTTACCAAAAAGCAGCAAATACGAAAAGTATTAATACTACTCACTCGGTACTCGTATGGCTCTATCACTAATTGTGACTCATGTCGTATCTGTAAATCGCGCTGCGAACTAATTTGCGCCGATCATATCGCCACTACAGCTAATGACTTGCGTTAATGATGTCTCATCAAGCGGTGGCGCTCTTGCACCTTTCTCAACAAAAACAACAAGCAATGCAACTACTCGCGATGGTATTAGTGAGTAAATCAAGTAACCAAACAGCTAACAGCAGCAGTTTTTTAGTTGACGCTGTCTTCTTAATGTTTATATTGCGTATACGTAACGTACATACCCTAAATGAAATAATGTAGGCTGTTATAAGAAAAACCGTATATGCGGCAGGCAGATTTTGTTGGCCCAAAGCGCTGCATACAGATCTCAAAAGCACGCTAAAGAAATTGTTTTAATTTCCTCTTGTATGCCAAGCTTGAAAATTTATATTTGAAAATATGCATTTTCTTTCTTTATCATTCATTTCAAATGTCTCCCGAGATGGTTGCTGCAACCTTAAATTTAAACCTGCAAGTATTTCTTGAAAATTTCTTGGATTCTTAAAGAAATGCCCAAGAAATTCTTCCGCGTTTCAGTTGATGTATGCAAAATGCATCTTGAAGGAAATGAAAAACCTCAAATTTGGCTTTCAAGGGGAAAATGAAAAAAGTTCTTATGATCTGGCTACCGCGATTAACCTAGGAAGTGTAAGTATTAAAGATTACCCATGTAATCTTAGACCACCCTGTGCGCTTCACATTCCAAACTCTCAAGTCGCTCCTAAAAATGAAAAGTGTTATTTCTTTTCAAACTCCTTTCTGAATAATTAACAAAATTCTTCTTGATATAACTTTTTAAAAGGCCGAAAATAAAAATAAAAACAACATTAATTAACAAAACTTTAAAACAGTACTGAAAGTTCTACTTTTCAGAAAAAAAATTTTAATTGGGTACACTTTTTTAGTTTTGATAGTATCTCTTGATAACATTCGTGAAAAATTTAATAATTTTGCTGTAAATTTTTGGGTAAATTACAAATAAAAACGCAATTTTGTGACAATGTTGAGTACTTGAACTTTGAACACAGCCAGCATCTTCCAAGCAGAGCTGCAAGGAATAGAGAGGGCCTGTATCTTCCTTTTGTAGAACCGGATAGACGGTGAGGTAGTTATATACTCCGACAGCCAAGCGGCACTCAAAGCGCTAGAATCACCGTACACATCCTCTAAAGCTGTCAATAACTGTAAGAGGGTGCTATGTGCAGCAGCCAACCAGGCAGCTGTCACTCTCAGCTGGGTACCGGCCACAGGAATATTGACGGCATCGAAAAAGCGCATGAAATAGCAAAGGAAGGAGCATCGTTAGACATCACGGAAGCAGTCGCGGTGCATCGACCACTCAACGCCAGCGGGTTAGGGGGTCAGAATATTCCCGCGGTAGGTATGCCTGTCGAAGAGGCGACTAAAATACCAGATGCAAGGGGCTGTGTAGCGCAACCCTTCAGGTTGCCAGCGCAATATAGAGCTTCTCCAAACGCATTTGGCAACGTCACCTATCCGCGGCGAATCATGTTTCACGAGGCTCTGGCGACCCCAAGCTCCTCATGGAACTTGGGGGTGGGGAGGGAGGGGATGGCCTGAAGGTTTAATGTGGCCACATAAATCGTTCCCGAGATGGTCGGGCTAGCACCTTAATGGTGCTGTGGTACCGGATCTGTATCCGGCAAAAGACCATTACATCGATAACACTCTCTAAAGCCTTCGGGGAGCAACCTTATCGCTACAACAACAACAACAACATCGACCACTCACATCAGTTCAAAGGGACATTGTCACCTAACTAAGGAAAACAGCAATCCGCGATTGGTACTCTACGGACACCTGTAGAATCACCAAATTAATATGGCCAGACTATAACCAGAAAAGAACCGATGAACTACTAAATAGGTCTAGGAAAGAAATATACAGAATCACGGCCACTATTACAGGGCACTGGCCGTTTGGCACACACGCGAATAGAATGGATATCCCCTACAATGAGAGGTGTAGGAGCTGTATACAGGAGGGCGCCGAGGAATCGGTTACTCACTGTGCCCAGCCCTTGCAAACTTGCGGTCCCGAGCTCTAGGCAGTTTTGTGTTTCCGGATTTAAGGGCGGTGTCAAACTGCCGAATCTAGGACATCAGTAGGTTTATTGATCTAACCAAGTGGTTTGAGTAAAACTATACGCAGGGTACATCAATCCAAAACGTAATTGGTTCCACGAGGAAGTGCATCAAAATGGCGCTAAGAGCGCTACTTGGGCCAGGCTCCATAGCCGGGCAGCACAGCAACCAACCAACCAACTTGAACTTTGTAATTATATTGCAGATGCCACAAATAAGCGCAAATCCTGGTTGCTGTGTTGCCCGTATGCTAAAGACCCGCAAATAAAGAACGAGGTGCTGTTTTGATGCACTTTCTTGTTGCTGATCAAAAGGTTGCTAGGCGCTCTTTTCAAACCATTTGGCTCAGCCGTTTGAGCTTCCAGATCTCATTTACGGAGTACTAAGCAGCTTCCGGAAGTTCCGGCTGTGTGTATCTGCCAATAGTTTGAAACCTGGCGTGTGCTCAAGCTGGGCATAGCTAAAGGCAGTGCGTGACTGTGTCTTTGCAGCTCTCCTCGACGCAGCTCATGTCCATGCTGTAAAAAGGGATCTCCGTTCTTTCTTCATGCGGGCCAGTGGCCAGTGATTGTGGTAATGATCGCAATTATTTATTTTCTCAAATGATGCATCTCGACCACCTATGATGCATCCATCGGTGCCTGTTGCGTAGTTAGCTTCAGCCTAAAGCGACCTCTTGCAGCTGTTGACGTTCTTAGACGAAGTCATGGGGCAGATAAGCGCCATGGCGCTGCTTCAGTAAGTGCTCAGGTGTGTTATTCGTAACTCTATTCGAAAGAAATTTTTTTTTGGATAAAAAAAAATTTTATTTGAAAGCTTTTGAAACGCATTTTTCTTCCAATATAGTTACATGATTCAATCACAAGAGGTTTGCTCGACAGACAAATTTTTGGAAAATTACGGCCATTTTGCTCCCAATTCGAATTAACATCCGTTAACTGTGTTGTTTCTTTGTGAATTTTCGAAAAATATTAGTAGTAGAAATAGGAAGCAATCAGTTTACAAATGCCGCATAAGTACTGAACTGCATAATTCCTTAGACCATTTTTTTAAATTTTATAGTGAATTTATTAATTATGCCTCGATCCATTAGGATGGCTGAACATTGAACATAGTGTAACGAATTTACTGCAAATTCTCTTATTCGCAACCTTCTACTAACGTTCGTATCGCTAAACTGTTGAATAAATAACTCCAATTTTTAAAAATGCAAAATGGCCTTTATTAAAGTACGTCACAATAACACTGATACTTTACAACCAATAGCATGCTTACATGAAACTGATTTTCAAAATAATACTGCTATTGCTCGCAAGATAGCGTCTTAAATCCAACTGATTGTCGCACCTCTACTGTTGCTGCCTTTTATAGTGTTTGGTTTCCTCGTTGACATTTCTAGGCGGTTCTGTTCTGGAATCTACTAGTTGGTTATCTGGTATAAGTTTCTCAGCTATAACTACAGATGCACAATTTTTATAGCTTCTCTCACAGCTCATGCGCGTGTGTTTGTGCGTTGCTTCTCCGCTGCGTGTACGTACATATGTGTAGACATAATGATTGAATTATTGATGTGCATACTCGTCACTGCTTAGCATTGCTTAGAGATGACAGTACCCCTTAGTGTTGCTAATATTTGTTACAATAGGTAATTTTATGAAAAGTGAGGACACCAAGAAATCGTGCACTTTCATAAACCTATGAATATACGAAACCTAAACCAATTCAAAATTCATTGTTCAACGTCAAAACCTCGACTATTTAATCGATTCACGTAAAAATGTCATTAGTAAATAATAGAGATGCCATAACGAAATGTACTCATTGGCCATGCCAACTTATTCAGGTAAAAGTCTAGAACAGGAGTCTACTGCTAATACGCGTCCAAAAATATCGACAGAGGTGACCTCGACAACATTAATCCGAAGGCGGAAAAGAAAAATTTTATCTATGTTTTTGTGCACTGAAAAAGATGTTCTGTACAAAGGGATTTTGCACGCATTTAATTTTGATCCCACCTCATTGGTGGACCGGCCAGGGTAATTTTTTATAAGCTCGGATAAAGGCCGCCAACGCAACCCGGGCCATTTTTCGGTTTTTCTTCAACATCTTTTGAACGAGCTAAAATTTTTATTTCCGCCTTCGAATTATTGTTATCGAAGTCAATACGCGTCTCTTAACACCCCTCTCGATATTTTTGGGTGCGTATTAAAAGTCGGCGGCGGCCACCGTGGTGTGATTGTAGCGTGCTCCGCCTACCGCACCGAGGATCCTGGGTTCACGCCGCGTACAAAGCAACGTCAAAATTTTAGAAACAAGGTTTTTCAATTAGAAGAACATTTTTCTAAGTAGGGTCGCCCTTCGGCAGTATTTGGCAAGCACTCCGAGTGTATTTCTGCCATGGGAAGGTCTCAGTGAAAACTCATTTTCCTTGCAGTTGCCGTTCGGAGTCGGCGCAAAACAAGTAGGTCCTGTGCCGCCAATTTATAGGAAATATTAAAAAGGAGCACGACGCAAATTGGAAAAGAAGCTCGGCCTTAAATCTCTTCGGAGGTTATCGCGCCTTACATTTATTTATTTATTAAAAGTCGACCTTCAGTTCTATTAACTCCGTATGTTCGGAACATTCGTCTCCATTTGAGAATTTGGGGAATCGGTTTATATTTGGAATATTTTGTATATACTTATTTCATATATTCGGATCTCGTGAGGTAGTATCAAATGAACGTATTCCGAATGTTCTAAATTAACGGTTTATCCGGAACGCTTCCATGAATACTTAACGGAAAAGAGTTTTCTGAAATTTCAGAATAAAAAGGTGAATACTCCCTGTGCAGCAAGGCCGCACAAAAGCTTAACTCTTCTGCCAAAGTCAAGGTAGGAATATAAAGTTCTAAGACAATAAGCCATTTTCTTTGATTTCTGTTTTTGTCAGTTCATTACGGCTGCTGAGTAGTATATCACCCCATGTCGGCTGCCTGTTCAAAATCGTGCTATCTCCAAAATATTTTTAAAAAATTTCCGAATTCAAGATTTGTCACAAAACCGTCCTATATAAGAGTTAGATTGGATAACGCTTCATCTCAGAATTCTTTTCATTAACTCCCTCTTATGACAAAATGTATTGAACTTATGCTCATATAGGGAGTTTTTGAAACAAATTTTGAGATTGTGCATTTTTGTCTTCAAACAATTTCTGAAAGAATGACTAACATAACTTTATCAATTCACGAAATATTTAGTAGAAAATGAATTATTTCCCCAAAAACCTTTGGTATTTACAAATTTATTATCACTACTAATATACTACCAAATACAATTTTCACTGAAGGGGATTGAATTATTCCCCGTTTTCCTTACTTCGTAAAAGCAACCCGTCCAGATTTTTCAATTTGGGAGTGTCAAAGATATGTCATTACTGGAGAACAAACCTCTAGTAATTGAATTATGTATAGTTACATGATAAAACCCCAGGGCTTCTGCTTGGAAGATACTAGCCGCGTTTGAAAGATGGACTGAAAGCGATAGCTAAAATTGCTGAGAAGCTTTCAGCTCCTAAACCTCAGTCCATATGTCCATCTTAGGATTTATCTATGACGCGTTATGCACACCATCACTTTCCCTCAGTGTCAAATGTGACTAAGGAGTTGTTTATTACGGTCACATTCTTTAACAAAGGGGATTTCATTTTCCCCCCTTCTCCACTTCATCCTAAAAACAACCATGGGTGCGGAGTGTCACATTTTTAAAAAGCTACATGCAAAACCTCGTGTAATTGAATCATGGTTATACCTAAGTTTTTTGATCGCCTAAAATAAGCCTTATATAAAGTTCAAAGTTTTTTTGGGTAAGTAAACAGAAACTTACATATCGAATGGTATCGTCGCATGTGAACGCGCTTCACTTTATCAAATGATGCCATCAATCAGTCGTCTGCACAAAGGAGCCTTCTCCTCCTGCTGCTTGGCCCCCTTCTTCTAAATTCCCGCTTTTGTATACCTATTTGTTGTATTTACCGCTTCATATTTGCATATAAATTGCCTGCTAATGTCGGGTTATCTAAGTTGCAGCATCTGTCTTGGTGCTGTTATGGTTGTTATAAAACACAAAATTTTTTCTTTTTATTGTTGTTTTTATTGCATTTATTATTGCGTTTTAAGTTGATGTTGCCATCAAAATTGGCATATTTTTCATATTTTCAGACGAATTACACAGCATGTATGCAATTCTTGGGATGTTTCGCATGTTCGCATGAATATATACATAAACACTTCTCTATTCCCTGCAAAAAATCGTGCGATTAATCCCTAAAGAGATTCGTCTCCGATTGATCTCTTTTGTCTACATTTCGGCATAAGTGATCCCCTATAGTCCCTTTCGGGTACAGTGGGGATTAGTCAGTTTGATATCTATGTAGAAATATTAGAAAAACAGCAACGAAGTAAAATAAAAAAGATTACAGGTGATTGAATCGAATTATTTAAGAAGCCCTATACCGAACCTAAATTACTAGGACTTAACAAGTACGCCGGAGTTAGGGTTACATTTTCGAAGAATATTTCTTATTCCATTTAGAAAGCTGTTCCGCCCGCTCAAATAGATTTTGTGGCTTGGCAAATCCTTCGATTGTATTTCTGTCATGAAAAATGCGTCTGGGCCCTATTTGAGTCCTTATAAAACCGAAAAGGGACTAGCCTTCTTATGTTCCCATATGGGTAGAAAGGGGATTGGTCCTATCGATCCCTTTCGGGTATAAATGGTTACGATTAGTTTCTTCATAGGACATGCTCAAAAAAAGGGAACAGTTAACTCCTTACAAAGAGAAGAAAACTGGCACTCATCCCGGATTCATCCTAGACTAATCGCATTTTTTGCAGGGTTATCCTTTTTCAATTCTTCCTGTACAAATTTGTGTATGTATGTGCGCATAAACGTATATACATACATATATACGCTCTTATTAATGAGTAAGCACCCTGCAAAAAATGCGATTAGTCTAGGATGAATACGGGATGAGTCGTAAAGGAATATGCGACTATAGCCAGTTCTGATCCTCTTTATACCCCTACGGATGCTGTCGGACAGATCCTTTTTGTACTGTTCGATACTTCCTGTTTGTTCCTAGTATTTTATGTTCGATAAATAGCTCCGCATTTTTCTTAAACAATTCTGTTCAATTACATTTAATCTTTTTATTTTATTCATTTCGTTGCTGTTTGTTTTTTATTGTTTTTTTTTTCAATTGGCTACATAAATTTCAAACTGATTTATGTCAAATATACCCAAAAGGGACTAGAGAGGATCTATTATATCCCAATGTGGACAAAAGATATTAATTGCAGACCGCTCTCCTTAGGGATTAATCGCACGATTTTTTGCAAGGCATTTTTTTGTATTTTAGGCGCATACTCTTTAGTGTCTTCCCATCTTATTACTACTTTGGGCGCAGAATTTGCCATGATTTTATTTGTGATTAAGTACTCTAATTTTTCACTCATTTTCGTTCACTTTTGTGTTCGAAAGTAATTTTTAAAAACCATTGTTTTAGCCAACTTATATGCTGTAGGATATTTATTGATAATAATTATTGATGTTAATAATTTTCTTGATGTGGCTGCTTTTGACGAGTTAATTTTGTGTTGACGTCTGGCGAGTTTCAGTTTTTATAAGAAATTTCTACATACAGACATACATACGCATGGATGAATGAACTGATTAATTTGGCAAAGGCTTACCTTTTTTAGTGTTGTTGATTTTGAGGGCATATAAATAACACTACATATTAATGTAGTGCGAGCTAAAAAGAAATAACACAAAACAATTTTTTTAGTAAGAAAAGAGTTTTGAACACAAACCTCACAATAAATAATGATGAAAAGTGGCGTCTCGTTCCCACGACGGTCTGACCAGGGGGAATGTCTCAATATAAACTCTGTCCATATTTTTTGCTGATATGCTTAATATGTAGTATTCTGAAACCCATTAAAAGCTTCTCACGGAACACTTGAAAGAAAATTCTCAAAAGTTGGAAAAAATGTTATTTGCCATTTTGATTTTTGATGTTTTTTTATTATTTGCGAGACACTATTTTCTGGGAAACATCCTCACATAAAAGATTATGGCATGTAGATTCGAGAGCTTAGGCGTCCAACTGAGAAGCGGTGAGTTCCATGCTATAACACCTCTCCTACAGGATATTCGTATGAAATTCTGACGTGATTGACGAATCCCTCGCGTCTCGCATTCTTTTCGAGGCATTTTACTCTCCTCTTCGGGAATCTTTGAATGTTCTTTTCATATAAACTGGTTTATTCTGCCATAATCATTTTATTTTTATTTTTTTATGAAAAGGTGGCTTATGACTCAAAAAAGAAATTGCAAGAAACAGCTTTTAACAGCTGTTTTTTTTTTTTGAGTCATAAGCCACCTTTTCATAGACCGGGTCACATATACATAAATATAGCAATAAGAGTATAAATTACTTTCATAGGCTAACAACAAAAATTTTACGGCCCTCGTAATTTGATCATGAATTTAAAGTAATAGGAAGGGAAAATGTTTGGTACTATTTTGCTACTCTTGTAGTACTTTAGCAATGTAATTTGCGGAAAAGAGTCAAATTCGATATACATATCTCACACATTGGAAACGGGAACATGACAGAAAAGTGATGAGAAAACAGAGGCAATAGGAAGAAAAAGTAGAGGAAATTGGAGGAAAGTAGGAAAAGTAAAGCAACCAAGAGGAAGAGGAAGAGTAAAAGTAAAAAGAATGGTAATGGTTTGAGAGAAATTAGTAAAAAGAGGTTTACAGGAACCATGAGAATAATAGAGTGATAAGATTAAGAGTAATAGTGATGGTTAGACTTGGATAAGAGCAAAAGCAAGAAGAGTAAGAGGGAAAAAGGAAAGATTAACGGAAAAGTTAAAGGGATAAGGAAGTTAAATGGGCCTGTGAAGGTAAACTACAAAATGCAGAATGGAAAGAAAATAAGACCGGATGAAAAGGGTTAGCCAGAGGAAAGGCAGGGGGATAGATAGAGAAAGTCGGAACCATGTCTGTCGGGTTTGATCATACCGCTATTTAATACTTATTTAAACGTTTCCAGCTGCTTAAAATAAAGTTTGTATAGGCCAGATATTTCTGTTTCCATATTCCTTAGTTGTGGATAATTGGATACTCTCGAGATCCAGCTATTCAGTTACGTTGACTAAAACTTTTCCTTTTCCACTCAGGAAGAGAAAAGAAACCCTCCCACAAAAGGAAATACAGACATCAGACGTTGTTTTCCTGAACATCACGTCATATTTCAGAAAGGAATTAATGTAGTATTTTTTTATGACACAGACAATATTAATGCTGCAACTAAGTCAAGAAGCAACACTTACAATTATGAGGGCGAGTATTGTCAAATGCGACTCATGGGCATCCTTAATGAAAATCATGAATTAAAAGCCTTGTGACAAAAAATACAAAAAAATTTGATGATGCCCAAGTATTTGAGAAACATTTGAGACAGGCATTTGGGTCATTGGTCGAAAATGATTTGCCTTTGAACCGAAAATAAGAAAAGTGGAAGGAAGTGATTCCATTTCGTTCCGGTCATGTTTTAGTATGGTTGGAAAAAATGATATTTCTCAATCCCATATTGAAAATGTATATTATGGAACGTTGAAGATTTGAGAATAAGGTTGATTGAAGAATCAAGTTGAGATCTAACAAAAATGCAAAAAAATTCGGGATAAAAGGTATGCAGTCATTCCCACTTTTTATATATCAAATATTATAAGGGAGTAAGGAGGGAGGAAGCAGTCATAAGCGAGAGCAAACAAAAGTGCTTCAAGCGATGGGTCGAACTCTGTGAGTAAAATTAGCAGAAAATTAATGAGGTCCATTATGGAACGGCAGGCGAATCCTATCAGAGAAGAAGAGAAGAAAAAGGCACGGATCAGAGGAGCTAAGAAAATTATTCCCCAGGACCGTGCAGAATTGAAAATTGTCGAGCGCTTAAGAGCACTGGTCGACGAAACAAACCTGGAGAGTGAGTGCTTGGCATGGGCCCGTTAAGCGGTAAAAGTAGGCCGAACGCATTTCAAGGGTTTTGGCGCGAGAAACCTTCGGTACAGCAAACAGTATGAGGAGGAAAAAGCTTCACATGGCAGAATAAAACAAGCACGTATAACTATCGAAACGGCACCAAAACGATCATTTCCTACGTATTCTGATGCTTCCAATGAAAAACGACGTTATTCACATTGTGAACTGTTTGAGATAACTCGAGGTTATCCCGGTTTTTGGGGTGCTTTTATGACGATGAGAAGTAAAATTAAAGCCAAATAGTCAAAGTCACAAGATTAAAATGCCCCACTTTTACCTTTAGTTGAAACTCGCACTGTAAACACTGTTATTAAAATTAAAATCAATTTTTAAATAAAAACTTTAGTAGTATACAAGTAAAACAATTAACATACACAAATTTTTTCTTAAACATAATCTTAGCTTTACAAGCAGTTGCCTGCTTGCTACAAATGTAGTCTTCGGGCAGCCCACGTAAGTTTTATTACGCGGGCAGTTATAAAGCTGGAAACCTATGATAAAGGATGACTTAAAATTCTTATTTAAATATTAAAAATAAAATAATTAAAAAAAAAAATGTTTAAGTTAAACGGTTTTATTGAAAACAATAATTTCATGAAGTAATAATAATACTTAAAGCTAGAAAATAATTAGGCAGGTCTAGGTACTAGTCATCACACTCCTCATCAATCAAGGGCGTTGATCAGACAATTAAATAAAAGCGTTGGGCGCGTGAAATTTCTAAAAATATGATTAGGATTCAGTTGGTCTTAGGGTTCAGTTGGTCTCAATAGAAATTTACGCGTCCAACGTTTTTATTTAATTGTCTGATCAACGACCTTGATTGATGAGGAGTGTGATGACTAGTACCTAGACCTACCTAATTATTTTCTAGCTTTTAGTATTATTATTACTTCATGTAAGTATTGTTATCAATAAAACCTTTTAACTAAAAAAATTTTTAAATTATTTTATTTTCAAGTTTTTAGTCTTTATTTCATTGCCAATTATTTCTCATTCTATTTAGTTCATTTAGTGACTCATTACTGCAAGGACTTTCCGGACAATTTGTTACAATCTAATTCCTCAATACATAATCCTTCCAAAACCTTTACTCGACTCTGCGCCACGTATGCTTGTCCCTCCTCCAACTCCAAGATATTTTGATTTCATTTCTACCGGACTGTATGTAATATTTGTTCCAAATATGAGCCAAATCGGACCACAAATACGATTTTTGTGAATATCTCGATCCTTGCGCCAGCTAGAGGCGATTTTCCAAGTTTCAAGCTTGTAGCTTATTGGAAAGTTATTTAAATTTCAATTTTCAAGCCATCCAACCAGCCAGCCTGTCAAGTCAACCTAAATAAAACCGTTTAAAAATGGGCCTTCTACGGCCGCTCGTATGTTTTAAAAAAGCTATGCATCGAATTCGGTTGGGGAGAACTGATAATTTCAACGATAAGCAACTGTCATTATTACAAAAATACTACAGCAAATATTAAGAGAAACCTACGATCACAGCGCCGCTCACCAATTTGTTCTTAGGAACATGATGCCAATGAAATGTTTGTCATATCAACTGTCGTCACTGTTATTCTTATGTTGACGGAAATATGTTAATTTAACATTGGCGTTCTTAGGCCCGGTTTTTCAGTAGTTGATTAAGCTAAGATTAAACAAAGTTTGCTTAAAGTCTAGTCAAATTTAAACTCCAGTTCAACTACTGAGTAGTTTTTCAGTCACAGTTTAAGGCCGCCTTTGGGGTATGCTAGATTTTGTTTACCAAACAAACATGGAAAAAGTTTTCCAGCGAAATTATATATGTATATAGTTCCGGAAGTGATATCCAACATAGTTATTTAATTATTATTTAACCATTTAGTTCTCGAGTTAATATCCAACATCATTCTCCAATCACTATACAACCTTTGAGGAATTTTGTAATTTTAAAAGTTTTCGATTTGATCTCCAACGTTATTAATATTTTCGAATTAATTCTCCAGTTAGTATCCTACATTGCATATCGTGTAGAGGTGGAGTTGCAAGAATTCTCAAGGTGGTACCACCAAAACCAACAGCTGTTTATTGTGAGAAATAAACCAACCAGGTTTTAAGGTAATGAAGCGAAAGTTATCAAAAATGAATTATATAGGCAGCCGCCGTGGTGTGATTGTAGCGTGCTCCGTCTACAACACCGAAGATCCTTAAAAGGAGCACGACGCAAATTGGAGGTTAGCGGTGACATTTATTTATTTTTTAAATTATACATATGTATATATTTCATTTTATTTTCGTGAAAATATTGTATTATGGAATCTCACATTTGAGTCCAGTTAGAGAACCACAAGTTGATAATTAAATTTTTTCAACTTAAGTAATAGCATTTTTTGCCTTATAAAATTCTGAAAAACTGCAGATAAGTTTAAGCATAGTTTAATTGGGTTGAACTTGTACTGAAAAACCGGGCCTTAGGGTCACAGTAATAATTGTGAAGTTAATCGAAATTGTGCATTCGGAATCCACAATTGTGCGAAGTTGACTCAATAGCTATTTTCTATGAATGCGAATTGACAGAAATTTCGTTTGAGTTGATCCGTAATTAGGGTGATACTATTTTCACACAGACGGCTTAGTGAATAATAAATGCAATTTTCTACATTAAGACGCTTATTGAGCTCAATCTTCCCTACAAAATTCGAATCTATTATTATTTCATTAGTAGCTAATCGAATGCCTAATGAAGTCAAAAGCACAATGCAACTCTGTTGGCAGCCTTCCGCTTCCGTTTCCGCTTCTTAGTTTTTGGTGTGTTCAGTGCTTAAAAATGTCATTTGTCAAAGCAAATGTCATTGTCTGCATGGCGGAACGATACAAGGTGGCCGCATCGAACAGCTGATTATAACCTTTTTTATTTGATTTGATACATCAACTACCGGCGCAGTACGATTTTGACATTTGTCCATCGAATTTATGAGTACATGGAATTTTTTTTTGTTTGTAGGTATGTCACCATGCTCCCACCTTGTATCGTTCCGCCATGATTGTCTGTCTCATCCTTCATACTAATCGAGCATTTAATTCTGTGTGAAAGCAAAAAATTTACGATTTCATTAGCAGGTGAAATGAGATCATTAAGTTTCTGTATGAAAACTGTATGACTTTATAAACTTTTTTTTCAGTGTACATATGCATATAACGTATATGATATACCATTATATCCATGCATTATATACATGAAAATAAAAAACCAAAAAGATCAAGCAGTGCATTATAATTCATCTGTGAGCTTAATTTCGATTTAAAGCCAATAATAATTTAATGAGTCTTTAATTAAACGAAATAAGAATTTAATAAAACACGATTTCTAGTTAAGCGCTGCCGCCGCTAATGCTTTTATCGATAATTTTGTGGCTCATTTAAACACAATTAATAAAAAAAAATTATAATAATTTTGTTTATTTATTCGAAAATTCATTTCACCGTAGGCGTTAAAAACAAGATTAACTCTTAATTTTGTATAATTTCTTTTTACACAGTCTAATGCCCAGGGTTCAAGTTATTAATATGGGCCCTCTTTCTTTTTAAAAATCAGTATTCACTTGTTCTTCATCACTTTTGACTGTATCTAAGAATATATTTTAATATGCATGTATGAGTAACTATACGCCCATTTGTTGAGCTGTCCATCTATTCCCAATCATTTATCTATGCCCATTGTCTGTGTTGCACCGTTGTTGCCTGCTGAATGTTTGTTTAGCCATACAAATTTGTATCTTAATTTATGTTGTTGCTTGTTTGCTTTAACAGCCAACATTTTACTCAGGGGCGTGCCACGCGCTGTCTTACGCTGTCTGCCTAAATATTGGTGTCTACATATTTGTTTGATTGGCAGCTACAGCGTTAGTAGTTATGAATATCGGTATGTTGTCATGTTTATTTTAATTGTTTGCTGGTTTATTTGAACTTTTGTGTCACGACTAATTAGATAAGGCTTGATAAAATTTAATTTTATATGGAGAAAGAGATTTTATGGTGATTAAATAGTCATCTATTTGAAAAATTGTTGTAAATGATATGAGAGTGATTTTATGACGTACTTAAATGGTCAGGAAAAATGTGTAGGGAAAGGGAAGTTAGCTATTACACTGCGCATACAGGCAATACCACCACGAGATAGTCGGACTACTGACTTATGTATGACATAACTATATATGTACATAGCCTCACGTACGTTACAGAAATTGTAGAGCTGCCCCTCTTTTGTCAGCTATTTGAATTATATATATTATATATAGCTGAAAGTATGTTGTTGTTGTAGCAATGCTCGCCCCACCTAATAGCCGCGACCGATCACAAATTGTCATCAATATCCTCTAACGGGAGTTCAAGGAAACTTGCCGTTTCAACAGGGGTGGACCATAAGGAAAGGGGTGTTAGAGGCGTTGGTTCCACATTACAATTAAAGAGATGGTTGGTGTCATGTGGGGACACATTGCAAGCAGGGCATACATTTTGTATGTCGGGGTTGATTCTGGATAGGTAAGAGTTTAACCTGTTACAGTATCCAGAACGAAGTTGAGCAAGAGTGACACGCGTTTCCCTGGGGAGTATGCGTTCCTCTTCTGCGAGTTCTGGATATTTTTCTTCAAGTACTGGATTCACCGGGCAATTCCCGACATAAAGGTCCGACGCCTGTCTATGGAGTTCACCAAGGACCTGCTTGTGTTTTTCCGCTTCATACGGCTGGGTTCTCAGGTGCCGTATTTCCTCAAAATGCTTACGGAGATGACTCCTTAGGCCCCTAGGCGGTGCTGGTTCGTCAATCAGATGTCTGTTGGGATGCCCAGGTTTCTGGGTATTCAACAGAAACTGTTTGGTCAGCATCTCATTTCTCTCCCTGATGGGGAGTATTCTTGCCTCATTATGCAGATGGTGTTCTGGGGACATAAGAAGACAGCCCGTGGCGATTCTGAGAGCAGTATTTTGGCAGGCCTGTAGTTTCTTCCAGTGGGTGGTTTTTAGGCTTGGCGACCATATGGGTGACGCGTAGCACGTAATCGGCTGGCTAATTGCTTTGTATGTGGTCAAGAGCGTTTCTTTATCTGTGACCCCATTTAATGTTAGCTGAAAGTATCGCATACCCCAGTGTCGGAAAATACGCTTATGGATTACTATCTTTAAAGTTTTAGTTGCGGAGTGTACCAAAACTCATATCGTGTAAAGGTTTATCAACATTGATAACACTCTCGAAAATCTTCAGAGAATGAAAAGAACAACAATGCCACTGATAGAATGACCTAACGTTACGCGGTCGATTTGCAGCTGAAGCTGAGGGTAGCAGCGGAAAGAAGAAGAGTGGCTAATGATACGAAGCTAAGAAAGTACTATAGCAATCTCATAGTCCCGAGCAGCATTAAAAATTGTCTATAGCTTAGAACCGTTTTCGAACAAAATAACCAGACGAGTAGATACTCGGCATTTGCCCGGGGGCCACTAGACAGTAGCAGCTAGACGAAAATATTTCGCTGACAAGAACTTTGCAACCAGTAGCCCCCGATACTGAAATTACTTTTAGCAGAAATGTGCCTCGTATAGAATAACCGGCAATGATCGATTGGAGGCGGCGTGGCCACTCTTAATCCCCCAACCGTTTAAGGGGCTTAGAATATATCCGCGGTAGGTACGCCTGTCGTAAGAGACACTAAAATAGTAAATTGATTCAAGGGGTTGTGTAGCGCAACCCTTTCAAAGGGTTGCCAGCGCAATATATAGCTTCTCCAACCCAAATTTCAACCTCACCTAACCTCATTAACAGCCGAGGCTCTGGCGACCCCGAACTCCTGACGGATCTAGGAGGTGGGAGGGCGGTATGGCCTAGAAGGTTTCATGTGGTTATACCAAATCGTTCCCGAGATGGTCGGGCTAGTACCTTTATGGTTCTTGTTACCAGAACGTACCGGATCTACATCCGGCAAAGGACCATCAACATTAATAACACTCATCAAGGCCTTTGGAGAGTGTGCTTATCGCTACAATAACAACAACAACAGCCCGATCATTTGAAAATCCCCACGTACCAAATTCTGTATGCATTCTAGTCGCATCGACAAGGCAGTTAAATATAAAAACGATAGGCAAAAGAAGCTTCGTAGTGTCATTCTCAAGATTTCTCGGGACGAACAGAAAATACCGTCACTATTCTTCAATTCAATAAAATGAGGCTTAGTTGCTGAGATTCAACAATAACATGACTTCGGAAAGGCTAAAAGGTTGTAGGTTCAAAACTCTAAAAGCGGGTCGTTGATTCTCACCAAATCAAAAGCCATGATACAAATCACACGTGTGCTGAATTGACAGGGCGCCCTGCTACTGTAGCAAAGTCAGAATCAGCATATACCCAAACAGGATTAGGAGGCACTTCGCATATCTCAACCTATGGAAGAGGGTATAACTTCAACTAAACAAGGAGGCGGTTTAGAAAAATGTTCTGAGGAATGCAGATCAGATGAATTTTCACTGAGAAGCTTTTCATTGAAGAAGTACTCACCTAGAAACATTTTGTTTTCCAAATTTTTGATAATGCTTCGCCCGGGACTTGAACCCAGAACCTTCGGTGTGGTAGGTGGAGCACGCTGCCACCACACCACAGCGGCAGCCGTGAGCATGTATACGTCTGTTTATGAGTGCCATAATAGTTTATGAAGTTGCAAAATGGCACCATATTACTGTTCTGTGCGTACACTCGTACCTACAAATATAGAAATGCATTTTTCTACACGTAAAATGGTGTGGGCATTTCAATAAACCCACAGCAGAACACACCCCCTATGTGAATGTGTGAGTAGGTACAAGACGAATGAAGTAGCATTAGCAACATCGCATTATGTTGTAGACAAGCGCCAGTGCACACAGGGAGGCGTGAGCAATAGCTGTAGAAGTGCATGATGCTGCAAGAGAAAAGTAAACTGAGACATAGAGAAGCTAAAGAGCAAAACCTGAACTCTACTTCATTTTCCCAACTTCAGTTGTATTTGCAAAAGTCTGTGCAAATGACAACGCCTTCAAAGGCAGCTTGCGCCATGAGCAACTAAAACTGCAGATAGCAAAAGGCAAACGTCAAGCGACATCGAGGATTGCTTAAAAAAGACAGCATAGGCAGCATCTGTTGACTTAAGCCACTGATGTTTTGGGTGCTGCGGTTTACGCTTTGCCCTCCCTACGCCTTATCATGGCTACTAGCTTTTGTCTTATAACATTTGTACAAAATGTCGGTAAAGAATGACAACTGCACCGTCGTAAAGCGCCGACGTTGTTACACGACTCTCAATAAATAGAAATAGCGGTAATCATAGAACTATAGAACTACAACAAGAATATAACAAATAGCATCTGAAATATGTGACGTATGGCAGTGCCAATCTCTTTTCTTATGGCCGCATCACAAACACAATGCGTTCAGCGCAATCTTTGCATGATGAGTAGATTTAACGTAATTTTATGGAGAATGGCTTATCGAGCGACACTAGCATCATTTGACATACAAAATTTGGCAATCCTCAACTTTTGCAACATGTAAAGCATAAGAAAAAGCATTCGATATTCGCTTTGGCTATCAGTGTCTTCACACTTTGCAAGTGAAATAATTTTTCCCGCTCTTTGGTACTTTGCCAACGTATTTCAAAATTAAAAACTGAATTTTAACAAAAGAATAGGAAACAAAGTATTGTGTTGAATATTAGCATCACCATGCTGTTAGTAAATAATCACGACAGCAAATACAGTAAGCAGCCAAACTTTTGTACATGCACACACATAACTAGCAGCTCGAAGTGAAGAGATATCTCACACACATACATTTAGTCATCAGCCGGTGATGTTACTCACACATACGCACGCATATAGCTTAATTACCAAGCAGGATATACAACTGTTCTAGAAGGTGACCTTAGTGGAAATATGCGGACGAGGTAACAGAGAGTATAAAAGCAGCGCAAGCTGAGGATTGACTAATCAGTTTAATTTAAACACGCTGTTAGTTGTGAAGTGAAGTATGATTGTGATGGAAAGGCCAGTTTGTAATACTGAATATTGTAGTTATTTATTCGACAGTTTAGCCATACGAACGTTAGCAGAAGGTTCATAATTGTCAGAAATTACCAGATTTCGCTATAATATGTTAGCAAGCATTTTTCTTCTAAAGCGAGGATTGTATAAAAGTGAAATTTTGTATATGAATGGACAAGTCGAAATAAGATTCATCTGATAAAACTGAAGTGTGGTTTACATTTACAAACGCAACATCTTGCGTGATTGTGGCGATATTACTGTCATGCATAAGATTACGTTGCACGCATTTATATGCAAAAGTTCATTCTGATGCGGTCATTAGTTTTTCTACCTACCTATTTGTAGTTGCAGTTTATTATAACCTCTTGTGACCGCCAAGTATATTTCTGCGATGAAAAAGCTTCTGACCAAAAACTAGTCTGTCCCGAAGATGTTGTTCGTAGTGGGCATACGGCCCGACCAGTAGTGTGGTGTCAATATGAATAACTACGAGTACATACTCGAGTAACTTATTCAACTACCCAGAATTTTTCGCGGTCGATTACATCGTACAAGTACTTAGTTAGGCATCGAGCACATGAGAAAATTGTGGAGGAATCGATTACTCATGTCAAGTATCGCTTACTGTATTTTTGTAACTTTTGCTCTGAAAATTCCCGAAACATTTCATTTTAAGATTTGCAACATTTGACAGCTTTGAGTACCCGTCTGAAAAAGGATCGATTTCGAGAACATGGCACTCATAAATTACCTGCCACAAACAAGTTGTTGCAAATCTTGAAGCTACATTTGCCTAGACTCGCATAAAGTTTTGAATAAAAGTATGAAATCTAAGGTATTTGTGCAGGTTTTGGGTTCCTTCGGCAACGTAAATTGATTAAATAAATTGGCGGAAACAGTTTTTTCACATCAATTTTTCATATACCTACTTTACTAAAATTTTTTTGAATACTTTCACCATAATCCAAAAATTTCATACTATGTAAGTTATAAAATAATTTCCATAAGTGGTACTGAGCTTTTTAAAGATACTCGGTTATCGAGCGGTTAAAGTAGCTCGATACCCACTCGAAGATCGTTCAAATTATATTTGTCATATATTTTTGTATGGTTCACTAGTTTGTTAACTTCCCTGCACATATGAGTTATATGAGTTGGAGTGATCCCTTTTGTGTGAGCATGTCCTGTGGAGAGACCAATTGTAACTGTTTATACCACTACGGGTACTATCATATTGCTCCTCTCTTTTATTCCCTACGGGTTAGGTTCGACAGGTCCTCTTCCTATTCCTACAGTCGTAAAGTCCAATTTCTACCCGTACGAGAATTCTTACCGCCTTTTTTATTATTTCATTAACCACTAATACACTAATTTTAATTTTTTTGTCTTGGTATTGTAGAAAAAAAAAAAAAAACAAGTAAGGAAGGTTAAGTTCGGGTGTAACCGAACATTACATACTCAGTTGAGAGCTATGGTGACAACATAAGGGAAAATAACCATGTAGGAAAATGAACCGAGGGAAACCCTGGAATGTGTTTGTATGACATGTGTATCAAATGAAAGGCATTAAAGAGTATTTTATGAAGGAGTGGGCCATAGTTCTATAGGTAGACGCCATTTAGGGATATCGCCATAAAGGTGGATCAGGGTTGACTCTAGAATTTGTTTGTACAATATGGATATCAAATGAAAGGTCTTAAAGAGTATTTTATGAGGGAGTGGGCCATAGTTCTATAGGTGGACGCTATTTAGGGATATAGCCATAAAGGTGGATCAGGGTTGACTCTAGAATGCGTTTGTGCGATATGGGTATCAAATTAAAGGTATTAAGGAGGGTTTTAAAAGGGAGTGGTGGTAGTTGTATAGGTGGTGACCTTTTCGGGATATCGCCATAAAGGTTGACCAGGGGTGACTCTAGAATGCGTTTGTACGATTTGGGTATCAAATGAAAGGTGCTAATGAGTATTTTAAAACGGAGTAATCCTTAGTTCCATAGGTGGAAGCCGTTTCGAGATATCGCCATAAAGGTGGACCAGAGGTGACCCTAGAATTTGTTTGTACAATATGGGTATCAAAAGAAAGGTGTTAATGATTATTTTAAAAGGGAGTAATCCTTAGTTCCACAGGTAGACGCCGTTTCGAGATATCGCCATAAAGGTGGACCAGGTGTGACCCTAGAATGCGTTTGTACAATATGGGTATCAAACGAAAGATGTTAATGAGTATTTTAAAAGGGAGTAATCCTTAGTTCTATAGGTGGATGCCGTTTCGAGATATCGCCATAAAGGTGGACCAGGGGTGACCCTAGAATTTGTTTGTATAATATGGGTATCAAAAGAAAGGTGTTAATGAGTATTTTAAAAGGGAGTGATGCTTAGTTCCAGAGGTGGACACCGTTTCGAGATATCGCCATAAAGGTGTACCAGGTGTGACCCTAGAATTTGTTTGTACGATATGGGTATCAAATTAAAGGTATTAATGAGGGGTTTAAAAGGGAGTGGTGGTAGTTGTATAGGTGGTCGCCTTTTCGAGATATCGCCATAAAGGTGGACCAGGGGTGACTCTAGAATGCGTTTGTACGATATGGGTATCAAATGAAAGGTGTTAATGAGTATTTTAAAAGGGAGTAATCCTTAGTTCCATAGGTGGACGCAGTTTCGATATCACCATAAAGGTGGACCAGGGGTGACCCTAGAATTTGTTTGTACAATATGGGTATCAAATTAAAGTTATTAATGAGTATTTTAAAAGGGAGTAATCCTTAGTTCCATAGGTGGACGCCGTTTCGAGATATCGCCACAAAGGTGGACCAGGGGATACCCTAGAGTTTGTTTGTACAATATGGGCATCAAACGAATGGTGTTAATGAGTATTTTAAAAGGGAGTGGGCCTTAGTTCTATAGGTGGACGCCGTTTCGAAATATCGCCATAAAGGTGGACCAGGGGTGACTCTAGAATGTCTTTGCACGATATGGGTATCAAATTAAAGGTATTAATGAGGGTTTTAAAAGGGAGTGGTGGTTGTTGTATAGGTGGTCGCGTTTTCGAGATATCGCTATAAAGGTGGACCAGGGGTGACTCTAGAATGCGTTTGTACGATATGGGTATTAAATGAAAGGTGTTAAAGAGTATTTTATGAGGGAGTGGGCCATAGTTCTATAGGTGGACGCCATTTAGGGATATAGCCATAAAGGTAGATCAGGGTTGACTCTAGAATGCGTTTGTACGATATGGGTATCAAATGAAAGGTGTTAATGAGTATTTTAAAAGGGAGTAATCCTTAGTTCCATAGGTGGACGCCGTTTCGAGATACCGCCATAAAGGTAGACCAGGGGTGACCCTAGAATTTGTTTGTACAATATAGGTATTAAAAGAAAGGTGTTAATGAGTATTTTAAAAGGGAGTAATCCTTAGTTCCATAGGTGGACGCCGTTTCGAGATATCGCCATAAAGGTAGACCAGGGGTGTCCCTAGAATTGGTTTGTACAATATGGGTATCAAAAGAAAGGTGTTAATGAGTATTTTAAAAGGGATTGGGCCTCAGTTCTATAGGTGGACGCCGTTTCGAAATACCGCCATAAAGGTGGCCCAGGGGTGACTCTAGAATGTGTTTGTACGATATGGGTATCAAATTAAAGGTATTAATGAGAGTTTTAAAAGGGAGTGGTGGTAGTTGTATATGTGAAGGCTTTTTCCAGATCGCGACCAAAATGTGGACCAGGGTGACCCAGAACATCATCTGTTGGATACCGCTAATTTATTTATATATGTAATACCTGCCAAGATTTTAAGGGTTTTTTATTTCGCCCTGCGGAACTTTTTCATTTTCTTCTACTTAATATGGTAGGTGTCACAACCATTTTATAAAGTTTTTTCTAAAGTTATATTTCGTGTCAATAAACCAATCCAATTACCTCACCATGTTTCATCCCTTTTTTCGTATTTGGTATAGAATTATGGCATTTTTTTCATTTTTCGTAATTTTCGATATCGAAAAAGTGGGCGTGGTCATTGTCGGATTTCGTTCATTTTTCATACCAAAATAAAGTGAGTTCAAGTAAGTACCTGAACTAAGTTCATTAAAGATATGTCGATTTTTGCTGAAGTTATCGTGTTAACGGCCATGCGGAAGGACAGACGAACGACAGTGTATAAAAACTGGGCGTGGCATCAACCGATTTCGCCCGTTTTCACAGAAAACAGTTATCATCATAAAATCTATGCCCATACCAAATTTCAAAAGGATTGGTTAATTTTTGTTCGACTTATGGCGTTAAAAGTATCCTAGACAAATTAAATGAAAAAGGGCGGAGCCACGCCCATTTTGAAATTTTCTTTTATTTTTGTATTTTGTTGCACCATGTCATTACTGGAGTTGAATGTTGACATAATTTACTTTATAATGTAAAGATATTAAAATTTTTCTTAAAATTTTACTTAAAAAAAATTTTTTTTTTAAATGTAGGCGTGGTCCTTCTCCGATTTTGCTAATTTTTATTAGGCGTACATATAGTAATAGGAGTAACGTCCCTGCCAAATTTCATCATGATATCTTCAACGACTGACAAATTACAGCTTGCAAAAGTTTTAAATTACCTTCTTTTAAAAGTGGGCGGTGCCACGCCCATTGTCCAAAATTTTATTATTTTCCACTCTGCGTCATAAATTCAACTCATCTACCAAGTTTCGTCGCTTTATCTGTCTTTGGTAATGAATTATCGCACTTTTTCGGTTTTACGAAATTTTCGATATCGAAAAAGTGGGCGTGGTTATAGTCCGATATTGTTCATTTTAAATAGCGATCTGAGGTGAGTGCTCAGGAACCTACATACCAAATTTCATCAAGATACCTCAAAATTTACTCAAGTTATCGTGTTAATGGCCATGCGGAAGGACAGACGGACGACTGTGTATAAAAACTGGGCGTGGCATCAACCGATTTCGCCCGTTTTCACAGAAAACAGTGAACATCATAAAATCTATGCCCCTACCAAATTTCAAAAGGATTGGTTAATTTTTGTTCGACTTATGGCGTTAAAAGTATCCTAGACAAATTAAATGAAAAAGGGCGGAGCCACGCCCATTTTGAAATTTTCTTTTATTTTTGTATTTTGTTCTACCATGTCATTACTGGAGTTGAATGTTGACATAATTTACTTATATACTGTAAAGATATTAAATTTTTTGTTAAAATTTTACTTTAAAAAAAATTTTTTTTTTAAAGTGGGCGTGGTCTTTCTCCGATTTTGCTAATTTTTATTAGGCGTACATATAGTAATAGGAGTAACGTCCCTGCCAAATTTCATCATGATATCTTCAATGACTGACAAATTACAGCTTGCAAAAATTTTAAATTACCTTCTTTTAAAAGTGGGCGGTGCCACGCCCATTGTCCAAAATTTTACTAATTTTCTATTCTGCGTCATAAATTCAACTCATCTACCAAGTTTCGTCGCTTTATCTGTCTTTGGTAATGAATTATCGCACTTTTTCGGTTTTACGAAATTTTCGATATCGAAAAAGTGGGCGTGGTTATCGTCCGATATCGTTGATTTTAAATAGCGATCTGAGATAAGTGCTCAGGAACCTACGTACCAAATTTCATCAAGTTACCTCAAAATTTACTCAAGTTATCGTGTTAACGGACGGACGGACGGACGGACGGACATGGCTCAATCAAATTTTTTTTCGATCCTGATTATTTTGATATATGGAAGTCTATATCTATCTCGATTCCTTTATATATGTACAACCAACCGTTATCCAATCAAACTTAATATACTCTGTGAGCTCTGCTCAACTGAGTATAAAAACACTGTAGTGGAACACATCATTGAGGTCTCTTCGGGAGTTTCTCAAGGCAGCCATCTCGGTCCAATTCTGTTTTTGCTATTCATACCCGATATCGCTACTTCGATAAAGATTTTAAAAATTTTGATATATGCTGATGAATTAAAAATTTTTATTTCTTACAAATCGATCGACTCGATCGACAATAGGTCCCTACTACAATTTGACTTAGATACACTGGCTAATTGGTGTGATACAAACTATATGCCTAGCAAATTTTAAAAATGTAAGTTTATTATTTTTATAAGTACATCATTTCTTCCGGCTTTCAACACAATTAATAACAACTGTCTTGAACAAGTGTTTGATTTTGCTGATCTGAGGGTTACTGTAAACTTAGTTTCAACCTTCATATTAACGCAACAGTCAATAAAGCAAGAGGTGTTCTAGCGTTTGTTAAGCGATGGTAAAAAAAATTTAGCGACCCTTTTCTAACTAAAGCCCTTTTCGCTACATTAGTTACAACAATACTTGAATACCGTTCAATAATTTGGAACACAAATTACAAGCCCCTTTAGACCGAATTGAATCAGTCCAGAAAAAGTTCTTACTTTTCGCGTGAAGGAACCTTCATTGGGTTGCTTTGTATAAACTGCCCCCTTATACAAATCGTCTTAAACTTATTAATCTTCCTACCCTTGCTAGTAGAAGGGAAGTGCTTGGAATTATTTTTATCTTCATATTACTTAACCGTTTGGTTTCTAGCCCATTTCTCCTGAGCGTAGTGAACTTTAACGTTCCCTCCCATCAAGATATTCCAAATCTCTTTTTATGAAGCAGTATTTAGCTAATTCTAAATTAAATTTCCGCTGTTTGGGTCAGAAATATAACTCTCACTGAGTCACATTTGATATTTCGGACTTACTTTTCATTAAGAAAACTGTTCTTTCCTCTCTGAATAATTGGAAGCTCTTCGGATTCATACACATAACTATTCCAATACTTACATAACTGTTCTTCACATATAAAAAGAATATATATATATGTATATAAAAAATTTCTGTCTGTAAAGTCTTACATATATTTTACATAGCTGAGCAGTTTTAGATCTCGACGCTTAACAAACCTCCGCCTTTCAACGACTCGGCAATCAAAAATAACAAATCCGTGTCGGTTGGGCGAGGTTTGGAATCCGTAGGGTTTATTATTATTAAATATGGTACGAGTATTATAGGCTCGGTATAGGGCTACGCATTTTTTCGTTTCAACTTCCTTTTATTAATTTTTTATTTTACCCATTTCGTGGCCATTTTTTTATTGTTTCTTTAAAGTTTGATACATACATTTCAAACTGACTAATCTCAATTGTACCAAAAAGGGACCTGATGGGATCAATTATACCCCACTGTAGACAAAATATATAAATCGCGGACTACTCTTTTAGGGACAAATCGCAGGATTTTTTACAGATTCTTTTATATTTCCTTTTCTTCTATGTTTGTATGTATCTCCTCTTTTTGCACCAAATAAAAAAAATGTTAAGTATACGCACCGGTACCCGTCTTTTCAGTTGGTATGAATATTTTTGCGAGTTATTGCTTGATTGGTTGATAAAACAATGTCTTTGTTTTATAAAAAAGTTTATAAATACACGAACCTACATATAAGGAACTGAATAAGACCGTTCTACACCCACCTGAAGCGTCTTCAAAATTACATAAATAATAATATTGTTACGAATATTAGCAACACTAAGGGGTACTGCCATCTCTAAGCCGATGCTAAGCAGCGCCTTGTATGCATAGCCATAAATCAATCATTATGTATCTACATACACGAATCAATCATTATGTCTACACATATGTACGTACACGCAGCGGAGAAGAGATGCACAAACACATGCAGATATCTTATCTGAGATGCTCCCGAAAGTATGCAATTGTAATTGTGGAAGTATCGCTCACAAATACGCTCGCATATGAGAAGCTATACACGTGCATCTGTAGTTAAAATTATATGGCAGTAACTAAGTAAATTCTGGAAGCGCCTAGAAGTTGCAACGAGGAAATCACAGAGTATAAAAGCACCAAAGGTAGAGGCGCTACAATCAGTTTCGATTTAGCACGCTATCTGTTGAGCAATAGCAGTATTATTTTGAAAATCAGTTGTAAAGAACTTGAATAAAGGCCATTTTGCATTATTAAATATTGGAGTTATTTATTCAAAGAGTTGAATAAAGGCCATTTTGCATTATTAAATATTGGAGTTATTTATTCAAAAGTTTAGTGATTCGAACTCAGCAGAAGGTTGCAAATAAGAGGATTTGTTAGTAAATTCGTTACAATATTTTGCGGAATTACCCACAAGTGCAGGTAGCTTCATAGGCAAAAGCCCTGACCTTCCGATTGGATCGGGATTCAGCGTTCAGGACAAGAAATCAGAGGTGAAGTAAGTGGCGACCAACTCATCGATAACAACACAATTAAGTGCCAGGGTCTACTTATAAGTCAAAGCAATATCAAGTTGTTTATTGCTACATTTCAAAAGTCAGAAGTATGATCTTTTACGATCATGATTGCTGGGCTGGGGCTTCTACTGACGGTTATGATATTTTCCAAATCTCTATCTTCGTCTTCATTGTTACATGCAGGTCACTAGGAAAATAAATATCAAAGTAAGCATTGTCTTCAGTTTTAATGATACCAATATTTTGGTTGCTACGGTTTTTGGACTTTGTAGGTCACAGCACGGCGAAATGCACGCTTATCAAACCACTAAGCTCTGACTCGTAACTGAGTGCCGGTCGTGTCTTTTGGTGTCTACTGGACATCATATATCACCAGAAGGTAACGAAGCGTACTGGATTCATATCCGAAAAATTACAGCCGATCACTGTGCACGGAAAAAACCTGTTAAAAATTTTGGAATTTTATTTTCACCTTTGCACTGTGGAAAATAATGAAGAGGTAGTCAAGTATGTTCTTATTCAGATAAGGGCATACAAATAACACTGGATCACAAATTCCATTTTTTTTTGCACCAGAGGCGCCATTATGAAAGTCCTATGTAAAATCATCCCCTGATTTCGAAAATCAAGGTTATTTTTAATTCTATGTTAACGTTTCTGAGACATTTACGAATAACAGTTTTTTCAAAAAAAAAAAAAAAAAAAAATTGGGTCCACTTAATCATATATATCTAAAGAACGAATTGGGCAATTCCAAAACGGTTCGAAGCTTTTAAAAGGTAATAAAATTTTTTATACTGTACCAGTAGGGTACTCAAGTATTAAATGGGAATATTTACATGAATGCTTATAACTTTTGTTCTGGTTCACCGATTTTGTTGAATTAAAGCTTATTTTTTTTGTAATAAAACAGAGCTTGGAGAGAAAAAAACAAATCTGCAAGAAAATTAAAAGTTTTCGAGATTCTTCCTCGCAAAATACAATTTTTTTTTATAATTTTACAAAAAAAATGGAAAAAACCCGTAATGATTGTTCGTTATCTTTGAATCTGCATGGCCTAGCTTCCAACCGTTTTGGAATTGCTCAATTCGTTCTTGAGATATATATGATTAAGTGGACCCAATTTTTTTTTTTTTAACGGTTATTCGTAAATATCTCAAAGACGTTACCATAGAATTAAAAATAACCTTGATTTTCGAAATCAGGGGGTGCTTTTACATAGGAATTTCATAATGGCGTCTCTGGTGTATTTTGGCTGTAAACCAGTGTAATTAGCTATTCCTACTTAATTTTTTATTTATTTTTTTTTGGAAATTAAAAACGAACTTCGTTGGGGTTTTCCCTCTTTTTAGATTTTTTCGAAGTTAACTTTGGAGGGATATTTTAAAGTTTTTTTCATGATACGCTCAAATGTCATCGACATAGCTAAAATGAATTAAACCCCAAAGGTTACATTGACTACGCCATATTATGCGAATGGATGAAGATACACAGACTGAAAAGAATATTCATATCAAAAGCAACCTATGAAATGAGATTCTTCACTTGCCTCGATTCGAAATTGGATTAGCCACCAGATCGAAGATATTAAAATGGCATCAGTCACTTCTTAATACTATAAAGGAGTGCGCAAAAGTCAGCTGTTTTCATTTTTGCAGTTAAAATTTATGTTATTTCCCGGTGAGCTGCAAATTTGATACTTCTAATTTGGCTAACAACCCTCTAGGTAAAGCAAGTGTCAAGATATTCGGAAATTTCGGCTTGCTTGATATGGGAGCAAATATATTATATAATAATGTAATACTTTTTTAAGCACCTTGCACTTGGGTATATTCGGTACAGTTTTAGTCGAATTTGAAATTTTTATAAGTTATTTGCTTGTACTTCGCTTGTGACTGCAGGCGCGCAAATTTTGCAATTAAAAAAAAAAAAAAAATAAATGTAAGGCGCGATAACCTCCGAAGAGATCTAAGGCCGAGCTTCTCTTCCAATTTGCGTCGTGCTCCTCTTGATTTTTCCCTACAAATTGGCCGGACGGGAGGACCTACATGTTTTATGCCGACTCCGAATGGCATCTGCAAGGCAGATGAGTTTTCACTGAGAGCTTTTCATGGCAGAAATACAATCGGAGCGCTTGCCAGACACTGCCGAGGGGCGACCCCGCTTAGAAAAATTTTATTCTAATTGAAAAATCTTATTTCTAAAATTTTGATGTTGCTTTGCCCGGGAGTTGAACCCAGGGCATACGGTGTGATAGGCGGAGCACGCTACCATCACACCACGGTGGCCGCAATTTTGCAATTAGTGGCATTGCTTATTTGTTGTCTGTTTGCTGTTAGGTCATAGAGAGAAAGAAACAGATAGAAAATCACTCTTCATACGCCCTGGCCATTTGTTGTATAGCTGGTACTTCATGAGCGTCAAATGCAGTTTCCACTACCTCTCTGCAATGTATCGCTGCAAGAACCACTAATGGCCGAGCTACAATGAAGTTTTTCATATAGATGCGTTCAACGCAATCTTATGCATTCCAGTACTGCGTCACAATCAACAAGGCCGAATTAACCCTCAACGGGGACCTATGCAGCCATCAATTTGGGGCCCTTTTTTCATGTCCGTTCCTTCCTTTTTCGATTAAAAAATACAAACTTATGTCTTTCATAAAAATTTTATTACAAAGTAATAATATCAATAAAATTACTATTTACATTTTAAACATGTCGTTTTCGGCAAATCCATCAATTATATCATCATGATTTTGTTCAATGAATCTGACTCAATACAAGGTATATCTAACATATCGAGTCGCTCTTGTCGTTTGGCAGAACATTTTGTGATCATTAATGTTAAAAAAAATCCGAAGAGCTATTTCTGTGTTAGGAAATACATCGGCTAATTGGTATTCCATTAGAATTTTATACAACTGACAATGAATTTGTTGTGCATCAGTGTATCTGGAGTTAACGTAACTTTGGAATTGTTTCATTTCAATGAAAAATTCTTCCAAATCTCTGAAATAAAAACGAACTAAGTTATTTATACCTTCGTGGTGGTCCATCACTTAGAGAAAAGTTGATGAGAAATGCAAATCTCTCCGAATTTTCCATATACACTTTCGAACATCGTTTGATTCCACTGTGAAGATTGTCGATGATTTCGAGGAAACCTTTTGTCCTAAAATCATCGCGAGGCGAAAATTCTACTTATGGAGCATTTCCGTCATTAGGTTGTTTTTTTCTACGACGAGTACGTTTTACGATTTCTGTATAGCCTACAACAGGTAATAATTGCTTTGTTTTTTCCTCGAAATCATTGTACTTTTCACGGAATTAAACTAAACTCTCTTCTACCGATCTGTACAAAAAATATCAGGAAATCCTCAAATTTGTTACAATACATTCATTTATTTTTCATTCATCATTAATAATTTTCTCTAATTTTATTCTAGTCCAAAAATAATCGAAATTTTTCGAAATAGAAACAACCAGTGTAGATTTTGAGATAATTCTTTTTTATTATTAAATATACTCTCCTTTCACTTCGATACACTCCTTTGTACGCTCATACAATTTGTCAAATGAGTCGGAAATGTCCTTTTTAGGAACCTTGTCTAGTTCGTCGGTCGTCGCCTTTTGAATACGATCAATTGAGTTTTATTTATATGAGTAAAATTTATTTTCAGTTGATTATATTTTTCTTACACACTCTAGAATTTTATGTTTGTAAGAAAATTTTAGAAGTATTTTTCATTTTTCGGGGCCCCCTAAAACGGGGCCCCAGGCAACTGCATATTCTGCCTACTTGTTAAGCCGGCCCTAACAACCAACCAAGATGTTGGGTTTGTAATTATAAAGGAACTTCAGACTTGTCAATTGATTTTTATTTCGCCTTGCCCATTCACATACAAAATTTCGGGAAGCGCTGTTATAAACATTCTCACTATAAACGAAAAATACTTCCTAACATATTTTGTGTTCTATTCATTTGTTAAATTACAGTTTTTAAATGTGAAAAACTTTAGAAAAGTACCAATAAGTTGGAACAAGAGTTTAACTTGCAAAGTGTGAAGCACCCTTAGCCAAATCAAATCTCAAATTCTTCTTCTTAAGCTTTGCTTGCAACAAAAGTTGGGAGATGTCTACTTTTTCATGTCAGATGTCGCTAGTGTCGCTCTGCCGTTCTCCATAAAAATATGTGCAATCTACTCATAATGAATAAGATTGTGTTAAACGCATCTATATGAAAAACTGCTTATGTGATGGGGCTTTAAGTGTGTGTTGAGGAGAAGTTAATGCACTTGAAAAAAGGAATCGGTTAGTGAAGAGCAAAGCATCAGCAGCAGTAACATTGGGAATTGAGTGGCATTGCCGCTTGAGGCGGTTTTTGTCATATTTAACGTGCCTATGTTTGCATTTGTGCGTAGCAGTAAAGCTGAATTGTTAATGTTTAGTTGCTCTAAGAAAAAATGTGCGAACACAAAGATATTAATAAAAGAAGTAGAATGGACGAACTAAGTAAAAGTCCGCTTGAACGGTATCTAATTTGTCCATAGTCCAATTTATTCATACATTTTTTATGTTTCACCCAATACTTACTTACTTACATACTAAATAGGCGCTTAACTGTTTAAACGGTTATGGCCGTCCAACAAGGCGCGCCAGTCGCTCCTTCTCTTAGCCAATAACATTATAAAATTCAATTTTTTTCCATTCGGCTTCCATTAAATTTGTTTGTGTATTTATCTTGGACTTTCTGTTGAATTTCGATAAATTTCCGATAAAAATAAGAGTGATAAGTAATCGATTTTAACGCAGCTAACTACTGGGTTAAAGGTGACGTCAGATTGTTCGCTCTTAAATTTTTGTATGGAATTAGAAGTAGTTCGGCAATTGATTCAAGGCTGGATTACGGTTGAGAGAGTTAACTAAAGCGCCAAATACACGACACGAACATTACCGCGAACATTCCCGTTATGTCATGTTTCTGCGACCTTTTCCGTCGTGTATGGTGGTGTTTGCCAGTTCGCGCAAATTTTCGCCAAAAATTAAAATATTTTGATTTTTGGCGAACATTTGCGCGAACTGGCAAACACCACCATACACAACGGCGTGTATGGCGAAATAGCTCATAATCGTAGTAATTTCTGAACGGAACAGACGTGCGCGGAAAAGTAAAATGGACAATAAAAAATTTCTCAGTGAATTTATTTATATTCTCCCTTTTTTTTACGCTTAATTGCCACAGCGAGCAATATTGCTGCAGCACAATTGTTGTCCGTATTCATCGCTGTCTGAAAGAGAACTAATGTTCGGCCAAAAGTTCGTATGGTGTATGGCCAAAGCTGCGAACAAGATTGCGGAATGTTCGCGGAAATGTTCGTGTCGTGTATTTGGCGCTTAATTCCATGTGGATTATAGATATACGCGCCGCCGATTTTCATCGTTCTTATTATATTTCTATTTCATTACTATATTTTCTACTCATCTGTCTAGGCCATTTATTGTTCATGTCGAAAATTGGAACGATGTGGTCGAAAGGGAAATCGACGAATGCCCATCACTGCCAGTTATAAGAATCCAATTTCGAAATTTAACTCTTTTTAGCCGTTCAAAAGTATTTAACGCTTTTAATGCCATATTGAAATGTTAATTTTGAATTTCATACTTCATCATTCAACACCCAAGTCTCCCGGTGTAACATTTCCTAAAGTTGGCGGCCCTATCCCAACTAGTCCCTTGGAGTGATGCACAATGATTCTAGCCAATCAACCAAGTTTAAATATCACCTACACGTTACAGCTCGTCTTACGTATGTGAACACGTAGGCACATATATTTAACAGATGAGGCTTTGTTCTTCTTAAGAATACAAAGTGGTGAAGCGAAAGCTTTCCCAAGACAGGCGAACAAATGACCGGGTGTGCTTTTATTCTAACGTGGTGGACAGCCGAACTAGTTTGAAAACGAAAGCCACGTTGTTATTCATAATACTATGTTCAAACAGAAAAATAAATTAAGGCAGTTTCGATTTAAATTGAGTGGTGTTCATACAACACAATAGTAATTTGATAGCTGGTTGCATCCAACAACATACCTTTGTTCAGACCGTCAAAATGTGCGTATTGGTATTAGGCGAATTGAATGGAATGAAGACATACAACTTTGAAATTTTTGTGTGTTGTAAGAAAATTTGTTCAATATTTTGGTATCATTTTGAGTTTGGCATCTTCTTTTTAGAATCCCCTACTCCAGTGAAATGAAAAAAATCAAATCAGCTTAGGAGATGAGCCAACCATACAATTGAGCCATGCGTAACTGACGTTTAAATGTACTCAATAAACACCCCTTACAAGGTTGCATTTACAGCTTGAAACAATTTATTACGCAATTTTTTTTTTTAAATTGGCAATTTATTTTATGATAAATTGCGTAATAAATTGCCCAAATGGTATAAATTGCCAATTTAGCGGGTGTTTGTACATAGTATAATGAATTCTTGTATCAACAAACAGTTGGACTGAGCTTAACATCTTTCAACTTAAAATCGGTAGACTTTCATTCCAAAATATCGTTTTGTTTTGGTCGGTTCTATTTACCGGAGCGACTCGGAATTTTTCCCGACCAAGGACTGTCATTTCAGTGTAACCCCATTTAATTTGTTGTGTCCCTCCCACGACCCCCAGGGCAGCATCCTTGGCTGAATAGTTACTCGCTAACATTTCAAAATGTTTCTCTAGTAGTGCTCGGCAGCATAGCGCGACGAAAAAAAAAATCCGTTAGTAAAGTCTTTGGAGCTACACTTAGAGCTTCTAGGAAAGTTTAAAAGATCATTAATAGCAACCGTAAGTCCCCTTTGTGCGTCAACAGCAAGGAGCCACAAATGATTTAAAGAAATCGCGTCGAAAACGAGTATTAGGATCAGAACATCTCCTTCGGTGAAACTACGCTTTGTACGAGACATACAGACAAAAGTGTGACCAATTTTTTCGGCTGACGCAGCAGTATCAGTCCCTTAGAAACCCGGATCTTTCCGAAATGACGAAAAACGTTGATTTCCTTAAATGTATGTATTTGACCTTTTCTAAATTTTTTTTTAAATAGAAAACCCTAGCTTTTTATAATAAGAATGCCACCGCCGCCAAAAACAGTGGCCGAAACTGTTATTCCTTTTATAATATAATTACTTGCAAAACTATTAACTTTGGACTTTTAATATATTTGGCTCAAAATAAAAATTATTTTCGGATTTTTATTTTTTGAGTCCGAAATAAAAGTCCCGCTGGATAACAAAGACACGGCTTATCCGAAACAAATAATTCTTTTTAATTCGGTTAAGCCGTTTCTTTTTTATCAAGCGGCACTTTTATTCCGGCCTCAAAAAAATAATTTTCCGGATTTAAGTTTAACTAGTTCTATCGGACTAAAAAAATAAAAATACAGATTTTACTTTTATATGTGGACTTTTACGGAAAAAGTACGAAAAATAAAAAGGAGGCATGATTCGATATGATATTGCTATAAGGATACCTGGGAACTCAAACATTTTTACCTAGGACAATTTTTTGACCAGGACTTTTTCGACTCCGAAAAAAAAAGTAATAATTATTTTCCGCCCCTGGCCAAAAAAGTGATCGGCGTATACCTCTAGTGTGGACAGAACATAAAAAATCAATATCTACATTGCGTAGTACTCGTGTTGATAATTCAATGAGAAAAGGAGTAAAGAAGTAAGGGAGGAGAGACTTAATGGGTTTTCTGAGTAATATCAAAATAACCAAACTAGATTTGGCTAAGCCAGTAACTTTTAGAATTTGGTATTACTAATTTAACTGTATTTATTAGGGCGATCCTTATAAATCAAATATATGCAGTGTTACCCGCTGAGACGATAAAAAAATATCACATGCCAAATTGGGTCCAGACTGAGGACGGTTAATGGGTGTCGCACAGGGGTCAAAAATGCGATTGCTCCATGCACACACAAAGAATTAATATATAACTTTTAGATGTTGAATATCTAATTTCGATAATACGAATTTGCTACCCAACACAAAGCTTGTGAGATTAAAAAAAACGACCCTACGTCGCCGTGAGTTAAGGCTTGGTTTCCTTGGAAAGCGGTGCCGCTTATTACGACCGCTAAAGAACGTCCGGTATACTCACCGTTTTCAGCGGAATCGCTTTGTTGGAAACTATGAACACTTACGGCAGACGATCAACAAAATTTTATTTTACATTTTTCCTTTTTTTCAGTTTTTCCTCTTATTTTTTTAACTACACTTACAAAAATAAAGCATGTTCAAAAAAATTTATATTCAAAAATATTTTTTATTTTATAAATATTTGACAAAATGTTAACCGCTTTGACAATTGCGGTGGCAAAAACGGTGATGAACGAGTTTCTACCGTCAAGACGGCCGTAATATTGTATGCCCTGCCGCTATATTACGTTACGGTGATCTGCACCGTCTTCTTAGTTTACACATAATTAATTTTACACCGCAAAATTTTTACAAGATACTCTACCGCTATGTAACGGCCGCTAAATAGCGGCACCGCTTTCGTGGAAACCAAGCCTTTAGGAAGCTCCTAAGAGACGGCGCTCTCAGAAAGCACTTCGAATTAATCTAAGAGAGAAAGATTTTTGGCACCAACAACTTCTGTGTCCAATATATGGGCTTTTGTCAGCTGCAAACAGTTGTAGTGCACTGGCACGAGATCCTTTGCAGAACCTGGGTCGGTATTCCAGCCGTGGAAGACCAAAATCGTGTGTCTTCTGATCAAGAATTGATGGGTTTTTAAGGCCATAGAAGCCAAGAAGAAAAAGCATTATGTGACCATGGGCTTTGGCGATGAATCTCTGCTCGGTATTTAGACCTGTCGTGGTGTTATAAGCTTCTACTTTTACTCCATCAAAAAAAGGGTACCGCAGCAAGATTTGAGCGAACGCATGATACAGAATTATATAACAGATGGGAATTCTATAAACGCCTCGAGAGGCCTCTGAGTTATATGCTACCGGTGGTGATGCCGTAGTTAGCACCTCGCGTGAACCATGATACAAAGATACACATTAACGGTCTGAGATCCAATTATTGAACTCTGTAAAGCGGTGGAAGCAGCTCATGACATAACTGCTAACCAGCTAGCAGCAGCTGTATATATGGATCCATCAAATTAATCTGCACCGATCAAAAGCAACTTCATCTGCCATTCTTTAGCCCGTCAGCGATATTTAACGGAGGAATAGCTCTAGCTCATTCATTGTTATCACATTGGGCCATGCTAAGTGTGCCTCTCTGCACCTAGTAGCAATCACTGTAACCTAACCATTTAAGTCGTTGAAGGTCTAGATCCGAATGAATTATTAATATAGCGCAAGGAACGCCATTAGAACATGACTAGATTTATTGTGGGGTCTTGATAGAGATAAACATACCATCACGACCTTGTAGTCACAATTTAAACATTCACCTCCTTGAGTACAACTACGGGATCCAGCAATTTACAAAAGCGACGTTTTATCCGGCAGTATGCTGTCAAACTAATCTCAGGAAAGGACCAAATTTAATCCAAAAGTTGGGCTTAACATGCACCGCGTCATAGTTGCATAGATACATGATTTTTGACAAAACATTCTGTACATTTCCAATTGGTATTAACCACACTAACCCAACTATTTCCTGCCGTTGTGCTAGTGTCATTTAACTGTCAGACCGGAATAATTCGAAGCCATATAAAAAGCAACGAAAATCGAAAAGTGCAAGTGAATTTCATTCAAATTAAGAACCGAATGTTACGCTAAATTTTTATATAAATGCCAATCGCACGATATTCATGTAAAGGTCGAAAACCCTCTTCCTACTCAAATCTGTTAAAAATGTTAAAGCCCATATTCACTCGGTGCACACGAGGAGCAATAATATGTTAAAAAGCAACAAAATAAATACACGTTCATACTTACATACATACAGTACACGAACCCAAACAAGATGCAACTTTGTTGGTTGCAGCTTATAACGATCACTTACTTTATGATCACTTGAAAACCAATCAAGGATAATAAATAATCTTTCAGTTTGAGATATTGAAAATTGAACACATTAAATTATATTCACACTTTGGCCTCGCAGAAGATGGCTTTTAAATGTTAAACCAAAGCAACCAAAAGGAACTAAGAATCTGAAAATGATGATCGCTTCTTCATCAACAAAACACTCAGCAATAAAGCAATATACAATAAACACATAATAAAAATATGCGCGCATGCGCATTGACACCAAGATCAGCCTTCCTGGCTTTCTATTGCTAAAGCATCTTTTCATGCACACTCTACATTATTGGAAGTGTGGGTTAGTTAAAGTTCGGGCATGTATTTTTGTTAAAAGTGAACGTACGACAATGACAGTGAAAGCGTGCTCCTGGATGTTGGTTCAAACCCCACTGAACCCCAATTGACAGGTACGTAAGTTTTATTTGCACTGGCCACTGTGTTTTGACCAGACCTGTAAAGAAAAAGTACCAGTACAAGTACAAGTATCAGTACCTCAGTACTTCGAAAAATGAGTACAAGTATAAGTATCGAGGTACTTGTACTTGAATTGTTGAAGTACAAGTAAAGTACTTGTAGGTACTTTCGAAGTACTTTGATAAGTATTGAACGGTTTTGAAGCAGACCAACCAGCACCCTTACCATCACCTAACTTTGACAAAATGGTTGAAGAAGAGTTTTACAGATATTTTAATGATACATCAACAGATTTCAATATGCTTCAGAGTTATCCTCTTATGAAGGACCTATCACTCAAAATGAATACGACCTCAGCTTCCTCCGACCCAGTAGAGCCTATATTTTCCTTAGCAGGCATTGTTTATAGTCCTAGAAGGCAACCAATTACGGACTTTTCGTTTGAAAAGCTAGTACTAATGAAGGCAAACACAAAAGTACTTTAATATTTTTAGCTGTTGTACAATTTATAATTATTTGATATGTAGTTTTACTTCTTGTTGCTTTCTAATATAAACTTTACTCATATTTTGATTTTCCATTTATGAATCAAACTGACATATTTTATCAGAAAAATAACTTTCGTGTACTTGCAAGTATTTCGTAAGTATATATATATTTGAAGTACTTGGGTACTTGTACTTATTTCGTACTAGTACAAGTATGTACTCAGTACTTTACAGGTCTGGTTTTGACTAAATTATAAGGTCAAATCAAGTACGAAATACTTTTATAAAGTTTCTGCTATGCAGATCTTAAGAGGTCACCTGGCTCTAACCCTAAGTAGGTTCCACCAACTTGTACGAAATGTTAAAAGTAAGGAACCCGTGGCTCCTTTGTAGGAGAAGTTTTTACAACCATTGTAAAGAACATTGTGGCAAATTAAGAACAAAATGTTTTGTTTAATATGAGTAAACAATTTTTTCATTTAATCGTTTACTCAGGCAACTAGGTAGCTGTAGAAGTTTTTATTAAAAGTTTTTAGTATTGCGCCAAATATTAACAGTTTCGATACGTCACTATGCCGATAGTAATAAATGCAAGCAGATGAAATATGCCGTCTTCCAGTGAGTTTTACAGCTCCGGATCACGCTCAATTCTCACGGGAATGCTCTGGATCATCGAGAGACTTGAGAAGCAGATGTCGTGAAATTTTCGCACACGTGAAATGTCAGATGTCGCCGCTGTTTTTCATTTAACTCATACGGCGAAAGGCTAAGCAGCGACATCTAGTTTGAAAAAGTAGGTTTATTAAAGGCAGCGTTGCCAAACTAAAAAGAAGTAATTAACAAATTATCTGGCTCACAAATTGAACCAGACTTCTATCTGGATTTATCTGGCTCAAATTGTTGTTGTTGCATTTACATGCAAAATTATTTATCTGGCTCAGGATTTTGCCACCGGATGATGGCTATAGATTACAGCCACACATACATATACAAAGCAATAAAGAGCGCATATTACTCATACATAACCACAAAAATACATATAAGGCAACAGTGAATATGAGATGCAGAGGTATGAGAGAAGTAGAAAAGCAAATAATCAAGAAGGCCGATCGCGCAATGTCTAGAGCAGTGGTCACCAAAATTGAAACTGTGGCTGTGTTAGTAGGAGCAAAATCATTATGCTGGTAGTGGTTTAGTAGTTGATTAAAAAGCAATGAGGTAGGACGTATGCACGTATGTTTGCCGCAAATATGTCATACAAATACAATTTTATTGCTTGGGACCAACAAAAAATTTAAACAAAATATATTGCTCATATTCAACCCTTAAAACATTATGCGGTTGGGCGTTTGTTTGCAAAATATCTGTTTGGAAATACGCAAATAAACAATTGTCTCCTCTGATCTTGCTGCTCCGCTTATTCAGCACATACTAAACGAAAGAGAATAATGATATGTGTGAAGTGATCGCGAATAATTATTTCACTAGCTGACGATGGACATTTGTCAAAATCGTACTGCGCCGGAAGTTGATGTATCAAATCAAATAAAACAAGTTTATAATCAGCTGTCCCATGCTGCCACCTGGTATCGTTCCGCCATGACCACTGGTCTAGTCCATTGGTCGGCAAAAGTTAAAATGTAATTGTATTGGTGAGAGCATACGAATCTCAGCAGGAAATTTAGGCAACATGCAAATGGTGTATATGGGGTATTCCATCCCATTTCGACCAATTTTGAATCCGACCCCTTGAGATTTGGCTGAAAGTTTTTCTTCTTTTTCTAGCTTACGAAATACGTTTTTCAGAATTTTTTCAAATTTTTTCATCCAACTCAAAGAAAGTTATGAATTTAAAAAAAACACCGTTTTTGTTTTCAAAATGCTATAACTTTTTCAAAAATTGACCGTTTGGGATCTTTTTTTTTTAAATTCGTGACTTATTTTGAGTTGGATACCGTTTTTGTTTTCAAAATGCTATAAATTTTTCAAAAATTTACCTTAAAAATTTGTGTTTAAATGTACTTTTCGGAAAAAATGCAAACAAATTTTTAAAGTTTTTTTTTCAATTAAACAAAAAAAAAATAATAATAATCGGCCCACTCCGGGATTAGTGGGGATGATTGCAGAATTTATTTATTTATTTATTTATTATTTAAAGTCGACGACAAACTATGGTCGACTGCATAATATAAAAGATATATAAATATACAACTCAAAAGATAAAATTTAAGATATATCGAGCTTTCAACAATGTTATATTACAAACAAAGAAATATTAATGAACATTACTATTTAATTTCAGAATATAATAATAATAAGAAATATGAGCAGAAATAAGATCTTATGCCGAAATCTTATACTGGCGGAATGCATCAGATTCCGCTCAGCATGATTTCGGAATGCAGTGGATTCCAATCTCACTGTTGGAATGCAACAAGATTCCAATCAGCATGTCATGGGAATCCGGCAGTGCTAAGAGTAGTGTAATGAGGATACGCCATCACAAGGCATAAAAAAGTAACATGACCTGTGTTGTTGGAATGCACCGGATTCCAATCAGCTCGATGCCTGACCCATAAGATTATACTGCCGGAATGCATACGATTCCGGTCAGTGACTCATGAAAAAGCATGTTTTTTACGTTGTTGGAATGCACCAGATTCCAATCAACACAGTACTGTCTTGTTCCTTCTTAATGATACATGTTGATAAATGTTCCTCCATCCTTAAGCGAGATAGTTCCTGTGTTTTATCGAAGGAATAAAATGCCGGCAAATTAAATTAGCTTGTATCTCTTAAATTAGATAGGCAAGTATTGCATTACGTATAGTGGCAAAAGTACATTCAAGACTGATGCAGCTATACAAGTCATTGTAGTGCGCGCACCAGATAAGAAGAGGATTATTTTTAGCAAAGTTTCGTCGACAAAGTGGTAAATAGAAAGGAACGTAGTGTCTGGATACTCTAGGGGGAACCGCAAAAAACAAGCGGCTGAGGAGGTCCGCGGAATCAATTTCTCCAATAACGAGCTTATGGATGAACAATACCCCCAGTAATATCCCCAGTAATATTCTCCGATTGAAGTTTTTTATGAGAAAAAAAAAAAAAAATGGCGAAATTCGAAAAATCTCGAAAAACTGAAAAATTACAAAATAAAAAACTTTAAAAATTTTTTTGTATTTTTTCCGAAAAGTATATTTAAAAAAAATTAAAAAAAAAAGATCTCAAACGGTCAATTTCTGAAAAAGTTATAGCATTTTGAAAACAAAAACTGTTTTTTTAAAAATTCATAACTTTTTTTGAGTTGGATGAAAAAATTTGAAAAAATTCTGAAAAACGTCTTTCGTAAGCTAGAAAAAGAAGAAAAACTTTCAGCCAATTCTAATGGGGTCGGGTTCAAAATTGGTCGAAATGGGATGGAATACCCCATATATAAAAATAAAAATCTTTGCAAATATTCATTTTTGTATCAGAAATAGTTTAAAATATTCCGAAGCACCTTTTTTCATCAAGTTGTAGTCGATATTTTTACATGCAAGTTCAAATGACTTCACTTGATTTGATTGGCTTAACATGATAAATGGCGCAAAAATAGAGGCGATCACTCTCTTAAAAGATCATATCTTCGCAACTTATACTAACTATGATGCCACAACTAGAAAAGTACAAAATGTTTAAAAATAAGTGGCTCATTTACAAAAAAAACATTAAGACGCAAAAAGATATGTGTATTAAAATTTTGTAAGCTACTTTCAACACGCTATAGTAATTTTTTGTTTTACCTAGGGAAAAAGTGATTCCGGAATGAAATTACTGTCTTGCCAGTTACGTTTCCCCTCCATACTATTTCTGTCTCGCTTACCACTGAACGATGCACGGCGGGGTATTTGATCAATCTAGCTGGCCAAAAGTCGATTTTTCAAAATATTCCAATTTTTTTTAATATATTCCCTGGTGTTCCTAGATGTACACTGAATAGTATACATACTCCAGAACCCATCTAAAGTTGTATACAAATTGTGCGCAGTTCGATGTATTTTTGGATTAAAAAGCAATATACCTTTCTAACCTAAATACTTGTTCACTTCTTTAGCCTTAATCAAATTTAGTTACATTTTCTTTTAGGACAGGTAAATGTGTTTTTAATTCATATGTTAGATTTTTTATACCGCATGTTTTAACTGATTTATTCTACTTGTAATACTACTACTCTTCAATACTAAATTTTTTAAACACCCTGCAAACGAAAAGATATATATTTTTTTCATGGCATATCATGTCAGTAATTTTTTGGCAATACATAAGCTTGTGTTTGTTTCAAAGTTTAATAACAAAAACCGCTGCGCATACCCGCGATTTTTTGAGGGGTGATCAATTTTGTAACAGACTGATACCCTTATTGGTCAAAGGTGGCAACCTTGTGAAAATATCTTCAGTGGCAACACCTAGGTGAAAAGTCTTAAAATTTAATACTATATCGATGTACCAAATTTGATTCCAATCGGTTAGGCCGTTTCCGAGATGGTGGTGGATATACAAAGAAATATAAAAAATAAGGTGAGGTGGCAACCCTACTTAAAAGTATCAATAGAAATGCGGAGTAAAATACCTTTCGTTTGATACCCATATTGACAAACATATCTCATGTAATGCCCTGGGTCCCTCGGAAACCGGGAGCTCGTTCCATAGTAATTCTGCGCTGAACACCGTGAATTTACTGTCAAATATTTCCTTTCATAACAATAAAGTGAGACAACTACTTTTTTTTTAACTATAACTGCTGTTTTAGTTTTGGCCAGCTATATTGATCAAATACCCGGCGACGGAGTGTAAGAATACGTGTGAAGCCAGTCTGGTTCAATTGAACTGGTCTAGACCCTGGGAGAAATAGGCGAACAAGGCAACTGAAAGAACAAAAGCAGCGCAAGTTAAAAATATAGTCGATCAGTCTGATTTAACACGGTATGAGTGAACTACGCGAATACATTAAGTTGTGAAGATCTACTACCACAGTAGTGCTGTTAATAAAGATCATTTTATATATGTAAATAATATTTGCGTTTTTTTACGACAGTTTAGTGCTTCGAACGAAGGCGCAGAATTATCGAGAATTCATAATAACTTCATAATGTCTGTTATGTAGGTGATTCGCAACTGGAGCCAGTAAACGCATCAATTGGATGACACTTGAACATGTGTGGTTTAAAGATATGTATTTATTTGAGCATGACAGAATATTTTTATACTTTACAAATATGCCATCGGTATATCCACTTCTGAGTTATTAATTGTTGACAATTCCATTTGAGATATCTCAAGAAAAGTTTCACTTCCCACCTTTTACAGCTTTCTGAACGGTGTCTCATAATTTACAATGACAATCCTTTTATGCAATTCACTCTCCATGTGTTTATTATTTAACTTTGAAATGCATTGAATCATATTCTTTGTATGTTTTGATTATGCGTAGTCAGCGGTGTTTTAATGTTAATTGCCAACGATTATACTCAATCAGAATCAGTTAGCCGTATGCCAGCGATGTGTGTGATGTGCGTGGCATAAGTAATTTTGTCGTTGAATTTTATCTCTGTGCAAATATCGCGATGTGTAAATTTGCGTACGAGTACTTTTCATACTCAGCGTGTTTTGCACACAGAGTATATTAACTTTGATTGGATAGCGGTTGGTTGTACAGGTATAAAGTACTCGAGATAGATATAGACTTCCATATATCAAAATCATCAGTATCGAAAAAAAAATTTGATTGAGCCATGTCCGTCCGTCTGTCCGTAAACACGATAACTTGAGCAAATATTGATATATCTTTACCAAATTTGGTACACGAGCTTATCTGGACCCAGAATAGATTGGTATTGAAAATGAGCGAAATCGGATGATAACCACGCCCATTTTTTATATATTTAACATTTTGGAAAACAAAAAAAACCTGATTATTTAAAAAAAATACACCTAGAATGTTGAAATTTGACGTGTGGACTGATATTGAGACTCTCGATAAAGATTTGAAAAAAAATTTTTTAAATGGGCGTGGCACCGCCCACTTGTGATAAAATCAATTTTACAAATATTATTAACATAAATCAAAAATCGTTAAACCTATCGTAACAAAATTCGGCAGAGGTTAAGGATCAAGCTCAATTTTATATAAAAGATTTTTAAAAGGTAATGAACGGGCGGAATCACGTGTTATGTAGAAAAGTAATTTATCTGAAATGAAATGTGCAATTGAAGCTCACGCTGAGTATATAATGTTCGGTTATACCCGAGCTTAGACACCTTTACTTGTTTCTAGTGAATATCATAACAGCACAACTAAGAGATTAATCAGACAAGAGGTGAAGAACATGTATGTATGTAACAGTTTAATTCCGTGCAAATTAATAGGGCTATTTCAGGCACTGCTGTATAATTTGGACCGCATAAAGTTGTCATGTATATATGATGCGACAGACATGAGCGAGACGGACCTGTGATTGTGCTTATATGATTGCAGCTGGATAATTACGTGATTGATGGAATGTCTATCATATGGATAGTTTGTGTCTACTTTCGTAGGGAGTTTGTGTCTTTAAGCCTGAGTTAAAGCTCACATAGTCATAACGCCATAGTCGTAACCATGTTTTTACTTATCCATATCAAATTGGCATCAGTTATTCGTGCCTTAACCTAAAAATCGTGAAAATTTCATAAAAATGAAGAAAACGCAAACAATTACAAACATCATACACAAAAAATAAGTCCCTTAATCAAAACGGGTCCAAAACAATAAACAAAATTTACGAAAACTTAAAAAATTCTCCAACTCAAATATTTTTAGGTTATGGATATGGTGAAAAACCAAAAACCAATTGGTTGGCTATGGTATGGTTATGGCTTTAGCGTTATGGTATGTCACCATTAATCGATTACATTTATTTCCATATGGTTGGTTCGATCAGCTGTTTTATCTGGTTATCGTTAAGTCATCATTAACTGGCCCTTTAAAGATATTAATATGCGGGCTTACAGAGAATACTACTATTGACTAATCCTTTAGTGATCACTTTCTGAACACACCATTAAGTATATCAGATCCTTTGAAAAATGAGGATTTACCATCAAACAACTGATCACATATGTTTTATGCTATTTCCAGGCAACGGGTCAGCTGTTTGGCAGATTTCGAAGTGTTGTTTATGTAACAAATCTTTATACGCAGCTGTAATCGTAAACAGGATATTAAACTTGCAATCGGATAAGGCATCGTTTGTAAAATTTCTTTTACTTTTTGTGATAATAAGACATAACAACCTAAGTCTGCAAAAGATGAGGATGTTAGAAAATCACGAATTTAAGGCTGGCGACAGAGTGGAAAGCTATGAAAATTATTTCTTACGGATACTCGAAAAAGTTGTCAGGCTGCAAGAAACGTTTCAAGCTTCTAAAATATATAAAAATATAAACTGCTTCTTAGTAGCCTATCATAGATTATAGCGAGCACTCTGCCATCAACTGGTTGGTCGACTTGCTATTGTTTTTCATGCACATCAATATCCTGCTGTGTAATCTTTTTCAACTCGGTGCCAAAAGAATTTCTTACATTTAGTAATTTTCCAAGACACCATACCTATACTTACAATAACTTTCAGTGACCAATAAATTGCTTTAAAAGATTTTTATCAATGAGTGATTTATGCGTTAAAAGGTGTTTATAAGTCAATCACAAAGCGCTTAAATACCAGTGCAGGTATGTGAGAGAGTTAACTACGTGAGTTGGCAACAATTACACTGTGCATCAGACGGCTGGGTATTGGACCAAACCCACCTTTTTGTAGAGATGGAGGCTTAAGTAGACAAAGTACTATCTCCGTTTTTCGAAGTTAGCCTAAAAAAATATATATCGGCTTTCAAAATCCGAAATTCTACATTTCGAAATTTTATTTTTTTTGTTAACGTGTTCAGCAATAGCAGCGTGGTCCGCCTTTTTACTTTATTTGAATGGCTGAATTCTTTTTTTGAAAAATTACAGTACGTGCAATTCCAGTGGAGAGTATGTGCAGATATGAAAGTAGTAGCCACTATCTTGGGACTATCTGACTTTTCACCTCATATAACAGCTGTTATACTAAATTTCTCAAAAAAAGATTTCAGCACTTCAAGTAAGGGAAAAGAGCGGACCACGACCATATTTTTACTTTTTTAATTTGCTGAACGCGTTAAAAAAAAAAAATAAACTTTCGAAATGTAGAATTTCTAACTTCGAAAGCCGATATCTATTTTTTGGAGGCTTACTTCAAAAAACGGAGATAGTGCTTTGTCTACTTAAGCCTCTAACTCTACAAAAAAGTGGATTTGGTCCCATATCCAGAAAAAAAGTTGATTTTGTCGCATAATGTTATAATATGGGCAGAGCAAAAACGCAAAAATATTCCATCATATATGTATATACGAAAGTATACTTACGTATGAATATGTGAGTGTGTGCAAATACCATAGAAACTCTAGGAAAAAGCGTCTAGTCTGAGTTGGTACGGGTGTAGTGGTAGGGACTCATGCGAATAATATACTTTTTGAGATTTGCATGTTCATAAAAGGAGGGCAATAAAAATGCATTTATTTTAAGAGTGAATAAAAGAGAAACTTATAAGATAATCCGTAAAAACGAAATCTACATAAAAAGTTCGATAAAAATGGGAAAATAATTGCAACATTATATGAAAGTCTTATGGGGAATCCCATTTTGACTGAAATATTTTGTGTACTTCGTTTTTACGGATTTGTTTATAATTTACTCTTAAATTCACTCTTAAATCTATTTTTATAGCCTGGAAGACCTATGAAACGAACTTTTTCCTTTTTCTCAAGAATTTATTTAAAGAGGCATATTGTACCCTTTTCATATGCGAACGGCTATGAAATGTATTGGTCGCCTACGATTCTCAGACACCACAGTACGTTCTTGATATGTTTTAACCCTCTTTCATAACTAGATTGGTAAATTTATCTTGAACAAGGTTGTAAAACCCTCTCTACCCAATAGTACCCCTTGAATGGGGATACAGGACGTGCTTATGCATTTGTGAGGCAGTAAACTAACGTACTAAATGTATTGCATTCATGGTTAGTTTGTTGTTGGGAGTTCACTTGGTTTTGCTTTAACCGTCTTTAAAAACATCAAATGCCAAATAGTTTAAACTATTCTACCATGTTTCTTACAAAATTTCAGAATGGTTCAAATAGTCATGTGTAGCATCTTTATAAAGTATTTACTACAGACGGCAAAAAAAGTATTTGCAAACATAGGCAGAAGCTAAGTAAATATCCGGGAAGAGGAGCTAGTCCCGGAGCAGCGTCTTGTTTTTGTTCCTCTAAATCACGTCATCTGGTTCTTTGAAATAACGTTGAAGATACTGTGGCAAATATTAGCAGTTTCCATACGCCACTATGCCGCTGAAAGAGAAAACAACCACACATACATGTACTCAGCAATAAACATCACATCTTACTAAGCCATATACATACATGTGCATAGAAGGCTACAGTACCTTAAAGCGCAGTTGCTATTACTCACGCACATACATGCATATACTTAGAAGAAAACAGTGAATATGAGATATACATAGATATGAGTAATAACAAAACAACTATTCGAGAAGGCTGTTCACGAAGCGCAAGCTGAGGAATAGTTAATCAGCTTGATTTTAAAACACTTTACGCGAGTAATTTAATTGTGAAGTACTACTATTATAACAGAAATGCAAATAAAGAACAGTTTGCTATACTAAATATTTGATTTATTTCTTCGATAGTTCAGCGATTCGGACAATAAAATAGGGTGCAGTATAATCCACTAATTTCGTTAAAATATATTTAATGTTACTCAGAAACTTTTTCAGTTTTATATCCAACATTTATTTGTAGTGTGAAAAGTAAAAATTTAAAACAAATAGCTGTTCAGTTTTCTGATGGGTAATGCTGATAAGTTTTGGTGGATTTTGCGCGCATCGCCTTTACGCTCACGTGAACCACTAGTTAGCGGACCTTCAGCGAAATAAAATATATATTTCTCATTAAGCTACATTTTTTCAGAATTATCATAATTGATAAAAGCAAGGAAAATTGAATCGTTTTCTAACTGGTCTCTCCAGTGAAATAGGAACACACACTCTTCCGCTTCTTCCGTAGGCGTATTCCGATAAGTAAGCCAGCGTAACCTTGTTTTAGTTCGCTGAACCATGTTGATGTCTGCATAAAGCTCGTACAGCTTTTCATAATATCTTCTTCGGTACATGCCGTCGCGTAAATTTTTAGAAGAACTTTTCCTTCGAACATTGCCAAAGTCGACATATCAACGTCGATGGTTCTTCATCAGATGAGTGACATAAGGTCAACGGCCATAACGTCAAATGACTTTGTGACCATTTGAAGTGGTAACTTGTAACAATATGAAATGGCCAAAATGTCAAAGAAACATTGGGTATGGATGAAAATTTGGGAGTGATCGCACCGATTGGATGGAGCGAAGCACTGCTGCAACAAGCAGAAGACGGGTATTATAATGGACTTGTAGTGTATGATTCTCGTTTGCCGGGACAGGCCTTCCATTTTCCTTTGCCTACGTTGGCCAAAGTAGCAAGGAGGGATAGAATAATTCTTAGCTGGATTTCTAGGCTACTGTGGTAATTTGTGTTAATGCTGTTTCTTAACTAAACTAAGTCCCTTACGACTTCGATTATGGCTACCAGCAGTTGCATGATTGCCAAGAAGCAAATGCATATCAACTCCTTGCTGCAGTTATTTCGTTTTATCTTCATTCACAATCAAATTTATCTTTTTCGATTCAAATGTATGCTCATATTAAGGCATTTAGAAATAACGTTGCACTTTTAAGTCTTTTTCTGAAGACGTCATCTATTTGCTTCTATATAAAAAAATTTAGGCTTCGCCTTAAAAATAAGACAATCAAATTAGGTTTTAAGTATAAATTGTCTATCTGTTGTATTTGTAGTTTTTGTTTTGATACACGCCTCTTTATTTAAAATTTATTTGATTTATTAATATGTTGATTATTTTCACTTGCCTGCATACGCGCATTTAATCACTTAATTAACTATCAAGCAGGTATAATGAGTAGATACTTTCTACAGTATCGAGTAAAGGAGGTAACTTGACTGGCAGGTATGTGGACACGTACACGCATGGCTACGTTTCGCCGACAAGGTGTGTGCGTGGCTGACACATTAGACGTTTTTCACGTGCTAGCATGTGTGTTTTTATATTAACGAAGAATAAAGAAGCATTCAGGTGAAATATATACAAACCTATATACTGGACATAACCTTATACTTTTATATTGTAACGACATTTTGGGAAATTCCGCTTATTTGAAATCCTCTGCTATCGTTCGAATCGCTGACTTGTCGAATAAATAACTCCAATATTCTGTATTGTAAAATGGTATTTATTAGACTACTTTGGGAGTAGTAGAATTAAACTTCACAATTATACTGCACTTCGCAACTAATAGCGTGTTTAAATCAAATTGATTCGTTATTACTCAGCTTGCGCTGCTTCTATACTCTCGGTTTCCTCATTCACCCATTTCTCCAAAGGTCTAGTGATTTCGCGAAAATAGCCGTGTTTTTTTCACACGCGTATAAGTTTACGTCTGCGTTTAAAAAAACGCTTATCCTCGCTTAGATAATGCTTAGGAGACCCATCTAGTGGCAGTGGTTAAATAACTAGCTACAGCACAGGGTGTACTGAAAAGTGAAGACACAACCCTCTGATGGCCATGGGGTATAACATATAGCTGAATCAGTTGCGATGAATTGTGGACACACATAGAATACATAAAATTGGTATAGAGGGTGAGACATAGACACATATTTCAGTTACATATGAGTATAATACGTATTGAAATTTAGTAGGACAAATTTTATGCGCTGCAATTTCAGACGTGTGTTTAAAGTTTGTCGCTTAGCAGTCCATATAAAGTTTAAGCGTAAACGTATATAGACGTAAAACAAAACACAGCTAATGTGTTCGAGAACAATTGTATCTCATGCTTGGTTATCAGCTATATACAGGTATATCTGTAGTCCACGCCTCTCCCATAGTCATGTGCGTGTGTGTATGTGTGAGTAACTACTTCGACTGATGACCCACATGTGCGTGTGTGAGATATTTCTTCGTTGCCTTGTATGTATGTGTGTAAATGATGCTTCAATGTTTTTGGTGTTGTGATTATTCAGTGATGCTAATATTCGCCACAATATATACAATGTTAATTTTTATACGGTTTAATTTAGCTTGAATCTGTGTAGCCTTGTTTACGAATTTTGTAATTGAAATTTAGGTAACTTACCGATAAGCCACAAGCTTGAAACTTGGAATATAGTTCAGAACCCGATGACAATACAATAAAAAGAAAACAGAACTCCGCTAAGTGTAGCATAGATCGATATATTTGAAAAATCGTATTTTTGGCCCGATTTGGCTCATATTTGGAACACGTATTATATAGAGAAAAGGAATCGCTTTATGAAAAACAAATATTACATAAAATCCGGTAGAAGGGACGTCAAAATAATTTGGAGCACATAACTTCAAATTTTGTGAGTGAATAGTTAAGTAAAAGCTGAAGTCCCGGTAGAAGTGATATCATTTTGTAAGTGAAATTCAAGCAGATAACATGGTTCCGACGCCTTGGGTAGTAGTTTTCGTTGCCATCAATATCTCTAAGAGAATTCGCTGCAAGCTGTTGTTTTATCTCTTAAAATCTAGAATTACTTTTGAAGATGTAATCGGGGAGATAAGCGTAACGGGCACTGCTTTTATGTCTGACTATATAAATACCTCTCATGATCTTTTGCATTTTCTAGCAGGATACCGCAGGTCCTCTTATTAATAACTCTTCCGCTTATAAGATGTTAGATGAGTTTTGGCGACGCATGGACACTCCTAGCTGCGGTTGATCTAACTTCAGTTCCAACACGGTAGACCATCTTGGACTCACCTGTGCTTACCACCTGCATATGCAAAGACAGCTTCGGCTCTCGTCCCAATTCTTTCAATTTTCAAGGAAGGCGAAATGTAATTTGTTGTTGTGTCAATACACGACAGTCCATTCAGGATAGCACTGTGGCCATATTGCTTCTCTTCTCAGCACCCAGCATCCAGTCTTAAGTCTAAGTCAGTCTTAAGGCTGATACTCACTACCTTAGAGCTCCCGTTACCCCTAAGCACTTAGTGAGCAGGCTTTCTGTCTATTTTGTTCAGTTTATGGATATTACATATTGCTTATAAAAAGTTTGCCTTCATACTGTAACGAATTTACTTGCAAATCCTCTTATTTGCAATCCTCTGCTAAGTTCGAAGCACTAAACTGTTGAATAAATAACTCCAATATTGAATGATGGAAAAATGGCCTTTATTAAGTACTTCACAATAACACCCAAACTGTGCAACGAATAGCTTAATAACCAAACTGATATCTTAAAGGAAACTGACTTTCAAAATAATAGTGCTATTGCTCGCTAGATATCGTCTTACTCGTAACTGCTTGACAATTCAAATCAAACTGAATTCCTTCTTACTCGCTGGCGCCGCTTTTATAGTTTACGCTGCATACTTCTAGGCTCTTCGATTTCCAGAAGTTACTAGTGGTTTCGGCTACAAAATCGCCAGCCACAACTACGTGCACAAATTATTGCTTTCTCTTGTGACAACTCAGATAAGGTATATGCATGTGTTTGTAGTTTACAGTCTCCCTCACACACATAAGCGTATAAGTAAATTCATCTGTGTGTGACATCTCATCTCTCGCTGCCTTGTATGTAAATGTTGCTCGTCGGAATGTGTACATATGTGTAGACATATGTGATTCGTTTATGTAGATACATAATGATTGAATTATTGATGTGAATTCACGTCACTGCTTAGCATCGGCCTGGAGATGGCAGCACTCCTTAGTTTTGCTAATATTCGTAACACTGCCCTCCACCTAAGTCTGATCGTCCCGATCAGACAAATCTCCCAATCTAAACGCCGCTAGCATCTCCAAATGTACCACCCTTCTAATCCGTGGTTTCCCAGTGGTTTGTATGCGGTAGATGGTATCACTGATCTTCTTCACAACTTTGTACGGGCCTTCCCAACTGCACCGAAATTGGGCTGGGACACCTTTCCGCCGGTGAGGGTTGTTTAACAGTACCAAATCTCCATTCCGGAAACCTTCCGAATTATTTTCCCTGTCGTACCTGTTTTCCATCTTACTACTCATTATTCTGGATCGTTCTCTCGCACTCTGTTGCTTGGCCAATGAAGAACTACTTTGTAGAGCTTGTTCTTGACGGATTGGCTTCACATACTCAGTATCGTTCCGACGTTTCCCAACAAAAGTGCGCGCTGGCTTGAAATCATCCTTGCATTCTTTCTGAAAAATTCTTTCAGTGAATTTAGTGCGTCCATTAGGGTTTGTTGATGCCGGTCTTTTCCTCGCAGGTACTTTTAATTTCGCTTTATTTGGCACATTCGATCCATCAACCTTTGCTCGATCTACTTTCCTTGACTTTCTTGGTCTCTGTCGAATCTCCTCGACCAGCACTCGCTTACTGCTGAACCCTTTTTCCAAACTGAAGTTAAGTGGCACATCTTGGTTCTCATAATGCATCACCCTTCTCTGCATATCGATCTTGATGTCATGGTCAACCAAGAAATCCACTCCCAATATAACTTCATCAACGATCTCCGCCACAACGAATTTGTGTAGAACCATGACCTTCCCAATTAGGACTTCACATATTACTTCTCCCTGAACTTGGTTATATTCGCCTGTGACCGTACGCAACCTCGCTCCAGGTAATGACTTTATTCCCCTGTAGACCAAATCAGATCGAATCAAGGAATGAGATGCCCCCGTATCTACAGTCAGTACACGCTCTTTACCATCCACATTCCCTCTGATGGTAAGACTGCTTGATTTCCTTCCAATCTGCGACACAGATATCACAGGACATTCAACAGCCGGGGCAAGTTTCCGTTCTTTACTTTCGACACGCTCTTGCTCATTTCCGCCAGCTTTGCGTTTACGGCCACCCACATTGTTGGAACTATTAGGACCAAGATCGCAATGACGTGCAATGTGACCTGGGTTGCCGCACTTGAAACATTTAATAACTCCGGCATTCTTCTGTTGAGATCCCCTTAGTGCTTCCAAAATTGTGTCTACCCACTCCGGCCTTTCTACTTCCACACGATGAGCTTTGTATGCTGGTTTACTCAATAATGACGCCGTTTCCTGAGTCAATGCATTGGATACCGTTTCAGAAAATGTTTGCTTTGGGTTCGCGTATGTGGCTCGCTTCGTTTCGACGTCCCGTATGCCATTTATAAAGCTTTGAATCTTCACTCTTTCCGTGTATTCCACGGGTGCGTCCGCGTTTGCAAGATGAGCCAATCTTTCAATATCTGAAGCAAACTCCTGCAATGTCTCATTTGCTTTTTGGTAGCGGTTTTGCAACTCAATTTGGAATATCTGTTTCCTATGCTCGCTTCCATAACGTCGTTCTACAGCAGCCATCAATGTTTCATAACTGTTCCGTTCGTACTCTGGAATCGTCTGTAAGATTTCCGCTGCAGGCCCTTTCAATGCCACGAACAGTGCAGCAACTTTATCTTCCGCATTCCAGTTGTTCACTGCTGCGGTCTTCTCAAACTGTAGCTTAAACACCTGGAAAGGAACAGAACCGTCAAAGGATGGTGTTTTTACCTTTGGATTGCTTGCTGAAACAGCTGGGCGGTTTAGTTGTAACTGCTCCATACGACCTTTTAACGCTTCTATTTCGGCATCAATTTTGTCCTCGAGTTGTAAAATTTTTGCATCCTGCTCTTCCAGTTTCACAAAGAGCTGCGATGATACCTGTTCCGAAATTAGTGCCGACATTTCAGATATACGTGCCTCTTGCGCTTCCAGTTGAGATGCCAAATATGTCTTCTGTTCTTCCAATTGTGATGTTATACGGGTTTCCTGCGATTCCATCTTCGATGTTATGCGTGTCTCCTGCGATTCTAGTTGTGATGCCATATATGTCTTCTGTTCTTCCATCTTGGATGTTATACGGTTCTCCTGCGATTCCATATATGTCTGCTGTTCTGCCAGTTGAGATGACACTGTCGATGTTTGAGCAGATATTGCAGCTAAAATCATGTTCAAGTCTGTACTGGTAACCGTCTGCGATGTTTCGTTCTTCTCTTCAATTTTTGTTGTCTCCTCGCCATCAAGATGAAAGACATGCTCTTCCACATCAATTCCTTCTGCTTCCATTGCTTCTCGTAGCCGTGCCTGAAGTTCGAGTTTAACGCCGCTTGTATTCAATCCACGGCTCTCCAACTTCTTCTTCAGTTGCGGGATCTTCAATTCACTTAACTTTGCCATGTCCTTGTTGTCCTCTAGAATTTATTCAACAATTCCTCTTCTGACACCAATTGTAACGAATTTACTTGCAAATCCTCTTATTTGCAATCCTCTGCTAAGTTCGAATCACTAAACTGTTGAATAAATAACTCCAATATTGAATGATGGAAAAATGGCCTTTATTAAGTACTTCACAATAACACCCAAACTGTGCAACGAATAGCTTAATAACCAAACTGATATCTTAAAGGAAACTGACTTTCAAAATAATAGTGCTATTGCTCGCTAGATATCGTCTTACTCGTAACTGCTTGACAATTCAAATCAAACTGAATTCCTTCTTACTCGCTGGCGCCGCTTTTATAGTTTACGCTGCATACTTCTAGGCTCTTCGATTTCCAGAAGTTACTAGTTGTTTCGGCTACAAAATCGCCAGCCACAACTACGTGCACAAATTATTGCTTTCTCTTGTGACAACTCAGATAAGGTATATGCATGTGTTTGTAGTTTACAGTCTCCCTCACACACATAAGCGTATAAGTAAATTCATCTGTGTGTGACATCTCATCTCTCGCTGCCTTGTATGTAAATGTTGCTCGTCGGAATGTGTACATATGTGTAGACGCAATTATTGATTCGTTTATGTAGATACATAATGATTGAATTATTGATGTGAATTCACGTCACTGCTTAGCATCGGCCTGGAGATGGCAGCACTCCTTAGTTTTGCTAATATTCGTAACAATACCATTTATGGGCCTAAAAACATCGGGGCTCAGGGACATCATACGTTTTGGGTTCTGAAACAGCTCTGTCTATCTTTTTTTAAATGTGTTGTTTCCAGTTAAACTTGCTATCTATTTTAAGGCCGAGAACCTTTAGCCTAGGGGAAAGTAAGAGCTCGGTGCCATTGAGTGAGGGTAGTCGAAATTGTGACAATAGATTTTCGATACTTTTAGTGGCCCTGTAGCCTCCCAAGCACCGCTATTAGGATTTCACCTAACGTGCGCTGGTACCAGAGCTGGGTAGATGCATTTCCATTACTTTACCAATTACATATATTTTAATACCTCTACGAAAAATAACAAAAGTAAATGAAAAAACAAATTCATTGTTACAATATAATTTCTTTACCAGACATTTTCTTTTCAATTACATCACATGGAATGGCAAAAGTACTCGAGATTTTCACATTCCCTCAAGAAATTCAAAAACTTTTTATGTAATGGAGAATTGATGTAATTTAATACTAGAGTAATCATTACTATCCAGCTCTGGTTACTACTACCGGCACGCGGCTTATATAGAGTTCGAGTGGTGTCTGGTTCAGTGCGACAGCCCAAAAGTAGTAGCGGGGAAACAACCACTAGGGTCTCCATTTTGTTTACAATGCATTAGTACCTTCTGAAACTCTTCGTGCTTAGAATCGATACTTGTAGTTTTTTTTTGAATAACTGAAAAACACTAGCTGTGATGATAGTATGTTCGTAAATAAAAAAAAAAATGTGTGTGTGTGCGTTTGTGTGTTCCCAATGGAAATGTATTTCCCAAACTTCCATCATCCCCAAATTTTGGCTATAGGTTTCTTCGATCAAGGCGAAGGCTTCTAATATTTCAGAAATAAGAATTTTAAATAAAAATTTTTTTTTCAACTTCACGTGCGCCACTGGATGGTGCGACAAATTTTGTATGTCAGCAAAAGTTACTCATACGCCATGTACGCACTTAAGTGCAGAACTTTTGTTTGGTCATAGAATTGAATTCACAAAAAGTTAAACCGATTGCATTGAGTGATTTAAAAGTTTTTTATTAAATTTAAGCATTCCATTGTAAATGTTCCATTGTACATGTTTTACGCCGACTTCGAACGGCATCTGCAAGGCCAATGAATTTTTACTGATGTGCTTTTCATACACTCGGAGTGTTTAAAAAAATTTGTTGTTGCGTTGCCCGGGACTGTAGTGGGGTACGCTGTCACCACACCACGGCAGCCGCCAGTATAATATGTTGATACTTGTACAAATATGAATCCATAACGCATTTTACGATCCTAAATCACTTTCAATAGACAAGCTTTATTAAATTAAAAAATCCATTTCATGCTGCCTTTCACTCAACGCACGTCCACCACACTTACGCCCACTTGACTTTTTTGACCGCTCTATTACCAACAATTTTTCTGTTTGCTTTTTCTTTGCATTTCTCTGTCTGACTGTTTGCTTAGGCTTTTCTTCGACTGTCAAATTGCAACATCAAATGTGACGTCCCACGTGCAGCGCATTCAACTAACGCGCAAACTTATTTTATTCTTTCTTGTTTTCAATGGCGGACAGCACCTTTTTGAGTTACGAGTAACGCCCCGATTCTAGTGTGGTAACAACATTCTTCACCACGGTAAAGAAATCATGTGGCAACTTTTACACCCATCTGGTATTCTACCCCCGAAAGTAGCCGGATAATTTTTTACCCACAAAAGTAGGTGGTTACATCGAAATAACCACACAACAGCTGTTGTTAAGAAAAGGCAAAACTGAAAAATATAGAATTGTAAGCGCAAATAAATAAAGATAATAGTAAAAAAGTGTTGCCTCTTTCTATACATATTTGTTTACATTATGTACTTTCACAGAATAAATTACAATATAGCTATGTAGAAACTTATCATGCATAATATGCATATACACATTGTCCCGTTTATTCGTTAACCTCGTATCTACAAGTGAGACATTTTCGGTAAAGCGAACACGGTTGCCACACCATGTTTTCGTTTGGGACCAAAATTCATCGAAAAAAAGGACCACATTTTTTTTTATTTTATTAGTATAAAATACAAAATTTTAGGATGTTTCCATATAAAATTTTACTAAACGTAGTGAAGACTTTAATTCAAGCTGAACAAACATGACATAGGATAAGTCTATGTCTTTCACCACCCAGTGTTGTGAACCTAGTTTTGATCACAAAGCTCTTGGTTCTAGTATTATGTTGTTGATTGCAATGAAATAAAATGTATAGTGCAGTTAGGTTTTAGTAAGAAACGGTTCAAAATTTGCGTTCTGGTGTCGCCGAACTATGTATGTGGAAAACTCAGTAAATCATAAATTAAACTAGGCAATTTTGCTAGTGCTATTTTTATAGATGCTTACTTTTTCCCTTAACGTTTAAACTTCATATCAGAGCCCAGATTCAGTAAGTGAGTTTTGATCCCAGGCCTCAGGGGTTCTGCTAGCACCTACGGGAATAATTTTATACAAAACATTTCTTCCAAAATCAAATCTCTTCTGCATTTGCTTCCTTCTATCTTCGAGTTAAAATATTTCTTGTGCCAAGATACTTACTTTTCAATTAGCTTGCGTGGCTTAACATCACAATAGTCCTGGAATTCCTTGAACTCATTGAGCTGGCGACCACTGTGGTGTGATGGTAGCGTGATCCGCCTACCACACCGAATGCCCTGGGTTCACATCCCGGGCAAAGTAACATCAAAATTTTAGAAATAAGTTTTCTCAATTAGAAGAAAATTTTTCTAAGCGGGGTCGCCCCTCGGCAGTGTTTGACAAGCGCTCCGAATGTATTTCTGCCATGAAAAGCTCTCAGTGAAAACTCATCTGCCTCGCAGATGCCGTTCGGAGTCGGCATAAAACAAGTAGGCCCCGTCCCGCCAATTTATAGGAAAAATTAAAAAGGAGCACGACGCAAAATGGAAGAGAAGCTCGGCCTAAAATCTCTTCGGAGGTTATCGCGCCTTACATTTATTTTTTATTTATTTATTCATTGAGCTGGGTGAGAAAGATTTAAATATCAACGTGCCAAACGAGAAGTAATGCATAGAATTTCTTTGTAAAAGTTTTAAAGTCTTAGGCTCGCGGCAGAGTGCTCGCTATAAGCTATACTAGGCGAGAAGCAATCTTATTTTCATATATTTTACACAGTGTTGTATAACCGATCGAAATATCTAGCCGTTATTAATATTATTATAAAACAAGAGTTTTTTTTGATTAAATCATTGATTTATCAACAATTAACGACAATGTGTTTGCCAACACTTTTCTTTTTAATGCCTGGCATAAATTATATCCTAGGTGAAATGTCATTGTTCTGGTACATTTTATTGACTGATCAATTTTTATGGTGAGAGTTCCATTGAAGTAAATTCAAAATTATATGGGGGCTAACGAAAATTTCACAAATTTTTGGGCAATATTGTGAATTTTTACCTGAGTGAAAAGGAAATAGAAGTACCAATCGTGGCTACAGTGTAAAAAGGACCAAAATTGGAGAAAAGGGACCAGCGGACCAAATGGGGTTGGAAGGGACAATTTTAGGTCCAAGTGGACCAAAGTGGCAACCGTGAAAGCGAAGAAAACTACCTTTCAAATTTCTCCACAGACACTGGTGAGTTTTTCGGTGATGACAGCGTTACCACTTGGGCCAGAATCGCGGATAAAAGAACTGGTAACGATATTCGGTTACATAATGTTCTAGGTACTATTTTTCCGGTAACGCTCAGAATCGGGGCGTAAAGATCCGCTTTAGCTGATCCCGTCTCTCTTTGCCTACGTAGAAACTAGCCAGTAATAAAGCATTAACATAAATACTTGTTAAAGACTGATGAATTACATTCTGTCTCGTTTTTGTCGTTGGTGTTGTTGCTAGCCAACTCCTCGAATGGTTGTAATATTTACGCGCCTGTTAATCACCAACAACGCGTCGCGTTTAAAGTCAACAACATATTTGTATTTCTGCTTGGTACTTAAGAGCTGACACAGTGATTTTTTGTCTTACATGTACACTGTAAACATGGGCGTAGGCAGGCTCTGAGAAAATGTTGAGCGCGAGTTTGTTAATTATAACCTGCAGAAAAAATGGGAAAAAGTCGCGCAAGGCAATATTTTCGCATTGCAGGAAGTAACTAACTTCCTCTGAACTAGATCTAATCGAATGCAGAGAGGCACAGTTAGAAGCCACACTTATATAAGCAGCGCTGAAGTCTGAGCTACATATATGTGTTTAAATTAACTAGTCAAAGGCTGAGACTATCTCAGAACCATCAACGGCAGAGCCAGTTAAGAATGTGTTCAAAAGGTCTACAAAGGGGGCAATAGATACATACTTCGTAGTTCTTCTCAATTCAAAGCACTGCCAGATGATACCATTAGAACTAGTACCGTTTATTAATTCGATAACATTGGAAAAACTTCGCTCAGCCCAGACCATACATCTTTACTGGGTTCCCGGTCATAAAGGGATAAAAGGTAACAAAAAGGCCGATGAGTTGGCAAAGGAGGGTGCAACACTCGCTGAGTCGACGATAGACGTCCCATCTGAAGGGAGAAGACTTAAGGTTCACGATGGGCATACTGACTGGACACTGCCATCTGGCGTCACATACTCGTCAGTAACAGAAGTGTAGGAAGAGTAAGCTGCAGGCAGAAACGTTTGAGCACGTTCTGTTTCCATGTCCCGTGCTCGCCAGACCACTCCAGCAATTAGCGGCGGCATAGTTGTCAGATCTCCAGGCAGCAATTAAGCTGGGTCCTAGAAAATTGATAGTATTTGCCAAGAGGGCGGAGTTATTCTATATGTCCTGGCACCTGATTGGGGTTCTTCCGTTTGGTCGTCGAACAAATTCTGGTAACACTATGGGCACATTCAGTATAGATGAGATCTTTATTGACCGGCCAGTTCAACCTAACCTAACCTAATTCGATAGTTTCGTGCTAGTTCATAACTAGTGCAATTTACTGCGAGGTATATACACTCAGAGTAAAAATAGTTTACAGTCGAAAGAAAGAAATCTTCAACCAAGAACATCCAGTGGTGGGTGCATTTTTTCCTAAGCCGTGAACTATGTTTGAGAACATTTTTATTAAATCGATCGTTCGCATTTTATTAGCTGTTTGGTGTTGATTTGTGAACCTTTTGTACTCATTTAAGCACTGTTTGTGCTTGATTTATTTAGATTTTTCGTTCTTATTTCAAGAACGTATTATGATCCGTCGTTTAAGATTTTGCGTTCTCAATTCGAAAAACAAGTGAAGAGATCATTTTTTTCGAAACATAATTTTTTGTTTTAATAACAAAAAAAAAATCGAGTACAACAAAATTTAGAAGTTTTCCTCTTTGTTAATATAAATATTAACCTGAATTTCACTTCTTCATCAGCTAACTTCTCGGGAGCTGGGTATTGAACTCGAATCTGCAACATTCATACCAGTATAAAGGCAGATGCCTTTAACCACTCAGCCATAGGAATGCCCCGCTGCTCGCTTTGCAATTGGTCTCTAATGGTGTTTTCTTTTCTACACGAAAATGTCGCCAATTTCAGGAGCAAACATTTTTAAGATTCTCATTTCGCCCTGTGAAATTGTAGCTCACTTAAAATGTTCAGTGCCACCCTGCATGACTTATCGGAGCTGCTGTATCGTAGGTGATTTATGTTTGCTAGAAAGTGACAGATAGTATACTGTGTTTATTTGTCAATGTGATTCATCAGCTGATTGACAAGGCTGTTCTCTGCACCGCGAGCGCAAGTAATGAGGAATTTGTGTCCATGTTTAGGGGTAGGTTGTTGAGAAAAGAAAATGATGTTGAGTAGGGCGGGTCGATTTAAAAATCGCTCATTGCTCTGTGAAAATCGTATTCAGAATCCGTTTTAGAGGTATGTTTCCTTCGGGAAAGTTTCTTATTTTGATCCCTAGAATATGATTTTCACAGAGCAATGGGCGATGTTTTTGCCTCCCCACAAATCGACCCGGCCTAATGTTGAGGCTTCGCTGATTTTACAACAGAACACAACTTTTTGAAGAGTTGGCGTGAAGGCAACATTTTCGCGTAGAAAAGAAATCACCATAAGTGTTGCTTTTGTTGTTATTCCTTTTTATTCACCATTTAGGTACATATAATTCTATATTCTGTTTAATCTTAATGGTGTGGAATTTGGTTAAAGGCATCTGCCTTTACACTGGTATGAATGTTGGAGATTTGAGTTCAATACCCAGCTTCCCAGAAGCTAGCTGATGAAAAAGTGAAATTCAGAAACATGTCCTTGTAACCATCGCCGTTTGTAAACTTTGCAATTTTTCTCTAATATCAATAATAAAACAATTGTATGAAGCAATATGAGCAAGTCTCGCTAATTAAATACATATGATAAATATTAATCGCTATTGTATTTATAACATTTCATAAAGTGGTTGAGAATTACCTGTATATGAAAGAAAATCAAGTGAACGAAAAATAGAGTTTCGTACTGATGTTGCTTATATAACAACAGTTAGTGATATTTTAAGAACAAGTATTCCGTGTTTAAGTGCGGTGAGATTAGAACTTAAGTGTACACTGCCCAATCCACAAGAAAAGCGATCCAACAAACCGCGCTAGTTACCGCGTAATCAGCCTGCTTAATATCGCGTATAAGGTTCCATCTAGCGTACTATCGAAAAATTGAAGCCCGTAGTCATAAACCGATTGGACCTTATCAGTGCTGCTTCAGACCTGGTAAAGCTACTATCGACCAGATCCTTCCTCACACTCACGATAAAAGAATCGACACTTACAATCGAAACCAAACTATTTACACAAGTGTAATCTATTGTAAGGGCGTACAATTGCTGGCGTATGCTGATGATATTAATATTATTGGCCTGGACAAACGCGTTGTGAGTTCTGCCTTCCCTGGATTAGGAAAAGAAGCAAAGAAAGTGGGTCTTGCGGTAAAGGATGACAAGACGAAATACTTGCTGGTATCCAACAAAGAATCGGCACATTCACGCCTTGGTAACCAGGCTACTGTTTGCAGATATAAATCCGAGACTGTGAATGATTTCATCTATTTGAGAGAAGCATTAACCGCAAAGACAATGTCAGCTTAAAAATTAAACGGAGAATAACTTTTGGCCTAAAGCACTACATTGGTAGGCAATTGAAAAGTAAAATCCTCTCGACGAAAAAAACTCATGCTCTACAAGTCGCTCATCATACCTGTCCTGATGTATAGTTCTCCAAAAGATGTATGATCAGGTCCGACAGCGACTAAGAAATTAAACAAAAAATGCAAGGCGTGATAGTCTCCGAAGAGATTTTAGGTCCTCTTCCAATTTGGGTCGCGCTCCTTTCTAATTTTTCCTACAAATTGGCGGGTGGCGGCCTATGTGTTTTACGCCGACTCCGAACGGCATCTGCATGGCAGTTCAGTTATCACTGAGAGGCTTTTCGTGGTAGAAATACACTCGGAGTGTTTGCCAAATCACTGCCGAGGGGCGAGGAAAACTTGTTTCTAATTGTTTCTATTCGAGCACGCTACCACCACGCCACTGCGACCACAGACGGCGATTATCGAAGGATAATTATGAGCCGTATGACCTTTACGCATATATAACGATAGCGCAGGGAACAAACCCCAAATACTTCGCTGGGTAGTTCATATTATGCGAATGGAGGAAGACGCTGCGGCCCAGAACGTATTTCACCCCTCAGTTTGGAAGCACAGGAAGCAAGAGGCGTCCACTGAGTTAGTTGAGACAGTTGAAAAAAGACTTGACCTCCCTTGGTGCTCCCAATTGGCGTCGGTTATGGCGAAACGGGGATAGCTGACGTAACTTTTTACGAAACTGCCAAAATCGCTAAGGCGGTTAAGCGCCAACTTATGATGATGATGATTTTGTAGAATAATTGAGGAGCATTTCGGGATTATTTCCGGACTGCTTATGAATTACGTCGATACGATTTCAGAACCATCTTGGGGAATTCTGTTTGTTGAGATTGGTTTCGGGACCATTTTTAAAGTATTTCTGGACCATTTTTCAACTACTATGTGACTTTTGCGCATCATATCGGAATTATTTTAAAGCAATTTCGATTTAATTTTAGTCTATTCGAGAATAGCCTAGTCAATTTTCAATCGATAACAGCTAATATTGACGAGTTATCGTTTTGCTATCAACTCCTTATCAAAGTGTTTTAAGTCTTTTATCGATAACAAGCAATATCAAAGTTTCGCGACAGTAAGGGTAGTACCTAAGGTACTAGTATGGGGCGTTCCGCATTCATATGCGGATAAGGATAACCAGGTTACAGTTACGCCTTCGGTTATGGCTGCCGTTACAGGTTTAGTTGCTTAGGCTTAGTACTATGGTTATTGTTATTAGCAGTCAAAGTACAGTTACGGTACTGGTATGTTAGGTTTTATGTTCCGAAAGGGGTTTGGTTATGGTGATTGCTTATGGTAATGTTTATGGTGACAACTGCACTTACACATGTGTTTATGGTCATGGTCATAATTATCGCTATGGTTACAATTAAGGTTATGGTTTGGGTCCACAATTGTTAAGGAAGATTCAATAAGGTATACAATTTTGAACAGATTCAATTTGTACCAACTGATCAACCTGATTTAAGTAATACGCAAGAAAGTCGTAGAGCTATCGGAAATCAAATTCGCAGTAATAATTGAGGGGATGTGTGGAATAACGGTATAACTCAAGAATCAACCTTTTGAGAAAAGTGAAAAAACTTAACAATGCAGGTAAAAATAAATTTATAATAATCCTACTTGGTAGGATTTTAGATAGTATGATTCTTTGATAAGAAAAAGTAAAAAATTTTATATATACATAATTTTATTAGAAAATGGATGATTTCTTTTTTTTTGAGTTATACCGTTATTCCGTAGATCGAATATCAAATATTTTGATTGAGATACTTTATTAAACAAAATAGTAGATACATTAATAACCACTAGTATCGCCTGTGGTCGAAATTCGACCAACTCTTATTTTTTTCAACTCAGTCTATGCATCCAGTGTTGGGGGTAGTGAAATAATGCGTTAATAGTTAAGCAGTGAGCGGAAATATAGCAAAGTGTTCTAACTTACTTAAATTTTTCATTAAGACATTGTAATTTTTATTGTGTTTTCTTAAATCTTCTACAAAATTTTCAAATGTAATTATAACCTTTTGGTATGGAGCTCTTTAAACAAAAATATAAAAAATATGTAAAATCAAAAGAAATTGACATAGAATTAAGGTGAAATTACTTGACATTAAATTGAAAAATAGGTTTTTCCACACCACCCGGAAGGTCCCCGTTGGGGCGCTACCGAAGTTAGTTTTGTGTGCTCGGTTCCCCAGTAGGCCTATACCTCCCATATACATATATCGCCCATTTACTTCAATAGTGTCATAATTCAAAAACACGAACTTTTAGTTAAAAACAAAGAAATGTGCTTAAGGAATTTAGCCTATTTCACGCCATCCGTTAGGTATGCAATTGGCGCTTTACCGAGTTTAATTTTGTATAAATACATATGTAGTATGTACGTAAGTGTGACACAAAACGAAAATTTCGAATAGAATAGAGGATACCTTCATAAAAAATAAAAATATAAAAAAATTATGTAATGAGAAAGAAGGCAGAGTTTACTAAAAAAATTTAAATGAAAGAAAAAAAATAATGTACTTAAAGTGCGAAAAAATTAAGTGATTTGAATAAACAGTTCCATATAAAAACGCAATAAGTGCACTTGGACCTTTTTCCGGGTTTTAATGTTATCATTGTGGAAATATGAAGATTCTAATATTCGGATATTTAATGTTGGGATTCCCATTGAGATCTATGTACGTAATTAATTTGTATTATTCATGAAATGGGGATGAATATATATGACCATATCTACCATAAAATATCGTCTGTGAACGATATAATACTAAGATATAGCAAAGCAGAATAAATTAGAAAAAAAAAGAAAAAGAAACAAAAACATTGAAATTATTCACGCAAACATATTTACTAAAATAAAATTGATTTCATAATTTTAAGCGACATAAACAAATTAGGACTATGGGATCTAAGCATCCGATTAATGGGTATATAATCAAACAAAGTTAGCCTAATAATAAATATAGTGGGTAATGTACTGCCTATGCAATATTTCGACCTAAAATAGAAAACGTTTTTGGGTCGTTTTTTTTCGTTTATTATACAACGTGAAATTTTCCGATTCAATCAAGTTGCATTTAAATAATAATAAACTAAGTCGAAATAAAAGATAATATAATAAAATAAAATAAACAAACATATTTACAATAATGGAAACAATATTTTATTTCAACAGAAAATGAGCGAAGCAGTAGTTCTCTCACCGTTTGGTGTGTACAAATATATACATATGTAGAGATGAAACATTTGAGCAACGGAACAATTGAGAATTTGGAGCTATTTACTCAGGGGGTTTGTGAACATAATGCGTCCTACAGATGGCAATTTCGATAGTTGCACAGATTTTCGAATTTACAAAAAACTTTTTCTATTAATTATAAACAAATAGAGTAATATTTGTTAACAAAGATAGGCCTATGCACTGCGGCAGATCAATACGAATCGATTCATATAACTTTTATATGATTTTACGTATGCTAAGTATGCGAAACAGCCTGTCAATTGATTGTATGGAAATTTTCTTAGCGTATTAATATATAGATTCTTAAATACATTATATTCTATCATTTAGATGTGCTTATAACTATTTGTTATTTCCTTTTGTTATTTTTAGCAATCTTTTTTTTTACTACTTTTATCATTTTTAAACTTTTTCTATTTCTAACAATGGAGTTCTCTGTCTGCTTAGTCATTTTTGAAACCACTTCAATTCTTTTATTTTTCAGTTCTTTCTGGTCTATGACATTGAATATATTTTCATACGATTTCGATGCTTCACTACTGCAAAATTTTATTAGAGGGTTATACCGTTTTTCCATAAATGAAGCTAATATCTTTGTTAAATATCACTATTATTTTCTAAGATTAATATGGTATTGGCGGCCACCGTGGTGTGATGGTAGCGTGCTCCGCCTATCACACCGTATGCCCTGGGTTCAACTCCCGGGCAAAGCAACATAAAAATTTTAGAAATAAGATTTTTCAATTAGAAGAAAATTTTTCTAAGCGGGGTCGCCCCTCGGCAGTGTCTGGCAAGCGCTCCGATTGTATTTCTGCCATGAAAAGCTCTCAGTGAAAACTCATCTGCCTTGCAGATGCCGTTCGGAGTCGGCATAAAAACATGTAGGTCCCGTCCGGCCAATTTGTAGGGAAAAATCAAGAGGAGCACGACGCAAATTGGAAGAGAAGCTCGGCCTTAGATCTCTTCGGAGGTTATCGCGCCTTACATTTATTTATTTATTTAATTTATGGAAAAACGGTGTAACTCGACTTATACCATTATTCCACACATCCCCTCAATTTCAAATCATCCATACTCTAATTTAGTCGAGTTTAGTTTGGCCTTAATTACCCTCATACCCCTGCTACCGACGTCCATGGTAGTCTTTATTTGTATGTAAAGAATATATATTTACATATATATACGGCCTTTGGCTATAAGTTGCCTTTTCTTTTGTTTTTGTTGGAATTTGTACATGCAGTTACCAATGCTTAGAAGAAGCTTCCTCGGTGTCATAAGGAAGCGTTTAAATGATTCATAATTTATGCCTTTGAAATATATTTATACCTATTTGTTTTTGCTTTATTGCGGTGAATGCCTATGCCATCAACGATGAACTTGGACATGGCTTCTCCTGGTCAAAAATTGTTGTATATCTAAAGCGAGTTTGAATTGGAATTGGTAATTGGTGTTGTTGTTATTAAATGCAGGTGAGTGTACTTACATAAAGCGTCAACTCTGAAAATTACTTACCTCATGTAAACAACTCGAAATTGAAAGACTACAAACTGATTCAGAAGGCGCGCACATTTGAATTGAGGAAGCTAAAGAATGAGGTGTATTAACCAGCGCTTAAGCGCAAAGACAGACTCAAAACTAAAGATAGTTGGGCAATGAGTAATATTGGCTTTGGAGTTTATAAATTATGTACGTCAGCAATTAGCGCGACATGACTTTTTAGTTCTGCTTGTCGTTTATCATGGAAAGAGCGAATATGCAAAACAAAGTTAAGTACTTGTAGCGGAAAGTTCCAGAACTGAACTGCTTAATTCACAATTTTTTGCATTTGTATTACCTGCACCTCGAAAATTGATAATTCTTGTTTTCGGCCTACGCATTTTCCGAAAGGCGAACTACTTGTTGTTGTTATTGCTGTAGCGGAAAAGACACTCCTGTGAAGCTTTTGGGGAATGTTAACGATGATGGTGGTTCTTTGCCGGATATAGATCCGGTACGTTCCGGTAACAAGCACCACTAAGGTAATAACAAACCAATAATTTAATAGGACCACACTGAACCTTCAAGGCCGTCCCGCCCCCACCCCGTAGTGTTTACTAGGTCGAAGAGATCACAACGAGAGTATCAATGGATATCCCTATGCCCTGGCCTCCAGATAATTTTTACTAAAAAATAATAATTAAAAGCCACTACGAGTGAGGCCAAGCAGAACCTGATTGCCATCGAGCTCGCGGTTGTAGTGCTTAAAGGCCAATTAATGGTGACTTGTAACCATATCCCCATAACCAGATAAAAGAGCTAATTGAACCTACCTTATGGAAATCAATGTAATCGATTAATGGGACCGTACCATAACGCTAACGCCATAACCATACCATAGCCAATCAATTGGTTTTTGGTTTCTCGTCATATCCATAACCTAAAAATATTTAAGTTGGTGAATTTAACAACTTTTTGTAGATTATATTCATTGTTTTGCATACGTTATGACTAAGAGACTTATTTTTTGTGGAATATGTTTGTAATTTTTTGCGTTTTCTTCATTTTTATGAAATTTTCACAATTTTTAGGTTGAGGCACCATTAATCGATCACATTGGAGATGGTTATGGATATGGGTATGGTTACGACTATGGCGTTAGGGTTAAGGAAGTTTAAGTAGCCCTTTAATGCTTTGATTGCCGATAAACTGGATACATATTAAATTGACTCAATGGAAAACGCTGCAGTGATCGGCCAGCCTAAAGTTCAAGCTGGCATCTAGCTCCTGGCAGAAAACTCTCCTCATTCCTTCAAATTAAGCTGGGACTCCATTCCTTCCTTAATGTAACATGAGGTATGTATTTAGAAACAGGTATGAGGCATAAGCCCATCAAAATGCTGGATTGCCCGTGATTCACAAGCTCATACCCTGTCCGGGCTGCAGCTATTTTGCACACGATGTTAATAAGGTACGGATTCAGCAATCCGATGAGAGGCAGTGTAGGTGTTGTATTAAAGACGCTTACTCAAACCATCGCCAATCGCTGAGCTAGTTCTATATTGTTACCGTGGTAGTAGTATCTATTACTGATCACCAGGACAGAACTCCATAGAAGAGAACTGGCTTGCCCACTTTACGGCGAATGTACCACTTTTGTTAAGAGCATCAGAGTTTTCCAATTGCATCTCTACATTAGCACGAGAAAACCGAATCCTTCCTAGTCCTACCCTCCACATAAAGCTTTCATGAAGATTGTCTTCAACAATAATCTCAAGGCACTTAATCCGGCCAGACAACAACAGCGTTACTCTTAAATTGAGGGTTATCTTAATACAGAAATATTGTAGCTCGTAAATAGAGTTGGTTCTGACAAAAGCTTTGAACATTTTTCTTTCGTGTAGGCATTAAGTGCGCTTGTAATTTTCAACAGGTTAGTGAAATACTCTAAACACATATAGGCCCGTAGAATAGTTGAAATAAAATAGAGTTTTATTGGTTTAAACATGGTTCTAAAATGAATGATTTAAAGTCTGTTATAGTCCACTTAAACACTATTTTATCTCTAAAAAAGTATTTTACATTTAAAATGACATGAGCCCGATTTTAGTTTTTTAAAATAGGTTTTAAGTTGGTGGTCTCCTGTCAAAAGTTGCGAGAAATTAAATAATTTACTATTAAAACGCGATGAACTTAAATGGAAGTGAAAAAAGGCTTACCCAACAAGCAAATATACGTCACGAACGGATTTATTATACCCAGAATGCGTATTAATATGTGTGTGACGAAAATTACACAATTTTAAAATGTGCCATGGTTACTTGGCTCCGCATATGCGAAATTTTTAATTAAGACTTTTGTGCATTCATAGATATTTGTGAGTTTTGATATTTTAGTATCTTTTGAGGAAAAAGTAGCATCCTATACTGATTTTGGCATTAAATTTAGAAATAAATATTGAAATATATGGAAGGAATTATTTACCACAGGCGTCGACTATATGACGCGTTTTAATTTCGGAAGCAATAATCCGAAGGCGGCAATGTAATACTTTTACTCTATCAAGATATTTTTGCAAAAAAAAAAGTTTTAGACTTTCATGTGGTTGATGTAATTTTGGTGATATTGTTGTAAACAGAAAGGTATTAACTAAAAAGGCGTTTTGCGCTGATACAATTGTCACCAGTTTCGCAGCCGTTTGAGGATAATTATTCGGTTTTTTGTGAATATCTATTAATAAAAGAACAATTTCTTATTTTCGGCTTCTGATTATTGAATTACATTAGAGAATTCTTGAATTCAATTCTGATGGCATTTCCTTTTGTGTCTTTTATTCCCCTTTACATTTGCCAATTCCTCTTAAAAGAAGGCGTGAAATAAAACGCGGAATACAACAAGAATTAGCAACAAAAATTTTAAGAACTGCTTGGTACGGGCGCTATTGTACTACTTCCCTCCTTTATCACCCTCTTAGTCTATGTCATGATCGACTTGAGTTCAATGATTTTCTAATGTAAAAGGGACTTACACTTTGCCGGTCCATGTACAATGGCTCAACATTCTAGTTCACTTCTTTCCTATGGAAAACTATACTAAACTCCCTTTATTTATGCTGACTTTGCGAAGACAAACCTAAATTTGATTTAACCTGATTATGATTGAATGCCCTGCATACTTATTAGTATCGAGGTTAGACATATCCCTATTCGGTTTCGGGTATATTAAATTAAACGGCTTTAACGGTTAGGGCCACCTAACATTTAAGGTTTGCATCATTTTGGCCGTCACGTCTGTGTTAATGCAAACAACTTTTCTTTACAATATTCTTACAAACTATTCAACATGAATACGAGAGTATGAGTGAATAGCCTGGTTGCTTCCTTTGCTCTAAGGAGCCCAAATCCGCTTTAACTACCTATTCGTTTATGTTGCGAGATTTAAATAATTGTTTGAGAACGAAATTAAGTAAATCTTATAACTTTAAACGAGCAATTCTTGTATATTTGGATGTATGTATATTTGTATGTTTGTATAGCCGAAGGATCTCGGGAACGGCTCAACCGATTTAAATGAAATTTGGCACATAGATAATGTATCACTTTCTAAGACTTTCTATCTAGGTGTTGCCACTCAGAATGTTTCACAAGGTTGCCACATATTCGAAATTTAAAAAAATTCATGAGATATGCCGATATGGGTATCAAACGAAAGGTCTTTCACTCCGCATTACAATAGGGACATTTTTGAGTAGGTTTGTCATTTAGGGTTGGGGTAGTTAGACGAAATAGTACTCTACTTACTCATATTCTATTAAAGCTTTAACGGAAAACATTAAAGTTAAAAATCTTCGTAAAAAAATCTAACACAAGATTCGACTTAATTTTTTTAATTTCACACACGCTAATAAAATTGAAATGCAGTATCAAGCACCGTGGTAAATTCTAGCAAAATATATTTAAATGCATATTTTTGGCAAATATGAAATGAATAATTACAATTTCTCACAGATTGCTATTAGAAAGAATTCTCACCATAGCAAAAAGGTATCTCACCATGATAATTTGCTACCGTTGAACATTAGAGGCATATGTTCAATTTGAAAACGTCATCTATCCATTTAACTACTTACCAACAGATGACGCTTAGGGAAGTAAGTTGACATTTAATTAAACTAACTGATAGTTGTCATTCGTGAAATTTACAAGTTTTTGGAATGTAATAAAATTGTGAGACTTTCATAGTGTATAACTAAAAAAAAATTTGAAATTAATAATTATATTTTTAAGGAAATCAAATATTGGTAAGTAAAAATATATAATATATGTACATATAAAAAAAGTAGAGTTTGATTAATGATGACATGTACACTCAGAGAAAAAATCGTTCTGAAACGTACGAAACAAGTTCAAAATTAAGAACATTCGTTGACAAAATCTGTTACTGTACGTTTTTTCTTAACTCGTGACCGATGGGATTGTTTTAAGAACAGTTTTTCCAAGCACACCGTTAGTATTTATGACCAGTTTGGTATTGATGTGTGAACCTTCTGTGCTCATTTCAAGCACTACTTGTGCTTGATTTAAGATTTTCCGTTCTCACGCTTCGAGATTTAACAGTTTTCGGCCTCAATTCAAGAACGGTTTGTGCTTGATCATTGGAGGGAGGAGGGGTTTTTAATTATTACCTATTTATTTATTTATTTTTGATCAATAGGGGGACTCATGAAAGCATATAAACTTATAAGGTGTAAAATTATATCGTTTTACACACACTGTTATATGAACGCACCTAGTAATATTCTTGATAAACTTGATTGTTTATCAGCTGTATTGTTGCCAAACAAAAAATTTTTTTGATTGTTATACAAATTAAAAATGCCAAGAATAAGTGAAAAATCAAAGCTAAAACGTCTTTACTTGCTGATGTTGGAGATTTCTGATGAAAATTCCTGTTGTAATGTCTGCAAGGTTGCATTCCTTTGAGTTTACCGCGTTTACACAATGAAATGTGCGCGTAAATTTATACAAATTGTGTAAATGGTTTTTCATACAAAATTTGACAGCTCGTTTACGCACTAGATAAATTTTTACATTTACACACTTTATAAGGCATTTATAAGGTTACATGAGTCCCCCTAATAAATAATTTTTTGTCATTAATAAAAAATATTAATAACAAAAAAACTATTATTAAAATCCAAAAGGTTTGAAAAGACGCATAATATGCATTTTTTCATATATTTCTCTTATCAAGAAATTTTTCTTATTTGATGATGCAATCTGAATATATACTTAAAACAAGTTTGAGAACTACCTGTGCATATGTGAATGGAACTGGAGGAAAAATAAGAGTTAAAAAAATAGAATATAAAAAAATTGTTTTAAAAAACTTCAGAGTTTGTCGGTGACCGATCTCGCGCCATACGATCGCAAGCGCAACATCATAGCCGCTGGGCCAGTACAACTGTTTGATAGCTTGTGCCAAATGTTGTATTTAACATTGTAGTGCACACGAATTGTACATGAAAAGCTTGAATTGAGTCCGGTGGTGCTGGATTTTAGAACGACATTTTTCTAGTGTAGAACAAAGTATGTTATACGGCATACTCCAAGATTGCCGAGCAAAGCTCCGTCGCTCAGGTATTTTTCTTTAAATAAGTATGTTCATGTTCAATTAATAGATTGTGCACTCAATTTTAAATTGACGGCTGATAAAAAATAACGAATTTTCACAAAACGCTTGCTAATAACTTTTAAGTAGAATTGAATGATAATTATCTGCCACCGGATTATGATCAAAACGCGTTTTCAGGTACTCCTTTGACAATTTTTTTGGTATTGTAAGAGTTTTTGTCAAGTAAAAAATTACCAGTTTTTATATGTGGAGTAAAGTAACCACGGTTGTAAGGAACAGGGTGAACTTTTAATACTTCTAAAAAATTTCTTCATAGCTCCAATCAATGCCTTTTTTTCATGCGGTACTGATAACTGCTCTCAAAAAAAACGCGAGTACTCCATAAATAATGTAAGGAATACTCCTTTGGGAGTATAGGAGTATTCCAAAACTAATCTGTATTCATACACAAAATGTGCTCCAATTAACATTGCGATGTCCTAGGAGAGGAGTAGGTGATCCCACTCTCGCTTTGTTTGTGAGTATTCCATAGAGTACATACGTGAGAGCACTTTCCAAAGTACTTTCACTGTAGTACTCCATGGAGCACCCACAGGATCATATGCCATAGTACTAAAGAGGAATTGTGTCGGAAAGAATTATCGGAGTGAATTTAATTTAAAATGAAAGTAAATGAAGAGGGGCAATACAACTTTTATATTTTTTACTACGAATATTCTTACGTTATTTAGCATTTGCGTGAATAACGAAACCAATATTTCTCTATACTATAGTATGTATACATAAAACCAGTGCGCGGTTGCATTTTATCAGAGTTGCCATAGTAAAATTTTATTATCAGTTATTTGTATGCAATATTTTACTTTTGGCAACTCTGTTCGATCGTCATCGTGTCGTGATCACGGTCGTTAAAAAACGAGCAATGATCGGCTGATGGTGGCCCGCAAACGCATTGCAAAGGAGTATGGTTAGAGTACTCCAACATGAAGAAAATGGAACACGTAATCCAATAATTTTTGCAGGGTGTCTATAATATGTCTATGACAGACCAAAATTTTAAATCCCATTTTTAATTTAGGCAAAATTTTAACTAAAGAGTATTTTAGTCAGCGACTATGATTACGGGCCATAGTTTAAGTTTACTATATTTAACGCGGTTTTTCACACGGAGTTTTTCCGTTAAAGCCACAAGTGTTCGTTCCCAATTGAAGACATTTCAAGGTGTAACAGGTGCATTGCACCCCCACATGGCAGTTTTTGCCCTCTTGAACCTGAATCACGTCATTCACACCCACGCGTATACCGGGATTGACACTGGTTTAGTAAGAACCTGACATGCTACAGCAATCAGATCGAAGTGACGGGCATCTCACGAAAGGCGAGATAGCTGAAAATGCTAAGGAGATACATAATTTAGAAGCACATCTCATCTATGGAAGCGCTATGGCCTGTTTCCATTATGAGGGTAAACAATCGCTTTCTTAATTAGAATGTTGCGAATAACATATTTTGGCACCATATTTTTTCGGCGAATCACTTGAGCAACTGTTGCTCACCTTGCCCACTTAAATAAAACTTCATAAATTATTATAAAATTAATATGTTAACTAACTGCAAATTGTTCTTATTAACTGCCAATTATGATTTTATGGTAGCATTAACGTTTTTAATTTGATTGACACGATACACGATGCTCACTTTAATTTTCAAGATTATGAATTAATATTCATACATAACTGAAATAATAACAAACACGAGCGAAATGCACGCAATACCTCAATTTGAGTAAAAACTTTCATTAAAGAAGGCGTGCATGCGCAGTGAAGTACTTACCAACAAACATTCTTAATTATTTCATTTATAAACATATAAACGCATACCTATGTAGGTATTTTTACTTCCTTCAATACTTCCTTTATATAAGTTTCGTTTAATGTTTTTTCGCCAATTTTCGTACAAAATTGGAAACTTTTGAAATCCATGTTTGAGTAACTTCGCGGAGAGCTAGAGTCTTGAAACTTGGGGTACATATCGGAACCTGGTGGGTGAAAAAGGTGGTCCAGAAGTCGTGAAAATGCTAAAAAAAACGTCCGACATTGGAAATTTTTTTTCCAGATTCAAGGAGTTTCCCGATAACTCAGACATTTGAAACTTTGAATGATGATTTGGTCTCTATTAGGATAAAAAAAGTTTTGTGGATGAGTCAGGGAGCACGATATTAATAGATATTTAGAAAGTCCATTTACAAAATGTGGAATCTTGGGAACGCTATTTAAGTAATTCCCGTTGAGCCAGATTCTTGAAACTGAGAACTTACTTAAGTACTCCATGACAATACAGCATCAGGAAAAACATTTTCGCTAGGTGGTCCAGGGATCGCGAAAATTAAAAAAACTGCCCGAACTTGGAAGTTTTGCTTTCGAGTTTTAAGGAACTTCCCAGTAACCCAGAGACCTGAAACTTTAAACCGTACTTCGGGCTTTATACGGTTTTGATATTAAGTATAAAAGAGTTTTCCAGATGGGTAAGTGATCGAGTTGTTTCGAGAAAATGAGAAAATGAAAAGAAGATGATGACACATTTTTAAGTCTTTTCTTTATATACATAAAAGGACGAAAGAAACGAAAAATGTCTCTTTAAAAAAAGACATAATCTTGTTGAACTTTGATATTCAAATTTTAACATAACCACTGTACAAATTTTTATGAGGAACAAAAATATAAAGGTGGACCGCATTAAATAGGCTTCGATATAATCTTAAAATAAGTCTGGCAATATGCGCTCAACCCTAATACTTTTGTTCCTCATAAAAATTTATAAAGTGGTTGTGTTAAAATTTTAATATCAAAGTTCAACAAGATTATGTATTTTTTTAAAGAGACATTTTTCGTTTCTTCTGGTCTATTTATATAAAGGAAGTAGTTAAAAATTTTGTATCTTCTTTACATCGCATATAAATTTGATAATGCGTATGAAGCACACCAAAGAAGTCCACTGGTATGAGCGCTTGGTTCAGGCATCTAAGCTGGCAGCAAAGCCCCAACATGAAGTCTTTTCGTCATGCTCGTCAAGCGATAAAAATAAAATATGCATGTTTTAGGGATGCTTACCTTTTCGACTTTTACGGAATTCGGGATCTAAAATCAAAATAATAGAACTTGAGTCTTCGATTTGCAACTAAGGAACTCGCCAAAATAGATATATTTTTTTTGATATAAAATAATTAAAAAAAATTTTTTAAGTTAAACGGTTTTATTGAAAACAATACTTACATGAAATAATAATAATACTAAAAGCTAGAAAATTATTAGGTAGTAGTCATCACACTCCTCATCAATCTATGGCGTTGATCTGACAAATAAAAGCGTTGGGCGCGTTAAATTTCTAAAAATGTGAGGCGTAGCATAACCTGATTAAGGTTCAGTTGGTCTTACTTATGACTATCAATAGAAATTCGACGCGTCCAACGCTTTTATTTAATTGTCTGATCAACGCCATAGATTGATGAGGAGTGTGATGACTACTACCTAATAATTTTCTAGCTTTTAGTATTATTATTATTTCATGTAAGTATTGTTTTCTATAAAACCGTTTAACTTAAACATTTTTTTTTAATTATTTTATTTTCAAGTTGTTAGTCTTTATTTAATTGCCAATTATTTCTCATTCTATTTAGTTCATTTAGTGATTCATTATTACAAGGACTCTTTTCTGACAATTTGTTACAATCTAAGTCCGCAATACGTAATGTTGTTGTTGTTGTTGTAGCAATGCTCGCCCCACCTAATAGCCGCGACCGATCACAAATTGTCATCAATATCCTCTAACGGGAGTCCAAGGAAACTTGCCGTTTCAACAGGGGTGGACCATAAGGAAAGGGGTGTTAGAGGCGTTGGTTCCACATTACAATTAAAGAGATGGTTGGTGTCATGTGGGGACACATTGCAAGCGGGGCATACATTTTGTATGTCGGGGTTGATTCTGGATAGGTAAGAGTTTAACCTGTTACAGTATCCAGAAAGAAAGTTGAGCAAGAGTGACACGCGTTTCCCTGGGGAGTATGCGTTCCTCTTCCGCGAGTTCTGGATATTTTTCTTCAAGTACTGGATTTACCGGGCAATTCCCGACATAAAGTTCCGATGCCTGTCTATGGAGTTCACCAAGGACCTGCTTGTGTTTTTTCGCTTCATACGGCTGGGTTCTCAGGTGCCGTATTTCCTCAAAATGCTTACGGAGATGACTCCTTAGGCCCCTAGGCGGTGCTGGTTCGTCAATCAGATGTCTGTTGGGATGCCCAGGTTTCTGGGTATACAACAGAAACTGTTTGGTCAGCATCTCATTTCTCTCCCTGATGGGGAGTATTCTCGCCTCATTATGCAGATGGTGTTCTGGGGACATAAGAAGACAGCCCGTGGCGATTCTGAGAGCAGTATTTTGGCAGGCCTGTAGTTTCTTCTAGTGGGTGGTTTTTAGGCTTGGCGACCATATGGGTGACGCGTAGCACGTAATCGGCTGGCTAATTGCTTTTTCCCCAGGTACTGTCAGCAAGGGATTTGAGGATTTTATTACGGCTCTGAATTCTCGGAACAATTGCGGTTGCGTGCGCACCAACATGTAGATCCTGATCAAACGTCACACCCAAGATTTTGGGGTGTAGGACAGTCGGTAGCGTAGTGACATCGACGTGGATGTTCAATATGGTCGACATTTGGGGCGTCCATGTTGTAAATAAGGTCGCGGAAAATTTAGTCGGTGACAATGCCAGGTTTCGCGAGGCGAAAATACTGGAGAGATCAGGGAGATAGCCATTTATTTTATTGCATAGCTCATCGATCTCTGGGCCTGGGCCTGTGTCCATTATTGTGCAGTCATCTGCGTAGGAAACGATTGTGACTCCTTCCGGTGGTGAAGGTAGCTTAGATATGTAGAAATTAAACAAAAGTGGGGATAGGACACCACACTGTGGCACCCCTTGTTTAATTCTCCTTTGTTTTGATGTTTCGTTTCTGAATTGCACCGATGCCTGCCGACCACCCAGATAATTTGCGGTCCACCTTTTAAGACATGGGGGAAGGGTAGACCCTTCCAGGTCTTGCAGTAACGAGCCATGGTTGACCGTATCAAAAGCTTTTGATAGGTCTAGCGCTACGAGTACTGTTCTATGGTGGGGGTATTGATTCAAACCGCAATTTATCTGGGTGCTAATGACATTTAGCGCGGAGGTAGTGCTATGGAGTTTTCTGAAGCCATGCTGATGAGGGGCTAGCTGCAAATGTGCTTGGAAATAAGGGAGCAAAATGGCTTCAAGCGTCTTTGCCACTGGCGATAGGAGAGATATCGGATGATATGACTCACCTACGTTAGCTGGTTTCCCAGGCTTTAGTAGCGGGACCACCTTGGCCATTTTCCATTTCTCGGGTATGACAAAGGTGGAAAGAGACAGGTTGAAGACATGCGCTAAATATTTGAAACCCTCTTTCCCTAGGTTTTTAAGCATCGGCATGGCTATGCCGTCTGGGCCCACTGCTTTGGATGGTTTAGCGCGACCAATGTCGTCCTCAACCTCTCTAGCAGTGATGGTGATTGGTGACGTGCTGAATTTGTGTTTGTGCCTATTGGCTCTCCGTCTATCTTTGTCGACCGTAGGATGCATTATATATTGTCGGCAGAAAGCGCTCGCGCATTTTTTCGCATCCGACAGCACCTTATCGCCAAAGGCGATGGAAACTTTGTCTTTGTGCTTAGTCGGATTCGATAGGGACTTTACGGTGGACCAAAGTTTACCTACACCGGTAGAGAGGTTACAACCTCTTAGGTGCTCTTCCCATTTCGCCCGCTTGTGTTCGTCCACAAGCAATCTGATGCGTTGGTTTATATCCCTTATTTGGGGGTCGCCTGGATCAAGCTGTCTTATAAGGTCGCGTTCCCTCGCTAAGCTCGCGGCCTCCGCCGGGAAGTGGGCCGGATTTCGGGAATTCTCCCGGCGGGAATGAAATGTGCCGAGGCGGATTCAATGACCTTACGGAAGGCACGCTTCCCTTGGCGGGCATCAGTCGGGATAGGGAGGGCAGCAAAGCTGCTGTCTGTTGCAGATTTATATTCTTCCCACTTTCCTTTTTTGAAGTTTATGAAAGTGCGTTTTTCGGTGACGATGAAGTCGGCGGTACGCTCGAACGAAATAAGTATGGGCAGGTGGTCGGATGCCAATATTACCATCGGCTGCCAGTTGACCCAGTTTACGAGTTCTGCGCTCACGATTGAGATATCTTGCGAGCTATGACAGCTTCCTACCATACGTGTGGGGGCCTCTCCGTTTATACGTAATCCTTCCAAAGACTTTACTCAACTCTGCGCCACATATGCTTGTCCCTCCTCCAACTCCAAAATATTTTGATGTCACTTCTACCGGACTGTATGTAATATTTGTTCCAAATATGACCCAAATCGGACATCATAAGTCGCTTTCTATTCATGAATGTATTATGTGTTCCAAGTATGGACCAAATCGGACCACAAATACGATTTTTTTGAATATCTCAATCTTTGCGCCACCTAGCGGCGATTTTTTTCATAGGTCGCTTTCTATTCTTGTATGTATTATTTGTTCCAAATATGAGCCAAATCGGACCACAAATACGATTTTTGTGAATATCTCGATCCTTGCGCCACCTAGCGGAGATTTTTTATAGGTCGCTTTCTATTCTTGTATGTATTATGTGTTCCAAATATGAGCCAAATCGGACAACAAATACGGTTTTTTGTGAATATCTCGATCCTTGCGCCACCTAGCGGCGATTTTTTTCATAGCTCGCTTTTTATTCCTGTATGTATTATGTGTTCCAAATATGAGCCAAATCGGACCACAAATACGATTTTTGTGAATATCTCGATCCTTGCGCCACCTAGCGACGATTTTTTTCATATTATTACATTGAAATCGGGTTTGAACTATATTCCAAGTTTCAAGTAATTAAAAATTCCATTACAAAATTCGTTCACAACGAACGTGCATGCGGCCGTGCGGCCTGCCTGTCAAGTCAAGCTAAATAAATCCGTTTAAAAATGCTAGTTTAGAAGTATAGAGTGGATAAATAAGACTTAAAAAACTATATAAAAAACAATATCTAACTCTTAACAATAACAGCTGTTTATATTGCACACATGCTACCAAAAGCATCTTGGGTTTATTGGCGTAAAGAATATTCGTTTAGTGAAAATAATAAGGATTGAGATAACAAAATGCTTCTAAAATATGTGGTTTGATGTTAACAAAGAAATAAATGGTTTATACACTTCTTTATTTTATGGTTTGCTGCCAAGATACAGGGACTCATTTTGGAGTCGACAGGGTTAGGTTAGGTTGAACTGGCCGGTCAATAAAGACCTCACATAGACTGAATGTGTCCATAGTGTTACCAGAATGTTGATGACCAAACGGAAGAACTCCAATCAGGTGCCAGGACATATGTTATAGAATAACTCCGTCCTCTTGGCAAATACTAGAAGTTTTCTAGGACCCAGCTTAATTGCTGCCTCAAGATCTGGCAACTCTGCCGCCCCTAATAGCTGGAGCCTTGATCTGGCGAGCGCAGGACATGAACACAGAACGTGCTCAACCGTTTCTTCCTGCAGCTCACACTTCCTACACTTACTGTTACTGACGAGGCCTAACTTATAAGCATGTGACGCCAGAAGGTAGTGTCCAGCCAGTATGCCCATCGTGAACCTTAAGTCTTCTCTCTTCAGAGATATGAGCCACTTTGTGAGTCTAATATCGTAGGCTTTGCACATGATATTAGAAATTTTGCAGCCCCGCGCTTTTGTCCACGCCTTTCCTGCTTGAGGGATCGTATGCAACTCCTGTCTCCTTTTGCTTTTCCCCAAACGGATTGGGACGTCTATCGTCGACTGGAGTCGACAAAGTCCCAATCAAAAAATATTCTGTGTAAAAATCTTCGAAGTACACATAACATTCTTTTTAAGGTTAGGGCGGAAAATCCGAACTTACTTTTTCATAGCTGTGTGTTTTGTTGCTTAAATTTTTTTTCGGAGATCTCCCTATAGTATATTTCTCTTGAAAAATCAAAATGATTGGTTTGGACCCAGAAAAAAGGGATTTATATAATTTTTTTCCAAGCCATGGAAACTCAGAGAGTATTCGGAGAAAATTTGCGAATCGTGTGGGGTCACTTCCCAAGTGGGATATATCTACATTCATATAGTGGGTACGCTAGGCTTAGGATGGATCAGTAAGATTTTAACCTATTGAAGCACCCAGATTAGAGATCTCGATTTTGTTCGAACATTTTCGAGTAGCGTGGGCAAGTGAGCAACGAGTACTCGCACAGCTGGTTAGTGGTAATTACTCGAAAATTTTCGAGCATGAGCGCGAGTATGTTGAGCATTTTCGAGTATTTCGAGGAGTACTTATTTTGATTTTTACTTCCTTTATTTTTTAGTTTTTTTTTTTGGCAGAACTATGTATATTTTTAAATTTTACAAATTATTTAAACAATTAATTAGTATGGGTACAAACAAAAATGTTACTAATAGAATACGGATTTACTGAAATCATACCAAGAAGTTATGCCAAGGAAGATATGGCTTTGTGATGAGATAATAGGCATCCCATCTAGTCATCTCATCAGAGGATCGAATGAATGTTTTATGAAGTTTTTAAGTCTGGGGTCTTTTCTCTATTGGAGTTCCTTTGAAGTTTCCAGGAGAGGGTGTCAGCTCCCATGGAATGAGGCATTACTTTTTTTTGAACATGGGAACAGTGAGCTCTCTGCGAAGAGTGGCAGTTTTGGGTTCAGTACAACCCCGCAGTTTGCGTACAGTATCCTGAAAATATCTTTCATCCAAAACAGAGCAGAGTAACTTTAGCATGCAGATTTTAACGACCGCAGCTGCAATTACTAGTCTCAAAGTTAAGTAGGCTGGTAGATTTATATCGATGCTTAGAAGTCGTTTCACCAACAGGGAGAGATAGCAGGTGAAATCCACTGATTTCATGCAGTGGAAGGAGCTTCCGCTTCGATATTTAGGCGATATCGTTCATGAAGATGGCTAAAGTGTTATGCCTGTGGTCGACCCTCGATGATACCATACGGCTATCCTTCGTGCAGGATGACAGCGGCGCTATCTTAATTACCTTCATCGTATAAGAGTGAAATTAAAATAAATATAAAGGTCGGAAGCCTTTTTCATCATGGATACCATACTGAATTATAATTTTTAAACGTGATTGAATCATGATTTTAAAAATTATAAATTGACAGTTAACCTTCGAATTTACATTTGTCTTTAACAAACATTTCATCACTTGAGCAAGGAACTAGTTTCGAACAAGCATCGAGCTACTCGAACTGTTCGATACACGAGCTCTAATTCGGATTGAGAATTGTTTGCGCCGTTTTCCGGATATTGACCCGATACGTTCCGGAAAATAGTGATAGCCTGACCATCGCGAAAACGATTCCCTATAATCGCGTTGGACGCTCTCATCATCGTTACGTGAGGTCAGATCTGGGTTAATCCGCAATTTATTCGTTAAAGTCATTGAGGGTTGGGCGTATGCAATACATTTTCTGGAATTCATGCTAGAGTTAGGATATCCACAGGTTCCCGGTGTAGTAAGGAGCTGTAGCGCCATCTTATATCTTCTAGTCCTACTAGCTTCCATTGAGTCAAATATTATGCTGCAGAAATTTCAAATCCCAAAACTCGTAGGAATGTTTGTTTACATTCCCGGGATTTTAGGGCCATAGAAAAGCACTAGATCCTGGCATCACTAACATATATGTATGAAGTTCCTTTTCTCATAGTTTTTGCTCTAACTGTATGTACATTGCGCTCGTGGTGCAATTATTTTGTTAATGACGTCAGTCATTTAGCTTAACAAGCAGCAATTTCTAACATGTCAGCTAAAATGAGTTGGTACTTATAGTGGTTGTTGTTGTTGCTGCTGCTGGATCGACGCATCTTAATTATGCGCGAACTGATGTCCGGTTTGATGTAACTAGGTGTTTATGTCTGTACACACATACTAATACTTAATTAACTACTCCGACTCGAGTCGACTTGGTTGCTCAAAAAGCGCGTGCACGCATTCGCAATAAAAACTTGTAAAAGGCGCTAAAATTTTGTTGCTGCTTTTGTGGTTTGTGCACCAGTTGGTGGTGGAAGGAGAGCAACATTTTAATTACTTTATTAGCTGCTATCGCGTTATGTTATGCTAATCGTTTGTCATGCATAAATTAAATTTGCAACGAATGCGTTCTTGATTATTGCACACTTAGTGTTACATATATAATTCATATCATAATCGTATACTTGGAAAGTTGTTATAAAAAGGCGAGGAATGACAATTCGTGAGTAATTTTGTACCTACATGAGAAATTTTTAACTTTTAAAATTTTGCAAGGAAAATATTATCACTCAATTTGTGTACCGCATTGTTGGTTGATTGATATCTAAATTTATGCATATTAATATCTACATTCATATTTATGTATGTATGTTGTAATAAATATCACCGATGTATGAAATTATGCGGAGGGCGTTTTGCTAAGTTAAGTGACAGTTATGACTTTTATTATAAAAATCGCTTTTAAATGATTTGAATTTTTATCTAGCTCAGAAAATAATAGTTATTTTTCAATTAAAATAAATAATATCTATTTAGAATAGTTGTATATAGTATATATCTTTGGTTAAGTCTAAACCTTATCAGCGCGGCACAGTGGTTAACAATTGTGCTAACAAGCGGAGAAAATTCAATATCAGCGCCCTACTTGAAGATATTTGTACGAGACATGAAAATAAGAGGCTTTCGAGGTCGCTGTCTACGAATTGATTTTACATAACTCAAAATGGCGATGGGCTCGCCCATATGAAGTGTGCCGATTTGTCAGCAAGAGTGGTTGACGCACTCAACGATAGTATTAAGGGAGTTCGTTGGACCTGTTTGAAATGTAGACCAACTGAGCTTGGCAGAGAGATTGACGCACTGTCCAAGAAATTCTTCCATTATGAAAACTTATTTAAGTCTTTAAAATATCCGAATGACTTAACTAACGTAAACATTCCACATAGAAATTGTAAGCCTATCTGTGCCTCCTCTAGTGCTCCGACACTTAATGCTGCTGCTGAAGTTCCTGTGAACGTATTTATTTCACCCCAACTCTCGCATTAAAAAATCTGGCATTCCCAAGTCCCTTACAGGCTCAGCAATCTTCATCCAAAGTTTCCTTAACAAAACCTAAAATAGTCTGCAATTGCTCGATTTGATTGAAATTTGGTAGATATATAGTCGATTTAGAGGCAAGTTTAACAGACGAAAAAAATCTGATTTATAGACAAAACTCGCAGCACAAAAATTAAAAAAACTTTATTTTCAGAAGAAGAGTATAAATATTAAGTAACATAATTCCACATGGAAAGTAGGAGACAGCCACCCAAAGCACTAGTTTTGCACAACAAGTTTAATGACTACACACACAATGTTAAAAGTGTCAGTTGACAGCACTGCGACGATCTGTATTGGAACTAGTGCCGTCTCTTAATAATATAGTTCTGTGGTAGTTCGGAACTAGCATGAAAGTGTAGTTCGGAAATAGTGCGGTTCGCTACAGGTTGGGATACCCAAGTGAAGTAGCATTTGCCAAGATATACACTCGGTGCGTTTGGCAAACTACTGCCGGTTGTGTGGGGGTTGCGTCCACTCCGCGCACAGTGGAGACAAATGGAATATTATGTTTCATCAATATTTGTAGTTCGTAATTTTCAACCGACTTTGAAATTTTTTGTTTTTGATTTTAAGATTTAGAAGAGACTTGCAATAGGCGATTATTGAACTAACAAACTATAAATATTTGCCCTATATTCAAGAAAGAAAAAAAGTTTTTGGATGAAAAAAAAATTTTAGTGTTATAAAGTGGAAGTTTAAGTATCTAAGATTTCTCATTGATTTTTATTGACTTTTCTGCAATTTTTACAAATAATCAGAGAAAAATCCTTAAAGACCAATAAGAATTCTCATAAACTTGAAATTTACCCTCTATAATACTAACATTTTATCGGATTTAAAACTTATACAACAATTTTCCAAATGTTTAAGGTAGACACAATTTTTTTGTGACTTTTTAATTTTAGAAAAATTAGTATAACCTGGTTTATTAACAATAGCAGGAACATCACTTTTCCAAAAGGTTTTCACTTTCGTTGAACTTGGCAGCCAAACAATTTTTAAAATCAGAAAAAAAATTAAAAAAATTCATTCTGACAAAAATCAGTAAGTCCAAAATGATTTAGTGACTTTTGCCTGTCTCAAAGAGGTTTCCTATGTGACTTGACGATTAAGGGACATATTATGTATAACGATTAAGGGACATATTATGTATAACGCAACGAGTCATATTTTCTCGTGTGAACCAGAATTCGTATTATATAAAAGCTTTCACTTTCGTGAGTAACAGTGAACCTGAGTACCTTTGTGAAATTTTTGAATTATATACCTAGTGGTGATTGCGAATGTCAGTGACTGCGACGCAAAGTGTCACGGCGTAATATATAATCTTGACATAAATACTATGTATGTGTGCTGCGGTGGACTTCATGAGATTTGTCTGTCGAAATTGATATTTTTTGATACGGCTTGCTGTCAATAGCTGAAATAAGCTAAAATTGACTTAGAGGCTTTGGCTTGAATGCCGATGATATATAAGTATTGATTTTTAATTTAATAGGGGCTTTCAGTTTTGTTGTCGACAAAACTTCTGTTATCACTATGAATACATTCAGGCTCAGTCACAGGCCATTTCAACCTAGCATCCTTATAGATCTGGGTGTGAGATATGAAAGTATACATGTTCGTTGCATGTATTTATTTCTCTAACATTAGCACAGCGTTTAAAATATCGAACATTATAGGGCTACAACTAAAAGCTAACACTAACTCAGAGTATCCGTTAAGCAGTTACACATGACAAGCAGGACGACAAGTAAGAACGAGATTCACAGAACACGTTCGAGATTACAACAAAAAACACGGTATCCAACCAAATTCCAATCAAATTTTCGAGTCACATTGCCACAATAATAAAACAGCCAAGGTCCTTCACATGCAAGAAAAAGGCCGACATCTTAACATATCCGAAAAGATGGAAAACTTCAAACAAAAAACATTCAACTGTAGAATAATAAACGAAGAGACAAACACTAGTTTTGGCACAATATTTGAACCTGTAAAACTTTTTTACAAAAAAAAACAAAGTAAAAACACAGCTACAACAGACAAACACGCATCAACAAATAATGACCAAACAATAAACCAATCAAATCAACAAACACATGATTAAAATTACTGATTTCTACCTGCCTTAGCTAACCACACAAGTTGATCTGTGAAAAACCACCCCCGAGTGCTGATGGAACAAATAACACACATACACAAACATTCAATTAGACAACACCTCCTCATGCACGAATGAACTGTAAATATAAAACAAATGACAACAACAGTTGATGCTGCAACGCCGAAACCGATTTGTCTCCAAACCAAATTTGACAGGGGATGACGGAAATCTGTGCCCAATATACATAAATTATTCTTTTTATCTTATTCCTAACAGCTATCAGGTAAAACATGACGTTATTATTATAGGAAAACCAAGTAAGGAAGTCTAAGTTCGGGTGAAACCGAACATTACATAGCCAAATGTACACTTGAAATGCTGCTGTTGTTTGGTTTGTGTGCTTAATAGTGTTACAAGGCTGCGCAATAATACATATACATATGGTTCTATTCCGAACAAATTTTTCTTCGAGTTATGGCTTCCGGAATATAGAAAATTGCTTCGTCATAAAAGGGGCGGTGCCACGCTCATTTTCTTAAATTTGAAGTTTTTCCTATTTATTTTTATAAATCCACTTGGGAAATGAAATACCATTGTTGTAAAGCTCTTTCTTCCAAAGATATATATAGCTTATTTTATTCGTCCACGACCCTTTTAAAAATCTTTTATATAAAAGTGGCGTGATCCCTAACCAATTTCGTTAATTTTTCTTCAAAGCATTCCTTATAGTAAAGGCAACCTCTCTGCCGAATTTCGTTACGATATGTTTAACGATTTTTGATTTATGATTAATAATATTTGAAAAATTGATTTTATCACAAGTAGGCGGTGCCACGCGCATTTTTAAAAAAATTTCCAAATTTTTATCAAAAGTCTCAATATCAGTCCACGCGTCCGATTTCAACATTCTAGGTGTATTATTTACTAAATTATCAGGTTTTTTGTATTTTGCGAAAGGTTTTATATAAAAAAGTGGGCGTAGTTATCATCCGATTCCGCTCAATACCAATCTATTCTGGGTCCAGATAAGCTCGTGTACCAAATTTGGTGAAGATATCTCAATATTTACTCAAGTTATCGTGTTAAAAGGCATACGGACGGACGGACATGGCTCAATCAAATTTTATTTCGATACTGATTGTACTGACTTGTACTTATACCTGTACAACCAACCGTTATCCAATCAAAGTTATAATATCCTGTGTACAAGTACAGCTGGGTATAACAAAGAGCATTAAGCATATACTGGCTGATTTTATAGCCATTCCGTCACAGCGAAAGCGAGTCATTTTAATCTTAGATTACCATAATATATAAAGAAAGGAATACTTAAAAATCATTTTCTTACATTTTTTTTATATAAATAAAATTGATAAAAAAAAATTTTATTTTTCAATTTTTTTTTCAATTAAATAAAAAAAATTAAAAAATAAATCGGCCCACTCCGGGACTAATGGGGATGATTGCAGAATTGATTGAAGTTTTTTATGAGAAAGAAAAAAATGGCGAAATTCGAAAAATCTCGAAAAACTGAAAAATTAAAAAAAAAAACTTTAAAAATTTGTTTGTATTTTTTCCGAAAAGTACATTTAAAAACAATTTAAAAAAAAAAAAAGATTCCAAACGGTAAATTTTTGAAAAAGTGTTTTTTTAAATTCATAACTTTTTTTGAGTTGGATGAAAAAATTCGAAAAAATTCTGAAATACGTCTTTCGTAAGCTAGAAAAAGAAGAAAAACGTTCTAAAGGGGTCGGGTTCAAAATTGGTCGAAATGGGATGAAATACCCCATATGCTTACATATAAATTCTTGCACATGCAAATAAAAAGCAAACAAACAAACATAATTATTAATTCCCTTAAGACGCATTTTAGTATTAAGCTTACGCATAAGTGCCATCATACGCTTTAATTGTGTTGTAAATTTAATAAAATATGAACTTTTTAATGCGTTGCATAAATCAGTTAAACATACATACAAACAAACATGTGCAGGTATGTACTTTGCTGTTACTTCATTCATTAGTTAACTCACAATTTATATGCAAGTTTGTTGCTTAAGTCTTTTGTTTGTAACTCAAAAATTACCATTTCGTTTAGCGGAAAACTGTCAAGTCACAAATTCTTCGCTAAGTGCGTGCGTTTGCGTACCTGCGATTTGTTGTTAAAATAATAACAAGAAAAAAAAGAAATTTTGCAGCTGTAGTTACGAGTGTATGTGAATTTGCAACTTAAAATGCACTACTGGCCATCGACAATAAAGTGTCCACTTATTAAGTTAAACAGCTGCGATTTTAAAAAACCAATTTGCGCATAATATGTTGGACGTGAGTAAAATTTTTTGCATACAATTTATATTTTTATCGCAAATTGTTTTATATTATTTTATTGCATGACCGCTGGACTCTATTTTTCATTTTTATACCAAGTTGCACATAGCACAGAAGGTATTATAACATTATTCGCCTAACGGTAGGCTCGATATAGATATATACTTTCATATGTATATTGAAAATCGGATATTTTTTCGCTAATGCTAAGCGGATTATAGTGGATATAATCTAAGTTGCTAGAAAACACGTCTTTATTCGTTTTATGCTCAAGCCGGAAGTGTCGCCATTTCCTTTTCTTCTTTTTATTATCTTTTCTTCATACATAAACATGGTTGTATTCATTGTTTAAATACCATGTAAATACAGAGTTGCATTCGTTATAATAGATTATATATTCCTCATATTAATTTTACACCTTGTTTCATTATACCGCTTACGTTACATTTACAATATCTAAATTATCCACGTCACAAAATAAAGATTGTAGTGTTATGTCTATAATATAAAGCAGGAAGCTACTACAGAAAAGTGGGCGGTACTACACCTCTTTCTGGAAAATAGCTAACTTAGTGAAAGAGGGGTGGGTGAGGAGGAGGCAAAACCTTGAAATCGTACAATTACTTTAGGTCACCGAGGCAAGAAGAGCCGATAGAGGAAAGAGGGTGGGGTGGGTGCACGCAACATGAAGATAAAGAAGTACGTTTTTTCTTTGAAGTTTTGCTAAAAATCCCTTCAAGACAGAAATACACTTCCGTGCAATGGACAACAACTAGGTATATGATTTTTAATTATACGAAAACAAATATTTGTTTGATTTTAACTTTTTAGTTTGCTTTGTGCGCCCCACGCAGTTACACCCAGATTTATGCCACACGCATACAGTTACAAAGTCATACGAATTCACATTCCCCAGTAAAAGTATGTATTTATGCATAGGCCAGATATGCGCTTACGAATAGCAAGAGTAATATAATCTATGGAACAGAGATGGGCGCAATAGAGCTAGCAAAAAAAGTTTGCTGAATATAAATAAAATGTGATCTAACTTGTGATTGGAGTGTATAAACTTGAGCAATTAAAATTAACATTCTTTGAAATTTGAAGTAATAAAAAACGAGTAAGGGCGGAACTGTCCGCGGCTGTCCTTTCATTAATGGAGCTGAGCAATAATCTTATCCCATTCGTAATATAAAAATAACACAGGTCAACAAAATAAGAGGTTTGGTTTTGTGCAGCACTACTTGTAACCAAATTTGGTCAAGAACCCCTTTTTAAGAGGTTAAGGCATGTATGGCACATAACTTTGTTTCTGTTTATTCTATCAACACAGTTTTGATGTCGTTCTATCAGTATACAAGTTGTTAATATGTCTTCACAAACGTCAGAGAAATTGCCAAAATAATGTGAAAAATTCAATTTTTTGTTAAATTTTTTGATTTTTAATCACGGTTTCTTCGAATAATTTGGCAACCAGTGCATATGTAAATTACTTTAAAACAATCTCCTATTAATTCTGTTTTCAAAGACGTAAAACATTTTTATATCCTAGATTTTCCTGGGATTTTCTACTTTAGTACATTTCTACTATGAAAAAAAAAAAATATATATTTTATAAAAATTTTTTTCTTCCCCTTTAATTTTAAAATTTTCTGTAATTAGTACTTTCGGGAGCGCGGTTTCAAGTGTTAGTGCCTTTCTATAAATAAATAAAAAATCAATATCATGTCTTCATAATGATGTAGTTGTGTCACTGACCCAAATATGTTTTGCTACATTTGTGGGGAATTAAAAAAGTAAATATACAGTTTTTATCAGGGTACCGAGTACTACCAAATTTGGTTACAAGTAGAGCTGCACTAAAATCACTGTTGACCAGTGTAATTGGTTGTATATGATATGTAATGTATAGTGAACGGATGTAAATACTTAAGCGAAATTTTCGATAAATATAAAATAAATAAAATAAAAAAAAAAATGTTGTAAATTAAACAGTTTTATTGAAAACAATGCTTACATTAAGTAATAATAATACTAAAAGCTAGAAAATAATTAGGTAGTTCCTATGTACTAGTAATCACACTCCTCATCAATCTAGGGCGTTGATCAAGCAAATAAAAGCGCTGGACGCATCAAATTTCTATTGACAGTCATAAGTAAGACCAAGTGAGCTTTAATCAGCTTATGCTACGCCTCACATTTTTAGAAATTTGAAGCGCCCAACGCTTTTATTTAATTGTCTGATCAACGTCCTAGATTGATGAGGGGTATGATAACTAGTACCTAGGACCTACCTAATTATTTTCTAGCTTTTATTATTATTATTACTTAATGTAAGCATTGTTTTAAATAAAACCGTTTAACTAAAATTTTTTTTTGTTTTGTTAATTATTTTATTTTCAAGTTCCCTATTATTCTTTGTCTATTTAGTTCATTTAGTGGCTCATTATTACAAGGAATCTTTCCTGACAAATTGTTACAGTCTGAGTTCTCAATATATAATCTTTCCACAGACTTTAGTCGACTCCACGTATCCTTGTCCCTCCTCGAACTCCAAAGTAGTTTGGTGTCACTTCTACCGGATGCCTTCAGATGGTGGCCATTTTATGTTTAAATAGAACTGCGGGGCGGCCTTTTCCGCAAAACACCAATTTAACACAACTTGGATTTATTCTAAAGAGTTTACTTTTTTAAAATAACTTTATTTTAAAGTTTCCAAAAATACGTTCAAAATCTGTCACCATTGTGAAGCAAACTAAGTGTGATATCTTCTGCATAGACGTCAAAATTCCAAAGTGATTGGATCACCTGGTTTGCAATTGACTATCGCTCTCTCATTCTGTATCTCTTTATTTCACCCGCTGAAGATAACCGACCCTATGCGCCGCCATATTGAACACCATGTCAAAACGCTAAAAAGTAGCCATATTGAACATCCTGTCAGGCAGTTGACAGATAAGATATCACACTTAGTTTGATTCACAATGTCTGTCACTGCCAAAATTAAAATGATGGCGGTGAAATATCTTATTCTCTCTTATGTGCTACATTATAACAGCTGCTAATATGTTGACATATATTTTATTCTTTTTAATCTAAATTCGGTATTCACAATGACACATCTTGCATTGTCAGCAACGATGTTGCCAGATGTGTCAGTAGGAAAATGATTTGGGAAATTTTAGCCTTACACATTGTCATCGGGTTCTGAACTATATTCCAAGCTTCAAGCTTGTAGCTTATCGGGAAGTTACTTAAATGTTAATTACAAAATTCGTGCCGTCCGGTCTGTCAAGTCAAGCTAAATAAAACCGTTTAAAAATAGATCGGTACTTCACGTTTTATGTGGCCTGCATGAGATAAGTAAGACCATGAAACACTTATCTGAACAATATACAAATGTCATATACGCAAGTAAGTTTGATTAAATTAAAAGCTGTTAAAATGGGGTAGATATGACAAAAATCTCCTTATCTGAACAATCGGTATGTTTGGGGTATATTCGACATACATGACCGATCTCTGTGATTTTTTCAGACGACAGTATATACCATATACGTAATCGTTTGGTGAAACTTGAAGGTTATAGCTGGTAAAATAGTGTAGATATTGGTTATATGGGATAAATGATATTTAAAACACCTATCTGTAAACTATTTTCAGATAACAATGTATGCCTTATATGTATGCATTTGGTGAACTTGGTTGTATGGGATACATAACATATATACGACCGATCCCTATGATTTTTTTTCAGACAACAATAAATGCTATATACGTAAGCAGTTTTTGAAATTTGAAGCTTCTAGCTGTTAAAATGGGTCAGGAATTACGAAAATTTTCTTATTTGAACAATCGGTTTTGTATGTTATATATACGACCGATCCCTCCGAGTTTTCCAGACAACGGTTCGTGCCATATACGAAAAGATTTGGGGTACTTTGAAGCTTTTAACTGATAAATTGAGGAATTTATTGCAAAAAAATCTGTTTTCTGAAGAATCAGTTGTAGGGGGGATATATGCTATAGTTCCGACAAGTGTCAAATCTGACACCAAAATATACGCGTTGATAAAATTTCATCATTGAGTTTTTAAAGCGCACTCTACTTAATCTTGGATCCGTGTACAACCCGCCTTAGCCGTTTCCAATCGGAGTTGATAGTTATATATACATCATGTCGCACATTTTATTGTTAACAAATATAATTCAAAATTTTCATTCTTCGGAGATTTTATGATACCACAAAATAGTCGTCTGGTGACATTAGGTTCACACCTTAAGAGTATTCCAAGGGACAAAAGTTGTCAGGATAATAGTCTTTAATCTCATTTTTTAAATGGATCCGTATGAAAAAAATAAAAATTAAATTGTTTACCTTTTCCCAAAAATTCACAATTTTATTTTGTTCTGTTTAAAATAAAACGGGAGATATCACCAGCATTATTAACGATAGAGCAATCATAACTTTGACCACTGTGCGACAAACTTCAATTGCCTAGAATAGGGCCAAAATATATATGTGCCATTTTGGTCTCAGGTGCCAGTGCAGGTTTACTAGGACCACCTTAATGTATATACTTTGTTTCAATAGTTGCACTGTGTACCAAAATCCATCAACGCCAATTGGCTAACTCTGATGTTCGCTTGGGTTTTTTATGTTGTTGACATTGTTTAAGAGTTTTATACTGCATTAAATATGCATTTTATATCGGATGTGCAGCAAGAAGTTGCACAAAAATATAGCACAATATTTGTATGTAATAAAAACGATAAGTTAATCAAATGAAATTTAATTGCCGGAAGGGTTTGATTGCTGAAACCAATGTGGCAGGATGTCAATAAAGCATATTTATTGTTCATAGAATATAAACATTTTTTATAGCTGATTTAAGCTTGAAAAAGTGGTAGTGTGATATATGATCAACGGCAAAAAGGTTAATTGACGTTAGGACCACTTCATAGAACCACAAAATCAAATTTTCATAAGGTCATAAAAGTGTTTCTTTTCATTCCTCTGAATGAAGATATAGCGAAAACCATAAAACGTACTTGTAATTCAACAGTTGTTAGCATTGATTCGTGGAGAAGCGAGACAAATTAATTAACCTTGAGAAAAAGAAAGTTGACCTTAATGTCAGTACTGTCAGTATGAACTAGCTAAAAAGGGCGCATCCCTCGATGCTTGTTCCGCAGACGTCCCAATTAGATTGGATGAGATTAAGGGAAGGGCGAAAGATGCACAGGATAGACCAAACGGGAAAGGTGTGGAGTCAAGCGCGGGCTGCAAAGTGTCGAAGATCATATGTAGGTCATACTAATTTGGACTAGCAAAGTTACTTCTATCAATAAAAAGAGATAACTGTACACTCAAGACGGGTATTCGGACTGGACATTGCCTTCTGGCGGTGGAAACTATCGATTACATTTTATGCTCGTGCCTGCGCTTGCCAGGCTAATACTGTTTTCACACAGAAACTTAATGATCTCATTTCACCTTCTAATGAAATCGTAAATTTTTTGCTTTCACACAGAAGTAACTGCTCGATTAGTATGAAGGATGAAATGTCAAGCGAATAAAATGACAATGCTATATGACAGACAATCATGGCGGAACGATACAAGGTGGCAGCATGGTGACATACCTACAAACAAAAAAAATTCCATGTACTTGTAAATTCGATGGACAAATGTCAAGACGAAAGAACGTGCATTACGGGAGTCCCTGTCGTGAAGACTTACCTCCGGTGTAAAACACAGATCAATGTCCGTTGATCTTCGGCCCAACAAGTTGGTACCAAATCGGTGAGCTGGGGTGTTCAAGTCAACCAGCCTTGGTTTGGCCGAGGAGGACTATCCATCCTCCTCTTCCATTTTCGGGTAATGGCACCCGGTTGCACGGCAACTCCACCGCGAGTTCCGTGCTTGCCTCAGAGTCCCTCTCTCATTGATTTTGATATCTCGATATCTGATTAACAAGTTAACCAGATTGAGATATTGTGTTTTTTGTCGCAATTTAGGAATGTGACCAACCTTTTCTGTCCTGCAGTGTTACAACAATGTATAAATACATTGTTAACGACGGAGCTTGGTTTTGCTTAGATATTGCTTAAAGGGCCGCACTACGTTGACAGACAGAGTGAGCTTGGCATCCAATTATGCTCCGTCTTAAAACTCCATCACAATTAAAAATCAAGGGATGTGACCAACCTTTTCCGCACACAGACCTGTGAGTGCCGAGTGCCCGCCTCAACAATGCCCCTCGACATCGCTTGAGGCCACACTACGTTGACAAACATTGTGTGCCATATTGTCTACTATTGGCTTCCATTTTTGCTACTAATTTCGCTCCAATTTCCACTCAATTACGCAACAATTATGCTCCGGTATGCCTCCAAATAAGCTCCTACCACAATTAAGGGATGTGTCCAACCTTTTCCGCTCACAGACCTGTAAGTACCGAGTACCTGCCCCAGCAACATCCTTGCATTGCAGTCCGCCACACTGCAGTGATTTGACAACGTCAAATCTACCACATATAGGATGTGGCCATCCACACAGCGAACGCCTCCTATTCGCTTACGCAGTCTAAAGCAGCCTCAAACATCTCAAAAGACGAGATGTGCACCGGCCCACTCGTACAATTATCGATTGTTTTTCGGCTGACGATAGACATGCGTTCCTTCACCATCTTTGGTCAACTTATTTGCAGCATATTTGTCACAAATTAAGGGATGTGACCAACCTATCATCTGCCCCTCAGGGTCAGTTTCTCAATGAAATTGGGACTGCCGTGGCAAGCATGAGACCGAATTCCCTTGGGTATTAGGTCCCCAAGGGAAAACAAGTCTACTCAGAGCGAGTGTCATAAGTGAACTCTATTTGAAACCACAGCCACCGCGATGCTCCCACAAGGGGGCCATCCCAGGACAGGAGGTGAGACCTGAGTACAAAGCATCGTTCGATGCAGTGCACCAGATCACACTGGCTTCTCCTGCTCCCGCGGTAGCAGTTTTTATAAAGACCTTGCCTAGGGTCCCACAGGGTGATACACCGCGTCCACCCTGCTACCTTTCGAGTAAAACACCTTACTCGTGGAGTGGGTACCCATGGTATTATGGTCGCCTTTTACGACCGGTATACCTACCGTAGGCATATTCTAACCCCTAACCCACAGGGGGAGGACAAATGTCAAAATCGTACTGCGCCGGTAGTTGATGTATCAAATCAAATAAAAAAGGTTATAATCAGCTGTTCGATGCGGCCACCTTGTATTGTTCCGCCATGCAGACAATGACATTTACTTTGACAAATGACATTTTTAAGCACTGAACACACCAAAAACTAAGAAGCGGAACGCGGCCAACAGAGTTGCATTGTGCTTTTGACTTCATTAGGCATTCGATTAGCTACTAATGAAATAATTATAGATTCGAATTTTGTAGGGAAGATTGTGCTCAATAAGCGTCTTAATGTAGAAAACTGCCTTTATTATTCAATAAGCCGTCTGTGTGAAAATAGTATAAGACTCTAGCTATAAGAAGTGATACGGCTGTCAGGTCTAGAAGCAGCAAGTGTCATAGATCCTACAAATATTTTAGTATTTGCCAACAGGAAGGAGTTATTTTATAACATAGGTCCTAGTTTTGATAGAGTTTTTTTAGTTTGGTACTTAAACAAACATCTGATAACACTATGGACTCATTCAGTACAGTTTTCATCGATGGGGTAGTGCATGTGCTAAATCGCGTTCACACTGCTCGCTCTTGAGTAAACACCACTTCAGTAGTGGAATTCACTAACTTGTAACAATGCGATTTGTCGAGATTTTAATTACCGATTTAGTCGCTTGCCTTATACTGTTTTCACACAGACGGCTTATTGAATAATAAAGGCAGTTTTCTACATTAAGACGCTTATTGAGCTCAATCTTCCCTACAAAATTCGAATCAATTATTATTTCATTAGTAGCTAATCGAATGCCTAATGAAGTCAAAAGCACAATGCAACTCTGTTGGCAGCATTCCCCTTCCATTTCCGCTTCTTAGTTTTTGGTGTGTTCAGTTCTTAAAAATGTCATTTGTCAAAGCAAATGTCATTGTCTGCATGGCGGAACGATACAAGGTGGCCGCATCGAACAGCTGATTATAACCTTTTTTATTTGATACATCAACTACCGGCGCAGTACGATTTTGACATTTGTCCATCGAATTTACAAGTACATGGAATTTTTTTTGTTTGTAGGTATGTCACCATGCTCCCACCTTGTATCGTTCCGCCATGATTGTCTGTCTCATCCTTCATACTAATCGAGCAGTTACTTCTGTGTGAAAGCAAAAAATTTACGATTTCATTAGCAGGTGAAATGAGATCATTAAGTTACTGTGTGAAAACAGTATTATCGATTGTACTATTCACTAACTTAGTTTTAAAGACTCGAAATAAATGTCATTTATGTAAATTTCGTTTTAGTAGTAGAAAGGTGGCAGCGCAGCTTAACGAAACCTAGAAAATGCGAAAAGCACAAAAGGAATGCCAAAAATAAATAAATACCGTATACTAACTGCTTTTAAAAGTCATTATTGTTCCAGTTTTTACATATTTTAACAAAAGGTAAGTAAATGCGGTAGTAATTTCTTTTTTTTTTTTTTGATATGGATATCGTAGTTATTTTTTACCCCTTAATTGACCATCAAGTTGAGCAATAATATCATGAACCAAGTCTGGAGTTATTCGGTTAAGCTTTCGAAACTTCGTTGCACTCAAGTGGAATGACTTTACTTCTTTAAGAAGGTATCTGTCTACTGGCGATGGACTTAGTAATTCTTCATCTTGTGATAAAACGTACGCCAAGTACTCAAATGCAATTTGTTTTATAAAGCAGCTTTTCGTGTTTGAAAGTATTTAATTAAAGTTCCGATTTTCTTTTTTGACTAAAATTGCCAGAAATAATAATTTCGTAATTTTTAACGCAGCCAATTTACTTGCCGTTTATTTAACAACACAGCTGATCGTCGATAAACAAATATTGATACAAAATAGTTCCGCAAATGTGGTTAAAAAAGTTATTGAATTCCATCCACTACATGATTGGTTAGCATGGTTTTTAAGCGTCATGACAGCAATCGGCTTCGGTACTATGATAACCTTTTACAATCGGTATACCTACCGCGGGTATATTCCACAGCCTCTTACCGCAGGGGGAACCTTTAGGAAATATTGGAAGTTTCCAAACAAGAACATATCTGTGGGCTCCATAAAAATGAAAGGTAGCCCACCAATTGGGCTACAAGCATAGGCGCAAACGTTTCAGATCTAAATACGCTCCAGTTATTAGTATTCTTGTTTTTATTTGATTATAATTGTTTCGTTTTGAAGTAAAAACTATTTTATTGTTAACGAATTTCAAGTTCTCTGCCATTCTTGCCTTGCTCTTACAAATCCTATGCACTGATTCTAAGAATAATTTAAAGAACATGGCATAAAAAAAACCAACAATGAAATGCATAAATGATGCAGTGAATGCCGCCTCATGCCGACAGCTATGGCCACAATAATGGTAGCAAAAAGTGTCTAAATTTCGCCGACAATACATAGAGGAACATATGAAACGCTGTAAAACATGCGATTGACATTGCCGGCGCTGATAATGCGTTAATGGTGGCGCAAGCAACACACTGCTGTCTACTGTCCTGCAGCACCGCGCTATTGTTCCTGTTGTTAGCCTTCTTACATATTGGATTGTTGTTGCGTCGTGTGCGGGTTTATTGGCGGTGTTGTCGTTGACAGCATTTCTTGCATTTACAAATTTGTGAATATTGTATCATTGCATTTAAGTTGAAAAACTTTTGCGACACTGTCCGGCAAAGGATTCCACTCTTAGGCCACACAATAAGAATGAGCTTGGATGAAGGGTATTGTGCAATATGTCTTTGAGGTTGGTAGCGGTTAGTTGTATTGTGTCAAAATGCATGTAAAAGAGTGCATAATGTGTTTAAAATATCAATGATTGGCATTACCAAGAAAACTCAGATACAATTGTCTTCTCGTTTGTAGAATTGAATAAATATTAATATTCATATTAAAGTGGGTGCATGTAGTACACTATGTTAAGTACATGCCATTTAAATTCATAATACATTTATTTATTATTTTCATTATAAATATTATTTCTATAACATAGAGTTTACAGTATCAGCGTTTCAGGGGGTTTAAGCTTTCATAGATACTGTAACGAATATTAGCAGCACTAAGGGATACCATCGTCTCTAAGCCGATGCTAAGCAGTGACTTGTATGCACATCAATAATTCAAACATTATGTCTATACATATGTACGTACACGCAGCGGAGAAGCTACGCACAAACACATGCAGATATCTTATCTGAGATGCTCCCAAAAGTATGCAATTATAATTGTGGAAGCGTCGCTCACAAATACACGCGCATATGAGAGCTATACACGTGCATCTGTAGTTATAATTATATAGCAGTAACTAAGTAAACTATGGAAGAGCCTATAAGTATGCAAACGAGAAATCACAGATTATTAAAGGCCGCAACAGTAGAAGCGCGACAATCAGTTTTATTTAAGACGCTATCTGGCGAGCAATAGTAGTGTTATTGTGAAGAACTTTAATAAAGGCCATTTTGCATTATTGAATAGTGGAGTTATTTATTCAACAGTTTAGTGATTCGAACGTTAGCAGAAGATTGCAAATAATGGGAATTGCACTAAATTCATTACAATACATATTTACATACGAAATTTTTGTACAAACCTCAAGAATTTGTATTAAACCATAGCCCATTCCAAGGTAAAGTATGGCAATCACTTTGGGGTGGTGCATCGTTCAGTAAAATTAATTGTATTGCAATTAATCAGGAATGTGTTATTAGAAAAAATGTGCATTGTTAACCAATCTCATCACTCCATATAGCTTTTTAGAATCCTAAAATTCTAATTATTACTCAAAGACATCAAATATATGTTGCGTTCCTTCAATTACACTGTGTGACAGTAAAAATATACTCATTGAAAGACATACCTCTATAGGTATACACAGGTCTACACAGTTGCCTCCATGTTCGAGTATATAAATATCTTTAAAAATCACGATTTCTGTTCACTCCCTCAGCTGAGCAGAGCTCACAGAGTATATTAATTTTTTCGCATAACGGTACCCCGTAACGGCATAAACTAAGAGATAGATATAAACTATATATCAAAATAATCTGGGCGAAAAAAGAAATTAATTTAGCCATGTACGTCCGTCTGTCCGTACGTAAACACGATAACTTGAGTACATTTTGAGGTATCTTAATGAAATTTGGTATGTAAGTTGCTGGGCACTCACCTCAGATCCTTATTAAAAATGAACGAAATCGGACTATAACCACGCCCACTTTCTCGATATCGAATATTTCGAAAAACCGAAAAAGTACGATAATTCATTACCAAAGACGGATAAGGCGATGAAACTTGGTAGGTGGGTTGAGCTTATGACGCAGAATAGAAAACTATTAAAATTTTGGACAACGGGCGTGGAACCGCCCACTTTTAAAAGAAAGTAATTTAAAAGTTTTGCAAGCTGTCATTTGGCAGTCGTTGAAGATATCATGGTGGAATTGTGCAGGAACGTTACTCCTATTACTATATGTGTTCTAAATAAAACTTAGAAAAATCGGATGGCGAACACACCCACTTAAAAAACAAAATATTTTAAAGTCAAATGTTTACAAAAAATTGAATATCTTTACGGTGTATAAGTAAATTATGTCAACATTCAACTCCATTAATGATATGGTGCAACAAAATACAAAAATAAAAGAAAATTTCAAAATGGGCGTGGCTCCGCCCTTTTTCATTTAATTTGTCTAGAATATTTTAATGCCATAAGTCCAACAAAAATGTACCTATCCTTGTGAAATTTGGTAAGGGAATAGCTTCTATAACGATAACTATTTTCTGTGAAGATCGTTTAAAAGCCACGCCCAGTTTTTAAACATAGTCGACCGTCTGTCCTTCCGCTCGAATGTGGATGATTTTTTTATCTTTCGTGATACCTGCGCCACCTGGTGACAACTTTCCCCCTCATATTTTATTACCATCAAGTTTCAAAGTATATTTGAAATTCCCCGGGGTGTCACTTCATAGTTAATCGTATAAATCAAAATGCTCTAAATGAACCTTCTAAATATCCCTTTATATCGCGATCCCTGTTCTATTTATTAAACTCCTTTATCCTAAATGTTATAGCCGAACCGAGCCCGAAGCTTCGTTGAAAGCTTGAGGTCTTTGGGTTATCGGAAATTTCCTTCAAACTCAAAAGCAAAGTTTCCATGTACGGACGATTTTTTGAATTTTCACGCTCCCTGGGTTCTGAAGTATGTTATTAGTTTCAAGAATCTAACTCTACGCGATGTTACTCAAATAGCTGGCGCAATATTTCACATCTTTTAAACGGGTTTTATAAATATCTTGATCCCTGTACCTTATAGAAAAATATTTCATCCTAAATATTACAACCCAATAAAGCCAAAAGCTTTGTTCAAAGTTTCAGGTCTTAAGGTTATCGGGAAGCTCCTTAAAACCCGAAAGCAAAATTTACAAGTTCGGACCATTTTTACAGTTTTCACGATCCCTGTTATATTTACATCGGATTCTGATGTGTGTTCAAGTTTCAAAACCCTAGAAGATACTCAAAATTGAATTGCTAGATTCCACAGTTTTAAGCAAAAAGAAGGAAGATCTAGGCTTTAAAAAAAAATACTTCCTTCACCTTTCAAAGCTCTCTAGAAACAAATATTTGTGTCATAAGTAACATCAGGTTCTAGAGTCAATAGTACGAACTAAATGCTCATGTGGTGCATGCAAGCTTCAAATTCTTTTGCGCAGAGTAAGTTTCGAGCAACACAAAAGTTAAAGGTTTGCGGTTTTGCCCATATAACACATAAGTGATGATGTTTTTTGCCAACAGTCTTCATGTCCCAAATGCTCCAAATTCCAGCAAACTTGGCAAACCGAAACCTCATTGTCAAACATAAATGAAATTTGGAAACCCCAATTTTGTTGCTTACCCAATTCCAATCTCTTTATTGTACGCGTGTAAAACATAGAATAAACAAGTAAGAAAGGCTAAGTTCGGGTGTCACCGAATATTACATAATCAGCTGAGAGCTATGGAGACAAAGTAAGGGAAAATCACGATGTAGGAAAATGAACCGAGGGAAACCCTGGAATGTGTTGTATGACATGTGTATCAAATGGAAGGTATTAAAGAGTATTTTAAGAGGGAGTGGGCCATAGTTCTATAGGTGGACGCCTTTTCATGATATCGTCATAAAGGTTCACATATGTAAACAACCAAAAGTATTCCTGCCAAGATTCCAAGGACTTTTCATTTCGCCCTGCAGAACTTTTTCATTTTCTTCTACTTAATAATCGTGGCTGTCAAACCCATTTTACAAAGTTTTTTTCTAAAGTTATATTGTGCGTTAATAAACCAATCCAATTACCATGTTTCATCCCTTTTTCGTATTTGGTATAGATTTATGGCATTTTTTTCATTTTTCGTAATTTTCGATATCGAAAAAGTGGGCGTGGTCATAGTCCGATTTCGGCCATTTTTTATACCAATACAAAGTGAGTTCAGATGAGTACGTGAACTGAGTTTAGTAAAGATATATCGATTTTTGCTCAAGTTATCGTGTTAACGGCCGAGCGGAAGGAGATACGGTCGACTGTGTATGAAAACTGGGCGTGGCTTCAACTGATTTCGCCCTTTTTCACAGAAAACAGTTATCGTCCTAGAATCTGAGCCTCTACCAAATTTCACAAGGATTGGTAAATTTTTGTTCGACTTATGGCATTAAAAGTATCCTAAACAAATTAAATGAAAAAGGGCGGAGCCACGCCCATTTTGAAATTTTCTTTTATTTTTGTATTTTGTTGCACCATATCATTAATGGAGTTGAATGTTGACATAATTTACTTATATACTGTAAAGATATTAACTTTTCTTTTAAAATTTGACTTAAGAAATTTTTTTTTAAAAAGTGGGCGTGGTCGTTCTCCGATTTTGCTAATTTTTATTAAGCATACATATAGTAATAAGAGTACCGTTCCTGCCAAATTTCATCATGATATCTTCAACGACTGCCAAATTACAGCTTGCAAAACTTCTAAATTACCTTATTTTAAAAGTGGGCGGTGCCAAGCCCATTGTCCAAAATTTTACTAGTTTTCTATTCTGCGTCATAAATTCAACTCACCTAACAAGTTTCATCGCTTAATCTGTATTTGGTAATGAATTATCGCACTTTTTCGATTTTTCGAAATTTTCGATATCGAAAAAGTGGGCGTGGTTATAGTCCGATATCGTTCATTTTTAACAGCAATCCGAGATGAGTGCCCAGGAACCTACATACGAAATTTCATCAAGATACCTCAAAATTTACTCAAGTTATCGTGTTAACGGACAGACGGACGGACGGACGGACATGGCCCAATCGAATTTTTTTTCGATACTGATGATTTTTATATATGGAAGTCTATATCTATCTCGATTCCCTTATACCGGTACAACCAACCGTTATCCAATCAAAGTTAATATACTCTGTGAGCTCTGCTCAACTGAGTATAAAAAAAAAAATCGGCCCATTAATGCGGTGCCCATTAAGTAAAATGAAAAGCCATTTAATTTAAAGAAGATGTCATTCAAATTACTTGCGTTTATCTTAAGTGGTAAGTTGATAAGAAAACAAAGAAATTAATAATCGCTGATGCCGCACTCATACATAAATCCTTGAGCTATCAGTAAAGTATCTCTGCTTAAATGTCTGCTTTGTATCAAATTAACTGCTTGTTAAGTGTCAGCGTTGACTTGGGTTAATGCAAAGGAATAACAGACAAGATTGTTAAAATGTAATTAATTTAAGACAATTATGGGACGCAACGCATAAGCATACAAACACTGAGTCTGTAAATATGTATTTATGTAAATATATGAGCTACAATAAATACGTGTAAGTAATTGATACCGCAAAAGGGGGATGTGCATACAAAAATGTCGATAATAAATTTGTTAGTTTGTTGGCAAGAAAAGCATTTCAGTGAGAAAAAATGAAATAAAGTGTTGCCTGCTAAGATCATGGAAACTGAAAAGTACTTTATCACTGTTTGTAAGGAACCAAAACCTAAAATGCCATCATGCATTAGTGTGTGTGTGTGTGAATGCTCATTGTGTTGCATTTTATTATTAAGGTGACCATATATTTAACAGAATGAGAAGACAATACTTTGTATACCATAAAACTTTTGGCGAAAAGTAGGAACATAATTTCTTTAAAATCGTGCCCCTAGTAGGGATCAGCAGCCTCTTCGGGCAACCTCGGTTGTTCTGTTCTATCCCAGAATTAGAAAAAATTTTATAATTTTTCACTTTTACTTAATTATGTTGGTAAGTAGGATTCAAACTGCTGGCTCTATTTCCATGAAAATTGTAGTTTAGTTTGTCTACTTATTGGGTTGAAAAACCGAAAACAAAACTGGTTTCGTTATTGTTTAAAGATTTTTTTAATTTATTGATTATTTTGGGTAAAATTGATACTGCGCGTTATTAGGACGGAAAAAGGGAGAGCTGTTTCTATTATACCTTGTAAAAATCTCTTCAAAGTCTTTTCTCCTCGGAATTGCCAACAAATCAGCTCGAGAGAAAAGGCATTGTAGAAATTCACAAGGTTTAATTGAAATAGCTGTGGCCCTGTTCGTCCTGAGGTCGCGTTGCATAAATTTTTCCCATAATCATTATCATCATTAATTGGCGCTTAAACGCCTAAGCGGTTTTGGCCGTTTCGTAATAAGTCACGCCACCTTTCCTGTTTTGCGATAACTGACGCCAATTGGAAGCAGCATGAGAAGTCATGTCTTCCACCACCTGCCTATCCCATATCAGGGGGGGGGGATACCTCCACTGCTGCCAAACTGCAGTATCGACTGAAATACTTAGTTGGCCGAACAGTCTTAGTCTATTCGCATAACATGATCTAGCCAGCGAAGCTTTTGGGTTTTTATTTGCTGCACTATCGTCATAGCTGCTTAAAACTCATTATTATTCCTCTTTCGATACTCGCCGTCAGCATCACGCACAAAACCATAAATCTTATTTTTTCATAATAATCAGTAATTAAAAAATTTATAAAATTTTTTTTCTTCATATTTTCATATGTACTTTGGAGAATTTGTTCCTTAAATTTCATGAGGTTCTGTAATGAAAAACGTAATTTAGAGGCGATTAAGGCCCCCTGCCTCAGCGCGGCTCTTCAAGGTTTCAAAGAACTTTGAATTCCACTATCTCAACATGTCGTATTTTTAAAAGTGCCAATTAAAACTTTTCCCCGTTTGCCCATAGTTACATAAGGTACTTTATGGATTAATGAAATTGAATTAATACGTGACTATTTGATTCGAAAATTTTAAGAAGGAAAAATCTGAAATTTTTGTAGCTTAAATTCTTAACTTTAGGAAAAATATTTATGGATATGGGAGTATCAATATTTCTTCGCTCACGAAGTCCGTTTTGATTTTTTTTAATCTCTTTGGATTTACTATTTCAGATGAGACGTACTAAACTTAGCTTGCTCGTAAAGTAAGAAGATGTGAGTATTATAAAAAAACTTCTAACTGCTACAACCCCTTCAATGCCATTCACTAACTTTTAAAATAACATTTGATGGCGGTAGATTAGCTTAACAGTTATTCTAACAATTCTTCCAATCCCTATCTTTTGTCAATCCCAAGACTCGACAAAATAAACCCAGCTGTCGATTTCGACAATTGGCAATTTATCGTGTCCTCTGTTGATGGGCATAAACTGTCGAGGAAGTTGGCAAAATTCAGTTACTGACTTACCCAGTTATTATTATTTTGAAGTTTAATTTGAGATTTTTTTAAGAAACTGGAATTTGAGTTTGTGCCGGAACGCCATTCTGAAAAAAAAATATTAAAAGTGTAGTAAATGTTCAAATATTATAAGAAATACGTAACTTTCCTGAATCTTGCACAAAATTTGTGGCGCGAACAATTTATTACTTGTTTTTTTTTTTTCATTTCTTTATGACTTTTTCTAAAATTTTGACATTTCACTATCGCACTGATCGCACTTTTTCTCAAATTGAATAAATATTTAAAAAGTGTTGTTAAAATCAAGTAAGTGAATCACTCAAACGACAAGCAAATAACTCACTACGGTAAACATTTAAATTTCAGAAACGACAAAAGTTAGTGAAACGCGCTACTGGTATATATTTAGATGTTATGCTATGTTAGTAGCAAAAGGATGGTCACCTCAGGCAAAAGCAAATCGCATATATACAAGATCAAGCAAGCGCACAAGCATCAGTGGCCGCATAGCTAATGTTAAGCCAAATCGCTGCTCCTAACGAGCATTTAATTTATAGAGAAAATTTTTATGTAGCAGATATCGGTACTAGCGATACTAGAGGGATAGCGGATTTCAAGTTTTGATCGAAGTTTACAGATTCGATTTGCACGGATCAGAATAAAAGCAAAAGAGATACTGACAACATGCTTGGATGATTGTAGCTGTAAACTTATTTCTAAAGTTTTAGATTTAATTTTTCAGAGAGCTTGAACTCAGGAGCTTTGATAATGTTAGCCAGCACATTGTTTCTAGTATTTAGTTTGCACCTGTTAGCTGCACTGGGACTTCGATATATTGCTTTGACTAATCGAAACTGAAAATCGGCTTTTTAATGCAAAAAAAGTTCTAAATTAATTACAAAAGGAGTCAAAGGCTCGTAGCATCCCTATTGAGGACACAAGCACTACAGCGTAGGTGTCTTGTGGATGCATACGTATATTTGTACATATCTATATGCAGAACATAATACATACAATATATATGTATAAAGCAACAATGTGCAACAGATTGTATGCAATTGTGATAAATATGTGCAATTTGACACCGAAACAAATAAATTCCATACAATTTGAAGTTGACAGATATAACAATAAAATCAATGATAACGTTAATGCTTGAAAACACGGGATACGTTTTGAGGCAAGTTTATATCGTTTATGAAAACTTTAATTTAAATGAGCTGCTATCTATTAGTTTCTATTTGTATGTATGAGACCACTTTTAAATTAATAATAGCAACCTATTCGATTTGTGTGCTTCTTTAACTTTTAAATTTTTCCTACAAATGGGAGTAAAGCGGGAGTCATTGTTGCCGTATGTCGTATCGCTGTAGTCGTATCCCTAACGTAATCAGCTGTTTATCGTTACGATGGTAAACCAAAAACCAATTAGTTGGCTACGATACGGTTACGACCTTAAAGAAAATAAATGTAAGGCGCGATAACCTCCGAAGAGATCTAAGGCCGAGCATCTCTTCCAATTTGCGTCGTGCTCCTCTTGATTTTCCCTACAAATTGGCCGGACGGGACCTACATGTTTTATGCCGACTCCGAACGGCATCTGCAAGGCAGATGAGTTTTCACTGAGAGCTTTTCATGGCAGAAATACACCCGGAGCGCTTGCCAAACACTGCCCAGGGGCGACCCCGCTTAGAAAAATTTTCTTCTAATTGAAAAACCTTATTTTTAAAATTTTGATTTTTGCTTTGCCCGGGAGTTGAACCCAGGGGATACGGTGTGACAGGCGGAGCACGCTACCATCACACCACGGTGGACCTTAGCGGCACCAATAATCGAGTGTATTGATTCCCATAAGATTGGTCGAATCAGCTGTTATAAGGTTACCGATACGGTTACCGATAAAACACCAATGTCTCCAGCTTAATGAGCCCCACATGTTTTATACCGGCTACGAACGGCATCTGCAATGTAGTTGGTTTTTAACACGCTTTTATAAGCTTGGCCTGTATCTATCTATGTATTCATGTATGTATGTAACGGAATTTTTGCGCTTAATTTTAACCGGTTTCTAGAAGTCTAATTAATTTGAAAAGTTGCATACGTATCAAGGACCGATGACAATGCAATTATTTGAGAACAAATTCCCATTATCCCTATTAATACGCTTATATTAGCTTCACTTGTATGACGCTTGTTTGTAACTCTCTTGCCTAGGCGCGCAATTAGCGGCAAAACGAGTTGTGCTTAATAGCGGAGACGCGAACCTCTGTGCTACAATGCCATCAACAGCAAATATCTAAGTGGATTGTAGATACTAAAACAGCACGATATTTGCGTGTTTTTTAGTTTTTTTAAACTACATTTATATTATTACTGATAAGGTTGTCATGACAGAGTGTATGACAAACAACTGCCGAATGGCGACACCGCTTATTAAAGCTTTTTCTAAAGTTTATGTTTGTTTGTTTAATGGTGTGTTCAATTTATACTTATTACTAAGAATTCATGAGCTGAACACCGGCTTAATAACTGAAAACAAATACCAGCAGGATAGCCTAAGGGTTAAGGCAACTGCAGTTTCACCGTGTGATTCGCGGTTCGAATCTCGGTGAAACCTTTGATAACATTACGAAATTGCCTGATGATGATTACGTTGGCGGTTTTCGAAATGGTACCATCGGAATATGCCAGTAAATGTTTCTTTCTTTCTTTCCAGTTTCTCCTAAAAAAATATAATAATTGAATATTCGATTATAATAAGCTGGTGTTAAGCTCATGAATTCTTAATAATAAGGTTTTTCTAAAGTTTTTGGTGTTGCCTTTTCCGAAACTTGAAACCCGGACGGGTGAGGTAGGCGAGGCGTTATACCTCTACAGCACAGCCACACTTTTCTTGAATTAACTTGGTCTGAAGGAAACTCTGATAACAGCGATTATTTACATTAACTGGCATCTCTCCTCTCGCCCTATTAAAGAACCACCCACACAATCAACGCTCAGATATAAAGGGGTGTATGACCTCAATCAACGGTGACCCTGCTAAATTACCGCTAGTAGAGCTCGACTTGCCGAAAGCTTTTGGTCAAATGCCAACCTAAGCAGAAATATTGAATCGTCTATTTTCAAAACCGGCCATCTCCAATATTTTAATTTTTTAAGCTAGGTATCACACCCAATTCTAAAATATCACCTGTATTTAATATTAAAACAATTTCTTAACAAAACTTGCCATATTCAAGTCAAATTACTCTATTTAAATTGCCCTTAGTTTTAAAATCGGCCATCTCCAATCGTAGCTTACGTTCAAAGCCGGCCATCTCCAACCGAGCAATGCAATTTTGTTATTCCCGCATATTCTGCATGTCTCGAGCAGCGTTGCCATAAGTGAAGATTTATCTACAAAATAAAGATTTTTTTAGAATTTTTTTTTGTAAGAAATCTTCAAATGAAGACTTTTTAGATTTTCAAAAATTGCACTGAAAAAATCTTCAAAGTGAAGATTTTCATATGTATCAGCCAAAAGATTTTTTTTCGAATAATTACTGACTAAGTTCCTTTAGACCGCTATTTTTAAGCCGAGCTCTATTTCTATCTCTGAAATTTTTCATAATATATATCTATTAACCTGACCTGTTTAAGACATAAGTTATATTTTTACTCAGTCAAATTTGAATTATGATAAGAAATCAATCGATTAGACGATTTTTTAATTGGTAATAATTATTTTAACTTCTTTTCAGAAAAAAGTAAAAATAAAAACTTATTATTATTATTCCTTTTTCAGTTCTTTTTGATTATATTTTCAATTAAATTAAAAAATAATAATGAAAAATTCTCTGGCAGCGCTGGTCGCGACATATTTTGTGTCAGTTAGCTTCACACTGGTTTCGTCTATGAACGGTTCATTTGCAAACAAATACTTTAAAGTGTTTCTCTGATTTAAAATTGTTATTAAATTTAATTTAATTGTGATTCTTATGTGAATATTAAGCACTAGGATGGATGAGAATAAATGATTGGAAAAGTGCCACACTATAAGTAATGAAGCCTCCAGGACAGTGACACTTTAAATCCAACCCTTCAAAAAGGTTTATTTTAAAGAAAACCATAAAACGTAATATCACTATTGGGGTGAGCAGGTTTACCGTAGCAATTTGGGAAGTGAGAAGTCTGTAGTCAGAAAAGGACAAACACTCAGTAGTTTAGTTCCTGGAATTTTAACAACTGGAATGGCTCCAAATACCAAGAAGATCAAGGACGTTGCGGCGCTTTTGCAAGCGCAATATGGAGAAAACTGGGGAGAGTTGGAAAATTTGAAATTCTGTGCTACTGTTGAACAATCTACAGGTGAATCTCTAATAGATAACTTTGCATGTGAGCAAATTGAAGAAAGAGAAAATGTTGTCTAATTTACTAGGCAAATGCATATTTAAATCTTCACAGAACGAATATTTTGTGTTTTGAATTTTTGTTTGAATTCATTTTCGTATTTTATTTTGTTTCTAATGTAACAATGTAATGAAAGATTTATTTTTTGTTAAATTTTGAAATAAAATTTAAAAGTGTATACGTTTTCCTTGTATTATTAGTTAATATATGAAGGTATGTTTGGCTTATTACTTTCACCATAATAGGCCAAGAACATCGGTAGGTAATTTCAAAACCCGCCATCTCCAATTTATTTTAATAATTTTTAGGTGCTATATACGGAACCCATTGTTTTGTATTAGTAACATATATTTATATTATCATCACAAACATAAAAATAATAAACACAAATCGTTTTAGCTACTGGTTTCTTAAGAGCAGTTTTTTGCATTTTTCTCACAAACGACTTGAGTAGAGATGGCCGGTTTTGAAAATAGACCATTCAATATGTATCTTTCCAAATACGGCCCATTATATCAAACGTTATTCTCACTTCATATAAAATCCTCTTGCACAATATTTATAGCCAACAAAAGTGAATTAAAGTTCAAGTAGAAATAGCTGTTCATGGCATATTAATACCGACCGTACAAATTTCTAAAATATTGGATATTATTCTGAAGAATTTATTATACGCAGTGTGGAAATTAATTTCCGGGAATTTAGTTTTAATTTAAAAATTGGTAACACTACGTCATCATCTGCCTAAGAGCAGGACTTTTCTTTAAGTTAGAGTTCAAATTTGAAGTAGATAGCACGTTTGGTTTGTGTTTTATGTGTATTTTTTACAAGTATGTAATTTTTTAAGTGACGTTGTGAAAATGTGTCATGTACATTAACGTGTTGTAATTAAATTTTTACTGAAATGTGGTGAAAAATGCAACCGGGTAGTTACTGGAGATGAGACTAGAATATTTGAGTATGCCCTGAGACGCATAACTCGCAATGTCAACAGTGGGTGGATAAGGGTGGGGAGCGGCCAACGAAAGTCAAATTCACTTCTAAAGGCAATGTTGATTGTTTCGATATCCATGGCATCAGTGAATAAGTGCTGCCCAGACAGTGACTGGAAAATTTTATGTGGATATTTTGGAGAGGCTGCGGGCATGCGGTGTTTTTCGTGTGCGACGCGAATTCCTCAATGATGGCTGGATCCTGTGTTAATGCACCGGCCCATTTTTCGTTAGTTGTGCAAGAGATTTTGGCAAAAAAAGGCATTATAACCCCGATATTGCTCCCTGCCATGTTTTTCTATTCCCCAAGATGAAGCCGCGCCTCTAGGGAACTCATTATGGCGGCGTACAGAAATTCCAAGAAGCTGTAAACGTGTTGCTAAATGGGCTTGCTACGGGGGACTACCAAGGCTGGATGCAATCATGGGTAGTGATAGAACTTTAAAAATGTTTAAAATACTCGGACCAAAGTATCGATGCTAGTACTCATAATCAGTAAGAGGTATCGAGTATACTCGATCCAATTGAGTACTTCGGGTTAACTACCAAAAGCGAAGAAATTTTGTATTTTTTTAAATGAGCGAACACAAGTAAGGAAGCTTAAATTCGGGCGAAATCAAGCATTGTTTACCCATCTGTGTACACCCAGATATGGGGCTTCATAACTAGTTAGTAAAATGTTGCCAGAAAATGCACCCTTCATGTGGAAAAGTGACCGAAATGTAAAGGAATTGCGATTATACAGGGTGTCGAAAGTTAGATTTTTTCCTTATGTTTTTATTTTTCTCTAAATATTAAGGCCATCAAATTTCAACGTACAAAAAAGCTTAGATAATTTTTATAGAATTTTTTTCGAACTTCAAAAAAAAAAAAAAATATCAAAAAAGTATGTTATAAAATAAAAAAATAATAATAATATTTTATACAGTTTTAAATTTCCAATAAATAAATTTTTATTGGATGAAAACGTCATTCAACATTCTACATTTTAAAATGTATTCAAAATTCATCGAGTTGCTAGCTCCAGGTAGCAGGTTTTCTTTTTAGAAACTTTTAATGTTTCTGGAAACCTTTCTTTTACCACCATGTGCAGAAATCGTCTCCAATTCCACCATTTTTTAAAAAGTCGTTTTGAATTAAAGGTATATTAGCAGCTTTCACGATATCTTGAGTTAAATTTTTTCCAAGTTATCGTGTGAATGAACTATACTTTTTTGAACTTAAACCTTTATACTGTTTTCACACAGATACTTAATGATCTCATTTCACCTTCTAATGAAATCGTAAATTTTTTGCTTTCACACAGAAGTAACTGCTCGATTAGTATGAAGGATGAAATGTCAAGCGAATAAAATGACAATGCTATATGACAGACAATCATGGCGGAACGATACAAGGTGGCAGCATGGTGACATACCTACAAACATAAAAAAATTCCATGTACTTGTAAATTCGATGGACAAATGTCAAAATCGTCTGCGCCGGTAGTTGATGTATCAAATCAAATAAAAAAGGTTATAATCAGCTGTTCGATGCGGCCACCTTGTATCGTTCCGCCATGTAGACAATGACATTTCCTTTGAGAATTGACATTTTTAAGCACTGAACGCACCAAAAACTAAGAAGCGGAAACGGAAGCGGAACGCTGCCAACAGAGTTGCATTGTGCTTTTGACTTCATTAGGCATTCGATTAGCTACTAATGAAATAATTATAGATTCCAATTTTGTAGGGAAGATTGAGGTCAATAAGCGTCTTAATGTAGAAAAATGCCTTTAGACCATCGATACGGTAAAGTATCGGGGAAAATTATGGAGGTAAATTATCAATGCTTTACTCAGTACTTGATAAAAAGCATCGAGTACAAATTCTCGGGTATCGATACTACTCACTCAGTACTCATATCGTGCTATCACTAATCATGGGAGAAACGTTAGAATAGTTGTGTAGTGTTAGAGGGAGACTATTGTGAGTGTTGATAGTAAAATGTTTCCTAAAATATAATTTTCTTGCTTTTTATACCTTTCATGAACATGAAATGGTATATTAACTTTGGTCCGATGTTTGTAACGTTGAGAAATATAGAAGATAGACTCGCCATTAAGTGTACCGACTTGATCAGGGCGACGAACTGAGTTGATATAGCTATGTCCGTCTGTCCGTCCGACTGTCTCGACTAGTCCCTAAAATTTTGAGATATCTCAATGAAATTTGGCACAGGGATATATTTTTGTATTATATTAGACATTTGTCGGATCCGGTAGGATTGGACCACTATAACATATATCTCCCATACAACCGATCGTTCAGATAAGATTATTTTGGTCATTCCTGCCGCAATTTAGAAAGTATAAACGTGAAACTCGGTGATATATCTTCTAATATATCATAGAAGATATCCTGAAAAATCACTTTAATCGGAGCTATATATAGTTATATCCCATACAAGCGATCGTTCAGATAGAAAGATTTTTGGCCATTTCTCCCTTAATTTCCAATATAAAAACGTTAAACTTGGTGATATATATTCTAATATATCATGGAAGATTTCCTGTAAAAATCATTTCGATCGGAGCTATATATAATATATATCCCATACAACCGGTCGTTCAGATAGGGGGTTTTTTGCCAACTTTTATATTTATCTTAAAATCGTTTAGGTATGTACATTCCTTCACTATATATTTCTTATCTTATACAGCACATTATTTGCAGATTACGAATGGGATAAGATTATTGTTCAGCCCCATTCATGAAAGGTATGAAGTCTTCGGCACAGCCGAAGACAGTCCCGTCCTTACTTGTTTTTTTTTTTTTTTTTTTTTGATAAATACCCGAAGCACGTGTCACGGAAATGCTTCTTGTTGTTCCACATATTTAAAAATTTTAACATTTTTAAAATTGTTGTTCTTCAAATTAAACTTATATTCAAGATTTAAGTGGCTATTGCAAACCCAGCATAAATATACATATTTGTATATGATTTGTATGATTATGAAACATTTAATATGTATTTAATTCTCATTAACTCTATCATTAGTTGATTTAAAAGAAATAAATTTAGCCAGATCATAAAAATTTTATTCTCGTTGTCTAAAAATGGTTTAGTCAAATTTGACCATGCTTTTTGTTTAAGTCATATGAGATTGATAAAAGAGTATTGCTTTCGTCAAATTTTAAACAAAACTTGATTAGCTTTATAAAGCGGCTATTAAAATTCCGATTTCTCCATGAAAATAGAAAAGCTACTATTTTGTATAATTTAGCTGTTTTATTTTATTTTTTATTAATTTTTTATAGGTTTGCATAACAAAGTGATCATAACATGTGTAAACCTAAACGAATAATAAATTCGTTTTAATTTTTGTTTAATATTACCTCATCATTGCACATTTAAGTTTAACAAAAAAAAAAAAATGATAATAATAATAATAACAAGTAAGGAAGGCTAAGTTCGGGTGTAACCGAACATTACATACTCAGCTGAGAGCTTTGGAGACAAAATAAGGGAAAATCACCATTTAGCAAAATGAACCTGTGTATCAAATGAAAGGTGTTAATGATTATTTAAAACGTAGTGGGCCTGAGTTTTATAGGTGGACGCCTTTTCGAGATATCGCAATAAGGGTGGACCAGGGGTGACTCTAGGATGTGTTTGTATGATATGGGTATCAAATTAAAATTATTAATGAGGGTTTTAAAAGGAAGTGGCCCTCAGTTGTATATGTGAAGGCGTTTTCGAGATATCGACCAAAATGTGGACCATGGTGATCCAGAACATTATCTGTCGGGTACCGCTAATTTATTTATATATGTAATACCACGAACAGTATTCCTTCCAAGATTCCAAGGGCTTTTGATTTCGCCCTGCAAACCTTTTTCATATTCTTCTACTTAATATGGTAGGTGTCACACCCATTTTACAAAGTTTTTTCTAAAGTTATATTTTGCGTCAATAAACCAATCCAACTACCTTGTTTCATCTCTTTTTTCATATTTGGTACAGAATTATGGCATTTTTTTCATTTTTCGTAATATTCGATATCGGCAAAGTGGGCGTGGCATAGTCGGTTTTCGGTCATATTTTATACCAAGATAAAGTGACTTCAGATAAGTACGTGAACTAAGTTTGTTAAGATATATCGTTTTTTGCGCAAGTTATCGTGGTAACGGCCGAGCGGAAGGACAGACGGTCGACTGTGTATAAAAACTGGGCGAGGGCTCAACCGATTTGGCCCATTTTCACAGAAAACAGTTACCGTCATAGAATCTATGTCCCTACCAAATTTCACAAAGATTGATACATTTTTGTTCGACTTATGGCATTAAAAGTATTCTAGACGAATTAAATGAAAAAGGGCGGAGTTACGCCCATTTTGAAATTTTCTTTTAAATTTGTATTTTGTTGCACCATATCATTACTGGAGTCGAATGTTGACATAATTTACTTTTATACTGTAAAGATATTAAATATTTTGTTAAAATTTGACTTTAAAAACAATTTTGTTTTAAAAGTGGGCGTGTTCGTCATCCGATTTCGCAAATTTTTATTTAGCACACATATAGTAATAAGAGTAACGCGCCTACCGAATTTTATCATGATATCTGCAATGACTGCCAAATTACAGCTCGCAAAACTTTTAAATTACCTTCTTTTAAAAGTGGGCGGTGCCACGTCAATTGTCCAAAATTTTTCTAATTTGCTATTTTATGTCATAAGATCAACGCACCTACCAATTTTCATCGCTTTATCCGTCTGTGGTAATGAATTATCGCACTTTTTCGGTTTTTCGAAATTTTCGATGTCGAAAAAGTGGGCGTGGTTGTAGTCCGATTTCGTTCATTTTAAATAGCGATCTGAGATGAGCGCCCAGGAACCTTATCGTGTTTACAGACGGACGGACGGACATGGCTAATTGAATTTCTTTTTTCAACCAGATCATTTTGATATATAGAAGTCTATATCTATCTCGATTAGTTTATGCCGTTACGGATTACCGTTAAGCGAACAAAGTTAATATACTCTGTGAGCTCTGCTCAGCTGAGTATACTAACTTCGAGACTGGAATTTCGGCATTTAATTCAGCTTGCGAATTTGAGCTCACTGTTTCCTTGTCTATTTAAGTGATAATAAGAACGGATAAAATATTCTTTTTCTTACTATTGAGGGAATAAATTGGTTGTTGTTGTAGTGTTACCAGTGCCTCGCCTCATTCAGTGGGTGCGACAGTTCACAAATTATATTTCATAGTCATTAACGAAAGTCCAAGGAAACTAGCAGTTTCAATATGATTGGACCATAGTGAAGTTGCTGTAGAGCCGTAGGTTTCACATTATAATTGAAATTGGTGTCATGTGGGGACACATCATATACCACGTATGTCGGGGTTGATTCTGAACAAGTAAGAGTTTAACCTAAGGATCTCTAAAATACTTAGGGGTGCGAGTGCACGTTGACTTTAAGTCAACTTTCAAAGAGCACTTCAGAGCGGTGTTAGAGAAATTACGAAAATGAATGGAGCACTTATGCGAATAATGCCTAACATTAATTGTCCGAGCGAAGCTACCCGTCAGCTGCTCTCCACAGTAACCAGCTTGATAATATTATACGCACCACCAAATTGGTACGGACCTAAACCGACCCATCAAAAGGATATTTAAATAAGAATAGCAAGTGCTTACCGGACGGTGTTCGACGACGCGACCCTGGACCTAACCCGTAAAATCCCAGTAGACTTACTGGCAAGCGAAATGGCCGATCTGTATAACACTAATATCGAGCGACCATCTGAAGATGCCAAGAAAAGAGGTCCTTGCTCAACAATAGTTGCAAACAATAGTTAAGTGGCAAGAACGGTGGGAGACCTTGAGTAAATGGCGTTGGACCTTCACGTTAGTTTGGGACGTAGCTCAATGGAATGTGCAACAGGAAGGAATCCTGGACTGCAGTGATCAAAATGGCATTTATAGTCATGGCACGACTGATGGATGCAGAGAAATGCGCAGGCGACACAGTGGCGATTAAATCGACACTCACGGCAAATAGCGGGAACCTGGATGTAGGGACAACAGTAGGCTCTTAAAAATGAGAAATATGGAAGGCCACCCTAAAGTAATGCGAAAGTGGTACCGGGGTGGGCTTATCTGGATCAAACGGCTGCGTAGCTAACTAGAGATCTTATCGTAGTGCTTACGGGGATGCTTCCTTATACCTTTTGGATCAAGCAGTTTTTTTTTTGCTATGATGTCCCGATTGTTACAATTTTGCAAAAACATTCTGTTCAGCATTTCGTTATACTCTTAAATGTAGAGTTATGTTACCTCACTATGTAGATGACATTGAGGAGTCATAAGAAGGCATCCCGTGGCAGCTCCGAGCGTAGCATTTTGGCTTACCTGCAGGCTTTTCCAGTGTGTGTTTTAAGACCAGGTGAACAGATTGGTGACGCATAGAATATAATTGGTGCCGGCAAGCGACTTGAGGATTTTCTGGCGACTTTATTCTTTGAATGCAGTTTCGGTGTCATGCGCCTTAAAGGTGGGAGTGTTATCGAACATTGCTTTTAAGATATTTGGTTGACCTGTTTCTTCCACGTCGTAAACAGAGTGGTTGTGGATTTGCTCGGTGATAGTACCAGGCTGCGCCAAGTGAAAAATTGGAATTTGTAATTAGTAACCACTGATAGATAGGCTTTACTGAGTGAAGACGCTCCGGCCAAGAAAACACTTCAGTCGACACCGCAGTTTGGAAGAAGACTTGACCTCCCTTGGTGCTGACAAGGGGGATAGCTGGCGTGAAGTATTACGAAATGGCCAAAATCGCTTGAGCAGTTAAGCGCCAATTAACGATGATGATGAACCACTGACTATGTCATCGGAAGAAATATTAAGCTGCCCGGTAACTATAAAGAGCCCTTGAGCATTATGGGATATAGACAAGAGATTTTTGGGGGTGTATTTTGGACAATGAAATACATGACTATAACTAGCAAAATTTAAAATTGTATTTATTTTTTTCCTGCTTCTCCTTATTAAGATTTCTCTCCATGCAAGGATCAAAGAGCAATAAACGACTTTTAGATTTAAAATTTATTCCCGGAAAGATATGGAAGTACTATGAGCAATAGCTATAAAGACTTTTTCATCTTTTAGTTAGAAGTTTTTTTTTTTTGTGGGTTTTATATTTACAACAACAATACGTAATAATATATAAACTTCCCTGAACTGTCAATTTTGATCGAGGACATTCGAAAAAGGACAACCACTTACAAATCGCAAACAACTATTTATTACGACAGGCACAACTGGGAGAAACAAGTATGAATAAATTGTAACAAATCTAAAAAGTTACGTAAGAGTGAATGATTGAGCATCCAAACATTTGTTTGCACCACCAATTCTACTGAGAATACAATGAAATGACTTGTGCGAAAAAGTTGTACAGCTAAAATGAAGGCATTTTACACATTCATTGACAAAAATTGCGCTGTAATTTCTTTGCATGTAAAAGCAGAGTTGCCATTTATTTTTAATATTACTTAAAAAAAGGAAACAAATTATAGGGAACATTTTAAGCTGATAGAAAATAAAGGTTTAAATATTATTATGGGTAAATAAAATAAATAATTTAAACGTGATAAAATATCTAGGAGTTGAAAGTCGAACTTCTCCTAAAATTTGCCGAGTACTACTTTCACATTTCACCACAAATGGGAGTTATCTACACTTTCGAATGACATTTGTTAAAGCAGAAAGTCGTTTAATTATTTTAGAAATGTTCCGACGTATAATTTTCTGGAATTTTTAAAATCTTTAAAGACCTACGAAATATTATTTATTAGTACGGCTCAAAGAAGTAGACAAACTGACTCTAAGGAATTGAAAGTTTGAAATGTTCCACAAAAATGTTTTTGCTGTTGCCGATGATATAGAGGAAAAGTGTCTACAAGTTCTAAATAAGCTTATTGGCTTCGTTTTAAACCCATTTTGAAATTTTAGACATATTTTTTAGTTCAGTCTAAAATTTAAACTAAATTAAATTTAAAAAAATGCTTAAAATTTAGGCACACATTATTTATTTACACACGTATTCTCTTAAAAATTTATTGTATCTCTTTTTATACTCAGTTAAGCAGAGCTCACAGAGTATATTAACTTTGATTGGATAACGGTTTTTTGTACAAGTATAAAGGAATCGAGATAGATATAGACTTCCATATATCAAAATCATCAGGATCGAAAAACAAATTTGATTGAGCCATATCCGCCCGTCCGTCTGTTAAGATGATAACTTGAGTAAATATTGAGATATCTTCACCAAATTTGGTACACGAGCTTATCTGGACCCAGAATAGATTGGTATTGAAAATGAGCAAAATCGGATGACAACCAGGCCCACTTTATATATATAACATTTTGGAAAACATAAAAAACCTGATAATTTAGTAAATAATACACATAGAATGTTGAAATTTGAGATGTGGCCTGTTATTGAGACTCTTGATAAAAATTAAAATACAAAATTTTAAATGGGTGTGGCTTGTGATAAAATCAATTTTGCAAATATTATCAATCATAAATCAAAAAGCGTTAAACCTATCGTAACAAAGAGAGGTTGCCCTTACCATAAGGAATTCTTTGAAGAAAAATTAACGAAATCGGTTAAGGACCACGCCACTTTTATATAAAATATTTTTAAAAGGGTCGGGAACGAATAAAATAGGCTATATCTTTGCAAAAAAGAGTTTTCTATCAATGGTATTTCATTTCCCAAGTGGATTTATAACAATAAATAGGAAAAACTTCAGATTTTAAAAAATGGGCGTGGCATCGCCCCTTTTATGACTAAGCAATTTTCTATGTTTCGGGAGCCATAGCTCGAAGAAAAATTAACGGATCGTAATAAAATTGGGTACACAAATTTTCCCTATAGCAGGAAATATTTCTTAAAAAAATGGACGGGATCGGTTAAAGACCACGACAACTTAGATATAAAATAAGTTTAAAAGGGTCGTAGACTAGAATAATAAGCTACAACTTAGCAAAAAAATAGTTTTGAATCAATAATATTTCACTTATCAAGTTTGATTGTAAGAGGAAATGGTGAGACATTTTTTTTAAACGGGCGGTGCCACGTGTTTTGTAGAAAAGTAATTTATCTGAAATCAAATGTACAATTGAAGCTCACGCTGAGTATATAATGTTCGGTTACACCCGAACTTAGACACCTTTACTTGTTATTCTTAAGTTAGTCACACAAAATATTGCAAATTCAAAATGACCAATGAAAAAAATAATATTTAAGGTTTTTTCTTATGTATATGTATAGGTCTAGGTCTTTCCTCCAGCGAAGAATGAATCTACCAAGATAATTTTTTTAATTTGCTGTACAGTCTAATTTATTTCGACTCAAACAACTAGATTGTCTCTTCGACGAAAAGGCCTATACTATTTAGTTAAAGTTTCCTTTAATCATTCAGATTCAATTGAGAGCAAAGGGCCTAAGCGTATCTGCGCAGCTATGGCACGTTTTCTGAAAACTTATTTCTCCTATTCAAATAAAAAAATTAATATTCAGTTGTAGAAATTTTTATAGGCCTTGCGCTCGAATTCGAACCAAGATTTTTTTTTTCGTTTACTGATAAAATGGGAATAGTTAAAAAATTTTAAATCCAAATTTGTCAATGTTATGTCTGTGTTTTGATCCATTTGTATGAAGGGGGTGTTTAGAAATTGTATATCTTCTCTTAGTTTATACTTTTGAATCATTATTTCGGTGCTCTTAACTATGGGTAAAGTTTAAAGGTTGCCGTTCAATGGCAAGTCTTTTGAAAATTTATAGCAAGAAACCGGTCTTCCGTACGATGTTCTTTTTTTTCAAAATCGATCAGAAGATTCCAAATCGCCTACAAATTTTGTTTTATTATCTCGGCCCATGCACTACCTGAAGCAATTTTGTCTTCTTTTGTTACATTTACAAAATGCTCTCAATTAACTGCAAGAATTCAAGTTTGTGGCTGAATGAGTAACCTTAAAATCGATTGAAAGGTTTCACATGTCATAAGCGGATTGTGTAATAACTCGATCATGATCTCTCCCGATACGTTACTTAAAACTGGAAAGCAAAATTTTCGCATTGATCCAAGTTTTTTAATTTCACGTACCCTGCGCCATCTAGCCAAAAGTTGTTCCTCTCCTTTTAAATTGTCATCATGCTTTTAAGTATGTTCCAAGTTGCGATACTCTGGCTCCTCGGGAAGTTCCTCCAAACTGGATTGAAAGATTCCCCAATTTTGTACTGGAATTCGCGGACGAACATGAAACGAAACTCAAATAAACACAAATAAACACTTATTGGCAACCCTGCTCAAACTAAATTTGTTGAGTTATCAAAAGGCAATCATTTACCGCACAAACAATTCAGAATGATGTATGAGTGGCGTACCTTTAATAAGGACCATGTCATTTTTATGCCGTGTGATTGGTGGAAGTTATGTAATAGGGGAATAACGATTGCGTAATAAACAAATATTTAAGGGTTGATTGTGTAAATGTATTTTATATTGCTCGTAAATTTTTATATTTGCCATTTGAAATTGCAAACAACGCCTTACAAAAAAAGAACAATAAATTTAATTCGATTGTGTAATTGATCACTTGAAATGTGGGTCGAAAGGGTGCGTTTTTAATTGCCTTTGGTGTGCATATTTGACATTTATATAACGAGCTGTGTGTCTAAGCAGCATACTCAGATTAATCGATTAATATCATCTGCATGAATAGAAAAACATGGGCGAATTGTGTACCTCTGCAAGCAAATATTCGCTTTTCGATGGCTCTGCTAATTAAGTGTGCAATTGTTTGTTGGGCACATTTGTGCTGTCGCAATGGTATTAGGGCGGTAAATCGAAGCGATTCGGTTCAGTTATTCCAACTACCTAGCAAAATCTGGATAAAGTACGATTTAGTTTGGCAGCAGAAGAAGAGCAGACTCCCATTGTTTAGAAATACAAGTGGAGGAAGACTTGGATGCTCTTGGAGCTTCCAATTGGCTTCAGAAATTGATAAGAACAAAATAGTGGTCTCCTTTTTTTCAATACTAGAAATTTTTGTAAAAAATTTAAACAAGGGACACGTCACGTTGTCATACTTAAGCTTTGGTTTACCTAAATATAGTTATAATGGCTGGTGCCAGGTACCTAATGAAGAGCTGCTCCATAAAACATGTTTGAACCTATTGAATGCTACATCGGATATAAAATACCAACAGCCCGAGTTGTTTATAAAATCAAGAATATTTGGAGTCCCTATTCCTTATAATCTGTCCATACTGTTCAAAAACGGGCTTCCGAAGGATTGTGAACGTGTTCTAGCTAGAGCTGGGAATTTAAACAGAAAATGTTCTACAGTCTCTTTTGCATTTACATATAGATGTATGCCTGGAGACCAATGACCTGTCGATACCGCTATAAATTTATTGGCATCGGCCTTGGATCTAACCAGTAGACACCTTGCCCTTCTTTCATTGTGGCCTAGCCATGCGGTTCTTGAAACTGCACAGCCTGTGGTGCTTTTCCACTTTTGCTGAGCTTTGTTCACCTAATTTCGCCCCTGGCTACACCCAGGACCATATCTACTTCGACGCTGGTTACTCCCTCACCTCCTCCCGCTGAGGCCCTACATGAAAACTCATCAGCCATATCATTTCTTTCGATTCCCCGATGTTCCGTAACCCAGATAATGGATATTTACAGAGGGTTAGCTCAGCTAAAAGTTGTTTATATGCTTCTACTAACTTTGAGATAGTGTATGGTGCCTTTATTGCTTAGCTGTCAAAAAAGATAGATGCTTTGCTCATGCAAATCAAGTGATTTGCAGACTTGCCAAATAGCGAGAACTTCTCCTTGAAACGCACTACAGTATGACGGCAGTTTGAATGACGTAGAAATCTCTAGGGAATGCGAATAGATTCCAGTCCACACACTGAGTCCATTTTGGAGCTATCGGCGTACCTCTCTTTCAATCATCCCTATTTGGAATTATAGTAATAGCTCCACCTTCAAACTGCAGTTTCGGAATTAAAAGTTCCCGGCGGAAGTAGGTTAAGGAAACTGCTATGCACTTGCTGAGTATTCCTCCAGCACCCAGATTCCCTGAGTCTCAGTACAGTTTGTACGGAAGTACAAAATATGTGCGTATCTATCGGAGGCAGGTTTAAAATTGGGTCTAAAGCCGCCGTGGGTTAGGTGCGGCAGGCTTCATTGGCACTAACGCACGTAGTGCGCTGTACTTTCTATAGGTTGGTTGGGTTCACGTACACATTTAAAAAATAATTTACAGAAGTGCGTGGGGCTAACTTCGGTTGTCCTGTCTCCGCTCCTTTCCCTTTCAACACCACAAATACGCTTCGTTTTTAACACATTGTCTCGTGGCTCACTCCAAGAAAATACCAAACAGATTCAAGGGGTTGTGCAGCGCAACCGTTTTCAGGTTGCCAGCGCAATATATAGCTTCTCCAAACCCAATTGTCAACCTCACCTATCCGTTGCGAATCCTGTTTCATTAACGGCCGAGGCTGTGGCAACCCCGAACTCTTCATGGATCTAGGGGTGGGAAGGGGGTATGGCTTAGAAGGTCACATGCAGTCATAACAAATCGTTCCCGAGATGGTCGGGCTTGGTACAGGAACGTACCGGATATGCATCCGGCAAAGGACCATCAAAATCGATAACACTCCCCAAGGCTTCGTGGAGTGTTCTTATCGCTACAACAACAACTACAAATAAAATATTAATTTAGGTTCAAAACTGTATTCTAAACGTAAAGAAATCGATAGGAATCGTAAAAACATTTTTTTCGAAGATATCGGTTTGCACTTTCTGGTCCACTATTCCATAAAAATCCGAGGCAGTTAACAATGCATGTGCCAAACTTCAAATAAGTACGACAGCTAGTTTTAGACTAAGCACAAATAATTCTGATAAAATGAAGATTTGTTTTCTGCGCGCCCCTTTATTTTGAAGTAATTTGACTATACCTAATCCTTTCCTAAAATAAAGACAATAAGTTGGTATCGTTTACAGAAGTGAAGGTAATGTAGTGCTTTTATATTGACTGCCCCACTAAATCATATTGGCAAGTCTCTTGCAGATTGGGAACACCCTAATACATATATACTTTTATTATCAGTTATTGTTATGATTTTTCGCCAATTCGCAATACCAATTCGTACATTATTACTACGTCTAGTTAGTTACCCTTATATTAAATTCTTTTTTCCAGCGATTGCTTTATGCCATTCTGAAAATTTTCAGTACGCTTGAGTTATTGCCACTTGGAACATCAGCGATAAGCGAAGCCAAGTGAAATATTGCATTTTATGTTGTGGCAAAGGCATGCAAATTCTCAAATTGCCATACATTATTGTTATTGTTTCCCTTTGGTTTTTCGCCAATTAGCAGTGCTGAAGTGAATGTTGCCACAACGTGAGGTTTTCATATGTGTTGGTAAAATATTTGGAGTTCATATGTACATATAAACATAATGAGGCTCAAGACCACTACTGAAGAAGCAATTTGGGAATGACCGTGACGATTTGTAAAGAAACTAAATCCTAGGCGAGATGCCTTGTACGAATGTTATGTGTGGTCTTGTGTCTATATAGAATTCAATATTTAGTAGATTTTTTACACTACGCTGTTGCAAGTAAGCTCTGATGCACTATCATGTGCCCCAATCTAGACTGTTGAGTTAGCGATTGGGCACAAATTTGTCCCTTTGTCTCAGTAATATAGTGTTATTTGGCAGTACTGCTATATAGTGTACGTTTGTATTAATGTTTAGTGTATGGTAAAAAATCAGAAAAGAAGAAATAGGTACCCTCAAACTAGCCAACACTGATTTGAAATAATGTTGGCCGGTCCCGTGATTTTTGAGGAACAACGTTATATGTGATTGTGACCTCCCTTTTACTCGTGACAGTGACTGAAACAAAACAAAAACAACAAAGGAAAATGAATTTATATTTTTCCCTACGAATTGTGTTGCGAATAAGTAGCAGATGATGCAGAAAAACTCTAAGGAACAGCCTCTACTAACTTACTCACTAGTAGCATATATATTAAGCTGGGTCGATTTATTGACCGATATCGCGCCATCGATTTTCGTTAGGTTTTGGGCTTAGGAAAAAAAGTTCCACTAAGCATATCCAAAAAAATAATTTTCGAGCCTGCAAAATTTGAGTTTTTTGACTTTTTTTTTTGATTTTTAAGGTTTTTTTCATGACCTACTTAAAAAATTTTCATTTTATTTAAAAATTTTCATGTATACCCTGTTCGACTCAAAATTGTCCGCTAAAAACTCTGGCGATAACAGATTTTGAAAATAAAAAAAATATTTTTTGTGTTTTGGTGAACAAATTTATTTTTTCGCCAGTTTTTTTTAAGGGTTTCTTCAGAAACGTGTAAAAGTGTTGCCGATGAAAACGAATTTGTCCCATAGTTCCTATGCCACTTAGAAATTTGCGATAAAAACGTTGGCATTAACAGTTTAAAAAAAAAAATTTTTTTTTTGGTTTTTGGAATTTGTTTTGGTCGAAATCGATTTTTTTCATTTTCAAGGCTCCAAATAATTTTTTATTTATATGTTTACACCAAAATGATCATGGGACGAGCTAAGTTGATTTAGCCATGTCCGTCTGTTCGTCCGTCCGTCCGTTTGTCCGTTTGTTTGAACGCAAAGTAGTCCCTAAATTTTTGAGATATCTTGATAAAATTTGGTAAGCAGGCATATTAGGATGGGGGAATTGACATTTGTCGGAATCGACCGGATCGGACCTCTATAGCATATACCTCCCATACAATCGATTGTTCAATAAGAGGATCTTTATATACATACATAACATTATTATTACTGCGACCATCGATTTAATAGTGGATATATTCTGTTAGCGAGGGTGTTCCTATAGCCGCCTCTGTATCATATTCTGGGACATGTACTGCCATTCAGTCACAGCTTAAATAATACGCTCATTGTATTGGTTCATAGCATAGAAGCGATTTGTTCCTGTGATCATAGCATTATTTTAGTTTATGATTGAGTTTATTGGTAAGCGTGATTGATAACGGGAAATAAATGCTGTCACAGGCAATCTGTCACTGTTATTGCTTCTAAGCTGTCGCTGAAATGTACTGCGATATTTCAGTCGATGTGACAAAATCACAGGTACACGGATATTTGGCAACTCTAATTTGAAAGGTAATCTTTAATAGCGCCCTACGTAATACCATAGGGTCATAGGGTATAACCGAGCTTGTGCCTCCTTAAAACAATTTTCAAAATTTAGGAAACTTTCTAAACAAAGAAAGTCGATTAGATCTTTTAAAATTGAAAAGCATATCTGTCGGTATTAATGGAATCCTTGGTATAAAAACTTTGTTGTTTTTGAAATTTTCCGATAAAATCATTGCTTCAATGACATTTGGTAAAAGTTTTGTGATGATAAGTCTTGTGCCATTACATAAGCGCCGGGGATTCAAATTACGAAGCATAATTATAACGGACTCAGACTAGGAGTTAAGAAACTCAACCAGATAATGCACAGCTTGCGATTCCTCCACGACTATATCAATGGATTTGTAAGTTGTCTCGTTAGTTTGAATTTTATATAAGTAGATATAAACGATTTAGACAGACCGAAGTTAACCAAAGTTTTTAACTGTGGTATGTCGTTGTTCTAGAGTGAACACCTAAATACCAAAGACCCGCTTTGGAAGGGAGGTGCCACGCCGCGTTTGTATATTGAAATTATTTGTAACCTATGACCATCCTTAGAAGGTTTCTAGTGGGTTGTGCAAATTTGGTTGTAATCGGTCGATCCGTTTAGGACGCAACCCGATCTACACCTACATAAATAATACGAATCTTATATATACAGATCTAACCGATCTGGATAGGAATGACAGGAAACGTGACAAAATTTTATGGCACATGCGTAAACATCTCGTGAAATTTAAATTTTTTGGCAGCTGACCAAAAACCCTCTTATGAACAATCTGTTGTGTGGGGAATATACGCTATAGTGGGCCGAACGCATTGGTGTGACACCATTGCTTTCCAACTAATATACAGATAGACAGACATGGCTGAATAAACCTAGTTCGTCATTATGATAACTTCGATATACTCTTTTGCTGGTGTATGCCCTCCCTCTCCATTAAGTTCTTATAATTTACGAGAATAAAACCAAACTTAACATACCATTTCATTTTGTGTAAAATATAAATAAAATAATTTAAAAAAATTTTTAAGTTAAACGATTTTATTGAAAATAATACTTACATGAAATAATAATAATACTAAAAACTAGAAAATAATTAGGTAGGTCCTAGGTACTAGTCCTCACACTCCTCATCAATCTAGGGCGTTGATCAGACAATTAAATAAAAGCGTTGGGCGCGTCAGATTGGTGAGGAGTGTGAAGACTAGTACCTAGGGCCTAACTAATTATTTTCTAGTTTTTAGTATTATTATTAGCCTTTAGTCTTTATTTAAGTGCCTATTATTTCTCATTCTATTTAGTTCATTTAGTGACTCATTATTACAAGGACTTTCTTATGACAATTTGTTACAATCTAAGTCCTCAATACACAATCCTTCCAAAGACTTTACTCGACTCTGCGCCACGTATGCTTGTCCTCCCTCTAACTCCAAAATATTTTGATGTCACTTCTACCGGATTGTGTGTAATATTTGTTCGAAATATGAGCCAAATCGGACATCATAGGTCGCTTTCTATTCATGTATGTATTATGTGTTCCAAATATGGGCCAAATCGGACCACAAATACGATTTTTTTGAGTATCTCGATCTTTGTGCCACCTAGCGGCAATTTTTTTTCATAGGTCGCTTTCTATTCTTGTATGTATTATGTGTTCCAAATATGAGCCAAATCGGACCACAAATTTTTGTGCATATATCGATGCTTGCGCCACCTAGCGGAGATTTTTTTTCATAGGTCGCTTTCTATTCTTGTATGTATTATGTGTTCAAATATGAGCCAAATCGGACCACAAATCCGATTTTTGTGAATATCACGATGCTTGAGCCACCTAGTGGCGATTTTTTTTCCTATTATTGCATTGTCATCGGGTTCTGAACTATATTCTAAGTTTCAAGCTTGTAGCTTATCGGGAAGTTACTTCAATTTCAATTACAAAATTCGTTCACAACGGCCGTGCATGCGGCCGTGCGGCCTGCCTTTCAAGTCAAGCTAAATAAAATCGTTTAAAAATAGAAGCTGTGTGTTTGATTTACTCTTCCAATAGATCAGTTAACAGGTTCAGCTAGTTGCTTTTCATACAATCTTCGTAAAAAAACAAAAACGGCCGAGTTTGACAAATATTTTTATTAAAGTTGCACCATTAACAACAAAGTTGGTTGGTTGCAGCCGACTGTGAGGATTTCGACGCTCAAGGAACAACGATTTCATACTCTTTACCGAATTTAGAGAAAAGCTTAAGGAACGCTTGTTTAAGGTTAAGCTTTGCAATATTCTTTAAGCTATACGTATTTAGGTCCAGCTATCTCAGAAATCTGCGCTTTTCCTACAGGGTATTTGCCTAGCGCTCATGTATATATGCACACGTTTGGAATTCGCACATTTAGTCTCAGGAAATCGCTGATTGCTGCCGAAATAAATTAGAAAATTTTTAGTTTGATTTCCCTTACGAATTTCCGTTAGCAATTGAATAACAATTGAATAGACTGAAGCATAATGGAGATGTGGAATTTATTATGTCTTTTTAATCTTTTATTTACAAATTAGTGTTTGTCTGTTTGTTGCTTTGTGTTTTATAAGCTGATAAATTCAAAAAACAAACCTGATTTGTTGATTTTACTTGCTTCATTTCTTTAGGTACATATCGTTAGCTTATTGTGAAAATGCGCTAAGTCAACTTTTCGAATTTTACAGGAGACGAAAAAAACTGAATAATTTTTGTAATAAAATTATTTTCTCAAAACTGTGACCGAGGATACCTTAATTGCAATACTTTTGAGTGTAGAAGCTTTGAAGAAGATAAGTAAAAATCATGTATGCTAACCCAGCAGCTATTTTATGACTTAGCACAATTTCCGCACTCAAAACAAACTTTTTCTCCTGATTTAGCACTTTTTACTCAATATGTTTCCCCATCAATCCTCCCCTTTAATGATTGAAAGATAACAGTAAAACTATATATTTCACAAAAAATACTATTTATTTGTCAAACTATTTCTAATGGTTCTGATCTGGACTCTTTTGCCGGATGGTGCGCAGACAATAAATTATTTTTAAAATCAAACAAATGTTGTGTTGTGTCTTATTCCAAAACAAAAAAAAAAAAAAAAAATGCCACATATTTTATCTACAAACTAAATGCTAAATCTATTAATCGTTGTCAGGAGAGTAAAGACTTGGGTTTAATTTTTGACTCCAAACACTCTTTTTCAAGTGACATTGACTTCATTGTTTCAAAATTTGTTGCAATGGTTGGGTTCAGCAGACGTGATACCAGTGAAGGCACTTTATATATCTTTGGACAGAAGTCGTCTTGAATATAGCTCAATAATATGGAATCATTTCTATGAATCTAACTCCTATAAAATTGAGAAAGTTCAACAAATTTTTACAAAAATTGCTTTACGTATGCTTCACTAGTCAGACGGCCTCCCATCATATACCAGCAGGCACAAATTGCTTGGCCGTCAGGCTTTGTATGACAGAAGAACTTTTATCTCACTCATGCTTGCCTATAATGTAATAAGCTTTAGTGCGACTTGCTCTGATTTATCTAATTTGTTCATTTCATATATTCCATTGCGCGATCTTCTGCATAATAGATTATTAATCGAAATAACTCATAAAACGATCAGATGGATTCAGTACTGTTATTAATTTTAATAACAGCTTATATAAGTTTAAGCTTGAATTCTTTTCTATTTATAACTAGTCTGTAAGGAAGCATGTAGTTATCGGCATGTAAGAATTGAAGTAGATTATGGTCAGCGCAAAGCATTTATAAAACACCAAAGGCATGTCTCAATTGGATGAATACAATTTCAAGGGGTTGTGTAGCGCAAGCCTCTCAAGGGAATGTCAGCGCAATCTGTAGCCTTTCCAACCCAATTGTCAACCTCACCTACCCGTGGTGAATCCTGTTTCGTTGACAACCGAGTCTCTAACGATCCCAAGTTCCTCATGGAATAGCCTAGAAGGTTTAATGTGGTCATATAAATCGTTACCGAGATGGTCGGGTAGTACCTTAATAGTACTTGGTTACCGGGACGTACCGGATCTATAGATATCCGGCAAAGGACCGTCAACATCGGTAACACTCCCCAAAGTCTTCGGGTAGTGTCTTTATCGTTAATACAACAACAACAAAGCATGCGCGCACAAAGAAATGACTAGTAAGTCAGATTGATATTATTGACAGGTTGACTTAGCGCATTCTTTTTAACAGCTGACGACTTAGCACATTTACACATCATTGCCAACAGCACATAAAAATGAAAAATAAAAATATTTCTTTTTTGTGATCGATGTATTCTGAAATCAGTTTTCAAACTGCATTAAAATACAATTTTTCAAAAAAAGTGACTTAGCACATTTTCACATTAAGCTAACGATATGCTTTCGTTCATTATATATAGACCGATCTCACAGTGCGTTGTCTTCGTCCGTAGGTTGAACTGGCCGGTCCATGAGGACCTCACATAGACTGATTGAGTCCGTAGTGTGTCTTCGTCGGAAGTAGACTTCACAATTGTCAATCTCTGTGATGACATTATTTTGGCTGGTTCCACCTATAAGCTCTCGCTACTGGTTTGAAAGATTTTGTGTAATCTGATGACCCATACTCTTCCTACTTACAAAAGATTACCAAAAATTTTATTCTTTTGTTGAATGGTTGCAATCAGAAAAAGCATAAATTATAAAAACTATGGCAGCTTGTGATGTGGGGCTAGCGTCTACGCTTACCAAGCCGAAGGTCCTGGGTTGGTCCCAGCGGGTTAGGGGGCCTAGAATATACCCTCTGTAGGTAAGCCTGTCATAAGAGGCGACTAAAATACAAAATTTGATGCAAGGGGTTGTGTAGCGTAACCCTCTCAAGGGATTGCCAGCGCAATATATAGCTTGTCCAACTCAATTGTCAACCTCACCTATCCGTGGCGAATCCTGTTTCATTAACAGCGGAGGTCCTGGCGACCTCAGGTTCCTCATGGAACTACAGGGTGGGGAAACCGAGATGGCCTAGAAGGTTTAATGGTGTCATATAAATCGTTCCCGAGATGGTCGGGTTAGTACCTTAAACGGTGCTTTGTTATCGTAACGTACTGGATCTATATCCAGCAAAGGACCAACAACATCGATAACGCTCCCTAAAGCCTTCGGGGAGTATCTTTATCGTTAATAAAACAACAACAACAACAAGGTCCTGGGTTCAAGTACCGGAAAAAGCAACATCAAATATTTAGAAAGTTTTTTTCAATTAAAAAATAGTTTTTTTTAAGCGGTCTCGCCTCTCAAAAGTGCTTTGGCAAACACGGCCGTTCGGTGACTGCATAAAAACATGTAGGTCCCGTCAGGCCGATGTATAGGAAAAATTAAAAACGTGCATGACGCAAATTGGAAGAGAAGTCCGGCCTTAATCTCCTCGGAGTTAAATTGTGCCAACTACCTATTTATTTTTTCATTTAGAGCAAATTAGCTCTAAAACGCTATTTCCGAAGGAATTGTTCTCCACAAAATGGGTATGAAAGAAAATACTTACGAAATGCATTTCTGGTGTGTAATTGTAAAAAATAAACAACGCCCCATTCGTGTATGCACATTGACTTGATTTGTATTCAATTTGGGTTGTGACAAATTATCAGAAAACTACACCACCTGCTAGAAGGCAACACTCACGTACGCCAATATTTATGTACCTGCATACATACATATGTACATAAATACATTTGCCCACACAACAAAGTGTCACTTGCAGCTAAAACAAATCGACATGTGCGCAACATTAATTTGACATTTTACGTATCGCGTGCACCTTGGCACTTGCCCTTAGTTGTCCTGTCCTAACAATTGAAGAAAAAAATACTATAAAAAATGAAGAAAAAATGTATGCTAATTCTGTTTGTTTTTTAAGGTAAAAATAAAAATAAAAATCGTTTATTGTTTGCCTACAGTCTGTTTTGGTTGTCTGTTGCACCTTAGAGTACGAGTGGCAACATTTCTTGAATTTTGATTATGTTGACAAGCCTCCGCAACAATGCTTTGGCAACAAGCATCATACCAAGTAATCATATGCACGTACCCTCATACAAATTTATATATGCACACACATAAACCATTCATGTGTATATGTTAACAAAAGGGCTCCAAAATAAGGCCTGCAGTAAACATTTCTTCAGTTTCTCACTGAGATAAACTTTTTTTGCAAAACTTAATTTCACAAAATTTAGGAACTCTCATGTGTCAGAGCAATCAGTCTCTCTTCGCGTATCTCAAAAAAAGGTGGAGATGAGTGATGTCGTATTTATCGGGTGTTACTATCGGCATCGAAATATACATATTTTAAGGGCAGGTGAACGGAAATAGCACCTCAATCGAGAGTAAAACAGTTAGAGCGGTCCATAGAACACAAAGTATTTGTTCTGATGCCTCCTTACGGCGTTCATGATTTTCTTATCTAGTGCTATCGAGCGAAGTGTCTCTGATTGAATTCATTACAAAAACTTCTGTGCAACAGAATTGTCTCGGCGGAGTGGGGTAGAGCCGCAATCCAGAGAGGAGCGAACATGCGCGACCTAAAAGTATGTGACCTTTCTCCTATTCTTTGAAATGTAGCAGTAAATTAGCTTTTGGGGGACCTTGAGTCAGTAGTTGCTAACGAATATGCTTGATAATTCACTCCAAGGACTGCTTGTACGATGTTCTACAGGACTATCAAGACACAGTAAATAGGATGGCTAAGTCATGTGGACCGGCGGTGAACCTAAGTACAACGGAACGGAAGCCCTGCTTTCATGCCTGTTTCGATTTTGGAAGTATCGCTGGTGCTTTCTGAAAGGGGTTTAACATCTAGGTATTCTGACGAATATTAGCAACACTAAGGGGTACTGTCATCTCTAAGTCGATACTAAGCAGTGACTTGTATGCACATCAACAAATGAATTTTTATGTCTACCCATATGTCCATACAAGCAGCGGAGAGAAAACCCACAAACACATGCATATATCTGAGATGCTCCCAAAAGTAGGCAATGGTTTGTGCAAGTATCGCTCACATATATACGCGCGCATATGAGAAGCTATACACGTGCATCTGTAGTTATAATTTTATAGCAGATAACTAACTAGTAAATTCTAGAAAGGGAAGCGCCTAGAAGTATGCGAACGAGAAATCACAGAGTATAAAAGGCAGCAACAGTAGACGCATGACAATCAGTTTGATTTAAGACGCTATCTGGCGAGCAATAGTAGTGTTATTCTGAAGTAATTTAATAAAGGCCATTTTGCATTATTGAATAGTGGAGTTATTTATTCAACCGATTAGTAATTCGAACGTTAGCAGGAGGTTGCAAATAAGGGGAATTGCAGTAAATTCGTTACAGTATTGTACTTGACACGAAGCTGCTTGGAAACTTAATATTGGGGATAGGGCAGGAAGGCTTCGGTTTCCTGGTACTATTGCAGGGAGTTCAGCAGCAAAGGTGGGTTTACAAGATGGTAGTCAAGCCAGTAATCCTTTCAGAGATGCCAGTCTGGTGGTACGCATAGGAAATAGTGATCGTTACCAATATCCAGTATCACAGATACTGAGTATAATGCTGATCATAGGAACATCTTGTATGACTTTAAGATATGACATAGGCCTTCTCTGAATTCTTGTATCCAACGTTTTTTCAAAGTACGTCTTCATCTCATGCGCCGACAAATGCGCCCAGTGTGGGCTTCAACAACTTCATTGTCTCAATAGAGGAATGAGGAATGACGCAACTATGCAGCGTTGAAAGTAACTGACTTACGGATTGCTCGAAGTTGTCAGAAGCTTAGTTCAAGTCGAAAGTTCCTGCTCGTACTCCGTATGGATTCTATTAGCCCCAAAGTAGCGGACTGCGAAACATTCGAAGATCCGCTGGTCACCTTATCAGCTCTAGTGCAGATGCTATTCTGGCCAGCAGATGGTCTACTGAAATCATTGAGTGTACTAAGGCTTATATATCCCTGGAAATAACAGTTTTCATAAGCTCTGACTAATATTTTTATTGTTTCCTGCTAAAGCCACGATGATCCAAGATCCATAGCATTCCATATCTCTTACTTCAGATGGAAATATACGCTGAGTAAGCTATAGATTTTATATATAAAAGGAACTGCAAGTAAAGTATTCTTAGGCTATATAAGTATAGGCATTGTTAGGAAATTAGAACTTTTAAGCCATTTGCATCATCTCCAGTCAATGCTGATCGGTATTTCAGAAGTTAGGCGCCTAACGGCCTGTACCAATTAAAGTACCGTTCTATGTTAACTGGTGATCGTGAAAACGGTTCTAATTATGATAATTTTTCAATGGATGAAAGTTATTTTGGAACTCTGGCAGTTACCTTTAGAGTCGTTTATATAAATCACGGTAGCGTTGAGGATTTCCAGGAAATAAAAGTTAAATGCACTTAAAGCGCTACAAATTCTTGATAATTAACATTAATTGATGTGTGAAGGATGTATAAGTTCAATTTCTAGGAACTTTTTGACATATTTATGATGGGCTTAAAACATTAGGGCTAAGTTTATTTTAAAAGAATCCTGTTATATATTTCATATTTACTAAAATGTATATTAGCAGCATACATATATGTATATTATATATTCCATTGAGCCGATTTTCAGATAAGAAGTTCATCGTGAAACTTTTTTCATTATTTTTGCTTCCCACGTGGTACTTTCTGCGGAGTGCGGGCCGCCCTCTGCCTTTGCTTCGATAGACGGATTTTGATAATAATACCATTTTGGCTGGAGCATCATCTTTCATTCCTATAATATGTCCTAACCTGTGTTTTATTTAGCTTGCTGGACTGTTGATGTCTGCATAGAGCTCACTGCTCATAATTAAATCTTCTTCGGCATTTCCATCGCTGACGCGCAGAGGCCCATAAATTTCTTGAAGAATCTTTCTCTTGAACACTCTCAGAGAAGCCTCCTCAGATGGCCCATGCTTCTGCATTAAATGACAGGACGGGTTCGATAGGTTACTTGCACAGAATGTTTTTCGTTTCCCAAGAGAGAACTCTACGTTTCATTTGCCTGCCAGGTCCAAAGACGTATTTATTTTTAAGAGTGATTCTTCGCTGGATTTCAAGACTGACGTTGATTCTTGTGTTGATGCTGCTTTCTTAATAAACGAAATCTTTTACTTAACGAAATTATGGCGGATTTGCCAAGACGCAAGTGCGCTGAATATTTAACAGCAGGTACTTCGCTTCTTCCGCATTCGCCATCAAATCCTTCTTTCTTTCGCTTCTTTTACCAGCTTGGTACGGCGCCGTTGTTCAGGTTAATGAAATCAATGTCGCGAGCTTACGCCAGTAGTTGCACGCTTTTAAACGCTTTCAAGAAATCGACATCCGGCAACCCTGTCAGAAACCTCGTTTAATTTCGAATGGCTCGGAGGGGTCCTTTCCGATTCTGGCTGAGCTGATGGTGTTGCTCAACGTCATTTTGCACAGCCGTATGAGCTTTGTGAAGAAATACTGACATAGCGGTATATAGCTTGTTTTCGTACTGTCGAAGGCGGCTTCGGAACCGACGAAGAGGTGGTGTCAGTTCTTTTTTCGCGATTTTTGCCAAGATGTGGTCGATTGTTAATTTAACAAGTCTGAAGCCGCATTGGTAAGTTCCAATCAGCAGATTCACGTTGGGCTTCAATCTTTCGCTTGACAAAACCTTTTATAACATATTGTGACGAATATTAGCATCACTAAGATGCTACTAAATAAATGCACAACAACAATAAAGCAGCCACTCTTATGTAGAAGGCGACGAAGGGATATCTAATACACACAAATATGTAGTCATCAGCCGAAGTAGTTACTCACATATACACACGTATATGGCTATGGGAGAGGCGTGGACTACAGCTATACATGTATATAGCGAAATTACTAGACCTTGGGAGAAATGGGTCAACGAGGAAACCGAGAATATAAATATAGCGCAAGCTGAGTAATAACTAATCAGTTTTGATTTAAACACGCTATTGGTTGTGAAGTATAATTATGAAGTACTACTCCCAGAGTAATCTAAATAAAGACCAGTTTGCAATACTGAATATTGGAGTGATTTATTCAACAGTTTAGCGATTCGAACGTTAGCAGAAGGTGCATAAATATCAGAAATCCCCAGAACTCGTTACAATATTGAGAAGATCCGCATGCAATTAATCAGCGCCCGCTGCATTTTTGTTTTTTAATCTGGTTATTGATTTAATTAATGGAATTAATTGGATTAATTCCATTTTCATCGATCGCGTACTCGGGTTCATCATCTTTCGATTGAGCTTCATCGCACTTTCCATTTAAAAGCACATAAAAGTGTTCCGTCTTAATCTAAGCACACTTAGGACATCGGTTACAAAGTCGCCGTTTTTATACTGACAGGAGTTTGCCCAGGTTTAAAACCTTGCTTCCGTAGCCGAATTTGTGTATTATATTTTAGCACATGCCTATGCTCTGGAGGCTCATTTCAAAAAAGGAGGGATGGCGCAATCTCTTGAAAGCTGGTTTGAATTAATACCTCACAAAAATTTGACTTGTAGAAAAACAGCACCAAAATATTTAGCACACTTAGATTTACTCAAAATTTGTGGTCAAAAATAAAGGAAAATTTGGGTATGAACGAGAACAGATGTTGAACAAACGAGGCTGTTCCAATTCATTTATATTGCGGATATGACCTCCTTATCATCTGTTGGATTAATCCAATTTGTGGTTTAAAACTTTTACCATTATTTTGGTTTAGTGAATCTGATTTGCAGATGCATCAGGCATCAGGTCGAATATTTTGTGCACATGCCGTTTAATGACGGCAAGTCAATCAGTTGATGGACATCATCAAGCACCAATAGTCAACGATTTAAATCAAGTTGAAATTTTAACCGCAAGTTCACCTTTGAGGGATGCTGGATCTACATCGTATTTTGGCACCCTAAAAATTGTGGCGCTGCTGAGAATTATGCGTCTGTTGCGGTTAGCAGAAAAATCTGGGCAACAAAATGAGTTGTGTGTTCGACTTGTTGTGGTTGGCAGTTGATTTAGTTAGAGCTTGGGCTGCTGCTTGGCATTGTGATTGTTCCTGCTTAAAGCAATCAAAGTCATGTAAAAAATTTGTTGGCTAATAATATTTTCTTCCTTTCATTTGAAGCGACTGTGGCGCTAATCTTGCGGTATTTATAATTCGTATTTTTAATAATAATAAATAAATACATACATATGCCCCACATACGTATGTATGGGCGAGAATATATGACAGACAATTTTGAGTTTGATGAGCCAAAGCGCTTTAAGAAATTGTGCTTGCAATTGAAGAAGGGAAAGTCGAAGCCACATATTTTGCCGTGATTGCGGTTAAGAAAGTTATCTACAATTATGTGCTTTATACATAAATATATGTATGTAATAAAAATTTTGGCTTTATTCATCTGCGCAATTGACCGGCATATCGACAGGGCGTGTCACGCAGCCTCACAGTTATTGCGTGCTGCTATTAACAAGTTTTACTACTGCGATTAACTAAACTACTTCAGTAAACCAACAAAACAATTTACAGCTGTTTGGCTGTCAGAAAAAAGGAAACTAACGTAAAAGATGTAAAAATTACAAAAGTAGTATTTAACCCAATGTAATATACCCAGTTGTGGGTTCAAACCACACATTTTTGTTTATCACGAGTTGTTTAGTGCTCTTTAACACTTCTCGCGCCAAGCCCCAAAATCGCGATTTACTCATTCGGGCCAAAATATTTTTTTTTTCTGAAAACATTCTGTTTATGTCCATTTATTGTATATTTGAAAACAGAAAGTGAAATTTTTTACTTTTTCCATGATTTTTCAACAATTTTTCGTGTGTCACCGGTGATTTAAAATTTTTTTCTTTCTTTATTGCTTTAGACGAATTAATTTGAAAAAAAAAAGATGTCAAGGAAAAAACTTAGTGATAAAGAGATAAATGAAGTCTTGCATGCTAATCTCTCTGATCTGTCAGATTTTTGTTACTCAGAAGACGATGATAATGTTGATAGAGACAATAATTACATTCCTTCTAGTAGTTGTGATGAAGAGTTAGATGTAAAAGTTGTTCCGCCCACTTCAACTAGTGTGGACCACATAATATGCATCACAGTACCACCTCCGTCTGCGTGTGACGATTCTAAAGAAATGATAGACAATCTGGTAACAGATAGACAATCCTCACGTTCTGATAAACCGTCAGCATATTGTTCACCCACCATCCTTTCACCAGATTTCAGCTCAAGACCATCAACATCTTGTTTATTCAACGACTTTAGTTTAACGCCATCAACTTCTCGTGTCGTTGAGGAGCAAGTGGATGAGCCGGACAATATTTCTGAGGAAAACCAGTTTTGAGTCAATATGGCAGTCAGTAGAATGGGAAAGAACGACATTTTCAGACGAAGTACTTGGAAATACCGGAGTTCCACCTGATATCTACGCATCTGAGAAAGAAGGGGAACCAGCAGATATGCCCGTGGTGTCTGAGCAACCACAGACACCGCAGATACCCCCTGTTACAATCAAGCATAGTTTGAAAGAAGCTGAAGGACCCAAGAGGAAAACTAGAAAAAGGTGTTCGGTGTGCTACAAAAATATGGCTGAAGAACGAAAAACTGCAAAAATGATTAATACATTCTGTATCAAGTGAATATACCCATTTGTCTCAAGTGCTTTGAACAACACTCTGCTTAGGTCATGTATAGATTACATTTTGAAATTTTGAGATAAAATTTACTTTTTTTGCCTGATACATAAATTTGAAAAAAAAAAAATGGATTTGAATGTTATCATTGTTTTTGTATGGTAAAAAATTGTTTATTTCAATATAAAAAGGAAAAAATACTAAAAACAAGTAAGGAAGGCTAAGTTCGGGTGTAACCGAACATTACATACTCAGCTGAGAGCTTTGGAGACAAAATAAGGGAAAAACACCATTTAGCAAAATGAACCTAGGGTAACCCTGGAATGTGTTTGTATGACAATTGTATCAAATGAAAGGTGTTAATGATTATTTAAAACGTAGTGGGCTTTAGTTGTATAGGCGACGCCTTTTCGAGATATCGCAATATAGGTGGACCAGGGGTGACTCTAAAATGTGTTTGTACGCTATGGGTATCAAATTAAAAGTATTAATGAGGGTTTTAAAAGGGGGTAGCCCTTAGTTGTATATGTGAAGGCGTTTTCGAGATATCGACCAAAATGTGGACCAGGGTGACCCAGAACATCTCCTGTCGGGTACCGCTAATTTATTTATATATGTCATACTTGGAACAGTATTCCTGCCAAGATTCCAAGGGCTTTTGATTTCGCCCTGCAGAACTTTTTCATTTTCTTCTACTTAATATGGTAGGTGTCACACTCATTTTAGAAAGTTGTTTCTAAAGTTATATTTTGCGTCAATAAACCACTCCAATTACCATGTCTCATCTCCTTTTTCATATTTGGTACAGAATTATGGCATTTTTTTCATTTTTCGTAATTTTCGATATCGGAAAAGTGGGCGTGGTTATAGTCGGATTTCGGCCATATTTTATACCAAGATAAAGTGACTTCAGATAAGTACGTGAACTAATTTTCGTTAAGATATATCGATTTTTGCTCAAGTTATCGTGTTAACGGCCTAGCGGAAGGGCAGACGGTCGACTGTGTATAAAAAATGGGCGTGGCTTTATCCGATTTCGTTACCGTCATAGAATCTATTTCCCTACCAAATTTCACAAGGATTGGTAAATTTTTGTTCGACTTATGGCAATAAAAGTATTCTAGACGAATTAAATGAAAAAGGGCGGAGTTACGCCCATTTTGAAATTTTCTTTTATCTTTGTATTTTGTTGCACCATATCATTACTGGAGTCGAATGTTGACATAATTTACTTATATACTGTAAAGATATTCAATTTTTTGTTAAAATTTGACTTTAAAAAATTTTTTTTTAAAAGTGGGCGTGTTCGTCATCCGATTTCACTAATTTTTATTTAGCACACATATAGTAATAGGAGTATCGTACCTACCAAATTTCATCATTATATCTTCAACGACTGCCAAATTACAGCTTGCCAAACTTTTAAATTACCTTCTTTTAAAAGTGGGTGGTGCCACGCCATTGTCCAAAATTTTTCTAATTTTCTATTTTGCGTCATAAGGTCGATGCACCTACCAAGTTTCATCGCTTTATCCGTCTTTTTTCTTTTTTCGAAATTTTCGATATCGAAAAAGTGGGCGTGGTTGTAGTTCGATTTCGTTCATTTTAAAGAGCGATCTGAGATGAGCGCCCAGGAACCTACGTATCAAATTTCATCAAGATATCTCAAAATTGACTAGGGTTATCGTGTTTACAGGCGGACGGACGGACGGACGGACATGGCTAAATGAAATTCTTTTTTCACCCAGATCATTTTGATATATAGAAGTCTATGTCTATCTCGATTAGTTTATACCGTTACGGATTACCGTTATGCGAACGCGTGTGGATATGTGAACACGCGGCCCAAACGTGTACTCAGGTCGTGCGCACCGGTGCCGAGTATGGCGCTAAATGTGTTAACAACGCTTTGCCCACGTGTTGAACAGCTCGGCCAGTTGAACATTTCGTCGTTTTCCAACGCTGCTTTTACTTTAGCTGAGATATTGGCATAATCCCAAAAAGTTTCATTAAATCAACTGAATTACTTGTCCATTTAACTGAAATTTCAGTAAATTTTTATCTATCGTTCGTTATGTTCTTTAGTGTTGAACTCTTTTGCGTCACTATTTGAATGATGTTCAGGGGTCATAAGAAGACATCAATGTCTTCTAGCTCTTCTGAATCACCTCCCAATGGTAATTGTGTTTCGAGTAGCGACTCAGTGTACTCTTCACTACAACAGTACAACAACATTTCACCGCTCTTTTCGTCTATTAATGCCAGGGATACTCGTATATCTGTGAGTGAGTGTGTGATTTTCACCAGATGCCTATGCTCATCCCTGAACGCTTCGCTTGCCGTGACCCTTACGAGCTTGAATGTTTATTTTACCTGTCTTCTAAGTAGACTAAATTCATTGCAATATGGGGGCTCTCTTTGTTTTTGAAGTACATTTGAAATAATCCTGACTTGAGTACGAAATAATTTTGAATGAAACAGGATTTAAAGACAACTTGATCTCTGCTTTTAGTATTAAAAAGAACTCGGTTATCAATCTCTAGCCATTTTTAATTTCGGAAGTATAAAGTTAAATACGAAAAACTTTATATTTTCTATGATTGTACATGTTTTCGCAAAGGGGTATACACGAGTATCCAAAAAAGTCAAGTTAGCACTTTCTCCGTAAGAAATGCTTATCAAAATCATTTCCCCAAAGACTAATTGAGCTGACGAGGGCACATTGGCTGCCGTGGCATCATAAAACTCCTCCTATGTTGCAAATCTGTTAACACACCCATCCTTGCTTAAACGCTTACATATGTACAAAAATATTCACAGATTATTGTATGAATGTATATGTTGGAAGGCAACGCTAATTGCCAAGATCTACGTTGAACCCATCAAATCAGTCTCCTCTCATTTACGTTGATGACACGCACTTAATTTCTGTCAAACGTGCACTTGTAGCTGCAATGGAGCGTTGTGGCCCACCCCTAAGCAAATTTCACGCTTCAGACTTTATTGCTTAATAGACACACGTATCAGTCATCAAAGAAGTAGGCATGAGCTCGCAAAATCATATCGTACAACGCAACCAAAGCCATCAGCCATTTTCACCCAATGCGGCACACTTGCAACCCCACTGAAGAGCCAAAACACGAGTAGATTTGATGTATGCTCAACATCAGAACGGCGCTATAAACCACCCACAATGGCAATTTTATTTACCCACTTTTAATTTGCTTTGCTTCTTGATGACCTTACTTGTTATTGCGGTTAGGTTTGTTATTTTAACCCCCCAATATCCACCCACCCACATTATCTTTTGTGCATTTAATGTTGAATAAAGAATTTGTTTCCTGGTTTGTTGACGCATAAAATCGGATGATTGAGTGTGATTGTTGAACTATTATGTTACTTTTGTTCAAATCCCCCTTCCAATTGTCATACGTAAACTGAATGCCATGGATGCGCTTCCTTTTGTAATGCCATCCGTACTTAGCAAATAATACCATTTTAATCATGCTCGCTCAATTACTCACACCAGCTGCATGAAATGTACTATATATGACTTGTTTTGTTGGTTTTGTGTACGGGATCGGGTTTTAGTCAATTGCCTTTATAAACTTTTACTGGTATTTGAAATTGGGATGTTAAATTTTTATTGTTCTTATTTAGAAGTTGATGAAGGTTTGCAAATGAATTATAAAGAAATGTTAAGATTTTAATATAGCGACACGAATCACCAAATTTTGGATACTTACCTCTCTCTTGGGGACACAATGGAGTCGTATTTGACAATATTCGCACTCATAAATTTAAGTGTTGCTTCTTGACTTATCAGCAGCATTGACTTTTTCAGTATCTTAAAAAAACTACATTTAGTCTTTCTGATACATGAGAAGGAGGAGAATAACACTTGCGGTCTGTATTTCTTTTGTGAGAGGATTTTTTTCCTTTATCTGAGAAGAAATAGATAAGTTTTAGTCAACGAAACTGAATATCTGGATATTCAGAGTATCACATTGTCCGCAACCAAAGATATGGAAACACACTGCTGACTTCAGTGAAATGATTTACGATCTGGAACAATGTCATGATGAGTATCTGCGAGACATGCAATACCAAAACTCCACTGAAAGCAATGGTGTTAGTAAAATCAACAACTCTGTTCTGTTGTTCTTGACTTAACGGAGATTCGGTGAAATTGATCGAATTATGGTTAATTCGACCGAGTTCTTTGTCAAGCGAACAAATTAGTTTAGTCATTTCAACAGAAGAGAAATTGTCGCTCTTAAGTTAACAAAATATTGTAAAATTGACAGATTCCTAATCAATCTAACTGATTTTTCTGTTAACAAAACTGATCTTACAGGTCATTTCACAGCGAACAACCGTCATTGCATGAGCAAATTTCAAAGAGAATTTTACGCTCACTGCACTCTCTACTTTGCACTTATGACGATGGTGCCAATTGTTAAAAAAAAACATCAAAATAAGAAAACCACCAAATCGAAAAACACACAAATTATGCAACAACAAAAAACTAGTTTTTCAGTTATCAATATAAAACAAAAAATCCTTTTTTGAATTTAATGTGCATAACACTGCAAAAAATTATGCGATACCGGGACACCTATTTATCGGTACAATTTTGCAACTTTTCCTCCAAGCGAAATGCAAAGTTGCGCCCTCTTGTGCAAAAATATTTGTTTGAACGAACAGGATTTTTCCAAAGTTAGTAACATTTTGTTCAAGTTTAATGTTTCCGACAGCATAAAAGTTTGAGTTGTTTTGGAATCGTTTCAAAATATATGTATAGTTACTCCAATGGTGAGTTACGTTCCAGCGATTTCATTCTTTACTTTTCTATAGCTTAGAAGTTCTCTATTTAAAATATTATGTAAAACATTTATACTACAAATTTTGTTCGAAAAAATCACGTGTGGCAACTCTACATGCGAGAAATGAAATTGAGAATAAGCAGTAAAGTGACGCACGGCGAAGTTCAAAACTATAAATTAAATAAATTATGAAAAATTAAATTTGGTGAAAGTGCGTTTAATAAAACAAAGTAATAAAGTATATAATATTTAATGTATGTGTATAATGATTAATTGTAAAGTTGAAATAAATTTTTAAACCGACGTCAATGTGGTTTAACAAACGGTACATGCTGTTATTTTCGCTAGAGCATGTACTAACGCGTGTGTGAATATGTATGTGTGAGTATGTTTCCATATATATATATATATATATATATATATAGCTAGCATGTGTATTTATGTATTCACATATTTACGTATATATATGGAAACATACTCTCGTACAAAGCTTTCGATGGTAATTCGGAACAAGTTTTGTTTATTTAAATTCAGATGTAAGTTATTAGTATTTTAATTAATATTACTAAATATAGCAATAAAATCATTAGAAATGAAATGTACTTATGTGTAATTTATACAAATAAAAAAAACTACGTAAGTTTAAAAATATATTTATCCGACTTTTATTTTTTCACACAGGTATTAATGTCATAGGTATTAACAGAAAACTCTGTTGATGTAAAAGTTTACGTCATTAATCCAGAAAAAACAGAAATATCTGTTATTTCAATAGAGTTCACGGTCAGTGTCATTTCGACAATAAACACTGTTAATTTAACAGTTTACGCTGGTTATTTCGAATGAACAGAAATCCCTTTCATATTTAAAGTTTTAATTGGTATTCTTAGAGCGACAGTAATAATTGTTAATTTAACAAAACTATGGGTAAAGTATAATAAAACAACTTTTTTGTTTATTTGACTACTAAAACGGTCAATTACGAATCAACGATTTGTGCGCAGTTGATTCAACATCTGGTTGCGATGGATTAAAATTGACAGAAATTTCGGTTGAACTGACCCGTATTTCGGTTGATTTTACCAGTCTTTTTCTTTCAGTGTCAGGATTGAGGGTATACATTCCGAAGACTCAAAATTTATATATGTTAACAAATATTGCCTTGTTGGGCTGAAAGAGATGGCCGATGCTTCAACAATTCAGAGCTTATAGATTTAACGGAAGGCAAAAAAAAAAAAAAGACGCTATTGCTTTTCAAAGCTTTATCTAGCTTACCTTGGAAACGTTAAGACATGAAGAATTCCTAGTTTTATGATCAAACCCGACAGACATTGTTTTGATTTTCTCTATCTATTCACCTGTCTCTCCTCTGTCTAACCCTTTTCCTCTCTTATTTCCTCTCTTTTCTGCATTTTTCATTTACCTTAACCGCTTCATTCATTCTTCGGTAAATCCTCCCGCTTTTTCTCTTACTCCTAATGCTCTTGCTCTTATTCAGGTCCAGCTCTCAATATTACTCTTAATCTTATTCTTATCCTTATTCTAATTTTTCTGTCAACCCCTATACTTATTTTTACTCTCACTCTCCATCTTACTCTTGTTCTCTTCACTTTTCCGACTTCCCTCCAACTTCCCCTACTTTTTTCTTTCCATTTCTTCTGTTTATTTTTCTCTTTTCATTCATGTCCCCGTTTCCAATATGGAGATATATTGAGTTTTGACTTCCTTCCGCTTATTAAATTACTAAGGTGGTAAAAAGTAGCCAAATAGTACCAAAAATTGTCTCTCCCTACTACTTTTCAATTCTTGACCGGATTATGAGGGCCGTCGAGTTTTTGTTGTTGTACTACTGACTTCACCTGTCTGGTGTTATTGCATCATGGGCTTCACTTTAATTTTGAATATCTACGTTCTATAGAATACATCTGGTGTCCTTAATAAAGAGGAATACTTTTCACGCACGTAACACTAAATCCTTCTGTTTTTATCTTGTAGACAATAATGAGGCTCTGTGACTTACGAGTTTAATGATAATATATCAACACAGCTATTTCGGTTAAGAAACAACTTGAATTTTATGAAATTGAAATCGAAACACCTAGTATTCAAACTTTGTACTTTCGATGAGGCCTAATGCAGTAAGAGGACTTGGGCTTGGGTGACGCCTGACACTTAAAACGAGTTTTGGCCATATTTTATATAATTTTGGACACAATCGAATTTTATGCACAAATCACCTGTAATGCAATTTCACCTTGTAACACCTGTTCCATGGGTACACGAATGAATTTAATGAGCTTTTAAGTTATAACAAATTACGAACAGTGGCGGATTTGAGGGGTGAGCCTACATGGGATGAAGTCCCTCCTGAAATCTCGAATATGTTAATACACACAAACTGTTACTTTTTGCGAATGCAGAGAGAACTTTTATACTTTAGATAGGCCAAAGACTGTGCACGAATTGGAACAAATTATTTCTTCCATTTTTCACAATTATTCTCGACGATCGGCATCATTTCTATCTTCTCGGAAACAGCTAAACTCTTTCTCTTTTCTCTGCTCACGATATTGGCGCATCGGGATAGCATCGGGCAACGTTTACAAAAGATAGAAACCACATCTCAAGGAATAGTATGTATGTGTTATCAAGTCAAAAACCCGCCATATTGCAACTTTACGGACCGTTTATCTTATTAACTTACAAATTTGTCCATATTGGTCAGCCAAACTTCAAAATGTATATGTGAAAACGTACATGAACTGGCCAGATAAGGATTGCTATCAAAGCTCACTACCACACACGTCAATTTGAGATTAATTAACTTGACTTAACAACACATAAAGTAATCTGTACATTTGACCACACCCATAAACCGCTATATATACACGCGAGTATTCCGAATCTGCGGCCTGGTTAGTCCTAACTCAGATAAGCATTTTTCCTTTTGGGACATGAACTATATGTAGACCAGATTGGAACTCCCCACGCCAAAATATTTGTTGTTTGGTAGATCTGGTGCAATAAACAAGCTTTTTCTGGCCTTCTAATATATGGGTCCAATGAAAGCACTTTTTTGTGCCAGAGTTATTTTTAGAAATTGCAATTAGGAAAACTTTCTCTGCTGCCATAGTGCAAATGTTTTGTGATGGTCTAACTAACCAAAGGAATTCAGCTCATTAAAGTATTTTAGAAATATTTTCTAAAGAGGAGTCCGTAGTCATTATCTCCTCAGGGCTATACTGAGCCAATATGCTGTTATTATCATATTAATTTATTAATTGGTTTTAAAATTTTTTTTTGTCTCGAATTCTGGATGCGACACTGATCGGGAATGACATAGTTTCGGATTTTACATGCAATTTTTCTTCACGTTTGTAGTCCCAAATTCGAATTTCGAAAATCGGCATTTATGATCATTATTTTGGCAGAAGATACTTGGTTTTAAATAACAATTTCCTCTAAGCAAGAAATATGGATACAATCTTACGAGGGTTATATCAACCGCTCAGTAGAATATCACTTTATCTCAGCTGCATATTACAGAAAACTTTCAAAAAACGCCATATCAGAATTTATGTATGAAGTAAATCGGCCAAGTATTTATGTTTTTTTTTTATACCGATACGAACTAGTAACTTAAAAATTTTCTCAGACAACATAACATGCCTTATATTAAAATAAAATTTTAAGCTTCTATCTAATTAAATGGAGAAAAAGGGACGATAGGAAACCCTCTATAAATAGAAAAAAACAGCAACAATACCAAGTTTCTCTGAAACCTCCTTACCAACAAGCATAACTTCAACACATAATTACATACGAAGTATGTAGTGTGTAGAAGAATAATATATGCAAAGGAAGGCAATTGGGAAAAACATTACAACAACTAATACATGACGTGGCTGAATGCGTTTGTAACAATTCAACCATCGTAGGAGTGCGGGTTCAAATTCTACTTCCGGGAGAAAAGGCTTTGAAGAGATTTACAAGGTATAATCGAAACAGCTGTCGCCATGTAGGTCCTGATGTCACGTTGTTTAAATTTTTCACAAATTATTAAATAAAATGCTTTCTGTTTGTTTTTTGACATTGTTTTCAGGAGATATGTTTTTCCCGGTTTCCAGTAACTACAAAGTTAAAAAACTAAAATTATTTGTCCAATCGACTAGTCGAGTAGCGAGTTTTGCATTGGTTGGAAATCGACTAGCTTATACTCGGTTTCATTATAGCATGCAATCGACTAACTATCATAAACAAAATTTTTTGTCATAAAAAAAAGAGATTGTTTTTCCTTTTTTTCTTTAATTGTTTGAATAGTCAATTATCTTGAGCTCTATCTCCTAGTCTTTGTTTTTCAGTAATTTTAAAAGGCGAAAAATAAACCGCGAAATGGCTTAAGTCAGAAAATCGGCGGCACTGGGAATAATTCATTAAATTTTTCTTTTTCTGTGTAAGGAACAAGCTGCAGAAGGAAGAAAATATAAAAGGTCTATACATATATATTTAGACTGGGTCGAAAAAAAAGTTGCTAATGTCCACCCCTAAAGTTAAAGATTATGTTGAGAGGGTTTCGGGAAAATTTTTTTTTTATTCTTCTTTGATCCTTCGAAATGTTGAATTTCGAAATTCGAAAGCCGATATCTATTTTTTGGAGGCTAACATCGTAAAACGGAGATAGTACTTTGTTTACTTAAGCCTCAATCTCCACAAAAAAGTTGGTTTTGTCCAATGCCCAGAAAAAAAGTTGATTCTGTCGCATAGTGTTATTACTATAAATACGAAACAACAGGTTTGACTAACTTATTTACTTTGACTTCCCCTATTCATGATATTTGGTAGACACTTAAGAATTTACGAAACAAATTCTTTAAAAAGTACAAATTGTCTGACTCGCCTGCTTTTAAGGGAATATATGTATATTATTCAAAGCAATTTAAATCCCTAAGGAATCAGCTTCATAAAAAATATGCTGAGAAATTTGAATGCGACATTAAGTCGAATCCGAAATCTTTCTGGCGCTACGTTAGAGCTAAAAAGTCATGCTCTAGCATCCCATCTCATGTTTTTTATAATGAAACCTCTGCATACTCTCTTACTGATACCGTCAATCTTTTTGCAGATTTCTTCAGCTCTAACTTTGTGTCTGGTACTGTTTTGCCTGATGTGGTTGAGCATACTGATGTTAATACTCAAATAAATTTTGGTGAACTTTCCATATCACTTGATGATGTTATTCGGGGAATTTCGGTGTTAAAGTCCTCAAAACAATCTGATGTTGATGGACTGTGTTCATTTTTTGCTAAAAAATACTGTTGCAATTACTTATCCGATTTTATTAATTTTCAATAAATCTCTAAAGCGGGGAGATTTTATTAATGCCTGGAAAGTAACTTCCATTACTCCTATTTTCAAAAGTGGCAATAAGAGCAATATTGCCAACTACCGCGCAATATCAAAACTTTCCACAATATCGAAACTTTTCGAGATTATAATTAAGGAAAAGATATCGTTTGCGGTAAAAAGTATTATTTCACCCAACCAGCATGGTTTTATGTTCGGTAGGTCGACTGTGAATAATCTTGCTGTTTTTACTGAATATTGTCTCTCTGTCTTTAATAATAGAGCACAAGTAGATACCATCTACACTGATTTTTCTAAGACTTTCGATAAAGTTAGCCATAAATTACTACTTTTAAAACTTGCTGATCTGGGATTTCACTCCAATATTCTATCATGGGTGAAGTCTTACCTGGCGGATCGGAGTTGTACTGTTGTGGTTGATGGTGTCAGTTCTCGTTCTTTTACCGCGACCCCTGGTGTTCCTCAAGGAAGTGTCCTAGGACCTCTCCTATTCGTAATTTTTATTAATGACATACGTCATTGCTTCATTTACTCGAATTTTTTGTTGTGCGCAGATGATTTGAAAATTTTTAGGTCAGTCACAAATCAGGCAGATTCCCTACGGCTGCAGTCAGATTTTGACAGAGTAATATATTGGTGTAGTATGAATTGCTTACATTTAAATATTAATAAGTGCTTTCACATCTCATTTTCAAAATCCCGTAATGGAATTAACACCTCGTATCACAACGGCATTTCTGTTTTGAAAACTGTTGATGAAATATTAGATCTTGGAGTTGTCTTCGATGCTAAATTTCTCTTTCAGAGTCAACTTAACTGTGTTATTGCTAAGTTATATTCAATGCTTGCGTTCATTCGCGCCTTAGGTCGGACTTCCATGATCCATATACGTTAAAGCTACTATATACATCGCTTGTACGGTCTAAACTGGAATATGCTTCCTTCGTTTGGAGACCATACCACGCTTGTCATATACAGCGACTTGAAATGATCCAGAAAAAATTTTTGCGTTTTGGGCTCCGGCCATTATGTTTTCAGGATCCTTTACCATCTTACTACTCTAGATGTCTACTTATAAGACTAAAGCCCCTGGATAGTAGAAGACCTATTCTAGCGCTGACATTTATTCATGATTTGATAGGGGGCACGATTGACTCACCGTTTCTTTTGGAGCGTATTCGCTTCAATATTCCAGCTAAAACACTTCGAAATCATGATATTTTTTTATTGGATAGGGCCAGAACGACATATGTCGCTAATTCGCCTATTGCTAGGGCATTGAAGGAATTCAATCTTCTTACTAATGCCAGGGAAATTGATTTTTCAGTAAATAAATCAAAGTTTAAACTTATACCAAATGACTTGATATGGTAGATAATATTTAAGCTAATAATTTGTAAATAGTCTGTAAGGATATTTTAATTTGTCCTAGATTTACTTTGAAATAAATAAAATAAATAAATATCTTTATTAACTTTTCAATGCAAACCCTAATAATAATTTTTCCTCCAAAAATATCATGAGTTTCATGTCAAGTATAACAGGAATCAGGTAAAATAACAGTTGCAATAAATATTGAAAGTGCTATAACTTCTTTGTTTATTATTTTAGTAATATGGCTTAAAAGCAAAATTTTCTTGAATTTTTAAGTACTTTCATTTGGTAAGGAAAAATGATACATTAGGGGGTAGAACTTTGTTAGCTGACCTAATCATGTGAAAACGAATTCATAGCTTAAAAGGACATTAAACGGAAATGTGAAGCTTCTCAAGGCCAAAATAATGGCATATCAATTTTAAAAATCGGACGTCAAATAACCAAGTTACAACGAAAAAACCTTTTTGGCTGTATTTCGAAGGATCAAAAAAAATTTAAAAATTTTTTTCTGAAACCCCCTCAACATAATCTTCAAATTTAGGGGTGGATATTAGCAACTTTTTTTTGTATGGGGACCAACCCAGTCTAATATATATACATAATTTCTTTGCTAGTATTCGATGATTGCAACCTTACTTGAACTGACTGAATATCGACTTATATGCCGTCTTCCAGTGAGTTTTACAGCTCCGGCTCACGCTCTATTCTCACGGGAATGCTCTGGATCATTGAGAGAATTGAGAAGCAGATGTCGTGAAATTTTCGCACACGTGAAATGTGGCAGATGTCGCCGCTGTTTTTCATTTAACTCATACGACGAAAGGCTAAGCAGCGACATCTATTTTTGAAAAAGTAGGTATATTAAAGGCCGCGTTGCCAACCTAAAAAGAAATAAAATAATAAAAAAATAATAAAAATTATCTGGCTCAGAAATTGAACCAGACTTCTATCTGGATTTATCTGGCTCAAATCGTTGTTGTTGCATTTACATGCAAAATTATTTATCTGGCTCAGGATTTTGCCACCGGATGATGGCAATAGACGTCCTGCGAAAATTTTGTTTGCCTAAAATACCAGCGAAGTCGACGATTAAAACTTTGATATTGGAACTAAGTTCTCATAGTAGTAATTCTTATTATATTTAGTGGAAAAACAGTCTGAACTTATGCAATTCGCTGACATTATTTGAAAATTAGTGGCTCACATTCTGCCAAAAAAAAAACAACATAGTTGTGATTTAGTAGCAACGTTAAGCAAATATTTATCAACATTTTAGTTCAAGACCCCTAAACTTTAATCCAACGAACGAAATTCCACTTAAATTGCGCTTAATCCGCCACCAAATCATTCAATTATTGTGAATTTTCTTCTACATAATAACAAACAATTTTGTCAAAAAGAGGAAAACGCCAAAGTGAAAAAATGTACCGATTACTTATTGAATATACAATTTAAATCTTTCGTCAATTTGCACAAACATGTTGCTATTTTGCCAAGCGGCGACATTGATTACAAATGCCTGGAGGATGGCCAAAAGTGGGGAGAGTTTTATATAAAAAGCATAATTATTTCCAAGAAACGAATGCATGCATGTAAGAGCAATGAAAAAAAAAAAAAAAACAACAACAAACTGCTCGACAAATGCAAAAAATATGGCAGGGAAAAAATTTGTACTAACCAAAATGATGTTTGGCTGTGCATAAAAACAGTAGAAAGCCACGAATCGGTGTGCAAAAACCAACAATGCCACCGTCAATAGGGTCGTTCGCCTGTCGTCCTTATGTCTACACGCTGATGCTAATCCATCACTTCTCAAAGCCCTTATCCACAGCTCATTGGCCGGTGATGGCTTTCAATGCTGACAGTCGTCTACATAAAAAGAAAAAATGTCACAAAACGATAGTCGTGATGAGCTCAACAACAATTTAATACATTTTAGAGAGGGACGTGCAAGGACAGAGGGATTCATGTGACAGTGAACAAACCCAAAATGTGATTATATACCCAGCAGTAAGTTTGAGTGACATAAGTGGTTATAAATAATTATGGAAAATTTTATAAATTTCACTAATGCTGGTACTAGATTTATGACATGGAAGCTTTTATACAAAGTAATATTGGAAATATTTCAAAGTATCTAGAGAAACAGTGATCCAGGATAGTCGGGATTTGTATTGCGAGCCTATTTTATTCTAATCTGCTAAAATTCAAAAGAATCTTGACCAATTTCGATATTTTTTTGTTTCCCTCGTTATAGCTCAAGGATGGTTAGGAAAAAATTGCTTACGAAAAGTAGGGGTGCCATCCCATTAGAAAAAATGTAAACTCACTTCACCTCAGAAATTATTTGAAAAAGGTATCCAAAGTTTATAATAGATATTCCATATAAGAGTGAGAGTGTGAGTGAGTATTGGAGTGATATTAAGAATGGGAGAGGGAGTGAGTGTTGAAGTGGAAGTTGGAAAGGGAGTTGGAGTGCGAATGGGAGTGATGGTGGGGGTGAGAGTAGGAGTGGCGGTGATGTTTGAAGTGAAAGTGAGGGTGGAGGGAGGTAAATGGAATAAGGGATGGATAAGAAAAAGAAAAAAAATGGAGGATGAAGTAGACTAGAACAGCATAGAAAGAAAAGGGGAAGCGAAGCGCACTTTTTGAATGTTGGTAAACCAATTTGGAGGTAGGGTGCGTTAGCGAATATAGTATCCACCTACTCCTAACCGGTAGCCTAGAAAAGGATGGGATAGAGTTAAGCCCCAAACAAATAAACACATTAACCACTCTGATCACATTTGGCCATCCGCCGTCATATCCCCCGTCTCCTCAGTCTGAGTACATCCAACAATTCAACCGATTCTACTATTACATTAAACCAATTATCCCCAACAAGTAAAATCCCTAATGCCTGACTACTTCGGACATACACATTGTACTTGTAACTAATCATCACACAAGGCCCCCTCACACACACGCCCTTTTTGCGCTCAAAGTCCTATCATCAAAAAATACAAACTCAAATTGAATCTGAAGTCTGAACTCTTATTAAAAGAAAGTACTGATGACCAACATTTTCGGTTGGTTGATGCCCTGCGATGGCAAACACCGACATTTTCGACATACCCGATGAATGGAACAAGGCAGCGGACAATAACAAGTGATTGCGTCGTATACTACAGTGGCCAAATGGACAAAAGTGTAACTCAGAGCCAAGAAGTGTGTTGCGGCCTCGAAAAGAAAGTGCCCCGTTGTGACATGAAAATTATGCTTTGCAACTGGCTGTAAAGGATGGGGTTTTCGATTCCACATTGGGACAACTTAGCCTCCACGATAACACAACTTCCAACGGGTTGAGGCTGGTTGACTACGCCGCTGCTCGAAATATGGTCATCATATATCAAACCATTGGGCTATATCTTTATCGAAGAACATGAATTCAAATTGATAACGTCGTAATAGACTGCAAGCATAGTTCTTGTGTTCTGATTGTGCGCAATCCACGAGGTCAAAATTTTTGCTCGGACTATTAACTTGTGGAAGCCAAGTTACGTAAACGTCTTTGCGCATGAAACAAACAGCCGATGATTACTCTACTGTGCTCTCAAACTTATTCTCTGAGAACAAACTTTGACAGGACATGACGCATGGCTTTGTAATTTTTGTTTGCCGAGTCGTTGAAAGGCAGGGATTAGTTAAGCGTCGAGATCTAAAACTGCTTTGCTGCAGAGAATTGTTTAACTCATCAGCTAAGTAAAACACAAGGTTCAGTACTACTGATATATAAACAGTTAGAAAAGAATGATACTCAGATTAGTAGGATAAGTGAATTGCTAATTATCAAGAGAGGAGAGAATAGGTTGTTTAATGCTTGAACGTGATTCCGAACTATCAATTATACTTGAGTGAGAGTTATATATGATAGCACTACTCGGTATAACTATAAAAGCAAACAGTTTTCGGTCGGTCAAAAGTATACTCACTGACTTTTAGCTAAAACGAAGCCAAAAATACAAAAAGCTAAATTTGAGACAAAAGGATTTAATCTTTATCGTTGTATGAAGAACAAATAACGGTTACCCCAATCAAACAAAAATGGCGAGCAGTTTGTAACGATTCTTGGCCTCATCATCAGCAGCACAGTCGTCGCACAGTCTGGCAGCGGTTGTATGGATATTTTTACTAAACGATCGATGATCAGCAATGAGCATAAGCGCGCACTCGTTGATCTGTGATGTGAGTTATGCGCCGCATCAATTTAAATTGCATGCGCGCACCAGCAACAAAAATTCAAACCTACACGGGAATGTCAAAGAGCAGACCAACAACTGCAGCTATCGGCGATACGAGGTGAAATGACGATTGCAACAAGCCTATTGTTCTTAGTGAAACAGCGAGAGCACCCTAATTGATGCAATGCGACTATAAATTTTAACCATCCCGAACCTCCCCAATCACCCCTCAATCGCTTCGAAAGTGGAATTTTTTGCTTGGGCTTATCGCTACAACCTTCGCGATTAATTTTTTCTTTTTTTAACTTTATCGCTTTTAATACTTGAATTGTATTTTGTTGCATTGTTCCTTTGGCTAAATTATGTGACTAAAGTTGACGTTTGTAGTGTGATTTGTACAAGCGTGTACAACAATCAACAACATGTACAACGACAACAACAACTACTTATGTATGTCGCAGCAATACAACGCGAGGATCATCACGAGCTTTTTTTTTTTGCTTCTTCACTGCCAACTTACGTATGCGCTTCTCATTTTATTGTAGTGTAGCGTACTTATTCCAGGTTTTGCAGCTGCGGCTTAGCCGAGCTTCATTGTAAGCTGTGTCTTTAGACGCCTTAAATGTCGCAATAATTCGTTTTGCACACAATAAAGTCGCGCATTTAATGTACATGATCGACAGTTAGCGAATTTAGCTTCAAAATCAAAAATACATAAATGCTACGTGACAGCGGCGCAGCCAATGGGAGGGGGTTCAAAATTGTGGAGACCACCTTTTGGACTACTAGCTCTGGAAAATTTCGGGTAATGTTTAGAAAGAATGCTTGCCTAAGTCGGCTACTTAGTTCTGATATATCCCTGATTGATTGCCAACGCAGTCTATACCTCGTTTTGTACAAAAACATTCACCGACCATTTTCGTGTGTGATCTCCCACATTGGGATCGATATATGCGTCTCTTTTTCTTGCCTGTGTAACTTACACCGTATATTGCACCCATAGAAAACAAGGTCCCATAAGCAACCACACTATATTCTAATGTTGTGCGGAATGTAAACTATGTTTTAAATAAATATAGCATCAATATCCAAGACTGTACGCCGTACGATACAGGCAAAAATCTTTAAAGGCAAATTAATGGTGACTTATCCATAACCAGATAAAACAGCTGATCGAACCAACCTTATGAAAATCAATGTAATCCATTAATGGTGCCATACCATAAAGCTTAAACCATAACCATACCATAGCCAACCAATTGGTTTTTAGTTTTTCGCCATATCCATGGCCTAAAAATATTTGAGTTGGAGAATTTATTAACTTTTTTAAGATTTTATTTATTGTTTAGGATACGTTTTGATTAAGAGACTTATTTTTTGTGATATATGTTTGTAATTTTGTGCGTTTTCTTCATTTTTATGAAATTTTCACGATTTTTAGGTTAATGTACCAATAACTGATGCCAATTTGATATGGATAAGTAAAAATATGGTTATTAATATGGCGTTAGGAAGTTTAATTGGCCCTTTAAAGTAAATTATAATGTAGATTATATTCCATGCATGGGACATTCTATAAATCTAGCCGGTAAAACAGCAACCAACGCGCATTCCCATACAGTGCTTTTTTTAAATTTTCCATAAGATTTTTGAGTTTTTTATGAGTTCAATGATGAAATGCGAGACATTAATGTGCTCATCACTCACAGTATCTTACGGTCATAAATGGGATGTGGCTGACAGAAAGACGTCGTAAGAAACACAGTGATTAGCAAAGAAAATTTCCTCCCTCAAAACAAGTTTTACGTTACTTTTTGCCATGACATTCTTCCAAGTCCTGCGATCAATTTACGAACTGTTGTTAATACTCTGACTTCTCTGCTATCACAGCAGCATAGAGGCAACGCCTTTTCACGCTGGAAAAAGTTTTTTTGAAGTCGATAAAGGATAGTGCGTGCCGATTTTCTTAACTTGAGTCTTCTACACGATTTGGTGCATCATTAAAATCTGGTCGATAGTAGATTTACCACCTATGAAAACGCACTGAAAAAGTCAAATCACTTTGTTGTAATTGGGCTTCAGTCTTACGCTAGATAGAGGCTTATTTACAATAGGCTGATTGCGCTATAAGTAACACAGCTCGAGAGATCGTATTCCTTGTCTATTGAAAAGCGCACCCTTATTCTTTACATCCATGCTTGAACAGCTCGGCGGGTTGTACGTCCGCAGGGATATCTCTCTGTACGTTGATGTATATTGCAACCATTTTTCTTCATCCCTTGTTAAAAGTATAAATTACTCTGAAGATGACAGAAAGCCGAGAGCGATTTGCCTCCAAACCAAATTTGACAGAAGATGACGGGAAAAGGTTTTATTATACATCAATACCCAAGACCAACAAAACAAAATTAATCCGTACGTTGGTTATTAGGGCACTATTATTATTATTGCAGGAAATTGCCTCGTAATCCGGGTAGAATTTTAAGGCATTATTTATATCATTCAGCGTCTAAAGCTCCTCGCACTCACTCCATTCTGCTACATGTTTCTTAATTCTGGCTTTTTGGCATGATAAGGCACCCGTATGCAACTAGGTATTCCTTATCGTACCAGTTGTTCTTACGGTACTGTAAGCGAGTTAGAAATGTGTGTCTACTTCTCGGCCAAAGATAACTCTCAGTGAGGAACTGTCAGTGCTGATTGAAGTAATCATCAGACGCCGCACAGTGTTTCGTGTAGAACAAGCTAGCTGGACAAAATTATTTTATGAGATTTTCCGTTTCATATGCAGTCATTTATTACAACTACGTCATTTTTTTCAGCCATATGTTCTTTTTTTTATTTTTTACCAAAATTTTACTTCATATGCATACATTTGCTTATTTCATATACAGTAACTCATGTGAATAAGTGACATAGATCCAAAAAAATTTAAAGGACTTAAGAATATTACTTTGTTGTGCTTAAATTGAATGGACTACAAATCTCAATACTTTAAAAAATTCGGAAAAAAAAATTAAAATTTTTTATGAAAATTTGTCGAATTTTTCAAATATTTTTTAAATATAATTTAGTTTTTTTATAGATCGTGACAAATTTTCTTATGGGAAATTAGTTAAAATAAATTTTTGAAAGCGAAAATTGTAAGAATTGTCCAAAAAGGGGTGTCTACTTATTTATGTGAGTGACTGTACATATGTACATACATATTTTGTATTTATTTGATGAGTATTTATCCTGGCACTACAATTTTTACAAAATTATTTTATAGTACCAGTCAGGAATGTAAAAGTGAATTACAATAATAATAATAACAATGTAAATAATTAAATTAATTATGTCAAAATTACTTATTACAAAAACTTAAAAGTAAAGTATCATACAAAGTAGAAAAGACAATAGGTTTAAATTAAGTAAAACCTGATCCAACAAAAAGTTATAGGGTAGGTTATCTTTTATAATTAACCTTTAAAAAACGCGAGTACTCCATAAATAGTGTAAGGAATACTCCTTTAGGAGTGTTCCAAAACTAATCTGTATTCATACAAAAAATGTGCTCCAATTAACATTGCGATGTCCTAGGAGAGGAGTAGGTGATCCCACTCTCGCTTTGTTTGTGAGTATTACATAGAGTACATACGTGAGAGTACTTTCCAAAGTACTTTCACTGAAATACTCCATGGAGCACCCATAGAGGACCATATGACAAAGTACTAAAGAGGAATTGTGTCGGAAAGAATTATCGAAGTGAATTTAATTTAAAATGAAAGTAAATGAAGAAGGGCAATTCAACTTTTATATTTTTTACTACGAATATTCTTATGTTATTTAGCATTTGCGTGAATAAAGATACTAATATTTCTCTATACATACTATAGTATGTATACATAAAACCAGTGCACAGTTGCATTTTATCAGAGTTGCCATAGTAAAATTTTATTATCAGTTATTTGCATGCAATATTTTACTTTTGGCAACTCTGTTCGATCGTCATCGTGTCGTGATCACGGTCGTTAAAAAACGAGCTATGATCGACTGATGGTCCCCAAACGCATTACAAAGGAGTATTGTTAGAGTACTCCAACATAAAGAAAATGGAACACGTAATCCAACAATTTTTGCAGGGTATGTTATTATTCGCTATCATCACTTTCATTCGATGAGTCACTTGTGGCATAGTCATGAGCATCAGCAACACTACTGTGAAAGCTTGAAACAACTGGGGTATTTATTGACTCCTCAACATTATCGGGGGACAGTAAATTTAAGACTTATGAAGTCAGACTTTTAAATTTTTTCTTAGGTATCTCCCTAAAACTGTTAACTAAAGGATCCGATGTTATAACCAACATATTCATAAGATCTCTATTCGTGGCTTCACGCGACTGCTTTTGTGTGTTATCATCCCTGAATCGTCTCAAATCTTTGTTACGGGCTTCCTGTGCTTCCTTAGAAAGTTGACCAATAGGTAAAATTGCTGATTTTGTAATACCAGTACTATGCACTAAGATTTTATGAACTGTAACAGTCATATTAAACCATGGATAGAGATCTATGTATAGTTTTTTAGTCTCGACCGCAAATGTTTCAAATCTTTAGTTATTTATGATGCTAATGCGCGAAGGAGAGTGTCGAATCTTTTGATGAGCGTAACATCCAATTCCGTAATCTCAGCACTAGCCTCAGAATTTTCGAAAAACCTACGAGCAGTGTTGCCGTCATTGGTATTGCCGAAACCTGGTTTTGGTTTATCTACTATCAATCCATGTTGTGCAGTATTTATATTACATTCAGTTATTGGCGTAGATGCTAGATGTTTTGTCTAGCGTTCCTGTGTGGTTATACCTGCATTAGGATTGCTTTATATGTACCTGTTTTTATGCCTTGGTGACTGGTGTGGTAGGTTGTGGCAGGTTGAAGTCAGTGATCTTCGCCTTTTTGCTTTTGGTGTGCTCTTGTTGACCTTTCGCGATTATTTTTGTGTGTTTTATGGCTACGTGTTTGTTCCCTGTACCTGGGAGTTGGTTTTGCCGTTTGTAGATCAGCTTTAAAGGTTCAAATATCTCCTCGGAGCTGGTACGTACATACATCCTATTTTATATGTAGAGTTAACTAAATCTAAAAAAAAAAAATAATTAAAAATATATGTGCAAAGAATTCGCAATGGTTTTTTCTTTCTACTATTAGAGAATACTTCCGACTATAACATATGTAAAATTTAGCCCGGATGTCTGCGGATGTAAGTTACATTTTGTCCATAAAGTTAAAAATATAGAGAAAAAATACCCTTTCTTCTTAATAACGGAATGTTAAATATATTGAAAATACTATAATTGCGAAAGAATTACTATTAAAAAATTTTACTTACCTTCGAGCTTAGAATCCATCAAAAAAATTATATAAAAGTGTTCACTTAAAGGAAATATGAAGCTTAATATTCAACAAGAATTTTGCAAATTAACCAATGCATTTTACGGCCACTCCTGCCTTCTTACTTCAATTACTCAATATATATGGGGAAAAATATCAAAAAAAAAAGCAAAAATCCCGTTATTTTGTTTGTTTTCTTTCATTTCTCAGTACACTTTTCTTGGAATAAGAACTTTGTTTTTGTCCAGCTAGCTTGTTCTACACGGAACACTGTGCGCCGGTTTCGTCACCACCTACTTACTGTGAGTTTTTTTACGCTGTACAGAAACGGACGTATATCAAGGTTGCAACAAGGTTATTGTGCGAATTGAATGTTTCCAGCCAAGGCGACCTCAATCACCCTCAATTGGTTGGGAGATGTTATATCTTGGAAGTATAAAAAAATATACTTTGCCCACACGTGCATCAAAGTCGCTATGCATACCATGGAGGGAGCCGTAACGATATGTCTCTCTAGTTTCCGATAAAGAGAGTCCTTATTTACATTGGTGGCATCATCTAATGGCGCGGAAGCTCAAACAAATTTTATGTTAAAACCCCCGTTTTGCGTTCACTCACAGCCGTGTGACACAGTGCTTAATTAAATTATATATATAAATTATACTGATCGCAATTATCAGAAGCGGCGACACTGCTACGACAACAACAGTAATTGATGCTAAAGTCTCTTTTCCACCCCAAAACAAGCACCGTTTCTCCGAATAATGCTGGCCTTCTCATGGCCACTGTGGTAGACGTCGCAAGGCACTATTGTCTTTCTGCTTTATCCTGACTATCATGCCTCCTGTTTACCGCTAAAAACAGCATATGTAGTTGTCTTCTTATGGTAGACGCATATATTCTTGCAAAAACTCGTTCAAGCGTATGTGAAACTTTAAGTTTCCTGCGGACTATATGAGAAAAGATAAGGTTATTTCGATAAAAAATTCAGGTGGTTTTGATGAATGTCAAATAAGCTTCCCTTAACAGCGAGCCAGATATGTAATACGAAGTGAGATGAAATGCTACAACTTCGAGAAAAACACGTTCTCTCCAACGCACAGCTATGACAATTATTCACTTTCCTTTCCTGTTATTTTCTTTTATTTCCTTTTCTTTAATTTTTTCCCTTTCGTTCCCTTTTCTTTCCTTTATTTTCCTTTCCTTTCCAATACTTTTCTTTCATTTCCTTTATTTTCCTTTCCTTTCCTTTCCTTTCCTTTCCTTTCCTTTCCTTTCCTTTCCTTTCCTTTCCTTTCCTTTCCCTTCCTTTCCTATCCTTTCCTTTCTTTCCTTTCCTTTCCTTCCTTTTGCTTTCCTCTCTTTTCCTTTCTTTTCCTTTCCTTTCCTTTAATTTCCTTTCCTTTCTTTTCCTTTCCTTTCCTTTTCTGTCCTGTCCTTTCCTTTCCTTTCCTTTCCTTTCTTTTCCTTTCCTTTCCTTGCCTTTTCTTTCCTTTAATTTCCTTTCCTTTCCTTTCATTTCTTTTCCTTTCCTTTCCTTTTCTGTCCTGTCCTTTCCTTTCCTTTCCTTTCTTTTCCTTTCCTTTCCTTGCCTTTCCTTTCCTTTAATTTCCTTTCCTTTCCTTTCATTTCCTTTCCTTTCCTTTCTTTTCCATTCCATTTCTTTATTTTATTTTCCTTTCATGTCCTTTCCTTTATTTTACTTTCCTTTCTTTTACTTTCCCTTCTTTTCCTTTCCTTTCCTTTCCTTCCCTTTCCATTCCTTTCCTTTCTTTTAATTTCCTTTCCTTACCTTTCCTTTCCTTTCCATTCCTTTCCTTTTCTTTTCTTTTCTCTTCTTTTCTTTTCTTTTCTTTTCTTTTCTTTTCTTTTCTTTTCTTTTCTTTTCTTTTCTTTTCTTTCCTTTCCTTTGATTTTCTTTCCTTTCCTTTCTTTTTCTTTTCCCTTCTTTCCTTTCCTTTCATTTCTTCTCTTTTATTTTCTTTTCTTTACTTTTCTTTTCCTTTCCTTTCCTTTACTTTCCTTCCTATTCTTTCCTTTAATTTCCTTTCCCTTCATTACCTTTCCTTTTCTTTCCTTTCATTTCGCTTCCTTTATTTTCTCTTCGTCTCCTTGCCGTGGTTTGCTGCCTATTTGCGCTCATATAAACTCTTCCCACATATCGCTGCAGCATAACAATCCTACACTCTACGCGTTCGCTTACAATCTTTATTCCCCCATATAGCGAACCAGTTCCAAAGATTATCCTTACGCTTACAGTTACTTTACACTTATGTTCTAGATTTCTTTACCGTGAGCATTTTCTCGATCGGGCTATTTTTGGAAACTCCTGAGCAGCTTGATCGTGCTTTTCAGGCCAATCAAGCGAGTTTCGTAGGTTTGCTGAGATTTATTGATTATTAGTTGCTGTATGAAATTGTTTAAATATCTTTTCATACCAATGTGCTTACTCACCAACATACATACACACCACTTATACATATATTCACCAAATACTCACTTGTAACCTCATCATCTTTAGTTAAACTCATTCATTGCAATTTCAAATTTATTTAACACCTTCCCCATTGACTGTCCATTTTCATTTATTGACTCAGCATCCATTCACGCCATTCAAGTTAAAACGATACATTTTTTTTTGCCCGTTCATATTGCCAATCGCCGTAGGCTACCATCATACCAAATGTCCATACGTAAGTATGTTTGATTTTACCCCCTTTTCACCCTTTAAAACTCCAAAGTGTTTCCACTAAATTCGCTTAATAGCGCAATATAATTTAAGCAAGTAATAAAATGAAAACACAATTCGATCTTTATTCTCTTGGGGATTTTTTTTCTTCTGCTGTAATGGCAAACTGTGCAAAAGGCGAATTGTTGTATGTAGTGCAGCAGCAGCACCACATCCAGCGCCAGTTTGAGTACATTCCACATACTTGTCTTTACTTAACTTGGCTCGAAAAGGGGGCGCGTACGCCAGGTAATAAGTTTGGTTAACGAGGGTTTAATTTATGATTTGTTATGTTTCCGGTTCATGTTCAATTCTGACCGTATGGAGTGTGGAAAATGATGTAGCATAAGACATATGGTTAAGGTGGCGGAGGTAGGGGCGCTGGTGAGTCTGCGAAATAATAGGAACGTACATATGTGTTAAGTATGTAATTTTGTCTGAGTCAGTTTTCATAAGACTTTTGTTTTTATAAGGGTCCATAAAAATAATTGTAATAGTGATTAAGCTAGGAACATTTTTGGCTTTGTAAATGTGATTTTGCTTTTTCCATGGCCTTCCGATGGTTTTTTGCAAGTGCTTAACAGGTGTTGTTGTTGTAGCGATTAAGACACTCCGGTAACAAGACCTATCAAAGAATAAGCCCAACCACCTCGGGAAGGATTTAATACGACCACTAACCTGGGTCGATTTGTATGGACGAAAGTTACCCGATATCGCGCCATCGATTTTTCGATAGGATTTGGGCTCAGAAAAAAAGTTCCACTACGCATACCCAAAAAAATAATTTTCGGGCCTACGAAATTTTTTTTTGGTTTTTTTTTAAGTTTTTGATTTTTAAGTTTTTTTATGACCTACTAAACAAATTTTCATATGTATACCCTGTCCGACCCAAAATGCCCGCTAAAAACGTTGTCGATAACAGTTTAAAAAAAAAATATTTTTTTAGTAGGTCATGAAAAAAAAACCTTAAAAATCAAAAATCAAAAAAAAAAAAAGAAACAAAAAGAAAAAATTTCGCAGGCTCGAAGATATTTTTTTTGGTTATGCGTAGTGGAACTTTTTTTCTGAGCCCAAATCCTATCGAAAAATCGATGGCGCGATATCGGTTAATAAATCGAACCGGTTTAATGACCACATTGTGTTTTCTAGGCCATCCCGCTCCCACCCCCAACTCATGAAGAGCTTGGGGTCGCCAAAGCTACAGCTCCTAAAGAACCAGGATTCGCTACGGGTATGTGAGGTTGAGAAATGAGTTAAAGAAGCTATAAATTCGCTGGCATATTCTTGAAAGGGCTACGTTGCACAACTCCTTGAATCAGTTGGGTACTTTAGTCGCCTCTTACGATAGGTATACCTGCTGAGGGTATATTCTAGCTTAATAAACCGATAGGATCAGTTTATTCACTCCTCCTTATGAGGTCTAAAAATGAAGCTATAACAAAGTTGAATCGGGGCTCCTACCAATTACGAAGGCTTAAGGTCCTTTAAGCCATGCTTGGATTGGAAAAGTGCGAGATTCTTCATTCGGTAGGGGAACTTAAGCGCTTGTGACCATTGTGATATCCCTAATGTTCCAAAAATTGCGTATAGCAACAAAATCCTCTGAAAATTAAAGCACTCTAAACGCAGCCGAGGCTAACTATTTTGTAGCTGAGCCAAAAAAACACTCTGTAGGATACTGAACCAACTAGATTCAATGCAATTTTAATCGAGCTGAAGAAGTACCCTTAAGCTAACGGAGAATCTACAATGTGTTTTATCATGGCCACGTAGACCAAAAAAATGGGCGAGCTCTATTGGTTTAATATGTATATGCATCACACGCAATCGATTGCTGGGTGGAATGTGGCCCTACCTTGGCAGTTGTTTCGAAAATGGAAAACGTCCTAAATGTCTCAGAATTCGGTTGGAGAATGCCCTATCGCCGAACTTTTTTTTTTCGTAAACGCCATCAAAATCTATTGGCATTATGTCAATATAAAGGTAGGGATAAGGTCTTCTGTATACTGTACCGGGCCCGAGAAAAGTATATCATACTGGCTACGAGATCACTTCAGTGTCTTTCAGGCGGAAATCGTAGCCGTGCAGAAATCCGCAGAAACTTTGGAAGAAAGGTGTTTATGCTGCAGTCGCGTAAATATATATATATTGTTAGTCAGGCAAATATTAAGGCAATAATGGAGAGACTTCGAACAGGCCGGACCATACATTCATACTGGGTGCTCGGTTATAAAGGGATAGAAGGTAACGAAAATACCGATGAGTTGGCAAAGGAGGGTGCAGCACTCGATGATTCAAAGATTGACACCCGAACACATTTGGCAGAAGCCAAAAGGAGACAGGAGTTGCATATGATCCAGGAGTTGCAAATAATTTGCAAATCCTACGACGTATACTCACAAAGTGGCTCATACCTCTAAAGATAGAAGACTTAAGCCTCGCGATGTACATACTAGCTGGGCACAGCCTTCTGGCGTGACATGCTTTTCAGTTAAGGCCTCGTCAGTAAGAGCAGTTGTAGGAAATGCGAGCACGTTCTGTGTTCATGCCCACGCTGGCGAGGTCAAAGCTCTAGCTTCTAAAATCCAGAGAGCTCCTAGATCTCGAGGCAGCAATTACGTTTGTGTCTATAAATCTTCTAGTATTTGCCAGGAGGATGAATTTATGCTTTAACATAAGTCTTAGTACCTAATTGGGATATTTCCGTTAAGTCGTGAAACAAATTTTTTGATATATTGTTACAGCGTCGTAGCGTCTCGCTGCGATCCGCAACAAGTCAATATAAAATCTAACTGCGCCCCCTTTATGACGCCCCTTAATGCCTGGAGACTTCAACGAAGGGATCCTATAGTCGAAAATTCACCCTCCAAGATAAAATGTATCCCAACGATCTGAGATTGCTTGACTTGACCTCGACTGGAAAAGGATACATCAATCTTCTTGGCTGTCTCCTGAGCGAAGAATCGAAAATCAAATCATTCACGTCGTGATCGATGGCAGGCTTGGCACCATTGTCATGGATGTGTGCAACCTACGTGATTCAAACATAGATTCGTACCATTATCAAGATATACAGACGCCTCTGTGATGCGAAGAAACTGCACGCAGTGACAGTTAGCTGAATGGAAGATGCTCACAAAACAGACAGGTGACGATTATTTCACTCGGCTTCGTCACATGAGAGTAATCTACGACCTAACAATGTAGCCGAACAGTGGGAGCAGAATTCTCTCTCATTATGTACCGCCGCTATGGAAATACAGCTTTCCGAGTGAAAACAACTGGTACGAGGAGAACTTATAACGCTGCCTCGGGAAAAAGGACACTACCTACAGGGCCACGCTACGCAAAAGCGCAGCAACGCGCATTGTATTGGAACGTTATTGTTGCTAACGTAGGAAGAAAGACGCCGAATTAGAAGAAAACACATGAGGCGGAACGGCATGGCTTCGCGCAGCTTCAGACAAATTGGCGCGGATGACAGAGGGTTTTAGGACCGGAGCAGATTCCTGCCGGAATTTTATTGAAGTACGAAGTGTACTTAAATTATGAAGGGAGCTCTTCTCATCGTTACTGACGACGGAACATAAATTTCGTTATCCGATTATGACAAAGTGGGAGTGGAAATATCCTGGACAAAGAATATATAACGATGGAATATAGCAATGAATGGTGAAGCAAAACTTTGCTAACCATCTTATGTTGCTGAAATAGATATGGAACCGAAATTCGAAACAGTCTACCTAATTTTGTTTTATACCCAGCTGTACTTGTACAGAGGGTATTATAACTTTGATTGGATAACGGTTGTTGTACAGGTATAAAGGAATCAAGTTAGATATAGACTTCCATATATCAAAATCATCAGTATCGGAAAAAATTTTTTTTGGGCCATGTTCGTCCGTCTGTCCGTTAACACGATAACTTGAGTAAATATTGATATATCTTTACCTAATTTGGTTCACAAGCTTATCTGGATCGAGAATTGATTGGTATTGAAAATGACCGAAATCGGATGATAACCACGCCTACTTTTTATATATAAAACATTTTGGAAAACGCAAAAACCTGATTATTTGGTAAATAATACACCTAGAATGTTGAAATTTGACTTGTGAACTGATATTGAGACTCTTGATAAAAATTTTAAAATTTTTTTTAAAATGGACGTGGCACCGCCTACTTGTGATTAAATCAATTTTACAAATATTATTAATCATAAATCAAAAATCGTTAAACCTATCGTAACAAAATTCAGCAGAGAGGTTGCCTTTACTTTAAGGCATGCTTTGAAGAAAAATTAACGAAATCGGTGAAGGAACACGCCCACTGTTATATAAAAGATTTTTAAAAGGGTCTTGGACGAATAAAATAATCTATATCTTTACAAAAAAGAACTTTATATCAATGGTATTTCCCATGTGGATTTATAAGAGTATAAATAATAGTAAAAACTTCACCGCCTCTTTTATGACTATGCAATTTTCTATGTATCGAGAGCCATAACTCGAAGAAAAATTAGTTTAGAATAGAACCATATGTATATGTGTTATTGCGCAGCCTTGTACCACTATTAGTCATACAAAACAAACAACAACAGCATTTCAAGTGTACAGCTGGGTATGTAATGTTCGGTTTTACCCGAACTTAGACTTCCGTACTTGTCTTTTATCTTTCGAAAACTTATACACCATCGTTCTAACCATTCTTTGTTTTTCTTCGCTAATAATCCTTAATCCTTTCACGCTTACCGTGAATTTGTATGCCACTCTCCAATGAAAATCGAAAAAATAAACAAATATGTTAGCAGACGCATTCACGTCTGCTGCGACGAGAATGTAAAGAGGACGCAATGCGTTGAAAATCGATTTGTCTGGTTGCGCCTGCGCAGACGTAGAAGAAGGAGCCAATTCAACGACCAATGAACAAACCAACAAATGATATTTTAGCAAGTATGAAGCGGGAAATGGAGAAATATTGAAAACGATCATTGCAATTGTTAATAGGACAGCGGAGCAGGAGGTTGGTAAAATTTAGCCTGATGGCTAAACCAAGCGACGGGCAATGGCATCAATGGCATTGGCAACGCCAACGAGCATCGCAAATCACATAAATTATGCAGCTAACAAGCCGAAGTTCAACAGCAAACGGATAAATGCCACAGCTTTATATGGTGAGAATTGTGGAGGGCGCAAGTGGGAGCAAAAAGTGTACAGAATGTAGGAAGGCTGGACAAGCGTCATGAAAATGATAACTGAGCGACGCGCTTTTGCACGATTAAGTTAATTCTGTGCGAGCTTTTTTTCATTTGCAAACTGCCACTGCTAAGGCAGTAATCAGTAAAGAGCAACAGCAGCGATCTCAGTAATACTAGCATTGGCAGTAATAATAAAGGTAGGTACGCCCGGCAGATCTGCAAATTGAACTGCTACGGCTTGCTGGCTGGCTATATGGCTGACTACCCGCATAGCAAGTGGTAGAAGTGGAAGAAGTTAAAAATCAAATTAGCGAATGTGTTGAAAATTAAAAACAAATTCATGGATAAATTGCATCTGCAACGAAGAATTGCTGCTGTTTTTGTTGTTGCTGCTTCTGCATGGTTTTTACTATCTGACAGATACACAATTATTAAAATGCGCACAGCCATACCTACAAAGAAACATGTGTATGTATATATGTATTTATTGTATTGGTATGTATTTGCTCTACTGTGACGTTCGTTGTGTGCGGGGAGTGGCATATTGAAGGCGAAAGAGTTACGATTGCACTGTTGGCTCTGCCTAGAGGTGTTGCAATTGGATGTGCTTTATTCGCGCAATTTGGCGATTTTTTGCGCTTGATTTGTGTATTTCTCGAGAACTTCATGATGTACATTCAACTATAAAAACACATACCTGGCGCATAAGCGCAAGAAGGCGGGGCTGTAACCGAACAAGCAGTGCAAATATGCGATTCTTAATTGAAGCTGAGCTCTGTTTTGCAGGGCAATGCTGGGGTACTAACTAAATTCGTATATATGTAGTAAGATTTAGCACTGATATTGTTAATATTTACCTATAAGTAGCGCTATCGAAGGTTCGAGTAATATTCCGGAGTGAGAGATCCAAACCGCATACTAACCCAGATCGTTCTGGTGCCTGAACTTCATGGGAACGTAGCGCACGCCTTAAGGAGGAGGTCTCAATGCTATTGCGGTGGATGTTGCTACGAGCTGTTTTAGGCTCCAGAGGTTGTTTTAAGATAGTTTTCGCCTCGTGTGATCGTAAAGAGGCTTCCCTATCATATTACTCTGTTCAGCATCCAGCAGATATTATAAGATTCACTACTGGCATACAAACTTATCTGAGCATAATATTATGCTCTATCACTGAGAACACATCTGGCTCTAAAAGCACACTTAATAAGGGAAGAGATATAAGATGACATGGAAAGGGACGACTAACTGACGACAACTGACACACCATCTGACATCCAACATATCAAGGTGGTCGTAGACTACCAGGGGCAGAGCTTAATATATCCTTCGAATGAGGAATAGAAGAAAAGCCTACACAGTGATAGGGGCATTAAAATCCACACAGATGGCTCAAAAATGTATAACTCAGCTGGAACTGGGCTATACTATAAGCATCTGCGGGTAATTCAGTTGTAGCAACTTCCTGACTCATGCAGTATATCGAAGCCAATGTAACGATCTTCTTCGATAGCCAGGCCACCTTTAAAGCATTACAGTTCAACGTTATAAAGTTGGACGTCTTGCGTAGGTGTCGATCTATGTTGTTGTCCATAACGTATCCAAATATACCTAACCCTTCGATGGGTTCCTTGGCACTGCTATGTGGAAGGAAATAAATTTGCAGATGAGATTGCCAGTAAAGGTTCTGAAATGGATATAAGAGAGGCGAACACCTCCATACATTCACCGTTGGGCTATCTCCTGAGGAATATCGAGGAATAGGATATTAGAGCAACTGAGTTTATTTGGACCAACCGAGATGCTAGCGATATCTCAAGGTCCTTATGGAAATATTTGAATAGAAAAGGAACTAACTTCTTTCACAAGCTAAACAAATCTGCTGTGATGGCACTTACGATCGTTATCACAGGTCGGTGGCGTAATCAAACAAGCTCCCCATGCAGAAGCTGTCAGGATGAGGAGAAAGATATGTCGATTCTTCACTTCTTCGAGAAGATTTCAGACCGAGCTTCTCTTCCAATTTGCGTTGTGCTTTCTTTAGTTTTTCCTACAGATTGGCACGACGGGATCTATATGTTTTACGCCGACTCCGAATAGCATCTGCAAGACAGATGAGTTTTCATGGCAGAAATACATACGGAGTGTTTGCTAAATTACTGCGGAGGGCGACCGGGGTCGCGACTCCGCTTGGAAAAACTTTGTTTTAATTGAAAAAACTTGTTTCTAAATTTTTGAAGCTGCTTTGTCCGAGGCTTGAACTCTTCGGTATGGTAGGCGCAATATGCGGCCGCCATTTTACGTACCCACCAACTTATACGTTCGTCACTTCCTACATTTAACTTTTCGGATGCACTGTTTTAACAAGAGTGCAGTGTGGGCAGGCTTTCTGGTTAGGTTCACATCTTCTCTACATAAAATGTGAAGCTTGTTATATTAGGAATTTCGTTGGACCAAAGGAGCTTACATACTCGCCAAGTCCTAGGTGGGCTTTATTTCTCACTGACTTTTTCGTGCCTTCCATTTATTTACATATATCTTAAAATTTGTTTATATATCTACATATATCTTTTAAGTACAAACAACCTCTCAACAACGCCTTCCTTAGATTGTTTGCTTCACAGTTCCATATTTTATAAAAAATGCCTTTATCGATTGTGAAGCAGGCAACCTGTAACCTTTGCCATGAAAAACATTGGTAAAGTACCAAAACTAAAACCATAAATGTGCAAGAATAAACAAAAAAAGAAATTACATTAAAAAAAGGCAGAAATAAATTTTATGAGCGCGTCGTTTAACAAATGAATTTACAACCGTGAAACGCCCAATTGTCTGGCGTTAAAATTCAAATGGCACTGAATTTGGCAAAAACGCCAGGAAGAGCAAATAAAAAAGGGACATTGAGCAGGCAGTCATCGGAAGGTTGGGTTGTTAAATTTGGCTTCGCAAAAGCTTGTACTACATATTTGTTTTGTGTTCTGCATTCTTGCGTGGTTGGAGCAACTACTTTGCTACATACAACTAAGATTGGTGTGTGTTAGTGCTGCTGTTAAAAAAGAAATACCCTGTAGTAAAAGGGTGAAAAAGCTTCCTTAAAATGGTTCAAAATATGGACATCTTAGATCATAAATTACATACCTACATATGTACAAACATGTGTGAAAGATGATTTCCCGGAGATTCAATCTCTCGTTAAACTCACTGAACAGAAACTTATATATATTGTCACGAATTGTGGGAAATTCCTGATAATTATGCACCTTCTGCTAACGTTCGAATCGCTGAGTTGTCGAATAAATAACTCCAATATTCAGTATTCCAAAATGTTCTTTATTTAGACTACTTTGGGAGGAGTATTTCACAATTACAATTATACTTCACTACTAGCGTGTTTAAATCAAACTGAAATTAATTCCTCGGCTTACGCTGCTTTTATACTCTCGGTTACCTCGTTCGCCCATTTCTCCTTAGGTCTCTACGTTTCACGAACATGCCTTCTAGAACAGTTGTATCTCATGCTTGATTATTTAGCTATATACATGTATATCTGTAGTTCAGACATCGGCAAAATTAAAATGCAGATGTGCTAGTGACAGCGCGATGATAGCGCACATCACTTGATGCATCATATGTACAACATTCGTCAAAATTGCTAGCGACGCACACAATCGATGTTTCTGCGCCAAATGCTCAGCGACTACTAAACGAAAGAGAATAAGAATACGTGTGAATTGGGTGCGAACAATTGTTTCACTGTTTGCCGACGTCTGCTATAGTTTATGTTTTTCTTCTAGCTATATGCGTGTGTATGTATATGAAATATTCTCTTCGCTGTCACTTCTGATGTTTACATGTACAAATGTGTGGCTGCTTGCTTTATTGTTGTTGTGTATTTATTTAGTAGCAGCATAGTGATAAACCGAAATGCTAATATTCGCCACAATATTGTAAAGAATTCTGGGGATTTCTGATATTTATGCACCTTCTGCTAACGTTCGAAATGCTAAACTGTTGAATAAATCACTCCAATATTCAGTATTGCAAACTGGTCTTTATTTATATTATTTTGGGAGTAGTACTTCACAATTATACTTCGCGACCAATAGCGTGTTTAAATCAAAACTTATTCGTTATTACTCAGCATGCGCTGCTTTTATACTCTCGGTTTCCTCGTTCACCCATTTCTCCTAAGGTCTAGTAATTTCGCGAACAGTTGTACCTCGTACTTGGTTACCAGCTATATAAGTATGTACATGTATATTTGTAGTTTATAGCCATATGCGTGTGTATGTGTGAATAACTACTTCGGCTGATGACTACGTCTGTGTGTTTGAGATAGCTCTTCGTCGCCTTCTACATAAGGGTGGCTGCTTTATTGTTGTTGTGCATTTATTTAGTAGCAGCTTAGTAAAGCTAATATTCGTCACAATATATTAAATGGAAATTATCAACTCATCACTTCGAAGTTAGGCCCCGTTTTTCAGTGCGAGTTTAAACTAGAGTTAAATTTGGCAAGCAATTAATCCAACCCTGCAACTTTGGATACTAAGGGTCGGGTTTAGTGCCAGTTTAAGCTGCAGTTAAAGTTGATCTCAGTAAAACTTCGCCACCTTGGCAGTTGACATAAAACTTCACTGCTTTGTTTAAAAGCACAAAGTGGAAGGGTTGAACTTAAGTTATTATAAGCTTACGGTGGAAGATAAATTCCATCCATTATTTAAGGTACCTAATAATAGAAGGGACTGCTTCCTTCATATTCAAAATATTTTTCGAACACCAGTTCCCTCTGCTTGGAGTTCTGGGTGATATCAGCGGCGCTCTTAGAACCACAATAACCTTGGCATTGAATGTCACGCTGAGCATACGTCCGGTCGATATTTCGTGCAAGCCGACTGCGGCATAGTCCCTAATCAGGCTTCATGTTATGGGATATGTGCTCTCTAAGTGCTAAAGTTCTTACCAGCATTGACTTTATCCCAGCATAGATTATTTTGTAGCGACAACGGTCTTGTGTACAAGCTTCATAACAGTCATCCCATCGAAAGACAGTCCAGAGGCTATTAAAGCCCTCCGTTCCAAAATGGTGGGATCGAGATTTGCACGGGAGTGCATGAGCTCGCTTGCGATTGTGGCGACCTCATTTAAAATTAAAATAGTTTTGGTCTCAGGCCATAGCAGTATCCCGAGTAACTGTCACGCGAATGTCTTAGCACGAAAAGGTGTAACGGACGGTGTTATCGGATGTAGATCGTTGTAGGGAGTTCGTTGAATCTAATAGTCTGCTGCTGTAAAAATAGGCCTCAGTTAAGCAAACGCTGGGTGGATATTTTCATACGCAGGAAACTGGATATGAATATTGGGTTCACCAAGGCTCATTTAACAATGTTAATTGTGGCATTTATGGGTCAGTGTCTAATCGGAGCTAAAATTATTTCAGTCTCGGCTCATTCGAATATCCGGAAGACTTATCCAGAGCTGAAAGGGGTTTCACTCGACACTCTTAGTAGCTATAGCATACGCCTCCATTATCCTATACACAATAGACTTTCATGAAGCCCAAGTCAGCTTCCCCTGTAGTGCAAATTAGCCATCATATCAAGGTGATCTGATGAGTGGCAGCTTCTCTATTCTTTGCAAGGAGTTTCGGTTCTATTTGCCTCACAACAGTGCTCTCTTACGAAATGTGGTCCAATTAGCGGCATTTTTTTTTCAAACAGGGTGAAAATCCACTATATTCCTCAGCATCGATACGGTCGCGTGAGTAATGCGATGGCTTGGTTACATCGCTCGGTTTGCTCGGTTGGGAGTTTTACCCGTAAATTGTTTATACGTTCTTGGATGCCGATTCTTCGATAAACAGCGTGCATATAATTTGGCGTAGCAGTGACATAAAGTCCACAGCTATATCGTCAATTGAACTTGGGACCACTTCAAAATGGCCACAAAGTCAATTTAAGTTATGACCGTTTCAACTAGTTACAATGTGCACGATATTGTGAAATTATGAATACACTGCTTTTTCGAAGTGGTAATAAAGTCAACTGTTTTTGCTCAAGTCGACTGCGGCTCTACTTTTCCAGGTTCCAATAAAATGAAAAATCGGATCAACCGGTGAGGATTCCTTTGCAATAGGAAGAACATATGCAGTTAATTGCCATATATGTTTATGATCTTTTACCCGAAACGGTCATAAGGTCAAACGAAAATTTCCTAAATGGCCATAAAGTCATAAAGTCAACTGCCCTTACAGCCATTTGAAGTGGTAATAACGTCAAAAGACCTTTTGTCCTTACTTGTTAGTCTTCCACCAGTTAGTATGCTGGAGTTAAAGATTACTTTGTGATCGACTTGGTTATTTATCCAAACAGGATCTACTAAGTGGTATAATCACAACGCAAAATATGACAGTACTAGATCTAGGCATATTGTTCTGGAGTGGTAGTCAAAAAGATACTTAGAATTACCGAAGAACTGTCTGCCATAAATCTGGTTGACAACGAGTTGCAAAGTAATAGCCTGTTGACAATTGCCACCACCAATGACAGCGTCGTGCAACATAGACAGTTGAATCCATTGGTTGGGTATTGAGCGAAAACTAGTACTATAATTCACCGCTAGTTCTGAGCCAGTAAAATTTCTGCGGGTATCTATAGACAAAAAATACTATACAATATGGAATATAATTGCGATGTTATTTTGCCAGACAAATACTGGTAGTTTGAAAACCTCTATAAGATTAACACATGCTGAGCAAAATCCCTGCAGGGTTATTTGCACACGTTCACTCCCAAACACATTCAAATAAGAAGGTACCAATAAACTTGAGTATTTTTTTATTTATATTTCAAAATTGATAATATAACTGACGCCACTAAGCTCCTTTTGCACAACAATAAAATTTAATAAAAGTGTTGGTTTAAATTTAAACAAAAATGTTTTAAAATTTAATGCAAATTTGAATGGGTAATTTTACTAATAGTCTTTATAAGTCTCCGCTTTTAATTTTATAAAGTTTTTTTTTTTTATTTCTGACCTGTTTTGTTTTTCAAGTTTCCACAAAAAAAAAAAAAAAAAAAATCACGAAAAAGCACAAAACCAAGCAAACATACAATATTCACTTCATACTTGATTAAAAGTTCAACCCTTGCACTGTTCGCTGCAATTTACCTGCTGCGCGCATGCGTCGAAACGCATAATTACGCGGCACACATAATTGTTTGGCGCTGTTGATTCGTAAATGTGGTTGGTAATGATCGTCAATAAACGCAAAGTTGATTGGCGCTGCAGAAAATAATGAAAAGTGCAAAATGCGTTCAAAGTACAAACTGCAAAAAAAGCCTGCCACCAGAGGCAAGATTTTCAGTTGGAAATGTAGCAGTAATTTGTTATTACGGCAGTGCTTTTTGCGCTAAATTACCGCATAATGAGGGAGAATTATTAAGGAGCAATTGTGCGCAGAAAAAAAAAAAATAATAAAACACTGAACTGATCTTAGATCCTGATGTCTTTTGTTTAAGGTAAACGATACTGGCAGAGTTCAACGAAGCGTCGAGTGGTTCGTCTGGTAAATCAAATTGAAAGCAAATATGACTTTTTGATGTGAAAAATCTATAAGCGCTCATAAAATTTTGTGACGAAAATTAGTAACACTAAGCCTCATAATCATACTCACATTTCTAAGCCGATACTAAGCAGTGACTCGCTCGTATGCACATCAACAAATCAATCATTATGTCTACCCATATGTCCATACGAGCAGCGGAGAGTAACGCACAAACACATGCATATATCTGAGATACACCCAAAAGTATGCAATCATCTGTGCAAGTATCACTTACATATACAAGCGCATGGGCTATGAGAGACGCTATAAAATCGTGCATCTGTGTAGCTGAGAAATTTAAAGCTGATAACTAACTAGTTAATTCTAGAAATAGAAGCGCCTAGAAATATGTCAACAAGGAAACCAAACAGTATAAAAGCAGCAACAGTTGAGGCGCGACAATCAGTTTGATTTAAGCAAGCTATCAGTTGCGAAGTATAAGTGTTATTGTGAAGTACTTGAATAAAGTTCATTTTGCATTATTGAATAGTGGAGTTATTTATTCAACAGTTTAGTGATTCGAACGTTAGTAGAAGGTTGCAGATAAGAGGAATTGCACTGAATTCGTAACAATATGTACATATATATGTATATTCTAAATGCCGTAGTGTGTACGGTATGGCGACGCGTCGCCATGCGCAATCGACTAAGCGATTCTCTTCATACTCGATTCGGCGTTAGGTCAGGGTCCTCCCGAGATCATTTGGAGTCCACTTCAGTGTTATTTGAGCGTAATTTCGGAGCAATTTCGGGGACTCTCCTGAGGCTGTTTTCAATGAGTGAGAAAAGTGTACATTTTAAAAATCGCCCTCACTAAATCTACCCCCAGGGGTATTCACAGGGTCATTTGGGGGGCATTGCGGAAGGATTTTGGAGAATTTCTCGCTGCAGAGTTCCTCCTTGAGTTCGGGATCCTTCCAAGGTCATTTTGGTATGATTTAGCGGACTCTCCAAATGTCCGCCCAGGGTCATTTGGAGGTCATACTAAGATAATTTTGGGAACTCTCTAGCGATACTCTCTGTGTTATTTAGGGAGACCTTTACTTTTAGAAACTAATGTCGATTTTTTACATCTGTCAGGCATCCCGTTATCGCAAAAAGCTTATCTTGACTGACACCATTTCGATATTGCTTTTGATTCGCGCTGCTTCAGGATACATCTACCAATGTCCTGTATTTTGATTAAAATTTTTAGATAATACAGCATCACACGAAAATTGTGGAATCTGGCAATGGGAACCTTTTTTCATATAACTTTTGACGCGCTTAGTCCGAATGCGCTTACTAATGGGTCGTGGTTTTGCCCTTATAACAAAAATCGTCTATAAACACTTTTGATTGCGTGTGTTTGCAGAGCTCAAACCCAGGGGTCGAACCCGGTAGGCTAAATGTGATAGCGGATTCAAATTCAGCGTATGTATCGGAATACATTTGTCGCATTATCAGATTCTTCTTCTTGAATATTTCAAATATTCCAGAACTTTTCAGGCATTGTTTCCGATTTCAGAATGTTTCCAGATCAGTATAATGTTTTCCAGATAATCCACGTATTAATACTTATTTTTGGAATCATTCCAGGACTGTAGATGGCTGTAGAGAATACCGTGTACCCCTGTCCACCCGTGGTCTGCTCTTCTATAGATGGGCCTCGAGTCAGCTAAGTAAACGCTAAGTGGATACTACCTCTAGCATGTTAGCGAGATTTTTCTAGCAGGAAATAGTTAACAGGTGGTCTGCTGAAATTATTAGGTTCACCAAAGCTCATCTGTCATTGCTATTAGAGATTTTGACGGGTCACTGCGCAATGGGAGTCTATGTGGTAGGTCTCAACATACTCCTCTTACTAGAATTCAGCGGGATCACACTTTTAAAAGTGTTAGTTAAAAGCACTGCGAGGGGACAAAACGTCGTGAAAAAATCGTCAAGATCGGACATATTTATAATATATATCCCATACAACCGACTGTTCAGGTAAGAGGATTTTTATCATTTCTTTCGAAATCAATTTTTATTATAAATATGTCCGATCTTGACGATTTTTTCAGACAACCATCTATGCCCAATACGTAAGCTTGTGGTGAAATTTGATGTTTCTAGCTGTTAAAATTAGGCAGAAATGGGGCAGAAATGGCGAAAACCCTCTTATTGAATACTCGATTGTATGGGAGGTATATGCTATAGTGGTCCGATCCGGTCGATTCCGACAAATGTCAAATCCCCCATCAAAATATGCCTGCTTACCAAATTTCAACAAGATATCTCTAATATTGAGGGACTAGTTTGCGTTCAAACAAACGGACAGACGGACGGACACGGCTAAATCAACTTAGCTCGGAAACATATACATAAAAAATGATTTGGAGCATTGAAAATGAAAAAAATCGATTTCGACCAAAACAAGACCCAAAAACAAAAAAAAAAAATTTTTTTTTTAAACTGTTAATGCCAACGTTTTTATCGCATAATTTTAAGTGGGATAGGAACTATGAGACAAATTCGTTTTCATCGCCAACACTTTTGCACGTTTCTGAAGAAACCCTTAAAAAAATGGCGAAAAATAAATTTTTTCACCAAAACACTCCTCAAAACTCAAAAAATATATATATTTTTTTCAAAAAACTGTTTTCGCCAAAGTTTTAGCGGAAAATTTTGAGTTGCACAGGGTATACATGAAAATTTTAAAATCAAATGAAAATTTTTTAAGTAGGTCATGAAAAAAACCTTAAAAATCAAAGAAAAAAAGTCAAAAAACTCAAATTTTGCAGGCTCGAAAATTATTTTTTTGGGTATGCTTAGTGGAACTTTTTTTCCCGAGCCCAAAACCTATCGAAACATCGATGGCGCGATATCGGTTAAAAACTCGACCCAGCTTAATATGTATATCTATGCCGCTTGCGGACTCAGCGAATATATTTCAATCCTAAATGTTTCAATGTTTTCTATCTAGGGGGTATTAATGGATAGAAATAGTACCAGTAACAGGGTAGCCATATTGTTCGATAGCCATGCGGCTCTTGGATCAACGATAATAACATTAAGGCAATGATGTGATAGATAAAATAGCATGGCGCGAATTGGCTCTCGATGTCGCAGGAGTAAAGGTGCACTTATTGTGACGCCTAATACTCATCAAGGTAACTTGGGGAGGCTAAAAATAAATATGGAAGCGTTTGCAGCCCTACAGAGTTTCTAAGATCATGCGGCCATCATACGTCGAAAACCGATTCCTAGCAGTATGGTTCAGATATACGGCGCATATAGTGTCGCAACTGCAATCTCTCAGAAACGGAGGGATGGTGAAGCATCTGCTGTTCGACTTTCTTACACATTGATTCAGAAAAATGAGGTTTGTGGAAAAACCTTTTTTCTAGAGTCTCTCAGAACTTAAGAATGTTAGGCACATGGAGCTGTTCAAATACATAAACTCAACGGGATGGACATAGTGGAGCTTGGCTCCCATCGGTACTATAGAACATTCGCCAGCGCTGATTGTAGTCAAAGTGTAGTCGTCACACGCCAACTCAACTTAAATACAATAAGTGTTTAGTCACCAAGTCTGGTTACGACCGAAATCGCCCAGGCACAGGTCTGCAATTTATTACTGGCTGTGGCTGATAGCTGCATCCATCGACCATCGTTACTGATAAACTTCTGCTGCTGTTAATACGAGTCTTTCTCACAAATCGAATTAATCCTGCTCGAAATCAGATTGCATGAATATACAAATCAAAAGATAATTTACATTGTATGCACATATTTACGTATATATATGGCGGCCGCCGTGGTGTGATGGTAGGGTGCTCCGCTTACCACACCGAAGCCTCTGGGTTCACACCCCGGGCAAAGCAACATAAAAATTTTAGAAATAAGGTTTTTCAATTAGAACAAAATTTTCCTAAGCGGGGTTGCCCCTCCGCACTGTTCGGCAAGCACTCCGAGAGTATTTCTGCCATGAAAATATCTCAGTGAAAACTCATCTGCCTTGACGCAAATGCAAATGCCGCAACATAGGTACTTTCGTGCAAAGCTGTCACAACAACTTTTTTTGTTTATTTGACTACTAAAACGGTCAATTATGAATCAACGATTTGTGCTCAGTTGATTCAACACCTTGTTGCGATGGATAAAAATTGACAGAAATTTCGGTTGATTTTACCAGTCTTTTTCTTTCAGTGCACCTCTACAGTGGAATGAATGCTCCATGCATGCCATCAACTTAAATTTTCAACGCAAAAATAAACAACATAAAAATGATCATACAAAACGACCCGTTAATGACCTAAATTCCACTAAATTAATGTCACTTTAAACAAGACAAAAAAAGTTGTTATATATCTGGCATGTAATAATTTTGCAAACAATTACAAGCTGCTGAAATTTATAATTTCTATAACTACTTGTTTGCTTTCACACTTAATACCAACATTTTATAATTTCAGATTGATGCAGTCTGCACCAAGTGAATCTGGTGAACATGAAAATGTGTCCATGTTGGTAATCATAAAATTTCACCAACTTCGCTTGAATTGCATTGCATCTGCATGGCTACACGCTGGACCCAATCAGTAAGTGTATTAAGTGGCAAGCGAACAACAACGATGGCGATCATTTCATTTAACTCTCCTTCATGACGACAACAACTACAACTATTAACTACTTTTGGGCTTATCATGAATAAGTTTATATGCCTCATATACTCGTATGGCGATATGATGGTTATGATTAGAGATGCGCGTGCGCTTGAATATCAACTCGTGTTGCCAACGGTCCCGATATTCAACTCATATGGTAGGTCTCGAAGCCGTTCATTCCTATATTCGTATTACCGGTGCGCATTTCTAAAAGTTAGATGTTTGTATGTATATTCAAAAGAAATAATGTGCCTAAGTTCGGGTGTCACCGAGTATTGTATGCTCAGCTCCGAGCTTCAATCGTAATAAATAAGGTGGGCGTGTTATTAAGCGATTTTACCTACTTTTATTAGAAATATCCCTCTCTGTAAATAAAGTAAGCGTATCGAGCTTTTTTCTGGCAGCTCTTCTTCTAGTTATGGCTTCCAAATCAAACAAGTAAGGAAGGCTAAGTTCGGGTGTAACCGAACATTACATACACAGACGCCAAATTACAGCTTGCAAAACTTTTAAATTTTCCTTCTTTTGAAAGTGGACGGTGCCACGCCCATTGTCCAACATTTTACTTAATTTCTATTCTGCGTCATAAGGCCAACCCACCCACCAAGTTGAATCACTTTATCCGCCTTTGGTAATGAATTGTTGCCCTTTTTCTGTTTTTCGAAATTTTTGATATCGAAAAAGTGGGCGTGGTTGTAGTCCGAGTTGGTTCATTTTAAATAGCGATCTGAGATTAGTGCCCAGGAACTTACATGTCAAATTTCATTAAAATACCTCAAAATTTACTCAAGTTATCGTGTTCGCGGACAGAAGGACGGACGGACGGACATGGCTCATTGAATTTCTTTTTTCGCCCAGATCATTTTGATATACAGAAGTCTATATTTATCTTGATTAGTTTATGCCGTTACGGGGTTCCGTTATGCGAACAAAATTAATACGTATACCCTGTGATCTCTGCTTAGCTGAGTATAAAAAAGGGCAAATACACTTTAGAAGCATAAGTAGCACTGATAAAAAGATGGTTTTCGCTAAAAGAGGCGGTGCCACGCCTATTTTCAAAGCTTTTTATTTTTTCATTATAATGTTATGAATATACTTCAGAGGCTCAAAAAGCTTTGGTGCTAAATTTTTGTTCGCAAATATATCCGTTAACGGGTTTTGATATATGTTTTATTTCAAAGTAGGCGTGGTCTCAAAGCGATTTAGTCCATTCTGTCAAGGCGTGACAAGTCTACAGAGTTGTGTGATGACAACAAACGATTTTTGATTTATGACCAATAAAATTTTACAAATTTATTTTGTCAGAAATGGGCGATGCCACGCCCACGTAGGAAATTTGTTTGTTTTATGTATCGGCCTTGTTTACAGAATAATTACGTTATTTGTGTTTTACAGAATTTTATATATACAAAAAAGTGGGTGTGGCTATCGTCCAATTTCACTCATTTTAGGAGCGATTGGATTGGCACTCATCTCCCTTCAGGAATATACATAGCAAATTACAATATCTCATATTTAATCATGTTAGCATATTAACAGACGGACGGATCGACTGATGCACAGCCATCAGCCGTTTCAAGCTGCCGATATGCGGGCAAAACTAATATATCCGGTGAGTTTTGCTTAGCTTAGTATAATAAGGATAGTACGCAACGATAAGAAACTCTATAACGCAAAATATGATTTTATATTTACGGATTATGCGGGTTTCGTCGGAAGTATCAGAGTAGCTCATCAAGTCTTGTACTCGTTAGATTTGCACAATACGGCTGGTATTAATATTTTAAAATTAGTACCGTGCATCCCCATCGCCAATATCTACCGTTCATCCTTAGTTCTGATAGCTTCTGGCTGAATTGATTGTACTGGCAATTTTGCACCCAACGCCCGCCGTCATTGATTATATTATATTGTTCGCGCATGTTTCGCCATTATGGAGTTATTATGATCAATAAGAGCAAGTTAAATGCTGCAATTAAGTCAAGTCGTTTAAGTTGCGAACTGAACACAAAATTCAATGTTCGTGCCAAAGCGGTAGAGAAACAGAGATGGAAGGCATAATAGTGAGCCCAAAAGACACACGATCACAGGCTCCACAAATTCATATTTAGCAAATTCAGATCATAATGCGTACCATACTTAAATAGCATGAGCAACATAGTCAGTGTGTGTGCCTTTTGGCAGTTTTGCGTAATTGTGCTTAATTTTTGCCAGCGCGATCATTTAGCGTTACGAGCATAGGCAATTGATTACAATGGGTCGCGATCATACTTCAACAACATGCTAAATACACGCAATAGTATCTGTCGTCCTCATCGCTGATCAACGATCAAAGATGATCGCTGCACAGTTGAGGACAGCGTCCGGTTGGACACAACTGGCTTTGAAGACAAGACAAGTTGTTTGGATTGGATGCAACGTAATGCTAAGATACTTTTATACATATATCTCTTATCGTTTTTTGTTGTTGCTTCCTTTGTGTTGTTAATGTCATGTTCATCGCTGCCTCTGCAATATACTGACATTGATCTTAAAAAGTTATGCGCCATCAGTGTTTGCGATCTAATATTACTGTTTGAGTTGTAACAGCAGAGACGTATTTAGAAAATATTTTGAGGGGTTCTGAACTCAATATATAGTGTTTATGATAATAGCTCGATTGACGCTGGCTACTTAATAGCAGGGATGCACCTTAACGTTAAGCTAATCGTTTATCAAAAAATTTCCACCGTTTCGGTTCAAACACTTCGAAATATTATCGATAAAGAAATTATCAAGATAAATTGTATCTCGTTTTTAACCGAAACGAAAACCTTTCGTTAACGTTAAAAACGTTAACAAAAACGTGATACTTTATGTTTGAATTGTGCTGGCAATGCTATAGCCATGGTGAAGCCGTAAGTTGGTAACAGCGAGCGGACATACACACAAACTCCATGTAATTTGTTTGTGTAATTCGTTGGTGGTAATGTCAAAAATACTCTGAGAAATGTTTGTACTGTCAAAATTCATGAGAAAAGTTGCAATCAGCTTGGCTAATGCTTTCACCATTAATGACTCCGCCATCAATCAGCTTTGCCAGCATAGTTTGAAATTAATAATCAACATAAACGATTTGATTTCGTTTTGATATGGCAGAAAACGAAACAAAATCATTTCGTTAATTTGACGTTCTTAACGTTAATAAACGAAACGAAATGATATCGGTTCGTTTGTTAAGCATGCCTGCTTAGTAGTAAAACTGCTTAGCACAAATTTTAAGATAAAGTTGAACCTTCTTGGCCATCCAACCCCCATCTTCTGTGAGGATATTGGTTTCGCGGGAGCCTCTCCTGCTAGTGTCATAATGGGGCTATTTCTCGGATCGTGCCAGATCTTTATACGGCAAAGCACCATCAACATTGGCAAACTCCCTAAAAACGTCAGTTATTCTCCTTATCGTTTTACAAGACGAATATATATAACCAGAATGACAAAAAAAGTTTATGTTCTTTTGCAATTTAATCTAACGAAGCTCCACATAAGATTTCGTAAAGATTCGGGAGGGTTTTAAGAGTTTGAAGCCGGTGAAAAGCAACTCCAAAATCTTTCGTTATTCTGGAATCTGCGCTGGTTTACACACTCCTTTTAACGTTACTAAGCTTATTCCGTATTACGTGTTTTGGACTGTAACGACAGCGGCAAAATCGTCTGCTAATTGGACTAAGAAATGATCATCAGGCATTTCAAATTTGAAAAGCATTATAACTGACGTTCTATCGATAATTCCAAGACATAAGAACGACAACGCCTTGGTATTCGATACTGCCATTCTAATTCTACGTGCTCCATTGCTGCGCCTATAGTACACTTTCCAGGCCTGACTGCAGGTTGCCTGGGTAATAGTGCTCCAGCTTATTCTATGTTTCATGTAATCATCAAAATACCTCAACGGAAGTTCAAGGCGGTTAGAGTCATGCAGGACACACATACATCATATATGCTAGAGGATTTTGAGTAAGTAGGAGTTCAAACTGTCCCAATAACTATATCGGCCGCTGCCGTGGTATGATGGTAGCGTGCTCCGCCTACCACACCGAATATCCTGGGTTCACGCCCCGGCAAAATCACCATCAAAAACTTTAGAAACAAGTTTTTTTCAATAAGAAGAAAATTTTTCTAAGCGGTGTCGCCCCTCGGCAGTATTTGGCAAGCACTCCGAGTGTATTTCTGCCATGAAAAGCTCTCAGTGAAAACTCATCTGCAGATGCCGTTCGTAGTCGGCATAAAACAAGTAGGTCCCATCCTACCAATTTGTAGGAAAAAAGAAATAGGAACACGACGCAAATTGGAAGATAAGCTCGGCCTTAGATCCCTTCGGAGGCTGTCGCGCCTTACATTTATTTTTAAGAACTACATCGAAGTTAAGACAGTATTACCCGTGAAACTCTGTGCATTATGGCTGCATCCTCTGCGATGATTGCTAATGCGGTCCTTATAACGAGGCGTGACTCTTTAAATTAACACACCGACTATGTTAAAAGGGCTCACGCCAGCTTGTTTCGACTGCGACTGCGGTTGCATTTGTGTTGAAATATAGGCTATAATCAAGCGTCCTTCTTAGGAGCAATGCTCCATTAGTACTAGACTTCGCGAGTAGAGATAGTGCCGAATCACGCTGAATGAAAAAACTGATGCGATATGAGAGACAACTTTTTCTTTTAAAACACAGATCATCAAGAGAAGTAACGGATCGTTCTCGTTATTGTGTGGTCGTTTTCGTAGAAAACTATGCAGATTACATCTCGTTGAGAAAGGAGTTGGGATATGTGTGGCACCTCTCGCCTTGCTAGTACTGCTTGATTTATATTTTTATACTCAGCGTGCTTTGCACACAGAATATATCTTATAACTTTAAACGAGCAATTCTTGTTTGTTTGTATAGCCGAACGATATCGGGAACGACTCAACCGATTTAAGTGAAATTTGGCACAGAGATAATGTATCACCTTCTACGACTTTCTACCTAGGCGTTGCCACTCAGAATGTTTCACAAGACTGCCACCTATTCGAAATTAAAAAAAAAATGCACGAGATATGCCGATATGGGTATCAAACGAAAGGTATTTCACTCCGCATTACAATAGGGATATTTTTGAGTAGGGTTGCCACCTATTCGAAAATAAAAAAAATTGCATGAGATATGCCGATATGGGTATCAAATGAGAGGTATTTCACTCCGCATTACAATAGGGAAATGTTTGAGTAAGGTTGCCATTTAGGGTTGCCTCATATTCGAAATTAAAAAAAAATAAATTGCATGAGATATGCCGATATGGGTATTAAACGAAAATTGTTTCACTCCGCATTACAATAGGGATATTTTTGAGTACGGTTGCCATTTGGGGTTGCCACCTATTCGAAATTTAAAAAAAATTGCATAAGATATGCCGATATGGGTAGCAAACGAAAGGTATTTCACTCCAGATTACAATAGGAAAATGTTTTAGTAGGGTTGCCATTTAAGGTTGCCCCATATTCGAAATTAAAAAAAAGAAACGCTGCCAGCACAACGAAACGTTGCCGAGAAGGTACTTAACTTTGATTGGATAATAGATATAGACTTCCATATATCAAAATCATCAGTGTCGAAAAAAAATTTGATTGAGCCATGTCCGTGCATTCTTCCTTCCGTCCGTCCTTCCGTCTGTCCGTTAACACGATAATTTGAGTAAATATTAGGATATCTTTACCAAATTTGGCACACGAGCTTATCTGGTCCCAGAATAGATTGGTATTGAAAATGAGCAATCGGATGATAACAACGCCCACTTTTTATATATAAAACATTTTGGAAAACACGAAAAACCTGATTATTTAGTAAATAATACACCTAGAATGCTGAAAATTTACATGTGGACTGATATTGAGACTCTTGATAAAAATTAAAAAAAAAATTTTAAAATGGCTGTGGCACCGCCCACTTGTATTAAAATCAATTTTGCAAATATTATTAATTATAAATCAAAAATCGTTAAACCTATCGTAACAATATTCGGCAGAGAGGTTGCCTTTACCATAAGGAATGCTTTGAATAAAAATTAACGAAATCGGTTAAGGACCACGCCCACTTTTATATAAAAGATTTTTAAAAAGGTCGTGGACGAATAAAATAAGCTATATCTTAGCGGAAAAGAGCTTTGTATCAATAGAATTTTACTTTCTAAATTGAGTTATAACATTAAATTGGAAAACACTTAAATTTGAAAAAATGGGTGTGGCACCGCCCCTTTTTTGTCTAAGCAATTTTCAATGTATCAGGAGCCATAACTACAAGAAAAATTTACATATCGTGACAAAATTGGGTACAAATATTTTCCTTTTGGCAGAAAATATTTCTACTAAAATGGACGGGATCGGTTAAAGACCACGACAACTTAGATATAAAACAAGTTTAAAAGGGTCGTAGACTAGAATAATAAGCTATAACTTATCAAAAAATAGTTTCGAATCAATGATATTTTACTTATCAAGTTTTATTGTAAGAGGAAATGGGGAGACATTTTATTTTAAACGGGCGGTGCCACGTGTTATGTAGAAAAGTAATTTATCTGAAATGAAATGTGCAATTGAAGCTCACGCTGAGTACATAATGTTCGGTTGCCATCGAACTTACACATAAGTCTTTGAATTCATCCCAATAAGCTTCTAAATTTATTGAAGGTTCGGTGTTCGGAAGTTATGAAATCGGTTAGTCGATCGAGTGTGAGAGACATACGTAGAAGGTCAAAAGAAAGTGTTAGCATCGATTGCCAGTCAACGCGGTTAATGGATCCTGCGCTGACAATGGAGATATCTGAGGAGCTATGACTATTTTATTCGACCTTGTCGGGAGCGTCGCCTTCAACCGCTCTTTACGTGGAACCTCCTCAGTAATGCATTGATATTTGGACGATATTCCATCGCATAATAGGTGTTAGGAGGAATGTAGATGTTTGTGGTTTTCGGAACGACATCTCCAGCGTGGATAGTTAAAACTTCACGTTCTAAGGTATTGTCTCTAAGGGCGATTACGGAGTTAATATATTGCATGACACGGTGTATGCATGTGAAACCGCCCCAATTAACTTTTCCCCGTTTTGGATGCTGTTACCATTGCTAGTTCTGAGATCCGATCTCGTGGTTAGCAAGGCGCTTGGCAATAAATTCTATTTCGGATACAGTTTTACATATTTATGTTTGTTTGTTTAATGGTGTGTTCAGTTTATACTTACATATATCTAAGAATTAACAAAATGTCTCAATTGTGTTTTTAGTGTGGAAATGAGAAAAACTGAAAAAAACAGGATAGCCTAGTGGTTAAGGCAACTGCAGTTTCACCGTGTGATGCACGGTTCGAATCTCGGTGAAACCTTTGGTAACATTACAAAATTGCCTGATAATGACTACGTTGGTGGTTTTCGAAATGGTTCCATCGCAATATGCCAGTAAATGTTTCTTTCTTTTCTGTTTCTCTTAGAAAACATAATAATTGAAATTCAATTATTATAAGCCGGTGTTAAGCTCATGAATTCTTAAGTATTTCGGAAAATTGACAAACACAGTCCTCTTTCGACGATCAATAATCACGCTCTACAAATTTATCACCGTACCATTTCCGATGTATGGCTCGAAGTCATGTGGTGTAATATCAGATGGCATGGGTCTTGAAGCATCGAGAGAAAAGTTCTGCGGAAGATGTATGGTCCTGACGAGGATATTTTAGATGCATGTTAAATGAGAAATGAAAATGAATACTTATTGGAGGAGATCCGTGCCTCCCAAACTCCACTGTTTCCTATACACGCACATACATAATATGTTCCATTTGAAAGTGGTGCACAAATTGTCTATATGGTGATTTAAGATCATTTTTGTTGAAAGAAACTATTAAGCAAATCAGACGCATCGATATCGATCGCGATCTTGCCACATGCTTGCAAATTTGCCTCTACGATCAACGATAAGATGGTTAACCATTTGCTGGTTTGTAGTCACGTTGACGAAATTTGTTGGTGCTGCCGTGTTTGTCGCCATGTATTAGTGTGCATTCGCTTTAGGTAGTAATTTGGATGAATAGATTAAAAACGGAAAAGTGCCTCTCTTGACGCACAACGGCGATCGTATCGGCAACTTGCAGGTATTTGTGAACTACTTGAGAAGCTGCATATAGCAGCTCGTTTGAATTGACCTTGTAAAAATGAAATTTTTCACGGTTTTATTAATAACCGCTTAAATTGCAATCAATTGTTATTATTAAGAGCTATTGAATGAAAAGCCAAAGCAATATTTATTAAATTGATTTACAAATAAGTGATGATGGCTTGAAATTTCGGTAAGTGGTTAATTACATGAACAATGTAATTTATGAAAGAAAATATCACTTGTAATATATTTTTAGTTGTTTTCTTCTTCCATACAAGAATTTATCATACGAGGAAGAATGAAAAGATGCAGAAAGAGCTTCACCAGATGCAAAACATTAGCAATATAACCATGAAAATATGAGCTTATCGAATTAGGGGTACGAAGGAAGTTTAGCTACAACTTTGATATTAACGTAACAATCAATAAGCCTAGAGGTGTTTTAGGATTCGTAATACGATGGCCAAAAGAATTTAGCGACCCATACGTTAGGTTAGGTTAGGAGGCAGGTGCCCAATTAGAGAACAGCTCACTTGGGCACTTTCATGTTGGTCGCTGTGTTATCAGACGTTCTACCTCTGGAAACGGCAACCGTTTATTTAGAGTAACGTTGTGTGGCAACGATGAAGCTACGAATAAGGCACACATCAATCTTGGGCATTTCCTTCGTGGGTCCAATATGTCCCGATCAAGATCTTTACTCCTACCCTTTGCAAAGGCTGAACCGTTGAGCATAAAGTGACTGGATGAGTCCACCACTTCCTACTCCATACAGCTAGCATAGCTGGGGATTTCCAGTATATTAAACAGTATCGCATGCACTGCCATAAGGTTAACACTCCAATAACCATGGATATATGAGCTTTCGTAAACTCTTATAGCTCCGTTGATTGAGATTGGAGTCAACAACAGGCTAGAAAGACCTCGACACACAACAATAGGAGGAGTCAGCCAAACTTTTGCTAAGCTATTTCGAGACCCGCTTGTCCCGAAGCAGAGAGCAAATGACGAACGCAATCCAAAAGTGTCCCCTGACAGACGCGTTCAACTCCCCCTTACCACCCCGGAGTTGAAGAGGAGAGCCGGCCAGTTTTCAGGGATATCCTAATGCCTTGACATCTAAATATTTGTATCAAAAAGTAGTTTGATGCCACCGTATGTGAGGTCCAGTAAACCCTCGCAGCGCTCGATCTCACGTTGGCTGCGCTTATCGCTTTGATAGTCGCCGGACTATATGATTTAAATTAAAATTTTCTTACAGTTACAGCGGATAGCTTACGATCTACCACATCCTTTATAACGACAACCGCCGTTGCAGTGATCGGGAAGCATAAGTTTCCAGCTAACAACAAGCTCATGAGGAAGAATACTCCACGCCCAACCCTTCCAAGTTCACCAGCCTCCCGTCTAGTATTAATTCTCTACTCTATTCATAGCTTGAGGGAATACTAGAGCTGAATATAGTTGACGGTCCTGCCAGGGATAAAATTGAAGTAGGTCAGAATGCTTAAGTGTTAGTAGTTCACAAGCGAGATAACCTCCGAAGAGATTTGAGACCGAGCTTTTCTTCCACTTTGCATCGAGCTTCCTTTTAGTTGTTCCTAACAAGTTGATGGGGTGGGACCTACGTGTTTGACGCCGACTCCAAACGGCATCTGCAAGGCAGATGAGTTTTCACTGAGAAGCTTTTAATGGCAGAAATGCACTCGGAGTGCTTGCCAAATCACTTTGGAGGGGTTAGCCCATTTAGAAAAGCTGTTAAAAAAGGACATCATTTTAGGCAGATTAATTGTTGCTATGAGGGGTTTCACGTGCTTCTTGAGCAGGAAAAGCCTTCCAAATTATATATTAGTTAATCATCCTAATTCACTATCGCTTAATCACTTTTCTAGCTTGGTAACGAGTCACGGTAGACAGGGGAGGTTCCTCCTTTAAACTACTTTCCTCGATATGAATGCTTTCTAGGCCGTAAGTTCTTCATTTATCCTCAATCATTCACATCAGCTGACAGTTTATACAGCTCAACGTACAATTCGTTGGCATAACGAGAATAACCATATACCATTCAGGAAATTTTTTCCTCGAACACTTCAAAACATATCCCATCTTCGCTCTATACAGTCCATGATTCCGATCTGTACCTTTTGACAGGTAACATGAGGAACTTAGAGATCGTAATTTTTATTCGTGGAGAGAGTGCAAAACTTTCATTTCTTGGTAAGAAGGTGTAGGTAGGTATATACCCCACTGAAGGTCTTCACGTTTACCAACTTTTATTTCAATATTTTTAAAAACCAGGTTCAATAAACGCTATCACAGGAAACTTTGCAAAAAATTAAAGAGTCGCAGTTTGCTGAAATTTGGAGATATCGCAGGCTTCTCTGAACACTTTCTGAATTTTTATATGTAAGTGTAGTAGTTGCTATTTTTTACTTTTGCTCGTTTTCAGTATTATAATTTCAAGCATCCCAAATCATTACTTAATGCGAGGGAGCCTTCGGACCGTGTAGACGAAGGGAGAAGACAATGAAAGTGTTTTATTTCCGACAACAAAATATTTATCCTCTACCTCTGATGTTTCACGATTAGTATAAGGCCGGATTTTATGTGAAACCGGGTTGATAGAATTAGAGGTATATATGTTTCTCTATTAATATGTTAAGGATTTGATAGTTATTAAGTCAATAGCGAAGACAGTCTTACCTGAGGCTTTCTGGTCCAATGGCGTTAGCCCGCAAAAGGTGATATTCAGGCTGCCACATCGGTATATGCCGAACTACAAATAGCAGCATACGTCGATAATAATCCACAAGTTAAGCTAAAACGTCCATAGTACCTTTAGAATTTTGGACGACGTCTCTTCTAATGTTCGTGAATGGTGGTAGATATTTCATTCTTGCATAAGCATGTCAAATATGTATAACACATTTTTACTTTACAGTGCATACCTACATACATATGTACACAGCTACACATATTGAATGAAAACCAAAATATTTTCCGCTCTTCACGTAACAAAGAAAGAAACATTTTACAATCATTTATGCTAATAATTAAGTCGGCTACTTCACAAGTCACTTCATTAATTCGCAATCACTGACTTTCACACACCCTTAAATTGGTAGCAAACAGTAATTGAAATGGATCGGAACAATCAAAATAGCAAACGAGACAAAAAAAAAAAAAAAATTTCATACATTCGCAAATAGGGTAAAGAAATATGTACAAGATTGACAATCATAAGTAACAAAGTAAATCAGGCCACTTAACTTCTACAGCTGCTGCCACTGCTGCACATACGTACAAAAGTCTATTCAAACAAATCGCACATTTTTCATTTGCGCATGCGCACCACTCAACCTTTCTAAGGGTGTGCCTTTGATTTGCCGTCCAGAAGTGAGGTCTACACAAGAAGTTAATACATCATAAATGAGATTTAAAATATGTAGGTATATGTTAACTCTGTTGGTGGTGGGGTGCAAACTGTAATTGTTTCGCTGACAAATATAAAAAAAAAAGTCGCACAAAGTTGTTAATTTCGAGTATATTATTCTCATTATTTGTGTCATTTATTGTTTCGCTTTGCTTTTGTTGTTTACCATTTGCTACGAGGCTCTACAAACATAAGTGGTGGATTTGATATATGTATATACTTCTAATAAGGAAGTATGGAGTCTATTATTCGGAATGTAGCATATTTTAAAGTAAATTATTTCTATATATGTACCCGATGTTTGTTGGTGCAGATATATAACTGACCACACAAAGCACCAATTAAACTTTAATTTATAGTAACCGTGCTTATAATAAGACCCCTTGTCCCACAAAAGCCATGGATTTGTTATTTGAAATATAAGGATGTTTCTTATTTAAATGAGCGTTATTTAACTGCATCTTTTCCCGAAGTGATGAAAGTTGTTTGAACATTTTAATTCTTTATTCTTTGATTGTATTAATATTTTGCTGCTTGAACTAGTGACGTCACGATTGTCTACATTGAGGCATAAATGAATGCGAATGCAGATGTTAAGTGTTTTTAAGATGTATTTTTTTAAGGACAAACCGATCTTTCGATTTTACTTTGGGTTTGATTTTGTTCGATTGGGCGAAAAATTTCTATGTATACCTACTCTCTCCTTTTTCATTTTATTACACCCAAATGTACTTTTACTCAGGTTATCACTGTAGGGAAAACCTTCAGTTCAAAGCTGGTAGTGCCTTCGAAGCCACTACTAGTACGCCTTCTTTTTTGTTTTTTAATAATAATAATACCCAACGGATTAATACCCTCCAGAGCCCGCCCAACCCACGCGAGGGGCGCATCCGCAACACGCACGGATTTGTTTTTGCCGAGTTGTTGATTGGCTGAGGTTTGGTAAGCGTTGAGATCTAAAACTGCTCAGCTACAGAATAAAAATCATCAGCTAAGTATTATACACAACAGTTCGAAATTATATATTGTTAAACGTTGTTAAGTAAATGAACATTTTTGGAACGTAAAATTTTAATTATACTCAGCGAAGCAGAGCTCACAGAGTATATTAATTTTTTTCGCATAACGGCATAAACTAATCGTGATAAATATAGACTTCTATATATCAAAATGATCTGGGCGAAAAAAGAAATGCAATTAGCCATGTCTGTCCGTCCATCCGCCTGTCCGTAAACACGATAACTTTAGTACATTTTGAGGTATCTTAATGAAATTTGGTATTTAAGTTCCTGGGCACTCATCTCAGATCGCTATTAAAAATGAACGAAATTCGACTGTAACCACGCCCACTTTTTCGATATCGAAAATTTCGAAAAATCGAAAATGTATGATAATTCATTACCAAAGACGGATAAAGCGATGAAACTTGGTAGGTGAGTTGTCCTTATGACGCAGAATAGAAAATTAGTAAAATTTTGGGCGTGGCAACGCCCACTTTTAAAAGAAGGTAATTTAAAAGTTTTTCAAGTTGTAATTTAACATATGGAAGGTCATAGTAAGCATCCGTTATTGTCAAGACTAGTTTTGCGATAAAAATTAATAGAAACGGGAGTAAAGAGAAACATTTACCATAGTTATTGACTATCAGTCAACAAATGAACTCTTCCATCTACCACTTTTTATGAAAACAATTCAGTCGTTGTAAGCCCATGGGGGGAGGGTTGAGCCCCCAAAACCCTCCCTTGCGTACGGCCCTGGTTATCTGTGAAACTGTGCGAAATTAATTTGAAGCCACGCCCAGTGTTTATATAAAGTGGACCGTCTGTCCTTCTGCTCGGCCGTTAACGAGATAACTGGAGCAAAAATCTATATATCTTTACTAAACTCAGTTCACGTACTTACCTGAACTCACTTTATCTTGGTATTAAAAATGGGCGAAATCCGACTACGACCACGCACACTTTTTCGATATCGAAAATTTCGAAAAGTGAAAAAAATGCCATCATTCTATACCAAATACGAAAAAGGGATGAAACATGGTGACTGGATTGCTTTTTTGACGCGAAATAAAACTTTAGGAAAACCTTTTTAAAATGATTGTGACACCTACCATATTAAGTAAAAGAAAATGAAAAAGTTCTGCAGGATGAAATCAAAAGCCCTTGGAATCATGGCAGGAATACTGTTGGTCTATATCTCGAAAACGCCTTCGCATACCCCCTCCTCGTGGATCTACTGTATCGAGTATATTAAATATAAACAAGTAAGGAAGGTTAAGTTGGGGTGTAACAGAATATTACATACTCAGTTGAGAGCTATGGTAACAACATAAGGGAAAATAACCATGTAGGAAAATGAACCGAGGGAAACCCTGGAATGTGTTTGTATGACATGTGTATCAAATGAAAGGCATTAAAGAGTGATTTATGAGGGAGTGGGCCATAGTTCTATAGATGGACGCCATTTAGGGATATCGCCATAGAGGTGGATCAGGGTTGACTCTAGAATTTGTTTGTACGATATGGATATCAAAAAAAAAAAGGTGCTAATGAGTATTTTAAAAGGGAGTGATCCTTAGTTCCATAGGTGGACGCCGTTTCGAAATATCGCCATAAAGGTGGACCAGGAGTGACCCCAGAATTGGTTTGTACGATATGGGTATCAAATTAAAGGTATTAATGAGGGTTTAAAAGGGAGGGGGCCTTAGTTCTATAGGTGGACGCATTTTCGAGATATCGCCATAAAGGTGGGCCAGAGGTGACTCTAGAATGCGTTTGTATAATATGGGTATCAAACGAAAGGTGTTAATGAGTATTTTAAAAGGGAGTGGGCCCTAGTTCTATAGGTGGACGCCTTTTCGAGGTATCGCAATAAAAGTGGACCAGGGGTGACTCTAGACTTTGTTTGTACGATATGGGTATCAAATGAAAGGTGTTAATGAGAGTTTTAAAAGGGTGGTGGTAGTTGCATATGTGAAGGCGTTTTCCAGATATCGACCAAAATGTGGACCAGGGTGACCCAGAACATCATCTGTTGGATACCGCTAATTTATTTATATATGTAATACCTGCCAAGATTTCAAGGGTTTTTTCATTTTATTTTACTTAATATGGTAGGTGTCACAACCATTTTATAAAGTTTTTTCTAAAGTTATATTTCGCGTCAATAAACCAATCCAATTACCATGTTTAATCCCTTTTTTCATATTTGGTATAGGATAATTGCATTTTTTTCATTTTTAGTAATTTTCGATATCGAAAAAGTGGGCGTGGTCATAGTCGGATTTCGTTAATTTTTATGCCAAGATAAAGTGCGTTCGGATAAGTGCGTGAACTAAGTTCAGTAAAGATATGCCGATTTTTGCTCAAGTTATTGTGTTAACGGCCATGCGGAAGGAGAGACGGACGACTGTGTATAAAAACTGGCGTGGCTTCAAACCGATTTCGCCCATTTTCACAGAAAACAGTTAACGTCATAAAATCTATGCCCCTACCAAATTTCAAAAGGATTGGTTAATTTTTGTTCGACTTATGGCGTTAAAAGTATCCTAGACAAATTAAATGAAAAAGGGCGGAGTCACACCCATTTTGAAATTTTCTTTTATTTTTGTATTTTGTTGCACCATATCATTACTGAAGTTGAATGTTGACATAATTTACTTATATACTGTAAAGATATTAAATTTTTTGTTAAAATTTTACTTTAAACAATTTTTTTTTTCGGTGGGCGTGATCCTTCTCCGAATTTACTAATTTTTATTAAGCGCACATATAGTAATAGGAGTAACGTTCCTGCCAAATTTCATCATGATATCTTCAACGACTGCCAAATTACAGCTTGCAAAATTTTAAATTACCTTCTTTTGAAAGTGGGCGGTGCCACGCCCATTGTCCAAAATTTTACTAATTTTCTATTCTGCGTCATAAGTTCAACTCACCCACCAAATATCATCGCTTGATCTGTCTTTGGTAATGAATTATTGCACTTTTTCGGTTTTTCGAAATTTTCGATATCGAAAAAGTGGGCGTGGTTATAGTCCGATATCGTTCATTTTAAATAGAGATCTGATATGAGTGCTCAGGAACCTACATACCAAATTTCATCAAGATACCTCAAAATTTACTCAAGTTATCGTGTTAACGGACGGACGGACGGACGGACATGGCTCAATCAAATTTTTTTTCGATCCTGATGATTTTGATATATGTAAGCCTATATCTATCTCGATTCCTTTATACCTGTACAACCAACCGTTATCCAATCAAACTTAATATACTCTGTGAGCTCTGCTCAACTGAGTATAAAAACTAAACCCAAACTAGCAATTTTATCATTCTAGTACTTCAGGTCAAGTTCTGAACCACAAATTTGTATCACTAGTTACTGTCTTCCCTTCAGGGATTATACGTGTATTCGCAAACTGGTGAGTTGCAATGGTATACAAAACTAAATAAACGTGGCCGGTTAATGACCTCCTCGAACGAAATTTCCCCTGAGTTAATACCTTATTAATTATTACTTAATTATTATTACTTATTATTACTTATTATTAACAATGTATCAGTCACTGAAATCAATGATCGAATAGATATGTTATAAAGAAAATAACTATTTTCGTTGTTTTTACAAAGTGCTGATAAAAAAAATTGTAAACAAATTTGGAATTTCCACTAAAAAAGAATTCGAGCCCAGGGGATACATTTTCAACTTTTTCAACTCTAGTGTGTTTGCCACAGAACTCCTCCTAAACTGGGCCGACTTTTATAACATCTGTTAGTGTTCAAAGGGATTTTATAATGGTTTATATTTACAATTTGGTACGCTTTCTCTAGAAAAAGTGGACCAGGACCGGCCTACTAACGAAAATCTTATTTGGGGTGCGATTTTTATGAAGTTTTGTGGATGGGTTACTCTTCTACTAGCTTCATTATTGTGACCCTTTCTTTCGGCAACTGGCCCATAGGCCGACGTTTTTCAAAAAATCCAATGTATGTAGCCATGTTCTTGAAATTGGGCCTTGATTAGCGTTCTATTTGATAAAAATTTTTCCCGTGAAATGCACCGGAGCCCGACCGACTATGATAAATCGTATTTATTGTTTATGTTAATTTTTGGATTCCTTTTGTTTCTGCAAAGTAAATTAGGGCCAAACTATTCTAAAAAATTGGGAAGTTAGTGAGGTAAAAGGAGAAGGAAGCACTGGGTCGGAGAGATAGGGAATTAATGGAAAAGAATATTAACAGGCGTGGGAGAGGCACATGGTCAGAGACAAAGAGAAAAACTAAGATAAGAGGGGGAGGAGAAGAGAAGCAGATGAAGAGGTGAAAGGCAATTGCGTCGCCTAAAAAAAGTAAGTAGATAAAGAAAATAGGAGAAGTGGGGTTAAAGTGGGACTAAAAGCAGTATGAGGGTTATAACTAAAAAATAGAGTTTATTCCAGGAAAATACTGATGCATAAAATTAGTTTATCTGCGGCAGCAACGCGCCGGGAATATCTAGGAGCGGTGACATAAGATCACTGGCCATAACCTCAGTTGACCATATGACTACTAAAATGGTCACAAAGTCGATTGAGGTAATGATCGTGTGAAAATGTTACAACGTAAAATTTAAAATGGTAACAATGTCAACAGTATTGGCGTTATGACCATTCTGCTTTTCCAAAATTGTCATAAAGTCAATGCTTCTTTTCCCAAGTGGTCATGAGGTCAATTATTTTGTTTCGCTCCCCCGTGTTAAAAACTTTTGAATATTTGAAGTGGTCATAATGAGAATTTACCTTTTGGCCGTTGACCTCATCTCACATAATGGCGAGCATTTTACAAATTTAAAAGACGCGTTCGTTTGGACCCAGAATAGATTGGTATTAAAATTGGAAAAATCGGACAATAAACATGCCCACTTTTTCGATATAAAATTTCGAAAACGAAAAAATATGGTTTAATGGACTGATCCTATGACCCAAGTACTAGTCCCATTACTGAATTTTAGAAAATGAAAGTTTAAAATTTTACAAATCATAAATAAGAATTGCTTTTTCTTATTAACTATTTTAAAATACTTTGTTGTAAAGTCCGTACCGTAAGAAAATTCGCTAACTAAATTAACTAAATTAGCGATATAGTCGACCTAAGTTCAAATATTAAAAAAATAATGAAAGCTGGCCGCTAATTTTTAGTCGAATAAAAATCTACTTATCATTATTCTTATTCTGTTTCGGTTATATATATTATAATACTTGTATTTTTGTATTTCTAGCCCTGAAGATGACTTCTAATTGAAGTCGAAATATCGATAAATAAAAAACGACAATATATAACATATAGAAATAAACAGTTTTCTTTGTTTGTTATTTAATATTGTATGGCCTCGAGTTCGACAATTTACAAACATTTTTACAAACTAAAGGCCAAAAAACCAACAAAAAAATTAATTATGGAACGGAGAGCACGCCGCAATAACAAAAATACATACAACATCTACAGAAATTTAAAAGATAAGTATAATAATAAAACTATCAAATGTACAAAACGCTATCAGCGCAGCGCACAACAACTAAGCAGGCTGACTGAGTCGATTAAATTCCTTGGGAAATGTAGAAAGAGTGGAATTATACCAAGTTTTATCAGCAACGCTACTAAGACTATTTCTTATATTGTCAACTGCAACATCGGCAAAAATAGAATATCAAAGAAAATCACCAACTCAACATCGAGGTATTTAGAAAATGTGCATAAGAAGGTCCTGAATCTCATAATACAAATAAAACATGAACTACAACAACAAAAAATAAAAGAGGTAAATACATTAAATTATAAATTACAACAAAAACTTAGTGAGGATGATTCCAACATGTTTTTCGAGAGCGAAAAAGTGTTAGCTCAAAATATTACCGCAAAAATAAAGAAAACACAAACGAACAAATATGAGAAGCTTAGGGAAAAACAAAAACAATTACTTAACATAAAAAACGTACCGCAGTGATTTCATAATACAACAAGTACTACCATACCACCAGACGTTCAGTGGATTCTCTCACTAGGCCCAAAATACTCTTTACCAACAACAAAGAATAGCCTCCCCCTTTTTCAAGTTATAGCAGATAGCGAAGACTACACACATACAATCAAAGACACAGAACAGCGAGAAATAGAGAGAAATAATTTTACAACAATTATACGAGATCACCAAAACAAAGCAGATATTAGCGCGAGGGACAGGTTTGTCCTAGATACCCTACAGTCGACAAAAATATTTCTTAGAAATAATAAAGAATTGTTAGTTCTAAACGCGGACAAAGGAAGTGCGACAGTTTAAATGCAAAGGGACGATTACGAAACAAAATTACAACGCATCGTCAATGACGTTTCCACATATCGAGTATTAAAACGAGATCCAACTACCAAGCTCCAAGACAGAAACAATGCGATCGTGGAAAAGCTCTTTAAAAACAATATGATAGACTTGAAAGAAAAATACCGACTATTGAGTAAGACCGCTAATGCACCAAGACTGTATGGTCTACCGAAGATTCATAAAGAAGGTATCCCATTGAGGCCTATATGTTCTTCCATCAATTCGCCTTCGTACAACCTATGTAAATTCGTTGTAAATATTTTAATGAATATAACCAAAGAATCAAAATACAATGTAAAAGATTCCGTTGAGTTTAAAAATAAAATTAAGGATACATATGTCTTTGATGATGAGAGCCTAGTTTCGTTCGATGTTGTCTCATTATTCCCTAGCATTCCAGTAGACCATGCTTTGGAAATCATTTCGTCCAAACGGAACCAAATTAAAAAGCATACAAATCTAACCAAAGATCTCTTCCTTGAGGTAGTAATATTTCGTATTAAAGAAAACAGGTATTTCAACTACAACAATAAGATTTATGAACAACGTGCAGGAATGCCTCTGGGGTCACCGGCATCTCCGGTCATAGCAGATATTGTGATGGAAGAACTGCTAACTAAATTTGAGGAAGATACACCATATAAACCACGCCTCCACTAAATATGTAGAGGATCTGTTTGCTATTGCAAGAACGGACCATATTGAGAAAATACTAGCTAACTTAAATGAATACAACAGATCTATAAAATTTACGTTAGAAGTTGAGAAAGAAGGAGAATTGCCATTTCTGGACACTCTGGTAATAAAAAACAACAACCACCTCACGTTCGATTGGTATAGAAAGCCTACTGCCTTCGGTAGATTATTAAACTTTTATTCGAAACACGACAAGTCTGCAATTGTAAATACGGCCACAAATTTCGTAAGACGTGTTCTCACAATTAGCGATGCGATGTACCATAAGAAAAATATTGAAATAATTCATTAAGTTCTTGAAAATAATGAATTTCCTGCTTAACTTATAAAACAATTCATACATAGCCATTTCAAGACGACTAGAGACAAGAAAGCCAAACCAGATAAAATATTTAAATCCACCACTTTTGTACCAGGTTTGTCAAATAGGATAAAGCATTCGAATTTGTACGACAGGGAAAAATTTCAAATTGCCTTCACATATAATAACACTTTACAAAAAATATTTACAAATAGAAAAAGCAAAATCGGAAAATATGAGAAATCTGACGTTATATATAAAATTAAATGCAACGGCGACGGGTCCCACGTATGCAATAAGGTATATGTGGGGACAACTAAATCCAAACTAAGGACAAGGATTTCCGCTCACAAATCAAACATAAAAAATAGGACCACACTAATGATAAGAAAACGGCCCTCACTCAGCATTGCAAAACAACTGGACACTCTCCGGATTTCGATGAGGTAGGAATTCTACAACAAGAAAAACATTATACGAAACGCTATATTTTGGAGATGCTTCACATAATCAGCACACCCTACGATAAAAGAATGAATTTTAAGTCAGACACAGACCAATACGATCACGCATACAGACAATTGGTAAAGCAAAATTGCAAAAATTAATGCTGAGAGTGTTATACAACAACATTTACCTGGTGGGAATTTAATACATACTTATGCTATGGGTGTCGCTCACAATTTAACTTTTTATGCTATATTGTTGTTAGTTAAGAATTTTGTTTATAATTACGGTTCTTTATTTGTTTACTTTTTATGTTTATTTTCGTTTTTGTCATATCAAATTTTAAATTAGTTGATCTGGTACATCCAACGATGTAAGTCAAATGTATACATGTTTTTTATTATAATACTTGTATTTTTGTATTTCTAGTCCTGAAGATGACTTCTAATTGAAGTCGAAATATCGATAAATAAAAAACGACAATATATAACATATACAAATAAACAGTTTTCGTTGTTTGTTATTTAATATTGTATGGCCTCGAGTTCGACAATTTACAAACATTTTTACAAACTAAAGGCCAAAAGAAACCAACAAAAAAATTACTTATTCTTCTTCGATAAAGACACTTCCGAAGATTTTCAAAAGTATTATCGATCGGCTAAATGTTTGCTCCCATAGCGTTTAGTGAAACTGTTTACAAATTTTGCGAAAAAAAAAATAATAATGTTGACGCATTTGACATTTCTCATATTTAGGAGGATTTAAATTGTGCTAGCCCAATTATGAGTGATGGCCGTCAATTTAAAGGAAAATTAGAAAATGTTTCTATTTTATCGCGATGCAGTGGCATTATTTTCTTTATAACAATTAAATGAATGGGGAAAGTCATTTCTTCTACTGTGACTGATAATAATTTACCTTATAGGAACATAAATCCGTTGGTCCTTTTCTGTTTGGTGTGTGGGAAAAAATTGCCATCTTAAACGAAGCGCCCTAATACTTGCATATCGTCGCCCGATAGTCAGAAGCATGAATGTGCAATTTTTCCGATTTTGTGTTAGAGGCCTCTTTGGATTACCCTTTAGATTCTCTAGGTTCTACTTAAATCTAGAGCTTCCTAGGTACATGGAAACCCCAATAATTTGCAATGCCATTTTCACGAATGTACAATTCAATCACACAAAGTTGAGCCAGAAAAATGAATGTGGCATATTGTATGACACATTCGTTGATATGGCTAAACAATGTTTTCCCAAGTACTGTGATGCTCCGAATCCCAATCCGCCAACGGAATTGACCTAGCAAGTCTTAGCTTAGCCCTAACGTTATTTAAAAATCAATATGCAGTGATTTGTTTACGTCTTTTGAGGTTAGGACAATTCTTATAGCTTATTCGGAATCAGCGCATCAAAATGCATAGAAAGCATGAGCAGATTAACCCAATCCGACTGCTTTTAATTTTTTTTGTATAGATGTGTTAACAAAAAATATGTCAGCTTTTTAAATTTTTTTGTGCCAGAAAAATGAATATGCTAAATCTCGGAGGATAGAAAGGATGCGAGCAGAACATTTATCTCAGTTAAAAGAGCACAGTGTGAGTATAATATATAAGTATATTTTTACACGAGAAACTAATTCCTCTAATTTTGATAGAGCAATCAACTTTGAAACTCGATTTCCCAACATTTTCATTTTGCACATTCATGCTTCTGGCAAGCGGGCAACAATATTATTTAGATATCATCCTCATATAAAGCAAAAGCGTAGCTACTTTAAAAATATTTCATGATGCGGTTTCAATACACGATTAATGGCGATAATTAAATTTTTATTTATTTCCCCAACAGCTGGCATGCACTTGGCGTTCGCACGTCAATGCAGCTGACCCCTTCGATGTGGGTGTAGGTATAAGTTGTTTTAGTTGACATTCCACACAATTACATGACCGTTTGTGATGGCCATTGAAATTGGATTGTTGCGCATGCGCAATGCAATAAAATCGCATGCTATCATTTGTGCATGAATAGCGGAGCTAATTTTCTAAAGAAAATACTCAAAGGTGAACAATGAAAAGTTAAAAAGGAATAAAATACTTTCACGATTGCCACTTAGTAGCATAATAGAAATGACAGTGTGACAAACAATTGTATAGTGGCGAATGCTCGTAGAGTTAAAAGGACACACGACACATGATCACTATAGGGCTGACAGAAGTGTTGCATTTATAGAGCCGCAGGACAAGAATGGCTGCAAAAACAACGTAAAAGGCGTTCAAAAGGTAATATTAAGACAATGTAGAGGTGTATTATTTATGAATAAGTGTAGATAGCATATCCCTGTAGGCAAACAAACTAGTTGTAAACGCCTCAAGTAGTATTAATCCCATGTGTAATCTTCTATGCAAGCAATACTTAAAACACAAAGTTTATGAAAAGGCCTAATGAGAAAATGTTATACATAAAGTAAGGTAATAAGGTATACCCGCATTTCCATGTGTTGGGGAGGAACATCAACATTGTTAAGCCTCCCGAAAGCCTTAAGTTCCTTTTTCACTACATGCGAAACGTAATTCAAATATCTGAAATAAGTGGAACACATTTGCTGAAGATCAGTAAGCATCCTCTCAAACACTGATTCCCCTGACTGCGTTAGTCTTCTAGTTGACCGAGTTATGCGGAATCCGCGGCTTGCTTCGGATAGGTTGCTTGGCTTGGTCCTTGGCTTGGTCCTTGGTAGGAAAGAAGGATCAGCTATCACTAGTTTTTCTTCCTCGATGATTCGATATCACTCCGATGATTATACAGAAGCTAGGAGGGCCTATAATTCTGGGACTAGAAAGGGTGTATTGAATATTCCTCTAGCCGCAGTACTGAAGAAGGGTTAAAGTCGATTTCTTACCTAAAGCACATTTTCTCACATGAAAGCGCTCAAGACTACTAACCCATAAGCTCCACTCATTCTATCCAAATAAGGTCGGTCCAAATAGCACCCATGCTTAGAAAGATACTTATACTATAAAGCAGCTTTTCTAGATTTATAAGGATCCTTAAACAATATGAAAATATGCGTGATTAACATGGCCCGCGGCTGAGCTGGCATAAATAGCCATATCTGAAAACGGACACATTCAATGCTTCAAAAAAGGCTAGAAGCTGCTAAAGTGGGGTCAGTAAAAAACACCCGCCATGCAAGCAAAAGATCTCCCAAAAGAGAGGTTCTCTCACCGCATTTGTAGCCATCACACTGTACGAGATCCTACTAAAGTTCAGTAAAAATGGAAAACTAATGGAATAAAAGACGCAGCCGTTCATGTCCGGCTAGCCAAAGTCGGCCTGAATGTAACCCTAAGTAAGACAGAACTGAGGTTGTTTCCTAAGAAGAACAAATCGTCACAGTTTCTCTCCCTCTCTAAATGGATCTTTCTTTAAACTCTCCTCTAGGGCTCAGTAACTGTCCGTCAAGATACACAGTACGATTAGCTGAAAAGTTAATATAATCAAACATAGACTGGAACAGGATTAAAAGAATCATCAGCAGAAACTGTACCCTAAAGTCCTTCAACGACTATATGCGTAGCCACCCGACGCATATCAACGTAGGGAACCAAAGAATAGTGAATATACATCGCAATATCAAAAAGGTAAATAGCTTACGGATAGAAAACGTCGGAGGGGTAACAAGAGCCCTGTGATTGTACCCAGCTGACGCACTAAACGTGCTCTTAAACCAGTTACATCTGGCCAGCATATACATATGTGAAACTGCAATTTGTTTGGCAGTTAAACTTCATGAGTCTGACCATTGGAAACTGTATTGTCATAGTGGTACCGTTAACATGGCCAACTTTCAAAGTAAGCGAACAAAAGCTTAAGCACACGTTCGATTTCAAACTCTGGGCAGATATACGCTGCCGGAACTTTAAGAAGCTTCAAAATTTCAATAGGTTTATCGAAAAAAATAAATATTTTGAACAGAGTATTGAGCAATCTTAAATAAATGAGCAATAATTGGTTTCAGAAAAAAGTGAATTAGAATTTTCGAGAAATTTTTAGCTAGTAGACTATTGTCTATATGTGTCCCCAATTTCATCAAAATCTGTGTAGCCGCTCTGGCGTGATTAGGTCACAAACACCAAAAAATGAAAGTTAATTATAACTGCTCCTAGTAGTCCTCAACGAAGCACTTGCTTTCCTTGATGAACCGAAGAACAAGTGCCTTCCCAACCTCTGCCAAGCTGTCGAAGAACCGTGAGCCCAGAAATCTTCTTTTAAACTCCGGACATCGGCAGAGAAAGTGGTAGATCGACCCTTCTTCCTCTTCATCCTTACAGCTTCTGCAGAGGGAGCTTGTTGGTATTCGCCACCGTCGGAACATTGGTGCGATAGCACAATGACCTGTGATGACACCCGTAAGTACCCACACCGCGAATTTGTTCAGTTTGAGAAGGAAGCTGGTACCCTTCCTATCCCAGCATGGCCATAAGGACCTTGAGACTTTGCAGTCAACCCTTTTGGTCCATAGCAAGTCCGTTGCCCTGTTCTCATACTCCTCGATTCTCCCCAGGAGATAATTAGCTGTGGTCGGACGGAGCTGTCCACTTAACTTTTGCCCAAATGGTAACCTTTCCTAGCCATCTCATCTGCGAGTTCATTCCTTCTTTCAACACCGCTGTGCCCAGGGACCCAGCAAAGGGAGACATTGAGATGTCTTATAGAAGGCAGCGAGGCTCTACACCTGCGCACGATAAGATAAGTTATCATAATTCTCTTTTACTCAATGCTATCTCAATCATCGACTGTCAGTTAAATGCAAGGCAATAGTGTGAACAAAAGTCAGCTGTTTTGTTGGTTTCTTGTATTTACAGGAGAGTTTTGCCATTCGTTCTACAAAATATTTACAATTGCACGTATTAACTGAGCATTGGTCTTCCTGCCTTAGTGAAAAGGAAAATGTCAAATGAAATTTCAGATAGTTTGCTATCTTCCAGTTAAATTCTAGCTTAACTAAAGATAGTGAAAAGGGCCCTAAGAGTTGAGTGCATGTAGCTTAGACAGGACGATTCCAGCTGTGGCCACAATTTGGTTAAAGGAAATTGACGCTGCGGTTTGTGCATTCAAGGCATACTTTATCATTTGTCATATCTTTCGATTTTAAATTTTATCTTTTTTTGGACTAGTTCGATTTCATTCAAAAAAGTTTAAGTTGTTTCACTGCAGGGATATAATTTTGACGTTTAAAGTAGTCACAAGTAAGGTAAGAAGTCACACTTATACAAAACGTTTGCTACTTGGACTTACTGCAATTCTCTCGGCAGACAGTAGTACATACATACATACAAAGAAATGCACATGCACATACATTTCTAGTTAATTAATGAGTTTGCAATGACGATGACATTTTTTGTTAATACTTTTTTTTTTACTCGGCAGCTGTTTTGTTTGACAAATTTACTACACTCAATAGATTCACGCGTGTGGCAATTTCAGTTCCCTATTTTTAACGGTTTTCCAAAAAAATCCTCTATTTGCCTCTCGATGTTAACTCAATTATTATAGTCAGAGGGTTGATTTGGATATATGTATGTAGGTTTATAAATGCATATGTATGTAGTTCAAATTGTAAATTAATGATTTTTCGGTTGCCAACTTTGTTACCATTGTTGTTACGTTTTTTTTTTTTTGTTTGTTTTTTTATTGCTTTGTTGTTTTTTTCGCTTTGGTTTCACACTTTGTTGTTTACTTCATGGAAATTGGTTTCGCACTTTCATTTGCACGTTAAGCCGTAGAATAAAGCAATAAAAGCCACATTGAAGCAAACAAATAAAATTTACAAAACACATTCGTATGAAAAACAGATCTTTTTCAAATCAAATTTTCCGAATGACTGTAGCTATTGTTGTAAGCCTTACAATGTAAAATAAATATGGCGCTGGCAGAAGGATAATAATAAAATGGAAAAATATGTAATCATTGTTGTATAAAAAGTGTGTTTAGGTGTTAAAATGTGCATTGATGACTCGCCTTTTTATTAGACAAACGCAGAGGTTTTAGTGTGAATGTACATACTTATGTTTGTAGGAGTTCAATTATATATATTTTAGATAGGAACAATAGCAACCAATTTCACCTCAAGTGCTGAACAATGAAGTGAGAGTTATAGCTAATTGAAAAGTCAAAACGATTTCATTGTTATACATAATTGGCACGAATAAAACTCACTGCAAAAATTGAGATAATGCTATAAGTATGTAGGATAGGATAGGTTAGGTGGTAGCTGCCCTGATAAGGATAGCTCACTTGGACAACACGAAGGTCCGTTGTGATACCACATACACCAAAAATAACGGTAACTTAGATCTAGCTACTTAGAGAATCGTTGGGTAGCAACGATAAAGCTCCGAATGATACCGATCTCAACTTTGGATATATCCTCGGGAGATCCAAGTGAGTCGCGACCGGAGTACTTTCACCTAGTTCTGGCAAAAGCTGGACAATCAAGCATAAAGTGATTTGGTGATTCCACCACATCATCTTCCATACAGCTGCAGCAGGATGGAGTTTCCAGTATATTGAGACGTACCGCATGGATACCCATGGGACAGTGCCCTCTCAAAACCCCAATGACCATTGATAGGTGAGCCTTAGTGAACCCAATTATTTCAGCAGACCTCCTGCCATCCATGCAAGACGTGGTATCCGCCCAACGTTTGCTGAGCTGATTGGAGGCCCAGCTATGGAGGAGCAATCCACAGGTGGCCAGCGGGATCCCGAAATCCCTACAGCCATCTTCATCCGGTTCAGTTGTACCGATGCGGGCTAAGAGATCCGCTTATGGCCCGGGACCCAGATAATCTTAATTATGAAATAATTCGATGCAATCTCAAGCGAGGTCAGGCACTCCCAGACCACCCTCGATCGCACTGTAGTTGAGCTCAAGGCCTTGATAGCCGCTGGGCGATCAGAGTAGATGTTAAATTCCCTAACCGTGGTAGCACTGCATAGCATTCCATCCACCGCATCCTTAATCGCAGCAATTTCCGCTTGGAATACGCTGCAGTGATCAGCCAACTTAAACTTGCGGCTTAAATTTAGCTCTTGACAAAAGACCCCCCACCAACTTTTCCATCCAGCTTTGACCCATCCGTGAACAAGTTAACCGGTCCCATGCCCCAGATAATTCCTCTTCCCCAATCCTCTCTCTCTGGAATAACTGGGGTGAAGGTTGTATAGGGAGCAGTTATCTGCATACAGTAGTCCGTTCTGTCCGGGATAAAGTCGAAACTGGTAAGAAGGCTAGAGTGTCCGCGGTCAGAAAGTCTATATCCCATATTACGAAGCCTGGCTAACTACCTTGTCACGGCCGCCTTTCCCGCAATATCTACTGGGTATATGTTCAGCATGACGTTCAGTGCCAAGGTAGGTGTTGTTCTGAGACATGACATAAGTATGTATTTGATATAATTTTTGAGTTAGGACGCTTTCTTTTGTACACAAGATGTACAAAAGAGTGCGATTATCTTCATATATTGGCTGATGGGTATGAGCCCGAAAAGTGTACTATGGCATAAGGGGAGTAAATTTCTGCAGGTATTATAATGGCGACCTGATAGCCGACATAAAAAGCGTACTTAAGTTATGGTGGGAACACAGAATATACGCTCCGCCATACGACTGTAACGAAGCGAGAAAAGCAATACATCAGCTAAAAGATATTGAAGCACTTGAAAAAGATCTTATTGGTTTCAGGGCCGGTGGATGAATACTTGAATCACCCACCAAGTTTTCGATGACCTTATTTACGACGTGAACTTGGCAAATGTCCGCAGGATTGGGCATCCACGTATATGACATTACGCTACCGACTGTTTGACGCCTACAATTACTGGCAGCTTGTCACCGCAATTGTACCTTAAGTTCAGAGCCCCCGCTGGCAGCACAGGGAGGTGAGAATACTCCCCACAAAGGGGAAAAATGAAGTGTTGAACAAAGAGTTTCTACTGAATAACCATGAAACTAGGCATATCAACAGATATCTGATTGAAGAGGCTCTGTCAGGAACTTAAAGTGCCATCTCCGTGAGTACTATGAAGATATTCGTCAAGCGGGTGATGTCCGCTGGAAGAAGGGAGGCAAAAAAATGTCCTCAAAGACATTCACAAAAAGCCGCCAAGCGAATTCCCGGTGAGCTGCGTTCTCAACGACATATACATTACACTCACAGTTGAGCAAAGCAGACTTCCCAGGGAGACGCGCGTCACACTGGCACAACTTCAATTGGGATATGCTAAACTCTTACTTTTAAAGGATCAAAGCCGACATAACGGCTTGTAACGTATTACCACATGAAACCACCCAACTTAGCAATTGCGATGTGCGAAATTTCTCCAAAGTTCCTTGAACTTTCGATAAAGGATATTGATGATAATTTGTGAGTGATCGCAGCTAATTGATGGGCCGAAGCACTGCTACAATAACGGTCAATCTTATATCACCCTAGCTTTCACTATGCAGGGATCAATCCAAAATCTTTAGACTTCTCTTCTCTTCTCTTCTCTTCTCTTCTCTTCTCTTCTCTTCTCTTCTCTTCTCTTCTCTTCTCTTCTCTTCTCTTCTCTTCTCTTCTCTTCTCTTCTCTTCTCTTCTCTTCTCTTCTCTTCTCTTCTCTTCTCTTCTCTTCTCTTCTCTTCTCTTCTCTTCTCTTCTCTTCTCTTCTCTTCTCTTCTCTTCTCTTCTCTTCTCTTATCTTCTCTTCTCTTCTCTTCTCTTCTCTTCTCTTCTCTTCTCTTCTCTTCTCTTCTCTTATCTTCTCTTCTCTTCTCTTCTCTTCTCTTCTCTTCTCTTCTCTTATCTTCTCTCTCCTCTCCTCTCCTCTCCTCTCCTCTTCTCTTTTCTTTCCTTCGAGCTTCCATACTTTACCGCTAACAAAGCTGTTTACACATCAAAGCAAATAATAAGATCCAAGTTCATTGTACTTTGTAATCTAAGTTGATTTGCTTACATCTGCTTTTTCCGATGATCCTTGTCTTACTATGACTTTCGAAATAAATAAATATCAGGTTAATGTTCATAAAAATTATATTAAAATTTTAAGGTCCACCATTCACAATAATCATGTTATAATGTACCAAGTATTTGTATATTTATGTGATTCAGTATATCTGCCGTGAGGTGTCAGCTTGCAATCACAACGCAAATTTAAAATCATCACAGCATGAAATCTGTTTGCCAGCACCTTTAGTCACATTGTCTGTTGTTGTATGCTTCTTCTTTGGCGTTATACCTAAATTACATTATTGCTTGCATATTTTGCTCGCTTTTCAATGGGAAATTATTAACATAAGTTTAAGACACTTTTATGGTATTTCAAGCTGTGAATTAAGTTGTAAAAGATTTTTCGCTGCGATGAACAAAAATTATATTAAACTTTTTTGTTCAGCATTCTTATTATTGCGCATGCTATACACGAGCCAAGAAGAGGTTTGTTCACGGTTCGACGGAGAAAGAGTGTGAGGTATGAAAATTTGGTAGAAATACTGCTGTGCTGAATATGTTGCTGCAACATTTGCATGTCCTCCATACATATGTACATACATAGCTGGCTATAGCTGCCGATAGTTGTTGATGTCGATTATCCTTAAGAGTCAACAGATTTGGGTTTGTGTAAGACAAATGCATATGGTTAATGAAGTTAACACTTTAAGATGGGCAAGGTTTTCCTTGGGGCCTGTTGAAACATCAATATTTATTTAACGACCTCATGGAGAGAGCAAAAAAAGCTATCTAAACTCGTTCAAACTTGGTGATTATTTCTCTCAGAGGGTAATAATGAATGTAACCCATTTGGTGAAAGATTAAAAAAGCGTGGTAGAATTTTGAAATAATTTTTGCAACAAAGTCAAATGATTTTTGTTGTACCGTGCTTAACCTTACGATAATTTCGGGTGATTAAAATAATATTTTGAAACTTAAATTGAAAATTATTCTGCTCTCATGTTGGCAAACACAATTGTGGTAGATTTCTAAAAAAGAAGGTAGATGAAGTACTTAAATAATAGTAGTATTTAGCCGAAAATGTGGTAGATCTACTCCAACTGTGGTAAAGTGGCTATACTGTGTAACAGTCTATGGCAGTGGTGCACTCGAGAGCTTCGGAACTCTATTTGGCGTTCACCTACATCTCCTGTGACCGCAGCGACAGAGTGCCAGGGCTATCGGCTTAGTAGTAAAAGAACACTAAAAGATAAATCTGGTAAAATCAACCGATTTACGGGTATATTCAATCGAAATTTCTGCCGCTTTTTATCCATTGCCAATAGCTTTTGAATCAACTTCGCAAAAGTTGTTGTTTCTAAATTGACAGTTTCAAAACTCAAATCAACAAATGAAAAAATTCATCAAGCTGTTAACTTAACAATTATGACTGTTGCTGTTAGAATACGAATGGAAGCTGTTAAAATAACAGATTTTCGTCGACAATAAAATAACAGTGAAAACTGTTAATATAATAGAGATCTCTGTGGCACTATGGTCTTAAAATCAAAATAGTCAGCGCCGTGAGCTCAAGTTTCTCTTTAATATTAACCGATGTGTATGTATAATATTGACAGCTGATCGATGTTGAAATGGCCAATGAAATCAACTCATTTAACAGAAAGATCTGTTAGATTAAAATATGTAATTTCAACGGTAAATTGTTATCTTAAGGAAAACAGTTTCTTTTATGTTAAAATAATTTGTTTTCGTGACAAAAACTCTGTTGGATTAGCCATAATGTGATAAATTCTCCAAATTTATATTTATTCATAAACAACAAACACGATTAGTTGATTTCAGTTACGTTATTTCTTTCGGTGTAAGTAAGAACTTTACTAATGGAACTTTGTAGGAACCATCTTCTCCAATTTTGTTGTTTACATTATCGCACAAATTGGGGCAATCTGCGTAAATAGAAGCAAAAAACAACTGCTTAGAGTTTTATAAAAATATTTAAGAGTCACCAATTTAGCGAAAATTTGTTACAATACTCGTACTCTTACCCTACACAGGGTAACACCTTAAACCCGAATAGCCACCAGATTTGGAGTTAACAGAGGAAGTGATCGGATTTTACGGGGGTAGCGCTGTGAAAATTACGATTTATTTTGCATTTTGAGACTGAATGTATTGCTTAATCACATAACTTTTTTTCATCAACAACAGCAGAGTGTGGATTATTAGGTTCGAAGGAAAGTTTATTTTCGAGCTCTCAAATAAAACCAAACTCCCCCAAAGAATTTCCACAATTTAGGTACATATCATATATATATATGTCTTAAGGAAATTAATGATTGCAAATATAACAGAATCAAACATTTTTAAATATTAAATGTAGACTTTAAAAGACACAGTCCCATCATTTAAAGTTGACATTTTGTGCGAACGATTTCTTTACCTAACTGCCTTACTCCTTTCTGTGTTTGGTTGAATTGGGAAGGTTGTGCTTTTCATTGTGCAATAAGACCACACATATTGCGAAAAAAGAGCAATAATACTTTAACACATCGAGATTGGCTTATCTGAACTAGGTTTATTTCTTATTTTTGGACTTTCAATCGATTTATTTTTTCTTTTTTTTTTTTAGATATGGATAAGATTAAGACCCGGTTTCTCAGTACGACGGAGCTGTCACTTCAGTGTAACCACACTTTATTTGTTCCATCCCTCCTTCAAATCGTCATCCTCCAAGTAGCTCATTGCAACTGAACTGCATTATAATCTTACTCCGGAAAGGCATTGAACATAACCCTGATCCTAGGAAGTGTTTTGCATCGACTGCGGGGAAAAATATATACGGAACAATCATATTCTTTTCAGGGTGTCACGCGCAATGAATGTTTACATCGATCGGGATTTTTGCATTAGGGTGTTATGTTCCCGAAATTGTACGTAATTAGTGTTGAATGATCTTTGAATTACAAAATGGAAAGAACTCTTACCAACTTTTTGGGTGCTTTATTTGCTCCCCTATGAGCTCCAAAAGAAAGTTGCCGATCCTTTGCTCATTCGAAAGCGATCATAAAAATCCTTGTCATCCTGAGCACTAAAAAGATTTCGAGACGCTATCAATTGATAAATCCATATTTAAGGTATTTATTATTAAAATAGACCTATATAAACTTATTTAAAATCAAACAGACAGCTAAACATCTGATCGTTCTGAGATCAGAATTTAAACCGAGTTTAAACTAAGTTAATATATCACTGAAAAGCTGAAAATTGGTTTTAAACATACACTGAAAAACCGGGCCTAAGTGCTTAGTAAAATTTAAGTAGCGTTGCCGTCTGCCTCGCTTCTTAGGGGCTGTGCTTCCAATCTACCAACTCGTATACCAAAACAAACGTATTTCATGTTTAATATGGACATTTGCAGTTTTACACCTGCAGCTTTTAAGAGAATCTCATGCAAAGTGCAAAGTATGTAGACACTAGCCGTCAGCATTTTTATACTCAGTTGAGCAGAGCTCACAGAGTATATTAAGTTTGATTGGATAACGGTTGGTTGTACATATATAAAGGAATCGAGATAGATATAGACTTCCATATATCAAAATAATCAGGATCGAAAAAAAATTTGATTGAGCCATGTCCGTCCGTCCGTCCGTCCGTCCGTCCGTCCGTCCGTCCGTCCGTCCGTCCGTCCGTCCGTTAACACGATAACTTGAGTAAATTTTGAGGTATCTTGATGAAATTTGGTATGTAGGTTCCTGAGCACTCATCTCAGATCGCTATTTAAAATGAACGATATCGGACTATAACCACGCCCACTTTTTCGATATCGAAAATTTCGAAAAATCGAAAAAATGCGATAATTCATTGCCAAAGGCGGCTAAAGCGATGAAACTTGGTAGATGGGTTGACGTTATGGCGCAGAATAGAAAATTAGTAAGATTTTGGACAATGGGCGTGGCACCGCCCACTTTTACAAGAAGGTAATTTAAAAGTTTTGCAAGCTGTAATTTGGCAGTCGTTGAAGATATCATGATGAAATTTGGCAGGAACGTTACTACTATTACTATATATGTGCTATATAAAAATTAGCAAAATTGGATTAAGAACACGCCCACTTTTTAAAAAAAAATTTTTTTAAATTCAAATTTTAACAAAAAATTTAATATCTTTACTGTATATAAGTAAATTAAGTCAAAATTCAACTCCAGTAATGACATGATGCAACAAAATACAAAAATAAAAGAAAATTTCAAAATGGGTGTGGCTCCGCCCATTTTCATATAGTTTGTCTAGAATACTTTTAATGTCATAAGTCGAACAAAAATTTACCAATCCTTCTCAAATTTGGTAGGAGCATAGATTCTGTGACGGTAACTGTTCTCTGTGAAAATGGGCGAAATCGGTGGAAGCAACGCCCAGTTTTTATACACAGTCCACCGTCTGTCCTTCCGCTCGGCCGTTAACACAATAACTTGAGCAAAAACCGATATATCTTTACTAAACTTAGCCCACGTACTTATCTGAACTCACTTTATCTTGGTATAAAAAATGGCCGAAATCCGAGCATAACCACGCCCACTTTATCGATATCGAAAATTACGAAAAATGAAAAAATGCCATAATTCTATACCAACTACGAAAAAAGGGATAAAACATGGTAACTGGATTGGTTTATTGACGCAAAATATAACTTTGGAAAAAACTTTGTAAAATGGGTGTGACACCTACCATATTATGTAGAAGAAAATGAAAAAGTTCTACAAGGCGAAATCAACAGCCCTTGGAATCTTGGCAGGAATACTGTTAGTGGTATTGCATATATAAATAAATTAGCAGTACCCGACAGATGATTTTCTGGATCACCTGGTCCAGATTTTGGTCGATATCGCGAGAACGCCTTCACATATACATCTAAGGGCCACTCGCTTTTAAAACCCTCATTAATACTTTTTATTTGATATCCATATCGTACAAACACATTCTAGAGTCACCCTGGCCCACCCTAATGGCGATATCTCGAAAAGGCGTCCACCTATAGACCTAATGCCCACTCCCTCTTAAAATGCTCAGTAACACCTTTCGTTTGATACCCATATCGTACAAACATTCTAGAGTCACCCCTGGCCCACCCTAATGGCGATATCTCGAAAAGGCGTCCACCTATATACCTAATGTCCACTCCCTCTTAAAATGCTCAGCAACACCTTTCGTTTGATACCCATATCGTACAAACATTCTAGAGTCACCCCTGGCCCACCCTAATGGCGATATCTCGAAAAGGCGTCCACCTATAGACCTAATGCCCGCTCCCTCTTAAAATGCTCAGTAACACCTTTCGTTTGATACCCATATCGTACAAACATTCTAGAGTCACCCCTGGCCCACCCTAATGGCGATATCTCGAAAAGGCGTCCACCTATAGACCTAATGCCCACTCCCTCCTAAAATGCTCAGTAACACCTTTCGTTTGATACCCATATCGTACAAACATTCTAGAGTCACCCGTGGTCCACCTTTATGGCGATATCTCGAAAAGGCGTCCACCTATAGAACTAAGGATTACTCCCTTTTAAAATACTCATTACCACCTTTCATTTGATACCCATATCGTACAAACACATTCTAGAGTCACCCTGGCCCACCCTAATGGCGATATCTCGAAAAGGCGTCCACCTATAGACCTAATGCCCACTCCCTCTTAAAATGCTCAGTAACACCTTTCGTTTGATACCCATATCGTACAAACATTCTAGAGTCACCCCTGGCCCACCCTAATGGCGATATCTCGAAAAGGCGTCCACCTATAGACCTAATGCCCACTCCCTCTTAAAATGCTCAGTAACACCTTTCGTTTGATACCCATATCGTACAAACATTCTAGAGTCACCCTTGGTCCACCTTTATGGCGATATCTCGAAAAGGCGTCCACCTATAGAACTAAGGATTACTCCCTTTTAAAATACTCATTACCGCCTTTCATTTGATACCCATATCGTACAAACACATTCTAGAGTCACCCTGGCCCACCCTAATGGCGATATCTCGAAAAGGCGTCCACCTATAGACCTAATGCCCACTCCCTCTTAAAATGCTCAGTAACACCTTTCGTTTGATACCCATATCGTACAAACATTCTAGAGTCACCCCTGGCCCACCCTAATGGCGATATCTCGAAAAGGCGTCCACCTATAGACCTAATGCCCACTCCCTCTTAAAATGCTCAGTAACACCTTTCGTTTGATACCCATATCGTACAAACATTCTAGAGTCACCCCTGGCCCACCCTAATGGCGATATCTCGAAAAGGCGTCCACCTATAGACCTAATGCCCACTCCCTCTTAAAATGCTCAGTAACACCTTTCGTTTGATACCCATATCGTACAAACACATTCTAGAGTCACCCCTGGCCCACCCTAATGACGATATCTCGAAAAGGCGTCCACCTATAGACCTCATGCCCACTCCCTCTTAAAATGCTCAGTAGCACCTTTCGTTTGATACCCATATCGTACAAACATTCTAGAGTCACCCTTGGTCCACCTTTATGGCGATATCTCGAAAAGGCGTCCACCTATAGAACTAAGGATTACTCCCTTTTAAAATGCTCATTACCATCTTTCATTTGATACCCATATCATACAAACACATTCTAGAGTCACCCCTGGCCCACCCTAATGGCGACATTTCGAAAAGGCGTCCACCTATAGACCTAATGCCCACTCCCTCTTAAAATGCTCAGTAACACCTTTCATTTGATTCCCATATCGTACAACTAGAGACACCCCTGGTCCACCTTTATGGCGATATCTCGAAACGGCGTCCACCTATGGAACTAAGGATCACTCCTTTTCAAAATACTCATTAACAGCTTTCATTTGATACCCATATCGTACAAACACATTCTAGAGTCACCCTGGCCCACCCTAATGGCGATATCTCGAAAAGGCGTCCACCTATATACCTAATGTCCACTCCCTCTTAAAATGCTCAGTAACACCTTTCGTTTGATACCCATATCGTACAAACATTCTAGAGTCACCCCTGGCCCACCCTAATGGCGATATCTCGAAAAGGCGTCCACCTATAGACCTAATGCCCACTCCCTCTTAAAATGCTCAGTATCACCTTTCGTTTGATACCCATATCGTACAAACACATTCTAGAGTCAGCCCTGGTCCACCTTTATGGCGATATCCCTAAATGGCGTCCATCCATAGAACTATGGCCTACTCTCTCTTAAAATGCTCTTTAATACCTTCCATTTGATACACATGTCATACAACCACATTCCAGGGTTATCCTAGGTTCATATTCCTACATGGTGATTTTCCTTATTTTGTCTCCATAGCTCTCAACTGAGTATTTAATGTTCGGTTACACCCGAACTTAGCCTTCCTTACTTGTTAGATTTGTTTATTGTTGGTGTAGTTGTTTCAGCTCTCACATGCATTGTTGAGCTGTTTTTTTCTTGTTGTTATGATAGCTTGAAAACGTTGCGTTTCAAAGAAATTGTGCTTGATCACGTGATCAATTTAATTATTTATAATTTGTTAATATTTTCTTTTCAACGATATGTGAAACCAAACAAAAAGGATATGCAAACACACAAGTGGGTATACCCAATAAACATTTTTGTTCAAGCTCGATGCAAAGTGCATTTTTAATATCAAATCTCAAACGATATATTTTAAACGAATTTCAAATAATCGCTAATAGTTTTACGTCTCTAATAGGTACAGTAATGGTCAAATAAATAGCACAGAGATTAATTTTAGACAGTACAGCTAGTTTTATCTTTAACCGTTTTGATAATTTTCCATTTAAATATGTTTTCTTCCTCAAATTTTCTAAAAATTCAAATTCTGTACATAAAAAAAAATTCACACGGATTCAACGAATTTAAAAAATTGTATATCAAAGTTTTAAACTTGTTTTGGGAATTTTTAAATAAAAGTTCAAGGTATTACATTTTAATCGAAAACTATCAAAATAGTTAAACATACTCAAATAGACTGAATAAGTCCGTAGTGTTACCACAAGTTTATTTAACGACCAAACTGAAAAACCAGGACCAATTTTATAAAATAACTCCATCCACTTGGTAAATACCAGAAGCCTTCTAGAACCTATGCCACATGCTGCTCCTAGATCTGACAGCTGTATCACTCCTATTAGCCGAAGTCTTAGCCTGACAAGTGCAGGACACGATCACAACACGTGCTCGATCGTTTCCTCTTCCAACCCGCACTTCATACATCTGCTATCACTGATCAAGCCTAATTTAAAGGCATGTGACGCCAGAAGGCTGAGTCTAGTCAGAATACCCGTCATGAGTCTCTTTTTTATACTCACTTTGTTCGCATAACGGTAATCCGTAAAGGCATAAACTAATCGAGATAGATATAGACTTCTATATATCAAAATGATCTGGGCGAAAAAAGAAATTCATTTAGCCATGTTCGTCCGTCCATCCGTCCGTCCGTCCGTCCCTAAACACGATAACTTGAGTAAAATTTGAGGCACTCAAATCAGATCGCTATTTAAAATGAACGAAATCGGACCATAACCACGCCCACTTTTTCGATATCGAAAATTTCGAAAAAACGGAAAAAGTGCCATAATTCATTACCAAAGACGGCTAAAGCGATAAAACTTGGTGGTGGGTTGACCTTATGATACAGAATAGAAAATTAGTAAAATTTTGGACAATGGGCGTGGCACCGCCCACTTTTAAAAGAAGTTAATTTAAAAGTTTTGCAAGCTGTAATTTGGCAGTCGTTGAAGATATCATGATGAAATTTGGCAGGAACGTTACTCCTATTACTATATGTGTGTTAAGGAAAAATTACCAAAATCGGATTATGAACACGCCCACTTTTAAAAAAATTTTTTTTATAAGTCAAATTTTAACAAAAAATTTAATATCTTTACAGTATATAAGTAAATTATGTCAGCATTCAACTCTAGTAATGATATGGTGCAACAAAATACAAAACTAAAAGACAATTTCAAAATGGGCGTGGTTCCGCCCTTTTTATTTAATTCGTCCAGAATACTTTTAATGCCATAAATCGATTAAAAATATACCAATCCTTTGGTAGGGACATAGATTCTATGACGTTAACTGTTTTCTGTGAAAATGGGCGAAATCGGTTGAAGCCACGCTCAGTTTTTATACACAGTCGTCCGTCTGTCCTTCCGCTCGGCCGTTAACACGATAACTTGAGCAAAAATCGATATATCTTTACTAAATTTAGTTCACGTACTTATTCGAACTCACTTTATTTTGGTATAAAAAATGGCCGAAATCCGACAATGACCACGCCAACTTTTTCGATATCGAAAATTTCGAAAAATGAAAAAATGCCATAATTCTATACCATATATGAAAAAAGAGATGAAACATGGTAATTGGATTGGTATATTAACACAAAATATAACTTTAGAAAAAACTTTGTAAAATGGATGTGACATCTACCATATTAAGTAGAAGAAAATGACAAAAGTTCTGCAGGGCGAAATCAAACGCCTTTGGAATCTTGGCAGGAATACTGTTCCTGATATTATATATATAAATAAATTAGCGGTACCCGACAGATGATTTTCTGGGTCACCCTGGTCCACATTTTGATCAATATCTCGAAAACACCTTCACATATACAACTAAGGGCCACTCCCTTCTAAAACCTTCATTAATATCTTTAATTTGATACCCATATCGTACAAACACATTCTAGAGTCATCCCAGGTCCACCTTTATGGCGATATCTCGAAAAGGCATCCACCTATAGAACTAAGGCCCACTCCATTTTAAAATACTCATTAATACATTCCATTTGAAACCCATGTCATACAAATACATTCCAGGGTTACCCTAGGTTAATTTTGCTAAATGGTGATTTTCCCTTATTTTTCCGATAAAATCAACCTTTGTTAGTCTAAGGATGTAAGACCTACACATAATTTTCGACCCTTTAAAGCCTCGCGCTTGGACCCACTCCTTTCCCGCTTCGATCACGTGCCCCTCTCGCCATCTCTTAATATCGCGCAATCTGATTGGGGTGTCTACGGAGCAAGCTTCAGGGGATGCGCCCTTTTTAGCAATAGACCTAGTCCCGATTTTTCCAGAGACTGCTTATACTTCAACACACTTTTGATGCTGTGCTATGTGAGATAATTTCCTTAATTTCTGTTTGGCTGTAAATATAAAAGTTAACACGGCTGCAGTTTAAACTTTTCTCTTCCAGTGTTTCTACTGCTTTGGTTAGGCTAATCCTTCCGCTGGAAAACGCTACAGTGATCTAGCAGCTTGTAGGATCTGTTTATCTCTGGATCAGCACAGTACTCCTCAGACCCTACTTCTTCCATTACTTTGGAACCATCTCTATTTATATGTATCGCCTCGTTCGCAATTTGAGCACCCTTGCGCTAACCATCCACCTCCATTGTGGCTTTAAGAGGGCACTCGAAGCGCAGATAGGGAATCTGGTAATCTGTTCGTCCTGTAATTGATGACGCTATACTTCTATGGACGTATGGTCTGCGCTCAAGCTGCCCCGAGGCACTGAGCCTAGTTACAGTTGTTAACGCTATGTTCTTTGCCACCAGGTGTACAGGTGGAATGTGCGGAATGGCATACAGTGCAGCAGTCGGGGTTGTTTTCAGAGATCTCTTAATGCTAAGTATTCATAACCTGCATACCCCTTCTAATTTTTTGAGGTAGGTTCTTTTTGGTGTGGCTTTTCACCATACAAGAACTCTATAGTGTAGGATAGGGTTTACAATCGCTGTAAATAACCGATATTGTCCAGCCTTTGAGAATTTTTCTCCCACGGTTTAGTGGGAACAAACAAGCTTGCAGCCAATTATACGATGATAACTGCATACTCATCCACTTTGCAGAACCCGATAGTGATTCTGACTACAACGGCACTAATCCATCTAAGTAGTGCTTTTACAGCGTGAAACCATGTCGAGAAACTAAACTTGCATTTATAAAAAAAAAGGTAGACTTTGCCAAGGTTTCGAACTGACGCTCTGCAAATTGCAATAGTGTCCTCTACCCTCTAAGATATCACTTATCATAACACCTCATATGTGTCAAAAATGTTGTGAAAAAGAATCTATGACCTGCAGACCTCAAGCATGGCAGAACGATACAAGGTGGCAGCATGGTGACATACCTACAAACATAAATAAAAGTTCCATGTAATTTGTTTTTGTAAATTCGATGGACAAATATCAAAATCGTACTGCGCCCGAAGTTGATGTATCAAATCAATTAAAACAGTTTATAATCAGCTGTCCCGTGCCTTTCAAAATTGCTTAAACCGATGAATGGCTTAAAATGTAAGCTCAAATTGCTAACCGTGCACGCTGGCCCTGGGTTTTCTGATTTTGGGTTCCCTGAAGCTCAATTCTGGAGTAGTGTTTTCTGTCTCGGACTACTTTTTAACTTACTTATTTGGAGATAAACCGTGATTTTGGTCGTATTCAATAATCGTTCAATAATATAGGGTGCACTTTACCTACTATGTTGCCAAACAAAGTAAGGGAGTTCAGAATTTTGTGTATTTGACCTTGGAAACGTTGCTATAGCAAATATAAGCTACTGATCGTGCGCAACTTTTTTCATTTAAAAATTTTCGGATATCGACAGAGAAAATGGCAGATCGACTCCTCTTCCTCCTCATTCTGAGCTGTCCACCTCACTTATGTCTAAATCGGAAAATTTCCTAGCCATCTCATCCGCGAGTTCATTCCCTTCAATACAGCTGTACCCAGGGATCCAGCAAAGGCAGTAATTGAGATGACTTATAGAGAGCCAGATAGGCTCTACACTTCCGCACGATATCCGATTTTATCGTGTTGGAGTCTAATGACCTTAAGGCGGCTTGACTGTCAACAAAGATTGTTACGTCGGTGTCGGCGACCACACTATCTTGAGCTTTGCTTTGCTGCTCTGTCTATGCCGTAGACCTTGGCTTGAAATACACTGCGTATGCGTCAGGAAGTGGGATTGATTGATTTAAGCGTAGGTATGTTGAGTACATCCCAGTTCCAGTTCCCTTTTCCATTTTCGAGCCATCAGTTTAGATTGTAATGCCCCTACCATTGTCTAGGCCTACTTCCCATTCCTCTCTATCGTATATTCTGAACCTTAAAGTCCAAAATTCATGTGATTATTATTCCGTTTAATTGTCCCTGCCTCATATCGTTCAGAATCGTGCTTAGCTGATTTCCACATGTTGGATTCTCTTAGTCGTAGAGCTCCTCTAGCGGCTAATCCCTGCACGAAGACTTGTAGCAGCGTCAAGTGAAAGATTACATTTAGCGCTTCCTGAGGTGCGTTGCTAAAATTTGTTTCTTTGCACTGTTTTTTGCGTGTTGACAGTTGATGATTTGCTTTTCAATATTGAAAAAATAAACTAAAACATTTGATGTCGCGTTTTTGCAAAGACGTAGCAAATGCATAGCCGTGTATTTTGTTAGTGTATTGTAAGAAATATGCTACGGATGTTTCCAATGAATGATGCTAGACTATTTGCACAAAATCCTGAGCTCCCTTAGTGTTTTTAATATTTTCGATTGTAATTTGTTCAGGATGAATTTGCTTTACTAGACCACGATCAGACTATCTCTTTCGATTAGGATTTCTATTAACACTTCCATCGTTTCTGTTAATGTCATGAAGCATAACATCAAAACACAACATATTTTATGATACTGAAAGATTTTAGATGGTGTGGTATAGTAAGCACAGCGCAATCTTTTCTCTATTCCTAGAGAATCATGCTGCGGCTAAACATTTTTGATATCACCTGCCTTAAAGGCCCATTACTGATAATTAGCATAGACTTGACTTGACTCGAGAACTGTCAATTACAGTTCTGTTAAATGAACATAGCATGCTACTGATTACTCAAAACTTAGCAACACTAACTTGACTTAGAAGTCTGTTCAAATAAAAGCATATTTTTTATTAAAATTGTGCATTTGAATTTTTTTCATACCGTCACTAGTTGACTTTCTATATCTGTAGTTTTACAGTTTTGTTCTGTAGCTGCACGAAATAAGCTGTGAGCCACTGTACATCCTACACCTAGATCAATAGGAAGCTAACTCAAACATCTGGCTTGGTTTCCTCGGAAAGCGGTGCCGCTTTATTACGACCGCTAAAGAATGCCCGGTAAACTCACCGTTTTCAGCGGCACCGCTTTGTTGGAAACTATAAACACTTGCGGCAGACGATCCACAATATTTTATTTTACATTTTTCCATTTTTTTTAGTTTTTCCTCTTATTTTTTTAACTGCACATACAAAAATAAAACATGTTCAAAAAAATTTAGATTCAAAAATATTGTTTATTTTATAAATATTTGAAAAAATGTTCACCGCTTTGACAATAGCGTTGGCAAAAAATGGATATGACCGAGTTGCTACCTTCATGACGGCCGTAATATTTAATCTCCTGCCGCCATATTACGTTACAATGAACTTCACCGTCTTCTTAAGGCCCCATTACTGATACTTAGCATAGACTTGACTTGACTTTGTGTAAACTTGGCAACTTAGCCTTGATTATACTCCACTTAGCGCATACAATCTGGCATCATAATCAATAAATTTCAATTTGTGTGACAAAATGTCAAAATGAAATAGAAACAAACAAATGGCATCTCAAAATGTAAACGTCACTTAGAACTTACATAGAAGATCAAAATTCAACAGACTTCTAAGTCAAGTTAAGTGTTGCCAAGTTTTGAGTAATCAGTAACATGCAATGTTCTTTTAACAGAACTGTAAGTGACAGTTCTCAAGCCAAGTCAAGTCTATGCTACGTATCAGTAATGGGGCCTTTAGTTTACACATAGTTACTTTTACACTGCAACATCTTTGACAACACACTCTACCACTATGTAACGGACGCTAAAGTGTGGCACCGCTTTCGAGGAAACCAAGCCTTTAGCACATATAAGAAAAGCAGTCAGTTTTTCACGTTTTCTGAACATTGCGATTTTTTAGTTGATCGCTGATTTGATTTAGGTGTGAGACATGATTCTAGACTTTAATGCGGCAGTTACTCACGAACGTACGTACCAAAAACGTGTCAGCTGACACGACCTATCTTATGAATGTGCAATGTAAACGAAAACTTACCGACGTGCAACGCCCGTACGTACGTAGCCTGGAACGTAAAAATCAAAACAATTTTGATTTTTTTCGTAAGAACGTGCCAGCTGATCGCTCTCTCACTAGACATAGTTGCCTAGTAAACTTTTGTGCGCTAATTTTTGACCGTTTGCAGTTTTATGCAAACCCGCCTAATTAAAGTTTGAAAAATTGTGAAAGTAATTCGAAATAATTATGTAAAAGTGCAGATTATAAATATGTAATCTATTTATATGTATTTAATATTAATTCCAGCTTTTTACAACACCAAAAATTAAATTGGAAAAAGTTGATGTTTCCATAAGCATGCATGCAAAATGGTCAATGGCAACAGTGTTAATCTGTAAACAATACACACACAAATATGTCATACATGTACACAGACGCACACATTGATTCCTACGGGCTTGAGGGTTCGGTCATACGTGTTTCGTACGACAAACGTCCGTACGTACGGCACACGTCGGTGGGTAATTGCCGCTTAAAGAATGTTGGGTTGACATACGCGTTGACTTAGCAATAGCTGTGCTTTTTACTGCTGGGTTAGATATTTTTCAACTACATTCCAAGAATATGAGTATATAAGTAACTACTTATATATATGTGTTGTGATATACACGCACTCATTGCGACTAACATTTTGTAAAAATGAACCTGCAGCTAAAGCGTTACTTCAATCCCAGTTTTCCACTGCCTTGGTACGGGTGCATGCGTGATTTTTATAAGTAAATCTTTTATGTACAGATTTGAAGTTATGCTTTTGTTTTCTTGCTGTGTTGTTGAAGTTTGGCTTATTGGTAGTTGGTCCATCCAAATGAGCTGAAACCGAGACAGCGAAAAAAAAGTGTTAACTCATTGTAGGTATTTGGTCATGTCAATATGATTGATACGCTTTTAAGAAGGTTGATTCAAATCTATAATTGGCTCTCATTTAGGACACTCTACAGGGAGTGCGCTTTATGATATTTATATATAAATATTTAAATAGCAAGTGTGAGCAGTTACTAGAACGATAATTACTTGAAAGAGAAAAAACGTGTAAAATTTGTTGGCATTTCAAAGTGTTCAACTGGGTGAGTTGTGCTTTTCAAGTCGTAAAATGCTGTCCTATTATGAGGACACCATTTCAGAAAACCTGAATGCAGACTTAACTAGCATTTTAAAAAGTTTAGAAAAAGCTCTAACCTCTTCCATTACTGGTTCATTTATTTCTCTTTCACTATCGAGCAATTAAGCATATACTTGGTCAATTAAATAATAAAAATGAATTTCGATTCTGGTTCTGACCATATTAAATGGTCAAAACATAAAATTTCAAATTCTTTCAATGTCAACGATATAGACATAATCACCATTCTGCTATTCTGAATTGGTCAACTCATATTTTCTCAAGTCGCCAAAATATCAATTATTTGGGTACGAAATATTTGATAGAGGCTACTTTGAAGGGCAAGGTCATTTTGTATATCTTATTGGGCTTTGTCTCTGTAGAGCGATGGGCCCCAAAAGCTTCGAATCGAAAAAAAATTGTCCTATGAATATATTTTATGAAGGGGAATAATTTGCCTGTATCTTCAGCTGGGTGAAAAAAACACGCTTGGAGGCAAAAAGTTGCAAAACTTGAAAACGTTGAAAAAACGAATGCAAAGATTTATCAAATTTTATTTTTAAGTTCGAAAAATGTGCTACAAGAATCATCAAAATTTGTTTTGGGCGTTGAAATAATCCATGATTCAATTACTAGAGGTTTGTTATCCAAATGACAGCAGAGCTTTGACACTCACAAATTCTAAAATCACTCCGGGTTGCATTTCTGTAGGAAGCAAAAAGGGGAATAATTTTCCCCATGATGGTAGGAATGGTAGAATACTAGTATGAAAGGTAGTATGTTAATAGTTATCAATTTTGCATTTTAAAGTATATATGCTTACACACACAGACGAAATAAATAAGTACATATGTATAATCGTATTACTGTACCTGAATAATTGGCCTCTCTTATAAAAAGATGATTGTTTAGTTTTTTCAAGACGTTATAGTTTCAGTTTTTAGTATTTTCTTTAGTTATTAATGATTTTACAAAATTCACTTTTTACAAACATTTAACAATAAATACACGATTGGTATGCAAAGATATCCAAAAGGAGCGCGCCCGCGATTGCCGGCTATTGGTTTTTGACTAGTTCGTTGCAGTGCATTATTTAGGACGATTTTGAGGCAAAACCCGCGGATCTTTCCAAATGGCCGAAACGTCGATTTGCTTACATACGTATAAGAAAACCTTTCCCAATATTTTTATTTTTTTTACAACCCTGCCAGATACTCATCCCAACTTTATGATATTGTTCCAGATTGTCAAACATATTATTGACGTCAGCAGTATGCTTCCATATTCATTAGTTGTGGACAATGTGTTATTCTGAAGCCCAGCTATTCCGTTTAGAGGCCGATTATAATAGAGCTTACTCCGCCGCAGCCGATAAAGTGGTAGTAAAGCGTAAACCTCTGGGTCTCAAAAACAAACCCAAAATGATCTAGAGATCGTCCCGAAATGATCACGATATAATGGCGAATTGGTCTGCGGATAGTTGCGAAATGATACTGAAACTATGTGCTTACTTATTTAATTTTCACGGCAGAATAGAACACTAAAATATATTTGATACTAAATACCTGTTAAATAATTGCACAATATTGCATTTATGCTCACTTTCAATAACGGCTGCCTTTACTTTTTACCGATTTATTTAACTTCTTTATGCGTTGGTACATTTGTGTTTTGAAAAATAATTTTTTTTTTATTTCGATTCCTGCATCTACGTGCTCTGAACAATCAAGGAGTTTTTGCATATAATTTGCGCATGTATTTATTTGATCACCATTAATAGATGTGAATATCATCTCAAGTCTTTTAATAGTGTTCATAAATTCACTGGACGGCTTAGTTAATGCACCCATTGACACTTCGTCTACATATGTAAAAGTTGCCGTTTTCGTAACATGGTTTGATAATCCAAGTTTCCTTATAAGGAAGCATGCAATATATTCCAAAGCGTCTTCATGAAATTCGCTTATTGCGATGTCCTGTAGCATCTCTTCTGGAAATGCCAACTCATCCGAAAGTTCGAATTCCTTCAAAACCACCTCTTCATAGTAAGAATATTTTTAAGGCTTTCCACAGATGTGTCACCGAGGCGAATCCACTCAGTTTCGTCGGACTCCACATTTCCACGACCAGGTAGGTACTCAGTACTGCGTGCTAAAATTAGGTACATATTGTGCTTAAATAAGTTAGGGACGGGGCTGTCTTCGGCTATGCTGAAGACCTCTTACCTTTCATGAATGAAGCCTAGCAATAATCTGATGAAATTTAAAAAATTCATAAAGTCTGAACAATTACTTTGTATGGGATATAAATTATATATATACGACTGATTTCTATGATTTTTTTAGACAACAATGTAAGCATCGTGGGAAATGTTAGAAGCTAATAAAATAAGGAAGAAATTGCGAAAATCCTGTCATGTGAAGATAGGTTTTATGGGAGACATATCCTATGAATATGAAGATATCTCAAAAATTTATGACTTTTTGCGTTCAATGAGACAGGCAGAAAGACATTGTTAAATCAACTAAACTCATCATCCTCATCAATTCTGAACACTTATTGCAGAATCTATCTTTTTTCCTTTAAGCACATAGAATTTTAGAGGTTCGGAACAAACTAAATAAACCATTCTTTTTCATGAAAGGTGTTAAAAGAAATAATTGTGAGATGTTACCTAGCAAATACTTTCGTAGTCGGTATTTAAAATGCATAGGGCTGGGGTTGTCAAATAGGCCACCTTTTGCACGCATGGCGCCGAATAAATGCTCAAGAATGTCTTGATTTAGTCTGTATGTTAAAATATATTGCAGACCATACCTCTCCCTCACATAGTCGTACAACCCCCTTAGTGCATTCTTGCTCATAAGAACCCCTTTTTGAAATGGTAGCAACGACCGGCGACCATGTGCTATCATGTTTACTATATATTCGTCCATTTTTGCTAAAATGTGCAACTGCTCAAATATTTTCATTCCGAAAGGTTGCTTTGCTGGATGTGATTGGAGCGTGCTAAACTTAGTGTTAAATACGTCGAACCAATCATTAACCGTCGAAATGAATTCGGCGGTTTCCACAGGATTGTATAAATCATACCCGAGTTGATAGCACCGTCGAATGGCACTTGCGACACTATGCGAAAACAGTTGAGCAGCCAACTTGACTTTTTGACGGCCAGCGTGGTGGGCTGTGAGGTGTTCTTCAGTTATTTTGTACGAAATCGATGCATCTGATACTGAGGTAAGAGCGAGCAACTGTGCTATAGTGACGGGGGTAAGAAATTTGCCAAAAACATCGTAACCGGTGGTCAGATAATGGTTACGGATAAGTTTTAGTAAGTGCGGAGTATCGGCAAACACGAAAACCTTTCCGCTGATGGCCGGATTTTGGAACCATGGTTGCTCTGAAAAAATATGTTAAATATATGAACTACAAAAACAAGAAATATTTAAATAGACAGTTCAATATACCAATCGTAACGTTTAGCTCTTTCCAAAGAGAAATATTCTTTGAGCCCATGTCGGAGACAACTCCGACCACTGTATATCCCACTGATTGAATTTTTATTAATAAATTTTCCAAAATTTGTTTAGTTATTTTGCAGTCATATGCACAAAAAACTGGTTGCTTCCAGGATGACTTTAATCCGCGCACTATTCCTAGATGTATGTTGTTGGAGGGTTTCCGAAGTGTGTCTTGCGCAGCATCGTATTCATAAACGGTTTCAACTTTCATCTCATCGAAACTAAGAATACATAACCGGTCTGCAAGAGGCTGTTCGTTTGCGTGTTTCAGAACTCCCAAGGAGAAACCCAAAATTGTTTCTTGGAAGGGCACTTTCAGCAACCATTTTCGAATGGTTGATTCACCTGGCAATGGGAATCCACTTTTATATAAATGACCATATGCCCTGGGGCCTGCAGCATGAAGCGCAATGGTGGCAGATATATCTTTCCAGTCCTAAACAGTACTTCTTGCCGAATTAGATAATTTCTTTACTTGGCCTTTCGTGAAAATTGAAGAAATTCCTTTCTCAAGTTTTTCCAACTCTTCAACGCGCGCCTTTAAGCTTTTGATAATTTCATCATCAGGGGATTTAGATTCACTATATATGCTGACTCTTAAAGGATAAGTTAGTAGACATTTTTTGTTTATTTACTGAATATTTACTCTGTTTGGGTTCCTATGTCGATACTCTGAGGAGTCTTCGAGTAATTCCACACGCATAGGTAACGCGTCGTTTGCTAACTTTATTCGTTTGGAATTTGGTTCTGATAAATAATCAGCTGAACTAAAATGTAGGATACAAATTTTCGAAGATTCGCTTAGGAGCTCTCCGCACGATTCGGACCAGTACATTCTCTTTAACTCATTCTTGGGGACATGTAACATCTTAAATCCCTCTTGGGTCCAGGTTCTTCTACACAAAGTACAGCTTGCTTACCGCATTTCACATTTACTAAATCAATAACAAAGTTCAGAAAGCTAAGACTTATATATATAATGATATTAAAGAGTCAATATATGTATGTATTAAACGCGGTTTATTTGTTTCAAATGCTTAAGTAGTTACTTAAACTCAATCATTTCCTGAAACAACATTCTACATTTATTCAGGTTTATGTGCGAAAGACTGAAGTGTGGGTCCTTTATTTTGGATAAAGGTCGCAATGTCTACTGAGGAGTACAGGGATATTTTGCGAAATGTTAAGCTGACATATGAGTGGAAAAACATGCCACTCACATTGTGTTATAACCAAGATAACGTACAAGACATATTTTTCGGTTGGTATCTCAGTGGTTCAGGAATGGAATTGTCACATGTATGCAATGGCCAAGTCAAACCCCTGACCTCAACCCGATTGAGAGCTTGTAAAAAGGCCTTAGGAGAAGATTGTCATCCTTTTAATTTCAAAACAATGACTTATTTTAGCAGAACACGAAGGATTGGGATGGGATAGTACTCCATTGGAGATCTGCCAAAAAAATTTATTAAAGCCGTGCTCAATAGAATAGGGAAAGGTATACAATACACTTAAAATGTCCAGAACCGGTCACTCACCGTCCCAATGGTTTTGGATGGGTGTCCTTTATTTTTGATTAATCTGAAAAATGGTCACGAATAAATTTTAAATTTATGTTTTACAATTAATTGTCTTACCTCTAACTAAGCAATCGAATGCACAACAATTAAACTGCAGTAGCGGGTATTTCCTAATGCTTAACAACTGCAAAATGAAGAATAGTTCCTGTATATTGCTTCATTATTAAATTTTTGTTTAAACTTACCAATTTTCATGTGATGAAAACAGTTTTTTTTTTTTTTTTTAATAAATATAAATTAAAACGTCAAATAGATATAAGTGTTGCTGAAATATATTTTTATTCTAAGAGTTTGCCTTTAAGTCCTTTTTTTAAACAAACTTGCCAAGAAGCAACACAGTCAGGGGATGTCAGTTCAACTTGGGAGCAAGATGGCCGCAATTGTCAAAAATTTTGGCTGTGGAGCAAACCTCTTGTGATTGAATCATGGAAATAATCTAAACAATTATTGAAAAAAAGCGCAAGGAAACAAACCAATTTTCAACACCCTGTATTATCGCCGTCGTTCCATTTTCACTAACTTTGGTAGATATTGTAAATATTAAGTTTTTCGAGTCGAAGCGCTTGACTTTAAAGTCCCCATTAATTGCTTTAATCTACGTAAATCACATTCAAATTATACTTCAGTTATCAGCAATATGGATTTGAAGTATTTGCTGGACTTTATTATTATTAGCCATCGATGCACTTCGCCCCTTATTTAGATGTATTGTACTTGACTTTTCAGCCTATTACTGTATGTGAAGACCTTTAATATTTTTAAGTATTTCCTCAGGCTTTTTACTACATATCACGAAGGGATTAAGAGTCACGTCACCTAGATGCAAGAGTTTCTGTCTTGCTAGAGCGTAGCATTCGTAGAGACTCTGATCCAGTTTCCATTTTGCAGCTCGTAGACTACAGTGTCCCGTAAGTACCTACCAAGTGAAAGCTCGTAGGTTCTCTATGCCAAGGTTAATGAGTTTCGCTGATACTCTTGTTGCAGGGAGTATACATAATTTAGCCTGTCTTCATCCTGGGCAGTACAGTGTTGTCTGAGCTCTTTGTTTCCTAGTTACTTATGGTTTCCCTAGTGTGTGCACTTGTATGTTCACAGAATGGATCTAGGCCATAGAATGCTGCTACAGCACCCTGCTTGTCGAGGTTGTCTGCCTGTTTACTACCTTCATCTCACTGATGCTCGGACATCCAGCCTATTAAAACTCGGTTTTGAGCTCCTAGATCATTTAGAACTCCTATCCATTCATCAATTAGCTTAGAAGGAATTGTGTAAAACTGCAACGCACGCGAGCCTGTCGGGCTATCTTGATATAATGACTTCGGAAATCATTTAAGAAGCAAACGAACTTCTAGCAACCACAGGAGTGAATAAAATGAGAACAATACTGATCAAAAAGGGTATGTGTAAGAAAAGATAGCTATTCATCGGAGGGACTTCTTCAACCTCGTAAGGAGACTCCAAAAAAATTTTTAAATCATCCTGCACTCAAAAGCCAAAGTAGTCAGCAAACATTATAGTTCATTGACTAGAATTTTGTTGGGTTGTTCGCGAAACCTTTCCATCGGCAATTTGACATGCATACTTCAGTTAACAAGGTTAGATGTCTTACAAATCAACGGGCACTTATGAACAAACACGATTACAGATTAATGAAGCCATTAAAAAGGCCAAACTTTCTAAATCAATAGGCCCAAATGAAATAGCTATGCCGATGCTAGAACACCTTTTTCATTATAGAATAATTAAGAAGGGAACGGATAATCCCACTACTAAAGCCTGGAAACCCAGATAACGACTGTAAGTCGTTATCATTCCTTTAGTCAGTGGCGAAGACGTTGGGAACCGATTCCTTCATTTAAACGCAAATCTTCGGAAAGCCAGCCATCAGCATGGCGCACTTCCGCAAGACATAGACGTGTCACCCCTTCTTTCTTGTCTAAAAAGATGGACCGCAAATTATCTGACAGCTCGGCAAGCGTCGGTTCACTTTAGGAACGGAACCCCAAAACCTAGCAGAATTAAACAAGGGGTGGCCTAGGGTAGTGTCCTATCCCCGCTTCTGTTTTTACCATTAATTACTTTCCAAAATCAATATTTACCACCTGCCACTCTGTTTAAGAGTTGTAAGAAAATATTGCACATTCACGTCACCCAAAACTATAACGGGGATTCCTTTTTATGACCCCATGAGCATAATGAAATCGCAAACAGACAATTTTTGTTGAATAGTCACAAAGCGGGGAATCCCAGCAAACAATTGCTTGATTTAGCCCCCCGCAACCGTAAGCACTACGATGAGATACGTCACTCAGCCGGTAAATACATTAGCTAGGTCAGGCCCGCTAAACACTGTCTTTGACATAAACTAACTAATATGTCATCTGGTATAATGCTTGCTCTGATCGGATCAAATGAAACCTTATGTTAAAAAATGTTTGCAAATCTAAAAAATCGTCGGTTACTTCTGCGACAAGCTCAATTTTTGTATGCTACAGAAGTTGAAAATAATCAGAGTAGCTTTTGGAATATAGGCTTTAAGTTAGTGTCAGACTTTTGATTCTATTTACAACAAGTAAGGCAGTCTAAGTTTGGGTGAAACCGAACATTACATACCCAGCTGTACACTTGAAATGCTGTTGTTGTTTGTTTTGTGTGCTTAATAGTGTTACAAGGCTGCGCAATAATAATACATATTGTTACGAATATTAGCGAAACTAGGGGGTGCTGCTATCTCTAGGCCGATGCTAAGCAGTGACGTGAATTCACATCAATAATTCAATCATTATGTATCTACATAAACGAAATAACCCAGTAGCAAAATAATTCTGAACTGAAAAAGGTAAGCGAGTTGGTAACAGGTTGCGGGGTGAGGGAAGAAACAAATTTCGTTTTAAAATCGTTGTTGTTATTTTGAACAAAAGTTATTTTATCAAAGTATGTGAGTCGGTATGGTGAACAGCTGATCAAATCATTTACCCAAGTATGTGAGTTGGCAATTCATATAATTGACTGGTTAATATCCACGGGTAAGCGAGTTGTTCAGGTATGAATTTCGTAGGACATCGCTGTGTTAAAATTCAGCAATGAATTCAGCAGTAGACCCTCACTTTGGCTATTACCAAGTCATTTCCTATCTATTACCTTTTGTTACTGGGAATAATTGCGTCTACACATATGTACCATGTACGTATACGAGCAGCGGAGAGTCAATGCACAAACACATGCATATATCTGAGATACTCCTATAAGTATGCAATGAGAAAAACTATAAAATTGTGCAATTGTAGTTACAGCTGAGAAGTTTTATAGCCGCTGGACTAGTAGATTCTGGAAGCGCCTAGAAGATGCGAACGTTGAAATCAGAGAGTATAAAAGGCAGCAAATGTAGATGCGATGGAATTCAGTTTGAGTTGAGCTATCAAGCAGTTATTGATTAAGCACGCAATCTGGCGGGCAATAGTAGAGTTTCATTTGAACTATCAATCAATTTGGTAAGCAACCTAGTTGGAAAGTATAAGTGTTATTGTGAAGTACTTTAATAAAGGCCATTATTCCATTATTCAATACTGGAGTTAGTTATTCAACAGTTTAGCGATACGAACTTAGCAAAAGGGCAAATAAGAGGATTTGCAGTAAATTCGTTACAATATACATATGGTTCTAATCTGTACTAATTTTTCTTTGAGTTATGGCTTCCGAAACATAGAAAATTGCATAGTCATAAAAGGTAAAAGGTATAGCTTATTTTATTCGTCCACGACCCTTTTAAAAATCTTTTATATAAAAGTGGGCGTAGTCCTTAACCGATTTCGTTAATTTTTCTTCAAAGCATTCCTTTTAGTAAAGGCAACCACTCTGCCGAATTTTGCTACGATAGGTTTAACGATTTTTGATTTATGAGTAATAATATTTGCAAAATTGATTTTATAACAAGTGGCCGGTGCAACGCCCATGTAAAAAATTTTTAAAAAATGTTTATCAATATCAGTCCACACGTCAAATTTCAACATTCTGGGTGTATTATTTATTAAATAATCAGGTTTTTTTGTTTTCCAAAATATTATATATGTATATAAAAAGTGGGCGTGGTTATTATCCGATTTCGCTCATTTTCAATACCAATCTATTCTGGGTCCAGATAAGCTCGTATACCAAATCTGGTGAAGATATCTCAATATTTACTCAAGTTATCGTGTTAACGGACAGACGGACCGACGGACGGACATGGCTCAATCAAATTTTTTTTCCATACTGATGATTTTGATATATCGAAGGGTAAAAAAATAGGCGTTCAAATAATAAGTTTATCGATAATGTTTTTTTGGTGACTTAAAACCTTGTACAACCCTGATGTGAAGAGAAAATCTTTACCAAGGTCTTACTTTGAGCATGTTCATTGCATTTAGACCTGAACGCATCATATTTGCAAATTTATACCAGTGTTAACTTTTTTTTTTTTTTACTTTCAATACGTTTGTTGTCTTAAGACGTAATCGTAACGGATGTGCTTAGTCATGATTAGCATCTGCAACTCCTTAGCTAAGCCAGGTACATACGAGTACTTATAAGTCAAAAGTTCGTCCAACTTAATCAGCACACAACAATCTATGGCACCCAACAGCGCTTACAAGTTCAAGTTCAATTCGAGAAAAGTCATAACAAGAGACCAATAAAATGTTTGGTGTAAATTTTCACGCTTAGGAGGATGCATATTATACACGGATACATTTATATATGTACATATGTATATGTGAAATAATGATGGATGTAATCGTTGAGATAGATGCAGCAATAATTCTGACAACAACAGCCAAATAATAATAACAATAATAATAAGTAAGGCATTTGTATATTAGTAAATGAGAACATATACAAACGAAAATGTATTGGGTATAGTCATAGGTCTTAGTGTACAGGGTGAGTCACTAATGTGACACAAATTACCTAAGCAAAAGTTGGTGGAGCAAGTCGCCTTTGTCTTTATCAGCAGAGCCGACATACTTTGTTATGGCCAAAGTTCACTTGCCTGGCCTATTCCTATTCGTATAGGAAGCATTCGCTCTTCCGACTATGGTCGGTTACACTCTAAGTAACACATAAATCGCTTGATATCGATATTTTAAATAATTGTAATATCAACATGAAAACCACCCAAATAGTAGGCTCATCACACCCGGGACAGAGAGTTTATTACTGATTATGCAAGCGATCAAATTTTGAGTATACGTCATAGAATTGACAAACGTTCTCTTTTCTCGATTTCAAAGCCCCCTTCTGTAGAAAAGCAGGTGTCGGTATACTGATATGTCTGAATTTGGTCTCTGTGCATTTGATTTCAAAAAGTGCCGTTAGTTGTGGAAAGAGGACCTGGCCCACGGCATCCATTGGCATATAAAGAAAATCAGTCAGATAGTACCAGCTTAGGCAGGACACATTAAGAGACGGTACTAGTTATAATTCTGTCACCTCGCAAAGTTTCTAACTGATACTTTAAACATTTTGATGTATTACGAAATGGCAATTGCAACCTTTCGAGATTATGTGCACACGCGTGAAAGTGGTTCAGTGGCGGAAAGTTTTGAAGAAGACGCTGTCTTTAATTCACTTTTTTAAAAACATTACATCATCATCATCATTAATTGGCGCGAAGCTGCCGTAGCGATTTCGGTCGTTACATAAGAAGTTACACCATCTATCAGTGACGCCGATTGGAAGCACGGAGCTATTTTTTCTTTCAGCTGCCTCTCCCAACTCAGTGGAGGTCTAACCTTCCTCTGCTTCTTAGCTGTGGTGTCAACAGAAATGCTCTCTTTACCGGAGCTTCTTCGTCCATTCACATAACATGACCTAGCCAGCGAAGCCTATGGTTCATATCTGCGTATATATAATATACCCCATCAATATGGGATGATGTTAAGAGGAAGTGCCTATTATGACCAAGCAAAGAGTCAACACAAACGACAAATATTGGCGAAAACATCACAGTTGCAGTCATAATTTGGAATAAGTTAATGACTTCCTTTATCTGGGAACAAGCACCAATGTAAACAACAATCTTAACCTAGAAATCCTGCAAATACGCGCATTGGAACACAATTTCGATATTTGAATTAATGATCAAATGAAGAGTAAAGCCTAGTCAAACGAAACGCAGATCAATGTGAGGCGACTACAATATCCAATTGATTCGAGGAGTTGTGTAGCGCAAACCTTTCAAGGGGATGTCAGCGCAATCTGTAGCCTTTCCAACCCAATTGTCAACCTCACATACCCGTGGTGATGCCTGTTTGTTTTAGCAGCCGAGGTCCTGGTGACCCCAAGTTGGTCAAAGAAAAAGGGGGGGGGGCGTGTCCTAGGAGGTTCAATGTGGTTATATTAAATCGTTCCTGAGATGCTCAGGCTTCTACCTTATGCATCGCATCCTAGATTATGCTATAGCTGTTTGGTGTTTCTACCTTAATGGTGCTTGTTACCGGAATGTACCGGATATACATCCGACGAAGGACCATCAACATCGATAACACTCCTCAAAACCTTGGGGAAGTGTCTTTATCGCTACAACAACAACCAAAGAAGTTAAATCATTAGCTGCGCTAGCTTTAAGCAGATATCAGCGTTGTTAGGCAAACTGAAGTCAAAGACCATATGTTGTGACTTTAAGAAGATCATACTGCCCAAAACAAACACTCATCGGTACACGCTTATGGAAACAGGGGGAAATGGGTTGTGGGTTTTGTTCTAAAAAAGCACTTACCTATATCGTACTGCAGTTGTCCTACATACAATATTGATAACAATTTCCATAAATTTTACGCAATTGTAATAAGTAGGTGTCCGAAGATTTTGCGTAGATCGTTTACTTGTTGCTTTGATTCAAATGTGATCAGTTTTACTCACAAAACGTTCAATGTGTGTTACTGTTTCTTGAAGGTTGTCTTCATTTTCTTAGTCCAAAAAAGTCATGTATTTTTTTTTTTTACTTTTCCCAAAACTCAACATATTGCACACCCTGTACTTGATAGAAAGTAACCAACATGCAAGCTGACTCTACCAAATTGGCTGGCGATAAATAATGCCTACAACTTAACGAGATGTTATCTCACCAGATTAATTCTTTATTACCAGAATCTGTTGTTGATTGTTGTGCAGTGCACAATGCAGCATGGTTTGGCAAGAGAGAGAGAGAGAGAGCGTGTAATCCCCATTAATATTCGTTGAATGTGAAGGGTGAAGGCATCCACAGTGCAAAACTTAACCTTTTACTGCCTACTATTGGTTGGCATGTTGCAGGCGCTAAGTCTGGAATTTACCAGATTGCTCAATTATTCGCTTTAAACGTCAACAAAAATATGAAATAATGAATACAAACTGTCTTGCCAACAACATTTATATCAAGCATGTTCTGCAGACTATTTAAACGTCAAAATGTTGCGAAAATGTTATCAACAACATCATCCATTCTCAGTCCCCCTCATTTTCTGTTACAAGTGATTACGCGAACATCACACACTACATACAAATAAATAGACATCAACATTTTTCTTCAACAGATAATCATTCTCAGCAATTGCCAGCCAAACAGGTCAGGAGGGGAGAACTCTTTACTTTCATATTCTTTCCACCTCCTCATTTGCCGCCTCTTGAACCGCTGTGTGTGTTTGTAGATGTTCTCATTCCCCCCATCCATTAAAATATGATAAATTATATCTATTTTATGGGGATGATTTTAACAAGACAATTTAACAAGCGTAATTTAATATTTCGTTCCTTCTCTTTTACACGCTATTCGCGCAACAGATTTTAAGATTTTCAGTTTTTTGGTTGGAGAACTACTTGCCCCAGAGTCACATCAGTTATGTTGTAAGTAGATAGAGTAGGTATATAAGAATGAAAAAAATAAGAGCGATTATACTAGCTGATAGAGAATATTTTTGATTCGAGAGCAAACGGTGGTTGGTAAATTAAAACGACACCATGAAGTATCGTATATGTGATTATTAAACCAAAAATGTATCGCACCCTAGGGAACACTTAGTGCTATACGCATTTTCGTTGAAATAAACTATTTATGTGAAGTAACCCAATAGGATAAATGTCAAGAGCTCCAAGTGCGGTGTTGCTTTATGTTAGGCTTGCCTCTCACTGTTTTGTTCTGAAATTCAAAAGATTTTATAATAAGTCAGAACTCTATCAAGAATTGTAGGCGAGGAGCAAGCAGCGGTAGATAGTGATGAAAACTTACGCCAGAAAAATTTTCATGTCGCCCTTGATCCTTGGAAATGTGAACAAATATTCTGAAAGATATTTGCTAAAACTTAAACCCACCTTCAGACCAAAGGCGTAAAACCCATTCAACTCCATCCAACTCTACCTTTGAAGTGGTTGTTGTTGTTATTTCTTTTACGATAAGGACACTCCCCGAAGGCCTTGGGGAGTCTTATAGATGTTGATGGTCCTTTGGCGGATGAAGATGCGGTACGTTCCGGTAACAAACACCATTAAGGTACTAGCTCGACCATCTCGAGGACGATTTGGTATAGTTAAGTTTGATGGATCGGGACAACGCAAGTGGCATTGATCAGTTTAAAATGCCAACCATAACACACGCATATGACGTTTCAGCTGCTCGGTTGAAAAGTTGTTACTTTAAGGCATATAACGAAAAATGCTGTAAATACAGATTTTTACTTGATGCTTAAAAATGTACTTTTACTGGCTTTTATTCATTGCTATTATTTTCTAATCCTTATACTATGGCGTGAAGATTGTGGTGTACTTTGACGATGTGGCGATCCTAGTTTCAGACCCTTTACCACTCATGGTAAGTGAGTCCATGGAGAGAATGTTGGCAAAACAAAGTAGGTGAGCACAAGGACGTGGCCTTATGCTAAATTCGGAGAAGAGGGTTTTGCTACCCTTGATTAGGAAGTACACACTACTTACCTATGAATTGTCAAAGGGACCGCAATTAAACCTATCGAATAATACCAAGTATCCGGAACGAACCATCGATTGTAAACTTAACTGGAAACGTGCAAACCAAGAGTGGGTACGGAAAGTCTGCATTGCTTGCTAAGCCTGACGTTCCGTAAGAAATGTGGTCTCATACACAAGATGGTGGTATGGCTGTTTGGTACGACGTTGCTCTATAGTGTGGTGGAAAGATCTTATTTAGCACTACAATCAGACCAACCTACAGAAAGTTCAACGAACTTCGTGTGTTAGTGCTACGAGGGCCTGCCGCAACTGCTCCATCGCCGTTTTGGACCACATATTACGTTACATATACATATGTACGTTTGCACAAACCGAGCTGAGACTCAAGGAATATGGGCGATCGAAGAATACTCAGAAAGTATCCTTAATTTACTTGCGACGGGAATTTTCAATTCCGAAATAGATTATTATTCCCACAAATTACACTTTTAAAGCCGCATTAATGCTACTCTTCCAAGTAGGAATGATTGGAAGAGGGGTACGGTTTCAGCAAGTAACGGTATACAATTTTACACCGACGGCTCCAAATTGACTCAGTTGTGGGAATTGGCACCAATAAGAATTTTTTAGAGATTGTCATTTAAACTGCCGTCACATTGTAATGTGTTTCAAACAGAAGTCCTCGTGATTTGGCAAGCCTGCTAATCACTTGAGGTACGGTTCATAACTGCAAGATATCTCTATATCTTTTCTAACAGCCACGCACAATAAAGGGATTCGAAATTTGTATATGTATGTAAAAAGCCCAGCAACAGTGTAAGATCAAAACGAGCTATGTAATTTCAAGAGATAATGGGCCGGACTTCAATGACAGAAGCACAAGGAGTCTTCTGAATACATCTAAGGCCGACTTCCATATAGTGATAGCGGTCTGCACCTGTTATTCGGTTTTAGACACGCATGCCGAAAAGAATGGTATTCCGTATAATGACCGACATATAATATATACTACATACTTTAAGGATGACAGTGTACCGCTATTGACGACTAAGGGGGTGCCTGAATTAAGCTTTAATTCGAAGGCGGATCGCCTCAGATTTTTTTCCGTTCCTGTTTTGTTCAGCAGTACATATCTTTAACATTAAACAAATTAGGTTGATGTTTTGTGAGAGCGTTGTAGGTACAATGGGGTGGAATCGTTCTGCATATTTTGTTGAAATATGGTTTTAAGAATATGAATTTATCATATCATCAGCTTGCGGGTACAATTTGTAAGTGGGGGATGGTAAGATGTTGAACTTTACATTTTATGATGCCGCTTGAGAAAAAGGTTCTTATATCACTCCACTAGCCCTACCCAGAACTAATTCGTAGAAGACAAGCCACTCTTATGGCTAGCTTATCAAACATCGTTATACACTGAAGGAAAAAGACTGGTAAAATCAACCGAAATACGGATCAATTCAACCGAAATTTCTGTAAATTTTTATCCATCGCAACAAGATGTTGAATGAACTGCGGATAAATCGTTGATTCGTAATTAACCATTTTAGTAGTCAACTGAACAATAAAAGTTGTAGCGACAGCTTTGTACGAAAGTACCTATGTTGCCATATAAATAAATAAATCTAAGGCCGAGCTTCTCTTCGAATTTGCGTCGTGCTCCTCTTGATTTTCCCTACAAATTGGCCGGACGGGACCTACATGTTTTATGCCGACTCCGAACGGCATCTACGAGGCAGATGAGTTTTCACTGAGAGCTTTTCATGGCAGAAATACACTCGGAGCGCTTGCCAAACACTGCCAAGGGGCGACCCCGCTTAGAAACATTTTCTTCTAATTGAAAAACCTTATTTCTAAAATTTTGATGTTGCTTTGCCCGTGGTGCGAACCCAGGCCATATGGTGTGGCAGGCGGAGCACGCTACCATCACATCACGGTGGCACTTACTAACTGAACGTCAATTGGGCTTACATCAAATATGCTGGCACACATTAAACATTATACACTGTATTATTTTGTTTTATTAAACGCACTTTCACCAAATTTTATATTTTATAATTTATTTAATTTATAGTTTTGAACTTCGCTTTGCAACTAGAAATGAAAATAGTAGTCACAAAACTGATTCTCAATTCTTTCGGTTGCAGCTCAGCTCATTCTCAACTTCTTCTCTCGCGTGTAGTTGCCACACTTGATTGTTTCGAACAAAACTTGTATAAATGTTTGACATAACATTTTAAATAGAGAACTTGTAAGTTATAGAAAAGTAAAGAATCAAATCGCTAGAAGGTAATTCACCACTGGAGTGACTTTACATGTAATTCGGCAAGTTTAATTTTCGTAACACTTTAAGTTGAAACGATTCTAAAACAACTCAAACTTTTATGTTGTCGGAAACATCAACATTAGAAAAGGATGTTTTTTATTATCTTATTAAATTCGTTCGCGTGAGTGAAAATTCGTAAAAACTTGAACAAAATGTTAATAATTTTGGAAAAATCCTGTTCTTTCAAACAAAACTTTTGCAACAAGAGGGCGCAATTTTGCATTTCGCTTGGAAAGAAGTTGCAAAATTGTACCCGATAAATAGGTGTCCCGGTATATCACAATTTTTTGCACAATAAATTCCAAAAAGGGATTTTCGTGTTGTATTGATAACTGAAAAACTAGTTTTTTGTTGTTTTCCCATTTTGTGTGTTTTTTCGATTTGGTGGTTTTCTTATTTTTACTACTTTTTTTAAACAAGTGGCACCATCGTCATAAGTACAGAGTAGAGAGCGCAGTGAACGTAAAATTCTCTTTGAAATTTGCTCATGTATTGACTGCTGATCGCTGTTGAAATGACCAGAGAGGTCAGTTGTGTTGACAGAAAAATCAGTTGGATTGACCAGGAATCTGTCAATTTTACAGAATTTTGGTAACTTAAGAGCAACAATTTCTCTTCTTTTGAAATGACTAATCTAATTTGTTCTTTTTTCAAAGAGCTCGGTCGAATTAACCGTAATTCGATCAAATTCACCGAATCTCCGTTAAGTCAAGAACAACAGAACCAATTTAATGATTTTACTAGCACCATTTATTTCAGTGTAATAGAAATACATTTCTTATAGAAATCTTAGTTCAGACAGTACAAATCTGCGTTCCAAGCCTTGTGCGTTTATTTCAAAAATTCAAAAACCTTCAGAAAAAATGTTATAAAATTGTTTGAATCTTTTAAATAGAAAACCATTTATACAAAAGGTTTTATTTTCAATTGCTCACCCAGTTAAAAGTAACTTTTTTGACAACAGTGATTCTAAATTTTATTTCTGGGCTCACATTGCTTGCGATGCTAATGCAGGTTCATCGCGTTGCATGTCTGTCTGTACTAGCGCGTTTGAAAAACGTTTTATTTATTTAATCTTAGAGATTTGTGCAATAATATTTAAAGATAAACAAAATGCCGATGTTCATGTCGATATGTATACGGAACGAAGGAAGGAATTTATAAAATTAGCAGATTAAGTTTCAATATATTTTTTAGTTCATATTATATAATTACAAATTTGATGATATCGGAATTGACTGCATTCCGAGCACCAAAGTGGGGTATGTTGGGCTGTTGGAAAGGATTATTTCCAAATCTATCCTGTCCTTATTATACTCAGTTGAGCAGAGCTCACAGAGTATATTAAGTTTGATTGGATAACGGTTGGTTGTACATATATAAAGGAATCGAGATAGATATAGACTTCCATATATCAAAATAATCAGGATCGAAAAAAAATTTGATTGAGCCATGTCCGTCCGTCCTTCCGTCCGTTAACACGATAACTTGAGTAAATTTTGAGGTATCTTGATGAAATTTGGTATGTGGGTTCCGGACTATAACCACGCCCACTTTTTCGATATCGAAAATTTCGAAAAACCGAAAAGTGCGATAATTCATTAAAAAAGACAGATAAAGCGACGAAACTTGGTAGATGAGTTGAACTTATGACGCAGAATAGAAAATTGGTAAAATTTTGAACAATGGCCGTGGCACCGCCCACTTTTAAAAGAAGGTAATTTAAAATTTTGCAAGCTGTAATTTGGCAGTCGTTGAAGATATCATGATGAAATTTGGCAGGAACGTTACTCCTATTACTATATGTACGCTTAATAAAAATTAGCAAAATCAGAGAAGGACCACGCCCACTTTAAAAAAAAAATTTTTTAAAGTAAAATGTTAACAAAAAATTTAATATCTTTACAGTATATAAGTAAATTATGTCAACATTCAACTCCAGTAATGATATGGTGCAACAAAATACAAAAATAAAAGAAAATTTCGAAATGGCGTGGCTCCGCCCTTTTTCATTTAATTTGTCTAGGATACATTTAACGCCATAAGTCGAACAAAAATTAACCAATCCTTTTGAGATTTGGTAGGGGCATAGATTTTATGACGGTAATTGTTTTCTGTGAAAATGGGCGAAATCGGTTGATGCCACGCCCAGTTTTTATACACAGTCGTCCGTCTGTCCATCCGCATGGCCGTTAACCCGATAACTTGAGCAAAAATCGACATATCTTTAATGAACTTAGTTCACGTGCTTACATGAACTCACTTTATCTTGGTATGAAAAATGAACGAAATCCGACTATGACCACGCCCACTTTTTCGATATCGAAAATTACGATAAATGAAAAAAATGCCATAATTCTATACCAAATACGAAAAAAGGGATGAAACATGGTAAGGTAATTGGATTGTTTTATTGACGCGAAATATAAATTTAGAAAAAACTTTATAAAATGGTTGTGACACCTACCATAATAAGTAGAAGAAAATGAAAAAGTTCTGCAGGGCGAAATAAAAAACCCTTAAAATCTTGGCAGGTATTACATATATAAATAAATTAGCGGTATCCAACAGATGATGTTCTGGGTCACCCTGGTCCACATTTTGGTCGATATCTGGAAAACGCCTTCACATATAGAACTACCACCACTCCCTTTTAAAACTCTCATTAATACCTTTAATTTGATACCCATATCGTACAAACATATTCTAAAGTCAACCCTGGTCCACCTTTATGGCGATATCTCGAAAAGGCGAACACCTATAGAACGAAGGCCCACTCCCTTTTAAAAATACTCATTAACACCTTTCATTTGATACCCATATCGTACAAACAAAGTCTAGAGTCACCCCTGGTCCACCTTTATTGCGATACCTCGAAAAGGCGTCCACCTATAGAACTAAGGCCCACTCCCTTTTAAAATACTCATTAACTCCTTTCGTTTGATACCCATATTACACAAACGAATTATAGAGTCACCCCTGCTCCACCTTTATGGCGATATCTCGAAACGGCGTCCACCTATGGAACTAAGGATTACTCCCTTTTAAAATACTCATTAACACCTTTCTTTTGATACCCATATCGTACAATCGCATTCTAGAGTCACCCCTGTTCCACCTTTATGGCGATATCTCGAAAAGGCGACCACCTATACAACAACAACCACTCCCTTTTAAAACCCTCATTAATACCTTTAATTTGATACCCATATCGTACAAACTCATTCTAGAGTCACCCCTGGTCAACCTTTATGGCGATATCTCGAAACGGCGTCCACCTATAGAAATAAGCCCCACTCCCTTTTAAAAATACTCATTAACACCTTTCTTTTGATACCCATATTGTACAAACAAATTCTAGGGTCACCCCTGCTCCACCATTATGGCGATATCTTGAAACGGCGTCCACCTATGGAACTAAGGATTACTCCCTTTTAAAACACTCATTAACACCTTTCTTTTGATACCCATATTGTACAAACAAATTCTAGGGTCACCCGTGGTCCACCTTTATGGCGATATCTCGAAACGGCGTCCACCTATAGAACTAAGGCCCACTCCCTTTTAAAATACTCATTAACTCCTTTCGTTTGATACCCATATTACACAAACGAATTATAGAGTCACCCCTGCTCCACCTTTATGGCGATATCTCGAAACGGCGTCCACCTATGGAACTAAGGATTACTCCCTTTTAAAATACTCATTAACACCTTTCTTTTGATACCCATATCGTACAATCGCATTCTAGAGTCACCCCTGGTCCACCTTTATGGCGATATCTCGAAAAGGCGACCACCTATACAACAACCACCACTCCCTTTTAAAACCCTCATTAATACCTTTAATTTGATACCCATATCGTACAAACTCATTCTAGAGTCACCCCTGGTCAACCTTTATGGCGATATCTCGAAACGGCATCCACCTATAGAACTAAGCCCCACGCCCTTTTAAAATACTCATTAACACCTTTCATTTGATACCCATATCGTACAAACACATTCTAAAGTCACCCCTGGTCCACCTTTATGGCGATATTTCGAAACGGCATCCACCTATAGAACTAAGGCCCACTCCCTTTTAAAATACTCACTGAAACCATTCGTTTGATGCCCATGTTGTACAAACAAATTCTAGGGTCACCCCTGGTCCACCTTTATGGCGATATCTCGAAAAGGCGAACACCTATAGAACGAAGGCCCACTCCCTTTTAAAAATACTCATTAACACCTTTCATTTGATACCCATATCGTACAAACAAAGTCTAGAGTCACCCCTGGTCCACCTTTATTGCGATACCTCGAAAAGGCGTCCACCTATAGAACTAAGGCCCACTCCCTTTTAAAAGACTCATTAACTCCTTTCGTTTGATACCCATATTACACAAACGAATTATAGAGTCACCCCTGCTCCACCTTTATGGCGATATCTCGAAACGGCGTCCACCTATGGAACTAAGGATTACTCCCTTTTAAAATACTCATTAACACCTTTCTTTTGATACCCATATCGTACAATCGCATTCTAGAGTCACCCCTGGTCCACCTTTATGGCGATATCTCGAAAAGGCGACCACCTATACAACAACCACCACTCCCTTTTAAAACCCTCATTAATACCTTTAATTTGATACCCATATCGTACAAACTCATTCTAGAGTCACCCCTGGTCAACCTTTATTGCGATATCTCGAAACGGCGTCCACCTATGGAACTAAGGATTACTCCCTTTTAAAATACTCATTAACACCTTTCTTTTGATACCCATATTGTACAAACAAATTCTAGGGTCACCCGTGGTCCACCTTTATGGCTATATCTTGAAACGGCGTCCACCTATGGAACTAAGGATTACTCCCTTTTAAAACACTCATTAACACCTTTCTTTTGATACCCATATTGTACAAACAAATTCTAGGGTCACCCGTGGTCCACCTTTATGGCGATATCTCGAAACGGCGTCCACCTATAGAACTAAGGCCCACTCCCTTTTAAAATACTCATTAACTCCTTTCGTTTGATACCCATATTACACAAACGAATTATAGAGTCACCCCTGCTCCACCTTTATGGCGATATCTCGAAACGGCGTCCACCTATGGAACTAAGGATTACTCCCTTTTAAAATACTCATTAACACCTTTCTTTTGATACCCATATTGTACAAACAAATTCTAGGGTCACCCCTGCTCCACCATTATGGCGATATCTTGAAACGGCGTCCACCTATGGAACTAAGGATTACTCCCTTTTAAAACACTCATTAACACCTTTCTTTTGATACCCATATTGTACAAACAAATTCTAGGGTCACCCGTGGTCCACCTTTATGGCGATATCTCGAAACGGCGTCCACCTATAGAACTAAGGCCCACTCCCTTTTAAAATACTCATTAACTCCTTTCGTTTGATACCCATATTACACAAACGAATTATAGAGTCACCCCTGCTCCACCTTTATGGCGATATCTCGAAACGGCGTCCACCTATGGAACTAAGGATTACTCCCTTTTAAAATACTCATTAACACCTTTCTTTTGATACCCATATCGTACAATCGCATTCTAGAGTCACCCCTGGTCCACCTTTATGGCGATATCTCGAAAAGGCGACCACCTATACAACAACCACCACTCCCTTTTAAAACCCTCATTAATACCTTTAATTTGATACCCATATCGTACAAACTCATTCTAGAGTCACCCCTGGTCAACCTTTATGGCGATATCTCGAAACGGCGTCCACCTATAGAACTAAGCCCCACGCCCTTTTAAAATACTCATTAACACCTTTCATTTGATACCCATATCGTACAAACATATTCTAAAGTCAACCCTGGTCCACCTTTATGGCGATATCTCGAAAAGGCGAACACCTATAGAACGAAGGCCCACTCCCTTGTAAAAATACTCATTAACACCTTTAATTTGATACCCATATCGTACAAACACATTCTAAAGTCACCCCTGGTCCACCTTTATGGCGATATTTCGAAACGGCATCCACCTGTGGAGCTAAGCATCACTCCCTTTTAAAATACTCATTAACACCTTTCTTTTGATACCCATATTGTACAAACAAATTCTAGGGTCACCCCTGGTCCACCTTTATGGCGGTATCTCGAAACGGCGTCCACCTATGGAACTAAGGATTACTCCCTTTTAAAATACTCATTAACATCTTTCATTTGATACCCATATCGTACAAACGCATTCTAGAGTCAACTCTGATCCACCTTTATGGCTATATCCCTAAATGGCGTCCACCTATAGAACTATGGCCCACTCCCTCATAAAATACTCTTTAACACCTTTCATTTGATACCCATATTGTACAAACAAATTCTAGGGTCACCCCTGGTCCACCTTTATGGCGATATCTCGAAACGGCGTCCACCTATGGAACTAAGGATTACTCCCTTTTAAAATACTCATTAACACCTTTCATTTGATACCCATATTGTACAAACAAATTCTAGGGTCACCCCTGGTCCACCTTTTAAAATATTCTTTAACACCTTTCATTTGATACCCATATTGTACAAACAAATTCTAGGGTCACCCCTGGTCCACCTTTATGGCGATATCTCGAAACGGCGTCCACCTATGGAACTAAGGATTACTCCCTTTTAAAATACCCATTAACACCTTTCTTTTGATACCCATATTGTACAAACAAATTCTAGGGTCACCCCTGGTCCACCTTTATGGCGATATCTCGAAACGGCGTCCACCTATGGAACTAAGGATTACTCCCTTTTAAAATACTCATTAACACCTTTCATTTGATACCCATATCGTACAAACGCATTCTAGAGTCAACCCTGATCCACCTTTATGGCTATATCCCTAAATGGCGTCCACCTATAGAACTATGGCCCACTCCCTCATAAAATACTCTTTAACACCTTTCATTTGATACCCATATTGTACAAACAAATTCTAGGGTCACCCCTGGTCCACCTTTATGGCGATATCTCGAAACGGCGTCCACCTATGGAACTAAGGATTACTCCCTTTTAAAATACTCATTAACACCTTTCATTTGATACCCATATTGTACAAACAAATTCTAGGGTCACCCCTGGTCCACCTTTATGGCGGTATCTCGAAACGGCGTCCACCTATGGAACTAAGGATTACTCCCTTTTAAAATACTCATTAACACCTTTCATTTGATACCCATATCGTACAAACGCATTCTAGAGTCAACCCTGATCCACCTTTATGGCTATATCCCTAAATGGCGTCCACCTATAGAACTATGGCCCACTCCCTCATAAAATACTCTTTAACACCTTTCATTTGATACCCATATTGTACAAACAAATTCTAGGGTCACCCCTGGTCCACCTTTATGGCGATATCTCGAAACGGCGTCCACCTATGGAACTAAGGATTACTCCCTTTTAAAATACTCATTAACACCTTTCTTTTGATACCCATATTGTACAAACAAATTCTAGGGTCACCCCTGGTCCACCTTTATGGCGGTATCTCGAAACGGCGTCCACCTATGGAACTAAGGATTACTCCCTTTTAAAATACTCATTAACACCTTTCATTTGATACCCATATCGTACAAACGCATTCTAGAGTCAACCCTGATCCACCTTTATGGCTATATCCCTAAATGGCGTCCACCTATAGAACTATGGCCCACTCCCTCATAAAATACTCTTTAATGCCTTTCATTTGATACACATGTCATACAAACACATTCCAGGGTTTCCCTCGGTTCATTTTCCTACATGGTTATTTTCCCTTATGTTGTCACCATAGCTCTCAACTGAGTATGTAATGTTCGGTTACACCCGAACTTAACCTTCCTTACTTGTTATCCATCGCAACAAGATATTGAATCAACTGCGGATAAATCGTTGATTCGTAATTGGCCATTTTAGTAGTCAACTGAACAAAAAAAGTTGTTGCGACAGCTTTGTACGAAAGTACCTATGTTGCCATATAAATAAATAAATGGCGCGATAACCTCCGAAGAGATCTAAGGCCGAGCTTCTCTTCCAATTTGCGTCGTGCTCCTCTTGATTTTCCCTACAAATTGGCCGGACGGGACCTACATGTTTTATGCCGACTCCGAACGGCATCTGCAAGGCAGATGAGTTTTCACTGAGAGCTTTTCATGGCAGAAGTACACTCGGAGCGCTTGCCAAACAATGCCGAGGGGTGACCCCGCTTAGAAAAATTTTCTTCTAATTGAAAAATCTTATTTCTAAAATTTTGATGTTGCTTTGCCCGGGCTGCGAACCCATGGCATACGGTGTGGCAGGCTGAGCACGCTACCATCACACCACGGTCGCACTTTCTAACCGAACGTCAATTGGGCTTACACCAAATATGCTGACACATATTACACATTATACACTTTGTTATTTTGTTTTATTAAACCCACTTTCACCAAACTTTATATTTTATAATTTATTTAATTTATAGTTTTGAACTTCGCTTTCCAAATAGAAATGAAAATAGTAGTCATAAAACTGATTGTCAATTCTTTCAGTTGCAGTTCAGCTCATTCTCAATTCCTTCTCTCGCATGTAGTTGCCACACTTGATTGTTTCGAACAAAACTTATATAAATGTTTGACATAAAATTTTAAATAGAGAAATTGTAAGTTATAGAAAAGTAAAGAATCAAATCGCTAGAAAGTAATACACCACTGAAGTAACTTTATATGTAATTCGGCAAGTCTAATTTTCGTAACACATTAAGTTGAAACGATTCTAAAACAACTCAAACTTTTATGTTGTCGGAAACATCAACATTAGAAAAGGATGTTTTTTATTATCTTATTAAATTCGTTCGCGTGAGTGAAAATTCGTAAAAACTTGAACAAAATGTCACTAACTTTGGAAAAATCCTGTTCGTTCAAATAAAACTTTTGCAACAAGAGGGCGCAATTTTGCATTTCGCTTGGAGAGAAGTTGCAAAATTGTGCCCGATAAATAGGTGTCCCATCTCACAATTTTTTGCACAATAAATTCAAAAAAGGGTTTTTCGTATTGTATTGATAACTGAAAAACTAGTTTTTTGTTGTTTTCCCATTTTGTGTGTTTTTTCGATTTGTTGGTTTTCTTATTTTTGCTATTTTTTTTTAAACAAGTGGCACCATCATCATAAGTACAGAGTAGAGAGCGCAGTGAATGTAAAATTCTCTTTGAAATTTGCTCATGTATTGACTGCTGATCGCTGTTGAAATGACCAGAGGGATCAGTTGTGTTGACAGAAAAATCAGTTAGATTAACCAGGAATCTGTCAATTTTACAGAATTTTGGTAACTTAAGAGCAACAATTTCTCTTCTTTTGAAATGACTAATCTAATTTGTTCGTTTGACAAAGAGCTCGGTCGAATTAACCGTAATTCGATCAATTTCACTGAATCTCCGTTAAGTCAAGAACAACAGAACCAATTTAATGATTTTACTAGCACCATTTCTTTCAGTGTAATAGAAATACATTTCTTATAGAAATCTTAGTTCAGACAGTACAAATCTGCGTTCCAAGCCTTGTGCGTTTATTTCAAAAATTCAAAAACCTTCAGAAAAAATGTTATAAAATTGTTTAAATCTTTTAAATAGAAAACCATTTATACAAAAGGTTTTATTTTCAATTGCTCACCCAGTTAAAAGTAACTTTTTTGACAACAGTGATTCTAAATTTTATTTCTTGGCTCACATTGCTTGCGATGCTAATGCAGGTTCATCGCGTTGCATGTCTGTCTGTACTAGCGCGTTTGAAAAACGTTTAATTTATTTAATCTTAGAGATTTGTGCAATAATATTTAAAGATAAACAAAATGCCGATGTTCATGTCGATATGTATAAGGAACGAAGGAAGGAATTTATAAAATTAGCAGATTAAGTTTCAATATATTTTTTAGTTCATATGATATAATTACAAATTTGATGATATCGGAATTGACTGCACTCCGAGCACCAAAGTGGGGTATGTTGGGCGGTTGGAAAGGATTATTTTCAAATCTATCCTGTCCTTATTATACTCAGTTGAGCAGAGCTCACAGAGTATATTAAGTTTGATTGGATAACGGTTGGTTGTACATATATAAAGGAATCGAGATAGATATAGACTTCCATATATCAAAATCATCAGTATCGAAAAAAAATTTGATTGAGCCATGTCCGTCCGTCCGTCCGTCTGCCCGTTAACACGATAACTTGGGTAAATTTTGGGGTATCTTAATGAAATTTGGTATGTGGGTTTCTGAGTACTCATCTCAGATCGCTATTTAAAATGAACGATATCGGACTATAACCACGCCCACTTTTTCGATATCGAAAATTTCGAAAAACCGAAAAAGTGCGATAATTCATTACAAAAGACAGATAAAGGGACGAAACTTGGTAGATGAGTTGAACTTATGACACAGAATAGAAAATTGGTAAAATTTTGGACAATGGGCGTGGAACCGCCCACTTTTAAAAGAAGGTAATTTAAAATTTTTCCAAACTGTAATTTGGCAGTCGTTGAAGATATCATGATGAAATTTGGCACGAACGTTACTCCTATTACTATATGTACGCTTTTAACAAAAAATTTAATATCTTTACAGTATATAAGTAAATTATGTCAACATTCAACTCCAGTAATGATATGGTGCAACAAAATACAAAAATAAAAGAAAATTTCGAAATGGGCGTGGCTCCGCCCTTTTTAATTTAATTTGTCTAGGATACTTTTAACGCCATAAGTCGAACAAAAATTAACCAATCCTTTTGAAATTTGGTAGGGGCATAGATTTTATGACGATAACAGTTTTCTGTGAAAATGGGCGAAATCGTCCGTCTGTCCTTCCGCATGGCCGTTAACCCGATAACTTGAGCAAAAATCGACATATCTTTAATGAACTTAGTTCACGTGCTTACTTGAACTCACTTTATCTTGGTATGAAAAATGAACGAAATCCGACTATGACCACGCCCACTTTTTCGATATCGAAAATTACGATAAATGAAAAAAATGCCATAATTCTATACCAAATACGAAAAAAGGGATGAAACATGGTAAGGTAATTGGATTGTTTTATTGACGCGAAATATAACTGTAGAAAAAACTTTATAAAATGGTTGTGACACCTACCATATTAAGTAGAAGAAAAGGAAAAAGTTCTGCAGGGCGAAATAAAAAAACCTTAAAATCTTGGCAGGTATTACATATATAAATAAAATAGCGGTATCCAACAGATGATGTTCTGGGTCACCCTGGTCCACATTTTGGTCGATATCTGGAAAACGCCTTCACATATACAACTACCACCACTCCCTTTTAAAACTCTCATTAATACCTTTAATTTGATACCCGTATCGTACAAACTCATTCTAGAGTCACCCCTGGTCCACCTCTATGGCGTTATCTCGAAAAGGCGTCCACCTATAGAACTAAGCCCCACGCCCTTTTAAAATACTCATTAACACCTTTCTTTTGATACCCATATTATTCAAACTAATTCTAGGGTCACCCCTGGTCCACCTTTGTGGCGATATCTCGAAACGGCGTCCACCTATGGAACTAAGGATTACTCCCTTTTAAAATACTCATTAGCACCGATTTTTTTTGATACCCATATCGTACAAACGCATTCTAGAGTCAACCCTGATCTACCTTTATGGCTATATCCCTAAATGTCGTCCACCTATAGAACTATGGCCCACTCCCTCATAAAATACTCTTTAATGCCTTTCGTTTGATACACATGTCATACAAACACATTCCAGGGTTTCCCTCGGTTCATTTTCCTACATGGTTATTTTCCCTTATGTTGTCACCATAGCTCTCAATTGAGTGTGTAATGTTCGGTTACACCCGAACTTAACTTTCCTTACTTGTTTTAATTATAAGTTCTTGACATGCCGGCTATAGCATATATGTGACATGCCTTTGTTGTCGGATTAGACGGAATATCGTGCAACGCAAGATTATAGCCGAAGTTTATTGTGGTTAGGAAAGCACATTTTCCACACCATTTCTTTGTTTTTATTCACAAAAAGGTTTATAAATTGGTGTAAAACTGTTAATGATGTTGTCGGAATGAACGTAATTTCGAGCAGCAGAGTACAACTCAAGCAGCAGTTATGGTTGCGCTGTCACCAAAAGGTTCTATTAGACAACTCATTACAAAGGCCTTTATGCAAAACTCTCGACTGTATATAAACGCTTAACTTCACATTTAATCAATTGATCATTATTTATGCATATTTCTGGTACGTTATTAGCTTATTTCTCTATACAACTATTTTAATTAAAAAAGGTAAGATGCTTACTAATTATTCATTCAATTGATTTATTAGTTTATTGCATGTTTAAAACGTGAGCTTTATTAGTTAATTAGGCAATTATGTGAAGTCACAACAATATAAGGTACAACATAAGTAACTACAAAGTGATTAACATAACCTAGTAAAATATACGGTGAAAGGGATTGAGCGAACCGACTATATAAATATTATACATAGGTTAAACATATATGTGAACATTTGACGGTTTCAGCTAAAGTTTTTTAGACGTTCGCAATGCACATGTAGATTTTAATGGAATTAAAATGATAAGAGAAAATTATTTTTTATTTAATAATTTGGGAAAAATTTAAACAACATGGCATCAGGTAGGACAAGGCGACAGCTATTTCGATTATACCTTGTAAATCTCTTCAAAGTCTTTTCTCTCGGGAGTGGGAGTCGAACCCGCACTCCTACGATAGTTGAAATGGTTACAAACGCATTCAGATACGTCATGCCTTAGTTTTTGTAAAATTTTTCCCAATTGCCTTGCTACCCCGAAGGCGAGACCGGGCTCAGGTGGCACTCAAGGCGCCATTTTGAAGCACTTTCTCCTTGAACTTATTAGTTATCATGTACATTTGAGAAGATAATTTGAAGAATAATTTAAATAGAATAGATTGGTATAAAGATGTGCAAAGTCGAACTATAACCTGTCTATTTTTTTCGGTAGCGAAAAAAAATCGATAATTTATTACCTATAAATGAGCATTGAGCGGATGAAATAAAATTCGGAACGCGATTGCCATTAGAACTGGGTTAGCTGAGCTAATGATGTGAAAGCAACTCCCCAGAGCAGGAAAGGTCATTGAAATCATATATGCATATTTTCAAGATCAAGATAATGGCATTTCAGTTCTTAAAATCGAATGTCAAATAACGCAGTTATAATAACAAAAAGTTTCGGCTATATTTTGGAAGACCAAAAAAGTAAATTTAAAAAACTTTTTCGAAACCGTTTCAATATTAGCTTCAAATTTAGAGCAGACACAACTTTCTATTACACATCAAACTACGATAAATGTAATCGTAATCGCCTCAAAATAAAATTTAAATTTATTATTTTTTAGTTTTACTTTTACTTTGTCCTTAATTTTTAGCCTGCTTGTGGCAAAAAACAAAAATAAATATTTAACGGTCTAATGCATGCATGTATATTAGGGCGGCCCTTCTAAATCAAATTTCCTATTTTTTTAGTCGCACCTCTTCAAATGGGAATACCAATGACGAAAGCACCTTACATCAATTTAATCAAAGGCGATTAAGGGGTATCCCACAGGCGTCAAAGTTAAGATTTCTTTATGGAGACTCCAAAAATGTAAGCATTTTTTGTTTTTGTTTTCAGTACCCAAGTTGGGTTTAATATAGTAGGACATATCACTAATCTTGGCCGAGATTGGAACCGGTTAAGGCATATCGCGCAGTGGTTAAAAATTCATATTTATATATTGAGTCTTCATATTGTAATTTGGGTACGTATCGTGTTATACGATCACGGATAGAAAACCCTTTTCACTCAAACGATTGGTATGAAACTGTCAAACTTATTTTAAAAATGACAGTCAATTATGGATATTATTAGTCGAATTGTTTCGATATCACATATGTTATTACTCCAATCAACCATCCTAGAGCTATTGTGATTTAAAAAAAAAAAAAAAAAATCGATCCGGGATCATAACACACCATACCGGCCATGAATTGTAAATACTGTGCAAGACGCATTAACCCATTCCAATCAGGACCAAGACTTTTATTAGATATCGCCAGCTTTAGTATCATTGGATTCGCGTATTGGAAAATAAAAAACAAAACTTAAACTCTTCGAGTTTTCATAGATATATATTAACTTTGATCATTCATTGTCTCCAATCGGGATCAAAATTTATGTATGATTGTGTATGAAGGGGTGAGAGTGAAAAATCAGAAATTTGCCTTATAAGGACCACCCCAATGTACATATATTGATAATTTCACATGTTAGATGTATAATGTATGCTTAATTAAATATATTGTATTGTACCTATAAGTAGCCATCATACAAATGGCCACCGGCTTTCGATAGAGTCTCAATAATTGTTAACCACAGTTTTAACATTACTAATACTCATTAATAAGAGTAGAGTTTCTGTAACATTTGATTGAGTTGTTACTTATTTCATTATGTTCGTATATGAGTTATTATATATTGCACATAAAACTTGAGTGTTCATAGTTAAAATTATGTATCCGTGTACTTTTTTTTTGTACTCTTGTGTGCTGTTAGCGTTTTCTATAACTTTCATAAGCTGGATTTTACAAACTGCCACGCCTACAACTAGAAATGTTTTTAAACCACTTAAATTAATGGATGTTGTGTTAAAGTAACAAAATGACGGCGTTAATGAATTTCTACAAGCAAAATATCATTAAACAAGAGAGGTAATTAAGTGGTCGATAAAATGGGACTAGCGCTTAGATTTGTTGCCTCATTAGATTTTATGGTGGTTGAAGACATCAATTTATTAGGGTGGCTTCATAACATTGTATAAGTGGGGATGTTTGCCAAATTAAATTCAAAAGTCAAATATTGCTTCAGTATGTTTTATTTGTTTATTTATACTCTTCTCAAGTTGATAAAACTTCATACTTTTTAACGTACGGTATTTCTACTCACGACCCCACGAGTCACAATCCTCATTTAACTTCATTTAACAAGATTCAAATAACATTATAATATGAATGAGTAATATGGCCGACAACCACTTGAATACATTCAACTTTTTGATGGCGTGTGACCTATAAAAATTCGATAGATGTATCTTAGGTTAGGTTAGGTGGCCACCGATGCGAGCACCAGTGCACTTATGCCCAAAAAGGTCCCATTGTGATACCACGTGGATCTCTCCCCTACTCAAACCAACAGGTCGATACAGCAAACGTCAGGAGTTGCTTAGGGTCCAACTTAGCCAGATCACAAAGATCGTCAAAGAAGTGAGCTCCCAGTGATTTCTTCCTCTTGTGCCAAAGCGCGGGACAACCGCACAGAAAATGTTTGACTATTTCTATCTCCTCTTCGTCTTTGCAGCTCCTGAATTAATCATTATAGGGAGCATCCAGCCGTTGTGCGTACTTCCCGATTGCTATGTGGCCAGTTATAAGACCAACCACCAGAGATATGCCCCCTCTACCGAGAAGAAGGATACTTTTTGTATGTCTCGCGTCGCATTCAGGCCACACGGGCTTAGAGTGGTAGCAGGATTCAAGATTGCTCCATCTCACACCCGCTTCCCTAAGGAAAATCTCTTTCAAAATGAGCTTACAAGTAGCGAGCGATATGCTCAATCCCTTCCAGGACGACGAAAGCGCAACGGATGTGCCCCCTCTTGCAAGTTCGTCAGCCATCTCATTGCCCGGTAAATCCTAGTGTCCAGGCACCCACACCAGACTAAGGGAAGTTTGCTCAGCGATCTCGTTAAGAGATTTGCGGCACTTCTCTACAGTCCTGGACTTACATGTGACCGATCCAAATGCTTTTAGTGCAGGCTGGCTGTAAGAGTAAATACATATTTGGTTATAGCCGAGAGCAGTCTTCCCCAGGTGATCAGCGGCCTCCTTTATAGCAGCCACCTCCACCTGAAAGACGCTGCAATGATCGGGTAGGCTAAATGACAGATTCCACCATAGTTGAGGTGCAAAGACACCGCTACCCACCTTATTATCCAGTTTGCAGCCGTCAGTATATATCTGCAGCCTATCGCCCAGGTCAGGCGGCTCCTTCAACCAATAATCCCTATCCGGGATAAGATTTATCTTATTTAGTGTGAGAATTCTTAAAACAATTTGTTAATAATTTGTTGTATTTTGATTGTATTCTTTAATCAATATATGAAGGAAAGCTCAAAAAAATATTAAAAATTAGGCTAGTACGCCAAAGAAATAAAATCCACATTTATGTGGTGACAAATATCCAAAACGGGACTCTTTAATGCCGATATTGTGGCAATGTATTTCAAAAACAAAAAAATCACGATCGCTTATTTAGTTCCTAAACACAAAATACTGAATCATCGCTCAAAAACAAAAATCCTTAAAATTCCAGAAACCGAAGAAAAAGGGGATTGATTTTTCGCCATAGAAACGCTTCCCTTAATCTTTACAAGAAGTTTTCCCTAAAACTAAAATGACTTTTCCTTGGTTATAGGAATAACTTTCTTAAAAACAGAGAAAATTGTTTGAAAATTTTGAAATTGTTTGAAAAACAAGTAAGGAATGCTAAGTTCGGGTGTAACCGAACATTACATACTCAGCTGCGAGCTTTGGAGACAAAATAAGGGAAAATCACCATTTAGCAAAAGGAACCTAGGGTAACCCTGGAATGTGCTTGTATGACATAGGCTTCAAATGAAAGGTATTAAAGAGTATTTGAAAAGGGAGTGGGCCTTAGTTCTATAGGTGGACGCAATTTTATGATATCGCCATAAAGGTGGACCAGGGTGACTCTAGAATGTGTGTTGTATGATATGGGTATCAAATTAGATGTATTAATGAGGGTTTTAAAAGGGAGTAGCGCTTAGTTGTATATTTGAAGGCGTTTTCGAGATACCGACCAAAATGTGGACCAGGGTGACCCAGAACATTTTCTGTCGGGTACCGCTAATTTATTTACATATGTCATACCACGAACAGTATTCCTGCCAAGATTCCAAGAGCTTTTGATTTCGCCCTGCAGAACATTTTCATTTTCTTCTACTTAATATGGTAGGTGTCACATCTATTTTACAAAGTTTTTTCTAAAGTCATATTTTGCGTCAATAAAACAATCCAATTACATTGTTTCATCCCTTTTTCGTATTTGGTATAGAATTATGGCATTTTTTTCGTTTTTCGTAACTTTCGATATCGAAAAAGTGGGCGTGGTCGTAGTCGGATTTCGGCCATTTTTACACCATTACAAAGTGAGTTCAGATAAGTACGTGAACTGAGTTTAGTAAAGATATATCAATTTTGGCTAGAGTTATCGTGTTAACGGCCGAACGGAAGGACAGACGGTCGACTGTGTATAAAAACTGGGCGTGGCTTCAACCGAATTCGCCCATTCTCACACAAAACAGTTATCGTCATAGAATCTACATATGTACCTACCAAATTTCACAAGGATTGGTAAATTTTTGTTCGACTTATTGCTTTAAAAGTATTCTAGACGGAGGAGCGGACCCACGCCCCCTTTGAAATTTTCTTTTATTTCTGCATTTTGTTGCACCATATCATTACTGGAGTCGAATGTTGACATAATTTACTTTTATACTTTAAAGATTTTAAATTTTCTGTTAATATTTTACTTAAAAAAAAAATTTGTTTAAAAGTGGGCGTGTTCGTTATCCGATTTTGCTAATTTTTATTTAGCGCACTTATGGTAATAGGAGTAACGTTCCTGCCAAATTTCATCATGATATCTTCAACGATTGCTAAATTACAGCTTGCAAAACTTTTAAATTACCTTCTTTTAAAAGTGGGCGATGCCACGCCCATTGTCCAAAATTTTACTAGTTTTCTATTTTGCGTCATAAGTTCAACTCACCTACCAAGTTTCCTCGCTTTATCCGTCTTTGGTAATGAATTATCGCACTTTTTCGCCTTTTCGAAATTTTCGATATCGAAAAAGTGGGCGTTCATTTTAAATAACGAGCTGAGATGAGTACCCAGGAACCTACAAACCAAATTTCATCAAGATAACTCAAAATTTACTCAAGTTATCGTGTTTACAGGCGGACGGACAGACGCACGGACGGACGGACGGACGGACATGGCTAAATGAATTTATTTCTTCTCCCAGATCATTTTGATATATAGAAGTCTATATCTATCTCGATTAGTTTATGCCGTTACGGATTACCGTTATGAGAACAAAGTTAATATACTCTGTGAGTTCTGCTCAGCTGAGTATAAAAAGAGAAAAATTTAATAGTGTAACTGTCATGACCGTGGATTTCTAATCGGATTACGCAACTTTACAGTCGAGTATTCTTATTCACTGAGCTACTCGTACATGTAAATGTTGTGAGAAATATTCAATCAAGTATACTTGACTGAAAGAAACGAAGGTACATTTTTCCTAAAATTAATGAAAATTTTTAAACAAAAATGAGAAATTTTTAGTAAATAAATGGAAATTTTCCTCAACTTAAAGGAAATTTTTTAGGAAATATTTTTCCTCATTCTAGGTACTAAGTTTTTTTTATATTTTTATATAGTATAGGAGGAGGTTTCGCACGTTTTATTGTAAACCGGTGTAAAGACCGAGCCACGATAAAGTTTTTTCATATAGATGCGACCAACGCAGTCTTATGCATACATAGCTATTGAAATTTATTTTGACTTGTCTATTCATATACAAAATTTCGCTTTTATAAAATCCTCGCTATACAAGAAAAATACTTGCTAACAGATTTTGTGTCCTATTCATTTGTTAAATTGCAGTATTTAACTGTGAAAAATGTTAGAAAAGTACCAACATGTGGGAAAAATTATATCACTAATAGAAAGATCACATCAAAATTAGTATTTATCTTTAATTTTTTATTTAAAAAAACAGCAAATTTGAAAAAAAAAAAAAACAAATGCAAAAACATTATGTTAAATATCTCAGTTTCAGTTTAAATATAGACACACACAGCAGTATAGGTATTAACCTGAGTCGATTTATATGGACGAAAGTTAGCCGATATCGCGCCATCGATTTTTCGATAGGATTTGGGCTCAGGAGAAAAAAAGTTCCACCAAGCATACCCAAAACAATAATTTTCGTGCATGCGAAAAAAAAAAATGGCGAAAGGGTAAATTTTGGACCGATCAAAACACTCCCCAAAACCCAAAAAATATTTTTTTTTTTTAAAGAACTGTTATCGCCAACGTTTTTACAAAAGTTTTTTGAAAAAAAAAAAAAGAAAATTTTTTGGGGTTTTGGGGAGTGTTTTGGTCGAAAAATTTACCCTTTGGCAATTTTTTTTTGCATGCTCGAAAATTATTTTTTTGGGTATGTGTAGTGGAACTTTTTTCCTGAGCCCAAATCTTATCGAAAAATCGATGGCGAGATATCGGTTAATAAATCGACCCAGTCTATTAGGTATATAAACTAAATGAAAATGGTCTGTACAAATTGTATTTTCTGAAATATACCACGGCTTTTAAGTTTTTATTTCTAATATCCGTGTAAGATGTCGAACTCTCGTTGATCTCGTTTATACTTTTATATAGCATTTAGTATATTTTCTGTGCAACTAGTGTTTGTTAGGTTAATATGTTATAATTTTTAATGGGAATTTTCTTTATCTTGAACTCCCTCATGCTAATATACTTTTAAGTACATTTTTCATAAAAATTGTACTCATTTGTGTGATTATTTAGTTGTTGTCAATTTGTTGGGTTGTTGAATTGTCGTATCATCTTAAATTGCTTGATAATTTGAATGGAATCACAATCAGTGTCATAGCAAGTAATTGAACCCTTCTTCATTCCGAAATTCTCGAGAGTATTAAAATTTACTATAAGTACTTACATAAACATGCATTCATATACACATACATACATGCCCAATTACGAGTTTTATTCTATTTTCAAATCTCAAACGATAGTTTTCAAATGAACCATATTTATAAAAATGAATATTTAATAACTTTTTTTTGCTTATAAACTGAATTATGGTAAATGAGGACAAAACGACGCATCTGCTGTCATCAAGCAAAGATTTGGCGCACTTGCGCTTTGGCAACCACCCTCAACTGTTGGCAGTCATAACTTGGAAATATTAAAAGACCTCCTGGTTTGCGGATGCCGAAAATGGTTTAATAATTAGCTGTCCGAGCATTACGCAGACATCGACTTAGTCCAGCACATTATAACATAGCGGATACGCTGGCTAGGCCATGTTATGATTTCATTCGCATATAGTAATGAGAGGGCTAAGAAAGCATTGTTATGGAAACAGATGAAGAGGGCGGTCCCCACACCTCTTCAACGACCAGGTTGAAAATGATTTAAATTCTCTTGGTGTGGCTAATTGGCGCCAGAAGAAATGACTGGTGCGCCTTGATGGACGGTCATAAGAGTTCATATGGTTAACCGCGAATTAGGTAAGTAAGTGATGTATACTAGAACGATTTTATTAAGATTATATAAAATCCATAACTTCCCGATAGTAAATTTATAACTTTCTAATAACATATCGACAACTTTCTGATAACAAGTCGATAATTTTTCCTTAACCAATAGATAACATTTTAATAATAAATTGATAACATTCCGGTAACAAATCTATAACACACTGATAATAAATTGGTAACACTCCGATAACTTCTCGAATCAATAATAACTTCTTGATAACACATATAATAATAACTGATAATTTTATGATAACGCACTGAAAACTCGTCGGTAAGAAATCCATGACTCATCAATAATCTATGTTATCATTAGCAAAAATATATAGCATTTTGACAACAAATCGATTACTCCTCTAACCCTTGTCTATAAAGCACGAATAACAATCCTTTTTTTCCTTTTCTTTGTTTTTTTTTGTTCTTGCTGTGATTTTCTCTGACTTTGCTCTATCCTACAACTCACATTAGCGTGTCTATACTTACGCTTACATTCTGTAAGCCTAGACTACGCCTTCACTTACACTCAATTGGTCGCACCGTCTCCCTGACTCATGCAATGTCTTCCAGTGTCTGCAGTGTTTGACTGCTCAAGGATAGTGCGGTACCAGACTTCAATCTTTTGATCTTTGCGACAGTCAGGCCAGCTTAAAGGCATTAGAATTCAATGTGATAAAGTGGGCTAACACTCGGAGGTGTCGAGTTTCGCTGGCGTCCATAAAGCATCGTCCTTTGCTCGTTCCCAGGGCACAGCGATATTGAAGGGGATGAACTTACAGATGAGATGGCCCAAAAAGTTTCCGAAATGGGCATAAGCGAGGCGGACAGTTCCGCACGACCACAATTGGGCTATCTCCTGAGAAAAATCGAAGAATATGAGACTAGGGCAACGGATTTGCTGAAGACCAAACGGGATTACAGCGTGGTCTCAAGGTCCTTGCGGCCCGGTTTGGATAGAAAAGCAACTATCATCCTTCTTAAGCTGAACAAATCTGCAGTAAAAATACTTACGGGTGCCATCACAGGTTATTGCGCTATCGCACCAATGCTCCGATGGTGGCGCATACCATCAAACTCCCTCTGTAGAAGCTTGCAGTATAAGGAGGAAGAGGATCAATTTATCACTCTCTGCCATAGTCCAGTTCTTTCGACAGTCTGGCAGAAGTTTTGAAGGTAGGCACATCAGAGAAAGCAAATTGTTCATTGAGGACTACAAGAAAGTAATCTGGTTGAATGAATGTGCCGCCACCCGGCAGTCACTGATGCTTCTCACAATGGACAAAAATGTGTGCGGGAAGTTTCCATGCACACCCTCTTAACATAACCTAATCTAACCTACCCTAAGATTACATTCTGTATGCCCCCATAGATCATATGAATACCACACACTCCGCTCACCGTTACATTCTATATTCCCAAATACAACATACCGCTTCCAAAGACTACCCATACGATAATACTTACTTTACGCTTACATTCCACATTTCTCCATACCATGAGCAACCTTTTTTACATATACAAAATTTTAAAATTCTACATTCGAAATCTTAGGTGTTTGAGTTAACTCCCTTTCGATCTAGGTGTGTGATATGTAACTGCATTGGTTGGTCCACCAGTGGCATTGACTTAAAAAATCAATATGGGTTTCCATTGTACGCCAACGTATTGACATACATATGTGTAAATCCTTTTTTTACATATCAAATGTGTGCAATTAATCTTAAAGGTCAATTTTATTATTACATTTAAGCAAAATTGTTGTGTTTTAACGATTTATTTCATCAATTTATTAAAAGTGTCAAAAACTTGTTTGTTCCCCTGGCACAATAATGCCAACACAAGAAAATTCCAATATATTATCAGACTTATCATAAGCTATATATGTACATATGTATGTACAGCTGCAAACATAATACACATGATACACTTGATCATTGAGTTAACAGATCGGAAGACAACTTTTCTCTCCGTGATGTGATATCACATCAAAGTAATACATTGCTTATCGCTTAGCTTGAGAACGATCGATTTCGTATTTAAGCGCTTAATGTCGAGTATAATTTAACGATAAATCAAAGGCTCAAGCAGTGACACCTGAAAGCCGACACAAGAGAAGTTTGTACCCAATATTAATGTGTCTGTATGTACACACACATACACACATAATGCATGAGTGGGTTAAATTCTTGTAGTTTGAATAAATGTATGCTGATCTTTTTTGCTTTTCATTGTTGGTAGCAAATTGATCCTCTTTGCCGCTTTCGACTTGATGTTGAGTTGATATTGGAGTTTAATGAAATCAGCATAATTTACGAGTAAATATATATCGTAAACTAAATAAGTTGTTGTACAACAAAGAAATATTAACGACGTGTCAAGGCACCAACTGCTAATAGATTGAACCTTTATTTGTATGGCTTTGTTCCATAATGTTTGGGGAAATAATACTTAATAATTTAGATACTGTGCGTTAATCATTACTAACTGCTTAGATGCATATGTTTGAATGTGCCTGGAACTTTAATTTTCAATTTCCTCGCTAATAAGAAGAGTAGATAAAGCTTTGTTTGGTACTTATGTATTATGCTTTAAAAGAAGTTATTGCTGTCGCATGAAGTCAGAGCTACTGGTTTTGCTACTACGTGCCTTTGAATATTTCGGTAAGTAGAGTATCTAGCGACTTATAACGCCTTTAAACTAAAACTGTTCGCTTTTGCTTTGTTGATTGTTATTCATTGACAATGAAGATCAGACTTTCTGAATTGAATCAGTTGTATGGTCTGCAGAGTAGCTATACTGTATTCAGAATCTTATGTCATTGAGATTTAACAAATGAGACTGGGCTCTTATCGTGTTTTAAGATCCGCGATCGCATTAAATTTTTTAAATCGCAATAGCACTGAAATGGTGTTCAGGATTGAGGTAATTCGTGATATATAGGCTGCAAGTACTCATAAGATACATATTCAATAGGGTGGGTCGATTTGTTTGGACGAAAGTTAACAGATATCGCGCCTTCGATTTTTCGATAGGATTTGGCTCAGGAAAAAAGTTCTACTACACATACCCAAAAAAATAATTTTAGAGCCTGCGAGATTTAATTTTTTTGACTTTTTTTCGACTTTGATTTTTAAGGTTTTTATTCATGATTACTAAAAAAATTTTGAAAAAAAAAAACTGTTATCGCCAACGTTTTTAGCGGACATTTTTGGGTCGGACAGGGTATACAAGAAAATTTTACAATCAAATGAAAATTTTTTAGTAGGTCATGAAAAAAACCTTAAAAATCAAAGTCGAAAAAACGTAAAAAAAATGAAATTTCGCAGGCTCCAAAATTATTTTTTTGGGTATCCAATCGAAATCCTATCGAAAAATCGTTGGCCCAATATCGGTTAATAAATCGACTCAGTCTAATATTCATATTTATCATTTGAGTGAAATTGGTTTTTCATCCGTGATCGTATAACATGATACAGGCCATATTGTTGTTGTTGTTGTAGCGATAAGGTTGCTCCCCGAAGGCTTTGGGGAGTGTTATCGATGTGATGGTCCTTTGCCGGATACAAAACCGGTACGCTCCGGTACCATAGCATCATTAAGGTGCTAGCCCGACCATCTCGGGAACGATTTATGTGGCCACATCAAACCTTCAGGCCATTCCCTCCCTCCCTACCCCCAAGTTCCATGAGGAGCTTGGGGTCGCCAGAGCCTCGTCTGTTAGTGAAACAGGATTCGCCGCGGATAGGTGAGGTTGACAATTGGGTTTGGAGAAGCTATATATTGCGCTGGCAACCTGAAAGGTTGCGCTACACAGCCCCTTGAAACTGGTATTTTAGTCGCTTCTTACGACAGGCATACCTACCGCGGGTATATTCTGATCCCCTAACCCGCTGGGGGAACAGGCCATATTCTTTCTATTGAGTGGTTTTGTTCAAAAATGTGCCCGGTCTGTCTGGTTTTAATCTAGCGAAGAAGCGACTTGTGCGACTTGTTAGGCGTCCATAATCGTTTAAACGGTTAAGCGCATATTATGTAAGCTAGTAAGTATATAAGATGAGGAAATCAAATTTAAAAAAATGAATTTCGTACGTCTTCTACGACACAGGTACAAACAATTTGTAGTGCTGTAACTATAAATTATTCAAAATAAATTATTGATAAGTTTTTTGTTTTAGAAACTTTTGATCTGTGTAATATCGAAGCCAATTTTTTTTTTTTTTTCAAATATTACTAATTTCTTAAAATTGACCAAAGTGGTCATTTTCAACACCTAATACATAAATACGTTGTTTGATAAAGTATATAATAGTTTATATTTAATTTAGGATGAAATCTAAACGTGGAATGCTCCAACAACAGTAAAAACAAGATAAATTGTCCATATATTTTAAATATATTTTTCAATGCAGAAACATGCAATTAATACGAAATTATAGATACATATCTAAAATCCCACATTTGCACAGGTACATATATAACTACAACAAATACTCGCTAGCGTTTCGCCTCGCTTTGCAACTGTACGAACATTCGGGTAATTATTAAAATCAAAGCAAGTAATGAAAACTGAAAATGATACCTTCAGGCATCGTGCAATTATCAAATGAGCGCAAAATGTGAATTAATATCCCAATGGCAATAAATTATCATTAAATTAAAAGGCAACGAGATGTAGACTTCGAGGGAGGTGAAATTTGCCAAGCACAAATGTGGGCATTTAGATATCTATATGTACATGTGAATATGTAATATGTATATATGTACATATATCTGCGGTCACAAACAGTAATCGCCTCAGTCCCGTGTAAATGTATTTCACTTAGTCGATTATTTTAACCACAGATATATCAAATAAAATCGTATTAATTGCAATAACAGATAAGCAAGCAACAATATAATTTTGCAACCTCTGTCATAAACATACAAACATAAATATGTATATTGCCAATGGCCATAACAATGATTTATATTAATACGGAGAGTTATCAGTCTAAAAATATGACGTTCCATACACTAACATAGTAAATACAAGCGTTTATAATAAATTTTATTGTAACGAATTTAGTGAAACTCTGCTTATTTACAACCTTCTGCTAACGTTCGTATCGCTTAACTGTTGAATAATTAACTCTATTATTCAATAATGCAAAATAGCCTTTATTAAAGTACTTCATTATAACACTGATACGTCACAACCAATAGCTTGCTTAAATCAAACTGATTTCATGATTTCTCAGCTTGCGCTATTTTGTACTCTTCGGTTTCCTCGTTCGCATACTTCTAGGCGTTTCTAGAGTTTTCTACTTAGTTACCAGCTATAAAATTACCAGCTATAACTACAGATGCACGTTTATAGCTTCTCATATGCGCGTGAATATGTGAGTGATACTTGCACAAATGATTGCCTACTTTTGTGAGAATCTCAGATAAGATATATGCTTGTGTTTGTGCGTTTCTCTCCGCTGCGTGTACGTACATATGTGTAGACATAATGATTGATTTGTTTATGTAGATACAAGTGACTGCTTAATATGGGCTTAGAGATGATAGTATGCCTTAGTGTTGCTAATATTCGTCACAATACATAAGCGAAATTATGATCTATGAATTAGGCAGGAGACACCCCCATAATGCATATATACATATACATTCCCTTGTGTAAAAAAATCCGACTATGGTTTTTCGGGAATGTTAAGGACACGATCGTTTCCGAAGAAGTGCAAAACAAGTTAAGTTTTGCCTAAGATAAGTTAGGGATTTATGCGTTTTGCACAATCATATGCAGTAGACTGAACGACACTGGCGCCATCTGATATAGAAAAGTAGCCAAATCTCAGCTTTTGTTGCATGCAAAGCATAAGAAGAATTTGACATTTGCTTTGGCTAAGGATGCACACTTGGCAAGTGAAATTATTTTGCCCACTCGTTGGTAACTTTTCTAACATTTTAACATTATAACAATTAAAAACTGCGATATAACAAATGAAATACATGAATAAATGCACTCGCCGATGACATGTTGCGCTGTTACCAAGATCCAAGATGTTTTTTTCTTATAAAATTGTGGCTGCAATATCCGTGGTGGCTAGCAGCACAAGTTCTTCGTACTGTAGTCTGCCTGTTGACAGCGTTCTATCTTTTAGTTGCAACGCGGCGTGTACCAGTTGTTATTCTCTGGTGGCCGGTAATCAATTTTTTCGTCAGGAGCGGTACGAAGTGCTTTAAAAATATGTTCCCGCTGCTCCTTGTCGAACTGCGAAACTATTGAAGTCTGTTGTGATTGCATCCCTTCGACGATAACCTTTTATTGTAATTCTTATTTCTTGATTTTAACCGTGCTGATGAAGTCGCCTATCACGGCTTTATATCGTTTATTTCCATCTTTCGGCCATAGAATATCTTGGATGACAACGATGTTAGCTTTTTATGTGACATTCTGGTGCATCATCAAAGAATATGTGTATCATTATCAAACCCATTTTTGTTATTTTTCAGTGGATTGTGGTTTTATGTGCGAATCCCTAGCGAGCGGCTTAGGTATTAACGGCACATGTCTATATGTTGGATCCATGCTGTTGTTGTTATAGCAGCCGGTTCTACGTACCGGAGCGACTCCGGATTTTTCCCGACCAAGGGCTGTAATTTCAGTGTAACCCCATTTAATTTGTTGCATCCCTTCCACAAATTGTCATCCTCCCAACAGATCCTTGCAGCGGGATTGACCCCAGGGCCCCGCACCTGATCCCGGTCCAGAAGAAGGGATTTGCTGTGTTTGCCGAACAACGATTTTGTCGGAATGGCTTTTGGCAAAACAATCGCTTTCGCCATTTCCTGGTGAATCAGAAGCTTTCTTCACTTGCGTGGACTCTACATACTACCCACTCCTCCCACGAAAATTCACTTCTTTAACTGAAATATCTGTTTGGCAATGTTTTACAAATTTAAGAAAATAATTTATCCTCTGTTTGTATGTTTAATGGTGTCATCAATTTTACTTAAGATTTTTAAGAACTAATGAGCTTAACACCGCTAAATAATAATTGTTTTTCAATTATTATTTTTGGTTTGTTCTTCTTTCAGTTTTTCCCATTAAAACCAAAAATAATAATTGAATAACAATTTTATTTAGCGGTGTTAAGCTCTTAAAAATCTTAAGTATTAATTATCCTCGAAACATTTCACATAACCTTTTTCATAGATATGTCCCCATTGTCCAATCAACACCTGGATAAAATGAAACTCATATTAAATATTGAATATAACATAATAGAATCAAGCTTTGCTTTGTTTGCTTATCAAATAATGTGCATCTTTGTAACTTTAATGAATAACATAGGTCGGTCTAAATCAATAAAATCCATATTTTAACAAAGGCTCTTAATTTCTTTTACTCAATTTGTATCCAAGGGCTTTCAGCCATCCAAATCAACAAAATTTTTATTATTTAATATTTTTATAGTTCACTAAAGGTGCAAATCATTTAACGTACGACTTGATGGCATATGCATGAAGTGCAATACACTCACACACATACATGTATGACCGTAATAAAATTTGGAGCAAAAATTTACATGCACACTTGCGTGAAAATTTCATTTTAATAGCCCATGAAATGACCACATAATGAGGCTCGTTGGCTTTATAAAAAACGCTATAAAAATCACAATATCAAAAGCAACAAGAATAAAACGTTGCATGTGCTCACATATATACATACGATTGCATGTATTAGTATGAGAAAATGTGAATTAACTGCATTAAGTAACTTAAGTTAATTTTATACGCTTGCCAGCAGCTAACGGCAAACGAAAGTGAGTTCTTAATTTGGGTTTTTATGTGCGTTGAGAATGAAACAAATTAAAAGTTTTGGGCACGCCCACAAAACGCTGTGATCATGGGCGCCAACTTTTCGAAAGCCAACTATCGCTAAGTTGCTAGACATTTCGATCTAAATTACACATTCAAGAACATGAAAATCAAAAATTATCTGGCTAAAACTCAAAACGTAAAACGTTCCACAAACTTATTTAAGTGAATTCCATACCTACAATTCTAGGCCTGCATGTTTACGGGAGGAAAATTTTGCGGAAAAGAATTGTTCGTTAAAAACTTTTTTCTTTGAAGCATTCAATAGTCTAAGAGCCCGTTACTGTCAGACTTTCGTCATTTTATAAAAGTTGAAATTTCGTCAGTGCATGCTTCCAACTGAATCAGGATCGTTGGTCTATTATAAAACTTGACTCATGATGGCTTTAACAGATATCGTGCAAAAATATTGCAGAAAAATATACTCTTCTTTCGTCATTTTATAAAGATTCATTTTCATATATGGTCTTCGTCAAGCTATAAGAAGCCACTAGCCTTATTGCCAGACACTTTCCATAGTGACTTTGTCCAGCCAGACACTTTTTGTAATGCAAAACTGTACTTTTTAATGAAAGCTGAAAGTTTTTTACGGCAAACAAAATTTCAAAAGTTGTTTTTTAAAGATTTTGTATTCGAATTTCAGTATAAAATTGCTTCTATGTTCTTTGAAGTTTAGAAGGATTAAGAGAGTCTGGCTAATCAAAGCCACTATGGGAAGTGTCTGGCAATAAGGCTAGTGGCTTCTTATAGCTTGACGAAGACCATATATGAAAATGAATCTTTATAAAATGACGAAATAAAGGTATATTTTTCTGCAATATTTTTGCACGATATCTGTTAAAGCCACCACGACTCAAGTTTTATAATAGACCAACGATCCTGCTTCAGTTGGAAGTATGCACTGACGAAATTTCAACTTTTATAAAATGACAAAGGTCTGGCCGTTACGGGCTCTTACTCTACAATAATTTTTTTGAGTGATTGAAAATGCTACATCCATATATTAGATTGGGGGTTTTTTTTTACTATTGAGCCGGCTCTTCAAATGATCCGAGTATAGCGCTATTTAAGCGTTCGCTACTGTATGTAGGTACGTAATAAAATCAGTTTTTCCTTTTGCTACTCCAGAGCAGCGATATCATCGGAAACGTGCTTTGCTAATGCTCCGGTTCTAAACATGAACAGAGCAAAGAGCAGTGATAGCATTTCTTGTGCTCTGCTACGAAATTCTTTTTGTAGTGTTCTGAATAAAAATTCCCAACAGAGTAAGTAGCATAACTTTTCTTACATTACAAATAGCATTCGTTGGGAGTTTTTGTTCTGCCATTTTCTCCGCTCTAAAACACGACGTAGCTCGTGGCAGAGCTTAGTAGATGCTATAACTTGTTAATGCTCTGCTATATGTTCTATTCATCTTCAGATCAGTTGCTACTGCTACTCTGGAGAAGCAAATGCAAACACTGATTTTTTATACAAATATAGAGTAGTGAACAATAAAATAGTAGTTGACATTTTTTATTAAATTTCATCAACTAAATCATTTTTTTTTTTTTGGTAATTAAAATAACTTTGAAATCTTCTATGAATTTTATTACAGAGACAAATCTCAAAAACGCTTACGAGGAAAAACTTAAATTCGAAAAAATTTCACCATAGTTTCGTACTTTTTATTTCTAAGCATTTTTTTAGGGTAATACAATTTTTTTATTCCATACAAAGTGCGCATATTTTCATTTTTAGAAAACGTTTTGAAATTCATAAAAGTTTTTTCTTAAAAAAAAAGAAGTTAATTGTCCAAGCTTGATGAATGTTGACAATGCAATTTTATTATACGCTGCTGCACACATATTACTATCCTTTGAAGATTAAAAAAATGAAAAAAAAAAACAGTTTGTTCTGTTTGAGGGTGGACGGTCATTTTGATTATCATTCGCATAGTACTATCCTTTCAGAACTGATATTTTCAAGGTTATAACCGGAGAACGATGTTTTAAAGCATAGCAGGATTTGGCATTTGAACTCTGGATCGAAATATTGGTAGATATATTCCAGATTAATAAATGGCATTTATCCGTAACATCACATTCCTTCAGTAACTCACACCACACGGGCCGATTGCTTTTACGACTGCTTCGTATAAGACTGGGTCAAAAAAAAAAGCTGCAAAAGTTCGCCCCTATACTTCAAACTTACGCTGAAACGGTATCAAGAAATCAACACGACACTTTTTTTTGAACTTTGCCGAATTTTGTAGTTCTTACTTAATTTTTGTTTTGAGAGTCTCTATTCCGGTTTTGAGAATCTTTATTCACTCGTATGTCCTTTTCTTGTCTTATAAACCAGTTGAACCCCTTAAGGTGGGATACTCTTCACAATATTCCAATAAACTTTTGCAATTTTTTTTGTCTCGTATGTGGACCAACCCTGTGTCCTCCGCATAACTATCCTCATACAGCCCCTATGGCCAGAATCCATGCCAAACGTCAGCCCCATTCCTCGATATTTGTGGACACACTTTTGATTAAGGCAAAACCATAAGCTCCGATAGCAGTCAAATGCAAAGGCCATTGTGGCATTCTTATACAGATATTCCTGATTCCGCATCACAAACATCTGGACTAAAGCTAAACTTGTTTCGACCTAACTACCTGTTGCGCCTACAATTTCAGATATTTCCCGGTTATCTATTACCTATTAGAAAAATTTCGGATCTTCAGACTAGCTGCATTTGAAACATCAACCGGAAAGGAAATTGAAAAGGTAACAACATCTTAAAGAGCTAGGATCTAGTAGCTCCAGCTATTTGAAATGATAGTAATACTTTAAAACCCAAAGTGACTTACAATTTATGACCATCAAATGGCCCAACCTATAGCATGGATTAGCAACTAGAAAAACAAATAGACAAATTTAAATTCAGTGCGGCGAGCGTATTCTCCACTAGAATGATATGAAATCACTTAAGAACGGCTTTTATCTTAATCGCCAGTCCAAACTGGTAACATCAGATCCTTATATCTTTCGGTAGACTTCTCGGCTAAACGTCGGAACTACGTAACATTCAATAAGGCTGATTGGAAATGTTTTTTAGAGTTTAAAGAAACCATCTCTATAGGCTCCTTCAACTCAGTATCAATTAAAAAATTTACTTGGCCCTTTATACTCAAAACGATATCGAGCTTCTATTCCAACTTACGTCGTTCTAGTTTTTGTATATTTTCATTCAAGTGGTGGGATGGAACCTACATGTTTTTTGCTGACTCCAAACGGCATCTGATGATGAACTGAACTATCATTATTTCTTTCATACCATCTATGGAATGCCCCTAGCACTGTGTTATATAAAGTTTTCTTTTGAAAATCGAAGATTTCCAGCATCGCTGTAAAAGATCGCTAGTAATTATTTTTTTTGCAACGGTACGTCATCATATTAACCAAAGTACTCTGCAAATGTATAGACAAAATAAAAAAATGTGAGCTGAATATATGAAACGAAACGAAGCGTGTGATTTTTGTATGACCACTTGAATTAAAATGACAGAGATGTTAAAATTAGTGCAAAACTCATAAGCCAGCATTTAAGAACATACATACAGCAACATCTACACAATACTTCAGAAGTGTTTTGCGACCAACCGCAGCCAGCCGGATAACTACAAACGTTCAGGCGTGTCGAAGGAGTCATAAGGACATGTGTTTTTTATGTTTGTACTATCCACATACACTTGTTACATCACCGCAACTCAGCTTATAGATGTACATTTGTTAATTTAATTTTTTCAAAATTACAAATTACTTTTAAGTGGCAAAATGTGTAACGAAATGTTGTGTAACGAAACCACTTGGAGCCACTTTGCATCTCAGACCACCCAAGTTGACTTAGATTTGCTCCTTTTTAATGAAGTGATAAACTTCGCTCCGTTTTAAATGTTAGCCAAGTGGCGCAATTTCGCCGACAATATATTCAAGTGGGTTTCGTATATTTGTGTGGTCTTATTGTATTGATGCATTACTTACATAATTTGTACAGAAATTAGGTTTGTTATCAATGTGGTTTTATTATTATATACCAAATTTTTTATTGTACATAAATTAAAACATAATTCCTTCATTTAAGTGATCGTAAATGGTGAATGGTTTATTTCAAGTTATAGTTTAGTATGTATCTAATCAATATGCGATGCTATATCTTTAATGTAGGCAAACCTCAATGTAACAAATATAAAAATAAAATAATAAAAAAAAACCTTTTAGGTACAACGGTTTTATTGAAGGCAATACTTACATTAAGTAATAATAATACTAAAAGACAGAAAATAATTAGGTAGGTCTTAGGTACTAGTGAGGACAGGGGAACGCCGCAGGTAGGGGTGCTATCACCTCTGCTGTGGACGCTGGTCATCAACCAACTGCTCAGGCGATTTAATGAGGGACCCATAAAACTCACGGCTTACACAGATGACGTTGAAATTTTCATAAGGGGAAAGTGCCTTCCAACGATTAGCTCTTTGATGGTATAGCGTCATCAATCACAAGACGAACATACTACCTGATTCCCTATCTGCGCTTCGAGGGCGATATTAAGGCCACAATAGAGGTGGACGTTTGGCGCAAAGGGGCTCAAATGGCGGACGAGGCGATACATATGTACACCGATGGTTCCAAAGTAGTGCAAGGAGTAGGGTCTGCGGTATACTGTGCTGATCTGGAAATAAACAAATCCTACAGGCTGCCGGATTACTGTAGCGTTTTCCAAGCGGAAATAATAGCCGTAACCAAAGCAGTGGAAACCCTGGAAGAAAATAGCCCAAGCTGCAATCGTGTTAGCTTTTATATTGACAGTCAAGCAGCAATTAGGGCAATAATCTCGCATAGCACAGCATCTAAATGCATGTTAGAGTGTAATCAGTCCCTGGAGAGAATCGGGACAGGGAGAAGCATACATCTATATTGTGTCCCAGGGCATATGGGAATAGATGAGAATGAAAAAGCGGATGAACTAGCTAAAAAGGGCGCATCCCTTGTAGCTTTCTCCGTAGACGTCGCAATTAGACTGGGCGAAATTAAGCGAACGCGAGAGGTGCACATGATCGACCAAACAGGAAAGGCGTGGGTTCAAGCGCGGAGCTGTAAAGTGTCGAAGATTATGTGCAGGTGTTACAACCTTAGACTAACAAAGGTACTTCTATCATTAAAAAAAGAGAGAACTCTAGACTCATGACGGGTATTCTGACTGGACACTGCCTTCTGGCGTCACATGCCTTTAAATTAGGTATGGTCAGTGATAACAGATGTAGGAAGTACGGGCTGGAGGAGGAAACGATCGAGCACGTTCTGTGCTCTTGCCCTGCGCTTGCCAGGCTAAGACTCCAGCTATTAGGAGTGATACAGCTGTCAGTTCTAGAAGCAGCAAGTGGCTTAAAGGACGGTGTTATTTTATAACATAGGTCGTGGTTTTTGATAGGGTTTTTTCAGTTTGGTCGTTAAAACAAACTTCTGGTAACACCACGGACTTATTCATTCTATGTGAGGTGCTCATGGACCGGCCAGTTCAACCTAACCTAACCTAGGTACTAGTCATCACACTCCTCACCAATATAGGGTGTTGATCAGACAAATAAATTAAAGCGTGGGCCGCGTCAAATTTCTATTCATATTTGTATAAATAAGACCAACTGAACCTTAATCAGGTTATGCTATGCCTCACGTTTTAAGAAATTTCACGCGGCCAACGCTTTTATTTATTTGCCTATTATTTAATGTAAGTATTGTTCTCAATAAAACCGTTTAACCTAAAATTTGTATTTTAGTTATATTATTTTCTCTCTTTTAGTATTATTATTACTTAGGCCCGGTTTTTCAGTACAAGTTCAATTCAGTTTGTCAGTTAAACAACGCTTAAACATATTCTGCAGTTTTTCGGTCTACTTTTACTGAAGTTTAAGCTCAGCTTAAACGGCCGATCTAGCAGGGTTAAACTCTAATTAAACTATCATTTATTTGCTTTCTTTCGAAATGGCGTCGAATATACCCAACAAGCATTTGGGCTTTAGTACCATTAGAGCTCGTGTTGATAACTAGGCATACTTCTAAAATCTCAAGAGTTGTTTCGAGCAAGTGGCTCAACTCGAGCATCATAGCATACTCAGCAAAAGAGGTAATTTTCATAAGGTAAAAAATGCTACTACTAAAGTTTAATTTTATTAAATTAATTTAATTACAACTTGTGGTTCTCTAACTGTACTCAAATGTAAGATTCCATACTACAGTATTTTCATGAAAATAAAATGAAATTATATAATTTAAAAAATAAATAAATGTGAGACGCGATAACCTCCGAAGAGATTTTAGGCTGAGCTTCTCTTCCAATCTGCGTCGTGCTTAAATTTTTCCAACGATTTGGTGGGAAGGGACCTACTTGTTTTTTTCCTACTCCGAACGGCATTTGCAAGGCAGATGAGTTTTCACTGATAGCTTTTCTTGGCAGAAATACACTCGGAGTGCTTGCCAAACACTGCCGAGAAGCGATCTCGATTAAAAAAATTTTCTACTAATTGAAAAACCTGCGTGAACCCAGGATCTTCGGTGTGATAGGCATAGGGCTGCCAGACGTCCCGGTTTTAGGCCATTTGTCCCGGTGTCCCGGTCCAACCATCCCATGTCCCGGTTTTCGTTAAGTTTTCCCGGATTTTAAATCTAATCGATTGTAAATAGCCATGAAATCTAACAACTATTTGGTTTGCTTATAATGTGAGCTCCAACTAGTCTGATTACAAATACCAACGACCGACTTAAATTTTAAAATTCTAGCATCGCTAGATAGCTGCGCATTGCATAGTACACATATGTGTATCGATTATCGATGTAAAGTGTTCTTCCTAATAATTAACATAACTAAAGAAAAGTAGAGAAAAAAAATTTACTTAAAATAGTTCAATATTTATATGCGATACCTGGTCATATAATATATAATACATAATGCGGAACGATTTTTTTTTTTTCTTGAATTTTCAAAGTGTCCTGGTTTTGCCCCAGGGGGACCTGGCAGTCCCAGGTAGGCAGAGCACGCTACCATGAAACCGTGGTGGCCGCTTATATAATTTATTTTTGATTAATTATGCTTCATTACTGCTATCAACCTCGTGTATATTTCTCACAGTAAACAACTGCTGGTTTTGGGGGTACCACCTTGGAGACTTTTTTCAACTCCATCTCAATGTATATGATAGGCAATGTAGGAGATCAACTAGAGAAATGTGTTGAATATTCATTTGAGAACTGTACATTTGTCAAAATCTCTCGAAATTTGGATAATAATTGGAAAATATTAATGACGTTGGAGATCAAAACGAAAACTTTTAATTTTACAAAATTTCTCAAATGTTGGATAGTCATTGGAGAATGAAGTTGGATATCAACTCGAGAACTATCTGGTTTAAGAATAATTAAATAAATATGTTGGATATCACTTCCGGAACTAGATATATATTTCGCTGGAGAATTTTTTTTCCATGTTTGTTGGGTAAACAAAATCCAGCTGTAGCCGTATCAAAAAATTATCTAGATAATGAAAAAACCAATGTTGCCGCACAAAAAACCATACCCCAAGTCGCGGCCTGAAACTGAGGCTGAAGAACTGCTCAGTAGTTTAATTGGAGTTTAAATTTGACTAGAGTTTAAGCAAACTTAGTTTAAGCTTGGCTTAACCAACTACTGACAAACGGGGCCTTAATGTAAGTATTGTTCTCAATAAACCCGTTTTATTTAAAAATTTTTTTTAATTATTTTATTTGCAAGTTTTTAGTTTTTATTTAATTGCCTGTTATTTCTCATTCTATTTAGTTCATTTAGTGCCTCATTATTACAAGGACTCTTTTCTGATAATGGTGTAACAATTGTAACTCCTCAATACATAGTCCTTCCAATGACTTTATTCGACTCAGTGCAAGGTATGCTTGTCCCTCCTCGAACTGCAAAGTATTTTGATGTTACTTCTACCGGACTGTATGCAATATTTGTTCCAAAAATGAGCCAAAACGGACCACAAATACGAGCTTTTTGAGCATCTTGATCCTTGCGTCACCTAGCGGCGATTTTTTCATAGGTCGCTTTCTATTCATGTATGTATTATGTATTCCAAATATAAGCCAAATCGGACCACAAACACGATTTTTTGAAATATTTCGATCCATGCGCCACCTATAGGAGTTTTTTTCTTATTATTGAATTGCCATCGGGTTGTGAGCGATATTCTAAGTTTCAAGCTTTTAGTTTATCGGGAAGTTACTTAAATTTCAATTACAAAAGTCTGTTCGCTACACAGAGTCAAGCTAAATAAAACTATTTAAAAATTGTATAAAACGGACCAAAAATCAGAAAAAAACTTACTAGGGGCCACCTTAGTTTTTTCAGCAACCACTAATGTTTCTGAATTTTTAATAGCTGGGGCAGAAGCATTGACCATGACAATAGCAGATGAAGCGGCTTTGGGAGTGTTCGAGAGGAAAGTTCTTCGAAAGATTTATGGACCTCTACGCGTTGGCGATGGCTAGTACCGAAGAAGATTTAATGATCAGCTGTACGAGCTATACGCAGACATCAACATAGTCCAGCGAATTAAAACGCAGCGGCTGCGCTGGCTAGGCCATGTTATACGAATGAAAGATGATGATCCGGCCAAGAAAGTGTTTCTGTCGGAACCCGCCTATGGAAGCAGAGGTATATGGCGGCCCCCACTCCGTTGGAAGGGCCAGGTGGAAAACGAATTAAACTCCCTTGGTGTGACCAATTGGCGCCGGTTGGCGGAGCGAAGGAGCGACTGGCGCTCCTTGTTGGACGGCCATAACCGTTTAGACGGTTAAGCGCCAATTAAGTAAGTAAGTAAGAAAAAGTTCAGGATTTCCGTTTTTGTAAATCACTAAAGTCCGTACCCGAAATGTGTAAATTTTACATAATGTTATTAAATTTTCTATAAATGGAATTACGAAATCCAAATTTCAAAACTGAATTTCGTACGCGTCTAGTATAAGCACTAGTGTGTCCTGAAATAAAAGCAATACCATTAAAGACAATTTTTTAGTTTTTAAACTTGAAATGGTGTAACGTTCCGTGATGGAGCTGTCCCGTAGAAACGCATGTTAATTTTGGTCTTTGCTCGCTCATACATATTAAAACAAATATATAAATACTTGTCGCAATTTACCTCCGAGCAGATTGAGAACGAGCTGCTACTCCAATTTGCGTGGTGGCCCTTTTAAATTTTCCTACATATTTGCGGGACGAGACCTCCATTTTTCATGCCGATCCTGAACGTCATCTGCAAGGCAGTCTTTAAATGTTACCGACTTTTTTTTTGGAGTGTTATCCATTTATTATTTGTTATCAACGATTTATAAGCTTTTTATCGACAAATTATCGGTATGTATCGATAAAACGTCGAACATGTTGGGTTCAACTCCCCGGCAAAGTAACATCAAAAATTTGGAAACAATTTTTTCAATTAGAAAAATTTTCGAAGCGACGTCGCCACTCGGCAGTGATTTGGCTCCGATTGTATTTCTGCCAGACAAAGTGTAGTTGGAGGAAAAGCCCAAAGTCTTCCTCTCTATAGCGTCCTGCATCTTTTAATAATCGATTACAACGTTATCGATGGCTATTTGGTTTGTTATCAGTCAGATACCGATAACACTTCAACAAAGGGACCAAACAACATTCTGAATATATCCTATATGAATTCTGAAGAATACCAATTTTTCAAAAAGCTGTAGTATTAGTTTTTAAAATATTATTAGTTTCCATGAAATTTCACCTGACCAGAATACAAGTTAGAACTATTTTAGTACTGGACCTGCCCCCTAAAAAAGCATTCTTATTTCGGATTTCTATCGCTCATACATGGACTTTGCTTAGTAAAATTTGCGTTTGCTTTCAAGTGTTATCAACTTGATTTGTTTTTGACGAGTTATCGTCAGGTGATCGATTTATTATCGACGAGCTATTGGTCAACGAGTTATAAGTTTGTTATTGACAAACTATCGACGTGTTATCAATAACAATGTTATCGTTGGCTCAATAGGTTGTAATCAAATATTATAGTAATTTAAAAGAGGATCCCTTTTGAGTCCAAACAACATTATGTAAATATCCTATAAGAATCCCGAAGAATATCAATATCCAGAAAACTTGTAGCATTCTTAATTGCCTGTTTCTCACATTTAAATATACAATTAAAGTTTTGCAATATTGAACGCTGAGTGGAAAATCACCCTATAGGCTGCCTTTTTGAAAACGTGCCATCTTGGAAAACTTTTGAATAATGCCTTATTTCAGAATTTATTTAAAAAACGCCATAGCTCAGAATTCTTCTGAAGAATGGCCTATCTCAAAATTTTTTCCTAAACGCCCAAGCTAATGCCTAAGTGTATTGAAATTAAGCTTAGATATGGCGATGGTGCGTTTTTGAATCAAACTTTGATATAAGGCGTTTTTAAACTGTTTTATTAAGCTTGGCTCTGTGTAGCGGCCAGTAGGTCGGTCTACACGAATTTTTTAATTAAAATTTAAGTAACTTCCCGATAAGCTACTGGTTTCAAACTTTGAATATAGTTCAGAACACGATGACAATGCAAATATTAGAAAAATCCAATAGGTGGCGCATGGATCGAAATATTAAAAAAAAAATCGTATTTGTGGCCGCGATGGCTCATATTTGGAAGAAATAATACATATATGAATAGAAAGCGACCGATGAAAAAATCACCGCTAGGTGGCGCAGGTATCGAGATATTGAAAATACTCGTATTTGTGGTCCGATTTGGCTCATATTTGGAACAAATATTACATACAGTCCGGTAGAGGGATAAACATACGTGAGACTGAGTCGAGTAAAGTCTTTGGCAGGTTTATGTATTGAGGACTTAAATTGTAACATATTGTCAGGAAAGAGTCCTTGTAATAATAAGTCACTAAATGAACTAAATAGAATGAGAAATAATAGGCATTAAATAAAGAATAAACAACTTGAAAATAAAATAATTAAAAAAATTTGAGTTAAACGGTTTTACTTATTAATGTAAATTAATTAATTATTAATTATTACTTAATGTAAGTATTGTTTTCAATAAACCCGTTTAACCTAAATTTTTTCCTTAATTATTTTATTAAAAATATTCCCAGACAGAGCGTTTCGAGCTTACAGTCGAAATAGGGTGATATTCCACTTAGCCATCGTACATATATATATTTTTAAATTATATATATAATTTATATATTAATTTGAAGGCATAAGTGCCCTACGGATAATATTGTAACGAACTTAGGAAAACTCCGCTTATTTTACACCTTCTACTAATGTTCGTATCGCTAAACTGTTGAATAAATAACTGCAAAACTCAATAATGCAAAATGGCCTTTATTAAAGTACTTCACAATAACACTGATACTTCACAACCAATAGCTTGCTTAAATCAAACTGAAACTGAAACTGATTACTCAGATTTAACTCCTTTTATACTCTCTGATGTCTCGTTCGCATACTTCTAGGCGTTTCTTCTTCTAGAATTTACTACTTGTTTACCAGCTATAAACTACAGATGTACGATTATAGCTTCTCGCATAGCCATACACGCATGTATATGTGAGTGATACTCCCACCGATGATTGCATACTTTTGTGAGTAGCTCAGATATATGCATGTGTTTGTCCGTTTCTCTCAGCTGCTTGTACGTACATATGTGTAGACATAATGATTGATTTGTTTATGTAGATACAAGTGACTGCCTAGTATCGGCTTAGTGATGATAATATGCCTTAGTGTTGCTAATACTAGTCACAATATCAATGAAATCAAAGACTTGCTTATGGCTTGGAATACTATCTGCAACACTATTAGGAGGTTCATCATCGGACGATTCTTCTATTATTGAATTTTCTCCTGGCAAGGCTTCTGCGATTATATGTTCGCCAGTAGATTCTCCGTAGCGGGCAAGAATGCATGGAATCGATAAATGATTAGTAATATGGTTAATACAGTAAATTTAGTTAGAAGTGAAATAAATTCGTGTATGACAAGATTTAAAATATAATTTTTTTCTGCAGTGCTTATAAACGGGAAAATTACAAAACTTTAGAAAAAAATCGGTGCATTTAAGCGGGGTGCCTATATCGTGTTTTTTGTGTACATTGAAATAGGGGAACTTCTTTTACAATTTTTGTAGTGCTTATAACCGGAAAGTGCTTATAACCGGGGTGCATATAAGCGGGACTGTAGTTTGATTTCAACCACTGGACGAGCTCTGTTTAAGTTAGAAGCATAAGTTTTCGTTTGCATGTTTACACAACGAGCTTCATGAATATTTGGTGCTCAAATACTTGAACAATTTACAAACATTCACATACTTAAAAGTATAAAGATACATATCGATTGAAAATCCATTCCGAAAGCGCCCAAAGCAATGCAAAATATACATAATCCTATTTGTTCTCAGAGCTATTGGCAATTTCCATCATATCTCATTTCCCATTTTGAAAATTTCTATTAACTGAATTCTTAACATAATCATCCAGGCGAGCTTATGTAAGCATTTACATAGCACTTTACCAAACTCAATATTCAATAGATTTCACACCCCCAAACTTAAATACGCACGCACACATACCTTCATGAAAACAAACCTGTAACAGTGACATCCCCTATTTATTACCTTTTGTGATAACTCCATTCTCCATTGGCTCCCATTTTCATGCAAACATACATACATACATTCGTCCTCCTCTCACCTCTTCTTATCACATCGTATTTATTTTATATCATTTGCAATCGAGATGGCTGAGCACACATAATCACGCACGCACCATTTCGCTGAGTAAATTTTATCTAAATCATCCCTCGAATTGCCGGATGAGCTCAGTGAACAGGGATCAATAACGCTCTGTCTCACTTCCGGTTTCCGCTTCACTTTTCTCTTATTGTTTGTATTGCCATTACCATCTTTAGCGCCCTACCAACAATTGTTCACTTATTTTGTAGCCAATGAAGTGGGTGTGTGTGTGTAAATGTATAAAATGGACTTGGGTGATTTTGCACGTGTCTGCTTATTTGTCCAGTCGTATAGTCGCTTTTATATTATGGGGTTTGCGTGTGAGTCCTGCTTCCCACCAACAAATTTGCTTATTAGTATGCTGATAATATAAGCACTAAAATCTGTAAGGAGTAGTCAAATTTGTAAACAAAATCGTAGATGGCATAACTCTTGTAGACATTGTTGACATTATTTAGGTATTTGGTTTTTAGTTTTAACTATTCCCAATCGACTAGTGCTTAAATCATCAGACATTTCAAGAAACGACTAATAGCTCTGGAGGACCTGGAAACGGTGAAACAAAAAGGACGGATCAAATAAAGGCAGAACAGTGTGGTAGGATACAAAAACAATTAAGAATTTTGCTGCATTTCTGCTGCACAGAAGATCACAAAACTTTGTAAAAGTTTTGTTTACTGAGCTGCTCTAGTTTACGCTAGGTTGAAATATTTCACGTAATAATTGATGACAAACTTTCTTGCTCGGAGTTGCTTTACTTTTTGTTTCATGAGTCTGGATCAAATTGAACTAGAGCAATCTAGATCATAAATTTCTACACCAGCCAAGAATCGGTTGTGTCGTCTCAAAATAATCTTCAAATTATTCTGAAAATAACACCAAAACTCTAGAAATAATATCGAAATTATCTTGAATTAGTTCTGAAGTTATCCCGAAACAGTCTTGAAATTATAACAAACGATCTCGAAAAATCCGGAAGTTATAAAAATAAAATTGTTTTCATTCGACTGAAATGATCCTTAACACAGCCCCGAAATAATAAAAACATAGTCCAAAAATCAATCCTCAAATAGTTTAGTTTGGAAATTATCTAAACAAGATCACGAAATTATTCATAATTATGTTCTCAAACTTCACATATCTGAAGCCTAAAACGCCGCATCTAGATCGTAAGAAGACGCTGAAGAAACTTATTTATTTTCCACTTATAAGACAAACTTGAGGTTGAGGTTTGAAAATAAGTAATTTTCTTTTCTTTATTATTAATTTTATTTTTCAAAATTTTCAAATTTTCTTTCGATATGCGTTCTGCATACATACATTTTTTCTCGGATGCAACTGTATTGGGTATATGGGGAAATCCGCCAAACTGGTTTTTTTGGAGAAAAAATTTTTTTTTGAAACATGGTATCACGCAATTTTTTTATACTCAGTTGAGCAGAGCTCACAGAGTATATTAACTTTGATTGGATAACGGTTGGTTGTACAGGTATAAAGGAATCGAGATAGATATAGACTTCCATATATCAAAATCATCAGGATCGAAAAAAATTTGATTGAGCCATGTCCGTCCGTCCGTCCGTCCGTTAACACGATAACTTGAGTAACTTTTGAGGTATCTTGATGAAATTTGGTATGTAGGTTTCTGGGCACTCATCTCAGATCGCTATTTAAAATGAACGATATCGGACAATAACCACTCCCACTTTTTCGATATCGAAAATTTCGAAAAATCGAAAAAGTGCGATAATTCATTACCAAATACGGATTAAGCGATGAAACTTGGTAAGTGAGTTGAACTTGTGACGCAGAATAGAAAACTAGTAAAATTTTGGACAATGGGCGTGGCACCGCCCACTTTTAAAAGAAGGTAATTTAGAAGTTTTGCAAGCTGTAATTTGGCAGTCGTTGAAATATCATGATGAAGTTTGACAGGAACGTTACCCTTATTACTATATGTCTGCTAAATAAAAATTAGCAAAATTGGAGAACGACCACGCCCACTTTTTAAAAAAAAAAATTTTTTAATTCAAATTTTAAAAGAAAAGTTAATATCTTTACAGTATATAAGTAAATTATGTCAACATTCAACTCCAGTAATGATATGTTGCTACAAAATACAAAAATAAAAGAAAATTTCAAAATGGGCGGGGCTCCGCCCTTTTTCATTTAATTTGTCTAGGATACTTTTAATGCCATAAGTCGAAAAAATTTACCAATCCTTGTGAAATTTGGTAGGGGCTTAGATTCAAGGACGATAACTGTTTTCTGTGAAAAAGGGCGAAACCGGTTGAAGCCACGCCCAGTTTTTATACACATTCGACCGTCTGTCCTTCCGCTCGGCCGTTAACACGATAACTTGATATATCTTTACTAAACTCAGTTCACGTACTTATCTGAACTCACTTTGTATTGGTGTAAAAAATTGCCGAAATCCGACTATGACCACGCCCACTTTTTCGATATCGAAAATTACGAAAAATGCATAAAATGCCGAAATTATATACCAAATACGAAAAAAGGGATGAAACATGGTAATTGTATTGGTCTATTGATGCAAAATATAACTTTAGAAAAAAACTTGGTAAAATGGGTGTGACACCTGCCATATTAAGTAGAAGAAAATTAAAAAGTTTTGCAGGGCGAAATCAAAAGCCCTTGGAATCTTGGAAGGAATACTGTTCGTGGTATTACATATATAAATAAATTAGCGGTACCCGACAGATGATGTTCTAGATCACCCTGGTCCACATTTTGGTCGATATTTCGAAAACGCCTTCACATATAAAACTAAGGTCCAGTCCATTTTAAAACCCTCACTAATACCTTTAATTTGGTACCCATATCGTACAAACACATTCTAGAGTCATCCCTGGCCCACCTTTATGGCGATATCTCGAAAAGGCATCCACCTGTGGAAATAAGGCCCACTCCCTTTTAAAATACTCATTAACACCTTTCATTTGATACCCATATTGTACAACCGCATTCTAGAGTCACCCCTGGTCCACGTTTATGGTGATATCCCGAAAAGGCATCCACCTATAGTACTAAGGCCCACTCCCTTTAAAAATAATCACTAATACCTTTAATTTGATACCCATATAGTACAAACACATTCTAGAGTCATCCCTGGCCCACCTTTATGGCGATATCTCGAAAAGGCATCCACCTATGGAACTAAAGCCCACTCCCTTTTAAAATACTCATTAACACCTTTCATTTGATACCCATATTGTACAACCGCATTCTAGAGTCACCCCTGGTCCACGTTTATGGTGATATCCCGAAAAGGCTTCCACCTATAGTACTAAGGCCCACTCCCTTTAAAAATACTCACTAATACCTTTAATTTGGTACCCATATCGTACAAACACATTCTAGAGTCATCCCTGGCCCACCTTTATGGCGATATCTCGAAAAGGCATCCACCTATGGAACTAAGGCCCACTCCCTTTTAAAATACTCATTAACACCTTTCATTTGATACCCATATTGTACAACCGCATTCTAGAGTCACCCCTGGTCCACGTTTATGGTGATATCCCGAAAAGGCTTCCACCTATAGTACTAAGGCCCACTCCCTTTAAAAATACTCACTAATACCTTTAATTTGATACCCATATAGTACAAACACATTCTAGAGTCATCCCTGGCCCACCTTTATGGCGATATCTCGAAAAGGCATCCACCTATGGAACTAAGGCCCACTCCCTTTTAAAATACTCATTAACACCTTTCATTTGATACCCATATTGTACAACCGCATTCTAGAGTCCCCCTGGTCCACGTTTATGGTGATATCCCGAAAAAGCATCCCCCTATAGTACTAAGGCCCACTCCCTTTAAAAATACTCATTAACACCTTTCATTTGATACCCATATTGTACAACCGCATTCTGGAGTCATCCCTGGCCCACCTTTATGGCGATATCTCGAAAAGGCATCCACCTATGGAACTAAGGCCCACTCCCTTTTAAAATACTCATTAACACCTTTCAGTTGATACCCATATCGTACAAACACATTCTAGAGTCATCCCTGGCCCACCTTTATGGCGATATCTCGAAAAGGCATCCACCTATGGAACTAAGGCCCACTCCCTTTTAAAATACTTATTAACACCTTTCATTTGATACCCATATTGTACAACCGCATTCTGGAGTCACCCCTGGTACACGTTTATGGCGATATCCCCAAAAGGCGTCCACCCATAGAACTAAGGCCCACTCCCTTTTAAAATACTCATTAACACCTTTCATTTGATACCCATACTGTACAACCGCATTCTAGAGTCACCCCTGGTCCAAGTTTATGGCAATATCACGAAAAGGCGTCCACCCATAGAACTAAGGCCCACTCCCTTTTAAAATACTCATTAACACCTTTCATTTGATACCCATATCGTACAAATAAATTTTAGAGTCAGGCCTGGTCCACCTTTATGGCGATATCCCTAAATGGCGTCCATCTATAGAACTATGGCCCACTTCCTCTTAAAAACTCTTTAATACCTTCCATTTGATACAAATGTCATACAAACACATTCCAGGGTTACCATAGGTTCTTTTTACAACATGGTGATTTTCCCTTACTTTGTCTCCACAGCTCTCAACTGAGTATGTAATGTTCGGTTACACCCGAACTTAGCCTTCCATACTTGTTTTATTAATCGTTTTATTTTTCAAATTTTCTTTCGATATGCGTTCTGAATGCATCAATTGAAACGAATTTTTTGGGCATTTTTTAGCGTTTTTTCTAGGGTGCAACTGTATTGGGTATATTGGCAAATCCCAAAAACTTTTACTTTTTTGGATACTCGGGTTTTACACACGGGCAAAAAACTTAAGGTACAAGTACAAGAACATTAAGTTTGACCTTTTGACTATCCGATCTGATGATTTTAAAAATCAAGAAATTTGATAGCAAGTTTTTGCAGAACTTCGAAACGTACAAAACATCGATTTTTACACTTTTCGAAGCGATACCCTTGATCTTTTTTTTTTTTTGAATATTTTCGATAAAATTTTGAGGCATCGCTGAAACGCTATGGAATTTAAACTGAATGTTGTTTATGAGACGGAGATTCTAAAAGTATGAGCAAAATTAATGTGCCGCTCCAATACTCAAAACTATCATCAATCAAAATAGCGATACTTTTTTTTGTCATTTTCAATATTGACAGTTTTTTGCTTATAGCTTTTTGACGCAACAGAGTATTAAAATTTGAATTATGCACGATAATAGCCTATCAGGGACTAAAAATACCTAGGGCTTCAAATTCGATGTGCCCCTATCAGTTTTGAAGGTAAAGGCAGAAAAGTGGAAGCGCTTGGTTGCGTAAATTATTTCAGGAGCATGTTTTTTGTGGGCACAGCTACAATTTTACTTTTATCACTTCATACCCGTTTGTTAATTTTTTCTCTACACCACAGGGGTACACCATCAATTGCCTCATCTTGGAATATTCACGCAAGGGAAATCATTGGTGTTTGTACATGGGGCAAATATACGAAATTTTCGCCAAAAATTTGCAATCGTCAAAAAGTGTAGACAGTTTTTTTTTTATATATTTTATACCAAATTTGTGTTTCTTTTCATTTAATTTTGAATTAAACCTGGTTTAAAAAAAATTTTTTTTTTGCTACACATTTTGACGATTGCCAATTTTTGGTGAAAATTTCGTATATTTGCCCCATGTACAAACATCAATAACTTTCCTTGCGTGAATATTCCAAGATGAGGCAATTGATGGTGTACCCCTGTGGTGTAGAGTAAAAATTAACAAAAGGGTATGAAATATTTGACGGTTACCCGGTTTCATATTTTTGCCGATATCTCTAAAACCGGGTCTCGTGTATCAAAACAATTTTACATAGCTAACAGCTGCATATATCTCCATATTTTGTTAAAATTTCTATATAATCGGTACAGAAGTGTTGAAATAAATGTATATTTAACCAGGGATGGGCGTTATCAACAAATTTGAATAACCATTGACGAAAAAATAAAAAATAAATTTTTATTCATTATTCAAGAAAACTTGAGTGATGAATAACATGGTATTTTTTATTCGAGCATTTCTTGAATAATGAATAACATTTTCTCGTCATTCAAAATATTCTAATTGATGATAAACGCCCATTCTTATTTTTGCAAATTTTGAATAAAGAGTTGAGTTATTATTCATTATTTACAAAATTTGGAATAACAATAAAATTTTAGTTTTTATTCAGGTATTCAAAAATAAAAAAATAAACCATCGAGATGCCCTGAAAATATACCCATATGCGTAACCAGTTCGCGTGTAGTTCTGAAGCTTCTTAGGGTAATATTGAGATGATTTTGGGGAGTATTCGAGGGGTTTTTTGGGGGCCGTTTGGGGGTTATTTCTGGGACACTTTGGCATGGTTTAGGGGAGTACCTCGGGGTCCTCCCGGGGTCATTCCGTGACCTTTTTGGGACTCCCTCGGTGTCATTTGGGGGTCATTCCGGCATAATTTTGGGGACTCCCTCGGGGTCATTCCGGGGTTATTCCGGGATGATTTTGGGACTCCCTCGGGGTCATTTGGGGGTCATTTCGGGAAAGTTTTGGGGCTGCCTCGGGGTTATTTGGGGTCATTCCGGGATCTTTTTGGGGACTCCCTCGGGGTCATTCCGGGATCTTTTTGGGGACTCCCTCGGGGTCATTTGGGGGTCATTCGTGGGTAATTCCGGGATCTTTTTGGGGACTCCCTCGGGGTCATTAGGGGGTCATTCGTGGGTCATTCCGGGATCTTTTTGCGGACTCTCTCGGGGTCATTTCAGGACAAATATACTCGATTACCTGATTTTAAAGGTACTATAACGGTCTCATCCTGCGTATCTATCACCCGCTGAAGATAGCCGTATGATACGACCTACATAACATTAAAAAAGTCTCAAGTGACATAACTTGGATATCTGCGTAATAAGAAAAAATTTTGTTTTAATTTGCATGTTTTCTTCTAGAGAGTGCACGCAGAAGCTTATGAAAATCAATATAAGCCATATGTGCAGAAAAAACGGGAAAAGTTTGTGAACAGTACATCTGGTGCTAGAAAAAAATTGAACCGTTCGAGCCGTCAGAAAAAATATGAAGACAATGTTGTTACCTACTATGTGCTCGAAAGTATGAGTCCCCTTTCCACAGATGAAATGCTGTCATTCAGAAAGTTAATAGATGGTGAATAACTTTAATTGGGAGCGTGTCATTATTCTGTATTACAAAATTCTGGGTGACAAAATTCTGTAAATTGCAAAAAAATTCTGCTTGAACAAAATTCTGTTTTTTTAAAATTCTGCTTTTTAAAATTTTGCTTTTTTAAAATTCTGCTTTCTAAAATTCTTCTTTCAAAATTCTGTATTACAAAATTTTGTATTGCAGAATTCTGTATTAAAATATAATATTAACAATGTTAAAGAGGTCATGCATTCATAATTCCGGAAGTCGAAACACCGGAAATCAATATTATGGAAATCAATATTCTGGAAAAGGCCGATCCACAACGGCTGCGCCATGCACAATAATTTTGCGTAGAACACATTTCTGCATAGGCGGCCTTCGGCCGCGCTTATAAAAAATAACCCTGGGCTACGCCATGCCAAGTCCGGCTGTGTGGTATAACCGTGGCTACCGCCACGGTGATGTCCTTCTGCGTAGTACACCCTTCTGCATATGACGAAAATCACAAAACTTGAATAAAGCAGATTTTTTCGCATTAGACATGCAGAATTCTGAAAAAGCAGAATTTTAGAAAGCAGAATTTTTTTGCAATTTACAGAATTTTGTCACCCAGAATTTTGTAATACAGAATAATGACACGCTCTCAATTAAAGTTATTCACCATCTATTAATTTTCTGAATGACAGCATTTCATCTGTGGAAAGGGGACTCATACTTTCGAGCACATAGTAGGTAACAACATTGTCTTCATATTTTTTCTGACGGCTCGAACGGTTCAATTTTTTTCTAGCACCAGATGTACTGTTCACAAACTTTTCCCGTTTTTTCTGCACATATGGCTTATATTGATTTTCATAAGCTTCTGCGTGCACTCTCTAGAAGAAAACATGCAAATTAAAACAAAATTTTTTCTTATTACGCAGATATCCAAGTTATGTCACTTGAGACTTTTTTAATGTTATGTAGGTCGCATCATACGGCTATCTTCAGCTCGTGATAGAGACGCAGGAAGAGATCGTTATAGTACCTTTAAAATCAGGTGATCGAGTCTATTTGTCCTGAAATGACCCCGAGAGAGTACCCAAAAAGATCCCGGAATGACCTACGAATGACCCCCAAATGGCCCCGAGGGAGTCCCCAAAAAGATCCCGGAATGACCCCCAAATGACCCGGGAGGACTCCGAGGGAGTCCCCAAAACCATCCCGAAATGACCCCGAGGGAGTCCCCAAAACCATCCCAGAATGACCCCCAAATAACCCCGAAGGATTCCCCAAAACCATCCCGAAATGACCTCCAAATGACCCCAGGGATTCCCCTAAACCATCCCGAAATGACCCCGAGAGAGTCCCCAAAAAGATCCCGGAATGAACCACGAATGACCCCCAAATGACCCCGAGGGAGTCCCCAAAAAATCCGGGAATGACGCACGAATGACCCCCAAATGACCCGAGGGAGTCCCCAAAAAGATCCCGGAATGACCCCAAATGACCCCGAGGTAGTCCCCAAAACCATCCCGAAATGACCTCCAAAAGACCCCAGGGATTCCCCAAAACCATCCCGAAATGACCTCGAGAGAGTACCCAAAAAGATCCCGGAATGACCCACGAATGACCCCCCCCAATGGCCCCGAGGGAGTCCCCAAAAAGATCCCGGAATGACCCCCAAATGACCCGGGAGAACTCCGACGGGGCCCCCAAAACCATCCCGAGATGACCCCGAAATTACCCCGAGGGAGTCCCCAAAACCATCCCAGAATGAACCCCAAATAACCCCGAGGGATTCCCCAAAACCATCACGAAATGACCCATAAATGACCCCGAGGGATTCCCCAAAACCATCCCGAAATGACCCCGAGAGAGTCCCCAAAAAGATCCCGGAATGAACCACGAATGACCCCCAAATGACCCCGAGGGAGTCCCCAAAACCATCCCGAAATGACCCCGAGGGAGTCCCCAATACCATCCCGAAATGACCCCCAAATGACCCCGAGGGAGTCCCCAAAAAGATCTCGGAATGACCCACGAATGACCCCCAAATGACCCCGAAGGAGTCCCCAAAACCATCCCGAAATGACCCCCTAATTACCCCGAAATGACACCGAGGGAGTCCCCAAAACCATCCCGAAATGACCCCCAAATGACCACGAGGAAGTCCCCAAAAAGATCCCGGAATGACCCACAAGGAGTCCCAAAAAGGTCACGGAATGACCCCGGGAGGACCCCGAGGTACTCCCCTAAACCATGCCAAAGTGTCCCAGAAATTACCCCCAAACGGCCTCAAAAAAACCCCGCGAATACTCCCCACAATCATCTCAATATTACCCTAAGAAGCTTCAGAACTACACGCGAACTGGTTACGCATATGGGTATATTTTCAGGGCATCTCGATGGTTTATTTTTTTATTTTTGAATACCTGAATAAAAACTATAATTTTATTGTTATTCCAAATTTTGTAAATAATGAATAATAACTCAACTCTTTATTCCAAATTTGCAAAAATAAGAATGGGCGTTTATCATCAATTAGAATATTTTGAATAACGAGAAAATGTTATTCATTGCTTGAAGAAATGCTTGAATAAAAAATAACTTTTTATTCATCAATCAAAAAATTTAAAATGATGAATAATTTTTTATTTTTTATTTTGATTTGTTTCATTTCAAAATGACTCAACCCTGTATTTAACATTGCGACCTCAATTTATATATATTTTCCTCGATCTTTTGACTATATCTTTTTGAGGCATTATGTAAGACGAGTAACGGCGAAGCACTATAGCTCCAATTTACCCCTCAATGTTCCTAATAAAAAGATATTTGCGTGATACCATGTTTCAAAAAAAAATTGTTTTCTCACAAAAACCAAAGTTTGGCGGATTTCCCCATATGTTTTTTTTTTTTTTGTGATCAGTATACATCACATACTAATCCGCTTGTCTGCAGCCGTCAGCGAGCACCCTATTTTCCATGCAAAGGCATTTGGAGGAGAAACGTACATTTCCTTGAACCTGCGTTGGCATTCTACGACTTATACTCCTTATAGATGGGCCTTTACGGAGGGTAAATTGTTTTTTGGTGGGTATTTATACAAACGTTCATGTATGCGTATGCTTATTGTGTATACACTCGAAACTTTTCAATTTGTTCAATGATTTGGAAGCAAATTGATTCCATTCAATTTCGACTTGAATTGTTAGCTGTCGCCGCCGCTGCTGCCAATGTTGTCGCCGGCAAATTTGCCATTTAACATTACGGCAACAATGACGGCAGCAATGATGATTATTTCGATGTTTATTGGTTTACTTTTGTTATTATTGGCATCCAATGAAATAAATGCTGAACGCTGAACTCGGTTTTTTTTTTTTTATGCAATACATGTATTTTTTTGCTGTGAATGTAGGAACTGGTATGTTTTCCAATGCATTAAATCCTATTTTAATTTTAATGAGACTCAGTTTTACTTTTATAAATGATTGTAAGTATATACATAAGTTCGTAGTTTACTCTCAACTTTCATGCATGGTGCCTGCTTCGGTCAAGTTTTAATATTTGTTTCTAATGTGAAACTTTTTTAATAGTATTTTAATCAGTCGTTATAGAACATGTTTCAAATCACTCAGGTTATACCGCCAAAGTTTAAAGAAAAACAAGTAAAGACAGGACTGTCTTCGGCTGTGCCGGAGACTTCATACCATTCATGAATGGGGCTGAGCAATAATCTTATCCCGTTCGTAATATCCAAATAATCGGATGTATAAGATAAGAAATATATAGTGAACAGATGTACATACCTAAACGATTTTTATGATAAATATAAAATAAAAAATGGCAAAAAACCCCCTTATCTGAAAGATCGGTTGTATGGGATAGGTATATACTAGGCCGGGTCGATTTGTGGGAAGGCAAAAAAATCGCCCATTGCTCTGTAATAATCATATTCTAGAGATCAAAATAAGAAACTTTGCCGAAGGAAACATACCTCTAAAACGAATTCTGATGTCCCCCCTTTGGGTCGTAGGGGCAAATTTTAAAAAATCCCACTTTGAAATGCCTATGTTTTTTCTTTTTGGAGTTTATTTTTCTCTTTAGAAATTTATTTAGTCAGAACATATGTAAATGAAAAAATGAATTTAACTTAGTAATAGAAAAGAAATTGAAAAAAAAATTATTAGAAATTAGCGTTTTTACAACCCCCTTTTAAAACCAAGGCATCACTGTGATGCATTTGCATGTCGTAAACATAGTTTTGTGGTTTTTTTATTCAACCGTTTTAAAAAATGAAGGTATCACTGTGACACAATTGCAGATCGTAAAATTGCTTGTGTTGTTTTTTTTAAGCCACCACAAGACACAGCAGGTAAAATTGGAATTGCCCCTACCCAAAAGTTCGACACAAAGGGGGCATCAGAATTCGTTTTAGAGGTATGGTTCCTTCGGCAAAGTTTCTTATTTTGATCCCTAGAATACGATTTTCACAGAGCAATGAGCGATTTTTAAATCGACCCGCCCTAGTATATACTATATACTTATAGCTCCGATCAAAGTGATTTTTCAGCAAATCTTCTATGATATATTAGTGGTTAGGGGGTGGCAGTAAAAATTACCTTACTCCATTTGATGGGGCTGCTGCGGATGCGACTGCTGCGGTGATGGTGATGTAAGGAGGCGATATGGTTGACTACGCTGACGGTGGCGGCGGCAATATCCCCTATGCTGATCAACACAAATTTCAATGGATTCTGCAATGATTTCTGTGAAGCGGCGATGGCCGATTGTGGTCTTTAATTGACTAAGAAATGCACCACACCAAGTGTGGAAAACAATGGTTCACTGATGAGATCGGCAAAGATGCATTAACACCAGGAATATAAGGCGAAATATATATATATATGTATATATATATATATATGCAAAAATCGCACGTCACTGCTGACCGTGGAAAACGAGATTCTTTTATTATTAACTATTCCGAACCGAACTATGAACTTTCGAAATAAGAAAAGGGCACCTTTTAACTTTTATAAAGCTATTTTATATTATACAGAGAGCTTTTCCAATTTTGTTTGTCACAACCGAGAGGATACAAAATTTCGAATGAATAAAAATAAAAAGAAGTGTCAAAACAATAATATAAATGTATGTATGTACGTACATAGTCACATCTGTCAACCCATTGTTGGGGTTGCCAGAGAGGTGAAATACGCTCGCGTGTTAGCGTAAAATACAAACATTTCAAATTCTTAAGTTTAATAAATATGTACGTAATATATGATATTACGTATTTGTACGTGCAAATAATTCAGAATGCGTACTTATACGTAAAAGGTACATATATCAATAAATTCAATATAAAATTCAGGTAAATTCAGGTTTAGGTTTCCTTAAGCCTAATTTCTATTAAATAGAAGGGTTGGCTGTTGGCGACTACGACAGTCGCTCAAACATCGTCCCCGCCCTAGGCGCGTTCAGCGGCTAGAGCCTCCTGTAGCTCCTTAAGGGTCCGCAATGCATCTCGAACGAGGATTTGGGACACTCTTCCTCTAGCGTTGGCGGTTTGCAGCCCTTGTGCGGTGCATCGAATGGTGCGTCGTGCGATGCTGGGTGCTGCTGAGGGAATGTTGTTTCCCGGGCGAGAACGGGGTTGCCCGGTGGCGGCAGGGGGTGCCGGTACGGCGGATCTGCCAGGCCGGGGTGCCTGGATGGCGCGCTGGGCGCTTGGGGTAGCGTCCCGCCGATGGAGTAGGGAGTGATGTCGCGCTCCACAGATCCGGCATCTGTCGTACGAGCTGCACTCGCTGGTGATGTGAGATAATGCCAAGCAATTCAGGCAAAACTCATGGGCTCGTGCAAGCATCCATCTCTGGGGTGGTTTCATTTTTTTGAATATGACGCAGTTCCGAAGAGCGTGCTGACGGGTGCATATGCGGCACCGTCGGTAATCCGTTATTAGTGTCGAGCTGCGTGATTCATTGGCGCGGTTGGGAGCAACGATCTCCGACCGCACTGGTCTTCGGGACGACGACTGATTTGCACGATCCATAGCGATCTGTAATTACAGTTGTAAAAGTATTTTAGTGGAGAGAAATACTGATACAGGGGATTTCAGCTGGCATTATGTTGCAAAATACGACATATTAGTGACGGTGATGTGGTAAGAGTGGACAGAGGTAGTTTGAGAGTAGCTACGAATTCTCCGGGGTTGCCCGAGAGGGTGGGCTTTCAGCCTGAGGGAGGAAACAGAGCTTGACAAGTGGTCGTGTGAGGGTGCCGGTTTGAGTACGAACGTCAACAACACGTATATGGCCGTCAGGACCTGGATGTATTTTTTCAATACGTCCAAGGCGCCATTCAGTCGGGGGAAGTGAGTCGTCGTGAATGCAGACACACTCACCGACCTTGGGTTCGGGTTGTGGATTTTTCCACTTCTGCCTTTTCTGGAGATCCTTTAGGTAGTCTTCCTTCCACCTTTTGCTGAACTGATGCTGTAAACTTTTTACCCTGTCCCATCGGTTTATAAGAGATAAATCCGCGTGATCCACTTCAGGGATAGCGAGGAGGGGGCTACCTCGGAGAAAGTGGCCGGGGGTCAGCGCGGTAAACTCTGTGGGATCTTGGGATAAAGGTGAGATAGGACGAGAGTTTAATACGGCTTCAATTCTTACCAAGAGGGTGGTAAATTCTTCAAATGTGAACTTGTGGGCTCCTGCAGTCCTCTTGAAGTGCAGTTTGAAACTCTTCACTGCAGACTCCCACAAGCCGCCCATGTGGGGAGCTCCGGGCGGAATGAATTTCCAATTAATGCCCTGGGGAGAGTATTTTGCGATTACTTCTTGAGAGGCAGTTTTCATGAAGTCAACGAACTCTTTTTCCGTCGCTCTTTTAGCTCCAATAAACGTTTTGCCGTTGTCACTCATCATTGTGGCAGGATATCCACGACGTCCGACGAAGCGAGCGAATGCTGCGAGAAAGGCATTTGTTGTTAGGTCCGAGCACAGCTCAAGGTGGACAGCTTTTGTCACGAAACAGACAAAAACGGCCACGTAGCTTTTCAGTAAGGTGTGAGACCTTAGCAAGGAGGCTTTTATTTGAAAAGGCCCCGCAAAGTCGACACCGGTAGTGGTGAAAGGCGGAGCATATGTGCATCGTTCCGGGGGCAAAGCCGCCATGATTTGCGATCGCATTTGCTGCTTGTGGAGGGTACAAGTTTTGCACTGATGTATGCATCTCTTTATGAGGGGTTTAAGTCGTGGAATATAGAGATCCTGTCTGAGGCATTGCTGCATGAGACGTATTTCGGCATGGAGAAGAAGTTCATGGAGGTACTGTATATAGAGGACAGCGAATCTTGATTTTTCTGGGATAATAACGGGATGTTTTTCATTGTAAGTCAACGTCGAATGAACTAGTCTACCATGAACCCTGAGGAGCCCGTTTTCATCGAGGTATGGGTTGAGGGTTAGAAGAGAGCTTCTTTGATCAATGGGGTTTGCATTTTCCAAGCATGCTCTTTCGCGAGGAAAATATCGGGTTTGTGTTAACGTCACAAGTTTATCTTTCGCTTTGCGGAGATCTTCATGAGACAGAGAGGGAGTGTAAGCGGGTTTAATGCCTCGAATTCGGTCCTTGAGATTATTAATGAACCTGAAGGCATATGCCATGACCCTGAGGGCGCGAGGAAATGAGGAAAATCGATCCAATACATCGGGGTCATCTTCAGCTGAGTATAGTGCTTCGACTCGGCGCATTTCAGGCGGATTGATGCTGCGGGTAGATGGGTTTGGCCAAGCTTCGGGGGGCTGGGTCAGCCACGCAGGGCCATTCCACCACAGCGCAGAATTTGCCAAGTCCATGGGTTTGCATCCTCTAGTGCCCATGTCTGCTGGATTGTCGCGACTGCCTACATGCTTCCAGGAGGCGCTTCCGACGAGATCCATAATTTCAGCTGTTCGATTGGATACGAAAGTTTTCCAAGCGTGGGGAGGCTTTTCGAGCCATGCTAACACAACTTCCGAGTCAGACCACATGTAAAGATTTGTAAGAGAGAGCTCGAGATGGGATTGTACGACGGCGATTAGTCGGGCAAGGAGTAGAGCTGCACATAGTTCTAGTCTTGGAAGACTGGTAGTGCGAAGAGGGGCAACCTTGCCTTTAGCAACCAGAAGGTGGGACGATGCGGTGGCACCGTGGGTTGTTCGCAGATATATAGTTGCGCAATATGCCTTTTCTGACGCATCGCAGAAACCATGCAGTTCAACCTGCTGGTTCGGCATGTAGTCAACCCATCGAGGTATCTTTATATCTGAGATGTTGGGTAAATTTTTTGCGAACTGCGTCCATTTAATGAAGCGGAGGGGCTTCACTGGTTCATCCCAGCCAGTTCCGTCTATCCATAGCTCTTGGAGTAAAATCTTGGCCTGAATCATAATCGGCGTAAGCCACCCTGCGGGGTCAAAAAGTTTTGCGACCGAGGAGAGAATTTGTCGTTTTGTATTAGCGGACGAGAGGGGTATTGAGTCCACTGTATACGAAAACGTGTCGGTCAGAGCGTTCCACTGTATGCCGAGAGTTTTGGTGTTGCTTGCTTTCTCGAATTCCAAAAGATTGGTATCTAGCAAGTCCTCTTCTTTGATGTTTTTTATTATACTGGGGTGATTGGCCGTTATTTTCCGTAATGGAAATCCTGCTGACGCTAACACTTGGATGACTTGGGAGAGAGATGTTTCAGCAGAGAGAATTTCATGGCTGCCAGAGAGAATGTCATCTACATATGTTTCTTTCGTCAAAACAGGGACGGCTTTGGGGAAAGTTTCCTTTACATCTTTGGCCAGTTGGTGAAGAGTACGTATGGCGAGGTAGAGGGCACAGTTCACACCAAATGTGACTGTTTTCAGACGATAGTCTTTTATGGGGTCGCTCGGAGATGAGCGAAAGACGATCCTCTGATAGTCTCTGTCGTCTTCATGCATTATGATTTGACGATACATTTTTTCTACGTCTCCGTTAAAAACAAATTTGTAGGTACGCCACTTGAGAATCAGAAGCATCAGATCGGGCTGGAGGGTAGGGCCGGTATACAGAACGTCGTTGAGCGCATGTCCAGATGCCGACTTCTTTGAGGCGTTAAACAAGACCCGCACCTTTGATGTCTTTTTCTCGGGTTTGACAACTGCTTGATGAGGAAGATAAAATGAGAGGCATTTTCCTCCGTCAAATTTTTCATAGGAGCCGGTTTCCTCCATATGATCGAGGGTGAGGTATTCTTCTAGAACACTATCATATTGAGTCTTTAAATCCCCTTTCTTCTGCAGACTTCTCTCCATTCCAAGAAACTGGCTTAGAGCTGAAGACCGAGAGTGGGATAATGAGATTGACTCTGGGAAGCTGGGTTTAAACGGCAGCCTTACGATATAACGACCGTTATCATCGCGTGAGGTTGTGGCTGCATAGAAATTTTCGCAAAACTCGTCTTCTGGGATTATTTGGGGTTAGGTGGGAACTTCCTCCAATTCCCAGAATTTACGCAATAGCGAGTGAAGATCTTCGTTCGACACTTCTGACACTTGCATGCAGAAAGCGTTTACCAACACAGGAGCTCTACCGCTCAGAATCCATCCAAAAATGGTTTTCTGCGCTAGAAGATGGGGGGAAAGTTTCTCAACGCCATTTTGGATGATTTGCGGTATTACATCACTGCCTAGGACGAGATCTATTTGCGAGGGGGAGTGACAGTTCGAGTCTGCGAGGTTGAGGTGTGCCCATTTTGCTTGAAGCTCGCTAGTGAGCTTAAGCGAGGGGAGCATTTTTGTTAGCCGGGGTAATACTATTGCCTCTGCACTTATTCTGGTTTTGAAATCGGGGGATACCAAAGTCAGAGAGCACAATTTGTTTGAGGTCTGAACTACCTTGCCGCCCATCCCTGATATTTCAAATCTAGAGGGTTTGAATGGGAGTTTGAGTCTATCTTGGGCTCTGGTAGAGATAAAGGTTCGTTCAGATCCCTGATCCACAAGAGCTCGTAGTTTAAAAATTTCTCCTTTATGCTCTACGGGAACGATAGCCGTGGGTAAAATTATTTCACAATCGTTTTCGGAATAAAACGATTGCACTTGGCTTTTCTGCGAGCATGAAGGGCTTTCATCCAGAGCATTGGCTTGATCGGGAGTATTACCGGGTGAGACTGTGGAATTCGTGGTGGTGGCTTGTGAGGCTGTCCTTTGCAATCGTGATGGTTGTCTTTTCGGCACTTGAGATGTGTCTTCGTGAAGCACTGAGTTGTGCCGATCTTGACATTGATTGCAAGTTTGAGTACTGGAACAGTCTTTCAATATGTGTGACTGAGAGAGGCAATTGAAACACATATTGTTTTCTCTCACAAACCTTCTGCGATCAGAGGTCGACAGCTTCTTAAATTTGAAGCAACTTATAAGGGGGTGAGATGAGGTTTTACACATAGCGCACTTGTACATTGTTCGCTGCTCTGTCATATGAGATTGGGTGTGGGAAGTCGATCTATTTTGAAAGGGATGCGACTGTTGGGGTTTAAATGGCGGCCTAGTTTGAGGAGGAGTGAATTTACTTTTACTTGGGCGCCATTGATCAACTCTTTCTACCACTTCGTATCGCGTTGTGAGGAACTGGTCCATTTGGGACCAGTTGGGAAGTTCTCTTCTTGAGGTTAGAGATTGCTCCCACAACGCGACTGTATTTTCTGGGAGTTTAGAGGTAACCAGATAAATAAGTATAAGTATCCGGCTCGAAGGACCACTGGTTAGGGGGTGGCAGTAAAAATTACCTTACTCCTTTTGATGGGGCTGCTGCGGATGCGACTGCTGCGGTGATGGTGATGTAAGGAGGCGATATGGTTGACTACGCTGACGGTGGCGGCGGCAATATCCCCTATGCTGATCAACACAAATTTCAATGGATTCTGCAATGATTTCTGTGAAGCGGCGATGGCCGATTGTGGTCTTTAATTGACTAAGAAATGCACCACACCAAGTGTGGAAAACAATGGTTCACTGATGAGATCGGCAAAGATGCATTAACACCAGGAATATAAGGCGAAATATATATATATATGTATATATATATATATATGCAAAAATCGCACGTCACTGCTGACCGTGGAAAACGAGATTCTTTTATTATTAACTATTCCGAACCGAACTATGAACTTTCGAAATAAGAAAAGGGCACCTTTTAACTTTTATAAAGCTATTTTATATTATACAGAGAGCTTTTCCAATTTTGTTTGTCACAACCGAGAGGATACAAAATTTCGAATGAATAAAAATAAAAAGAAGTGTCAAAACAATAATATAAATGTATGTATGGACGTACATAGTCACATCTGTCAACCCATTGTTGGGGTTGCCAGAGAGGTGAAATACGCTCGCGTGTTAGCGTAAAATACAAACATTTCAAATTCTTAAGTTTAATAAATATGTACGTAATATATGATATTACGTATTTGTACGTGCAAATAATTCAGAATGCGTACTTATACGTAAAAGGTACATATATCAATAAATTCAATATAAAATTCAGGTAAATTCAGGTTTAGGTTTCCTTAAGCCTAATTTCTATTAAATAGAAGGGTTGGCTGTTGGCGACTACGACAGTCGCTCAAACAATTAGAATAAATATCACCAAGTTTAACGTTTTTATATTGGAAATTCAGGGAGAAATTGTCAAAAATCTCTCTATCTGAACGATCGGTTGTATGGGATATATATTATATACAGCTCCGATCGAAATGACTTTTTCATGAAATCTTCTATGATATATTAGAATAAATATCACCAAGGTTAACGTTTTTATATTGGAAATTAAGGGAGAAATTGCCAAAAATCTTTCTATCTGCACGATCGGTTGTATGGGATATATACTATATATAGCTCCGATCAAAGTGATTTTTTCAGGATATCTTCTATGATATATTAAAATATATATCACCGAGTTTCACGTTTACACTTTCTAAATTGCGGCAGCAATGACCAAAATCGTCTTATCTGAACGATCGGTTGTATGGGAGATATATGTTATAGTGGTCCGATCCTACCGGATCCGACAAATGTCTTATATAATACAAAAATACATCCTTGTGCCAAATGTCATTGAGATATCTCAAAATTTGAGGGACTAGTTTGCGTTCAAACAGGGAGACGGACGGAGGGACAGAAGGACATGGCTATATCAACTCAGTTCGTCGCCCTGATCAATTCGGTATACTTAATGGTGAGCCTATCTTCTATATTTCTCAACGTTACAAACATCGAACCAAAGTTAATATACAGTTACATGTTCATGAAAGGTATAATTATAACTTGGCGCAATTTACCTCTGTGAGATTGAGGCCGCGCTTCTCTTCCAATTTGCGTCGTGCTTCTTTTAATTTTCCCTACAACTTGGCGGGACGGGACCTAGACATTTTATGGGAACTCCGATTTTTGATGTTACTTTGCACGGAAGTTGAACGCAGGAAATTCGATGTGGTATACATAGCACCCTACAACCTCACCACAGCGGCCGCAAGTTTAGCTTAGCTTAATTTAACCCTTAGTCGAATTCTTGTATTGATTTACAAAATCCGCATAAACCCGATATTAATCTATAATCAGCCGCATACACTTATCTAAACTCAAGTTCTTCACTTACTTCGTATACTTATTTATAGATTCAAATAAATCATAATAGACGCATCGGACAGTAACCAGTAGCTCGTAACAAGTCAGTGTTGCACGTTTGTCACAATATTTCAAATATACTAAAAGTGACACAAAACATGAACGTGTCACTTTCCATCAGTCAATTGTGCGCCTGCAATGATCGGACGTGAGCCAAACAAGGATTCCCATTAAAAATAGTGGCGTACACAACTTGCCGCCGAACAAGTCTATGTCTATTACCTCCATTTGGTGTATTTGGGATGGAAGGTACCTATAACAGGCTTATTGTATCAAAACACTCAGCCACTACTCAGTGAAATACTGTGCGCTATCTTCATGCTGTGTTTTTATTTTTGTGTTTGGTTTAGGATTTGACAAAAGCGACAGTAGACAGTATGACGAGCGCATTGTAGACACAACGATGGAGTCGATTTGTTAAATAATTTAACGCGCTTTCTGCACATCAACTATTGAACGGCGACTGAAGGCACGAACTGGGTTGGAACTTTACGGCAATCGTAGTAGATTAACTATCGGAGCTGGGTTGTTAAATCTTATGAAAAAATTTAACCAGAATTTCTTGTAGAGGGTCGCATCAGAAGGAGTGGCGGTTTTTCTATCCGAATCATTATTCTAAAAATATTTTCAATATTTTCAATATTTTATCGAAAATATTAAGATCAACGTAAGTTGGTGGGTTTATCGATGCCTTAAAATATTCCCGCGGCAAGTATGCCTGTCGTAAGAGGCGACTAAAACACCAAATTGATTCAAGGGGCTGTGTAGCGCAACCCTTTCAAGGGGTTGCCAGCGCAATATATATCTTCACCAACCCAATTTTTCAACATCATCTACCCTTGGCTAATCCTTTTTCTTTAACAGTCAAGGATCCGGCGACCACAAGTTCCTCATGGAGTGGGGTGGGAAGCTGGTATGGCAGGGTGATAGCAGGCCTTAAGGTTTTTTTCCAAACCTCCGAAGGCAACCTCGGTGGTTGCTCTCTCCCTTAGCCAAAATGTATACCGACGCAAGCTCGGACGATATTTTTGGCATAGAAGGTTAAATTTGGTCATATTAAATCGTTCTCGAAATGGCTGTGCCAGTATTAAACGGTACTTGTTGCTTGCTGAAACGTACTGGATCAACATCCGGCAAGGGACCATTAACATCTATAATACTCCCCAAAATAAATAAAAAAATAAATGTAAGGCGCGATAACCTCCGAAGAGATCTAAGGCCGAAATTCTCTTCCAATTTGCGTCGTGCTCCTCTTGATTTTCCCTACAAATTGGCCGGACGTGACCTACATGTTTTATGCCGACTCCGAAAGGCATCTACAACGCAGATGACTTTTCACTGAGAGCTTTTCATGGCAGAAATACACCCGGAGCGCTTGCCAAACACTGCCGAGGCGCGCCCCCGCTTAGAAGAATTTTCTTCTAATTGAAAAAACTTATTTCTAAAATTTTGATGTTGCTTTGCCCGGGGTGTGAACCCAGGGCATACGGTGTGGCAGACGGAGCACGCTACCATCACACCACGGTGGCCGCCCCTAAAACCTTCGGGAAATATCTTTATCACTACTTCAATAGCAACAAGGTACGATTATAGGGTCCTTGATAAGCCACGATTGCCAACCATGCATATGTAGTCTAACCTTGATGTATTCGTCCTTACCTCCAAGAGAAACCTCGGAGGACGCTGTCCTTCTTCTCCCAAATATAAATTCACACCGGCGCGGACGGTACTTTTGCCTTATAAGGTTCAATGCGATCGTTCGCGAAATGGTTTTAGCCGTAACGTACCGGATGTATATCTGGCAAAGGAGCATCAATATCGACAACACACCCCAAAACATACGGGAAATGCTTTTATCGCGTCGACAACAACAACAAGTTACAATCGGAAGGTCCTTGATGGGCCAAAATCGCCAAACCTACATATTTCATTTCACCTTGAGGTATTCTTCTTAACCTTCAAAGGTTACCTGCCTCTTCCTTCTCCCAAATATATACCGACACAGGCTCGTACGGTATTTTTGACGAAGAAGATTAATGTGGCATGTCAAATCGTTCACAAGATGGCTGCGTTAGTATTTAATGGTACTTGCTGCCGGAACGTTCTGGATCTCAATCCGGCAAAGGACCATTAACATCAACAACACTTCCCAAATCTTCGGAAAGTATGCTTATCGCTGTGACAACAACAACGTTACAATGTCCTTGATAAGCCAATATTACCAGCCCTACATATTTAACTTAGCCGCCTTCCTAAGGGAATTTAGTAGATTTAAATTCCTCTCTCTAAAGAGATCCAGGTGCAAAGATGGGCCGGTATGGTGGAGCAAAGTGGTTGGTTTAACATGGAAAGAGCTGAGAATACCAAAGAATGCTGGTATGAATTTACAGAGAACCCAAAAATTGTACCTGCATTCCGATCTAGTAGCATTTATTGTCACGGTTGGTAACAAACATCAAGATGTAGTGAGTGGTAAAAAGCATTACATCAGTTGTAAAAAATATTCTAAAAGAAGTAGTTTCTTAAGGTAGCAGGAATATAAAGCGTTGTTGCAAAATTTTATGCATATTTTAGTACTTTTTTCAAGTGAATATTTTCGCTCTTAGGTAGTTCTATCTCTGACTGCAAGTATCTGCCTGTTAAGAGCACTCTTACTATTAGGCCTTAAGTTTTAGAACATTTGGTGCTTGGTGACTTAAGCCAAAGTCCAAGCGGAAGTCATGATAAAACAAGCTTCATGCACAGATTAGCTGTGTGTGCGCAGGCGCGTACAAAACAATTTCTGCATTCGAAATGAGGTAAAAAATGTCGCAGCGTAGCTCAACATCGTCATCCTTGCATTGTGCTAGGAGAATGCTACTGAACTGAGATGATATTGGGTGCTTTCAGCAAACAAAACTGTTGATCAATAGATTGATAACTTCCTGAACGCACCGCTAACTATTTTTGATATACTCAACGGCTAGAATTTTCATGAATTAAGCGGGGGTTGCCCTTATTGCTTTAAATGTATGAAAACATTTATTTGAAGCGATTTTTTAATTTATAATTTATTTAATAACTAACTTATGCCCGTGGGTTTTACCCCACGTTTCTATAAAAATATACAAGTTACGCGTAACTGGCCATGGGTAAAACATGAGTTGGTAAGATTGACTTTTGCTACACAAATGACTGTTGTTGTATGATATTATCATATTTGTAACAGTATTCCCCTCGCGTAAGTGAGGTTGACAATTGAGTTGCAGAAGCTCTGAAGTTATAAAGGTTTGTATTGCGCTCATCAATCCCTTGGTTCGCATCTAATGATTGTCGTTGAGCTGCATTGATAGGGATAGAAAATTTGAGGCATTTAAAATTGAAAAGACAAATCTATCGGTATCAGTGGAATCCGTGGTTTTAAACTTTATTGTTTTCGAAATTTTCCGATAAAATCAATTGCTTCAATGACATCCGTAAAAGTTTTGTGATGAAAAGCCTTGTGTCACTACATAAGCGTGGAGAATCGAAATAAGGAAGCATAAATATTATGTACTATGGGCCCTTTTTAAGGATCAACCGATGAGGAGAAATTTCTGATGGCTCAAAAGAGCTAATAAACTAAATCGGATATGTAGAGCTTGGTACTCTTCTGCGACTGTGTTAATAGAGTGGTAAGTGATATTAACATCCTCAATTTAAGGTACCTAAAATGCCTTTTCTCAAAGCAATTTATAGTTTGTAAAAATAGATTCAATATTTGGAAGAAACATTAGATATTAGAGATTCAGGTGATGTCATAATTTCTCAAAAACTTGCAGGAAAAGAAATCAAATTTGTGAGTAAAGAAATAGGAATTTTGCCATAATTAATTTCAAGAAGTTGTTTAGAAAAAGCTGCTGCTGAAGTGTTTCCGCCAAAATGCCCTCTCATATTTCTAAAGAGAGTAAATTTTGGTACGTAAGCCGTTTATTGGCGAAATAACACGCAATAACAGGAAAGCACCACCTTTGGGATGATCATTACACCTTAAAATTACATCAATTAATATCAAACTAAGCAGAAATGTTTTTTTTCCGGTTCCTCCATGCGTATCCAAAAATAAAAAAAAAAAATAAAAAAATACCAGCCTCAAAAATAACATAAAAGAGTACTAAAAGAATAACAGCAAAACCCAACTCTGCAATAAAACTTTACGTGTTGAAATAACCCAAGTTTTTAAGGCAGCCATAGTTCTGAAAGTCCCATCTTTCTTGTTTTTTTTTTTTCAATTCCATATATTACTGGTGCTGTTAGGACTTAACGTCATATAGCTCCATAACAATTTTCATTATTCCATTTATATGGGAGGTGCCACTCCCCCTTCTCCCCCACCCCACATTTTCTTGGGGTGTTAGGGCTTGACCTCATATAACTCCTTACCCAATTTCAATGGTCTAGCATAAATACCTTCAGAGTTATGTAGTACCAAATATTCATCTTGCATGGGAAGTGTCACGCCCCTTTTATATATCGATATGATTTTTAGCCCATGACCATCCTTGGAAGGTTTCTAGTGGGTTGTGCAAATTTGGTTGTGATCGGTTGATCCGTTTAGGACGCAACTCGATCTATACCTACATACATACATACATAATTTAAAATATACATATGTATATAGATTTGGGAAAAATTTAAATAACGCGACATCAACGTGTCACCTTGTCCGTCCTGATGTCACGTTGTTTAAAATTTTCCCAAATTATTAAATAAGCTAGAATTTTCCATACGATGTTTTACAGCACATTTTTTCGTAAATCTATTACAAAAGGTATCAAGAAAATTTAGTTTTCCATTGTGAAAATCATTGCATACCTTTTAATATCTAGAGGTCACCATTTTCGCAGGGAACAATGCGTTGTTGGTTTATTTTTGTTAAAGCTTTAGGCTGGTTGCGAGTTCACCTAAATTTTGGCGCCTAAACTAATATGCCTTTGGAACTTTCCAGCACTGCAGCAATTTAGGAAAACACTGTTAGTTATTTCGTTTGGGAGCCTTAATTTTTATACTCAGTTGAGCAGAGCTCACAGAGTATATTAACTTTGATTGGATAACGGTTGGTTGTACATATATAAAGGAATCGAGATAGATATAGACTTCCATATATCAAAATAATCAGGATCGAAAAAAAATTTGATTGAGCCATGTCCGTCCGTCCGTCCGTCCGTCCGTCCGTTAACACGATAACTTGAGTAACTTTTGAGGTATCTTGATGAAATTTGGTATGTAGATTCCTGGGCACTCATCTCAGATCGCTATTTAAAATGAACGATATCGGACTATAATAACCACGCCCACTTTTTCGATATCGAAAATTTAGAAAAACGGAAAAAGTGCAATAATTCATTACCAAAGACAGATAAAGTGATGAAACTTGGTAGGTGAGTTGAACTTATGACGAAAAATAGAAAATTAGGGCGTGGCTCCGCCCTTTTTCATTTAGTTTGTCTAGGATACTTTTAATGCCATAAGTCGAACAAAAATTTCCCAATCCTTTTGAAATTTGGCAGGGGCATAGATTTTATGACGCTAACTGTTTTCTGTGAAAATGGGCGAAATCGGTTGAAGCCACGCCCAGTTTTTATACGCAGTCGTCCGTCTGTCCTTCCGCATGGCCGTTAACACGATAACTTGAGCAAAAATCCACATATCTTTACTGAACTTAGCTCACATACTTATCTGAACTCACTTTATCTTGGTATAAAAAATGAATGAAATCCGACTATGACCACGCCCACTTTTTCTATATCGAAAATTACGAAAAATGAAAAAAATGCTATAATTCTATACCAAATACGAAAAAAGGGATGGAACATGGTAACTGGATTGGTTTATTGACGCGAAATATAACTTTAGAAAAAACTTTGTAAAATGGTTGTGACACCTACCATATTAAGTAGAAGAAAATGAAAAAGTTCTGCAGGGCGAAATAAAACACCATTGAAATCTTGGCAGGTATTACATATATGAATAAATTAGCGGTATCCAACAGATGATGTTCTGGGTCACCCTGGTCCACATTTTGGTCGATATCTGGAAAACGACTTTACATATACAACCACCACCACTCCCTTTTAAAACTCTCATTAATACCTTTAATTAGATACCAATATCGTACAAACACATACTAGAGTCACCCCTAGTCCACCTTTATGGCGATATCTCGAAAAGGCGGCCACCTATACACCTACCACCACTCCCTTTTAAAACCCTCATTAATACCTTTAATTTGATACCCATATCGTACAAACACATTCTAGAGTCACCCCTGGTCCACCTTTATGGCGATTTCTCGAAAAGACGACCTCCTATACAACTACCACCACTCCCTTTTAAAACCCTCACTAATACCTTTAATTTGATACCCATATCGTACAAACACATTCTAGAGTCACCCCTGGTCCACCTTTACAGCGATATTTCGAAACGGCGTCCACCTATAGAACTAAGGCCCACTCCCTTTTAAAATACTCACTAACACCTTTCGTTTGATACCCATATTGTACAAACGTATTCTAGAGTCACCCCTGGTCCACCTTTATGGCGATATCTCGAAAAGGCGACCACCTATACACCTACCACCACTCCCTTTTAAAACCCTCATTAATACCTTTAATTTGATACCCATATCGTACAAACACATTCTAGAGTCACCCCTGGTCCACCTTTATGGCGATATTTCGAAACGGCATCCACCAATAGAACTAAGGCCCACTCCCTTTTAAAATACTCATTAACACCTTTCATTTGATACCCATATTGTACAAACGCATTATAGAGTCACCCCTGGTCCACCTTTATGGCGATTTCTCGAAAAGGCGACCACCTATACAACTACCACCACTCCCTTTTGAAACCCTCATTAATACATTTAATTTGATATCCATATCGTACAAACAAATTCTAGGGTCACCCCTGGTCCACTTTTATGGCGATATCTCGAAACGGCGTCCACCTATGGAACTAAGGATCACTCCCTTTTAAAATACTCATTAACACCTTTCTTTTGATACCCATATTGTACAAACAAATTCTAGGGTCACCCCTGGTCCACCTTTATGGCGATATATCGAAAAGGCGACCACCTATACAACTACCACCACTCCCTTTTAAAACTCTCATTAATACCTTTAATTTGATACCCATATCGTACAAACATATTCTAGAGTCACCCCTGGTCCACCTTTATGGCGATTTCTCGAAAAGGCGGCCACCTATACAACTACCACCACTCCCTTTTAGAACCCTCATTAATACCTTTAATTTGATACCCATATCGTACAAACACATTCTAGAGTCACCCCTGGTCCACCATTACAGCGATATTTCGAAACGGCGTCCACCTATAGAACTAAGGCCCACTCCCTTTTAAAATACTCACTAACACCTTTCGTTTGATACCCATATTGTACAAACGTATTCTAGAGTCACCCCTGGTCCACCTTTATGGCGATATCTCGAAAAGGCGACCACCTATACACCTACCACCACTCCCTTTTAAAACCCTCATTAATACCTTTAATTTGATACCCATATCGTACAAACACATTCTAGAGTCACCCCTGGTCCACCTTTATGGCGATATTTCGAAACGGCATCCACCAATAGAACTAAGGCCCACTCCCTTTTAAAATACCCATTAACACCTTTCATTTGATACCCATATTGTACAAACGCATTATAGAGTCACCCCTGGTCCACCTTTATGGCGATTTCTCGAAAAGGCGACCACCTATACAACTACCACCACTCCCTTTTGAAACCCTCATTAACACCTTTCTTTTGATACCCATATTGTACAAACAAATTCTAGGGTCACCCCTGGTCCACTTTTATTGCGATATCTCGAAACGGCGTCCACCTATGGAACTAAGGATCACTCCCTTTTAAAATACTCATTAACACCTTTCTTTTGATACCCATATTGTACAAACAAATTCTAGGGTCACCCCTGGTCCCCCTTTATGGCGATATCTCGAAAAGGCGACCACCTATACAACTACCACCACTCCCTTTTGAAACCCTCATTAATACCTTTAATTTGATACCCATATCGTACAAACAAATTCTAGGGTCACCCCTGGTCCACTTTTATGGCGATATCTCGAAACGGCGTCGACCTATGGAACTAAGGATCACTCCCTTTCAAAATACTCATTAACACCTTTCATTTGATACCCATATCGTACAAACAAATTCTAGAGTCAACCCTGATCCACCTTTATGGCGATATCCCTAAATGGCGTCCACCTATAGAACTATGGCCCACTCCCTCATAAAATACTCTTTAATGCCTTTCATTTGGTACACATGTCATACAAACACATTCCAGGGTTTCCCTCGGTTCATTTTCCTACGTGGTTATTTTCCCTTATGTTGTCACCATAGCTCTCAGCTGAGTATGTAATGTTCGGTTACACCCGAACTTAACCTTCCTTACTTGTTTGTTTATGGTAAACAAAAAACCAAAAAAAAAAAACATTATATTATAACATATTTCCATATATTGAAACATCTATGCATGGTTCCACATCAGGGGCTGCGGAGAATGAATATGGCATAAGTAGTAGCTAACTCAAGAAAATGCTGTTGTTGTAGCGATAAGGACACTCCCCGAAGGTTTTGGAAATTATTATCGATGTTTGTGTTCCTTTTTGTCGGATATAGATCCGGTACGTTTCGGTTATAAGCACCATTAAAGTTCTAGCCCGAATATTTCGATAACGATTGAACTTTTTTGGCCATATCGCTATGAGGAACTTGGAGTCGCCAGAGTTTTGCATGCTAAATATATGACACATCCACATTTGTAACAGGATTCACCTCGAGTAGGTGAGGTTGACAATTGGGTTGTGAAAGCTATGAATTACACTTATCAACCCCTTGTATGTGGGTGAAGAAGGTATTGTAACGAATTTTGGGGAAATCTTGATTATTCTGCTTCTTCTGTTATCGTTCGGTTCACTAAACTGTCTAACTAATAACTCAAATATTCAGTATAACAAAATGTTTATTTACAACACTACTACGGTAGTAGTACTTCACAATTAAATTAATCTTTTACTTCACTTACAACGTTTTGAAATCAAGTTGATTGACAATCACTTGAACTGCGCTGCTTTTATACTCTCAGTTTACCTCGTTCACCTATTTTTCCCAGAGTCAAGACTTTTCGAAAAGATTAATTTTATTTGAGTTTACAGTACAACATAAAATACTTGGCGGGATTTACTTCCCTTTTAGTTTTACCTGTAAATTGGCGGGATGGGACCTTCGTATTTTGTGCCGCCTGCGCACGGCAGATATATTTTCACTTTGGAGTTTTTCATGGCAGAAATATACTCAAAGTGTTTGCCAAATCACTTTCGGGGAGCGACCACGATGTTACTTTGCCCGTAAGTTGAACCCAAGATACTCGGTGTGGTAGGCGGAGCACGCAACCACCAAAACTCGGCCTTATTCTTAAAACAAATTTCAATTTTTTATTTGACTGCCAACATTTTTAATCTTGCAAGTCACTTTATCGATACGACATTTCTGAAGATATTATCGCCGGAGGGATCACTCTAATTCCGAATTCATAGCAGCTTTCGGGAAGAATTGGGTTTGGTACAAAGGATCCATCGCAAGACCTTTTTATACCTTCTATGAAAATGAAATGTTATATTAAGTTTGACCGGAGTTTCGAAGATTGTATGTAAATAAGGGAACAGAGACAAACACAGCAATAAGTATACCGAAACGATCAGGATAACGAGCTGAGTTGATTTAGCCATATCCGTCTGTCTGGATGTGCGCCTATCTGTCTGCAAGCTAGTACCTAAATTTTTGAGATATTTTGATGAAATTCGATGAGCTGGTATGTTTCAGTGTCTGATTTATAATTTTTCAGAACTGTTTGGATCATAAGATTAGAGTATATATTTTCCATACAACCAGTTTTTTGCATAATACGGTTTTATGTTATTTCGTCTTCGCTTTATTAGCTTGAAGTTGAACTTTTACAGTGTGCATGAATATAAGCCACACACTGCTGACTTAAGAAATTGTTGAGATCGGTCTTATACATACATATATTCCATAGAACCGATTGTTCAGAAAAAATATTTTACGTAAGTTCTTCCTTATTTTTTATACTCAGTTGAGCAGAGCTCACAGAGTATATTAAGTTTGATTGGATAACGGTTGGTTGTACATATATAAAGGAATCGAGATAGATATAGACTTCCATATATCAAAATAATCAGGATCGAAAAAAAATTTGATTGAGCCATGTCCGTCCGTCCGTCCGTCCGTCCGTTAACACGATAACTTGAGTAAATTTTGAGGTATCTTGCTGAAATTTGGTATGTAGGTTCCTGAGCACTCATCTCAGATCGCTATTTAAAATGAACGATATCGGACTATAACCACGCCCACTTTTTCGATATCGAAAATTTCGAAAAACCGAAAAAGTGCGATAACTCATTACAAAAGACAGATAAAGCGACGAAACTTGGTAGATGGGTTGACGTTATGACACAGAATAGAAAATTAGTAAGATTTTGGACAATGGGCGTGGCACCGCCCACTTTTACAAGAAGGTAATTTAAAAGTTTTGCAAGCTGTAATTTGGCAGTCGTTGAAGATATCATGATGAAATTTGGCAGGAACGTTACTACTATTACTCTATATGTGCTAAATAAAAATTAGCAAAATTGGATGAAGAACACGCCCACTTTTTAAAAAAAAAAATTTTTAAATGCAAATTTTAACAAAAAATTTAATATCTTTACTGTATATAAGTAAATTAAGTCAAAATTCAACTCCAGTAATGATATGATGCAACAAAATACAAAAATAAAAGAAAATTTCAAAATGGGCGTGGCTCCGCCCATTTTCATTTAGTTTGTCTAGAATACTTTTATTGCCATAAGTCGAACAAAAATTTACCAATCCTTCTCAAATTTGGTAGGAGCATAGATTCTATGACGGTAACTGTTCTCTGTGAAAATGGGCGAAATCGGTGGAAGCCACGCCCAGTTTTTATACACAGTCCACCGTCTGTCCTTCCGCTCGGCCATTAACACAATAACTTGAGCAAAATCCGATATATCTTTACTAAACTTAGCCCACGTACTTACCAGAGCTCACTTTTTCTTGGTATAAAAAATGGGCGAAATCTGACCATAACCACGCCCACTTTATCGATATCGAAAATTACGAAAAATGAAAAAAATGCCATAATTCTATACCAAATACGAAAAAAGTGATGAAACATGGTAACTGGATTGGTTTATTGACGCAAAATATAACTTTGGAAAAAACTTTGTAAAATGGGTGTGACACCTACCATATTAAGTAGAAGAAAATGAAAAAGTTCTACAAGGCGAAATCAACAGCCCTTGGAATCTTGGCAGGAATACTGTTAGTGGTATTGCATATATAAATAAATTAGCAGTACCCGACAGATGATTTTCTGGATCACCTGGTCCACATTTTGGCCGATATCGCGAGAACGCCTTCACATATACATCTAAGGGCCACTCGCTTTTAAAACCCTCATTAATACCTTTAATTTGATATCCATATCGTACAAAAACATACCAGAGTCACCCCTGTCCCACCCTAATGGCGATATCTCGAAAAGGCGTCCACCTATAGACCGAATGCCCCCTCCCTCTTAAAATGCTCAGTAACACCTTTCGTTTGATACCCATATCGTACAAACATTCTAGAGTCACCCCTGGCCCACCCTAATGGCGATATCTCGAAAAGGCGTCCACCTATAGACCTAATGCCCACTCCCTCTTAAAATGCTCAGTAACAGCTTTCGTTTGATACCCATATCGTACAAACATTCTAGAGTCATGCCTGGCCCACCCTAATGGCGATATTTCGAAAAGGCGTCCACCTATAGAACTAAGGATTACTCCCTTTTAAAATACTCATTACCACCTTTCATTTGATACCCATATCGTACAAACACATTCTAGAGTCACCCTGGCCCACCCTAATGGCGATATCTCGAAAAGGCGTCCACCTATAGACCTAATGTCCACTCCCTCTTAAAATGCTCAGTAACACCTTTCGTTTGATACCCATATCGTACAAACATTCTAGAGTCACCCCTGGCCCACCCTAATGGCGATATCTCGAAAAGGCGTCCACCTATAGACCTAATGTTCACTCCCTCTTAAAATGCTCAGTAACACCTTTCGTTTGATACCCATATCGTACAAACATTCTAGAGTCACCCCTGTCCCACCCTAATGGCGATATCTCGAAAAGGCGTCCACCTATAGACCTAATGCCCACTCCCTCTTAAAATGCTCAGTAACACCTTTCGTTTGATACCCATATCGTACAAACATTCTAGAGTCACACCTGGCCCACCCTAATGGCGATATCTCGAAAAGGCGTCCACCTATAGAACTAAGGATTACTCCCTTTTAAAATACTCATTACCACCTTTCATTTGATACCCATATCGTACAAACACATTCTAGAGTCACCCTGGCCCACCCTAATGGCGATATCTCGAAAAGGCGTCCACATATAGACCTAATGCCCACTCCCTCTTAAAATGCTCAGTAACACCTTTCGTTTGATACCCATACCGTACAAACATTCTAGAGTCACCCTTGGTCCAGCTTTATGGCGATATCTCGAAAAGGAGTCCACCTATAAACTAAGGATTACTCCCTTTTAAAATACTCATTACCACCTTTCATTTGATACCCATATCGTACAAACACATTCTAGAGTCACCCTGGCCCACCCTAATGGCGATATCTCGAAAAGGCGTCCACCTATAGACCTAATGCCCACTCCCTCTTAAAATGCTCAGTAACACCTTTCGTTTGATACCCATATCGTACAAACATTCTAGAGTCACCCTTGGTCCACCTTTATGACGATATCTCAAAAAGGCGTCCACCTATAGAAATAAGGATTACTCCCCTTTAAAATACTCCTTACCACCTTTCATTTGATACCCATATCGTACAAACACATTCTAGAGTCACCCCTGGCCCACCCTAATGGCGATATCTCGAAAAGGCGTCCACCTATAGACCTAATGCCCACTCCCTCTTAAAATGCTCAGTAACACCTTTCGTTTGATACCCATATCGTACAAACATTCTAGAGTCACCCCTGGCCCACCCTAATGGCGATATCTCGAAAGGGCGTCCACCTATAGACCTAATGCCCACTCCCTCTTAAAATGCTCAGTAACACCTTTCGTTTGATGCACATATCGTACAAACACATTCTAGAGTCACCCCTGGCCCACCCTAATGACGATATCTCGAAAAGGCGTCCACCTATAGACCTCATGCCCACTCCCTCTTAAAATGCTCAGTAACACCTTTCGTTTGATACCCATACCGTACAAACATTCTAGAGTCACCCCTGGCCCACCCTAATGGCGATATCTCGAAAAGGCGTCCACCTATAGACCTAATGCCCACTCCCTCTTAAAATGCTCAGTAACACCTTTCATTTGATTCCCATATCGTACAAACACATTCTAGAGACACCCCTGGTCCACCTTTATGACGATATCTCGAAACGGCGTCCACCTATGGAACTAAGGATCACTCCTTTTCAAAATACTCATTAACAGCTTTCATTTGATACCCATATCGTACAAACACATTATAGAATCACCCCTGGTCCACCTTAATGGGGACATCTCGAAAAGGCGTCCACCGATAGACCTAAGGCCCACTCCCTCTTAAAATGCTCAGTAACACCTTTCATTTGATATCCGTATCGTACAAACAAATTCTAGAGTCAGCCCTGGTCTACCTTTATGGCGATATCCCTAAATGGCGTTCATCCATAGAACTATGGCCTACTCTCTCTTAAAATACTCTTTAATACCTTTCATTTGATACACATTTTATACAACCACATTCCAGGGTTACCCCAGATTGATTTTCCTTATTTTGTCTCCATAGCTCTCAACTGAGTATGTTATGTTCGGTTACACCCGAACTTAGCCTTCCTTACTTGTTTTAGCTTGAAGTTGGGCATTTTTCAAGAAGTGTACATATAAGGCATACGTTATTTTCTTATAAAAAAAGTCAAGATCGACCGTTTGTATATAATATATATGGCATACAACTAATTGTTTCAATTTTAGAAATTTTTCAAGTTTCATCTTATTATAATCAATAATTAATAATTATAGTTCATCTCCATTCATAAAAGGTATGATGTCTCCGACACATAATATAATAATCCTAAGACTTCGTTTTCACGCGACGCATGTACCGATATAGTATCCTGGTGCACTGTGGATCCACCCCCAAAGAGCACATAGTGTAAATGCGTGATATCGACCATGGCATCAATGCCCAAATATTGGCGCCATTACCCAGCACTAAGCAAAGCTTAAACTCCCTAGAGGGTATTCAAATTTCTTCTTCACCAGAACTTAAGGGCCCATTACTGATACTTAGCATAGACTTGACTTGACTTGGCGTAAACTGGGCAACTTAGCCACGATTATACTCCACTTAGCGCATACAATCTGGCATCACAATCGATAAATGTCAATTTGTATGACAAAATGTCAAAATGATATGGAAACAAACAAATGGCATCTCAAAATGTAAACATGACTTAGAACTTACATAGAAAATCAAAATTCAACAGACTTCTAAGTCAAGTTAGTGGTGCTAAGTTATCAGTAACATGCAATGTTCATTTAACAGAACTGTAAGTGAGAGTTCTCAATTTAAGTCAAGTCTATGCTAAGTACCAGTAATTGGCCCTTAAAACTCCCCCTTTCCTTAATTTTTTCTTATACTGTTCATGATGAATTATGCCACCGTTGTTCAAGCATTGATCTTCATGTATTTGAAAGAGTAACATTTTTTCTGACGATGATTGGTTTCTGTTTTTTCAATCATGTTGTTATTTCACTTTTTGTGTGCTTATTCACCGTCGCATTGAGCTTAATCCAGTCCAATCCAATTCAATTTAATGTCGGCTTTTGATATTAAATGTGATTAAATTCGTTGTTTTTTTGTTGGTGGTGAAAATCTGTTTATACAAGTGTTTTCCTTTGTGTTCATGCCCGTTGCGATTAACGAGGTGTTTATCATGCGTTTATTTCTTAGCATTTTATTTATGTGTTTTTTTTTTTTATTTGTTTTTTTTTTTTATTTTGCCATTGTATGCACATAGTTAGTTCTTCTTGCGAAATTTTGAAGCATCATTAATGTTGACAACTGCAGCAGCACCAGCAGCACCAGCATCTTGGGCGCTTTCACACTTGCCTTAGCAGCAACAAAACTTGAAGTTTCACCGTACAAAATGTCCACTCGTCATCAACAGTTCATGCATTCAGTTTGTTTAGTGTAATCGTCTATTCAATACTTACGCACCACATTTGGGTGTGACCAGTTTGTCTGTCCGTCTGGCTAATGCATGGAATAAGCGTGCGTATACACAAAATTTTCATGTTCTTGTCACTTTATGGACTTCTAATCGCCGTTTTTATCACAAAAGCTTACACAGCAACAAAAATCTTCAGTCAAGCCGAAATTTCAAACCACCGAAACCCGCGTACCATTCCTCTTGCTAAAAAGCTGTAGACCAGATTAAGATATTTGGATTTTTTTACCCCTTACTGCAGTAAAGTCGGCTGGAGTAAAAAAGTGTGAGTATAGACGCTGTTGGGTCTGTGGCTGATGGCGATACTGCTGCTGTTAGTTCGTTTGTGCTTTCTGATGTCCATACGGCCACATGCTTGTCTGTCCGTTTATTTAGCACCTTTGCTCTTGAGGTGACAATAAGTGAATTCCAAGAGGGTTTCATGCCAAATCATCACAGCTACTTTCGACTATGTAGAGTTGTACATACAAACACTCGCCAGTGGGTACTCATGTCAGCTTACCTTTTTTGAGGCGCATTCCACATTGGGATTATGCGGTGCGTGCGCATATCCTTTAGTATAGATTTGATTTTTTCTAAATCTTTTCTGTTTTTTTGTGTTTCATATCTACAAAGTGTTGTTTATCTGCCATTGATAGAGTCTTCTGCTTCACTTTTGATGTGCGAATTTGTTATTTAGCACGAAAAACATGCAATTGTCTTTTTCTTTAGTCGATTGTTTAGAGTTCATTTCGTTTACCCTTTTCTTACAGACTACTCTTACTTACTCACGTAGTATATGTATGACCACTATTGTTGCTATTGTTAGTTTAGCAATTCTCACTTACAATCTCTGATTTGTAAAAGTTGGAAATTGCACATTCGTCTTTGGCATAAATTTATATCCAAATATGGTAACTGTCAGTGAAGTTTTCTTTGTCCTTTTACACTACTGTGGGTTTGTTTGGTAGATTTTCACTTTTGTTTGTGTGATAGATTCGCAATTTACTTTGTATTATCACTTGTGAATTGTTTAATCTAAGGATATAAGGTTGAATTGTTTTTTGCACATTGATTTTGACTGGTCTCCGATGTACTTTTCAAATGAATTTTCAATAGGCTTAATAATCATTTTGCAGTTAGTTAACTCATTTATATTGGTTTTGGGGTACTCAGGTTTGAAAGAACTTAGTTCGCTGTTTTATTCAGTATGCAAATTTTTCGAATTTAAGTCAACTATCTTTAGCCTAATGACGTAGCAAAACCTTTCTTAGTTCCTCACGCTTGCGTTCTGCCTCTACAAATATACATCGCCAGGAAATGATGAGGTCAACGATGAGATATTCAATAATGATAGTGAATAGTGGGTTGTTGTGTTTGTGGCGGCGATAAAGATACTCCACGAAGGTTTAGGAGAGTGTCATCGAAGTTGATGGTACTTTGTCGGATATGAATCCGGTACGTGTCGGTAACAAGCACCATTAAGACACATGCTCTACTATATCGAGAACAATTTAATATGACCACATTGAACCTTCCAGGCTATATGTATGTTTATAACGGTAATTGTAAGCATACATCTCTGAATCTGATCTTAGGCAGAGTTATTCATCTTAGGACAAAAATAGATGGAACTAAGTTTATATGTAAGTAGATTTTCCCAGATTATTTTGTTATCGCAAGATCTAGAACTATCTATAAAAAATTATAAAAAAAATTTAATCTAGGAAAAACAAGACACTTCGAAAGAAGGTTAGCTCATAAACAAAATTTTCTGCAATACAAATAGGCTGAAAATGACCAAAATTTGCTTTAGTGCAAGTAAACATTTTCTGCTCGGGCAACAGTTGGACTTAGCTAGTTAGACCCCTTTTAGACATTGTCTATAAACAGGAAAGTATAATTTTTCCATACCGGCAGCTATCTTCGTCTTACACTGAGCCTTTTTACATTGGATATATTAATACGCGGTCAAGGTTCTGCTACTTTGGACTGAGTAGGCAAGTGAAAAATATAGTCCTCACTCGACAAACAAAGATAACGTCCTAAAAATTCGCTGATCATACCAGTCCTGATGTATGGAATAGGAATCATAGACAGTGTCGAGAGAATACAAGATGCCTTCTGGAGTGTTCGAGAGAATAGTTTGTCGGAACATTTATGATCCTGTCCGTTAGCAGACAGCGAGTACTGAAGGAGGTATAGTGACGAGTTGTATGAGCCTTACGAAGATATGAAGATAGTAAAGCGAATAAAAGCCCAAATGCTTCGCTGGCTAGATCATGCTTCGCGAATGAACGAGCGTCTTCGTCCGGCCAAGAACGAATTTCAATCGACACCGCAATTTTAAACTCCCTCGGTGCTTCAAATTATTGACAGTTTTCACGAAACAGGCATAGTCAGGAGCAATTACGGTACAGCCAAAATCGCTTACGGGGTTAAGCGCCAATGAATGATGACGATGAGCTTCAAATAATAAATGAGTAAGACATGGGCCATATATAATTTCGAAGAACTAGCCGGTGCTATGCTCCAACCGGTGTAAATTTTATTCTGCTTCAACTCTCAATCTCCTTAATTAAAACTAATAATATTTGTGTATGCTAAGTCAGTTTGTTAACGTGTTGGAAAAGTCTGTAATGCCACGCTTCTACTAGGAAAAGCACAAATCCACTACACACATCCTAGAAAATATAATGCAGCTGTCAAAACTGTTAGGATAGATTTTTTATAATAAAGGAGTATGGATGAGATAGAGATGTAAGAGAAGCAGGAGGAGAAAGTGGAAGAAGCACAGGGAGAACTTGCTACGAGGGATAGGGAGATAGAAGTTAAGAGAGCAAGGAGAAGGAAGAAAACGGACGGCGAGGGGAGAAAGAGAGGAAGAGGGAGGGAGGAGGGGGTTTGAGGATATGGGAGGGAGGGGGTGGTGGAAAGGAGTGGAGTGGGGGAAGGAGGAAAAGTAAACAGAAGATAGAAAGCGTGAAAGAGAGATGGACAGGGAGAAGAATGAAGAGAAATAGGGAACCATTTTTGAGCCTATCTTTAAGGTAGAATAAAATCTGCCGACCATCCTTAATTTTAAATATGAGTTTCTGAGTTATAAAGAGCAAGAATAACTTCTATAAAAAGTCTTGATGGGATCACCGCTTGGCAGTAATTTGGTCATATTAACAGCTGTATTTCTGACAAGAAAAACCTTAGAAAAAATTCATGTGACATTCGGAATTCCCATGATATAGGTAGGTCTCGCCATTTTGCAAGGTTGCAAGGCTGGAAGCACGGCCTTAATTTCCTGGGAGATATATCGCGCCAAAGTAGATAATTTTATTATTGTTGGTCATAATGTCAGTTGACGTTGTGGTCATTGATCTTATGTCAGCCTTTTATTATTATATGATTTTAGTTGGACTCAGCATCAACGCACTTAGATTTCGTCAGATCATTCATAAAAAAATTAGATCTTCATATATTTTTGTTAAGCTTTTCCGATCTATTCTGAACTAGTGCAAATAAAACAATTTATTTCACCTTACAGCTCGACGTTTCGCCAAATTTCCTTGGCTTCTTCTGGAGCAATTCTGTATTTATTAACAATAAAAACACAAAAACAACAACATTAATTTGAGATTATCACAATTACACATATTAACATTTAACATTGATTTATAAGTTTTCAAATTTTCACTTACATTTGAATTACGGCATTAAATTAAAGAAATAAAACATAATTACAAGAAAAAAGATTAAAAAATATAGAAGATTAAAAATATAAAATAAAAAATAAAACGATACCATCTTCTGTGGTACACTTGTCATACTAAAAGTAAAATGTTATAAACATAATATGTAAGTGGCAGCGATACCATCTGTGTCCTCTTTCTTACTCATAGTCTTTTCCCTATTTTGCAAAATTCGTAGGCTTTCCAAGGTGTATCGTTTTTTCTCTCTAGCTTCTTTGTCCATTATTTTCGTGCTTTCGAAGTCAGCGACGTGGTTGTGTGTTATTACGTGTTGTGAGAGAGCTGTATTTTGTTTTTGTTTCCTAATATCAGCTTCATGTTCAGCTAATCGTGTACCCAAAGCGCGCTTAGTTGTTCCTATATAAACTTTTTTGCATTTTTCTTCGTTATTCCCTTTGCATTCTATTTTGTAAACCACATTGCTTTGTTGTTCTCTGTTTATAGGGGTTTTTGTTTTTGTAAAGCATCTTGATAATGTATGGTTGGATTTGTAAGCTATTTTGATGTTCTGTTGTTTAATTACGTCTTGTGTTAAATTTTCTGTTAGCCTGGGAATATGAGTGACACTGTGATATTGTTTCGTTTCATTGTTTGTTGTTGTTGCTAGTGATTGGTTTTGTTGAATTTGATTTAATTTTTGTTCTATAAGGTCAGATATAAGGTAGTTAGGATAATTATTTCTTTTAAGCGTCATTTGTATTTTCTTTATGTTGTCGTCATGAAATTGCTGATGGCTTATAGTCAAGATTTTGTGTATGAGGTTTTTGGCGGTGTTAATTTTATATTTTCGTGGTTGTGATGAAAAAAAGTTTATTAGGCGCCCAGACGCTGTTGGCTTAGAGTACCAGTCAAATATTAAGTTATTGTTTGTTTTATGTATGCGGGCATCTAGAAAAGGTATGTTGTTGTTTTTTTCATTTCCATCTTGAATTGTAGTCTGTTATGGTATTGGTTCAGCGTTTTAAGTATGATATTTGCATCATCTCTTTGGATAATGGCAAATATGTCGTCCACATACTTTACAATGAACTTAATGCCTTTCTGCTGATTTTTGAGCTCCGAGTATGTGCTATTTAAAAGATCATCCATTATTATATCCGCGATCGTGGGGGAAAGGGGGTTACACATCGGCATTCAAAAATACTGACTGTATATATTATTGTTGCATATAAAATAATTGTTGTCCTTTAAGCAAAACTCAAAAATACTTTGAAATTTATTCCTCGCTATGTTGGTATTGTTTTGAATCGTGTCCCATTTTTTCATGATTATTTTTATAGCTAGGTTCGTCGGTATGTTGGTAAAGAGGGAGATAACATCAAAGGATACCAAAACATCTTCATGGCTAATGATCGTATCTTTCAATCTCTCTTTTAATTCAAATACATTTTTGATGTTGTACTCCTCTGAAATTAAAGTTTTTAAGATTTTTCCTACATGTTTGGATAAGTTGTAGCATGGGACATTAATGGAGGACGCTATAGGACGCAAGGGAAAATCGGGTTTATGTATTTTCGGTAGCCCGTACAGTCTTGGAGCGGTTGCCGCTGAGCTGGATAATTGTTGCTTCTCTCTTTGTGTTATGTATTTTCCTTTATAAAGCTCATCAACAATATTGTTGTTTTTCCTTTGTAATGTATTTGTTGGATCGACTCGAATAACTTTGTATGTGTTCTTGTCGCCTAGTACTTCGTCAATCTTTTGAGTATAATCTGTCTTATATAAAACGACTGTTTTGTTACCTTTGTCCGCATCAGTTACAATTATATCTTCTTCGTGTGACTTTAAAAAGGATTTAGTTTTGTTGTAGGCTTCTATAATAAATTTTTCGGCGGAATTGTGTTTTATGTGCCTCTTAAATTGTTGAATTTTGTAGCTTAGTTTGTTTCTATCTACTTCTTTGTCATTTTCGTTCTCCATTCCTTGAATTATTTGTTCAACCTCTGCTATGTAATGTATTGGTGAAAAGTTCTTTCGTGTTGTTGGTAGTGTAAATTTTTTGCCAAGTGAGAGAAGCCACATTACCTCTTCGGGAAAGTCAATATTCGTTTTGTTGACGAACCACTCGTTGTTTGTTTCGATGTTGAGTCGACGTATTTGTTCGTGTTTTAGCCTTTCTGTTTTGGACTTAATAACTTTTCACCAATACATTTAATAGCAGAGGTTGAACAAATAATTCAAGGAATGGAGAACGAAAATGACAAAGAAGTGGCCAGAAACAAACTAAGCTACAAAATTCAACAATTTAAGAGGCACATAAAACACAATTCCGCCGAAAAATTTATTATAGAAGCCTACAACAAAACTAAATCCTTTTTAAAGTCACACGAAGAAGATATAATTGTAACTGATGCGGACAAAGGTAACAAAACAGTCGTTTTATATAAGACAGATTATACTCAAAAGATTGACGAAGTACTAGGCGACAAGAACACATACAAAGTTATTCGAGTTGATCCAACAAATACATTACAAAGGAAAAACAACAATATTGTTGATGAGCTTTATAAAGGAAAATACATAACACAAAGAGAGAAGCAACAATTATCCAGCTCAGCGGCAACCGCTCCAAGACTGTACGGGCTACCGAAAATACATAAACCCGATTTTCCCTTGCGTCCTATAGCGTCCTCCATTAATGTCCCATGCTACAACTTATCCAAACATGTAGGAAAAATCTTAAAAACTTTAATTTCAGAGGAGTACAACATCAAAAATGTATTTGAATTAAAAGAGAGATTGAAAGATACGATCATTAGCCATGAAGATGTTTTGGTATCCTTTGATGTTATCTCCCTCTTTACCAACATACCGACGAACCTAGCTATAAAAATAATCATGAAAAAATGGGACACGATTCAAAACAATACCAACATACCGAGGAATAAATTTCAAAGTATTTTTGAGCTTTGCTTAAAGGACAACAATTATTTTATATGCAACAATAATATATACAGTCAGTATTTTTGAATGCCGATGTGTAACCCCCTTTCCCCCACGATCGCGGATATAATAATGGATGATCTTTTAAATAGCACATACTCGGAGCTCAAAAAGCAGCAGAAAGGCATTAAGTTCATTGTAAAGTATGTGGACGACATATTTGCCATTATCCAAAGAGATGATGCAAATATCATACTTAAAACGCTGAACCAATACCATAACAGACTACAATTCAAGATGGAAATGAAAAAAACAACAACATACCTTTTCTAGATGCCCGCATACATAAAACAAACAATAACTTAATATTAGACTGGTACTCTAAGCCAACAGCGTCTGGGTGCCTAATAAACTTTTTTTCATCACAACCACGAAAATATAAAATTAACACCGCCAAAAACCTCATACACAAAATCTTGACTATATATAAGCCATCAGCAATTTCATGACGACAACATAAAGAAAATACAAATGACGCTTAAAAGAAATAATTATCCTGACTACATTATATCTGACCTTATAGAACAAAAATTAAATCAAATTCAACAAAACCAATCACTAGCAACAACAACAAACAAGGAAACGAAACAATATCACAGTGTCACTCATATTCCCAGGCTAACAGAAATTTTAACACAAGACGTAATTAAACAACAGAACATCAAAATAGCTTACAAATCCAACCATACATTATCAAGATGCTTTACAAAAACAAAAACCCCTATAAACAGAGAACAACAAAGCAATGTGGTTTACAAAATAGAATGCAAAGGGAATAACGAAGAAAAATGCAAAAAAGTTTATATAGGAACAACTAAGCGCGCTTTGGGTACACGATTAGCTGAACATGAAGCTGATATTAGGAAACATAAACAAAATACAGCTCTCTCACAACACGTAATAACACACAACCACGTCGCTGACTTCGAAAGCACGAAAATAATGGACAAAGAAGCTAGAGAGAAAAAACGATACACCTTGGAAAGCCTACGAATTTTGCAAAATAGGGAAAAGACTATGAGTAAGAAAGAGGACACAGATGGTATCGCTGCCACTTACATATTAACATTTTACTTTTAGTATGACAAGTGTACCACAGAAGATGGTATCGTTTTATTTTTTATTTTATATTTTTAATCTTCTATATTTTTTAATCTTTTTTCTTGTAATTATGTTTTATTTCTTTAATTTAATGCCGTAATTCAAATGTAAGTGAAAATTTGAAAACTTATAAATCAATGTTAAATGTTAATATGTGTAATTGTGATAATCTCAAATTAATGTTGTTGTTTTTGTGTTTTTATTGTTAATAAATACAGAATTGCTCCAGAAGAAGCCAAGGAAATTTGGCGAAACGTCGAGCTGTAAGGTGAAATAAATTGTTTTATTTGCACTAGTTCAGAATAGATCGGAAAAGCTTAACAAAAATATATGAAAATCAATCAAACCGATCGGAAACCAATATATAAAAAATTAGATCGTCAGCATTGACAAATACAATCCGAGAATGTATGGCTTAACTCTGAGTAATCAGTGTATCCTTTATAGCCAAATTAGACTTCCTTAACCCTAACGCCATAGTCGTAACCATCTCCAATGTTATCGATTAATGGTGCCTTAACCTAAAAATCGCGAAAATTTCATAAAAATGAAGAAAACGCAAAAAATTACAAACATGTTCCACAAAAAATAAGTCTCTTAGTCACAATGAATCCAAAACTATGTATAAAATCTACAAAATGTTATTAAATTCACCAACTCAAATATTTTAGGTTATGGATATGGCGAGAAACCAAAAACCAATTGGTTGGCTATGGTATGATTATGGCGTTAGCGTTATGGTATGGCACCATTAATCGATTACATTGATTTCCATAAGATAGGTTCGATCAGCTGTTTTATCTGGTTATGGCTTTATAAGTTATAGTCACCATTAATTGGCCCTTTAAATATAGCTTTTTCAGTAATTAGCAGAGAAAGTGTGAATTGGGTGATGAAGACGTGAACAATGGCTAAGAGATCATTGGAGCCTCTTATTAACTAACAATTTATTGGCTTTTTTTAAGCCGTCAAGAAAGTGGGCAATTAAATTAACAATAAACCGTGCATAAAAAAATTAAGGTGACCATTAAAAAGACTTAAAAATATTCGCACAAGTTCTGTCACACATGCGCATTCTTACGTGGCTGTATTCACATATATCTTAATTTAGCTTAGTGATGCCCAGTGTTGCCAGAGGAGTTAGAACATTCTTGAGAATGAGAGCAACATATTACGGTACGCAACATGGACGTATGAAACATTTCAAAAATATTTGGAAGCAATTTTTGCACTAAATCAAATTTCACGTCAAGATTCAACGGCTTCTCCAATGGCGTCACATCTGCGTGTTTGGATCTGTTTCGATTACAAAATGTCAATAAAAATGTCAAACAAAAGAAACTTGCCAACCGATATGGCAATTTGGCCTTAAATTGACGTCCCTTCAGTTTCTGATCCCGCAACAAACGCTCTATCTCAGAAAACTTTTGAAAAACGCTATGTTTCAAGATTTGTATCAAAAACGCCACAACAAAACTTTTTTCAAAAATGCCTTAGCTAAGAATGAGTTCGATAGATTATGACGTTAAGTTGGCTATTTATGAGAAAATATTCAGAGATGGGGTATTCTTCAACCGAACTCATTATGTAACAGTTTTCTGAGATAGGGCATTTTTGAAACGGCAACCGAGATAAGTTGAAATTTCGCTCAGCAGTCGACTCAAGGTTAGTTTCGTAATTTCTATACGACATCAAGTGACAGATGATGGAAATCAAGCTTAAGATACGTTTACTGCTTAACAGCCTTATTCTGTTCGGCGAACGAGAGGCTTAACGAACGATGTCTGCTTTGAAGATATCGTCTGCTAATGGTACTCTGAAGCTTACGTTGTCGTTTATCGTCTAGATTTACGTTATTCGTCAATTTCACGGGAGCAGTTGTCAAATTTCTTTTCGTCCTTTGTTTCCGACACTTTGTTTTCGTTTTGACAGTTATTTCTGATATATCGTTTTGATTATTTTTTTGCCTATCCTATTGCCAATCATGTTACAAACAGGCGAGCGACGATCGTTTTGGACACGATATCTTCAAAGGTAATGGGGCTGTAAGTACGCTGGCCGCCCTTACACTCTCGGCAGATGAGAGTCGAATAATCTCATATAGCTCATGTGTGCATAACTGTGCCAAAAGCAATGAAAGGGAAACCAAATACCCGGCTAAACTCGTAGTTAAAACCAAACCAACAAAATAAAAATATGCAACACCAAATGAGTGAGATAAAGATTTTACTGAACGATTTGTTGAGTAGAGTTGAGGAGTCACTAAACGGCGATAGCACCAAAAGAAACGTTGGCGCAAAGGTGGCAGCGATAGATCGTGCGATTGAGGGAGTAGGCACGACTCGGCATACACCAACATACATACCCACCTACATATGATACATTCTATACCACAGCTGGCATTGTCGCATCTTGCGGCCCTCTTAACTTAAAGTTGGTGCAGTTGTTGGATCTGGTTCTGATAGAATTGCGTGTGGAAAACGACTAAAACACAATAAACAGCATGAAGGTGGAACCTACTGCGAACGTAAATTAAGTCATTAAAAAATGCTAACTTGCAACATAATCAGGCAAGCGGCAGCAGCAGGCGAGCATGGTTTGTTTTTATTGTTTTTCTTGTTTAGAAACCAATTTGCTTACGACCCAAAAGCCAACAGTTGTCGCCCATACACTTATAAATTCCTAAACATGTGACTCTGGCAAAGAGCGGCCCTACGGTTGCCTTTGACATACATACATACATATTCGTGAGCCATGAAGCTTAAGTAAGTCATTAAATTTGTCGCTAGACACGTTGTTCGAGGCGCGATGTGACAGTTTCCAAGTTGTTCCGGCTCAGTATTATACATATTTGTTAGTGTACGAAGGTAGGTATGTATGTATGTAGGTTTATGGGATGTTAAATTTAATAGTTATGGTGGAGATGAGCGAAAATTTTATTACATATATATTTGCGGAAAGTTAAACTTAACTAAATTTGTTAACGACTAAAATAATTTGTATTGGTTTAAAATACATAAATAAAATATTGAAATAAAACTCATTTTCAAGGCAAAGAAGGACCCTGACATGTTCTTAATCAAATTATTTTCCAAACACGTTATTGGAAGACCGTAATACTAGGTTCCCTTGCAACCGCCAAGCCACTCTGCTATTTTCAGGCCCAAAACATTTCTAATGGCTTATACTCAGTCAAACTCATCATCACATGTGACCCGGTCTATGAAAAGGTGGCTTATGACTCAAAAAAATTACTACAACTAAGAAACTGAAGAAATGCATTGTTTATCTTTAACAGCTGTTTTTCGCAATTTCTTTTTTGAGTCTTAAGCCACCTTTTCATAGACCGGGTCACACATGAGATTCAATGCTTAGAAGGTAGATAGAGGGACTTTCTGCCAAACGTTAAGAACTCTATTGAAAAGCCGTTTCGGCGCCGTGAACTCCCTAAATTGTTATTAAAGACAAAGTCCCAATTTCAGATAACATCTCAGAGACAAGATAATCTGAAAAAAATACATAGGTCACAAAAGGTAGATGCAGTTTCTTTTGAAGATTGTTAAATGTGGCCTTTCAATGTAAGCCTAAGGCACTGAATGTTGGAGAACGGCACCGCAACCAAACTTATGCCCCGTTTTCCCGGTTATAGTTAACACCGACACCAAAGCTTTCGATCCTCTATCCTTAATACTTTCCCGGAGTGTGAGGGAATGAAGCAGTCTAGTTACAAGAAGTTGCTCGAGGGTGGCGATTTGTGGAAGGGACACAAATAGGGTTACACTGAAATGACCGCCCTTGGTCGGGAAATAAAATCCCGAGTCGCTGCGGTACATAAAACAAGGTAAAACCTCGCCTTTAGCAACTCTGTCGGACTTGGAGTAATGTGCGAGCGCTTTGTAATGAATCCTTCAGTTTGACGACGTACGAGGTGTCAGCCAATACCATGACCCCCACAGAGTGTTCAGAAGCAAATCCAGCCCTCTTAATCAGTAGAACCGGTATAGCGATATAGCCCTGCAGATGCTGAAACACTTTGGTGATGAGGGAGTAAGTTACCCTACGCATATTTTCAACCTGTTGTCGAAGTAGTTTGTCATTGCTGAGCAATGAAAAATGACAAGAATAAATCCACTACTAAAGCCTGGAAAGCCAGTCAGGGTAATTTCGCCCCCTCGCCAGTAGTGAAGACATTGGAAACCGTCCTGCTCCCTCATTCCACTTCGAATCTGTGCCTAGCCATCCATCAGCATGGCTTTGGCAAAATGAAAAGCACTACCACCGCGATAAGCGCCATAAATAACCAGATAAATTACAGACTGAACCAGCAAATCTCCATCATAAAACGACACTCGTGGCACTTGGCCTGTTAAAATCTTTTGGAACAGTTAACTACCACACGCTACTCATAGACAGAGAAGGTTTCCCCCTTTCCCTGTGTCTAAAAATATGGACCGCAAATTATCTTAATGGTCGACAAGAGTTGGCTAAATTTAGAACGAAGCCTGAAAATATTGTAGGGGTGCAACAGTGTAGTGTTCTATCCCCACTTCTGTTAAATTTCTACATATCAAAGCAGCCTTCCACACAAGAAGTAGTTATTATCATTTCCAATGCCAACGACTGCACAATAATGACAACCGAACCTGGCTTTTCAATAGACAAATTAGTTTCTAAAATAAATATCTTTCCCCCCATTTTTTCTGGTTTCTTCAACTCGCGCGACCTGGTACTATTTCCGACCAAATCCACGGCCACTCTGTATACGACGTCCACTCTTGTTGAAATTCTTATATTCCTTATACTCCTGTTAGAGGACTTTGATAACCATTTGTGATCTTATATTTGTCAGAAAAGCCTACAGCTGTTAGCGGATGGCAACATGACTCTAGTATCGTGGCTTGTTTCGGGAAACTTTATTTTAGTACCGTATAGATGATTTCTCATAAGACAATGGGAGTTTAAGTTCGAGTTTAAAACGTAGTGAATAGCGCTACAGAACTATCGCATCAAGAAGCAGTACTAGTTCGAATTCTTTTCGATCGCAATGCTTTCAACTGACACTTTGAACATTGTGATGTCCTAGGAAATGGCAATTATTATGTTTCTACCATTAGAACTCGTTCTGAACTGTTTCAGTCGTAGGTGGTTTTGAGATAGTCGCAGCCCTTCATTGATTAATTCAAATACATATAGCTCAGATTTAAGCATTGTTTGGTAGTATGGCTACCTACTCTTCTGCTGTGCATCCCTTTTAGCACTAGTTCGGAAGTGGGCATTACATATAGTGCGCAAATGGAGCTTTGCGTGACTTTCTCAATTTCCATACAGGGAACATATAATGTCCATCATAGTTTGTGCAAATACTGGTATAAGGAATACCTCCAAAAGTGTTTTGGAATATATCGCATAGTATCAGTATTGATACAAATTGATGACATCTTTTAGCGATTTTTCTATTGTTATTTCTTACAAAGAACCTATGTATGTACATAAATTAAGATTATGTTAATCTAACCTTTGCTCATGGTCCAAACATGAGGTTATGTTCATTAGCAGTAAATTAGCATGATAATCTCTTTGATTACAAACAAACTTTCAAACAATATTCAAGCAAGCATACTTCAAATGACTATTAATAAAAACTAAAATATTCCGAAACAAAAATGAAAGCATGTCAACAAATATATGGCATCATTAAATAGTAAATAAATTTAGCATAAAGTTTTATTGGGTCTCTGCACACAGGAACGGATTAACTATGATGTGCATAAACCCATTTTGCCTATTGCAGCAAAGAGGAGTGCCAATTCCTTTTGTTAAAAAAAAGGCATTGATCAGTAATCGTCAAAACTTTTTATACTCAGTTGAGCAGAGCTCACAGAGTATATTAAATTTTATTGGATAACGGTTAGTTGTACAGGTATAAAGGAATCGAGATAGATATAGACTTCCATCAAAATCATCAGTATCGAAAAAAAATTCGATTGAGCCATGTCCGTATGTCCGTCCGTCCGTCTGTCCGTTAACACGATAACTTGAGTAAATTTTGAGGTGTCTTGATGAAATTTGGTATGTAGGTTCCTGGGCACTCATCTCAGATCGCTGTTTAAAATGAACGATATCGGACAATAACCACGCCCACTTTTTCGATATCGAAAATTTCGAAAAATCGAAAAAGTGCGAGAATTCATTACCAAATACGGATTAAGCGATTAAACTTGGTAGGTGAGTTGAAGCTATGACGCAGAATAGAAAATTAGTAAAATTTTGGACAATGGACGTGGCACCGCCCACTTTTAAAATAATATAATTTAGAAGTTTTGCAAGCTGTAGTTTGGCAGTCGTTGAAGATATCATGATGTTATTTGGCAGGAACGTTACTCTTAATACTATATGTCTGCTTAATAAAAATTAGCAAAATCGGAGAACGACCCGCCCACTTTTAAAAAAAAAATTTTTTTAAATTCAAATTTTAAAAGAAAAATTAATATCTTTATAGTATATAAGTAAATTATGTCAACATTCAACTCCAGTAATGATATGTTGCAACGAAATACAAAAATAAAAGAAAATTTCAAAATGGGCGTGGCTCCGCCCTTTTTCATTTTATTTGTCTAGGATACTTTTAATGCCATAAGTCGAAAAAAAATTTACTAATCCTTGTGAAATTTGGTAGAGGATTAGATTCTAGGACGATAACTGTTTTCTGTGAAAAAGGGCGAAATCGGTTGAAGCCACGCCCAGTTTTTATACACAGTCGACCGTCTGTCCTTCCGCTCGGCCGTTAACACGATAACTTGAGCAAAAATCGATATATATTTATTAAACTCAGTTCACGAACTTACCTGAGCTCACTTTGTATTGGTATAAAAAATGGCCGAAATCCGACTATGACCACGCCCACTTTTCCGATATCGAAAATTACGAAAAATGAAAAAAATGCCATAATTCTATACCAAATACGAAAAAAGGGATGAAACATGGTAATTGGATTGGTTTATTGACGCAAAATATAACTTTAGGAAAAACGTTGTGAAATGGGTGCGACACCTACAATATTAAGTAGAAGAAAATGAAAAAGTTTTGCACGGCGAAATCAAAAGCCCTTGTAATCTTGGAATGAATACTGTTCGTAGTATTACATATATAAATAAATTAGCGGTACCCGACAGATGATGTTCTGGATCACCCTGGCCCACATTTTGGTCGATATCTCGAAAACGCCTTCACATATACAACTAAGGGCCGCTCCCTTTTAAAACCCTCATTAATACCTTTAATTTGATACCCATATCGTACAAACACATTCTAGAGTCAGCTCTGGTCCAAGTTTATGGCGATATCTCGAAAAGGCGTACACATATAGAACTAAGGCCCACTCCTTTTTAAAATACTCATTAACACCTTTCATTTGATACCCATATCGTACAAAATGAATTCTAGGTGACTCTATACTCATAACACCTTTCATTTGATACTCATATCGTACAAACAAATTCTAGAGTCACCCCTGGTCCACATTTATGGCGATATCCCTAAATGGCGTCCATCTATAGAACTATGGCCAACTTCCTCTTAAAATACTCTTTAATACCTTCCATTTGATACACATGTCATACAAACACATTTCAGGGTTACACTAGGTTCGTTTTACAACATGGGGATTTTCCCTTACTTTGCCTCCACAGCTCTCAACTGAGTATGTAATGTTCGGTTACACCCGAACTTAGCCTTCCTTACTTGTTTCTAATTGAAAAAGTTGTTTCTATATTTTTATGTTTCTCTGTCGGGGAATTAAACTCAGGATCTTCTGTGTGGTAGGCGGAATACGCTACCACCATATCATGGCGGTCGCCCATATATTTACATTATTTTATCAAAGTCTTTTGAAATCTTGTTTTCCTCTACGCGGCGCCTTTTCTCAGTCACTATATGTATGATCCAGCTCTGTCTTTGTATTCTTAGAGCAACATTTTCAAAAGCATTAATTGGCTATAAAAAATAACATTTACATACCAATTTGCTATATTTCACTTTCAGCTTTTTCAAATAATAACGACGTAAAGCGCTTAAATGCGCGCTTATTCAATCGGTAATAAAAATTTAATAGTTCTATTGTGTGTAAGTTAATATTAGCTTTGTTATTCAAAGAACTTCTCGTCGCGAAATTTAAAAATTGAGCTATTTTTAACACTTTTTCAATATATTTTGGGTTCATATATATGTTCCGACATAAGATTTGTTTTAGGTTTCTGTTCTTCAGGATCTAAACACCAAAGGTTGAATATTTGCTTTAAGGCTGCAAATCGACTATTCCAACTAAGCATTGGTCCATTGCACATTCTAGCAACCAACTTATCTTGTTTGGTTGATTTTCCGACAGGGTGGATAAATGATGTATATTGGAACGATTTTCCGTCATCCCTTGTCAAATTTGGTTTTGAGACAAACCGGTTTCGGCGTTGTGTCATCATCAGTGTCGATTTTCGTTCTGATCTGTTGTTGTCGTTTGTCCTGTATTTATAGTTCGTAGGTATATGAGCAGGTATTGTCAAATTGATGCTTGGGTATATTTAGTTATGTGCATGTGCTGTGTGTTCATTCAGAACCGAGGGTGGTTTACTAATCGATTTGTGTGGCTGACTGGGGTAGGTAAAAATCTGTGATTTTAGTCGTTTGTCGGTTTTTTGTTTTGGTGTGTTAATTGTTTTGTATTTATTTGTTGTTGTGTGTTTGTCTGTTGTACCTGTGTGATTACGTTGTTTCCTGTAAACAAGTTTTAAAGTAAAGTGTTTGTACCAATGTATCAAAAGATGACCGGGAAAAATCAACTGCCTACTTAGTCTGAACTCGCACTTGCTGACGAGATTAATAAGTCGTGAAATATTCCGGTTAAAATTTTTATTGATATAATATATAATTTTTAAGCAATCATAATCCATAATTTTTTTAAAACCCGTCAGATATTGTTCTGCCCTAAATTTGGTCTATCTACACAGGTTTTAAGAAGTTTTCACCTCTTACTCTCCTTTTCCTTCTCTCTCTCCTGTTTCCTTATCGTTTTATTCCCTCCTCTCTCTGCCTTTCTGTTTCTCTGCGTCTCTTTCTCCCTATCAATAATGAAACAATTGTATAAAGCCATATGACCAAGTTTCGCTAATTAAAATAAAGATGATAATGTTGATACAATAGTTAACAGCGGAAGTTTTGCTAATAAAAGCAATACTGAAATCCACTGTTACTAAGCTTTTAAGCGCGCCACCATTTGGATTAAATTGCATACGGAATTAGTATGTACCTAAATGGTGAATAAAATGGAATGGCAACATAAAGGCAACACTTCGAGACCAATTGCAAAGCGAGCATCGGGGCATTCATATGGCTGAGTGGTTAAAGGCATCTGCCGTTTACGCTAGTATGAATGTTGGAGATCCGAGTTCAATACTCAGCTTCCGAAAAGCTAGCTGATGAAGAAGTGAAATTCAGAAACATGTTCTACTAACCAACGCCGTTTGTAAACTTTGCAATTTTTCTCTAATATCAATATACACATTTTCTTATTTTTTTTTTTTCTAACTTAATTTTTCATACTTTAGGTCACAATCGTTACATTATGCTACGTAATTGTCCTTCTTCAAGAAAATCATTTGTTTATTGGAAACAAATCAAGTCACAATACCTAGTACTGTCGAAAACTTGGCTGATCATAATTGGCTCAGCTTTTCTATGCAATTTGAAAGCATTTACCAAATTCAAGTCAACAAAACACACATATGCCCTTTTATCTTGTGCTTCAAATAGCTTCGCGGCTAATAATGAATTAAGTGCTAAAACTAATTAAATAAGATCGCTAACGATATATTGATTGTAAGTTTGCAGTTTTTTAAATGAAAACTTTAAGTGAAACTATTATCAATTGGTAACTTTTATATGCAACACAACTTTAGCATTTTAGCGCCCAATTAAGAAATTGATAACACATAATAAAATTTCAACAATTAAGCACCATTAGGAAAATATTTAGTTTAAAGATAAAAAATAAGTGCGACTAGAGGCCCAATTGGAAATGAAAGACGCACCTTAGAATACAAAAACTTACCCCAAACGCTTTCGTATCACTCACAAATTGCTGAAATGGTGCCGCACTACTCGAAAGCACGCTTGATGGTATGTATAAGGAAGGCACGATACTCGAGTTCTTTCCGGAAGTTGCGCCAGACAAATCCCAAGCTTTGGTAATGGTGACTTAGCCATAACCAGATAAAATGAAAAAAGATGATCGAACCAACCTTATGGAAATCAATGTAACCTATCAATGGTGCCATACCATAACGCTTAAGCCACAACCATATCATAGCCAACCAATTGGTTTTTGGTTTTTCGCCATATCCATAATCTAAAAATATTTGAGTCGGAGAAGTTATTAATTTTTTGTAGATTTTATTTATTGGTTTGGATACGTTTTGGCTAAGAGACTTATTTTTTGTCGTATATGTTTTTATTTTTTTGCGCTTTCCTCATTTTTATGAAATTTTCACGATTTTTAGGTTAAGGCACCAATAACTGATGCCAATTTGAATTGGATAAGTAAAAATATGGTTACGACTATGGCGTTATGACTATGTCAACTTTATCTCGGGCTACAATCAATGTGATTCCCTCAAAGGGACTAATTTGGCATATGGCCGCCAACTTTAAGAAATGTCAAACCGGGAGACTTGGGTTTGGAGTGATGAAGTTTGAAAATCAAAATTAACATTTAAGATTTTATTTTATAGTTTCGCAAATAAACAACAGAGGTTTGAATATAAGGCCAAGTGATTTTTCAAACCCTTCTCAATCGTACATATATCTTCAACTTAAGTATGAGATAAGAATCATTTCAAGGGAATATTTATACCCCTGGAGCTTGCAGAAGAACATTGCATCACCAATTGCGCTTAATTTTTTGGCAATCGAGATATTTATAATTTTTGAAAAAATCTACACCTTTTTTGGATTACTTGTATTTTTAATAACTTTAGGACCAGTTGAAAACATGTTCGACATGGATCATTTAGTGAGCATTTAAATTTATTATATAATTTTTATTTTAGTGTTAAGATAATTAACTGAGGATCACTGCGACCATTGGTCTATTGTACCCTTTTAGTGTTTTGTTTTTATAACTTGATGAATTCGGTGATGCAAAATCCGTGTTGATCTGCCATGAGCCGTTTTTAAATAACTTTTGAACGGTTAGAAATAATTAAATTTCGCAATTTGATTCTTATAACTGGCAGTGATGCGCATCCGCTAATACCCATTTCAACTATATCGGAGTAATTTTCGGCATGAACAATAAACGGCCTAGAAAGTCTTTAATGAGTAGAAAATATAATAATGCGCCGAACGCCGCCGCCGCCACGCCGATGTTTTTGACATTCGGCGGCGGCGTGCGAAAAACGACGAAATCGGCGGCGGCAGCGGTGTACATCTCTACTATGAGCCCTAATTGGTAAAAAAAAATTTTTGTGTGATTATGGACGACGAAACGTATTTGAAAATTGACCTGAAAACATTGCCAGCTACCCAATTTTTCGTGTCAGCCAAAAGTGGTTCTAAGATAATAATATACATTATATTAGAAAAAACTTGAATCCATCCAACGTGCCTGGGTTTTGGCAAATTAAGCTATATTTTTGGGTCCGATGATAGCTAAGCTATTGAAAATAAAAGGTGGCAAACAGTATCGCTAAAAGGGCACAAAACCGTTATACTAAAATTGATGTAGGGTCCCTTCAGAAAAGTCTGGTCATACGGATAGAAACGAATAATTTGATAAAATTTCTTTACATGTCATTGATACACTGAAAGAAATGGTGCTAGTAAAATCAAATAGTCGGTTCTGCTGTTCTTAAATTAACGGATATTTGGTGAAATTGATCGAATTACGGTTAATTCGACCGAGTTCTTTGTCAAACGAACAAATTAGTTTAGTCATGTCAAGAGAAGAGAAATTGTCGCTCTTAAGTTAACAAAAAAAATTGACAGATTCCTGGTCAATCTAACTGATTTTTCTGTTAACACAACTGATCTCACTGGTCATTCCAACAGCGATCAACAATCAATACATGAGCAAATTTCAAATAGAGTTTTACACTCACTGCGCTCTCTACTTTGTACTTATGACAATGGTGCCACTTGTTTAAAAAAAAGATACCAAAATAAGAAAACCACCAAATCGAAAAAAACACACAAAATGGGAGAACAACAAAAAACTAGTTTTTCAGTTATCAATACAAAACGAAAACCCCATTTTTGAATTTACTGTATAAAAAATTATGAGATACCGGGACACCTATTTATCGGGAAAAATTTTGCAACTCTTGTTGTAAAATTTTTGCTTGAACGAACAGGATTTTTCCAAAGTTAGTAACATTTTGTTCAAGTTTTTATGAATTTTCACTTACGCGAACGAATCTAATAAGATAATAAAAAAACATTCTTTTTTAATGTTGATGTTTCCGACCAAATAAAAGTTTGAGTTGTTTTGGAATCGTTTCAACTGAAAGTGTTACGAAGCTTAAACTTGCCGAATTACATGTAAAGTTACTCCAGTGGGGAATTACTTTCTAGCGATTTGATTCTTTACTTCTCTATAACTAACAAGTTCTCTATTTAAAATGTTATGTCAAACATTTTTACTACAAGTTTTGTTCGAAACAATCAAGTGTGGCAACTACCTGCTAGAGAAGAAATTGAGAATGAGCTGAGCTGCAACTGAAAGAATTGACAATCAGTTTTGTGACTACTATTTTCATTTTTATTTGGAAAGCGAAGTTCAAAACTATAAATTAAATAAATTATAAAATATAAAGTTTGGTGAAAGTGGGTTTAATAAAACAAAATAACAAAGTGTATAATGTGTAATATGTGTCAGCATATTTGGTGTAAGCCCAATTGACGTTCGGTTAGAAAGTGCCATCGTGGTGTGGTGGTAGCGTGCTCAGCCTGCCACACCGTATGCCGTGGGTTCGCAGCCCGGGCAAAGCAACATCAAAATTTTAGAAATAAGATTTTTCAATTAGAAGAAAATTTTTCTAAGCGGTGTCGCCCCTCGGCATTGTTTGGCAAGCGCTCCGAGTGCACTTCTGCCATGAAAAGCTCTCAGTGAAAACTCATCTGCCTTGCAGATGCCGTTCGGAGTCGGCATAAAATCCGGCCAATTTTTAGGGAAAATAAAATCAAGAGGAGCACGATGCAAATTGGAAGAGAAGCTCGGCCTTAGATCTCTTCGGAGGTTATCGCGCCTTACATTTATTTATTTATATGGCAACATAGGTACTTTCGTACAAAGCTGTCGCAACAACATTTTTTGTTCATTTGACTATTAAAACGGTCAATTACGAATCAACGGTTTGTGCGCAGTTGATTCAACATCTTGTTGCGATGGATAAAAACTAACAGAAATTTCGGTTGAATTGACTCGTATTTCGGTTGATTTTACAAGTCCTTTTCTTTCAGTGTATATATGTAAATATGTATTTCCATGCTTATAAAAACCAAAGGTCAAACATGATAACTGTTAACACTTTTTAATTTGCAGGACTTTTTGTACCAGTCGTGAAGCTAATATTTTCTAAATGTGCCGCTCATTCGTAAGCTACTCTGTGCTGCACTACCAATTTTCGAATGTTTCTATGCCCTTTTTGAGGCTCTCAGTTTCTGTTTGTATTTAAGCATACATGCATAAGTATGAGCAATCAAGTTAATAATAAAAATCCAATTAAATGAAGATTGCGTGATTATGAAAAATGCAAATTATAACTCATTAGCTTTTAATTCAGGCGCAGTGAGTGTATAAAAAAAGCTTTCTGATTTTTTGATTGACAAAAAACAAAAAAAACACAAATAAAAATAAAATATAAAAATTTTGTATTTACAAACATAGAATGTACGTACATATGTATGCGGTGGTCAGGTTTGGTCGATGGGTAGTTGGTAAATTCAGCGTGGGCATTCATTTCTCATATCAGCAGCTTGCGATCAGCGCCATCACCAAAAAACAGCAGGAGAAAACCAAAAAAACAATTACTGATTATCGCTTTAGGCATCATTGTTCGACGCACCATTAGTAATCTCTGAAAGTTGAAATTTGATATCGTTTTGGCATGTTATGTGGAAAAATACTCATAAGTTGATGATGAAGTCATAAAAATCGCCACATGATTACTTTATTACCAGAAATCTAACAGTGGAGTTGGTGCGTTTGCTGATATTGGTGAAATAGATATTGAAAATTAGAATCTTAAAATACGATTTTACTCAGCATGTAAGGTATTTATAATTTTAATGTGTTAATTAGGCCTTTTTACCAGCACTATAAATTAAGATAGAAAAAAGACCCAAAAACGAGGAAAACAGCTATTGTAATAAGGAACAAGTAAGGAGGGAACTGTTTTCGGCTGTGTTGTAGACTTCATACCTTTCATGAATGGTGCTGAAGAATAATGTTATCCAATTCGTAATATCCAAATACTCGGCTGTATAGGATATGAAATATATAGTGAACAGATGTACATACCTAAGCGATTTTAAGATAAATATAAAATAAAGTAGTTTGTGTGAGGATGCAAAGTATCACGTTTTTTATGGTCTGCTTGAAAAAACTATGACCATGGATCACGTACTTCAACAAATATGACGCAAGCGTAAATATTTGGACAGAATAGAAAGTTTATATGGGGTACTGTACTATATATACCACCGATCTCTATGATTTTTTCGAACAACAATATATGCAATATACCAAAGCATATGATGAAATTTGAAACTTCTATCTGTTAAAGTGGCCCAGAAATTCCTATCTGAACAATCGGTTGTATGAGATATGTACTATATATACGACCGATCCCTATGATTTTTTCAGACAACAATAAATGCTCTATACGTAAGCATTCGGTGAAATTTGAAGGTTCTAGCTCTTAAAATGGGGCAGTAATTACGAAAAGCTTTTTATCTGAACAAACGGTCGTGGGGGATATATGCTATATATACGACCGATCTCATCCATTTTTTCAGACAACAATATACGCAATATATATATATGCAATATACGAAAGCATATGTTGAAGTGTGAAGCTTCAATCTGTTAAATTGAGGAAGATATGACAAAAATCCTCTTTTCTGAAAAATGGGTTGCATGGGGCATATATATGCTATACACAATATCAAGATATCTCTAAAATCGAGCGAATAATTTGAATACAAACAGACAGACAGACAGACGGGCATGGCTAAATCCGCTCAGCTCTTCATCCTGATCATTTCGGTATTCTTATTGGTGGGTCTATCTATTTTCCTTTAAGGACTTACAATTTTGAGATTCGTGATAAAGTTAATATACCATTTCATTTTCATGAAAGGTATAAAAATGGTATATGATATTATCGCCATAGAAATCAAAACCTGGACAAGCAATTTTCTGAAATTAAAACAAATTTTTTACTTGCTTACTTACTTACTTAATTGGCGCTTAACCGTCTAAACGGTTATGGCCGTCCAACAATACAGGCCAGTCGCTCCTTCGCTCCGCCAACCGGCGCCAATTGGTCACACCAAGGGAGTTTAAATCGTCTTCCACCTGGTCCCCCAACGGAGTGGGGGCCGCCCTCTACCTCTGCTTCCATAGACGGGTTCCGATAGAAACACTTTCTTGGCCGGAGCATCATCTTTCATTCGCATAACATGGCCTAGCCAGAACAGCCGCTGCGTTTTAATTCGCTGGACTATGTTGATGTTTGCGTATAGCTCGTACAGCTCATCATTAAATCTTCTTCGGTACTCACCATCGCCAAAGCGTAGAGGTCGATAAATCTTTCGAAGAACTTTTCTCTCGAACACTCCCAAAGACGCTTCATCTGCTGTTGTCATGGTCCATGCTTCTGCCCCATATAGCAGGACGGGTACGATAAGTGACTTGTAGAGTATGATTTTCGTTCGTCGAGAGAGGACTTTACTTTTCAATTGCCTACCTAGTCCAAAGTAGCATTTATTGGCAAGATTGACTCTTCGCTGTATTTCAGTGCTGATGTTGTTGCTAGTGTTGATGCTGGTTCCCAAATAAACGAAGTCTTTTACTATTTCGAAATTATGGCTGCCAACAGTAGCGTGGTTGCCAGGGTGCGTATGCGCTGACTCTTTGCTCGATGACAGCTGGTACTTCGTTTTGTCCTCATTCACCATCAAACCCATATTTGCCGCTTCTTTTTCCAGTTTGGAGTAAGCAGAACTAACAGCGCGGGTGTTTAGACCGATGATATCAATGTCATCAGCATATGCCAGTAATTCCACGCTTTTGTAGAATATTGTTCCAGTGCGGTTAAGTTCTGCAGCTAGTATAATTTTCTCCAGCATCAAATTAAAGAAATCGCATGATAGGGGGTCACTCTGTCTGAAACCTCATTTAGTTTCGAACGGCTCGGAGGGATCCTTCCCAATTCTGACTGAGCTGATTGTGTTGCTCAACGTCATTTTGCACAGCCGTATAAGTTTTGCGGGGAAACCAAATTCAGACATATCGGCATATAGGCAGCTCCTTTTTGTGCTGTCGAAGGCGGCTTTAAAGTCGACGAACAGTTTATGTGTGTCGATTCTCTCTTCACGGGTTTTTTCCAAGCATTTGGCCTATGGTAGACTTACCAGGTCTGAAGCCGCACTGATAAGGTCCAATCAGTCGGTTCACGGTGGGCTTCAATCTTTCGCACAATACACTTGAAAGGACCATATATGCGATATTGAGAAGGCTGATTCCACGATAGTTGGTGCGTTTTGCAGTATCCCCCTTTTTGTGAACTGGGTAAAGTACACTTAGATTCCAACCGTCGGGCATGCACTCTTCCGTCCATATTTTGGTAAGAAGCTGCTGCATGCGCCTTACCAACTCCTCGCCGCCGTACTTGAATAACTCCGCAGGCAATCCATCAGCGCCCACGGCCTTGTTGTTTTTCAATCTCGTTATTGCTATTCCAACTTCGTCATAATGGGGCAGGGGGAAATATATTCCATCATCATCGATTGCGGGATCGGGGTCTTCATCCCTGCGCGGTGAATTGCTGCCTCCATTTAGGAGAGCAGAGAAGTGTTCCCTCCATAATCTAAGCACTCACTGGACATCAGTTACAAGGTCGCCGTTTCCGTTCCTACAGGAGTTTGCTCCGGTCTTAAAACCTTCCGTCTGTCGCCTTATTTTTTGGTAAAATTTTCGGGCGTTATTCCTGGTGACTAGCAGCTCAAGCTCCTCGCACTCATGCCTTTCTGCTTCTGCTTTTTCTTCCTGAAAAAGCATCTCGCCTCCCTTTTCAACTCACGATAGCGTTCACACATTCCTCTTGTCGCGCTCAATTTTAACGTAGCCCTGTAGGCAGCGTATTTTCTTTCGGTTGCAATGCGGCATTCTTCATCGTACCAGTTGTTTTTTCGTGGCCGCCGGTAACCAATTTTATCCTCGGCGGCAGTACGAAGTGCTTTGGAGATATGCTCCCACTACTCCTGTATTCCTTCAGGATGAGTTGTGCTCTCAGAGAGCAGATGTGAGAGTTGAGTTGCAAAATCATTGGCAGTCTGTTGTGATTGAAGCTTTTCGACGTCTAGCTTTCCTTGTGTTTTTTGTTCCTTGGTTTTAGCCGCGTTGAAGCGGGTGCGTATTTTGGCTGCAACGAGATAATGGTCCGAGTCGATGTTAGGTCCTCGGATCGTGCGCACTTCTAAAACACTGGAGGCATGCCGTCCGTCTATCACAACGTGATCGATCTGATTGCGAGTATTTCTATCAGGAGACAGCCATGTACTTGCTAATAAGAACAATTTTCTTATAAATGGTAAAAATTAAAAAAAAAAAATTAAAAACACTTTTGCCGCACTTCTAATCTAGGTGTTCAACTTCAAAGTAGAATACCCTTATTCACTGAGCTAATTCGTGCATGTAAATATTCTATATTCTGTGAAACATTCGCACTGATTGAAAAAAACTGAAGAAAACTGTCCCCTGAAATTATTGAAAAGCTTTACACGAAGGTTTGAAATTCCCAATCAAATTTTCCTCATTTTAAAGGACATATCCCACACCAAGATCAACTCAAAAAATCACACCGATCAGAAAACACGAAAAACTGACTTCCTCTCCTATAAGCGCCAAGCAAGAGAGGTGCTAAAACATACACGGGTCTGTAAAGTGTAAAATATCCTGCACATGTCTTACAAATTTAGCCTAAAAAAGTTACTATTATAATTGAAAAAGGTGACTGTAGGCTGATGATGGGTATTCGGACTAGACACTGCCTTCTTGAGTCAGATGCAGGACGTGCGAATCGGAGGAGGAGACGATCTAGCTCGTGTCCTGCTCTTGCAAGGCTAAGATTGTTGCACAGCTATCAGATCTAGAAGCAGTAAGTAGTATAGGTCCTATAAAGCTTCTGGTATTTTAGAGTTGCAACTCTGCAGTCTTGCAATATTAAAACAACTAATTTTTGCTTTGCGAAGTTGAGGTACAATTTGGAACCAAGTGCCACTTCTTAAACGATGTCATTGATTAAAAAGTTTCGCAGAAAACTGCTAATATTCTGAAAAATAATCACAGGTTCAGCATCTGTTATTATAGGAATCTTCATAGCTGCTTACCTCTCAAGTTCCTACGTTGTGAATTCGGTATTTTAAAACGATTTCTCCTGTCACATTGCTATGCAAACCAATATGTTAACAAAAATACTACAATGATTTCTGAACTAATTAAATGTTGCTGATATTTTACGGTTTCACTTAATTAAAAACACATTTTAAGGTCGCCAGCAATTTGGATGAACAAATGAAGCTTATCAAAATAAATCAATTAGTTAATTAAGGAATTGATTTGCATATTAGATAGCTGCTTGAGAAAGACTCAGTCAAGGTGGAAATAAAAACTTGCTGTTAAACAAAGCAAAAAAGTGGAACACTAACACAGTTCACATAACAAATTGATGGTTGAAATTCTCATATCCACAAACACAATATCACAGCAACCAAACCAAATTGAGATAACGTCGATTAATAAATTTATTTCTCACTAAGTTTAATTCGTTTTTTGTATTGTTTTCTTAGAACTTTTATGCGCGTGTATTCAATTTTGTCGCAGCAAAAACGTTGGACTCTCAATTAATTTATCGATTGCGAGTTTGTAGCTTAAATCTTTTGTTATATTCTGCTTCAATAATGCAATAAATTGTGTACTCGTTTTATGTCGGGTCTTTAATTTTGTATATATTAATCGATTGTTAATGTGTATTTGAAGAGTTTAAATGATTGTCACAGATTTGCATAATTCCGTCTTGGGAATAAATTTATGGCATCATTCAGTGAGAACATCTTCTGTACAAGTATTTGTGTATAAATGCGCTTTAAGATATTTATACCTTATATAAGGCTTACTTCAATAAGTCAAATGTATTTAAGTACGAGACTTGAAATCTGCAAAATGTATCAGGAATCAGTATGTTTGAAACATTCCTAATATTAAAAAAACAAACAAATACAAGGCTCGATAACTTCCGCAGAAAATTTAGGCTGATCTTCTCTCCCAATTTGCGTAATTGAAATATTGTAATACACCGCTAAGGATAAGGCTGTCTTTGAATTCGGTGAGGGTCAAACTAAACTATTAAATTCAGCACACAGGGGTGCATATTAATTTTTCTATCGGTACATTAGGGGTTTTTTTATTACGCGAGCTCGAAAAAAACGCTCCAACTAGCTAAACAGTTTTATTATGGCGAAACCATACAGATGGTTACTTTTTTTAGCTGCTTTGACATTTCTACTTCTAGCGCAGTATGTTTTTGACACTCAACCAGAGAATTACAAAAACAAAATACATGAAATGCGTGTGTTTGTTTGTATGTATGTCACCCTGCCGCCACGCTGTTATTTTGTTATTTTTGTTTATCTGCACATTCGTATATTCATTTCATTCGCTCGTTCACAATAGTGCCCTATTTTTGAATATGCAACACTATACAACACTATCAATCAGGTCGGTCAACTGAAACCGCTTAGCCAACTCAACTCGATTACTTTTTATTGTTCCATGCAATTCGGTAAGCTAGCTAGTGTTTTAATTGTAATAGTTTGCAACGAAATACAGCTATTGTATAGGTATAAGTGAATGTAGATAGATAGGAAACGAAAAACCATATCTACCCACACGTCGGTCAGTATACAACGTAATCCAATTTTGCATATCCTTTTCATATTTGGCATGTGAGTACCTTCCCAATGAGCATTTTGATTACATCGCAATTTAATATGCATTTGAGAACAAACTTTTTGCTCAAATCTCAAATATTAGTTCTGAAATGCACAATGCAAATCCTACAACCAATATTGAAAATGGCCTGTTGTTCCAGCAGTGACAAGATACCCAATTCTACAAGCACTTTCTCGTGGCCTCATTACCATTCCCATTATTTAGTCTCTTTGGTAAATATTTTACAAATCTGCAGTTTGAGGAAAACGGTATGGCGCAGAACAACAATACTATTCAGTGGCGTACATAACGGGGGTTTCAAGGGGATCAATCCCCCTCCATGGGAAATTGAAAATATAATTTTTGAAAAATTTTACTTATACATATTCATGTATGCATTCATTTCTCGAACTGCCATGCACTTTCTTGCAGTATTAAATCATTTATGTCACTCTAAAATTAGAAAGAAAAAAATCGTTTCATGATAGTTATGAATTTCATGCATACACCTAAAAGAAAGGCCACTTTGGAAAACAAGATCGAAGAAACTGAATTTTGCTCCTTTTTTTAAATTGTAGTACCGCTTGAATGTACTGGCTGCTCTAGCTATTCATCATGACATTGCAATCACAGCTAATGAAGTTATTGATAAGTTATCGAAAAAATCCCGAAAAATTGATTTCCTTCTCTAATTATTAAAATAATTTTTCGCATATTATGGGAACCCAAGTAAAAATGTATCCCCATGTTTTGTTTGTTTTTATACATTAATCTCATGATTATAAAAAAGAACCAATAAAAATAACTACAAAGTAAAAAGTAAAAAAACAATTGTCAAATTCACAAATTGTCAAATCACAAAAAGCTATCTACGCCACTGTTACTGTTAAAGCAAGTGTATGATATTTCTCAAGGTCTTTAGTTTGATACGTATGGCAATGAATGTCATTGTTAAAAGGCACGTAATGTGTCTAGACCGGGGTTGTCCTTTCTACAAAGGGTATAAGAATTATCATGCCTAGTGGCAGACCTGCAGATCTGCAGGATCTAAACTCTGATTCATTTTGTTTCGTTGATTTTCCGACAGGATGGATAACACCGGCCTACAAATTTGAAACAAGTTCAGATCCAGAAATGAGCTTATACTTTTCTATAGGTCTTCGGTTCTCTAAATTTATGACTCAAATTTTTCATTTTCGATTTACTTTTCAAGATATTCTTACATAAAGTAAGAAACTCATATTTTCCGACGTCGTTTCGCTTATAAAGCTCCATTTCTTTAATTATTTTTGTGATATATTGGGCGCTTTCAGCGAACACAATTTTTTTTGAAACGTTGCAAACACGTTTTCGTTCGTTGAGTGATAGAAAATTTATTCTATAAACGGCGAGTGGAGCTAACTGCCAAACGAAATAATTATCCTTAAGTTTAAGGAAAAAGACTTCTAAGTTATTTTTTAAATTTTACTATAATATTAGGAGGAGAAATTGTAGTCATAACCAACACTTTCAAATGTCAAAAATGTCTGACAGTTCAGGCAGCCGAATAAACACGTTGAGTAAATGTAGCGCAAAAAGTATTTGCTCAGTAATTTGAAGTAAAATACAAACCGTTGAGTGAATCAAATATACACAACTTTCAGAAAGTTATCACTCAACGACTGACCAAAAGTTGTGTTCTCTGAAAGCGCCCATTGATATATACGTTTTTGTATTATGCGTTCTTTAATGCTGCTTATTAAAGTCATATGTGAAGCGTGCTTTCAGGCGCACTTTCTTAAAATATGTAGTATATGCGATATAAATAACATATTTATTCTACAAATTAATAAGTAGGATAGATTGTTGTGCATCAATTCTTATACGTATGCCCAAGCAGGCAGCCGTCGTGAGGATCTCTGAAGGACGAGAATTGCTCAGAAAGGATCTGTGTGCCCATTAGGGAGCCGACGTGAAGCGCTCATAAAGGAGCCAACGCGAAATACTCATGAGGGAGCTGTTTGCCTTACGTAAGATGTAATGTATGTTGTAGATGACGCAGTGCCCAGTACGTTTTTGTAATATATTTATTAGGCGTATGATTTTATCACATTTTTATGTGTTTTGATTTGCCTGTGCTTGCATTAGATAAGCATTTTCTAACTTAGGTTAAATAGTATGCTTTTCTTTATTAAGAAAGGCGAGTATGAAATTTCGAAATTGATGTAGTGCTTTTTGAAATCCAGACACAAACAACGAAAAGCTTCGTGCATTTCAAAATTAGATCTGCATGTACTCAGGAAGGGTGGTTCAAAATGTCTTGATGGCCTCATAGGGACATTAGTCTTTATCTCACTAAGTAAAAATGGGCTATTCACAATCCCTCCCGCTTCCCAGCGGCACTCAAGGGAAGGAAGGTTAATAAGCTTTAACCGGCTATTATAGGATGGAAGATTCCTTGTTGGATCGCACGATAAGTGACTTAACGCAAAAAGCAGGAACTGTTTTTGAACCGATTCCAGCTTGTCACGATAAGTCTGATACCGCGGGTTCCGTGGGTTCCAAACAATGGACACGTATTCTAGTATCGGTCGAACTATGGCAGTAAAGAGTGCTTTTGTGAAGCATATGGAGTAGCCGATATACATAGTCTTTTCTAACTTAAATCTTTTACTTCATTGGTTTACTTTACCATAATTTTACTTACATGGCTTGTTGAACCCGCTTACATACAGTTATAAAGGGACCCAAATGCCTAAAACTAGAATGAAAAAATGTTGATGGAAAAAATACCGTAAAACTAATATGTGACCTGGAATCACGAAACGACCCTATTGTGCGAAAACAAGTTTTCGAGAAAAACGCGTGTAAAGTTTTTGTTTAGCTTGACCCTGTGTAGCGCCGGCCGTTGTGAACGACTTTTGTAATTAAAATTTAAGTAACTTCCCGATAAGCTACAAGCTTGAAACTTGGAATTAGGCCACAACTTGATGGCAATCCAATAATAAGAAAAAAATATCCTATAGGTGGAGTATGGATTGAAATATTAAAGAAAAATCGTATTTGTGGTCCGATTTGGCTTTAGATTCTATTTGTGAAAAAACGAGGAAAGATAGAAAACTGCGGTTTATTGCATTAGAAAGAGCGTTAAATTTTTTTTATAAGTGTCTCTCAAAAAGTGAGCAACGGCGTTTTCGCACAATAGTGTTGTTTCACGATTCCAGGTAACATATACATAGTAGTTTAAAGAACAAAATCTGAAATTGCAAAGGCAGCCACCAAAAAACAAAAAACAAAATTTTCAAGGAAAATAGATGCACTTTAAAATTTAACATTTCTTCTGTTAAAATGATTTTCATGACGAAGAGGTTTAAGGAATATAGCGTTATGGCCTAGAAGGTTAAATGTGGTCATATTAAATCGTTCCCACGATAACTGACGGCTAGTGTCATAATGTAGCTTATTACCAGAACGTACCGGATGGGAAGTATAATTGACCCACCCTAACATACAAACATATATATTGAACAAGTTAAATCGCATTTGTTAAATTTTTTTATATTTATTCATTATGCTGTAAGTCATGTTTTCCCATGTAAAACGATCTAAATAAAATTCATTTGCCTAAGTGCTATATCTAAACAACAACTATAACAAACAAAATTCATGTAGTTACAATAAAAGTGAGTATAAAACTAAAATAACAACACTCAAACAAAATTTCAAACATTTCTAAAGTATTCAAGAATTTCACATTGAGGAGTGTGCTAAGCATATGGCCATATGGGAAGAACGGATGGTTTGCAAGAGCCCAAGCGAATTGTTACTATGACTTGTGCTGCGTTTGGGGACAAAATTCGTTTGAGTTACACAAACATGACATGACAACTCATCGAACATTCGAACAAGTTGTAATGCGATACTTAAATGCTTGATTTGCTCGTAAATTTTATGTGAACAAGATTGTGTGTACGGTATTCCAGTTTTGTTAGGCTGCCGTTGTTATTGTGGTCAATGCTGATTGAAGCAGTTTCGATGCTATATTATTTATTTGTTTTATTTTGTCTTCATATGGTAGAGTCTGTACACGGAAAAAATTCTCAAAAGAAACTGAGAATAACTTTAGTCTCGTTCCTTCTAATTGAAAAAAAAAATTGTCCTTTAAACTTTGATATTGCTTTGATATTGATATTGCGGCCGCCGTAACACCAGATAGGCAAAGTATTTATCGTCGCATACTACATACTCTGCCAATTTTCTAATTTTGACCTACGTCAGCCATTTCACATATCTGACACAATACTGTTCTTCGGATAATGGAATCTACAATATCATTGCTTAATAAAAGTGTTCCTGGAAAATGGCGTTTGTCGTAATGGCGACGGATTATATCTGATGAGCTTCTCACAAATCAACTATAACAGACATCGCTCCCTGCAAGAGGACATCAAACAGTCTTACATTATCATTTTCTCCACTAAGATGACCAAGCTTTGAGTAACATGCCCGTAAGAAACTCAGGTTTTTAAGCTTTCGATCCTACAAATATTAAGTTTCCTTATGGCACCTGCTCGACCTTTATCAGCTGGGTATAAAATGCCAAATCCTTGAATCTCTTTGTCAACGAAAAATAATCTCAAGGTGTCAATAAGCTTTAGGAATTGGGCCTTTAAAAAGACTCCTATATCACTCAGATACATCTCTGTTTTTACGGGCAGATCTTAAGTGCGGGTGTCTTTGCAAAACTTTCGGCCCTTTTTATAGCTATGCCTCTTGCGGACTCAACGAATATGTATGTTTCAATCCGAATGTGTTTAAATTTTTGCTATGCAGGTGGCATTAATGTATAAAAATAGTACCAGTAACAGTGTAGCCATATTGTCCGATAGCCATGCGGCTCTTGAATCAGCGATGATAGGGGTAAAGGAGGTACTTATTGTGACCCCTAAAGCTCATCAAGGTGACTTGGCGAGGCTAAGCATAAAGTTGGAAACGTTTGCATCCCTGCAGAGTTTCTAAGAGCATGCGGCCATTATACGTCGAAAACCGATACCTAGCAGTACGGTTCAGATATACGGCGCAGATAGTGTCGCAACTGCAATCTTTCAGAAACGGTGGGATGGTGAAGCATCTGCTGTTCGACTTTCTTACACATTGATTCAGAAAAATGAGGTTTGTGGAAAAACATTTTTTCTAAAGTCTCTCAGAACTTAAGAATGTTAGGCACATGGAGCTGTTTAAATACATAAACTCAACGGGATGGATATAGTAGAGCTTGGCTTCCATCGGTACTTTAGAACATTCGTCAGCGCTGATTGTAGTCAAAGGGTAGTCGTCACACGCCAACTCAACTTAAATACAATAAGTGTTTAGTCACCAAGTCTGGTTACGACCGAAATCGCCCATGGCACAAGTCTGCAATTTATTACTGGCTATGGCTGATAGCTCCATCCATCATCGATAGTCGTTGTTGATAAGCTTCTGCTGCTGCTAATACGAGTCCTTCTTACAAATCGACTTAATCCTGCACGAAATCTGATTATCTTTATCTTCATATATAAAAATCACGTGTCACTATGTTTGTCCGCGATGGACTCCTAAACTGTAGAACCGATTTTGAATTTGTTTTGCACCCCATATTTAGTTTGATCTTATTGAAATATAGGATAGGTTATATCTCAGTTTATATTCGCAATATTATTTTATTGTAATTTTTTAAATGTTTATATGTAACAATAAAATGTAACGTATACGCAGCGGCGCTCATATTTTCAGGTGGTGCAGATATACTTCCGTGTAATGGCTTGGTGTTTAATTAAACAACCTGCTTATCAATAAACAATATTATAGCGAATGATATCAAGTATAGCACATCACCAGCCCGTCGAGAGAGAGGGGGTGGGGGAATTACCCCCGGACCCGTGGTTTCTGAGGGGGCCCGCGATTTAGAAGTACTAAGCAATTTTTTTTTTAATTCAGGAGAGTCTTTAATTGTTCCATGTGCAATTTTTAAGCCGAATTTCAAAAGCAATGAATATCTGCATTTCCTTTTAATATTATAGTGAAGTGTGAAAAATAAAAATCTATATATATATAAGGAAAGGCTAAAATGTTAGTTGGTCGCCGGTGTTTGAAGAGATGCGTCAGTCGAGTTTGTTCAAACGTGGACCAGGTTACCCCTAGAATGTGTTTTTAGAATATGGATAACAAATGAAAGCTGTTGATGAGTGCTTTAGTAGAGGGTAATTTTCATACCCCTGGGTGACTAGGGTCCCTTGGATGTGTGGGTAATATGGATATCAAATAAAAGCTGTTGCTGAGAGATCTAAAGTAATTTTCATTGTGATACTCTATTTAGTTCGCATCAAGCTGGCAAAACTGATAACTATGCATGCGAAGCCGAAATAGAGACATGAATTAATAATACCCACATACCTATTTACATACGTCCTATTCGGTTGGCCTGAAATTTGGTATATAATTTTGCCTATATTAGCGTTTACGATCCTTTTTTCCGACCAAAGACGGACTGGGACGGGGATTAGGACTAGGACTATGACTGAGACTCGGGGTGGGACTGGGACTGGGACTGGAACAAAAGAGATAGACTGAGAAAGAGATAGAATGAGACGAAGATGGAGATAGATGAAGCGAGAAAGACGGAGGGAGGAGTGAATAAAAGGATTAGGAATAAGTGAAGAGGGGAGGGCAGAGTTAGACGGAAAAAGTTTTTTAAAATGTATGCAGGTAGGCCAAATTTAGGGCAGAAAAACGTCTGCCGGGTCTGCTAGTATGAATATATAAATCAAAAGATAATTTTCTCTCTGTGTAGCAACGCATTCTCATTTCATTCGTGATTTGTATCACTTTTTCGTTGTTCTCCCCACACATCCATAGGTATTAAAGAAATTTTGTTAACAATAATTTTTACAAAGTGTCTTTCAAGTGAATTGTCGCCCTTAACTTGTGCAAGTTTTTGTTCTTTTGTTGCAGTCGCCCCCGGTGCAGTTGCTTTTTTTCTTGCACAGACTCTCTTAGGCTTTTCGCAGCTGAATCTAAAGCGCACCGGCTTACTTACCAAAGGGAGTTGTGAGGTAAAACGCCGATTAAAACCGCCAAATCTTTCAACTCTTGATGAGGAATTACAATCGCGGCGATCTCAGGGAAAGAATAACTTGTAGTGTTATACGCACATATGTATGTACATATGTATGTGTGTATAGAGGCATACAAAAAATGCTAACCGATCAGTGCGCATAGCCTAACAGAACAACAGCACCAAATACAACTTCAAAGTTATCAGCGCGCCATCGATGCGATCACAATGTCATAGCAGTGCAAATTTATTTATTTATTTTTTTTTTCTTTCTTGTCTTTCACAATTGCAATCGTATTTTTTTCTTCATGTACGAATGACCAAAAACATGCCACATGTGACACATGCACTTTGATGGTGGGACCAATGGCGTGAAACAATGCAACGAGGGCGCTCTGAAATTAGTCATTCTAGGCTATCAAAAGTGCAAACATTAATTTCCCAGTTGAGGTGAAGCCTAAATTTTTCTTAGTGGAATTTTGTAATTTTTGTCCCACTGTAATCATACTTGCCCTCATGGCTTGTTTCGCCAAAGTGCTGCAATGCCACACACGCATGCGCACAAAGCGCCAATTACATTATGTACAACAACAACAATTGCAGGCAGCAATAACAGCAACTTTAAAAAGCTTCGCGACAAAAAAGTTGAGTACAACAACGAGGCGACAACATTGTGAACACCTTAAACTCATAATAATGTTAATGTAAATGCTTTTAAAATGAACCAATGAACACAACATTTTGTACTCTGTGACACATAAAGCACACGCACGTAAAAAGTGAACAAGTAAGGAAGGCTAAGTTCAGGTGTAACCGAACATTACATACTCAGCTGAGAGCTTTGGAGACAAAATAAGGGAAAATCACCATTTAGCAAAATGAAACTAGGGTAACCCTGGAATGTGTTTTATGTGCTAATGAGGGTTTTAAAAGGGAGTGGGCCTTAATTCTATAGGTGGATGCCTCTTCGAGATATCGCCATAAAGGTGAGCCAGGGGTGACTCTAGAATTTTTTTGTACGATATGGGTATCAAATTAAAGGTATTAATGAGGGTTTTAAAAGGGAGTGGCCCTTAGTTGTATATGTGAATTCGTTTTCGAGATATCGATCAAAATGTGGACCAGGGTGACCCAGAACATTATCTGTCGGGTACCGCTAATTTATTTATATATATCATACCACGAACAGTATTCCTGCCAAAATTCCAAGGGTTTTTAATTTCGCCCTGCAGAACTTTTTCATTTTCTTCTACTTAATATGGTAGGTGTCACACCCATTTTACGAAGTTTTTTCTAAAGTTATATTTTGCGTCAATAAACTAATCCAATTACCATGTTTCATCTCCTTTTTCATATTTGGTACAGAATTATGGCATTTTTTCATTTTTCGTAATTTTCGATATCGAAAAAGTGGGCATGGTCATAGTCGGATTTCGGCTATTTTTTATACCAAGATAAAGTGAGTTCAGGTAAGTACGTGAACTAAGTTTAGTTAAGATATATCGATTTTTGCTCAAGTTATCGTGTTAACGGCCGAGCGGAAGGACAGACGGTCGACTGTGTATAAAAACAGGGCGTAGCTTCAACCGATTTCGCCCATTTTCACAGAACCCAGTTACCGTCAAAAATTGTATACATCTACAAAATTTCACAAGGATTGGTAAATTTTTGTTCGACTTATGGCCTTAAAAGTATTCTAGACGCATTAAATGAAAAAGGCCGGAGCCACGCCCATTTTGAAATTTTCTTTTATTTTTGTATTTTGTTGCATCATGTCATTACTGAAGTTGAATTTTGACATAATTTACTTATATACTGTACAGATATTAAATTTTTTGTTAAAATTTGACTTTTAAAAAAACATTTTTTTTAAGTGGGCGTGTTCGTCATCCGATTTTGCTAATTTTTATCAAGCACACATATAGTAATAGGAGTAACGATCCTGCCGAATTTCGTCATGATATCTTCAACGACTGCCAAATTACCTTGCAAAACTTTTAAATTACCTTCTTTTAAAAGTGGGCGGTGCCACGCCCGTTGTCAAAAATTTTACTAATTTTCTATTTTGCGTCATAAGGTCAACGCACCAAGTTTCATCACTATATCCGTCTTTGGCTATGAATAATCGCACTTTTTCGGTTTTTCGAAATTTTCGATATCGAAAAAGTGGGCGTGGTTGTAGTCAGATTTCGTTCATTTTAAATAGCGATCTGAGATGAGTGCCCAGGAACCTACTTGACAAATTTCATCAAGATACCTCAAAATTTAATTAAGTTATCGTGTTTCCGGACAGACAGACGGACGGACGGACACGGCTAAATAGATTTCTTTATTCGCCCATATCATTTTGATATATAGAAGTCTATATCTATCTCGAGCTCTGCTCAGCTGAGTATAAAAAAACTAAGTAGAAAAAAAAAATTTTAAAAAAGCTGACGGCAGTTGGAAAAGAGAAACAATAATATCAAAAGTAAGAATTGGTGTGTGGCTAAAAAAGTAATGTACTAACGTTAATGTTCTCGGACCCAGTGGCGGCAGTGAGGCAGTGAACAAAAAAACAACAATTTAATACGATCAAATGTATATCAATAAAGGATATTTTGCACGATTAAGACCGCCAAACGCGTCAACTCTTAAGATACTGAGGTACATATCGAAGAACCGAATGGGTGGCCGATGGAAGCCCACCGGAAATTGGCTGATTAGACTTTATGAGTGCGGCTTCAGACTTGAAAAATCTACATCGACCATATTTTCACAATGCGCCAAATCATGGAAAAAACCGGGAAAAGAATGACACACATCACCGCTTCGTCGATTTGAAAGCCGCCTTCGAGCATATAGGCAGCTCTTTATGCCGCTCTGTCTGAATTTTGTTTCGCCGCAAAACTTGTTCGACTGTGCAAAATGACGTTGAACAACAACATCAGCTCAGTCAGAGTTGAGAAGCCCCCGCCGCCGAGCCATTCCTAACTAAACGAGTTTTCAGACAGTATGGACCCCTATAGTGCGATTGATTGAATTTGATGCTGGAAAAAATTATACTAGCTGCAGAGCTTAACCGATTTGGAAGAATACTCTATAAAAGCGTGCCGTTATTGGCGTATGCTGAAGCCATTAGTATCATCCACCTGAACATGCACGCCGTAATTTCTGCTTATTCCAAACTGGAAAAAGAAGCGGGAAAGATGGGTTTGTTGGTAAATGAGGGCAAAGCGAAGTAGCTGCTGTCATCGAGAAAAGAGTCAACGCATTTGCGCCTTGGAAACCACTATAATTTCGAAGTAGTAAAAGACTTTTTTTATATGGAGCCCAACATTAACACAAACAACAACTTTAGTTTTGAATTCCAGACAGGATACATTCTTTACACTCAGATCCAAACTTATCGGATTGACTTTAGCAAAGTTAGAATATGTTACAGAATTACTACCTCCTCTTGAAAAATATTAGTAGTTTTCTGGGACCTAGCTTAACTATCGCCTCGAGATCTTGCAACTCTGCCACCCCTTGTAGCTAGAGTCTTGGCTCACGTACACAAGATGCAAGCAAAGAATATGTTCTTCCCGCGCTTCTGTCCCCGCCTTTCCTGCTTGATGAATCATAGGCAACTCATTGCTGCTCCTTTCGATTTCTCCCAAATAGATTGGGACGTCTATCCACAGCTCGAATAATGTACCCTCCTTTATTAACTCATCCCTTGTGTTACCTTTTATTTCTTTATGACTAGGAACCTTGCAAAGATGTACGGTCCGGCTGACTATCAATATATATCAAGCACGCTTCCATGGGAATTTCTGCTGCTTTCTGTACGGTTACAATATCCGCCTGAAAGACGCTGCAGTAATCTGGCATCCTGCAGGATCTACTGAGTTCTGCATCGACACAGTAAATAAGGAATCCGATCCCTTTTGTTAAGTTAGATCCATCGTTATACACTTGTGTAGTTTTTTCTGCCATTTGCGTGGCCTTGAGCCAACCCTCCGGTTCTATTGTGGCCCAAGATTTCTTTCGAAGCTCAAGCAGGGGACTTGTATTCTGTTCATCCTGGGCGCTCATCTCAGATCGCTATTAAAAATTAACGAAATCGGACTACAACCACGCCCACTTTTTCGATATCGAAAATTTCGAAAAACCGAAAAAGTGCCATAATTCATTACCAAAGACGGATAAAGCGATTAAAATTGGTAGGTGTGTATATGACGCAAAATAGAAAATTAGTAAAATTTTTGGGCAATGGGCGTGGTACCGCCCACTTTTAAAAGAAGGTAATTTAAAAGTTTTGCAAGCTTTAATTTGCCAGTCGTTGAAGATATCATGATGAAATTTGGCAGGAACGTTACTCCTATTCCTATATGTGCGCTATATAAAAATTAGCAAAATCGGATGACGAACACGCCCACTTAAAAAAAAAAAATTTTTTAAGTCAAATTTTAACAAAAAATTTAATATCTTTCCAGTGTATAAGTAAATTATGTCAATATTCAACCCCAGTAATGATATGGTGCAACAAAATACAAAAATAAAAGAAAATTTTAAAATGGGCGTGGCTCCGCCCCTTTTCATTTAATTCGTCTAGAATACTTTTAATGCCTTATGTCGAAAAAAAATTTACCAATCCTTGTGAAATTTGGTAGTGGCATAAATTCTAAGACGATAACTGTTTTCTGCGAAAATGGGCGAAATTGGTTGAAGCCACGCCCAGTTTTTATACACAGTCGGCTTTCTGTCCTTCCGCTCGGCCACTAACACGATAACTTGAGCAAAAATCGATATATCTTTACTAAACTTAGTCCACGTACTTATCTGAAGTCACTTTATCTTGGTATAAAAAATGGCCGAAATCCGACTATGACCACTCCCACTTTTCCGATATCGAAAATTACGAAAAATTTAAAAAATTCCATAATTCTATACCAAATATGAAAAAAGAGATGAAACATTATAATTGAATAGGTTCATTGACGCAAAATATAACTTTAGAAAAAACTTTGTAAAATGGGTGTGACAGCCATCATATTAAGTAGAAGAAAATGAAAAAGTTCTGCAGGGCGAAATCAAAAGCGCTTGGAATCTTTGCCGGAATATTGTTCGTGGCATTACATATATAAACAAGTAAGGAAGGCTAAGTTCGGGTGTAACCGAACATAACATACTCAGTTGAGAGCTATGGAGACAAAATAAGGAAAATCAATCTGGGGTAACCCTGGAATGTGGTTGTATAACATGTGTATCAAATGAAAGGTATTAAAGAGTATTTTAAGAGAGAATAGGCCATAGTTCTATGGATGAACGCCATTTAGGGATATCGCCATAAAGGTAGACCAGGGCTGACTCTAGAATTTGTTTGTACGATATGGGTATCAAATGAAAGGTGTTACTGAGCATTTTAAGAGGGAGTGGGCCTTAGGTCTATCGGTGGACGCCTTTTCGAGATGTCCCCATTAAGGTGGACCAGGGGTGATTCTATAATGTGTTTAGTAAAGATATATCGGATTTTGTTCAAGTTATTGTGTTAATGGCCGAGCGGAAGGACAGACGGTGGACTGTGTATAAAAACTGGGCATGGCTTCCACCGATTTCGCCCATTTTCACAGAGAACAGTTACCGTCATAGAATCTATGCTCCTACCAAATTTGAGAAGGATTGGTAAATTTTTGTTCGACTTATGGCAATAAAAGTATTCTCTAGACAAACTAAATGAAAATGGGCGGAGCCACGCCCATTTTGAAATTTTCTTTTATTTTTGTATTTTGTTGCATCATATCATTACTGGAGTTGAATTTTGACTTAATTTACTTATATACAGTAAAGATATTAAATTTTTTGTTAAAATTTGAATTTAAAAAAATTTTTTTTTAAAAAGTGGGCGTGTTCTTCATCCAATTTTGCTAATTTTTATTTAGCACATATAGAGTAATAGTAGTAACGTTTCTGCCAAATTTCATCATGATATCTTCAACGACTGCCAAATTACAGCTTGCAAAACTTTTAAATTACCTTCTTGTAAAAGTGGGCGGTGCCACGCCCATTGTCCAAAATCTTACTAATTTTCTATTCTGCGTCATAAGTCCAACCCATCTACCAAGTTTCGTCGCTTTATCTGTCTTTTGTAATGAGTTATCGCACTTTTTCGGTTTTTCGAAATTTTCGATATCGAAAAAGTGGGCGTGGTTATCGTCCGATATCGTTCATTTTAAATAGCGATCTGAGATGAGTGCTCAGGAACCTACATACCAAATTTCGTCAAGATACCTCAAAATTTACTCAAGTTATCGTGTTAACGGACGGACGGACGAACGGACGGACGGACGGACGGACGGACGGACATGGCTCAATCAAATTTTTTTTCGATCTTGATTATTTTGATATATGGAAGTCTATATCTATCTCGATTCCTTTATATATGTACAACCAACCGTTATCCAATCAAACTTAATATACTCTGTGAGCTCTGCTCAACTGAGTATAATAAATTAGCGGTACCCGACAGATGATGTTCTGGATCACCCTGGTCCATATATTGGTCGATATCTCGAAAACGCCTTCACATATACAACTAAGGGCCACTCCCTTTTAAAACCGCCATTAATACCTTTAGTTTGATACCCATATCGTACAAATGCATTCTAGTCACCCCTGGTCCACCTTTATGGCGATATCTCGAAAAGGCGTCCACCTATAGAACTAAGGCGCACTCCCTTTTAAAATACCCATTAACACCTTTCATTTGATACCCATATCGTACAAACACAATCTAGAATCACCCCTGGTCCACCTTTATGGCGATATCTTGAAAAGGCGTCTACCTATATCCACTCCCTTTTAAAATACCCATTAACACCTTTCATTTGATACCCATATCGTACAAACACATTCTAGAGTCACCCCTGGTCCACTTTTATGGCGATATCTTGAAAAGGCGTCTACCTATATCCACTCCCTTTTAAAATACCCATTAACACCTTTCATTTGATACCCATATCGTACAAACACAATCTAGAATCACCCCTGGTCCACCTTTATGGCGATATCTTGAAAAGGCGTCCACCTATAGAACTAATCCCACTCCCTTTTTTAAAATACTCCTTAATACCTTCCATTTGGTAATCATGTCATGCAAACACATTCCAGGGTTACCCTAGGTTCATTTTGCTAAATGGTGCTTTTCCCTTATTTTGTCTCCAAAGTTCTCAGCTGAGTATGTAATGTTCGGTTACACCCGAACTTAGCCTTCCTTACTTGTTTGGTATTTACCTTTATTATTTCCTGTGCTGAATCGTATTTATCCATAAAACTAATTTAATAAATTTAATTAAATTCGTTCATACTTTGTAGTTCTTTTTATTTTTATATCCCAGTGATCCTTGCTTCGTCGAATTTGATAAAATCTCTGTGCACCACAACATCCTGCTTACCATCTTTGTAATTGATATCAAAATTTTCTGTTTACGATACATTTAATATAAGGTCATAAAAAACATATAGGCTGCTCCTCTTTTGCTTCTGAAGCCCCCTATCAATGTTCAGTCAATGAATGAACAGGGAGCTATCCATAATTACTTAAAACGAATAATCCAGCTCTGATTTTGATTTCTCAATTAAAGCGTAGATTGCTACGCTGCCATACTACATAATTAATGTTACAATTCTTGTAAATTCATGTGGCCTGATCATACAATTTTGTTTAGTATTTGTGGTGAATGAACTGCTTTCCACCTGCTAATCCTTCATGCAAACACGAATACACACACATCTACACATCTGTAGAAAGTGATCACGATTTTAAGATTCTTCTAAAAAACGGACTGATATCAATCTAATTTCAGTTAAATGAAGTCTAAACCTTTTCTAGTAGCACAAAATGTATTGCATAATAAACAGAAAATATTCAATTATGACTGCAGGTCACGTACGCTGTGACCAAACCACAAGATACCATTTAAAATTTCTGAAAATCAGTGAAGTTAAGGAAGACAATGGCAGTGTTGATTGGCCATGCAATGTGAAGAGTTTATGACTTCCGTTAGTAAATCTGGTTGAAAATATGACACACGTACATTAACCAAAAGGCATAACTTAAGAACAAATTACGTAATATTTGTTTTAATTATAAAATGCCTATCTAACGCTATTTAACTATTGTGTTATGTAAACTGAAGAAAGCTTTGGGCGAACTGGTTTCAGCTTTACTACAGACCTAACCTGCAGGGTATTATATATAGTAATAATACCGGAGGGGTGACATAAGGTCAACGGCCGAAGGGTAATTATGACCACTTTACGTAGTACGCAAAAAGTCAATTGACTTTATTGCCTTTTTAAATGCTGACTTAAGTCATCTAGGAAATTTCCATTGGACCTTATTACCATTTCAGAAATAAAATAATTAAAAAAAAATTTTTAAGTTAAACGGTTTTATTGAAAACAATACTTACATGCAGTAATAATAATACCAAAGCTAGAAAATAATTAGGTAGGTCCTAGGTACTAGTCATCACACTCCTCATCATAGAAAGATGGGCGTTGATCAGACAATCAATTTTTTAATTATTTTATTTTCAAGTTTTTAGTCTTTAGTCTTTATTTAAGTGCCTATTATTTCTCATTCTATTTAGTTCATTTAGTGACTCATTATTGCAAGGATTCTTTCCTGACAAATTGTTACAATCTAAGTACTCAATACATAATCCTTCCAAAGACTTTACCCGACTCTGCGCCACGTATATTTGTCCCTCCTCCAACTCCAAGATATTTTGATGTCACTTCTACCAGGCTTTATGTCATATTTGTTCCAAAGATGAGCCAAATCGGGCATCATAGGTCGCTTGCTATTCATGTATGTATTATGTGTTCCAAATATGGACCAAATAGGACCACAAATACGATTTTTTTAAATATCTCGATCTTTGTGCCACCTAGCGGCGATTTTTTTCATAGGTCGTTTTCTATTCTTGTATGTATTATGTGTTCCAAATATGAGCCAAATCGGACCGCAAATACGATTTTTGTGAATATCTCAATCCTTGCGCCACCTAGCGGCGATTTTTTTCATAGGTCGCTTTCTATTCTTGTATGTATTATGTGTTCCAAACATGAGCCAAATCGGACCACAAATAAGATTTTTGTGAATATCTCGATTATTACGCCACCTAGCGGCGATTTTTTCCTTATTATTGCATTTTCATCGGGTTTTGAACTATATTCCAAGTTTCAAGCTTGTAGCTTATCGGGAAGTTACTTACATTTCTATTACAAAATTCGTTCATAACGGCCGTGCATGCGGCCGTGCAGTCCGCCTGTCTAGTCAAGCTAAATAAAACCGTTTAAAAAGCCGTACCTGCATTTTCACTAAATTTAGACAAGCACAAAAACAAACAAACTCCTCAGAATGAATTAGATGTTTAGGTGAGGTTGAATTTGCCCGTCCTCGAGGACCTCAAATAACTTCAAGGAGTCCTTAGTGTTACCAGAAATATGCTCAACGACTAAACTTAAATCCTCTATCGGAAACCAGGACGTATGTTATAAAATAACTGCGTCTTCTTGGCATATACAAGAAATTTTCTAGGACCTATGCTATATGCTGTTTCAAGATTTTTATAGCTGCGTTACTCCTAACAGGTTAAGACGTTTAGCGCAAACAGTTCTGAAAGGTATGCTCGCCGGACCCAATTTTTCATTGTCATAGCTATTTCCTGCAGACCCCAAAAAACGTGAAACTTTGCATCCTCACACAAACTACCTACCTATTTTTTATTTTTTATTTATCTTAAAAATTGCTTACGTATGTACATCTGTTCGCTATATCTTACTTATACAGCCGAAGACAGTCCCATCCTTACTTGTTTTAATTGAAATTGCTTACTCTTAATAAAAACAAGTTTTTCTATAACCCAGTTAAAAAAGAGTTTGTTACTTCTTACCCACTCTGCATTTAGATGATTAAATTTTCAATTTCCCTACATATAAATACAATTTGATTACTCTTTCTGACTAAATAATGAGTTATCATACAATTGAACAGAAAAAAAAATCAAATATGAATACTTTTGATGATCAAAAACTGAAAAGTATTTTTCGACCACTTTTTGGATTCATTTTTGAAGTCCTTTGATGATTAAATTTTATTATTTCATAAAAACTAACAAAAAATATTCAAATATGCTTACCTTTGATGATCAAAAACTGAATGAAGTTTTCAATCACATTTTGGAATCATATTTGAATCAAATGTGCTTACTTTAGGTGATCCATATATGTAATACTCCTATTTTGCTACAAGAGGCTAGGTAAATTCCCAAACATCAAGAGTGCCGATATATTGCTGTTTAAATGTTTTTATATTAATGTTAGTTTTTTAATAAGCCAAAACCAAAAGCAAAATAGAATCATAACATAGAAACAATGTCATATACGAAATTAAATGCAACGGAGGAGAGAACAACGACTGCAACAAAATACACATTGGAACGACAAAAAGACCACTAGGAGTGCGATTACAAGAACACGAATCGGATATATGAAGAAACAAAAGCGGTACAGCTCTTGCGCAACATATACTGACACATGCGCATACAGCTGATATACAAAACGCCAGACTTTTAGACACAGAGAAAAGAGAGAGAACAAGATATACACTGGAGAGCCTACATATTTTGAAAATCAGAGAAAAAACAATGAACAAAAAGGAAGATAGCAGCGAAATCGCGGCAGCATATTTGTTATGTTTATGATAACAAATCAGTCTGACAAATGTACCTGACATTGATGGTACAGATAAATTATGTCATGTGACTCAAATTTAAAAAATTTGTTATTATTGTTTAATGTTTTTATATTATATATTTTTTCCAACTTTCCAATGTAAGTGACACTTATACATGTTTTTTATGATATTGTCTCTTATGTAATATCTTTGTTTATGTCTTATAAAATAAAGATCCTGTCCCTGAGGATGCCAAGGAGATCGGCGAAACGTAGGGAGTTAAGTGGAGAAAAAGTGTATCTTTTTTTCTTGCACTAGCGCACATCAGACCGCATCAGCTTATTAAAAAACTAACATTAATAAAAAAATCCATAAAATGGTCAGCAAATAAATATCATAATAAATGTTTTTATTTTTGTATTCAATAACACAGGCCGACAAAATGAGACCACCTTTTTTGACCATAAACCAGACCATACTTTCCTAAAGGTTTTCGATGCGCTGAATTCAAGTCTGGACGCAGAATTGCTCTATCACGTCAGGATTTTGAGATATCCTAACCCAAATGTGCAAAAAAAACCGTTATTGCCTATTTTTCAGGTTACATATAAACAACAGATTTTTCTTTTTTTTAAAAAGCACACAGCATCTTAAAGAAAAAGTCTTTCTCTTACGAATGGCGTTGATTTTGCTCAAATATCTTTTTTTCCGCTAAGATAGAGCAATTATGGAAAGACTTATCGTAAGAGGTATGTGTTCTACTGCATCATACCTACGTTAATTCAGTGGTTTTTGAGCTATAGGAAAATTAGCAAATTTATAAGCTTTAAATTGCTCTATCTTAGCGAAAAAAAAAGATATTTGAGCAAACTTAACGCCATTCGTAAGAGAAAGGCTTCTTCTTTAAGATGCTATGTGTGCTTTTTAAAAAAAAAAATCTGTCGTTTATACATAACCTCAAAAATAGGCAAAAACGGTGTTTTTTGCACATTTAGGTTAGGATATCTCATAATCCTGTAATCTGTGTAATCGAATGTACCTAAATTTAAGTTTTTTCTTGTCACACTTATGCTGCTACAATCACAAAATTTTACAGGCTGTCTTGTTTTTATTTCGAATTCAAAACACTTTGCAAGCGTTTTCTATTAGCAATATAGGAGTATTATATATATGAGGTGATCAAAACTGTATAATCTATTTTAATTCAGCTTTCTGAATCTTTTCTGACTATATTTGTTGACTGAATAATGAAATATATTTTTGAATGAGATATGAAAAATAAATGCATTATAATCGCATTCAAAAATGATTCAAAAATCTCAACAAAAACGATTGAAATATGTTCACGAATATGATCAGGAAATGACTGTGAAAAGCAGTCAAATATTACTCTAAATCTATTAAAGCTCAATTCTACAATGATATCAAATATGAATAAAAAGCGTTTCGAAATAGGAATCATAAATGATTATTCAAGAATAATCACATTTATGGTACATTTTGCTCCCGACAATACAGAAAATGCTTTTAAATTTGCACGTTTTTAATCATCTTGGGGTATAATATTTAAATATTTTTTGATCAAAATTTTCAAAAAATGCTGGCTGGGTAATACTTAAAAAATATATTCCAGTAAAATCGGTCAAATCTTATGCTTTTGTCACTTAAAACCTGAATAAGTTAATTATCCAAACACACATTTAATAACAAAAGACAACACTAATCGAAATCCCATTATGTCTTTAAATGATTTGTTGCTAGATTTATTTATATATATTATCCAAATATGTGTGTATATATATTACAAAAAAATTAATAAACCTTTTGGTATTTGATTATATTTGTATGTAAATATGTACATACAAACAATACAAAACAATTTGTGTGCATATGCATATATGAATTTATATAAGGGTGGGTGTCCATTTATTGTCACTTTTTGGTCACCGCAATCAATAAAAAAATTTTTAATTTAAAGCTAATAGATGTTTTATTTTCACCATTTATGAAGTTCCTTTTCAAGAAAACGTACAACGAATTGGGTTGTCTGGGTCGCCTATCGGAAGGGAAGTATTTTGTGAAATGTAATTAAAACAACCAAAGGTGTCTAAGTTTGGGTGTAACCGAACATTATATACTCAGCGTGAGCTTCAATTGTACATTACATTTCAGATAAATTACTTTCATACATAACGCGTTGCATCGCCCGTATAAAAAAAATGTCTCCCCATTTTCTCTTAAAATAAAACTTGATAAGTGAAATATCATTGATTCAAAACTATTTTTTGCTAATTTATGGCTTATTATTCTAGTCTACGACCCTTTTAAACTTTTTTTATATCTAAGTTGTTGTGGTCTTTAATGGATCCCCTCCATTTTTACTAGAAATATTTTCTGCTATAAGGAAAATATGTGTACCCAATTTTGTCACGATATGTAAATTTTTCTTCGGCGGTGCCACGCCCATTTTTTAAAATTTGAAGTTTTTCATATTGTTGTTAAAACATCCTTAGTCCTTTTTCAAGCTCCTACTTCAGAAAGATTGGTTCAGTAATTTAAGCGTGATGCTCTTGCAAACATGCTCCCTCACTTACTTTCGCTTTTAGAATATATGTTTATATGTAAGCAGAATGTAGAATTCAAAATTCATTTTATTTTTAAATTTTTCATATTGGTTGAAGGTTTTTACAAAGCTTCTTTAAAAAAAAAGAGAGGGCCGCTTAGAATATACCCACTGTAGCAAGGACGTAGCCATAAAATTGCCTTGGGGGGTCCAAAAAAAATTTTTTTTTTTCAGTTAAATAAATAAAAAAAAATGCTGTCTTTAACTTTAGCATTAAAGTACGTGTATTTAGAATATGATATGAAAAAGGTTACATTAAAAACTCAAGCGCATGCGTCGGCTTTGCTTTGCCATTTCATCTAAAACTTCCAACGGTAACAATTTAATCACGGTGGATGCTTAGTGATGCACAGTCATTCAATCGATTTTCACTCATCGTGTTTCTCAACTAGTTTTTAATCAGCCTAAGAGTTGAAAAAGATCTCTCGTTCGTTGCCGTTGTTACTGAAAGCGTACACAAGATTTTCAACAACACGTGAACATTAGAAAAAGCCAGAGAATCGCATTCCTGTAATATTATTCATAGATAAATTGATAAAAAAAACCGAAGTACCTCCTTCAGGAATAAGTAGAATTAATGATTTTGAGCCTATGCATGTTATCTAACGTATGCGTATATAAAATTCAATAGAAAGAAACTGATCGAATAGAAAAAAATTTAATTTAAAAAAGTTATATCTACACGGAAAAAACACTAATGGGATTTTTTATTTTTTAAAATGTGAAAAACACATTATTTTTTCATTTATCAAATAATTTGAATTTTACATTTTTGAAATGTGTTTTTTACATGAAAAAATGTAGATATTACATTATAATAATGTGTTTTCCACATGGAAAATAATGTCAAATTTGCATTATATTCCAAAACAGGAAATGTGTACTTCGAAAAAATGCTGTAAATTTAACATTATTTAAATGTGGAGAATAAAATCAAAGCACGAGAATTAGTATCGTTTAGTTCGGCAAAGAAACAGAACCGTAAGCAATGTTTATATGTATGTTTATATGTAGCTTGTCGCCGTGACGTAAGGGCAGAACAATCATACAAATATTCAGACGCATGGAGTTTTCATATTTGCCTTTTCATTCCGATGAATGTAATCGCGGTTGAGGCAAACGAGCAAACGACTGAATTGGTTATATTCACGCATGCAATAAGTTCTCTGATTTTAAATCAATATCGAGAATGTTCGTTTAAGCAAGTTGGATCATTGAACACGATCATGTTGCCGAATGTAATCGTACGTTGTTGTGTTCGATTTTTGCAGTTCTCTAACATATATGTAGATGATCGTTAGGCAAATTTACAAGGAAACTTCTTTATGAAATTATAGTAAAAGTTAACATGTACATTTGCATATTTAATAATTTGCAGAATTTTTATGAAACAGAATATAATTAAAATATAAGTGTTCACTTCGTAATAGATATGCTAGCTTATTAAAAATATTTTATCACCAACAAAGTCAAGAAGTAGAAGAATTATAAAGAATTTTATTAACATAGACATAAAAACATCAAATATTTGAATTGTAAAAAAAAAAAAAATATTTGACTTGTAACGACCTAAAAAATCAAATGACCCTGAGGCGAGGGGAGTTTAAACCCCCAAAACCCCCCGTCGCTACGCCCTTGCGCTGTAGGTATTCCTGTCGGTAAGAGGCGACTAAAATAAGAAATAGATTCAAGGGGTTGCCAGCGCAATATATAATTTCTCCAAACCAATTGGAGTGCGGGATGGCCTAGAAAGTCGCATGTGGTCATATCAAATCGTTCCCGAGTTGGTCGGGCTTGGTACAGGAACGTACCGAATCTGCATCCGGCAAAGGACCATCAATATCGATAGCACTTCCCAAGGCCTTCGCGGAGTGTCATTATCTCTACAACCACAACATTAACAGCTTCTTTTAAAAGAAAAATTATTCTAGCGCAAAATCTACTTAGCGAGATAACTGGCACTCTAATGCAATTTGACACGTTCAACTTGCTATCGCTTTTGAATATATACGTATGTACACATAATAATTCACTAGAAACCTACGCAAATATATATAATGATACAATGCTGTGAAAGATTTACATATTAATTTAAGCCCATTATTAATTATACAAAACCCTATTCAACGCCCACATTTACGATACGAACGCACACACGCACACGCCAACACTTGATCGAATTTGAAAACAAATAATAAAACAATTCAATGAAAAGTATATGACACACCTACCTACGAATATACTTATAAACATATTCCTATATAGAAATATGCAAATACAAACAAATTTGTACATTTTAAAGCTGCGCCAACAAATCTAACAAATCTATTAAAATATGAAATTAATATTAATTTCAATTAATGTCAAATTTAAAGTCTCTGAGCGCGTCAGATGTCATTTGTAATTTTCAATACAGTCGCTCATATAAAAAAAGTATGTAGACTCTGTAGAAACACATAAACAAATGTATGTAGGTTTATGTTTCTTTATGTGAGCTGATATTATAGCAGCTTCACAACAGCAAAAATTATTAGCAAGGTTGAGCGATTACTTTTTTATTGGCTCTTCGCATATCAGCATGTCGACGAGTTCGTCGCTTCAGTCTTTTGCTTTTTTTCATATTTTCTTTTCTTTTTATTGCGGTTTCTGCTTTTGTTGATTTCTCCTTGCGTGTATTTTATTTTATTTTATTAATCAAATTCACAATCGTTAAATTCGATGTTATTAGCGCGATAATGTCACACAAATCTGCATGATTTATGAGTGCCAAACTATGAGTCAATTCAAATTAACCAGTTATATGGTCGTAATGGGAATTTTTGTGTTGTAGTTCACAAATAAAGAAAGCGAATAAAATATTTTCTCGATTTTTATTTATACCGAATCTGCGAGCGCTTCGTCTTATTTAATAGGCGCGACCATTCAGGGTGGACCATAGGGAGCTTGCTGCTTGAGGCATTGGTTCCAGTTTAAAATTGAATAGATGGTTCGTGTCAGCTGGAAATACACCGCGGTGATTCTGCATAAGCAAGAGCTCAATCTATTACGTTTTTCAAAGCTATTTTAATTATTGCCACGATTCTTGGCGCGACTCCATGGAAGATTTCTTTCTGCAAGAAGAGGGTATTGGGTTCACGAACGAGACTCCCTGTCCATCATGCTTTTATAGATTTAGCGACTCTGTCAAGAAGAAAATGAGAAGGCGATTGACTTCATGTTGCTTTCAGAGATATCCTCTTCTTCTTTACCAGTGAAGCGGGGCTCCACCTAAAATATTCCTTTGTAAATAACCTTGCTTGATATTGTATTATGCGCACCATGCTTTTAGTTGTCTAAAATCAGATGTGAATGGCTCACAGGAAAGGGAATCTTACTGTTGGGAGGTTCCATGAAAAAGTAAACCCTGGTGCGGATATAACTGGAGACAGAAGGTGTACGCTATCTGAAACGATGGGGATGTACTTTCAACGGTCACAAGAGGGTACCCGCTTTAAAAAAATAAGAGTAGAAAAATAAGTACCTTGCTACGAAAGCCATTACAGAAACTGTTTGTGTTCAGCATATCAGTGCCACCTAACGCTAATGCAAAAGGGGATACAAAGGACCAGTGCGAGTGTACTTTACTTTTAGGATTGAATAAAAATATATAATTCAATTGGGCCACTAAAATTGTGATGAGCAATAAAATTCAATGGGTGCGGCCAAAGTAAACTTGAGATATCTTCACCAAATTCGGTACACGAGCTTATCTGGGCCCAGAATAGATTGGTGTTGAAAGCGAACGAAATCGGATGATACCCACGCCCACTTTTTATATATATAACATTTTGGAAAACACAACAAACCTGATTATTTAGTAAATAATACACCTAGAATGTTGAAATTTGACATGTGGACTGATATTGAGACTCTTGATAAAAATTGGAAACAGATTTTTAAAATGGGTGTGGCACCGCCCACTTGTGATAAAATCAATTTAACAAATATTATTAATCATAAATCAAAAATAGTTAAGCCTATCGTAACAAAATTCGGCAGAGAGTTTGCCTTTACTATAAGGAATGCTTTGATGAAAAATTAACAAAATCGGTTAAGGACCACGCCCACTTGTATATACAAGATTTTTAAAAGGGCGTGGACGAATAAGTTATTTTTTTGCAAAAAGGAGCTTTATATCAATGGTATTTCATTTCCCAACTGGATTTATAACAATAAATAGGAAAAACTTCAAATTTTAAAAAATGGGCGTGGCACCGCCCCTTTTATGGCTAAGCAAATTTCTATGTTTCGGGAGCCATAACTCGAAGACAAATTAGCGGATCTTAATGAAATTGTGCACACATATTTTCCTTATAGCAGAAAATATTTCTAGTAAAAATGGACGGGATCGGTTAAAGACCACGGCAACTTAGATATAAAACAAGTTTAAAGGGGTCGTAGACTAGAATGATAAGCTATAACTTAGCAAAAAATAGTTTTGAATCAATGATATTTCACTTACCAAATTTTATTGTAAGAAGAAATTGGGAGACATTTTTTTTAACGGGCGGTGCCACGTGTTATTTAGGAAAGTAATTTATCTGAAATGAAGTGTACAATCGAAGGTCACGCTGAGTATATAATGTTCGGTTACACCCGAACTTAGACATCTTTACTTGTTTTTAATTTGGTTTGCATTGTTTTGAAATTTATTATGCCCTTTTTTCAACAAATTCAATTATTAGTCATTAAACATGGTGTGGCGTCAACGTTGTGACCATTTAACGCGATACTGTCACGGGTATAAACATTTATTTTCACCTTGATACAAGACAATAAAACAAACCAATTCATACATGCTTAATCAAAAATTGACAATTGTTTGGACAGTTAAAAAATGTAAATTTGTGCCAAAAATAAATTGCTTTAGGTTACGGCCACTTGCTTTTTCATATTCATTTTAATATGTATGTGTGTATATGCAAACTTACCCCCCTTAAATGGCTACGCTATTAGAAATAATTGAACACAACCCAATGTTAAATTTTACAGAAATACATATACATATGTATGTATCTACTAATCTGACTCCTCGCCTGTATTGTCTGTCCATCTCAGGTGTTTATGGCGTTCATTAAGTAATTTGTCGCGCGTGTTCAGCGATAGCAAACGCAACAACAATTTGCAGTCGCCTACGCATTGAAATAAAAATCGAAGCTTAAACAAGGCTTGGTTAAATAATTTAAAAAAATTCCAACAGGAAGTAGTCGCTATATTTTTAAGAGCTTTTTTTATACTGCCACTTAATCCAGGCATTTTGTGTAAATTTTCCTTTAAAGTCCTCTGTTAACCCAAATATATGTATGAGGTTATATTATGTTTTAGTTACTGTTGATGCTTATCACTCATTTATTTTTCAATTAAATGGGTGCTTTTAAATAGCTTGGCAACTATTGTTTTTGAATAATGCATTAGGTTTCATTTAGCTATGCTGACACAAAGCTTCAAAAATATCGAAAATTTCAATCATTGTGGATAAGACAAGCTTAGGCGTCAAAATTACAAATAGAACCAATGGAAAGTGGTCGGTTCCATAGGCCAAAAATAAAAAAAATTAAAAAGTGAAAAATTTGTCACCAAATGTGTCGTTAGTATCTCTCATTAGAACAGCCTTTTTGTTGTATTCGAACTGTATGCACTCTTTAAGGTTAGCTTCAAAATTGAGGTTGTGGTATTACATACTTGGTTTTTGCAGTATGAGCAAGCTAAAGACAAGTTTGGATGGGACTGTCTTCGGCTTCGTTGTAGACTTCATAACTTTCATGAATGGGGCTGAACAACAATCTTATCCCGTTCGTAATCTCCAAATAATCGGATGTATAAAAGAAATATATAGAACAGGTGTACATACCTAAACGATTTTTAAGATAAATATAAAATAAAAAATGGCAAAAAACCCCCTTATCTGAACGATCGGTTTTATGGGATATTTATTATATATAGCTCCGATCAAAGTGATTTTTTCAGAAAATCTTCTATGATATATTAAAATATATATCACCGAGTTTCACGTTTATACTTTCTTAATTAAGGGAGAAATGGCCAAAAATATTTCTATATGAACGATCGGTTGTATGGGATATAACTATATATAGCTCTGATCAAAGCGATTTTTATACTCAGCTGAGCAGAGCTCACAGAATATATTAACTTTGTTCACATAACGGTAATCCGTAACGGCATAAACTAATCGAGATTGATATAGACTTCTTCAAAATGATCTGGGTGAAAAAAGAAATTTAATCGAGCCATGTCCGTCCGTCCGTCCGTCTGTCCGTCCGTCTTTAAACACGATAACTTGAGTAAATTTTGAGGTATCTTGATGAAATTAGTATGTAGGTTCCTGGGTGCTCATCTCAGATCGCTGTTTAAAATGAACGAAATCGGACTGCAACCACGCCCACTTTTTCGATATCGAAAATTTCGAAAAACGGAAAAGTGCCATAATTCATTACCAAAGGCGGGTAAAGCAAAGAAACTTGGTAGGTGCGTTTACCATATGATGCAAAAGATAAAATTAGTAAATTTTTGGACAATGGGGGTGGCACCGCCCATTTTTAAAAGAAGGTAATTTAAAAGTTTTGCAAGCTGTAATTTCGCAGTCGTTGAAGATATCATGATGAAATTTGGCAGGCACGTTGCTCCTATTACTGTATGTGCGATAAATAAAAATTAGCAAAATCGGATGACGAACACGTCCACCTTTAAAAAAATTTTTTTTTTAAGTCAAATTTTAACAAAAAATTTTATAAGTAAATTATGGCATCATTCAACTCCAGTAATGATATGGTGCAACCAAATACAAAAATGAAACAAAATTTCAAAATGGGCCTGGCTGCGCCCTTTTTCATTTAATTTGTCTAGAATACTTTTAAGGCCATAAGTCGAACTAAAATTTACCAATCCTTGTGAAATTTCATGTGTGCATAGATGCTATGACGATAATTGTTTTCTGTGAAAATGGGCGAAATCGATTGAAGCCACGCCCAGTTCTTATACACAGTTGACCGTCTGTCCTTCCGCTCGGCCGTTAATACGATAACTTAAGCAAAAATCGATATATCTTAACTAAACTTAGTTCGCTTACTTATCTGGACTCACTTTATCTTGGTATAAAATATGGCCGAAATCCGACTATGACTACGCCCACTTTTGCGATATCGAAAACTACGAAAAATGAAAAAAATTCCATAATTCTGGACCAAATATGAAAAAAGAGATGAAATATTGTAATTGGATTGGCTTAATGACGCAAAATGTAACTTTAGAAAAAACTTTGTTATATGGTTGTGACACCTACCATATCAAGTAGAAGAAAAAGTTCTGCAGGGCGAAATCAAAAGCCCTTGGAATCTTGGCAGGAATACTGTTCGTTGTATTATATATAGAAATAAATTAGCGGTACCCGACAGATGATGTTCTGGGTCAACCTGGTCCACATTTTGGTCGATATCTGGAAAACGCCTTCACATATACAACTACCACCACTCCCTTTTAAAACTCTCATTAACACCTTTAATTTGATACCAATATCGTACAAAAATATTCTAGAGTCACCCCTGTTCCACCTATACGGCGAAATCTCGAAAAGGAGTCCACCTATAGAACTAAGGCCCACTCCCTTTTAAAGTACTCATTAACACCTTTCATTTTACACCCATATCGTCCAAACACATTCTAGTGGTACCCCTGGTCCACCTTTGTGGCGATATCCTGAAATTGCATCCACCTATAGAACTATGGCGCACTCCCTTTTAAATTACTCTTTAATACCTTCCATTTGATACAAATGTCATACAAACACATTCCAGGGTTACCCTAAGTTCATTTTGCTAAATGGTGATTTTCCCTTATTTTGTCTCCAAAGCTCTCAGCTGAGTATGTAATGTTCGGTTACACCCGAACTTAGCCTTCCTTACTTGTTTCAGGATATCTTCTATGATATATTAGAATATATATCAACGAGTTTCACGTTTATACTTTCTAAATTGCGGCAGAAATGACCAAAATCGTTTTATCAGAACGATCGGGAGATATATTTTATAGTGGTCCGATCCTACCGGATCCGACAAATGTCTAACATAATACAAAAATACATCCTTGTGCCAAATTTCATTGAGATATCTCAAAATTTGAGGGACTAGTTTGCGTTCAAACAGACAGACGGACGGACAGACGGATATGGCTATATCAACTCAGTTCGTCGCCCTGATCAATTCGGTATACTTAATGGTGAGTCTATCTTCTATATTTCTCAACGTTGCAAACATCGGAAGGTTAATATACCATTTCATGTTCATGAACGGTATACTAAAGTGCAAATTTAAGCTATTTAAAAATATATAAAATATCATTGTATTGAAATACGTAGAAATGAGTATTGAAGCCAAAAGTATGTACTTAATTTTGAAATAATTTAGTGTCTTTAGCTTGTTGTGTTTTTATTTATTAACTTTTTTTTTTTGTTATTTTAAATTTTGCCAGTGCCTTTATCAGTGTTTATTTGCACAAATATTTAAATTTCAGCTAAAGTTTTAGTTGGGTTCCTCACCGACACCCAAGTTGAGACTTATGTATTATAATTAGTCAAAGTTTTAGGATTCTAAAGCGTTAATATCAGCAACCAATTTATGCCACTAACTATGTTTTGCGACAGTTTTCTGATAGTGTCACCCTTATAAATTATTGTCGTATGTTATATGTGCTCACATGTAACATACGACATTATTTTATCCAGTCGACGATACGTGAATGTAAACTTTTGTGTGTGTTTGTTGTTTTGTTATTGTTATATATGCAAGGTCTTTTAATAACTTAAATTTCTTTATTTAATACTATTTTGCGATAGACACATCTTACCACTTGCGGAGGGAAAGCATCTACTTACTTTTTGTAAACTGAAAGAAAAATACTGGTAAAATCAACCGAAATTCGGGTAAATTTAACCGAAATTTCTGTAAATTTGTATCCATCGCAACAAGATGTTGAATCAACTGCGCGCAAATCGTTGATTCGTAATTGACCGTTTTAGTAGTCAAATGAACAAAAAAAAGTTGCTGCGACAGCTTTGTACGAAAGTACCTATATTGCGGCCATTGCAAGGCAGATGAGTTTTCACTCAGATCTTTTCATGGCAGAAATACACTCGGAGTGCTTGTCGAACAGTACCGAGGGGCGACCACGAGAGGAAAATTTTCTTCTAATTGAAAAACCTTATTTCTAAAATTTGTATGTTGCTTTGCCCGGGGTGTGAACCCAGGGTCTTCGGTGTGATAGGCGGACTACGCTACCATCACACCACGGCGGCCGTCATATACATATGTAAACATGTGCATACATATAGTACACAGCATACATAAGTACAAAGTAGAGAGCGCAGTGAGCGTAAAATTCTCTTTGAAATATGCTCATGTATTGACTGTTGATCGCTGTTGAAATGACCAGTGAGATCAGTTGTGTTAACAGAAAAATCAGTTAGATTAACCAGGAATCTGTAAATTTTACAGAATTTTGTTAACTTAAGAGCGACCATTTCTCTTCTGTCGAAATGAATAAACTAATTTGTTCGTTTGACAAAGAACTCGGTCGAATTAACCATAATTCGATCAATTTCACCGAATACCCGTTAAGTCAAGAACAACAGACCCGATTTGTTGATTTAACTAGCGCCATTTCTTTCAGTGAGTATACGCTTCCAACGCAACTTTTCCCACCTCTCACAAACTAAGTAACGTTTAGGTACAAGTCAGGTTATGGTTTTTGATTAAAACGTATGGTAGAACAACTTTTGAACATATTTCAATTGTTCGTCAAAACTGGTGAGCGACACCATCAACTTACATAGGTGGGTGGTCCCACCCGTCAATCTTATAAAATAGTAATTTTTTGTGTAAATTTCACATCTAAGTTTCATGTTCCATTACTTCTATAATTACTATTTAAAGTGAATTTACTAAAAGTATGAGTCTAAGTCGAGGCAAAATGTTCCACCTATTACGATGGAACACCTCTATTCACAATTTGCGCCTGCAGTGCTTTCTCCAATATATTATTACCATTCCAGTGAAAATCAGAAATAAGACGAACATATTAAAATAAACATGTAATCCATTTTACGAACTTGTTTTTTTTTTGTTTTTATGGTGTTGTCAATAAAGTAAAAATATGATTTTTCCGAAATGGCCATGAAGTCAAACGAAATTTTCCAAAATGTCCATAAAGTCAATTTTAAAATGTCATAAAGTAAATTGACGTTATGGCAATATGAATTTGTTATATGACCAATTGACCTTATGATTGTTTGAAGTTGTCAAAGTGTCAGAGGGATTATCGGGCCTTATGTCAACTCGCTTATTGCTGCATTCTTGTTCATTCCAAATAGAAAACTACCGACCAAGAAACGCCCCCGACACCCTTCTACTACTCACGCAGGTTATCCACCACAGACGTTTATAACTTTTTCAACAATAAATACTTTGTGGCAGACTGTTTTGAGGGAAGGAGTAACACCGCGATTGATATTCTGTAAGCTGGGAGCGTCAAGTCCTGAAGATATCCTACATACTTTCAAAGGGGTTTAAGCAAATGAGGATGTCCTTTAAAATATTTTCACAGATTCTCTTCTACTTTGATTGTGAAAGTGAGTAAAGACAATGAGACGAGCTGTGGCTCTATTTGCAACTAAGAAGCTCTTATCATCAAGAGCAGAGAATCAATGTTATCGACAGGATGATAAGATCCCGCCTCAGTTGCGTATTATCCTTGAGCGGAAGCAGAGGTTGAAGCGTAGTTTGTCCTTTCCGAGCATTGAACTAAAGGAGGTCAGAACTAAGTAGGCCTCAATTGCCGGGTTCCTTAACAGAATATCACACCATAGTTAATTGGGCTCCAAACTTAGGGAAGTCTTTTTGCAGCTTCAGCAAAAATAGCAGGAGTTAATTTTCTGCCAGGATACCCATCACTGGAGAGAGTAGTGAATGCGTTCGCGCCAGCTCTAAATCTCTCTTCGGGCAATTTTCACCATTTTTTTGAAGGGAAACTGCACTTGAGTTTTTGGTGGAGGGAATGGGATTTCCACATGATTTATAGAAAGTTAACACCATTCGTTGAAGTATCTACCTTAAATTGTAATAACTTGAAGTATTTCTCAAATAATTATGTTTAGTTATAATTTAATTGTTTGAAATTGATATGGGTGACTTTAAATGCAATAATAATTTAGATTTAATATATGTTAATGACTTCGTTATCCAACTTTTTTTGAGAAATCGCTTTAAAAGAGCTCAATCTTAGCACAAATATTATTAACATAACCAAAAAGTATCCCGCTGAGTTTATCAGTATCACCACGCCTAAGTACGTACGAGAAAGCCACAACAAAAAACTATCAACTAAGATAGTGTTAAGACGACAGATAGAACATAAGCATTAACAATGACATCAACGATAACGACATATGGGGCTACGCACATAGAAAAATGAAACCAACAACAAGTTTGTGACACAGCATGAGGTTTCTCGCATTAATGGTTATGAGGAAGCAATAGAAAAAAATGTTACAGGCGAATGAGAAATAGAAGAAAATAATAAGTATCAACAACTTAATTTGTAGACGATATTTGAATTTAGGTAACGAGCAATTAATGTTCTTCTCTACAATACCTCGATGCGTCCATAAATGCTGTTGGGGATCTCTGTAACTACGTGCATAACTAAACAGCTTGTGCGCATGCGTACTGTGGCAATTAACTAGCGGGTGAATGCGTTGTAAAGCAGTTTTATAGAGGAGTACATGTTTTTTTCAACTGCCATTACTTTATAGCACCATTGAGTATGAAAAGGTGAAATAAAGAGAAATGTGGCCATAAATGTGGTGTGAGGAATAATGAACATGAAAATATATAAACACATAAAAAAAGTTTATACAAATTTAAGGGGGTGATTTGATTATTTATTGGGATCTAAGTGATTTCCGATGAGCTGTTTTGCAGCAAACAAGGATTGAGGCATCAAACACAGCAGGTGGCTTAACGCTTATTGCGCGCAAACTGTCCATTACTCGCATTATGATACACTCTTAGCATGGAAAAGCGAATGGAGCAGGTACTGTTGCATGCAACATGAGCGCACACACATGTGAGAAATATTTGTTGCAACACGTCAATTTTCCATGCTGCCGCCCGCTGATTGCTCGCTGCCTTAGCACTTGAACGGTTGGATTTCGTTGTTATGGTCATTCTGTGCGCGAGTATTGTTGTGATTCATTTTGTTGGCACATCAAGTGAGAAGAAGCATCAACGCCACCACAAATAATTGTACACATACATACTTATGTACATATGTAAGCATATACATATGTATGTATAAAGTTTTTAGTGGCTATCGTCATTTGGCATAAAGGGAGAAAATCTTCTCGAATAAGTATGTGATGTTATTTGCATTAGCTGTGTGTGTAGATATTAAAAAAAAAAAAACAAGTAAGGAAGTCTAAGTTCGGGTGTAACCGAACATTACATACTTAGCTAAGAGCTTTGGAGACAAAATAAGGGAAAATCGCCATGTAGGAAAATTAACCTAGGGTGACTCTGGAATGTGTTTGTACGATATGGGTATCAACTGAAAGGTGTTAATGAGTATTTTAAAAGGGAATGGGCCTTAGTTCTATAGGTGTACGCCTTTTCGAGATATCGTCATAAGGGTGGGCCGGGGGTGACTCTACATTGAAAAAAAAAGACTGGTATAATCAACCGAAATACGGGTGAATTCAACCGAAATTTCTGTAAATTTTTATCCATCGCAACAAGATGTTGAATCAACTGCGCACAAATCGCTGATTCGTAATTGACCGTTTTAGTAGTCAAATGAACAAAGAAAGTTGTTGCGACAGCTTTGTACGAAAGTACCAATGTTGAGGCATTTGCAAGGCAGATGAGTTTTCATTTAGATCTTTTCATGGCAGAAATACACTCGGAGTGCTTGTCGAACAGTACCGAGGGGCGACCCCGAGGGGAAAAATTTCCTCTAATTGAAAAACCTTATTTCTAAAATTTTTATGTTGCTATGCCCGGGGTGTCAACCCAGAGTCTTCGGTGTGGTAGGCGGAGCACGCTACCATCACACCGCCATATACATACGTAATATGTGCATACATATAGTACACAGCATACATAAGTACAAAGTAGAGAGCGCAGTGAGCGTAAAATTCTCTTTGAAATTTGCTCATGTATTGACTGCTGATCGCTGTTGAAATGGCCATAAGTTGTGTTAACAAAGAAATCAGTTAGATTGATTAGGAATCTGTCACTTTTACAGAATTTTGTTAACTTAAGAGTGACAATTTATTTTCTGTTGAAATGAGTATACTAATTTGTTCGCTTGACAAAGAACTCGGTCGAATTAACCATAATTCGATCAATTTCACGGAATCTCCGTTAAGTCAAGAACAACAGAACCGATTTGTTGATTTTACTAGCACCATTTCTTTCAGTGTAGAATGTGTTTGTACGATATGGGAGTGGCCTTAGTTCTATAGGTGGAGGCCTTTTCGAGATATTGGCATAAAGGTGGACCAGGGGTGACTCTAGAATGTGTTTTTACGATATGGGTATCAAATTCAAGGTATTAATGAGGGCTTAAAAAGGGAGTGGCTTTTATTTGTATATGTGAAGACGTTTTCGAGATATCGACCAAAATGTGGACCAGGGTGACCCAGAACATCATCTATCGGGTACCGCTAATTTATTTATATACACAATACCACTAACAGTATTCCTGCCATGATTCCAAAGGCTTTTGATTTCGCCCTGCAGAACATTTTCATTTTCTAGGTGTCACACCCATATTGCAAGGTTTTTTCTAAAGTTATGTATATTTTGCGTCAAAAACTCAATCCAATTACCATGTTTCATCCCTCCTTCCTATTTAGTATAGAAATATGGCATTTTTTCAAATATTCGATATCGAAAGTGGGCGTGGTCATAGTCGGATTTCGACCATTTTTAATACTAAGATAAAGTGTGTTCAGATAAGTACGTGAACTAAGATTAGTAAAGATAGATCGAGTTTTGTTCAAGTTGTCGTGTTAACGGCCGAGCGGAAGCGCAGACGTCGACTGTGTATAAAAACTGCGCGTGGCTTGAACCGATTTCGGCTATTTTCACAGAAAACAGTTACTATCATAGGAGCAATGCCCTTACCAAATTCCATGGATTGGTAATATTTTGTTCGACTTATGGCATTAAAAGTATTCTAGAGAAATTAAATGAAAAAGGGCGGAGCCACGCCCATTTTGAAATTTTCTTTTATTTTTGTATTCTATTGCACCATATCATTATTGGAGTTGAATATTGACATAATTTGCTTATATACTGTAAATAAATTCAATTTTTTGTTAAAATTTGACTTTAAAATTTTTTTTTTAAATGTGGGCGTGTTCGTCTTCCGATTTTGCTAGTTTTTATCTGGTACACATATAGTAGTAGGGGTAACGTTCCTGCCAAATTTCATCATGATACCTTTAACGACTGCCAAATTACAGCTTGCAAAACTTTTATATTACCTTCTTTTAAAAGTGGGCGGTGCCACGCCCATTGTCCAAAATTTAAGTAGTTTTCTATTCTGCATCATAGGGTCAACCAGCCTACCAAGACTCATCGTTCTATCCGTCTTCGGTAATGAATTATGGAACTTTTTCCGTTTTTCGAAATTTTCGATAACGAAAAAGTGGGCGTGGTTATAGTTCGATTTCGTTCATTTTAAATAGCGATCTGAGATGAGTGCCCAGGAACCTACATGACAAACTTCATCAAGATACCTCAAAATTTAATCAAGTTATCGTGTTCACGGATAGACAGACGGATGGAAGGACGGACATGGTTAAATAGATTTCTTTATTCGCCCAGATCATTTTAATATATAGAATTCTATATCTATCTCGATTAATATATGCCGTTACGGGGTACCGTTATGCGAACAAAATTAATATACTCTGTGAGCTCTGCTCAGCTGAGTATAAAAACATTTTGTACGCTTTAGAGCTTAAAGCATCAGATACCAACGATGCACCCAAGTGGAATGTGACAATTTGAATTGTGTGAAGGCGTGCCAGATGGTGATTTGATTGTAGGAATTTATGTAAATTTTTTAATGACTTTTTGATTTCAATATTTCTAGAGTTGTGAACACCCGGTTCGTTAGATATCTGGAATTTTACCCGTTATGTTCTTTTACAGCTATCCTAAAAATACTTAACGATTTTGCTTTGAGCAGCTTTTCAGCCGATATATAAAACCTATTTACATAGTTAATTCGCGCTTAACCGCCTAAACGTTTTAGGCCACCCAACAAGTTGAATCAGTCGCTTCTTCGTTGGCCTAACTGGCACCAGTTGGTAACAGCAAGGGAATATAAATCGATTTCCACCCAGTTCTTCCAGCAAAGTGGGCGCCTCTGCTTCCGTAAGCAAGTTCCGAATACCTTCTTAGCCGGAGCATCATCTTTCATTCGCACAACATGGCTGAGCCAGCTTGTGTATGCATAAAGCTCGAAGAGCTCATCATTTAATCTTATTCGGTAATTGCTGCAGCCAACGCGTAGAGCTCCGTAAATCTTTCGAAAAACTGCTCTATCGAAAACTACCAGAGCCGCTTCATCTGCTGTTGCCATGGTACATGCTTCTGCCCCATATAGCAGGGCGGGTACCATAAGTGACTTTTAGTGAATGATTTTCGTTTCCCGAGAGAGGACTTTACTTTTCAATTGCTTGCTGAGTGCAAAGTAGCATTTAGTGATTCTTCGCTTGATTTAAAGGCTGGGATGATTGTTTGTTTTAATGCTGGTTCCCAAAATAAACTCCTCGTTCACCATCTCACCCATCTTTTCCGCTTCTCTTTGCAGTTTGGAATAAGCAGAACTTACGGCGCGTGCTGAGGAAGACGATATCAATGCCGTTATCGCGCTGGGCCGCAATCTTTCGCGCAAAACGCTTGAAAGCAAATTTATTATATGAGTTAATATTAATTATTAATATAAGCCGTTTTCGCGATAGCTAACACAGTTTGCAGAGCTCTTCTTCTTGTGAACAAGGCAAAGAACATTTAGATTCCAATCATCGAGCATGTACTCTAAACTGATCGCCACCGTATTTCAATAGCTTCGCAGGCAATTCATCAACGTCCACGACTTTGTTGTTTTTAATCTATTTATTGTAACTTCATAATTGTCAGGTGGGGTAGTATTTAATCCATCATAATCGATTGTGGGCTCAGGTTTAACATCTTTCGTGGATTTTTCATCTCTTTCTCAATTTAGGAGCACAGAGAAGTATTCCTATCATAATATAAGCACTTAAAACCTTCTATCTTCCGTCGAATTTTTTTTTTTTTGGTGAACTTTACGTGCGTTGTTTCTAGTATCTTCTCTTTTCCCGGAAAGGTGTCGCACTTCTCTTTTTAACTCGCGGCAGCGTTCGCACACTCCTCTTGTTCACTTCTAACGTTGCTCTGTGAGCTGTGCCCTTTTTTTCGGTTGCTGCGTGGCATTTTTCATCGTTCCAGTTGTTTTACCTTGAAATGCAGTAACCAATTTCTCCTAGGCGACAAAACGAAGAAATTTAGATATAGGCTCCCACTGCTCCTGCATTCCATCTGGTTGACTGGTGCTCTCAGAGAGCAGTTGTGAGAGTCGAATTGCGAAATCATTGGCAGACTGTTGCAATTAATTGCAGCCTTCCGACGTAAGAAATGAAGATTTTTTTTTTCTATTTCTACGCGTTTCGATGCTTTTTATACGATTTCATCAAGGACTCCGATTTATTCCTGTAAAACTTAAATACTGAGTATACTGAAATAAATTAATGAAGACATATAAAAAGCAACGAAACGCATAGGATAGTAGAAAGACTTGTAGATTTTTAAACGGTTTTATTTAGCTTGATTTGACAGGCTGGTTTCTTGGCTGGCTGGCACGAATTTTGTAATTGAAATTTAAGTAACTTCCCGAAAAGCTACAAGCTTGAAACTTGGAATATAGTTCAGAAGCCAATGAGAATACAAAAAAAAGAAAAAAATCTCCACTAGGTTGCGCAAGGATCGAGATATTCACAAAAATCGCATTTGTGGTTCGATTTGGCTCGTATTTGGAACACATAATACATACACTCAAAAAAAAGTTATCATCAAGGCGATGCCATCTAGGCATTAATGTGCAATTTTTGCTTATCTTTTTTTCGTCATCAATGATCTTATGTTATTGACATTTTCGAAATATTAGTTTGATTCTTGTATTTGTCAAGTTAATAGACTACATACCAATGTAATAATATTTATCGTTGCATTGATACCGCGAAAAAGATACCGTTTACAGTTTCATTTTTGCACATCGTGTATTAAATTAATAGTGATACTTTTTTTTAGTGTACAAGAATAGACTGCGACCTATGAAAAAAGTTACCACTAGGTGGCGCAAGGATCGAGATATTCACAAAAATCGTATTTGTGGTCAGATTTGGCTCATTTTTGGAACACATAATACATATATGAATAGAAATCGACCTATGATGTCCGATTTGTCTCATATTTGGAACAAATATTATGTACAGTCCGGTAGAAGTGATATCAAAATATTTTGGAGTTGGAGGAGGGACAAGCATACGTGGCGCAGAGTCGAGTAAAGTCTTTGGAAGGATTATGTATTGAGGATTGTAACACATTGTCAGGAAAGAACACTTGGAACACTAAAAGCTACAAAATAATTAGGTAGGTCCTTCGTACTAGTCATCACACTCCTCATCAATCTAGAGCGTTGATCACACAATTAAATAAAAGTTTTGGACGCGTCAAATTTCTATTGATAGTCATAAGTAAGACCAACTGAACCCTAAACAGGTCCACATTTTCAGAAATTTAGTTTTGAATAATTGATATTTCACTTATCAATTTTTATTGCAAGAGGAAGTGGGGAGACATCTTTTTAAACGGGCGGTGACAGGTGTTATGTAGAAAAGTAATTTATCTGAAATGAAATGTACAATTGAAGCTCACGCTGAGTATATAATGTTCGGTTACACCCGAACTTAGGCACCTTTACTTGTTTTTTAAGTTTTCGTACTTTTCCATGTCAACCCACTGATAATGTATTTTTTAATCGGACACTCAAATAACACTCAAATAACGCACTCACTGAATTTCACCGAGATACTTATTTCAAAAAATCGAGTCCCTAATTTGAATTAATTAAAGCGGACAGACATGGCTGAATCCTCTCAAACTTATTGGTGGTACATAAAGTGCATTCCTTTAAGATTAGTCGTTATTCCTTTCTCAGAATAATAAATTAACGTGTTTTTTATTCATTATTTTGGAATAAAGAAAAAGTATTGTAATCCACTGAGGCTGCTATTAAATGAATAATCATTCCAAATGGATTTCATTCTTTATCCTTTCTGCCCATTATATAGTTTTACAAATCAGAGGATGACAAGCTTAGTTTCCGCACGCAATTTTTATGAGAAATTGAAACTGTGCGATGCGGACCACCTCAATATTAATATTAGGCGCATATGTTACTAGAAGTAAATTGCCGCATCTAAACAAAGCTTTTTACCACAGTTCCAAGGAAAAAGGTAAAAACAAATTAATAAGTTTCTGGAGCTCTCCAACGTACAAACAGAAGAAGGGCTGCAACGAAATGCTCGTATGCACCCTTGGACGCTGAAGGGAATTTTAGTTTTGAAAGCGTTTCTTTCAAAACTTCAAAAATTGATATTGTAACGAATTTAGTGCTATTCCTCTTATTTGCAACCTTCTACTAACGTTCGAATCACTAAGCTGTTGAATAAATAACTCCACTATTCAATAATGCAAAATGACCTTTATTAAAGTACTTCACTTCTACTGCTCAACAGATAGCGTGCTTAATTCAAACTGATTAACTGGTGTTGCTTGTATACTCTTCGATTTCCTCGTTTGCATATTTCTAGGCGTCTCTAGAATTTACTATTTGTTTAAATAAAAAAACAAAAATAAATGTAAGGCGCGATAACCTCCGAAGAGATCTAAGGCTGAGCTTCTCTTCCAATTTGCGTCGTACTCCTCTTGATTTTCCCTACAAATTAGCCGGACGGGACCTACATGTCTTGTGCCGACTCTGAACGGCATCTGCAAGGCAGATGAGTTTTCACTGAGAATACACTCGGAGCGCTTGCCAAACACTGCCGAGGGGTGACCCCGCTTAGAAAAATTTTTTTCTAATTGAAAAACCTTATTTCTAAAATTTTGATGTTGCCTTGCCCGGGGTGTGAACCCAGGGCATACGGTGTGGTAGGCGGAGCATGCTACCATCACACCACGGTGGCCGCCGACTATTTGTTTGCCACCTATAAAATTACCAGCTATAGATACAGATGCACGTTATAGCTTCGCATATGCGCGGTATATGTGAGTGATACTTCCACAGATGATTGCGTACTTTTGGGAGTATGTCAGATATATGCATGTGTTTGTGCGTCTCTCCGCTGCTTGTATGGACATATGTATTTGTTGATGTGCATACAAGTCACAGCTTAGTATTATCTTAGAGATGATAGTATCCCTTAGTGTTGCTAATATTCGTCACAATATTTTTGTGTTAGCCTAATTTTGATAAGTTGCGCTTACGAAATGAATCAGCTGAGAAAGCACACTCGAAGGAACATAAACTAACATACTACTCTTGTATATCCCAATATTTTTAAATGTGCTTATGAATGAGTCTTAATCTCTTCAGAGCACGTGAAAATTTATTCATATGACAGTGTGTTAGGGTGATTAATAAGGTGAAATACGATAGATTTGTTTACATGTTTAGTTTTATTTAGTTGGTAAATTGCCCATAACGAATACATTATTGAAAACTACTCATTTTATATTTACTGCTGCTTCTAAGGTAATTTTATTTAAAGGAAATACGAGTAAGCAGAGTTTATGTATATTTGTACTTTTATACACGTGGGATGATGATCATTATTTTTATAGGTATTTTGTTTATTTATTTTTTTCTCTGTGGTCGTTTATTGCGATGGAATATACTTAAAGAAGACATAAAGTCATGTAAATATAAGGTTCTCCTATCTTAATGGATCTTTAAATTAGGTGCGTATATTAAATGGTGAGCTCTTTTCATTTATAGGTATATGTACGTACGTATGTATGTAGAATGAGAAGTATTATTGTAACATCGTGCATAAAGTACTGTTTTCGTATAAATTGACTAAACAGAGAAGAAAAATAAGTAAGGAAGGCTAAGTTCGGGTGTAACAGAACATTACATACTCAGCTGAGAGCTTTGGAGACAAAATAAGGGAAAATAAGAAGAATGCAGAACTTTTTCATTTTCTTCTACTTAATATGGTAGGTGTCACACCCATTTTACAAAGTTTTTTCTTAAGTTATATTTTGCGTCAATAAACCAACCCAATTACAATGTTTCATCTATATTTTCATATTTGGTACAGATTTATGGCACTTTTTTTAATTTTTCGTAATCTCCGATACCGATAGTCGGATTTCGGCCATTTTTTATACCAAGATAAAGTGAGTTCAGGTAAGTACATGACCTAAGTTCATTAAAGATATGTCGATTTTTGCTCAAGTTATCGGTTTAACGGCAGAGCGGAAGGACAGACGGTCGACTGTGTATAAAAACTGGGCGTGGCTTCAACCGATTTCGCCCAATCTCACAGAAAACAGTTACCGTCATAGAATCTATATCCCTACCAAATTTCACAAGGATTGGTAAATTTTTGTTCGACTTATGGCCTTAAAAGTATCCTAGACGAATTAAATGAAAAAGGACGGAGCCACGCCCCTTTTGAAATTTTCTTTTTTTTATATTTTGTTGCACCATATCATTACTGGAGTTGAATGTTAACATAATATACTTATATACTGTAAAGATATTAAATTTTTTGTTAAAATTTGACTTAAAAAAAAATTTTTTTTAAGTGGGCTTGTTCGTCATCCGATGTTGCTAATTTTTATTTAGCACGCATATAGGAATAGGAGTAACGCTCTTGCCAAATTTCATCATGATATCTTCAACGACTGCCAAATTACGGCTTGAAAAACTTTCAAATTACTTTCTTTCAAAAGTGGGCGGTGCCACGCCCGTTGTCCAAAATTTTACTAATTGTCTATTCTACGTCATAAGGTCAACCCACCTACCAAGTTTCATTGCTTTATCCGTCTTTGGTAATGAATTATCCCACTTTTGGGTTTTTCGAAATTTTCGATATCGAAAAAGTGGGCGTGGTTATAGTCCGATATCGTTCATTTTAAATGGCGATCTGAGATGAGTGCTCAGGAACCTGCGTACTAAATTTCATCAAGATACCTCAAAATTTACTCAAGTTATCGTGTTTACGGACGGACGGACAGACGGACGGACGGACGGACATGGCTAAATGAATTTCTTTTTTCACCCAGATCATTTTGATATATAGAAGTCTATATCTATCTCGATTAGTTTTTGCCGTTACGGATTGCCGTTATGCGAACAAAGTTAATATACTCTGTGAGCTCTGCTCAGCTGAGTATAAAAATGGTAGAGATCGGTCGTATATATAGCATACCGACGAACCGATTGTTCAGATAGGAAACTTTTCGGATTTACTGGGGCAGTAATTTTAAGAGCTAGAGGCTTAAAATTTCAACGATTGTTTAAGTATATAGCATGTATTGTTGTGTGAAAATTCATAGAGATCGGTGGTATATATATTATATCTGTTATAAACTGTCATTTTTGCCCCTTTTTACGGCTAGAAGCACAGCCGAAGACAATCCCATCCTTACTTGTTTTTTTGTTATAAGAGATAGGTTCATTGCTAATTTCCAAAGGTGGTGGAAATCTGTAATTTTAACAGTATTTTTAGAGTAGCTGTAATAATTGTTAAATTAACTGATCTATGGTTCAAACGTGATGAAAGCTTCATTTGCTGTTTTGACTGTTGAAATGGTCGATTCAGATTCAAACATTTTCTGTGAAGTTGATTCGCTAGATAAAAATTGACACATATTTGAATTGTATTGGCTAATTTTACTTTTTTTCTTCTTTCTGTGTGTAAAGTCAAAATCATGATATATTATATTACAATAAAGAATAAATACAAATGATATCTAGTACTTAAATAAGATTTAATGCTTATTGGTCTAATTTTGAAGCCGTAAGACTTACTCAGATATTTGGAAATAGCTTAGAGCATAAATGCAAAAAAGTATGTAGCATTTCTAACGTAGACTTCCTATTTTGTGACAGCTCGTAGAATACGAAAATACCTTCATTCTTCCTTGATCACTTCGTGGTGTACTTTTATAGTATTTCTCATTCAATACGAGCCGGCCTTAAATAGATGATATAAAATACCATCTTTTGCCCCTTGTTATTATTATCTTTTCTGAAAAATGTGTACAAATTGGATAACCTTACAAATCCCCTACAAAAATATAAAACAAGAAAACAAAAATAACAGAGAATAGGTACAACCAGACTGAAAAAACATCGAAAATCTTCTTCAATCCATTCACTACTGAGCCGAGAGAGTCAGCAGGATTTTCGCAGTACTTCCATCCACTTTTTGTCATGTTTAGGAGGTATGTATATCTAAACACATACATACCTATGTAGATATGTATAAAGACAGTGTCACTTTATCTTTCCACTTTTAATGAACTACGCTTGAACTAACAGGATTACTTTCTTAAGCTGACTGCTAGTGTTGGCTTAACTTTACAATCTTGTTAGGCATACAACAAACTCAAGAAAATTTTTTTTGGCAACGCGCAAGTAATAGTCCATAGCAAATGTTCCAATGTTTGAAGATCAGGATTAAAGAGCGTAACTGAATGAAGAAACCACAATGGTGGCGAATTTAGATGAAGTAAAGGGTAAAACAGCGTGTGGATGGCCAATCGCTCATATTCTTAATCGTGTGCACCTAGATACATATGTATATACGGAGCATATACATATTTTCGTGCATTAGAGTGTCCCTTCTCAATCAAGTTATGTTAAGTTGCACCTTCTACTTGCAAAAAACTCACGAGCGACACGTCAGCCAAATATATATATTTTTCCACCAACTGCCAGTTTTTAGCACAGCGATATTACACGGTTGGAAAGTTGATCACTAATATATCAATCTCTTACTATCTTAAATGGTTTCAGTCAATACAACCCAAATAAAAGCAAAGTTAGTACGGAAATATATATACATAAGTACATCAACGTTACATACATCCTAACGAGTACAGGCCGATAAACCTTACGCTTTGTTTTCCTGAAAATTCTGGGGAGACTGATTGATGTGCTCATTAGGAATAAAATGTACTTACCAAACCTTTCTAATTTAAAACACTCAAAATCGGCCAAAACAGAACTTCAACCTATCCTTATTAAGACAGAGAAAATGATTACTTTCCACGATTTCTTCTAGGCAACTTTATGACGTACACAGCGCATTTAGCAATGTGTGTCTGCAAGCCTTACTCGATTTCTTAGTACATAAGTGGTTGCACCGGCTACGTGTAAAATTCGTTGCGTGAATTCGTTGAAGAACTATCCCATCATGTGTGTAAGACCCGTTCATAATACGGTACTGGTCCAGAGGCACTCCCCATGAAGGTTGTTTGCTGCTCTATTGAAGCTAGAGGGAACTTAATCCATTACTGGTTTGCGTCAATGAGCAGCTCCGCCACTAATAGGAAAACCGCTTCAGAAACTAGGTGGGCTCATGTAGTAGTCTCATGCAAGTTGTCTTTAGAGAAATCATGCGAAGACAAAACACCATATTTCAAGTTACCGCAATTAAATGGGGTGAAGTTCGAACTTCAACAGCTCTATGCTTCTTAGGCATTATGCCCCGTTTGTTTACCACAGTCGTTAGAACCGTTGTGTTCTCTGACATAATGGCTTGATGGCCGTCACTCGAAAGAAGATGGCCACAGTGTAACGGTCAGCCGTATTTTTTAATTTAGGCTTCCCTGCCCTGACGCCCATAATGCTTTAGAAGTTATGCGTAAACTTTTTCCGATGGACCTGCATAGTAAGCACCAGAGGAGTGTTAATATAGTTGGACTCTGGAGCAACATCAGTACCACTCCGTCGATTCCTACAAACAACGAGCTCTCTATCAGAGAGCTCTTAACTTTATAACAGTCTTCACGGATGGCTTCAAGCTTAAAGGCAATGCGGGCAGTGGTATTTATTCAAGAGATCTTTCGCCATCCTTAACCACAAAACTGCTGAGCTACGGCAGCATCTTTCAGACATTACTAAAAACCATAAAGGAGGCCGATAGATGTCTACTATCTAAGAATGTCACGTCAGTTGTAATTCACTGGAATAATCACGTAGCAATCAGAGCTATTATTGATAGGAACACTTCATCAAAGGTGGGAAACATTACAGATAGTCACCAAACGAGCTGGCCCCTCGGAGCACAATAGTGATAATGTTGGTCCCAGGTACACGGAAATCTATTGCTGAAGAACTAGCGAGGAAATCTACTGAACAATTGAATGGATTTTATAGAGTTGTGCTACCCTTTCAAGGGGTTTCCTGCGCAATTTATAGCCTATCTAATCACCAATTGCTTACGTCATCTTGGCGTGGCGAATTCTGTTTATTTTTCAATTGAGGCCCTGACCTAGCTCCACACATACTGATGTGGTTTGAAAACCTAAAAAGTTTGGCTACTCCCTAATCATCAACATCGATAAAACTTCCAAACCCTTCAGGGAGTCGCTTTTTCGCTGTGAAAAGAAAGATTCAATTGAGTCACATCGCTTGTTCTGTTGCATCGTGCAATCACTGGCTCATGACTGTATTTACCAATAAAGCCATTTTCAAGTAGGCACTTGAACCCAAATGTAAGGTTTCCCGAAAAATATGCCCTCGCATAAATGAGCGCGCACTAAGCTCTTCACTAACCTCAATCATGTCTCTTCAGACCTATTGGTAGGGATATTAAACAAACAAATTCCAACGTATGACTTCTGTAGCAGTTGCTCAGCCCAAAACATGCATGGAATGTTTCAACAAGCACTTCATCGGGTGCTTAGCGGTGTCTGGCTGGAATCAAAAACATTCTGCGCTTTATTATACAAAAATGTTTGGCCAAACTTCCGCACTTGTTTTTGGTCGAACAAACTATTTAGCCGAACACAAAAATTACTGCCGATAAATCAGCAAAACGAAATAGAACGTGCTGCATGTTCTGTAGAAATTAGCACCGTGCCACTACTGTTGTAATTTGCGATGTGTTAGTTTTAGTTTTTCCCAGATTTAAACGGAATATGGCAACTTCGAAAAGCTGTTAGCCTGATGCAAAAAATTTGTCATATCTTAAGAGAAAAAACTTCGTAAAACAGAACGGAAGTGATAAACTACTTGAGAAAAAAAGGACAACCTAATTTGCAATATATCTTGCAACTAAAAAATTTCTAAACGTCATTGTTTGATCTCAAATACAAACTAGCTTTGAATAGTGTGTATTATCGCGCCCCAGGACATCAACAGTTGCATGCAATTTGGTGAAAGAGTTATTTTGCATAAACCTACATATGTACATACACATACTTACACTAGCATGAAGCAATTGTACAGAAATATTTGTCGTTTTGACTTATTTTGCCATTTTTGAAGTTAAACAAACAAACGAATGTCCACTTTTTGTTTGCTTAATCCTTATTAGGGTACTGAAGCCATTAATACACAGCCACACAAACATTTGCACATATTAGCATACAGTTCTGTATGCTGCACCATGGGCGTTTTTCTTACCATTTTCGCAAATTGGCGTTGCAAAAAGAGATCAAAATTCATATTTAATAACTTCATAATAATAATATAATGATTTTCTACTGAATTTCTCGTATAGAAAATATTATTTAATGTCCGCACCCTGTGGCGAGTATATATTTGCATGTAGATATGTATTTGTGCATGTATGTATGTATGTACATGTCTTCAATTCATTTGTTTCGTATGAATTGGTAAGCACACTGCGGGAGTTTTGTAAGTACGCTAAAGGATTGCTTTGACCTTTAGTTTGCACAAAAAAAAAAAAACAAATATGAAAATATTTTTTGACTGGGCGTTGACAAGTTTAATTAATACATACCATTTTACTTTTGTATTATTCACATTTTCAGGAGCTAAATGGCAGGCTTGCCAAACCAAAGCTATACATACATATATATATACAAAGGCATACCTATATATGTATTAGTTTGTGGTATTTATGTGGGTGATTTGCATTTCTTGAGAAATTCTTTATTGGATTTTGCATATTTTTCAAACTAATAAACCCAAATGGTTAAAAGGTTAACTCGTTGATAATTGATTTTTTGTTGAAAAACCGGTGCTAATATTAAATATTCAAATGTCTGCAAAAAAATTATGGTAGTAGAGTTGATGTGTTTGGTAGCTGTTGCAAGAAAAACACTCGCCGTAAGTTTTGAGGAGTGTTTTCGATGTTGCATGTTCTTTGCCGGATATAGATCCGATACGTTCCGGTAGCAAGACCCCCACCACTACCTTAGTTCCCTGAGGCACTCTGGGTCGCCAGAGCCTCTGCTGATAAAGAACAGGATTGACCACGTGTAGGTGAGGTTGACAATTGGGTTAGGTAATCTATAAATTGCGCTGGCATTCCTTTGAAAGGGTTGAGCTACATAATTCCTCGAATCAATTGAATATTTTAATCGCCTTATACTAGAGGCATACCTGGCGCGGGTACATTCTGAGCCCCTTAGCACGCTGGGGGTATGTGTTTGGGTTTGACGTTAACGAACGTAATGTAGGAAAGATATATTGTATATTGGTTGCTGAATAAATTTTTCCCAGCGGGGTCACCCCTCGGCAATGTTTGGCAAGCACTCCGAGTGTATTTCTGTCATGAAAAGCTCTCAGTGTAAATTCATCTGCGTTGCAGATGTCGTTCGGAGTCGACATCAAAGAAGTAGCTAACGTCCCACCAATTTGAAGGAAAAATTAAAATGAGCACGACGCAAATCGGAAGAGAAGCTCGTAGTTCAAAGTTAAAACATCCTATTCCACTATAGCGGTTATGAATTCCTTTGATCACCACTTCAAAATACTATAACTTATAATGTGTGAATGAATTTGCTGCTGTCCTTGAAGCAATGTCGTTGATACTCCCAGCACTAGTAGAGGACAACTAGGCATTTTGCGGTGTCTCCAAATCAACGCCATGGTATTTTATTTTTTAGTAGGAATGTTGCTCTCCGAAAATATATCTTATGCTTCAAGTTAACTTGTGCTGCAGATAGATTGACGGGTGCTGCAGATAGATTGACGGGTGCTGCAGAACAGCTGAATTTTTATGAAAGAATACGCGAATTTTTATGAAAGATACACATTACTGAACATATCTCTCTATATGCTTACGATGTCGCCTTCCGTTTTTACCTATCTGTCCCTATCTGTCTTCTTAATGCTCCAGAGCATGATGCGGTATGCTATGTGTTTTACATGTTAGCTCCAAAATTTCCCCCACAGTTAGCAGGTGGCACTTCTAAATTGTGTAAATATGGGAAAGCAGATTCCATCCTCTATCAGCACATGAAGCTTGATTGCCGATTTTAGGAAAGGAGACTCTAAAACTACTAAAATTACTGAGATTTGTCTCTTAAAATATTTTTTAATTGGTTGCATAAATGTTGGAAAAGATTGTAACAACATTTTGATGAGTTCCAAGTGAGTTTTCCTTGAGGTTATCAGACGTTAGACAAAAGTTTTTGTGCTTTCAAGCATCGTGCACCTAAACTGTTTACTCTACCCTAGAACTTTTGCCTTCGTTGGTGCTGCATCCATGTCCATCATGTTCGACGGTGCACTAGTTTGGGAGGTATAGCCACTTAACCAAGTTGAGACATTTCTTAAGTTTTTTATAAAGAAATTTATCTTCCATCTGTAGGCAGTCTTCTTTTAACATACTCTATATTTCTCGCTGCTTCAGATTGTCAGATTACAGACTTTCTAGGGTCGAGCGGAGCAGGCTACCATGTTGGGAATCTTTGAACCTTTGAAAAGAACTGTCTACTTACGTTAGTATACCTTTCACTACGCAGTTCCTAATATACAGACCTTTACTCCGTCGCTCTTGGAACGCTGATGATAAAATAAATATGTTCCTTGATTGGTTAGACCGTTAGAGAGCTCGTAATTCTCAGATTAAGGCAGAACTTAAGCAGCAAGCTTAATTTTATATGCATCTGAATAGATTAACATATTTCTGTCAAAGATATTTGTGAACCAAGGTTCCACACTAAAATAATGAAAATTGCCGCATTTCCTTTATAGCTCCATCTTCAATTTTCCATTATTCAGTATTCACTATGTTCATTTTAAACAGTCCTTCAATGTTTTTTACCTACCATTCTAACCTAAACATAAGATTTCATGTACATAACGGTTTTGAGTCATAAAACTATAATTTGCGGAATACCGCTGGTCCAAAGGAATATAAAGCAAATTATTTCATATGTTTCACACGTCAAACACCCGTTGAATAGCTAACATTTGCTAGTTATAAAAGGAAAATTTATAGCTCGCAGTATAATACAATATAACTTACCGTTATCATGCTTACAATATCAAAAATACAAATTAACAGAATTATTGGTAAAACAACTGTTTTTACTACAATTCTACAAAACATCTAACAAAAAAAAAAAAAAAAAAAAAACAAAAAAAAAAGTTTAGTTGTAAATCCTCGCATGCTCCTTGCAATTGCCTTCAATCTACAGATTCACTTGTTGAGGGTTTAATGCCTGTCATTTGTTTATTGTTGTTTCTTGGTGTTTTTGTACATGTAGCCTTAAACGTCACTACTTTTCTCACATGCAGTTGAACTATGGCCAATATTTCTTATTGTTTATTACCTTCTGAGAAGTTGGCTATCCCCATGTCACCACATATTGTCCTTTTTATCAAAATGAGCAGCAAAAAGTCACAGATAGGATACTGGCGAGGTATATTTTCGGTATATGTATATGCGTCAAAACTTATGTATATATAAAAGTGTTATTGGTGTTATATATTTATACCTTTCAAGAAAATGAAATGCAATATTAAGTTTGTTACGAATCTCAAAATTGTAAGTCTTTAAAATAGAAATGATAGAACCACAAAATATTATACCGTTATGATTAGGATGGCGATCTTATAATTTAGCCATGCCCGTCTGTGTGTGTGAATGCAAACTAGTTCCTCAATTTTTGTACTATCTTGATGAAGTGAGCTGGTATATTTTGGTAGGACTTTGTTCTGGCATAAAACTGGTTTACCGATATTTAAAAATGGGATCTCCGCCTCAAGTCTTCACTCTTTACCCGATTCTCTTCTACTTTTTCTTCCATTTTCCTTGTATTCTTCTTTCTACCTGATTCCATTTATCTACCTCCTACTTCCAAACATTTTTCCACTTCCACTTCCTCTCTCACTTCCACTCCCAAGCATATTCCCACTTCCAATTCCACCCCAATTTGCCCTCCAAATTCTAACCCCACTCTAACTCTCTCTACCTTTCCCACCAGACTCCAACTCCAAATCCCACACCCATTCCCTCCCCTTCCCCCCCTCCCAATTCCACACGCACCCCCCCCCCCCTTCCCTTTGCCACTCCCGCTCCAACTCCCACTCTCACTCCACTCCCACTACCGATTCCACTCCCACTCTCAATCCCAATCCAACTTTCACTCCAAATTTCACTCTCACTCCCGTTCCCAAACCCACTTCCACTCTCTCTCCAGTCATCATTTTCCATCCCATTCTACCCAAAGCCTTTCCTTCCAATACAATATCTCACACATATTGATGTAGCCACCAGCTGAAGTTGTTACTCACACATACGCACGCATATGTGACCCGGTCTATGAAAAGGTGGCTTATGACTCAGAAAAGAAATTGCGAGAAACAGCTGTTAAAGATAAACAATGCATTTCTTCATTTTTTAGTAGTTTTTCTTTTGCATTATGAACAGTCATGCCCAAAAGGCAAAGCACAAACCAGTTTCTGACTGATATTTTGGCTCCATTGCCATCGAAAAAAATGCTATCAAAAAAATCCCGAAGATGCTTCACCAGCCACAAAAGTGGCATCGAAGGAACCAAAGGCTTCATCGTCTTTCATTTGTGCTCTACTTTCTCTACATTTTTAGTACACTTCTAAGCAAGTTAGGACTTTCTAGTTTTCACCACGTGAAAGAGCGTCTCAAAAACTATCGAAACCGGAAAAAAGTGGAACATTTTTTTTGAGTCATAAGCCACCTTTTCATAGACCGGGTCACATATAACTCAATTACCAAGCATGAGATACAACTGTTCGCGAAATTACTAGACCTTAGGAGAAATGGGTGAACGAGGAAACCGAGAGTATAAAAGCAGCGCATGATTTACACACGCTATTAGTTGCGAAGTAGAGTATAATTGTGAAATATAATTGTACTACTCCCAAACTAGTCTAATAAAGGCCATTTTGCAATACAGAATAATGGAGTTATTTATTCGGCAGTTTAGCGATTCGAACGTTAGCAGAATGTTTTTAAATAAGCGGAATTGCCCAGAATTCGTAACGAAATGGTTACATATGTATACTGAATACGTTATTGTCTGTAAAAATTGTCAAGATCGACAAAATATATAATATATGTTCCATACAGCTGATTGTTCAGATTTTATGAATTTATCAAATTTCATCTGATTACTGCACATGTCCATTCATGAAAGGCATGATGTCTTCAACACAGGCGAACATAGTCCCGTCCTTACTTGCCTTTACATGCGTTTGTTTGTGTAGTTGTATTTTGAGGGCGTTACATGGTTTGTATATTTAATTTCATTTTAAAATGCCGATAATCTAAATATCACTGGAAAATGTCAAAATAATAATGAGACACGCAAGGGTAACCATAATTTACGTTACATAATACTCACTACTGCATGAGGGGAGCAGCATGGCGTACGCACTTAATCGGAAAGAAGTAAACGACAGCAGTTTGATTAATTGTTAATCGATATTTGTCTCCTCATTTTAAAATAAAGGAAAATATTGTGTATACTGTGTTTGGTGGCAGCTGAATGCTTTATTAATTTTTTTTTTTTTTTTTTTTTTATTATACTTGTTGTTATTTTCTTTTGCTTATTAATTTCATTCAATTCCCAATTTTTCATTAATTTTTCATTCCAAACCCGCTTTGCTCATTTGATGCTAATCATTAGTGTTGACATTATTTTTCTGTGAAATTTCATAGCTTCACACACAAAAGTTATTGATAGAGGGAGAGGTGGAAGGTAGCAGAACAGATACAAATTTGTAGATATGAAAGAATATACATATGTATAAACATATAAATAAGATAATAACTTAATTTCGATTCCTTCCATTTCCCATTCCTTCACCTTATTTATATTTTGTGAGGTGAGGTGGGTACTCATTAGCTAAAGAGGTTTCGTTATGGGCGCGCCACAAATTGATAGTTAATTGAATTTTTGATTTAGGTGCTATGCATAATATTTCATTTTTCTTTTCATTATGTATTTTAAGATTGTAATGTAGCTGAAAGTGCCACATGTCAACTGAATATTATCATGATACATTGCTAAGACTTTTCCATGCGCAACTTGATTTAATGTAGATTTTGTTAGACACGTGTAAAGGGTTTGAAATCACATTGGAGCTGGTATGAACGTATGATATATGTACATATATGTGTCATAACATGTCAAATTTGAGAGAGATAAAAACAAATAAGAAATAATAATATGTTAATTTGAAATATACAAGGAAAAACATGTTTAAGTAAATTTTGTCAATGAAACCAAAGACTTAAGAAACGAACTTTCTCGATTTATAGCTCCAGCAGAAAAAATGGGATACAGTCACCAAAAGTGATAGTTTCGCACTACAGGGTAAATCACTACCTCCGAAATAGTGCTAAATGAATGTGCAGTGGGGCAGTGGCTGTCACACATGGACCAAAAGCTCTTAAATCTGAGCTATATATATTTAAATTAATCAAGAAGTGCTCAACGCCGACAAAGCTACGAGCAAATTTTTTTGTATTAGTATAGGTATACAAGGAGAATCTTTGACCACAGACTTTACCCATAAGGTGTTTACTGCTTGAAGTATATCATCAACTGATTGACTGCTTGCTTTGCGAAACTCAAGACATGTACTTGAACGCCGAATAGTTTCCCAAAGCTCTACGAAGCTCTCAAAAGCACCATAGAATTAAACAATAAAAGACACCGACAATATCACAACCAAAAGGGGCTAAGTAACATAGGACATCAGTTAAAAGCACTACGTTGGAACAGGACTAGAGCTAGTATCGTCTTTTAAAGCAACAGTTCTGCGTTTCTAGGCTCTACTGCTATACTACTACAAAGCCTCAGTGTGATATTGTAACGAATTTACTGAAACTCCGCTTACTCCAAACCTTCTTCTAACGTTCGAATTGCTAAACTGTTGAATAAATAACTCCAATATTGAATAATGCAAAAATGGTCTTTATTAAAGTACTTCAGAATAACACTTATACTTCGCAACTGATAGCTTGCTTAAATCAAACTGATTGTCGTGACTCAACTGTTGATGCTTTTTATATTGTTTTGTTTCCTCGTTGACATATTTATAGGCGCTTCAATTTCTAGAATATCAGCTATAAAATTACCAGCTACAACTACGTTTATAGCTTCTAATATGCGCGTGTATATGTGAGTGATACTTGCACAAATTATAGCCTACTTTTGGGAGTATCTCAGATATATGCATGTGTTTGTGCGTTGCTCTCTGCTGCTTGTATGGACATATGTATAGATATAATGATTGATTTATTGATGTGCATACAAGTCACTGCTTAATGTTGGCTTAGAGATGATAGTATACCTTAGTGGTGTTAATATTCGTCGCAATATTATTACACTCGTTGTGCGGCCTTAACCCAAAATTTGTAAAATCAAAATCTTATATTTCTTCTTGTTTGCATTATTAAATTTGATTTAAAAATAGCACATAAAGCATAAATTTTGGCGGAAGCGTGATAAGCTGCCGTTCCGTCAGTATATACATATATTAGTGGACAGGCTGCCATTAAGACATTAAGCTGATACAATATTGGATCAAGAATTGTTCCAGAATGAATGCAAGCATTGCACAGACTTCGCTGGTATCCCACTCATGAAGGCAAAGAAGGTAACGAAAAGGCCGAGGAGTTAGCAAATTGGGGTACACTATTCGATCTACTTGGTAGGAATAAAAGGGAGCTAGGGGTTGTATATGATACATCAAGCAGGAAAGGTTGAGCCGAAAAATTTTTTAAATCATGTGCAAATTCTTCAACATTGGACTTACAAAGTTACTAAATGGAAAATGCTTAAGGCTGTTGATGGGCATACTAAGTGGACACTGGCTTTTGGTGTCACATGCTTATAAATTAGACCTCGTTAATAACAGCAGATATGGGAGGTGCGGGCTGCAGGTAAAAAGGTATGACCAAGAAGAAAAGTTTGACTGAAAGAATTTTTTAGCATTATTCCTATCAGCCAGCATCTGCAACTATTTGCGTTCAGGGCGTTCTGCCTCTAAATAAGCGTATCTCTCCTCTCTTCTCGTCATAATATGGATCTCTTACAGCACCTGTTATTGCGGCCGTACGCAGAATAATCTTAAAATCAGGGTTTTGGGGGTGCTAGAAGCAGACCAGTTATTGATTAACATTCTAAAGGAAATACTTTTCTCAGAATTCAATAAGAAAATGTTGGAGCATATCTCAAAAACTATAAAAATTGTCCATAGTTCAACTATTTATTTGGACTCAACATAAAAGTTTACTTGAAAGGCATATTCTATAGTTAAGTTTTTGGAAACAAATTACTTTGGAGTTATCTGTAAACCAGATTTGATTTAAAAAATATATTTTGCAACTAGGTTGGGTTGAAATGTCCTGTCCATGTGAAATTCGCGTAGACTGAATGAGTTCATAGTGTTACCTGAAGTTAGCAAGGGTGACACAAGTTCAAGGGCCATATCTCCAATTGACCTTACAACTACCTTAAGTACCTACAAAGCTAATTGAAATTAAGACCATATAAAATGGTCACAACTTCAAATTTCAAAGAGTTCCAATCTCAACGGTATTGTCATTATAACGCTCCTGTTTTTTCAAAATAGTCGTAGAGTCAACACATTTTTCCCAAGTGGGCATAAGGTCAATTGTTTTGTTTCGCACCTCCACGTATTAAAAAGTAAGCAACTGTTAAATTATAATTACGCTTAACTTTTTTCGCGCACTCTTAATTTCAAATTATTCCCCGCGGCGCTCCTCTTCCTAATTATGGTTTTATAATAGTACCAAATCGGATCGAAAGCTTGGTCTGTGAGGATTCTAAAGCGTCTCACTCATCCTGCCTAAGGTTTTTGTTATTGTGCTGATCTTAAACTACTGTTATTTTTTATTTATTATGGTTATGGTAATTTTCTCGAAATGGAAATTTTGCAAATGGCCGTAAAGTCTAACTAAGAAAGGCCATTAAGTCAATTGACCTTTTAAATTATGCAAAGACCACTAGCGTCAATTAACTTTTCGGCCGTTGACCTTTAAGTCACCCCACCTAGGACTTTGCTCAACAGCCAAACTGAAAACCCCTATCAATCATTGAGACCAATGTTACTCCGCCTTCTTAGCAAATACTTTCTGGAACCTATACTACTTCCTGCCTCTAGTTCTCATAGCTGTACCAGTTATTATAGCAGGAGTCTTAGTATTGTGAGCGCGAGACCTGAGCATAATAATACATACTCAATTTTATCCTCCTGCAAACCGTACTTCACTGACTAGGCCTAATTTAGAAGCATGTGACGCCGGAACGCAGTGTCTAATCAGAATACACATCAGCCTACAGTACAATCTTAAGATGCCAAGAGTAATTTTTGTAAGTCTCATAATTTTATAAATCATCGAGTAAGTTTTACTTTATGCCAAGAAGAGGAGTCATAACGAGATAGATATTTGAATATCTCAAACTTTTTGTAATAACGTTGTTGTTTGGGGAGTGTTGTAGAGTTTGGGGAGTGTTACAGATGTTGATGGTACTTTTCCAGATATAGATTTGGTACGTTCCGTTAATAAGCATCATTAAGGCATCATTATATTGGTAGGGACCGATGTAATATGACCATATTGAATCCTTTAGGCCATTCCGCCGTCACCATCTATTTCCATAAGGAACTAGAGGTCGCCATATACTCGGCTGCTAAAGAAACAATATTTGAAAGGGGTAGGTGAGATCGACAATTGGCCTGGAGAAGCTACAAATTGCGCAGGCAACCCCTTGAAAGATTTGAATCATTTGGGTATTTTTGTCACCTGTTACGATGAGCATTCCCACCGCGGGTATATTCTAAGCCACTTATCCCGCTGGGGGTTGGTGTAATAATATGAGAATTTGCTGAAATTTGATTTTTTTTTTTTTAAATTGTTTACTTAAAATTTAACTAGCTACATTTGAAAATTTTTACATGTACATACTCGATTAATCAACTATCATTATGGATATACCTTTTTAACTGCTGACCAGGAATTCATTTTCCAAATAACGACAGAAATTTCGCAATGACCCAGCAAAATTGCTATACATTAAAATTTATTTATTTTCTTATTACGATTGTTTTTCTACTTTTACCCATTTCCACTAATTTTCAAGTGTTTGTGGCATAATCAGTCTAACGACTTTCTAATAAGTTAATTTTACGCTTGTTAACTTCAGCGCCACAAACATTCCAGTCCACTTTAGCCAACGACAACATCGGCGACGCCATCGACAGTACTTCAACCACCATTAATGTTTTAATTTATTTATTCCGCCCTTTTTTCGTTTGTCCAAACAACAGCACAAAGCGTCATTTCCGTTCTTTTTACTACAAGATAACACATCGTTTAAATTTTTTTAACATTCATTCATCACATAATTAACATCCTATAGCCCTATGTACATACATATGTATGTTTATACAGTTCACCTTTCATGAAGTGGTTAAATTTAAAAAAAATTACATACATATTTATATTCATATGTAGGTCGCATTCCCCATTTTTTAACTACCTCACAAGATTCTTATCCTCTATATATGGGGTATGCCATCCCATTTCGACCAATTTTGAACCCGACCCCTTTAAAATTGGCTGAAAGTTTTTCTTCTTTTTCTAGTTTACGAAAGACGTTTTTCAGAAGTTTTTCAAATTTTTTCATTCAACTCAAAAAAGTTACGAATTTTTAAAAAAACACCGTTTTGTTTTCAAAATGCTATAACTTTTTCAAAAATTGACCGTTTGGGATCTTTTTTTTTTAATATTTTTTTAAATGTACTTTTAGGAAAAAATGCAAAAAAATTTTTAAAGTTTTTTTTGTGTAATTTTTCAGTTTTTTGAGATTTTTCGAATTTCGCCCTTTTTTTCTCATAAAAAACTTTAATCAATTCTGCAATCATCCCCACTAATCCCGGAGTGGGCCGAGAATTTTTTTTTTTTTATTATTTAATTGAAAAAAAAAAAACTTTAAAATTTGTTTTTGTATTTTTTCAGAAAAGTACATTTAAAAATTTAAAAACAAATTTAAAAGAAAAAAAGATCCCAAACGGTCAATTTTTGAAAAAGTTATAGCATTTTGAAAACAAAAACGGCGGTTTTTTTTTAAATTCGTAACTTTTTTGAGTTGAATGAAAAAATTTTAAAAACTTCTAAAACAACGTCTTTCGTAAACTAGAAAAAGAAGAAAAACTTTCAGCCAATTTTAAAGGGGTTGGGTTCAAAATTGGTCGAAATGGGATGGAATATGCCATATATAAAAAGAAGTGTACATTTTGATTGTCACTCCATAACTCGAGAACGGACAGAAAGATTGCCATGAAATATCTAGGAAAGATACAGGAAGGACAGATGATGGTTAGTTGATTTTGAAATCCCAAATCGGTTTAGCCATTCTTGAGTTATGATTTCTTTTTAGAAAAATACTATATAAAAGAAAGTCGTGTTAGTTACACTACGCATAACTCAAGAACGGATGAACCAATTTGGCTGGAAATGGGTGGAGAGGTAGCTTATAACCAGGGAACGGACATACGATACTTTTTATCCCATTCTGGCTAGGGTCTTGAGATCAAAACGTGGACCTGGGTAATCATGGGATGTGTTTGTACAATATGGGTATCAAATGGAATCTGTTTATGAGTACTTTGATACTGAGTATTTTTCGTACCGCTGGGTGACTCGGGTCTCGAGATATAGGCCAAAACTTGGACCCGGATACCCCTAGAAGGTGTGTCTAATATGGATAGCAAATGGAAGCTGTTGTTGTGTGCTTTAGTACAGAGTAATTTTTATATCGCTGAGTGACAAGGGTCTTGAGATATAGGCAAAAACGTCGACCCGGATACCTGTAAAATGAGTGTGTATTATGGATATCAAATGAAAGCTATTGCTGAGAGCTTTAAATTAATTTCCATTGTAATATTCGATTTAGCAGCATCAACCTGGCAAAACTGATAAATAAGCATGCGAAGCCGAAATAAAGACATGAATTAGTAATACCCACATACCTATATATGTACCTATGTACGTCCTATTCGATTTGCCTGAAATTTGGTATATTAATTCGCCTGTATTAGTAATTACGATCCTTTTTTCCGGGAACTAGACCAGAGATGGACTGGGACTGGGTTAGGACCACCCTCTGGGACTGGCAATAAGAGATGAAGGAGTATGAGAAGAACTTGAGAGAAGAGAAAAGAGGGTAGGAGAAGGAGATTGAGAAAGAAATAGAGTGAGACGAAATAGAGATAGATGAATCGAAAAAGACGGAGGGAGGAGTGAATAATAGATTAAGAAAAATATAAGAGGGGGAGGCAGAGTTAGACGGAAAGAGCTTATTAAGATATATGCAGATAGACCAAATTTAGGGCAGAACAACGTCTGCCTGGTCTGCTAGTTTTTTATAAACAACAAATTGATATGAAATTACCTGCATTTCACGTTAAAACAAAAAACAAGCGAAGCTATCGAACACGGTTCCAGGCTGAATAGATTTCCTTAGGCACTTAGTGTAAGCATATGTGTACTCAAAGTAGAATACATTTGACCTTACTCGTTCCAGGTGAACTTAGCTAAAGAAATGAACAAGATCCTCCATTTCCTTGGCATCTTTTCCAGAAGCCTTGAGAAGTGGACTTATGGTTTTCATTAATAAAGCAGGAAAAACCACTCAGAAGCCAATCACTGAACATACCGAAAGCTTTATTAGCTTCCGCTAGTACGGCAACTTCCGCCGTATGGGCGCAGCTCCACACACTTATCGGAAAGGAAAATTGGTTGAAAGCACCTCCTACGTCAAACATAAATCTGTGAACTGCAGGGAACTCACCGTGGCCTACCTCGTAGACTTTGCCTTTAATTACATTTATACGAAAGCCAACTGAAGGGCAGTTGTACGACATAGAACTCAACTAACAACAGATGCATGGATTGTGTATATGCTTAGAAGTAGGGCTATCAGGACAACTTTGGGTACGGGCTGAATATGTAGAAAGCTTATCAGGAGCACCCCACAGAGCGGCGCACTGTCACATCACCTATTTAAGCTCGTAAATAACGAAGTCCTAGAAACCTTGAGAGCAAAACGAACGAGAAAAATCTCATACGCTTAAAACGAAGTGATACTGATCACAGTTGAATCCTTCAAAGATGGGTGCATGTGTGATGGGGGTAGGTTAGTTTGTACTGGCCGGCCAATTAAGACCTCACATAGATTGAATGTGTCCTTGGTGTTACCAGAATTTGTTTTACGACTTAACCGAAAACCCCCAATTAGGAACCAGGACTAATATTATTAAATAACTCCGTCCTCTTGGCAAATACTAGAAATTTTGTAGCACCTAGCTTAATTTCTTCTTCAAGTTCTGGTAACTTTGAATACAAAACATGCTCAGCCCTGTCATCCTACAGCCCGCACTGCCTACATCTGCTGCTATTGACGAGGCCTTACTTATAAGCATGTGACGTCAGGAGGTAGTCCCCAATTAGTATGCCCATCGTGAGTCTTAAGTCTTCTCTCTTTAGAGACATGAGCAACTCCGTGAGTCTAACGTCATAAGGATCTTAGAAAATTTGCAGCCCCGTGCTTCTGTCGACGCCGTTCCTACTAAATGGGAGCGCCTATTCCAAAACCATCTACGACTAAATGAATCGATAAAATGCTCAAAAGGTCGAATAAAGAGGACAAAAGAGCCAGTTGAATGCACTAAGAGGGGTCAGAATTAGAACTAGTACCGTCTCTTAATACTTCCTCGGAAGAAGTGCTATTCGTTTCAGAGATATTTGGTTATTTTTGACCTACAGGTGCAGAAATTAAGAATCCTTCGAGTGTAGAATGGGAGGAGGTCCTAGATGGTACGGACTTGACCATCAAAATAAAGGGCAGAAAAATGGGAAAAGGGAACTAAGGCTGGGCTCTACTCAGAACATCTGCGCGTCAGGCAGTCTTTTCGACTTCCCGACTATTACAGTGTCTTCCAGGCGGAGGTCTTTACCATAGAGGAATAATGCGCCAGCACATTACAGTCTAAGAAACCACTTTAAAGGTGTTTTTTTTTTTGACAGCCAGGCTTTAAATCCTTTACTAAACAACTTGATGAAAATAAGTGTCATGTGGATGTGTCGAGTCACCACTGTGTAATTTTCTGGGGAAAATCGAGAATGAAGGCAACGAAATGGCTGTTGATCAATTGGCTTAATTTTGGGGTCGCAAGGTCTTTTTGGTCAGGCTCTTTCAAGAAAGGTACAAACCTAATCGCAATACTTAACAAATCTGCATTGAATATACTTACAGGTGTCGTCTTGTTCTTCTTATTCTTGTAGCAGTAAAAACATCCCTAAAGGTTTTGAGTAGTATGGTCGAATAGCCGATGATGATGGTCCTTTGTCGGATATTGATCCGGTACGCCCGATCATTCAGGGAACGTTTATAACCACATCGAACCTAATAGGTGTGTGGATTGTAGTAGCCTCTCCCTTGTGCCTTAAACCTACGGATGTTGTCGTAGAACACTGTGCTTTTGCACCGATGCTTCGACCAGAGATGGCGTATACTAACAAACTCTTTCTGTAGAAGCTGTCAGAATAAAGAGGAAGAGTAGTCGAGCCAACAAGCTCCCTCTGCAGAAGCTGCCAGGATGGAGAGGAGAAGAATTCGAGCCATCTTTCTCTGCCGATGACCAGGACTGAAAACAAGACGACATAATAATTATATGAATTTCTAATTTGCGGTACATAGATCTACATGAATTGACTTTTCATCAGATCAACAGTTGCTGGCGACAGTTGTTTCGACTCGCTTATCAGCTAAAACATTTACTATAATAACATTAAAAAAAATCTAATTGAATAGTTACTTGTTTTCCTAAGTCAATATTTTTTTGACTGGGATGAATGAGTACATTCATTGTCGCTACATCGAACTCACAGAATTGCCTTTTCACGCTTACTGGCATGCGCCCATGCGTGGTATCACCTGAATAACTTCTTATTTTTATAGTAGTACATATGTATGTATAGTAAAGTGTATGAATGCTAATTTTGCTACTGCATTTCCTGGGTAAATGTTTATTTAGTAGCCACTTATGTGACCGGCCCGCTCTGGTATTTATTTTTGTTTCACAAAATTCTGCAGTCAAATGATAAGTAAATATTTATTTAGTTCAAATTGAAAATTAGTTTAATAGGCTACTGACTTTAACAATTAAGAAGTACAAACATACATCCGTACATATCTACTCAAATAAGAGGACGTGTAGCTGTGGTTGAATTTATTGTTTGAGGATTCAGTAGTGCGTAGCAATTGGTAGTACATACCAGGGATCGACAATATTAACTTTTTCATATATAAAAGAAAAACCACATCATTTTCAGGTCAGATGCAGATCAATATCAAATAAAATCTCTACATATAATAAAATTATAACAGGCAAATGTCTGTACATTGAAGATATAAAAGAACAAGTAAGGAAGGCCGAGTTCGGGTGTAACCGAACATTACATACTCAGCTGAGAGCTTTGGAGGCAAAATTGTCTTTTTCGTGGATACATAATAATTATAGCTGCGTTGGTTTCGTAGGGATTCCTAGATGGTTTATAAATGGTTTTTATTTCCATAAGTTTGGGAAATATCGGCCGAATTGTAGACCAATGGTGACGTTTTTTGGAGCGTAACCCTGGAATGTGTGTGTATCACATGGGTAGCAAATGAAAGGTATTAATGATGATTTTAAAATGGAGTAGCCCTTAGTTTAATACGTGAAGGCGTTTTCGAGATGTCGACCAAAATGTGGGCCAGGGTGACCCAGAACATCATCTGTCGGGTACCGCTAATTTACTTAAATATGTAATACTACGAAGAGCGTTCTTGACATGATTCCAAGGGCTTCTGAGTTCGCACTGCAGAACTTTTTCATTATCTTCTTTTTAATATGGTAGGTTTAATACCCATTTTACAAAGTTTTTACTAAGGTTATATTTTCCGTCAAAAAGCCAATCGAGTCACCATTTTTCATCCCTTTTTTCGTATTTGGTATAGAATTATGGAATTTTTTCATTTTTCGAAATTTTCGATATCGAAAAAGTGGGCGTGGTCGTAATCGGATTCCGCCGATTTTTAATACCATGATAAAGTGAGTTCAGGTAAGTGCGTGAACTAAGTTCAGTAAAGATATGTCGATTTTTGCTCAAGTTGTCGTGTTAACGGACGAGCGTAAGGACAGACGGTCGACTGTGTATAAAAACTGAACGTGGCTTCAAGCGGTTTCGCCCATTTTCAGAGAAAAGAGTTACCGTCATAGAAGTTATGCCCTTACCAAATTTCACAAGGATTGGTGAATTTTTGTTCGACTTATGGCATTAAAAGTTTTCTAGAAAAATTAAATGAAAAAGTGTGGATCCACGCCCATTTTGGAATATTTTCTTTTATTTTTGTATATTGTTGCACCATATCATTACTGGAGTCGAATGTTGATATAATTTACTTATATACTGTAAATATATGAAATTTTTTGTTAAAATTTGACTTTTCAGTTTTTTTTTTAAGTGGGCACATTCGTCATCCGATTTTGCTAATTTTTATTTAGAGCACATAGAGTAATAGAAGTAACGTTGCTGCCAAATTTCATCATGATATCTTCAACAAATGCCAAATTGAAACTTTTAAAATTGGGCGGTGCCACACCCATTGTCCAACATTTTACTAATCTTCTATTCTGCATCATAAGGTCATTCGGTTTTTCGAAATTTTCGATATCCAAAAAGTAGGCGTGGTTATAGTCGTATTTTGTTTATTTTAAGTAGCGATCTGAGATTAGTGCCCAGGAACTAACATACCAAATTTCATTAAGATACCTCAAAATTGACTCAAGTTATCGTTGTACGGAAAGACGGACGGACGGACATGGCTAAATTAATTTATTTTTTCGCCCAGATCATTTTGATATATAGAAGTATATGTCTATCTCGATTAGTTTATGCCGTTACGGGGTACCTTTGTGCGAACAAAATTAATATACTCTATGCGCTCTGCTCAGCTGAGTATAAAAATGTATGCCAGGTGTTTTTATTAGAGCAACTGTCCGTCTGTCTGTATGTTTGACCGGGCATCACTCAAAACCGCTGCATAGAATTTGATGCGACTTCGCCATTGTGAAACTAAAGTTCTAACTTAAGGTTAAGGGTATATTTTAATCCGGTAGGTCACTAGGGTCTAGACCCCAATATATGGACTCGGGTAACTCTAGAATCTGTTTACACAATATGGATACCAAATGAAAGCTCCTAACAAAGGCTTAAAAACAGTGTAACTACGATTTCGATATCTCAACCCCTTTCCCAGATATAGACGAAAAAGTGGATCAAGAGTATTTTCACCAAAAAGCTATCTAAAAAGGTATTGACGGGGGTATTAACTTGTGACATCTTATATTTCAATATCTTACTTTCTTCAGAAAATATTCAGCTAAATTTGGGCCAGAGGTAACCCTAGAATGTGTTTTCAAAACATTGGCATCAGACAAAAGGCACGAGGAAGTGCTTTTGCATTGGGTTGTTTCCTGTTCTAATTAATAATTAAAAAACATAAATAACTCAACGCAATATATGTCCAATTTGCGTCGTACTTCTTTTAGTTTTTTCAACAAATTAACGGAACGCGACCTACCAGACAAAAAAATGTTTGGTTGAGAAGCTTTTCATGGCAGAAATATAGTCGACTTCCGTTTTGTAAAAACTTTTTTTAAGTATTTTGATGTTGCTTCTTCCAGGGATTGAACCCAGGATCTTTAGCGAGAATGATGTAGTGACAAAACCTTTTTTATTGGTATTTGGTTCGCAACTTTATCTGCAAAAATAAAAATGATGAGACTTTATTTGGAGTTCCTCTCATAGGAAGTAGCGGGTATTAGCTACTGTATAAATAAAAGTTTAGGTAGAGAACAATGAAGTAATTATTATCGGTTATCTTTGCTATGTATTTTCCTGAAATACACTTTCTGAATTAAATACTTTAAAAAACATAAACCTTATTTCATACTTACTGGTTTTCTTTCTTTGCTACTAAAGGCGATTAAGATCTCCATATGTCGCCTCATAAGCTTTTCAAACTATGGAGAATTTCACATGGTTTATCAGCTATTTCATTACATTGTTAAGAAATGGATGGATTTGCACTTACGAGAAGCTATTCACAAAATTACACATATTCAGTCATAACCCATTCAAAATTAATGAGACTAATTAGGAATTTCTCACTATTGAAGCTTTTAAATACCAGAATCCATTAACTTGTAGCCTAACTGCACCAGCGCTTTTATATTCTAATTAAAGGTAATTATTTAGTGATAAATGGCTTGCACATTTTAATAATGCTTAAATACTTAATCATCAATCTATTCTACATAAAAAAACGTATGTAAAATTGTTGATTAGAGAAAGTCACGATATGATAACAAAAATTTAGCGTAAACTGTTATTAAATAACGCTAATTTATTTGCAATTAAACTAATTATACAAAATTATTTTAATTTCTTGAGCAAAAAACTGAAGATAATGTGTTACCGTATTTTTTTAGGGTTCGCCTGTACTCTGAAATATATCGCCGGCTTTTATTCAGTATCCTCTATCAGCAAAAGCCTCGTTCTTCAGGAGATCAAAAAAACAAAACAGTTTTGGCAGCTATTTTGTAAATTGCTAATTTGAAGTACTCCATTTAATGACAAAAGTTACCGTTGTGTATTCAAACCAATTTTTTATTCTAAACTCAGCTTAGTTTAGTTTGAAAGTCAGATAGAGGTTCTTGCCATTCGAATGGAAATTGGTTTTATAAAAAATATGGTTGATAGAGATTATTGCAAAGCAAAACAAGTAAAGAAGGTTAAGTTCGGGTGTAACCGAACATTACATACTCAGTTGTACTCACCAGGGGTGACTCTAGAATTTGTTTGTAGGATATGAGTATCAAAAGAAAGGTATTAATGATAGTTTTAAAAGGGAGTGGTGGTAGTTGTATATGTGAAGGCGTTTTCCAGATATCGACCAAAATGTGGACCAGGGTGACCCAGAACATCATCTGTTGAATACCGCTAATTTATTAAATATAAAATACCACGAACAGTATTCCTGCCAAGATTTCAAGGGTTTCTTATTTCGCCCTCCAGAACTTTTTCATTTTCTTCTACTTAATATGGTAGGTGTCACACCCATTTTACCAAGTTTTTTTCTAAAGTTATATTTTGCGTCAATAAACCAATCCAAATAACTTGTTTCATCCCTTCTTTCGTATTTGGTATAGAATTATGGCATTTTTTTCGTTTTTGGTAATTTTCGATATCGCAAAAGTGGGCGTGGTCATAGTCGGATTTCAGCCATTTTTTATACCAAGATAAAGTGAGTTCAGATAAGTACGCGAACTAAGTTCAGTAAAGATATGTCGATTTTTGCTCAAGTTATCGTGTTAAGGGCCATGCGGAAGGACAGACGGACGACTGTGTACAAAAACTGGGCGTGGCTTCAACCGATTTCGCCCATTTTCACAGAAAACAGTTAACGTCATAAAAGTATCCTAGACAAATTAAATGAAAAAGGGCGGAGCCACGCCCATTTTGAAATTTTCTTAAATTTTTGTATTTTGCTGCACCATATCATTACTGGAGTTGAATTTTGAGATAATTTACTTATATACTGTAAAGATATTAAATTTTTTGTTAAAATTTTACTTAAAAAAATTTTTTTTTTAAAAGTGGGCGTGGTCCTTCTGCGATTTTGCTAATTTTTATTAAGCGTACATATAGTAATAGGAGAAACGTTAATGCCAAATTTCATCATGATATCTTCAACGACTGCCAAGTTACAGCCTGCAAATCTTTTAAATTATCTTCTTTTAAAAGTGGGCGGTGCCACGCCCATTGTCCAAGATTTTACTAATTTTCTCTTCTGCGTCTTAAGTTCAACCCATCTACCAAGTTTCATAGCTTTGTCCGTCTTTGGTGATGAATTATCGCACTTTGTCGGTTTTTCGAAATTTTCGATATCGAAAAAGTGGGCGTGGTTATAGTCCCATATCGTTCATTTTAAATAGCGATCTGAGATCTATGCTCAGGAACCTACATACCAAATTTCATCAAGATACCTCAAAATTTACTCAAGTTATTGTGTTAACGGACGGACGGACGGACATGGCTCAATCAAATTTTTTTTCGATCCTGATGATTTTGATATATGGAAGTCTATATCTATCTCGATTCCTTTATACCTGTACAACCAACCGTTATCCAATCAAACTTAATATACTCTGTGAGCTCTGCTCAACTGAGTATAAAAATATAAATTTTTTGGATGTAGCGTTTATATTGAAACATGTTTTGAAAATGAGGCCTTGTAATAGTGGGTAAAGTGATAGAGTTCCACATAGATGATGTTGGTTCTGAAGGCATGTACAAGTAAAAAAGTTAACCGCGGACGAATCAAAATATTTTTCGACACCGATAATATTCATGTAAGGAAGGTTATATCAATCTCGACCCTATAACAAGATTGCACCCCAGCGTTATGCTACTTAAGCTATAATTTTCCATGCCTAAGTATAGCTGGGTATGTTTGTAAAAAGAGATTTTTCAAATATGAGATTTAAAATAATTTGAGCTAAGTCTAAAGGCTGGTATTAATGTGGTATATGAAAGGTGATTTAGAGCTCATTTTACCCTCTAAAATTCATTTTCGTTAAAACTGTTGATGGAATGTATTGAATATAAACCGATAACAATATGTAAATATTTTATAAAATTTCATCAAAATTCAAATTTAACAAGTAAAAACGGGACTGTCTTCGGCTGTGCCGAAGACTTCATACCTTTCATGAATGGGGCTGAACAATAATCTTATCCCCTTCGTAATCTCCGAATAATCGGATGTATAAGATAAGAAATATATAGTGAACAGATCTGCATACCTTAACGATTTTTAAGATAAATTTAAAATAAAAAACAGGTAGGTACTTTGTGTGAGGATGCAAAATTTCAGGTTTTTTGTGGTCTGCGTGTAAAAGCTATGACTACGAATCACGTATTTCAACAATATATGACGTAAACGTAACTATTTGATGAAATTTGATGAATTTTGAAGCTTCTAGCCGTAAAAAGGGGGCAAAAATTAGAGTTTATATGGGGTATATAATATATATATCACCGATCTCTATGATTTTTTCAGACAACAATATATGCTATACACGTAAGCATTTGGTGAAATTTGAAGCTTCTAGCTGTTAAAACGGGGCAGAAATTGCGAAAAGTTTCTTATCTGAACAATCGGTTGTATGAGATATATACTATGTATACCACCGATCTCAATGATTTTTTCAGCCATCAATATATGCTATACACGTAAGCATTTGGTGAAATTTGAAGCTTATAGCTGTTAAAATGGGGTAGAAATTGCGAAAAGTTTCTTATCTGAACAATCGGTTGTATGAGATATATACTATATATACAACCGATCTCTATGATTTTTTCAGACAACAATATATGCTATATACGTAAGCAATCGGTGAAATTTGAAGCTTATAGCTGTTAAAATGGGGTAGAAATTGCGAAAAGTTTCTTATCTGAACAATCGGTTGTATGAGATATATACTATATATGCAACCGATCTCTATGATTTTTTCAGACAACAATATATGCTATATACGTAAGAATTCTGTGAAATTTGAAGCTTCTAGCTGTTAAAATGGGGCTAAAATTTGCGAAAATATATATATATATATACTATATATATATACTATATATACCACCATATATATACTATATATACCACCGATCTTTATGATTTTTTCAGAACACAATATATGCTATATACGTAAGCATTCCTTGAAATTTGAAGCCTCTAGCTATTAAAATAGGGCAGTAATTACGAAAAGTTCCTTATCTGAACAATCGGTTGTGGGGGATATATACTATATATACGACCGATCTCATCAATTTTTTCAGGCAACAATACGTGCAACATACGAAAGTATATGGTGAAGTTTGAAGCTTCAATCTGTTAAATTGGGTAAGATATTACAAAAATCCTCTTTTTCTGAAAAATCGGTTGTATGGAGGATATATGCTATAGTGGTCCGATCCAGTCGGTTCCGACAAATGTCTAATCGGACACCCAAATACACCCGCTCACCAAATTTTATCAAGATATCTCAAAAATTGAGGGACTAGTTTGCATACAAACAGACAGACGGACAGACGGACATGGCTAAATCAACTCAGCTCTTCAACCTGATTATTTCGGTATACTTAATGGTGGGTCTATCTATTTTCCTTTAAGGACTTACAATTTTCGGTTTCGTGACGAAATTAATATACCATTTCATTTTCATGAAAGGTATAAAAAGTTGCGAGCATCAACTGAACGGAAAGTAAGACATAGAGGAAAATATGGGAAAGGAGAAGCAGCATAAGAAAGCTGAAGAGAGGAGGAGGAAGCAAAGAGATAAAAAAGATAGAAAGAAAGGCAATGGCATAGGAGTAAGCAGATGACGAGAGAGAAATGTGGTATTAAAGGCCATTGAAATTAATAATAGCAAGAAATATTCATACTCGCTATATTTACACATTTATTTTACGTAGATATTCAAAACTTTACGAAATGATCGCAAAACGAAGGAAGATATGTGGGAGAAAGGTAGATACTGGAGAGGTAGGTAAAAAGAAGAAAAGGGAGAAGAGTAGACGAGGAGGAGGGAAATATAAGTGTTTAACCCTTAAAAATATCAGTAGGCCAGTATTCGGACGGAATTTGGCATATGTGCGTTATATGTACATATCGCATACCTGCTCGAGGAAAGGGTCTGCCAAACCACTGTCGATAATGTTGTAGTAAAAATCCTGTGATGCAGAGCACACACGCTCAGAGCTAAAAAGCGCCACCTGGACGCAGGAACAAAAGAAGGCTATTAAAAAAAACCAGAAATATAGAACACCAGCCAGAAGTAATGCGAAAGCCGTCCAGGGGTGGGCGATGCATCCAAAGGGGTGGCAGCAATCAAGGTGCGTTAGGCATTTCTCATTCCAACCCCGAAAAAAAAATAAAAATAATGTTAAGTTAACACTATGTGATAATTACTATAACTATTTATGCAGCTATTTCGAGAACATTTTTGGTCTTTTAGAGGAAACTAGTTTGCGATAATTTTGGGGTAACTCCGGTCTTTGGCATCATTTCGGGATTATATTTCGTACCATTTCATAACTATTTCGGGACTGTTTTAGGAACCATTTCAAGATAATTTGTATTATTTTGGAGATAGTTTTTGATTTTTTTCCACTACTATTTTTGGATGATATTTTAAGATCATTTTGGGACTATTTTGATCCTTTTTGGATTATTCGAAGTGTTACCATTTAAGCCGATTAAAAGCTCTAACACTTCGATAGAAAGTCGATAACACGCTGGAAACCCGTCGATATCAAATCAATAACACACCAATAGCTAAACCGATAACAACCCGATAACACAAAATCCAACATTTAAAGCAGAACTATGAATATCATTACTCCCAACGATGACACGTGGTTCAAATTACAGTAAAGGTGTAACAGTTTCTTTGTTCAAATATCAAACCTTCTTAAAAAAAATTGTACACATGTGTGGGAACAAATCATTTAGCTAAACGATATTTAATTACCATAAGGTGCGGTGAAGAGCAATGCCATTTAAATCAAACTAAATTGGCACTTGAGGTAAGTTATTAAATAATAATTACACTTCGGCAGAGTTCATATAAACGCTGCGTGGGATTTTCTATATAAATACGCAAGTAAATAAATATGTATCTAAGGAAGTATATTCGTATTGGAATATCTAATAAATATTGACTTTCAATTTTCCACTTCATTTCAACAAAAGGTTAAGTGAAATTTAATGGCATATCGTGAATAAAATTGATTTGTAGAATATTTAAGTGTATGGTTCCTTCCCCATTATTAACTTTGTTTTTATGTCATTATACATAGCTTATTTTATAGCAGAGCCTGAGCAAATTCTTTAGCTAAATTCTATATGTATAAATAATAATATTTCTTAAGTGTCACTTATATCCTCTTATTGATTTTTATTTTGAGCAAAAAAATATACATGAACATATGCTAATTTTTAATAGACATTAATATTCATAAAAAAAAATCATTCATACATACAAATATGCATATCTATGATTTATTGATAATTGCTTTAATTATCGCATATTAAATAGTTATTGTGACTAATTGTGGCGTGGTTTTTCAAGCGAGTTTTAGATTGAGTTTATAGCTTTGGAAATACAATGAAAAGCCAATTTAACTGTTAATTAAACTAATTACATTACACCTTTACTGTTTTTATTATGCTTAATTATTCATAACTAATTCTGATCATTACACTAATTTCAAATGTTGGCAACAAAACGGCGATAAAAACAAATATATTTTCATATGAGAATGTTATACTGAGTTTGTTTTTGTTGCTGTGCTAATCATAATTACTGCCTTTCACCCTTTTGTAGCATCAATCAAACAGAAAATCAAAGCAAGGAAAGCAGATGGAAGAGAATGGAAAGGAAAGGAAAGGAAAATACAGAAGAATATATAAAAAAGGAATACATATAAAAGGAAAGGAAATAAAGAGAAAGCAAAGGAAATAAAAAGCGAACATCAGGGAAGAGGAAAGAAAATATTAGTCAGAACTAAAGCCGGAACCGAAAGCAGACAGTTCTATAAGCTATCGGTACACACGGGTTATGGGCATATGATCTATTTTTATCGACGAGTTATCGGTTTGGTGTAGATGTGCTATGGACAAGATGTAGACGAGTTATCGATTTGTTATTGAAGTGGTTTCCGTTTGCTGTGGGAAATTTATCTATTTTTATGAAGAAATATCGATGTGTTATCGAAGTGTCTATTATTTATTGAAAATGTATCGATATGTTATAAAAAGGTTCTCGATTTGTTATCGAAAGGTTATAGATTATTAATCGAGAGGAGTAAGCGATATGTTATCCAAAGTTATCGACTTTTTATAGAAAACCAGAAGACCCGGCAGACGTTGTTCTGCCCTAAATTTTGCCTATCTGCATACATTTTAATAAGCTCTTTCCGTCTGACTCTGCCCTCCCACCTCTTCACTTTTTCCTAATCCTTTTATTCACTCCTTCCTCCATCTTTTTCGTTTCATCCATCTTCGTCTCATTATATCTCTTTCCCAATCTCCTTCTCTCTTCTCTCAATTTCTTCTCATTCTTCTGCATCCCTTATTGCCTGTCCTAGAGGGTGGTATGTATTTTATTCCAGTCCCAGTCTCAGTCCCACTCCGAGTCTCAGTCCCAGTCCTAGTCTTAATCCCTATTAAAAAGAAATTCAGATTTTCGTTGCTTTTGAAATTCGGCTTAAAAATTGCACATGGAACAACTAAAGACTCTCCTGAATTAAATGTCATAGTACCTCTAAATCGCGGGCCCCCTTAGAAACCTCGGGCTCGTGGCTAATCCCCCCCACCTGAAAATGTGAGTGCTGGTGCGTATACGTAACATTTTATTATTACGTACAAACAGATAAGAAAATGTGCAATAAAATAATATTTCGACTATAAACTGAGATATATATATATCCTATATATAGATATATCCTATATTTCAAGTCAGATCGAACTACACACGGGGTGCAAAACAAATTCCAAATCGGTTCAGTAGTTTAGGAGTCTATCGGGAACAAACATAGTGACACGTGATTTTTATATATTAAGAAGAAGATGTTACGATTTGTTATCAAAAAGCTATCATTTTGTAAACCGACAGTTAAATATTTGAGATCGAAAAGTTATCGACATGTTACTAAATAGTTTTGATATGTTACCAAAAAGTTATCGATTTGATGTTGAATAGTTATCTATTTTTTTACGAATATGTTAAACATTTTTTGCATTTCATCGAAAAGCTATCGATTTTTCATCGGATACTTTTTTGAAAGTTCTCGATATGATGTCTGAGACTTTTTGATTTGTTAAAGAAAAGTTATCGACGTGTTATTGATTTTTTATCGAAAATATATAAATCTTTTGTAACAAGCTACCCATTTAACATCTAAAAGCTATCGATTTCGTATGGAATGCTACAAATTTGTTATCCGCGTGTTAGCGATTTGTTTTCTAAGACACATCGGTTTGTGTGTTACGGTAATCGTCGATAACAAGCCGACCAGATAAGAAATCAATAAAATCCGATGACTCGGCCATAATAAAACAATAACAAGTCGGTATCGGTTGTCTGTTATGATTTAAATTGCGAGCTCTACTTAACATCGAAATATTAGTTTTCCGGACATACACCTGTACTTTTAGACACCAAATTTCACGAGTACTTTGTTCTCACGCCTTTTTTTTAAGAAGAAGTTGGAGGGAAGGCGAGAAGTAAAGGGAACAGAGAGATTGAGAGTAAAAGTAGGAATAATGGCTGTAACTTAAGAAACAGTAAGAAAAGGAGGTTAACAGAAAGAGTGACAATAACATAAGGATAAGTTTAAGAGTAATATTGGGAGTGAGGCATAAACAAAAGTAAGAGAAGCAAGAGCAAGAGGAAAATGGGGAAGATTCACCGTATAATGGAAGAGACAGAGAAACTGAGTGGCTCGGTAAACCTGAAACAAGGAGAGAGGTGGGGAAATAAGATGAGGAGGGGGTGAGCCCGAGATGGATGAAGAAGGCAGGTGGATGAATGAAGAAAGCGCGACAACGTCCGTCGAGTTTAAGGATGCGGCCGGAGGTATTTCAGATTTTTCTTCACGTTTTCAGGGCTAGCCAGTACTACTTTTTGCCATCAGGTACATCTCTAAGTTCGGATTGTTGTAGGAATTTATGCTATGAGATCTATCGCTATACATGTTAACATCATTCACAACTTCCTGCTTAATGAGCCTACCCCTTGACGCTTAGTCTACAGATCAAAATATTGTAACTTCCTCCATAGAGTTCGGTATTTCTGATGAATTGAAAAAATGTACTCGAAGTGAGGAAATACAGACCATAGGCGTTACTTTCCAGCAGGTTACTTCATGTTTCATAACGGCAGGTAAATAGTATTTTGCATGAAACTGAAAAATCATCAACATTGCAGGCAAGTCAAGAAACAATTATTTCATTTATGAGGGCGACTATTGTCAAATGCGACTTCATTTTGTAATAGCCACTTTAAATGAACCGAAAAAAAATTGGCATTGCCAATCGATTCATTGGTCTATCCGTCAACCTTTCCATGCGAGGATTAATCCTTAACATGTGTTTTTGCTATAACTTCACAAATTGTATAATTGTATTTTGATGAAATTCAACATACCACTTTTTTTGACCGCGAGTAAAACTGCTGCTAAAAATGGACATAATAGGCATAAAACCACTCGCCTTTTTGATAGAAGAAAATAAAATATTATTTCAAAATTAAATATAATTCTGTGTAATTCAATACTTAACCTTTATGCGGCCGGTGTCTCCACTGTCTTAAAAGACGATTAAAATAAATTCAATATAAATTACTTAAACTAATTTGCAAATAATTTTTTTTTTGTTCGCTTTATCTATAATAGTAATGCAAATTTTCGATTATATATCGCAGATGAAACTCATAAAATAGTACACAAAATATAATAGTTATTCGAATTAATTAATTTGCCTTTAAACTTGATATTGTCGACACTCAATGAGGCAATTTACATATTTTAGATTGTAATCACACTTTAATGTGGCGACATATCCGTTTTGAATGTCATCGAAAATACCGTTTCTTCTTTTGATAAATATTCTGAAATTTGAGTAAAATGCAGCAAATCATTATCTTTTTAATAGTTATTGAATTAATGCATATATCATGAGTAAGTAGGCGTTGGTCAAATTTGTATATACGAGTATGAATATGTACAGATTAATACTGGCGAGTGATAATAAAATTAACAAGTTAGGAAGGTTAAGTTCGGGTGTAACCGAACAGTACATACTCAGTTGAGAGCTTTGGAGACAAAATAAGGGAAAATCACCATTTAGCAAAATGAACTTAGGGTAACCCTGGAATGTGTTTGTATGACATGTGTATCAAATGAAAGGCATTAAAGAGTATTTTATGAGGGAGTGGGCCATAGTTCTATAGGTGGACGCCATTTAGGGATATAGCCATAAAGGTGGATCAGAGTTGACTCTAGAATGCGTTTGTACGATATGGGTATCAAATGAAAGGTATTAATGAGTATTTTAAAAGGGCGTGGACCTAAGTACTATAGATGGACGCCTTTTCGAGATATCGCCGTAAAGATGGACCAGGGGTGACTCTAGAATGCGTTTGTACGATATGGGTATCAAATGAAAGGTGTTAATGAGCATTTTAAAAGGGAGTAATCCTTAGTTCCATAGGTGGACGCCGTTTCGAGATATCGCCATAAAGGTGGACAAGGGGTGACCCTAGAATTTGATTGCACAATATGGGCATCAAGCGTAAGGTATTAATGAGTATTTTAAAAGGGAGTGGGCCTTAGTTCTATAGGTGGACGCCGTTTCGAGATATCGCCATAAAGGTGGGCCAGGGGTGACTCTAGAATTCGTTTGTGCAATATGGGTATCAAACGAAAGGAGTTAATGAGTATTTTAAGAGGGAGTGGACCTTAGTTCTATAGGTGGACGCATTGTCGAGATATCGCAATAAAGGTGGACCAGGGGTGACTCTAGACTTTGTTTGTACGATATGGGTATCAAACGAAAGCTGTTAATGAGTATTTTTAAAAGGGAGTGGGCCTTCGTTTTATAGGTGTTCGCCTTTTCGAGATATCGCCATAAAGGTGGACCAGGGGTGACTTTAGAATTTGTTTGTATGATATGAGTATCAACTGAAAGGTGTTAATGATTATTTTAAAAGGGCGTGGGGCTTAGTTCTATAGGTGGACTCCTTTTCGAGATATCGCCATAATGGTGGACCAGGGGTGACCCTAGAATTCGTTTGTGCAATATGGGTATCAAACGAAAGGAGTTAATGAGTATTTTAAGAGGGAGTGGGCCTTAGTTCTATAGGTGGACGCCTTTTCGAGATATCGCCATAAAGATGGACCAGGGGTGACTCTAGAATGCGTTTGTACGATATGGGTATCAAATGAAAGGTGTTAATGAGTATTTTAAAAGGGAGTAATCCTTAGTTCCATAGGTGGACGCCGTTTCGAGATATCGCCATAAAGGTGGACCAGGGGTGACTCTAGAATGAGTTTGTACGATATGGGTATCAAATTAAAGGTATTAATGAGAGTTTTAAAAGGGAGTGGTGGTAGTTGTATATGTGAAGGCGTTTTCCAGATATCGACCAAAATGTGGACCAGGGTGACCCAGAACATCATCTGTTGGATACCGCTAATTTATTTATATATGTAATACCTGCCAAGATTTTAAGGGTTTTTTATTTCGCCCTGCAGAACTTTTTCATTTTCTTCTACTTAATATGGTAGGTGTCACAATCATTTTATAAAGTTTTTTCTAAAGTTATATTTCGCGTCAATAAAACAATCCAATTACCTTACCATATTTCATCCCTTTTTTCGTATTTGGTATAGAATTATGGCATTTTTTTCATTTTTCGTAATTTTCGATATGGAAAAAGTGGGCGTGGTCATAGTCGCATGTCGTTCATTTTTCATACCAAGATAAAGTGAGTTCAGATAAGTACGTGAACTGAGTTTAGTAAAGATATATCGAATTTTGCTCAAGTTATCGTGTTAACGGCCATGCGGAAGGACAGACGGACGACTGTGTATAAAAACTGGGCGTGGCATCAACCGATTTCGCCCATTTTCACAGAAAACAGTTAACGCCACAAAATCTATGCCCCTACCAAATTTCACAAGGATTGGTTAATTTTTGTTCGACTTATGGCGTTAAAAGTATCCTAGACAAATTAAATGAAAAAGGGCGGAGCCACGCCCATTTTTAAATTTTCTTTTATTTTTGTATTTTGTTGCACCATATAATTACTGGAGTTGAATCTTGACATAATTTACTTATATACTGTAAAGATATTAAATTTTTTGTTAAAATTTTTCTTTTAAAAAATTTTTTTTTTAAAAGTGGGCGTGGTCCTTCTCCGATTTTGCTAATTTTTATTAAGCGTACATATAGTAATAAGAGTAACGTTCCTGCCAAATTTCATCATGATATCTTCAACGACTGCCAAATTACAGCTTGCAAAATTTTAAATTACCTTCTTTTAAAAGTGAGCGGCGCCACGCCCATTGTCCAAAATTTTACTAATTTTCTATTTTGCGTCATAAGTTCAACTCATCTACCAAGTTTCGTCGCTTTATCGGTCTTTTGTAATGAATTATCGTACTTTTTCGGTTTTTCGAAATATTCGTTATCGAAAAAGTGGGCGTGGTTATAGTCCGATATCGTTCATTTTAAATAGCAATCTGAGATGAGTGCTCAGGAACCTATATACCAAATTTCATCAAGATACCTCAAAATTTACTCAAGTTATCGTGTTAACGGACGGACGGACGGACGGACGGACATGGCTCATTCAAATTTTTTTTCGATCCTGATTATTTTGATATATGGAAGTCTATATCTATCTCGATTCCTTTATATATGTACAACCAACCGTTATCCAATTAAACTTAATATACTCTGTGAGCTCTGCTCAACTGAGTATAATAAGAGTAACGTTCCTGCCAAATTTCATCATGATATCTTCAGCGACTGCCAAATTACAGCTTGCAAAAGTTTTAAATTACCTTCTTTTAAAAGTGGGCGGTGCCACGCCCATTGTCCAAAATTTTGCTAATTTTCTATTTTGCGTCATAAGTTCAACTCATCTACCAAGTTTCGTCGCTTTATCGGTCTTTTGTAATGAATTATCGTACTTTTTCGGTTTTTCGAAATTTTCGATATCGAAAAAGTGGGCGTGGTTATAGTCCGATATCGTTCATTTTAAATTGCGATCTGAGATGAGTGCTCAGGAACCTACGTACCAAATTTCATCAAGATACCTCAAAATTTACTCAAGTTATCGTGTTAACGGACGGACGGACGGACATGGCTCAATCAAATTTTTTTTCGATCCTGATTATTTTGATATATGGAAGTCTATATCTATCTCGATTCCTTTATATATGTACAACCAACCGTTATCCAATCAAACTTAATATACTCTGTGAGCTCTGCTCAACTGAGTATAAAAACAGTGATTCTTTTCAGTATGTGACTCTTCGTTTATAACTCATCAAATAAAATTAACTGTGTTTGGTAATAAAAAATGTGATAATATAAGGTTTCATCAATTTGTTTATTGAAAACCATAAAAAGTTAATAAAGATGTTTTGCCCAGCCATCTTATAAAGTTGTTTTTAAGTATTGTTGTTTTTTTAAATCGATATAACGTTACCTTAACTCACTAGTCACGAGCAAATCAATATCAAAAATTTAATTTAGGATTGCCCATATTTTTTTTTTTTTTTTTTTTTTTTTTTTTTTTTTAAATGTATGAAAACATTTATTTGAAGCAATTTTTTAATTTTATAATTTATTTAATAATTTGGGAAAAATTTAAACAACGTGACATCAGGACGGACAAGGCGACAGCTGTTTCGATTATACCTTGTAAATCTCTTCAAAGCCTTTTCTCCCGGGAGTGGGAGTCGAACTCGCACCCCTACGATAGTTGAAATGGTTGTAAACGCATTCAGCTACGTCATGCCTGTTGTGAAGTCTTTCCCAATTGCCTTCTTTATGCATATTTTAATCTTTTACACATTGCATACTTCGTATGCAATTATGTGTTAAAGCTATGCTTGGTACGGCGGTTTTCAAAGAAACTTTGGTTTTTGTTGCTGTTTTCGTTCTATTTATAGAACTACAACGAATTAACCAATTTTGTCTGTTTGTATGATTTTTTAATAATCGGGGATTGCCCATATTGCTTTTTTTTTTTTTTTTTTTTTTTTTTTAAATGTATGAAAACATTTATTTGAAGCAATTTTTTAATTTTATAATTTATTTAATAATTTGGGAAAAATTTAAACAACGTGACATCAGGACGGACAAGGCGACAGCTGTTTCGATTATACCTTGTAAATCTCTTCAAAGCCTTTTCTCCCGGGAGTGGGAGTCGAACTCGCACCCCTACGATAGTTGAAATGGTTGTAAACGCATTCAGCTACGTCATGCCTGTTGTGAAGTCTTTCCCAATTGCCTTCTTTATGCATATTTTAATCTTTTACACATTGCATACTTCGTATGCAATTATGTGTTAAAGCTATGCTTGGTACGGCGGTTTTCAAAGAAACTTTGGTTTTTGTTGCTGTTTTCGTTCTATTTATAGAACTACAACGAATTAACCAATTTTGTCTGTTTGTATGATTTTTTAATAATCGGGGATTGCCCATATTGCTTTTTTTTTTTTTTTTTTTTTTTTTTAAATGTATGAAAACATTTATTTGAAGCAATTTTTTAATTTTATAATTTATTTAATAATTTGGGAAAAATTTAAACAACGTGACATCAGGACGGACAAGGCGACAGCTGTTTCGATTATACCTTGTAAATCTCTTCAAAGCCTTTTCTCCCGGGAGTGGGAGTCGAACTCGCACCCCTACGATAGTTGAAATGGTTGTAAACGCATTCAGCTACGTCATGCCTGTTGTGAAGTCTTTCCCAATTGCCTTCTTTATGCATATTTTAATCTTTTACACATTGCATACTTCGTATGTAATTATGTGTTAAAGCTATGCTTGGTACGGCGGTTTTCAAAGAAACTTTGGTTTTTGTTGCTGTTTTCGTTCTATTTATAGAACTACAACGAATTAACCAATTTTGTCTGTTTGTATGATTTTTTAATAATCGGGGATTGCCCATATTGCTTTTTTTTTTTTTTTTTTTTTTTTAAATGTATGAAAACATTTATTTGAAGCAATTTTTTAATTTTATAATTTATTTAATAATTTGGGAAAAATTTAAACAACGTGACATCAGGACGGACAAGGCGACAGCTGTTTCGATTATACCTTGTAAATCTCTTCAAAGCCTTTTCTCCCGGGAGTGGGAGTCGAACTCGCACCCCTACGATAGTTGAAATGGTTGTAAACGCATTCAGCTACGTCATGCCTGTTGTGAAGTCTTTCCCAATTGCCTTCTTTATGCATATTTTAATCTTTTACACATTGCATACTTCGTATGCAATTATGTGTTAAAGCTATGCTTGGTACGGCGGTTTTCAAAGAAACTTTGGTTTTTGTTGCTGTTTTCGTTCTATTTATAGAACTACAACGAATTAACCAATTTTGTCTGTTTGTATGATTTTTTAATAATCGGGGATTGCCCATATTGCTTTTTTTTTTTTTTTTTTTTTTTTTTTTAAATGTATGAAAACATTTATTTGAAGCAATTTTTTAATTTTATAATTTATTTAATAATTTGGGAAAAATTTAAACAACGTGACATCAGGACGGACAAGGCGACAGCTGTTTCGATTATACCTTGTAAATCTCTTCAAAGCCTTTTCTCCCGGGAGTGGGAGTCGAACTCGCACCCCTACGATAGTTGAAATGGTTGTAAACGCATTCAGCTACGTCATGCCTATTGTGAAGTCTTTCCCAATTGCCTTCTTTATGCATATTTTAATCTTTTACACATTGCATACTTCGTATGCAATTATGTGTTAAAGCTATGCTTGGTACGGCGGTTTTCAAAGAAACTTTGGTTTTTGTTGCTGTTTTCGTTCTATTTATAGAACTACAACGAATTAACCAATTTTGTCTGTTTGTATGATTTTTTAATAATCGGGGATTGCCCATATTGCTTTTTTTTTTTTTTTTTTTTAAATGTATGAAAACATTTATTTGAAGCAATTTTTTTAATTTTATAATTTATTTAATAATTTGGGAAAAATTTAAACAACGTGACATCAGGACGGACAAGGCGACAGCTGTTTCGATTATACCTTGTAAATCTCTTCAAAGCCTTTTCTCCCGGGAGTGGGAGTCGAACTCGCACCCCTACGATAGTTGAAATGGTTGTAAACGCATTCAGCTACGTCATGCCTGTTGTGAAGTCTTTCCCAATTGCCTTCTTTATGCATATTTTAATCTTTTACACATTGCATACTTCGTATGCAATTATGTGTTAAAGCTATGCTTGGTACGGCGGTTTTCAAAGAAACTTTGGTTTTTGTTGCTGTTTTCGTTCTATTTATAGAACTACAACGAATTAACCAATTTTGTCTGTTTGTATGATTTTTTAATAATCGGGGATTGCCCATATTGCTTTTTTTTTTTTTTTTTTTTTTTTTTTAAATGTATGAAAACATTTATTTGAAGCAATTTTTTAATTTTATAATTTATTTAATAATTTGGGAAAAATTTAAACAACGTGACATCAGGACGGACAAGGCGACAGCTGTTTCGATTATACCTTGTAAATCTCTTCAAAGCCTTTTCTCCCGGGAGTGGGAGTCGAACTCGCACCCCTACGATAGTTGAAATGGTTGTAAACGCATTCAGCTACGTCATGCCTATTGTGAAGTCTTTCCCAATTGCCTTCTTTATGCATATTTTAATCTTTTACACATTGCATACTTCGTATGCAATTATGTGTTAAAGCTATGCTTGGTACGGCGGTTTTCAAAGAAACTTTGGTTTTTGTTGCTGTTTTCGTTCTATTTATAGAACTACAACGAATTAACCAATTTTGTCTGTTTGTATGATTTTTTAATAATCGGGGATTGCCCATATTGCTTTTTTTTTTTTTTTTTTTTTTTTTAAATGTATGAAAACATTTATTTGAAGCAATTTTTTAATTTTATAATTTATTTAATAATTTGGGAAAAATTTAAACAACGTGACATCAGGACGGACAAGGCGACAGCTGTTTCGATTATACCTTGTAAATCTCTTCAAAGCCTTTTCTCCCGGGAGTGGGAGTCGAACTCGCACCCCTACGATAGTTGAAATGGTTGTAAACGCATTCAGCTACGTCATGCCTGTTGTGAAGTCTTTCCCAATTGCCTTCTTTATGCATATTTTAATCTTTTACACATTGCATACTTCGTATGTAATTATGTGTTAAAGCTATGCTTGGTACGGCGGTTTTCAAAGAAACTTTGGTTTTTGTTGCTGTTTTCGTTCTATTTATAGAACTACAACGAATTAACCAATTTTGTCTGTTTGTATGATTTTTTAATAATCGGGGATTGCCCATATTGCTTTTTTTTTTTTTTTTTTTAAATGTATGAAAACATTTATTTGAAGCAATTTTTTAATTTTATAATTTATTTAATAATTTGGGAAAAATTTAAACAACGTGACATCAGGACGGACAAGGCGACAGCTGTTTCGATTATACCTTGTAAATCTCTTCAAAGCCTTTTCTCCCGGGAGTGGGAGTCGAACTCGCACCCCTACGATAGTTGAAATGGTTGTAAACGCATTCAGCTACGTCATGCCTGTTGTGAAGTCTTTCCCAATTGCCTTCTTTATGCATATTTTAATCTTTTACACATTGCATACTTCGTATGCAATTATGTGTTAAAGCTATGCTTGGTACGGCGGTTTTCAAAGAAACTTTGGTTTTTGTTGCTGTTTTCGTTCTATTTATAGAACTACAACGAATTAACCAATTTTGTCTGTTTGTATGATTTTTTAATAATCGGGGATTGCCCATATTGCTTTTTTTTTTTTTTTTTTTTTTTTTAAATGTATGAAAACATTTATTTGAAGCAATTTTTTAATTTTATAATTTATTTAATAATTTGGGAAAAATTTAAACAACGTGACATCAGGACGGACAAGGCGACAGCTGTTTCGATTATACCTTGTAAATCTCTTCAAAGCCTTTTCTCCCGGGAGTGGGAGTCGAACTCGCACCCCTACGATAGTTGAAATGGTTGTAAACGCATTCAGCTACGTCATGCCTGTTGTGAAGTCTTTCCCAATTGCCTTCTTTATGCATATTTTAATCTTTTACACATTGCATACTTCGTATGCAATTATGTGTTAAAGCTATGCTTGGTACGGCGGTTTTCAAAGAAACTTTGGTTTTTGTTGCTGTTTTCGTTCTATTTATAGAACTACAACGAATTAACCAATTTTGTCTGTTTGTATGATTTTTTAATAATCGGGGATTGCCCATATTGCTTTTTTTTTTTTTTTTTTTTAAATGTATGAAAACATTTATTTGAAGCAATTTTTTTAATTTTATAATTTATTTAATAATTTGGGAAAAATTTAAACAACGTGACATCAGGACGGACAAGGCGACAGCTGTTTCGATTATACCTTGTAAATCTCTTCAAAGCCTTTTCTCCCGGGAGTGGGAGTCGAACTCGCACCCCTACGATAGTTGAAATGGTTGTAAACGCATTCAGCTACGTCATGCCTGTTGTGAAGTCTTTCCCAATTGCCTTCTTTATGCATATTTTAATCTTTTACACATTGCATACTTCGTATGCAATTATGTGTTAAAGCTATGCTTGGTACGGCGGTTTTCAAAGAAACTTTGGTTTTTGTTGCTGTTTTCGTTCTATTTATAGAACTACAACGAATTAACCAATTTTGTCTGTTTGTATGATTTTTTAATAATCGGGGATTGCCCATATTGCTTTTTTTTTTTTTTTTTTTAAATGTATGAAAACATTTATTTGAAGCAATTTTTTTAATTTTATAATTTATTTAATAATTTGGGAAAAATTTAAACAACGTGACATCAGGACGGACAAGGCGACAGCTGTTTCGATTATACCTTGTAAATCTCTTCAAAGCCTTTTCTCCCGGGAGTGGGAGTCGAACTCGCACCCCTACGATAGTTGAAATGGTTGTAAACGCATTCAGCTACGTCATGCCTGTTGTGAAGTCTTTCCCAATTGCCTTCTTTATGCATATTTTAATCTTTTACACATTGCATACTTCGTATGCAATTATGTGTTAAAGCTATGCTTGGTACGGCGGTTTTCAAAGAAACTTTGGTTTTTGTTGCTGTTTTCGTTCTATTTATAGAACTACAACGAATTAACCAATTTTGTCTGTTTGTATGATTTTTTAATAATCGGGGATTGCCCATATTGCTTTTTTTTTTTTTTTTTTTTTTTTTTTAAATGTATGAAAACATTTATTTGAAGCAATTTTTTAATTTTATAATTTATTTAATAATTTGGGAAAAATTTAAACAACGTGACATCAGGACGGACAAGGCGACAGCTGTTTCGATTATACCTTGTAAATCTCTTCAAAGCCTTTTCTCCCGGGAGTGGGAGTCGAACTCGCACCCCTACGATAGTTGAAATGGTTGTAAACGCATTCAGCTACGTCATGCCTGTTGTGAAGTCTTTCCCAATTGCCTTCTTTATGCATATTTTAATCTTTTACACATTGCATACTTCGTATGCAATTATGTGTTAAAGCTATGCTTGGTACGGCGGTTTTCAAAGAAACTTTGGTTTTTGTTGCTGTTTTCGTTCTATTTATAGAACTACAACGAATTAACCAATTTTGTCTGTTTGTATGATTTTTTAATAATCGGGGATTGCCCATATTGCTTTTTTTTTTTTTTTTTTTTAAATGTATGAAAACATTTATTTGAAGCAATTTTTTTAATTTTATAATTTATTTAATAATTTGGGAAAAATTTAAACAACGTGACATCAGGACGGACAAGGCGACAGCTGTTTCGATTATACCTTGTAAATCTCTTCAAAGCCTTTTCTCCCGGGAGTGGGAGTCGAACTCGCACCCCTACGATAGTTGAAATGGTTGTAAACGCATTCAGCTACGTCATGCCTGTTGTGAAGTCTTTCCCAATTGCCTTCTTTATGCATATTTTAATCTTTTACACATTGCATACTTCGTATGCAATTATGTGTTAAAGCTATGCTTGGTACGGCGGTTTTCAAAGAAACTTTGGTTTTTGTTGCTGTTTTCGTTCTATTTATAGAACTACAACGAATTAACCAATTTTGTCTGTTTGTATGATTTTTTAATAATCGGGGATTGCCCATATTGCTTTTTTTTTTTTTTTTTTTTAAATGTATGAAAACATTTATTTGAAGCAATTTTTTTAATTTTATAATTTATTTAATAATTTGGGAAAAATTTAAACAACGTGACATCAGGACGGACAAGGCGACAGCTGTTTCGATTATACCTTGTAAATCTCTTCAAAGCCTTTTCTCCCGGGAGTGGGAGTCGAACTCGCACCCCTACGATAGTTGAAATGGTTGTAAACGCATTCAGCTACGTCATGCCTGTTGTGAAGTCTTTCCCAATTGCCTTCTTTATGCATATTTTAATCTTTTACACATTGCATACTTCGTATGCAATTATGTGTTAAAGCTATGCTTGGTACGGCGGTTTTCAAAGAAACTTTGGTTTTTGTTGCTGTTTTCGTTCTATTTATAGAACTACAACGAATTAACCAATTTTGTCTGTTTGTATGATTTTTTAATAATCGGGGATTGCCCATATTGCTTTTTTTTTTTTTTTTTTTTTTTAAATGTATGAAAACATTTATTTGAAGCAATTTTTTAATTTTATAATTTATTTAATAATTTGGGAAAAATTTAAACAACGTGACATCAGGACGGACAAGGCGACAGCTGTTTCGATTATACCTTGTAAATCTCTTCAAAGCCTTTTCTCCCGGGAGTGGGAGTCGAACTCGCACCCCTACGATAGTTGAAATGGTTGTAAACGCATTCAGCTACGTCATGCCTGTTGTGAAGTCTTTCCCAATTGCCTTCTTTATGCATATTTTAATCTTTTACACATTGCATACTTCGTATGCAATTATGTGTTAAAGCTATGCTTGGTACGGCGGTTTTCAAAGAAACTTTGGTTTTTGTTGCTGTTTTCGTTCTATTTATAGAACTACAACGAATTAACCAATTTTGTCTGTTTGTATGATTTTTTAATAATCGGGGATTGCCCATATTGCTTTTTTTTTTTTTTTTTTTTTTTTAAATGTATGAAAACATTTATTTGAAGCAATTTTTTAATTTTATAATTTATTTAATAATTTGGGAAAAATTTAAACAACGTGACATCAGGACGGACAAGGCGACAGCTGTTTCGATTATACCTTGTAAATCTCTTCAAAGCCTTTTCTCCCGGGAGTGGGAGTCGAACTCGCACCCCTACGATAGTTGAAATGGTTGTAAACGCATTCAGCTACGTCATGCCTGTTGTGAAGTCTTTCCCAATTGCCTTCTTTATGCATATTTTAATCTTTTACACATTGCATACTTCGTATGTAATTATGTGTTAAAGCTATGCTTGGTACGGCGGTTTTCAAAGAAACTTTGGTTTTTGTTGCTGTTTTCGTTCTATTTATAGAACTACAACGAATTAACCAATTTTGTCTGTTTGTATGATTTTTTAATAATCGGGGATTGCCCATATTGCTTTTTTTTTTTTTTTTTTTTTTTTAAATGTATGAAAACATTTATTTGAAGCAATTTTTTAATTTTATAATTTATTTAATAATTTGGGAAAAATTTAAACAACGTGACATCAGGACGGACAAGGCGACAGCTGTTTCGATTATACCTTGTAAATCTCTTCAAAGCCTTTTCTCCCGGGAGTGGGAGTCGAACTCGCACCCCTACGATAGTTGAAATGGTTGTAAACGCATTCAGCTACGTCATGCCTGTTGTGAAGTCTTTCCCAATTGCCTTCTTTATGCATATTTTAATCTTTTACACATTGCATACTTCGTATGCAATTATGTGTTAAAGCTATGCTTGGTACGGCGGTTTTCAAAGAAACTTTGGTTTTTGTTGCTGTTTTCGTTCTATTTATAGAACTACAACGAATTAACCAATTTTGTCTGTTTGTATGATTTTTTAATAATCGGGGATTGCCCATATTGCTTTTTTTTTTTTTTTTTTTTTTTTTTAAATGTATGAAAACATTTATTTGAAGCAATTTTTTAATTTTATAATTTATTTAATAATTTGGGAAAAATTTAAACAACGTGACATCAGGACGGACAAGGCGACAGCTGTTTCGATTATACCTTGTAAATCTCTTCAAAGCCTTTTCTCCCGGGAGTGGGAGTCGAACTCGCACCCCTACGATAGTTGAAATGGTTGTAAACGCATTCAGCTACGTCATGCCTGTTGTGAAGTCTTTCCCAATTGCCTTCTTTATGCATATTTTAATCTTTTACACATTGCATACTTCGTATGCAATTATGTGTTAAAGCTATGCTTGGTACGGCGGTTTTCAAAGAAACTTTGGTTTTTGTTGCTGTTTTCGTTCTATTTATAGAACTACAACGAATTAACCAATTTTGTCTGTTTGTATGATTTTTTAATAATCGGGGATTGCCCATATTGCTTTTTTTTTTTTTTTTTTTTTTTTTAAATGTATGAAAACATTTATTTGAAGCAATTTTTTAATTTTATAATTTATTTAATAATTTGGGAAAAATTTAAACAACGTGACATCAGGACGGACAAGGCGACAGCTGTTTCGATTATACCTTGTAAATCTCTTCAAAGCCTTTTCTCCCGGGAGTGGGAGTCGAACTCGCACCCCTACGATAGTTGAAATGGTTGTAAACGCATTCAGCTACGTCATGCCTGTTGTGAAGTCTTTCCCAATTGCCTTCTTTATGCATATTTTAATCTTTTACACATTGCATACTTCGTATGCAATTATGTGTTAAAGCTATGCTTGGTACGGCGGTTTTCAAAGAAACTTTGGTTTTTGTTGCTGTTTTCGTTCTATTTATAGAACTACAACGAATTAACCAATTTTGTCTGTTTGTATGATTTTTTAATAATCGGGGATTGCCCATATTGCTTTTTTTTTTTTTTTTTTTTTTTTAAATGTATGAAAACATTTATTTGAAGCAATTTTTTAATTTTATAATTTATTTAATAATTTGGGAAAAATTTAAACAACGTGACATCAGGACGGACAAGGCGACAGCTGTTTCGATTATACCTTGTAAATCTCTTCAAAGCCTTTTCTCCCGGGAGTGGGAGTCGAACTCGCACCCCTACGATAGTTGAAATGGTTGTAAACGCATTCAGCTACGTCATGCCTGTTGTGAAGTCTTTCCCAATTGCCTTCTTTATGCATATTTTAATCTTTTACACATTGCATACTTCGTATGCAATTATGTGTTAAAGCTATGCTTGGTACGGCGGTTTTCAAAGAAACTTTGGTTTTTGTTGCTGTTTTCGTTCTATTTATAGAACTACAACGAATTAACCAATTTTGTCTGTTTGTATGATTTTTTAATAATCGGGGATTGCCCATATTGCTTTTTTTTTTTTTTTTTTTTTTTTTTTAAATGTATGAAAACATTATTTGAAGCAATTTTTTAATTTTATAATTTATTTAATAATTTGGGAAAAATTTAAACAACGTGACATCAGGACGGACAAGGCGACAGCTGTTTCGATTATACCTTGTAAATCTCTTCAAAGCCTTTTCTCCCGGGAGTGGGAGTCGAACTCGCACCCCTACGATAGTTGAAATGGTTGTAAACGCATTCAGCTACGTCATGCCTGTTGTGAAGTCTTTCCCAATTGCCTTCTTTATGCATATTTTAATCTTTTACACATTGCATACTTCGTATGTAATTATGTGTTAAAGCTATGCTTGGTACGGCGGTTTTCAAAGAAACTTTGGTTTTTGTTGCTGTTTTCGTTCTATTTATAGAACTACAACGAATTAACCAATTTTGTCTGTTTGTATGATTTTTTAATAATCGGGGATTGCCCATATTGCTTTTTTTTTTTTTTTTTTTTTTTAAATGTATGAAAACATTTATTTGAAGCAATTTTTTTAATTTTATAATTTATTTAATAATTTGGGAAAAATTTAAACAACGTGACATCAGGACGGACAAGGCGACAGCTGTTTCGATTATACCTTGTAAATCTCTTCAAAGCCTTTTCTCCGGGAGTGGGAGTCGAACTCGCACCCCTACGATAGTTGAAATGGTTGTAAACGCATTCAGCTACGTCATGCCTGTTGTGAAGTCTTTCCCAATTGCCTTCTTTATGCATATTTTAATCTTTTACACATTGCATACTTCGTATGCAATTATGTGTTAAAGCTATGCTTGGTACGGCGGTTTTCAAAGAAACTTTGGTTTTTGTTGCTGTTTTCGTTCTATTTATAGAAACTACAACGAATTAACCAATTTTGTCTGTTTGTATGATTTTTTAATAATCGGGGATTGCCCATATTGCTTTTTTTTTTTTTTTTTTTTTTTAAATGTATGAAAACATTTATTTGAAGCAATTTTTTTAATTTTATAATTTATTTAATAATTTGGGAAAAATTTAAACAACGTGACATCAGGACGGACAAGGCGACAGCTGTTTCGATTATACCTTGTAAATCTCTTCAAAGCCTTTTCTCCCGGGAGTGGGAGTCGAACTCGCACCCCTACGATAGTTGAAATGGTTGTAAACGCATTCAGCTACGTCATGCCTGTTGTGAAGTCTTTCCCAATTGCCTTCTTTATGCATATTTTAATCTTTTACACATTGCATACTTCGTATGTAATTATGTGTTAAAGCTATGCTTGGTACGGCGGTTTTCAAAGAAACTTTGGTTTTTGTTGCTGTTTTCGTTCTATTTATAGAACTACAACGAATTAACCAATTTTGTCTGTTTGTATGATTTTTTAATAATCGGGGATTGCCCATATTGCTTTTTTTTTTTTTTTTTTTTTTTTAAATGTATGAAAACATTTATTTGAAGCAATTTTTTAATTTTATAATTTATTTAATAATTTGGGAAAAATTTAAACAACGTGACATCAGGACGGACAAGGCGACAGCTGTTTCGATTATACCTTGTAAATCTCTTCAAAGCCTTTTCTCCCGGGAGTGGGAGTCGAACTCGCACCCCTACGATAGTTGAAATGGTTGTAAACGCATTCAGCTACGTCATGCCTGTTGTGAAGTCTTTCCCAATTGCCTTCTTTATGCATATTTTAATCTTTTACACATTGCATACTTCGTATGCAATTATGTGTTAAAGCTATGCTTGGTACGGCGGTTTTCAAAGAAACTTTGGTTTTTGTTGCTGTTTTCGTTCTATTTATAGAACTACAACGAATTAACCAATTTTGTCTGTTTGTATGATTTTTTAATAATCGGGGATTGCCCATATTGCTTTTTTTTTTTTTTTTTTTTAAATGTATGAAAACATTTATTTGAAGCAATTTTTTTAATTTTATAATTTATTTAATAATTTGGGAAAAATTTAAACAACGTGACATCAGGACGGACAAGGCGACAGCTGTTTCGATTATACCTTGTAAATCTCTTCAAAGCCTTTTCTCCCGGGAGTGGGAGTCGAACTCGCACCCCTACGATAGTTGAAATGGTTGTAAACGCATTCAGCTACGTCATGCCTGTTGTGAAGTCTTTCCCAATTGCCTTCTTTATGCATATTTTAATCTTTTACACATTGCATACTTCGTATGCAATTATGTGTTAAAGCTATGCTTGGTAACGGCGGTTTTCAAAGAAACTTTGGTTTTTGTTGCTGTTTTCGTTCTATTTATAGAACTACAACGAATTAACCAATTTTGTCTGTTTGTATGATTTTTTAATAATCGGGGATTGCCCATATTGCTTTTTTTTTTTTTTTTTTTTTTTTTTTTAAATGTATGAAAACATTTATTTGAAGCAATTTTTTAATTTTATAATTTATTTAATAATTTGGGAAAAATTTAAACAACGTGACATCAGGACGGACAAGGCGACAGCTGTTTCGATTATACCTTGTAAATCTCTTCAAAGCCTTTTCTCCCGGGAGTGGGAGTCGAACTCGCACCCCTACGATAGTTGAAATGGTTGTAAACGCATTCAGCTACGTCATGCCTGTTGTGAAGTCTTTCCCAATTGCCTTCTTTATGCATATTTTAATCTTTTACACATTGCATACTTCGTATGCAATTATGTGTTAAAGCTATGCTTGGTACGGCGGTTTTCAAAGAAACTTTGGTTTTTGTTGCTGTTTTCGTTCTATTTATAGAACTACAACGAATTAACCAATTTTGTCTGTTTGTATGATTTTTTAATAATCGGGGATTGCCCATATTGCTTTTTTTTTTTTTTTTTTTTAAATGTATGAAAACATTTATTTGAAGCAATTTTTTAATTTTATAATTTATTTAATAATTTGGGAAAAATTTAAACAACGTGACATCAGGACGGACAAGGCGACAGCTGTTTCGATTATACCTTGTAAATCTCTTCAAAGCCTTTTCTCCCGGGAGTGGGAGTCGAACTCGCACCCCTACGATAGTTGAAATGGTTGTAAACGCATTCAGCTACGTCATGCCTGTTGTGAAGTCTTTCCCAATTGCCTTCTTTATGCATATTTTAATCTTTTACACATTGCATACTTCGTATGCAATTATGTGTTAAAGCTATGCTTGGTACGGCGGTTTTCAAAGAAACTTTGGTTTTTGTTGCTGTTTTCGTTCTATTTATAGAACTACAACGAATTAACCAATTTTGTCTGTTTGTATGATTTTTTAATAATCGGGGATTGCCCATATTGCTTTTTTTTTTTTTTTTTTTTTTTTTAAATGTATGAAAACATTTATTTGAAGCAATTTTTTAATTTTATAATTTATTTAATAATTTGGGAAAAATTTAAACAACGTGACATCAGGACGGACAAGGCGACAGCTGTTTCGATTATACCTTGTAAATCTCTTCAAAGCCTTTTCTCCCGGGAGTGGGAGTCGAACTCGCACCCCTACGATAGTTGAAATGGTTGTAAACGCATTCAGCTACGTCATGCCTGTTGTGAAGTCTTTCCCAATTGCCTTCTTTATGCATATTTTAATCTTTTACACATTGCATACTTCGTATGCAATTATGTGTTAAAGCTATGCTTGGTACGGCGGTTTTCAAAGAAACTTTGGTTTTTGTTGCTGTTTTCGTTCTATTTATAGAACTACAACGAATTAACCAATTTTGTCTGTTTGTATGATTTTTTAATAATCGGGGATTGCCCATATTGCTTTTTTTTTTTTTTTTTTTTTTTTTTAAATGTATGAAAACATTTATTTGAAGCAATTTTTTAATTTTATAATTTATTTAATAATTTGGGAAAAATTTAAACAACGTGACATCAGGACGGACAAGGCGACAGCTGTTTCGATTATACCTTGTAAATCTCTTCAAAGCCTTTTCTCCCGGGAGTGGGAGTCGAACTCGCACCCCTACGATAGTTGAAATGGTTGTAAACGCATTCAGCTACGTCATGCCTGTTGTGAAGTCTTTCCCAATTGCCTTCTTTATGCATATTTTAATCTTTTACACATTGCATACTTCGTATGCAATTATGTGTTAAAGCTATGCTTGGTACGGCGGTTTTCAAAGAAACTTTGGTTTTTGTTGCTGTTTTCGTTCTATTTATAGAACTACAACGAATTAACCAATTTTGTCTGTTTGTATGATTTTTTAATAATCGGGGATTGCCCATATTGCTTTTTTTTTTTTTTTTTTTTTTTTTTAAATGTATGAAAACATTTATTTGAAGCAATTTTTTAATTTTATAATTTATTTAATAATTTGGGAAAAATTTAAACAACGTGACATCAGGACGGACAAGGCGACAGCTGTTTCGATTATACCTTGTAAATCTCTTCAAAGCCTTTTCTCCCGGGAGTGGGAGTCGAACTCGCACCCCTACGATAGTTGAAATGGTTGTAAACGCATTCAGCTACGTCATGCCTGTTGTGAAGTCTTTCCCAATTGCCTTCTTTATGCATATTTTAATCTTTTACACATTGCATACTTCGTATGTAATTATGTGTTAAAGCTATGCTTGGTACGGCGGTTTTCAAAGAAACTTTGGTTTTTGTTGCTGTTTTCGTTCTATTTATAGAACTACAACGAATTAACCAATTTTGTCTGTTTGTATGATTTTTTAATAATCGGGGATTGCCCATATTGCTTTTTTTTTTTTTTTTTTTTTTTTAAATGTATGAAAACATTTATTTGAAGCAATTTTTTAATTTTATAATTTATTTAATAATTTGGGAAAAATTTAAACAACGTGACATCAGGACGGACAAGGCGACAGCTGTTTCGATTATACCTTGTAAATCTCTTCAAAGCCTTTTCTCCCGGGAGTGGGAGTCGAACTCGCACCCCTACGATAGTTGAAATGGTTGTAAACGCATTCAGCTACGTCATGCCTGTTGTGAAGTCTTTCCCAATTGCCTTCTTTATGCATATTTTAATCTTTTACACATTGCATACTTCGTATGCAATTATGTGTTAAAGCTATGCTTGGTACGGCGGTTTTCAAAGAAACTTTGGTTTTTGTTGCTGTTTTCGTTCTATTTATAGAACTACAACGAATTAACCAATTTTGTCTGTTTGTATGATTTTTTAATAATCGGGGATTGCCCATATTGCTTTTTTTTTTTTTTTTTTTAAATGTATGAAAACATTTATTTGAAGCAATTTTTTTAATTTTATAATTTATTTAATAATTTGGGAAAAATTTAAACAACGTGACATCAGGACGGACAAGGCGACAGCTGTTTCGATTATACCTTGTAAATCTCTTCAAAGCCTTTTCTCCCGGGAGTGGGAGTCGAACTCGCACCCCTACGATAGTTGAAATGGTTGTAAACGCATTCAGCTACGTCATGCCTGTTGTGAAGTCTTTCCCAATTGCCTTCTTTATGCATATTTTAATCTTTTACACATTGCATACTTCGTATGCAATTATGTGTTAAAGCTATGCTTGGTACGGCGGTTTTCAAAGAAACTTTGGTTTTTGTTGCTGTTTTCGTTCTATTTATAGAACTACAACGAATTAACCAATTTTGTCTGTTTGTATGATTTTTTAATAATCGGGGATTGCCCATATTGCTTTTTTTTTTTTTTTTTTTTAAATGTATGAAAACATTTATTTGAAGCAATTTTTTTAATTTTATAATTTATTTAATAATTTGGGAAAAATTTAAACAACGTGACATCAGGACGGACAAGGCGACAGCTGTTTCGATTATACCTTGTAAATCTCTTCAAAGCCTTTTCTCCCGGGAGTGGGAGTCGAACTCGCACCCCTACGATAGTTGAAATGGTTGTAAACGCATTCAGCTACGTCATGCCTGTTGTGAAGTCTTTCCCAATTGCCTTCTTTATGCATATTTTAATCTTTTACACATTGCATACTTCGTATGCAATTATGTGTTAAAGCTATGCTTGGTACGGCGGTTTTCAAAGAAACTTTGGTTTTTGTTGCTGTTTTCGTTCTATTTATAGAACTACAACGAATTAACCAATTTTGTCTGTTTGTATGATTTTTTAATAATCGGGGATTGCCCATATTGCTTTTTTTTTTTTTTTTTTTAAATGTATGAAAACATTTATTTGAAGCAATTTTTTTAATTTTATAATTTATTTAATAATTTGGGAAAAATTTAAACAACGTGACATCAGGACGGACAAGGCGACAGCTGTTTCGATTATACCTTGTAAATCTCTTCAAAGCCTTTTCTCCCGGGAGTGGGAGTCGAACTCGCACCCCTACGATAGTTGAAATGGTTGTAAACGCATTCAGCTACGTCATGCCTGTTGTGAAGTATTTCCCAATTGCCTTCTTTATGCATATTTTAATCTTTTACACATTGCATACTTCGTATGCAATTATGTGTTAAAGCTATGCTTGGTACGGCGGTTTTCAAAGAAACTTTGGTTTTTGTTGCTGTTTTCGTTCTATTTATAGAACTACAACGAATTAACCAATTTTGTCTGTTTGTATGATTTTTTAATAATCGGGGATTGCCCATATTGCTTTTTTTTTTTTTTTTTTTTTTTTTTTTAAATGTATGAAAACATTTATTTGAAGCAATTTTTTAATTTTATAATTTATTTAATAATTTGGGAAAAATTTAAACAACGTGACATCAGGACGGACAAGGCGACAGCTGTTTCGATTATACCTTGTAAATCTCTTCAAAGCCTTTTCTCCCGGGAGTGGGAGTCGAACTCGCACCCCTACGATAGTTGAAATGGTTGTAAACGCATTCAGCTACGTCATGCCTATTGTGAAGTCTTTCCCAATTGCCTTCTTTATGCATATTTTAATCTTTTACACATTGCATACTTCGTATGCAATTATGTGTTAAAGCTATGCTTGGTACGGCGGTTTTCAAAGAAACTTTGGTTTTTGTTGCTGTTTTCGTTCTATTTATAGAACTACAACGAATTAACCAATTTTGTCTGTTTGTATGATTTTTTAATAATCGGGGATTGCCCATATTGCTTTTTTTTTTTTTTTTTTTTTTTTTTTAAATGTATGAAAACATTTATTTGAAGCAATTTTTTAATTTTATAATTTATTTAATAATTTGGGAAAAATTTAAACAACGTGACATCAGGACGGACAAGGCGACAGCTGTTTCGATTATACCTTGTAAATCTCTTCAAAGCCTTTTCTCCCGGGAGTGGGAGTCGAACTCGCACCCCTACGATAGTTGAAATGGTTGTAAACGCATTCAGCTACGTCATGCCTGTTGTGAAGTCTTTCCCAATTGCCTTCTTTATGCATATTTTAATCTTTTACACATTGCATACTTCGTATGCAATTATGTGTTAAAGCTATGCTTGGTACGGCGGTTTTCAAAGAAACTTTGGTTTTTGTTGCTGTTTTCGTTCTATTTATAGAACTACAACGAATTAACCAATTTTGTCTGTTTGTATGATTTTTTAATAATCGGGGATTGCCCATATTGCTTTTTTTTTTTTTTTTTTTTTTTTTAAATGTATGAAAACATTTATTTGAAGCAATTTTTTAATTTTATAATTTATTTAATAATTTGGGAAAAATTTAAACAACGTGACATCAGGACGGACAAGGCGACAGCTGTTTCGATTATACCTTGTAAATCTCTTCAAAGCCTTTTCTCCCGGGAGTGGGAGTCGAACTCGCACCCCTACGATAGTTGAAATGGTTGTAAACGCATTCAGCTACGTCATGCCTATTGTGAAGTCTTTCCCAATTGCCTTCTTTATGCATATTTTAATCTTTTACACATTGCATACTTCGTATGCAATTATGTGTTAAAGCTATGCTTGGTACGGCGGTTTTCAAAGAAACTTTGGTTTTTGTTGCTGTTTTCGTTCTATTTATAGAACTACAACGAATTAACCAATTTTGTCTGTTTGTATGATTTTTTAATAATCGGGGATTGCCCATATTGCTTTTTTTTTTTTTTTTTTTTTTTTTAAATGTATGAAAACATTTATTTGAAGCAATTTTTTAATTTTATAATTTATTTAATAATTTGGGAAAAATTTAAACAACGTGACATCAGGACGGACAAGGCGACAGCTGTTTCGATTATACCTTGTAAATCTCTTCAAAGCCTTTTCTCCCGGGAGTGGGAGTCGAACTCGCACCCCTACGATAGTTGAAATGGTTGTAAACGCATTCAGCTACGTCATGCCTGTTGTGAAGTCTTTCCCAATTGCCTTCTTTATGCATATTTTAATCTTTTACACATTGCATACTTCGTATGCAATTATGTGTTAAAGCTATGCTTGGTACGGCGGTTTTCAAAGAAACTTTGGTTTTTGTTGCTGTTTTCGTTCTATTTATAGAACTACAACGAATTAACCAATTTTGTCTGTTTGTATGATTTTTTAATAATCGGGGATTGCCCATATTGCTTTTTTTTTTTTTTTTTTTTTTTTAAATGTATGAAAACATTTATTTGAAGCAATTTTTTAATTTTATAATTTATTTAATAATTTGGGAAAAATTTAAACAACGTGACATCAGGACGGACAAGGCGACAGCTGTTTCGATTATACCTTGTAAATCTCTTCAAAGCCTTTTCTCCCGGGAGTGGGAGTCGAACTCGCACCCCTACGATAGTTGAAATGGTTGTAAACGCATTCAGCTACGTCATGCCTATTGTGAAGTCTTTCCCAATTGCCTTCTTTATGCATATTTTAATCTTTTACACATTGCATACTTCGTATGCAATTATGTGTTAAAGCTATGCTTGGTACGGCGGTTTTCAAAGAAACTTTGGTTTTTGTTGCTGTTTTCGTTCTATTTATAGAACTACAACGAATTAACCAATTTTGTCTGTTTGTATGATTTTTTAATAATCGGGGATTGCCCATATTGCTTTTTTTTTTTTTTTTTTTTTTTTTTTAAATGTATGAAAACATTTATTTGAAGCAATTTTTTAATTTTATAATTTATTTAATAATTTGGGAAAAATTTAAACAACGTGACATCAGGACGGACAAGGCGACAGCTGTTTCGATTATACCTTGTAAATCTCTTCAAAGCCTTTTCTCCCGGGAGTGGGAGTCGAACTCGCACCCCTACGATAGTTGAAATGGTTGTAAACGCATTCAGCTACGTCATGCCTGTTGTGAAGTCTTTCCCAATTGCCTTCTTTATGCATATTTTAATCTTTTACACATTGCATACTTCGTATGCAATTATGTGTTAAAGCTATGCTTGGTACGGCGGTTTTCAAAGAAACTTTGGTTTTTGTTGCTGTTTTCAGCATGACGTAGCTGAATGCGTTTACAACCATTTCAACTATCGTAGGGGTGCGAGTTCGACTCCCACTCCCGGGAGAAAAGGCTTTGAAGAGATTTACAAGGTATAATCGAAACAGCTGTCGCCTTGTCCGTCCTGATGTCACGTTGTTTAAATTTTTCCCAAATTATTAAATAAATTATAAAATTAAAAAATTGCTTCAAATAAATGTTTTCATACATTTAAAAAAAACAAAAAAAAAAGCAATATGGGCAATCCCCGATTATTAAAAAATCATACAAACAGACAAAATTGGTTAATTCGTTGTAGTTCTATAAATAGAACGAAAACAGCAACAAAAACCAAAGTTTCTTTGAAAACCGCCGTACCAAGCATAGCTTTAACACATAATTGCATACGAAGTATGCAATGTGTAAAAGATTAAAATATGCATAAAGAAGGCAATTGGGAAAGACTTCACAACAGGCATGACGTAGCTGAATGCGTTTACAACCATTTCAACTATCGTAGGGGTGCGAGTTCGACTCCCACTCCCGGGAGAAAAGGCTTTGAAGAGATTTACAAGGTATAATCGAAACAGCTGTCGCCTTGTCCGTCCTGATGTCACGTTGTTTAAATTTTTCCCAAATTATTAAATAAATTATAAAATTAAAAAATTGCTTCAAATAAATGTTTTCATACATTTAAAAAAAAAAAAAAAAAAAGCAATATGGGCAATCCCCGATTATTAAAAAATCATACAAACAGACAAAATTGGTTAATTCGTTGTAGTTCTATAAATAGAACGAAAACAGCAACAAAAACCAAAGTTTCTTTGAAAACCGCCGTACCAAGCATAGCTTTAACACATAATTGCATACGAAGTATGCAATGTGTAAAAGATTAAAATATGCATAAAGAAGGCAATTGGGAAAGACTTCACAACAGGCATGACGTAGCTGAATGCGTTTACAACCATTTCAACTATCGTAGGGGTGCGAGTTCGACTCCCACTCCCGGGAGAAAAGGCTTTGAAGAGATTTACAAGGTATAATCGAAACAGCTGTCGCCTTGTCCGTCCTGATGTCACGTTGTTTAAATTTTTCCCAAATTATTAAATAAATTATAAAATTAAAAAATTGCTTCAAATAAATGTTTTCATACATTTAAAAAAAAAAAAAAAAAAAAAAAAAAAGCAATATGGGCAATCCCCGATTATTAAAAAATCATACAAACAGACAAAATTGGTTAATTCGTTGTAGTTCTATAAATAGAACGAAAACAGCAACAAAAACCAAAGTTTCTTTGAAAACCGCCGTACCAAGCATAGCTTTAACACATAATTGCATACGAAGTATGCAATGTGTAAAAGATTAAAATATGCATAAAGAAGGCAATTGGGAAAGACATCACAACAGGCATGGCGTAGCTGAATGCGTTTACAACCATTTCAACTATCGTAGGGGTGCGAGTTCGACTCCCACTCCCGGGAGAAAAGGCTTTGAAGAGATTTACAAGGTATAATCGAAACAGCTGTCGCCTTGTCCGTCCTGATGTCACGTTGTTTAAATTTTTCCCAAATTATTAAATAAATTATAAAATTAAAAAATTGCTTCAAATAAATGTTTTCATACATTTAAAAAAAAAAAAAAAAAAGCAATATGGGCAATCCCCGATTATTAAAAAATCATACAAACAGACAAAATTGGTTAATTCGTTGTAGTTCTATAAATAGAACGAAAACAGCAACAAAAACCAAAGTTTCTTTGAAAACCGCCGTACCAAGCATAGCTTTAACACATAATTGCATACGAAGTATGCAATGTGTAAAAGATTAAAATATGCATAAAGAAGGCAATTGGGAAAGACTTCACAACAGGCATGACGTAGCTGAATGCGTTTACAACCATTTCAACTATCGTAGGGGTGCGAGTTCGACTCCCACTCCCGGGAGAAAAGGCTTTGAAGAGATTTACAAGGTATAATCGAAACAGCTGTCGCCTTGTCCGTCCTGATGTCACGTTGTTTAAATTTTTCCCAAATTATTAAATAAATTATAAAATTAAAAAATTGCTTCAAATAAATGTTTTCATACATTTAAAAAAAAAAAAAAAAAAAAAAAAAAAGCAATATGGGCAATCCCCGATTATTAAAAAATCATACAAACAGACAAAATTGGTTAATTCGTTGTAGTTCTATAAATAGAACGAAAACAGCAACAAAAACCAAAGTTTCTTTGAAAACCGCCGTACCAAGCATAGCTTTAACACATAATTGCATACGAAGTATGCAATGTGTAAAAGATTAAAATATGCATAAAGAAGGCAATTGGGAAAGACATCACAACAGGCATGGCGTAGCTGAATGCGTTTACAACCATTTCAACTATCGTAGGGGTGCGAGTTCGACTCCCACTCCCGGGAGAAAAGGCTTTGAAGAGATTTACAAGGTATAATCGAAACAGCTGTCGCCTTGTCCGTCCTGATGTCACGTTGTTTAAATTTTTCCCAAATTATTAAATAAATTATAAAATTAAAAAATTGCTTCAAATAAATGTTTTCATACATTTAAAAAAAAAAAAAAAAAAAAAAAAAAAAGCAATATGGGCAATCCCCGATTATTAAAAAATCATACAAACAGACAAAATTGGTTAATTCGTTGTAGTTCTATAAATAGAACGAAAACAGCAACAAAAACCAAAGTTTCTTTGAAAACCGCCGTACCAAGCATAGCTTTAACACATAATTGCATACGAAGTATGCAATGTGTAAAAGATTAAAATATGCATAAAGAAGGCAATTGGGAAAGACTTCACAACATGCATGACGTAGCTGAATGCGTTTACAACCATTTCAACTATCGTAGGGGTGCGAGTTCGACTCCCACTCCCGGGAGAAAAGGCTTTGAAGAGATTTACAAGGTATAATCGAAACAGCTGTCGCCTTGTCCGTCCTGATGTCACGTTGTTTAAATTTTTCCCAAATTATTAAATAAATTATAAAATTAAAAAATTGCTTCAAATAAATGTTTTCATACATTTAAAAAAAAAAAAAAAAAAAAAAAAAAAGCAATATGGGCAATCCCCGATTATTAAAAAATCATACAAACAGACAAAATTGGTTAATTCGTTGTAGTTCTATAAATAGAACGAAAACAGCAACAAAAACCAAAGTTTCTTTGAAAACCGCCGTACCAAGCATAGCTTTAACACATAATTGCATACGAAGTATGCAATGTGTAAAAGATTAAAATATGCATAAAGAAGGCAATTGGGAAAGACTTCACAACAGGCATGACGTAGCTGAATGCGTTTACAACCATTTCAACTATCGTAGGGGTGCGAGTTCGACTCCCACTCCCGGGAGAAAAGGCTTTGAAGAGATTTACAAGGTATAATCGAAACAGCTGTCGCCTTGTCCGTCCTGATGTCACGTTGTTTAAATTTTTCCCAAATTATTAAATAAATTATAAAATTAAAAAATTGCTTCAAATAAATGTTTTCATACATTTAAAAAAAAAAAAAAAAAAAGCAATATGGGCAATCCCCGATTATTAAAAAATCATACAAACAGACAAAATTGGTTAATTCGTTGTAGTTCTATAAATAGAACGAAAACAGCAACAAAAACCAAAGTTTCTTTGAAAACCGCCGTACCAAGCATAGCTTTAACACATAATTGCATACGAAGTATGCAATGTGTAAAAGATTAAAATATGCATAAAGAAGGCAATTGGGAAAGACTTCACAACAGGCATGACGTAGCTGAATGCGTTTACAACCATTTCAACTATCGTAGGGGTGCGAGTTCGACTCCCACTCCCGGGAGAAAAGGCTTTGAAGAGATTTACAAGGTATAATCGAAACAGCTGTCGCCTTGTCCGTCCTGATGTCACGTTGTTTAAATTTTTCCCAAATTATTAAATAAATTATAAAATTAAAAAAATTGCTTCAAATAAATGTTTTCATACATTTAAAAAAAAAAAAAAAAAAAGCAATATGGGCAATCCCCGATTATTAAAAAATCATACAAACAGACAAAATTGGTTAATTCGTTGTAGTTCTATAAATAGAACGAAAACAGCAACAAAAACCAAAGTTTCTTTGAAAACCGCCGTACCAAGCATAGCTTTAACACATAATTGCATACGAAGTATGCAATGTGTAAAAGATTAAAATATGCATAAAGAAGGCAATTGGGAAAGACTTCACAACAGGCATGACGTAGCTGAATGCGTTTACAACCATTTCAACTATCGTAGGGGTGCGAGTTCGACTCCCACTCCCGGGAGAAAAGGCTTTGAAGAGATTTACAAGGTATAATCGAAACAGCTGTCGCCTTGTCCGTCCTGATGTCACGTTGTTTAAATTTTTCCCAAATTATTAAATAAATTATAAAATTAAAAAAATTGCTTCAAATAAATGTTTTCATACATTTAAAAAAAAAAAAAAAAAAAAGCAATATGGGCAATCCCCGATTATTAAAAAATCATACAAACAGACAAAATTGGTTAATTCGTTGTAGTTCTATAAATAGAACGAAAACAGCAACAAAAACCAAAGTTTCTTTGAAAACCGCCGTACCAAGCATAGCTTTAACACATAATTGCATACGAAGTATGCAATGTGTAAAAGATTAAAATATGCATAAAGAAGGCAATTGGGAAAGACTTCACAACAGGCATGACGTAGCTGAATGCGTTTACAACCATTTCAACTATCGTAGGGGTGCGAGTTCGACTCCCACTCCCGGGAGAAAAGGCTTTGAAGAGATTTACAAGGTATAATCGAAACAGCTGTCGCCTTGTCCGTCCTGATGTCACGTTGTTTAAATTTTTCCCAAATTATTAAATAAATTATAAAATTAAAAAATTGCTTCAAATAAATGTTTTCATACATTAAAAAAAAAAAAAAAAAAAAAAAAAAAAGCAATATGGGCAATCCCCGATTATTAAAAAATCATACAAACAGACAAAATTGGTTAATTCGTTTTAGTTCTATAAATAGAACGAAAACAGCAACAAAAACCAAAGTTTCTTTGAAAACCGCCGTACCAAGCATAGCTTTAACACATAATTGCATACGAAGTATGCAATGTGTAAAAGATTAAAATATGCATAAAGAAGGCAATTGGGAAAGACTTCACAACAGGCATGACGTAGCTGAATGCGTTTACAACCATTTCAACTATCGTAGGGGTGCGAGTTCGACTCCCACTCCCGGGAGAAAAGGCTTTGAAGAGATTTACAAGGTATAATCGAAACAGCTGTCGCCTTGTCCGTCCTGATGTCACGTTGTTTAAATTTTTCCCAAATTATTAAATAAATTATAAAATTAAAAAATTGCTTCAAATAAATGTTTTCATACATTTAAAAAAAAAAAAAAAAAAAGCAATATGGGCAATCCCCGATTATTAAAAAATCATACAAACAGACAAAATTGGTTAATTCGTTGTAGTTCTATAAATAGAACGAAAACAGCAACAAAAACCAAAGTTTCTTTGAAAACCGCCGTACCAAGCATAGCTTTAACACATAATTGCATACGAAGTATGCAATGTGTAAAAGATTAAAATATGCATAAAGAAGGCAATTGGGAAAGACTTCACAACAGGCATGACGTAGCTGAATGCGTTTACAACCATTTCAACTATCGTAGGGGTGCGAGTTCGACTCCCACTCCCGGGAGAAAAGGCTTTGAAGAGATTTACAAGGTATAATCGAAACAGCTGTCGCCTTGTCCGTCCTGATGTCACGTTGTTTAAATTTTTCCCAAATTATTAAATAAATTATAAAATTAAAAAATTGCTTCAAATAAATGTTTTCATACATTAAAAAAAAAAAAAAAAAAAAAAAAAAAAAGCAATATGGGCAATCCCCGATTATTAAAAAATCATACAAACAGACAAAATTGGTTAATTCGTTTTAGTTCTATAAATAGAACGAAAACAGCAACAAAAACCAAAGTTTCTTTGAAAACCGCCGTACCAAGCATAGCTTTAACACATAATTGCATACGAAGTATGCAATGTGTAAAAGATTAAAATATGCATAAAGAAGGCAATTGGGAAAGACTTCACAACAGGCATGACGTAGCTGAATGCGTTTACAACCATTTCAACTATCGTAGGGGTGCGAGTTCGACTCCCACTCCCGGGAGAAAAGGCTTTGAAGAGATTTACAAGGTATAATCGAAACAGCTGTCGCCTTGTCCGTCCTGATGTCACGTTGTTTAAATTTTTCCCAAATTATTAAATAAATTATAAAATTAAAAAATTGCTTCAAATAAATGTTTTCATACATTTAAAAAAAAAAAAAAAAAAAAAGCAATATGGGCAATCCCCGATTATTAAAAAATCATACAAACAGACAAAATTGGTTAATTCGTTGTAGTTCTATAAATAGAACGAAAACAGCAACAAAAACCAAAGTTTCTTTGAAAACCGCCGTACCAAGCATAGCTTTAACACATAATTGCATACGAAGTATGCAATGTGTAAAAGATTAAAATATGCATAAAGAAGGCAATTGGGAAAGACTTCACAATAGGCATGACGTAGCTGAATGCGTTTACAACCATTTCAACTATCGTAGGGGTGCGAGTTCGACTCCCACTCCCGGGAGAAAAGGCTTTGAAGAGATTTACAAGGTATAATCGAAACAGCTGTCGCCTTGTCCGTCCTGATGTCACGTTGTTTAAATTTTTCCCAAATTATTAAATAAATTATAAAATTAAAAAATTGCTTCAAATAAATGTTTTCATACATTTAAAAAAAAAAAAAAAAAAAAAAAAAGCAATATGGGCAATCCCCGATTATTAAAAAATCATACAAACAGACAAAATTGGTTAATTCGTTGTAGTTCTATAAATAGAACGAAAACAGCAACAAAAACCAAAGTTTCTTTGAAAACCGCCGTACCAAGCATAGCTTTAACACATAATTACATACGAAGTATGCAATGTGTAAAAGATTAAAATATGCATAAAGAAGGCAATTGGGAAAGACTTCACAACAGGCATGACGTAGCTGAATGCGTTTACAACCATTTCAACTATCGTAGGGGTGCGAGTTCGACTCCCACTCCCGGGAGAAAAGGCTTTGAAGAGATTTACAAGGTATAATCGAAACAGCTGTCGCCTTGTCCGTCCTGATGTCACGTTGTTTAAATTTTTCCCAAATTATTAAATAAATTATAAAATTAAAAAATTGCTTCAAATAAATGTTTTCATACATTTAAAAAAAAAAAAAAAAAAAAAAAAAAAGCAATATGGGCAATCCCCGATTATTAAAAAATCATACAAACAGACAAAATTGGTTAATTCGTTGTAGTTCTATAAATAGAACGAAAACAGCAACAAAAACCAAAGTTTCTTTGAAAACCGCCGTACCAAGCATAGCTTTAACACATAATTGCATACGAAGTATGCAATGTGTAAAAGATTAAAATATGCATAAAGAAGGCAATTGGGAAAGACTTCACAACAGGCATGACGTAGCTGAATGCGTTTACAACCATTTCAACTATCGTAGGGGTGCGAGTTCGACTCCCACTCCCGGGAGAAAAGGCTTTGAAGAGATTTACAAGGTATAATCGAAACAGCTGTCGCCTTGTCCGTCCTGATGTCACGTTGTTTAAATTTTTCCCAAATTATTAAATAAATTATAAAAAAATTTTATTTTATTTTTTTTACTCACAAACGTTTTTGGGAGCGGAATTTTCAAATATTTAGTTATTTTGTTGAGGCCTTGGCGAACTAAGGCTACAGAAATAGTTCATTGTTTATTCCTACCAAAAATGCATAAAAAGATTTGTTTGTTATTATGGAGTGCTGACAAATTGTTGGTATCATTTTAAGAAGGTACCATGAAAAATTTAATATGGGTGCAGATATGGGCGGATCCAGAGAGTTATTTTGGGGGCAACTTCACGAAAAAACTCAATTTTTGCGGTAGCCACTATCGACTTGATCGGTGGTAGAACCCAGCGATTTTTTACACGGTTTTATTTAGCTTGACTTGACAGGCTGGCTGGCTGATTTTCTGGCTTGGCTGGCTGACTTTCTGGCTCGGCTGGCTGACTGGCACGAATTTTGTAATTGAAATTTAAGTAACTTCCCGAAAAGCTACAAGCTTGAAACTTGGAATATAGTTCAGTACCCGATGACAATGCAATATTTGGCGCATGAATCGAAATACTTCAAAAATCGTATTTTGTGGTCCGATTTTTTTCATATTTGGAACACATTATAGGTATCATCCGGTGGCAAAATCCTGAGCCAGATAAATAATTTTGCATGTAAATGCAACAACAACGATTTGAGCCAGATAAATCCAGATAGAAGTCTGGTTCAATTTGTGAGCCAGATAATTTGTTAATTACTTCTTTTTAGGTTGGCAACGCGGCCTTTAATATGCCTACTTTTTCAAAAATAGATGTCGCTGCTTAGCCTTTCGCCGTATGAGTTAAATGAAAAACAGCGGCGATATCTGCCTATCACATTTCACGTGTGCGAAAATTTCACGACATCTGGTTCTCAAGTCTCTCAATGATCCAGAGCATTCCCGTGAGAATTGAGCGTGATCCGGAGCTGTAAAACTCACTGAAAGACGGCAAATACATACATGAAAAGAAAGCGACCTATGAAAAAAAAAATTGTCGCTAGGTGGCGCAACGATCGATATATTCAAAAAAATCGTATTTGTCGTCCGATTTGGCTCATATTTATTTGGAACACATAATACATACAGGAACAGAAAGAGACCTATGGAACAATATTTACATGAAGTAATAATAATACTAAAAGCTAGAAAATAATTAGGTAGGTCCTAGATACTAGTCATCACACTCCTCATCAATCTAGGGCATTGATCTGTCAATTAAATAAAAGCATTGGACGCATCAAATTTCTATTGATAGTCACATATAAGACCAACTGAACCATAATATGGTTATGCTACGCATTATATTATTAGAAATTTCACGCGCCTAACGCTTTTATTTAATTGTCTGAAGTCGTCTACGTCATATGAAATGCAGACAGTTTTGAAGGACCAAGCAAATGTCATAATGCTCCATACACTCTTCCGCGGTTGGTATGGGACATATCGTAAACATATTTATCGTTTTTAGACCTTAACTAAGGAAAAACTACAAAGACAAAGTATTGTAACGAATTTACTTGCAAATCCTCTTATTTGCCCTTCTGCTAAGTTCGAATCACTAAAATGTTGAATAAATAACTCCAATATTGAATAATGGGAAAATGGCCTCTATTAAAGTACTTCACAATAACACTTATACTTTGCAACTAGCTGGCTTAATAACCAAACTGATTGATAGCTAAAATGAAACTGAATTCCAGCGCCTCTACATTTGCGGCCTTTTATACTCTCTGATTTCTTCGTTAGCATCTACTGGGCGCTTCCATTTCCCGAATCTACTAGTTGCCATCAGCTCTCAAATTTCTCAGCAATTGCACGATTTTATAGCTTCTCTCATTGCATACTTTCAGGAATATCTCAGATATATGCATGTGGTTGTGCCTTGCTTCTCAGCTGCGTGTACCTACATATGTGTAGACATAATGATTGACTCGTTTATGTAGATACAAGTGACTGTCTGCTTTATTGTTGTTGTGACTTCATTTACTTAGCACCAGACTAGGGATGTGAGTAACACTTAGTGTCACTCATATTCGTCACAGTATTTAGACCTGCTCTTCAAATATTTTTAGATGTGTATGAAAAATCGCTAAAAAGCATCCGTTCGCAGATGAAAATTCAGCGAAACTATTAAGAATTAAAAAAATTTAAAAAGCCAATAAATTTGGTAGTATGTACTTGGCTCAAGGTTCGTTAAAATAAGAAACAAATTTAATAAATGTATTTAAATTTGTTTCTTATTTCAAAAAAATGTTGTTTAAGAATAAATTAAAAATATAACCAGAAATCCCGAGCTGCTTTCATCAGAGTTCTTCAACGAACATTAAATATAGTGTATAATAAAATCATTGAAACCACTTTATAATATTGTGCTCAAGGATGGAAAATTTCACCCGTAACGATGAAACATCCCTTTAAGTTAAGGTTAAATAAATCATAAAAAATGTCTTTACATCTTATAATCGAACTCCAGCTTCTATCAAACTTCAAAGAGCCCGCGGACGAGGAAAGTCACATGTGGAGCAGCACACGGATGAGATATCGGTAAGAAAACTGGTAAGAAACAGATTCAAAGTTACAACCAATCTTAAAAATGATGTCATCAGGTGCTTAGGTTTAATTTTAAATACTAAAGTTTTATGAGCTTAGCTAGGAATTCCTCGAAACACTGAATTATAAATGTGTTCCTTAAAGCTTCGCATTGCGTTTTAATCCTAGCATATCAGATATGAAATTTTATCAGGAAATCTGCTGACTTGGGTATATAACCTCATTTTTATCGATAACAAAAGAAGTATCTGGTGGTTTAAGAGCGTCATTTAAATGACAAAGATAGTCCATCAAATGATGAAAGGAAGAATTCTGGACATTGCTTGCATTATGCATGAAATCATATTATTATACTCATTATTTAAAAATGGTATAAAAGAATACAAAGGATCTAAAATTAGATATAATATAATAAGCAAAATGCTATTAAGCTCTCCAAACACTCTAAATGCCACGAACTGAAATTTATTATTTTCACCACAGCGAAAACTCGATTATTTTAAAGAAATCATTAGAAAATTTTTATTCGTTTTATTATTAACAATATGCGCCTTCGTTCGTTTAGAGAAATTATTTTGAAACTAACAGCTCAAATCTTAATGTTTTACCAAATATAGCGCGTTTCAATCATAAAAAACTAAATGTAATTTTATATGTGTGATTTCATTGTACATCATTCAAAATAATTGTAACTCAGCATGACTCAAGCGCCAAGTGGTAACGGTAGAGCAACACGATTTTGAATTGAATTCATTCAGACAAACAGTTTTGAAATATTTAGCATAATAAAAACGGCTCAACAAATAATAAATATATTTATCATAATGTTTTGATTTAAAGCAGTTACAATTTTATATTATTGTTTTTTAGAACTGTTGTTGGCCGGCCCTATGTGAAAGACGGAGTAGAAGATTGCAAACTCATCAATCCGACTAACATACTGATTAACTATATTTGTCGGGGAATCCATTACTTATACATTATTGTGGCGAATATTAGCAGTTTCGACAAGGCACTCTTCGACCAGTCAATAAATGCTGCACAACCACAACAGCAATGTAAACAGAAAGTGCGCAGATGATATTACTCGCCTATAAAAGTCAACAGCGAATATAAGATGCAACAGATGAGATAAGTAAATGAGCAACTAATCGAGAAGGCTGTTTGAGAGAAATCCCTGGTAGAAATACGCTAACGAATGGATAGCATTTAGTTTGTTTTGAACACGCTATAAATGAAGTACGCAAGTTCATTTAATTGTGAAGATCTACTACCATAGTAGAATTGTTAATAAAGAGCCAGAAGGAGCAGTACTATCGAGAATTACATATGATTCACTACAATATCTTATTCTGCTTATGCGTAAAGTTAGACCAGCAACGTGCAGCAATTTAGTCCCGGAACTCTTTATACATAGGCTTGTGGATACCCCAATACATGGGGTAACGAAATTAAATGAAAATTCTTTTACATCTTGCAGTAATGCCAAGATCAAACTTCGGTTGTTGTAATTGCCTATGTAAAAAACACTTATACGAAATTAATATGTATAATAATTTCAAACTCCACAAACAATTGAAAAATTGTCTACGAACCTGCTACAGATTAATAATAAGATGAAGTGAGTGACAAACACCTTCTGCAGCAAAGCATTCAATTGAAAGAGATTAAAAAAATGAAATCAAAATAATGAGAGAAAAAAACCAGAAAACATAAGTTGAACAACATTATTCAATGCACATGGACAACACACATGCACACGAAAACTCTTCATAGAGCACAAAAACAAACACACTAAAAAAAACAAAACCAACCTGAGAAAGCAACAATCTACAGACGCATGTAAACGAAATCGAGCGGGCGAATGCACAACAAACATAACAGATTAGTTACCATATCCCATATCAGGGTAATTATTGTTAAATTAGATAACGATCTTGTAGTCTGGTGACATTTATTTATTTTCCTTAATTTTGCTGTATTAATCTTCTTGGAAGCACACTCCCATACATAACAACAAATGCTGTGGCACAAATGTGTGATATCAGAATATGGGCAAGAAACTAAACGAGAGCGCATATTAGAGTGTACCAAACCAGAAAAAAAGTCGCTTCGGCAATTGGTTATACCGTGGAAGTGGTAATCGTTTTCACCTGGTCCTTCCAGCGGAGTTGGAGACGCGCTCTTCCTCTGCTTCCGTGGGGGGTTCCGACAAGAATACCTTCTTAGTCAGAGCACCATCTAGTACAGCTCATCGTTAAATCTTCTCGGTACTCGCCGTTTGTAACGAGCTGCATCATCAGATCTTGTCAGCGAACATATGAAGATTAAGTTAGCTACGGCAATCAGACTATATGCAGCCTGTGGATTTCCCTACAACCTCGTCAAAGTAACCCACTATGCTGTATATCTCAACAACTAGCATGAAACAGTTTTAACCACCCTAGTGAGTACAAAGTATTCATTTATACAACTAGTTGGGAATGCCTACCGTATATATGTAGATATATACCGACTCATTTATTGGATTATGTAGGCAATTCCACACACCGCCCCAACCTGTAGCAGATAATGATAGTGAACAACAACAACAACAACAATAATAATAATAAATTTAACAAGAAGCAAATCTCAGCCTGCACACCCTCCGCACAATTCTACATATGATCTGACAACACCGAAATGTTTAGCGTTGAGTTAGACGCGCGCGTGATCAACGACGATCAACACCAGCAACAACACATTTGTGTTTGCATTATTTTTGGTCATCAACATGTTCATAAAATGTCAGCGTCATTATTGTTGTTGCTATCATTGTTTTAGCCATTCAATAGGTTGTAGTAGGTGTGCTTGTTTATTATTTCGTTTTTGGATCATTAGCTGCACGATCACACGAACACACGCACTTATTTTAGCGTAGTTATTGATGTTCGGAATACGCATTGATCGTTGGTGAAAAATATTAAAAAAAAATGCTTGTGAGTATATCCTTTCCGCATGCCACATATTTGATTCCACTCTTATATGGACTTATGTTGGTTGCATGGTCTCACCATCTCTTGGCCAACTGTCAACATTTCTTAATTTTGCACTCGATCTGTGGTATGCAAATATATCGGTCTTTTATGCGTTCATTACGATCGATAGCAAGCCGTTACAACAACTACGCCAGTTTTTTGCATGTTTTTTTATTATTGCTGTTGCTGTAATTTTATTGCTACATGTTGACAACAACTATTAACTTTTTGTTTCGTGTGCTTTTGGGAGAAAAGTATAAACGATTGTGGTCCCCAAGAATCAGTGATTTTAAAGTTGTTGTGGCTTTTTGTTTGACTGTAGCTTTCAGACGATCAATCGATCGATCGTCAAGATCATTATGTAGTTTTGTGCGTTGTTCTGTAGCCTTTCGTTATCTGGTTGACCTTTTTTTTGTTTTGTTCTTTTTTTGTGTATCATTAGACAAGTTAATTGACTCACGTTAGCCCTGAAGGTTTTTATGTACATATGCAGATACATACAAGTTTCCATATTCATGTACTACTTATGTTGGTATGCCAGTATGTAGATTGTTTGTCTGTGACATGAGCTGTCACCCAAAAAACATTGTTTTGAATTTGAATGTAACCTAAGATATTAAATATGAATATCGATTTTAGACCGAGCTGACATTTCACTTAAGTTTTCCAGCTTTGTTAGTAAATTGGAAAAACTGACGAAAAGGGCTTGAAGAAAACTAAGAATCATATGCACGTGAACGTACTCAATAGATAACATTTTTTAGCTTTTGATTTTTTTTTTTATTAAATACAAGGTGCGATATACCTCCGAAAAAAATTTAGGCCAAGTTTTTTTCCAATTTGCGTCATGCTCCTTTTTTTAATTTTTCCTACAAATAGGCGCGACGGAACCTAATTATATGTTAAAAAAAAGTCGAGGGATGCACCACTTGGCAGTACCAGCAGAGTAAGTATAGACTAGGTTGAACTGGCCTGCCCATGAGGAACTCAAAAAGATGGAATGAGTCCATAGTTGTACCAGAAGTTCGCCCAACGACCTTCTAAACCCAGGACTTCTGTAATAAAATAGCACCGTTCCCTTCGAAGTCATATTCCACAGGAGTAAATATGAAACTATGACGGACTACGTCTATCTGGGAACCACCACCAATATCTAATTAAAAATAAAAGAACATAAGATTTACCAATAAGTGCTAATGCTCTAAACATAGTTGTCCTGATGCATAGCAAATTGTTCGGAATCATGAATGGTATCGAAAACAGATATGATTATCCTTTGAGTTTTCTAGTGAAAAATTCTGCGGAACATATCTTGGTAGCTTCATTCATAAAGGCCCTCACCAACAAATTTAAAATTTAACAAGTTAGGTTAAGTTAGGTTGAACTGGCCGGTCAATAAAGACCTCACATAGACCGATTGTGCCCAAAGTGTTACCAGAATTTCTTTGATGATCAAACATTACCATTAACCCCAACTGGGTAACAGGACTTTTGTTTAAAAAAACTCTGTCCTCTTTGGGAATACTAAAAGTTTTCAAGGGCCGAGCTTTATAAATTACTCAAGATATGGCAACTCTGCCGCACCTAGTAGCTGGAGCCTTGACTTGGCGAGCACAGGACACGAGCACAGGACCTGCTCAAGCGTTTCTTCCTACAGCTCGCATTTCCTACATCTGCTGTGACGTTAGAAGGCAGTGTCCAGTCAATATGCCCTTCGTGAGCCTTAAGTCTTCACTCCTTAGAAATATAAGCAACTTTGTGAGTCTAACATCGTAGGATTTGCGCAAGATCCTAAAAATTTTGCAGTCCGTGCTTCTATCCACGTCTCTCTTGCTTGATGGATGATATGCAACTCCTGCCTCCTTTTGATGGGCTCCAAACGGATTGGGATATCTACCGTCGACTCATCGAGTGCTGCACGTTCCTTTTCCAACGCATCGGCCTTTTCGTTACCTTCTATCCCATTATGGCTGGAGACCCAGTGAAGATGAATGGTTCCGACGGAGCGAAGTCTCCCTAATGCTTCCTTGCAATCCAGGACACTTCTTGATGAGATTATTTCCTCAATCGCTGCCTCACTATCAATATATATGTGACCTGGCCTATGAAAGGGTGGTTTGTGACTCAAAAAAGAAATTGCGAGAAACAGCTGTTAAAGATAAACAATGCATTTCTTCAGTTTCTTAGTAGTTTTTTTTTGCATTATGAACAGTCATGCCGCCCAAAAGGCAAATCACAAACCAGTTTCTGACCGATATTTTGGCTCCATTGCCATCGAAAAACATGCTATCAAAAAAATCTGAGGAAGCTTCACCAGCCACCAAAGTGGCATCGAAGGAACCAAAGGCTTCATCGTCTTTCATTTGTGCTATTCTTTCTCTACATTTTTAGTACACTTCTAAGCAAGTTAGGACTTTCTAGTTTTCACCACGTGAAAGAGCGTCTCAAAAACTATCAAAACCAGAAAAAAAGTGGAAAAATTTTTTTTGAGTCATAAGCCACCTTTTCATAGACCGTGTCAGCTTAAGCACGCTTCCTCCAGAATTTCTGCTGCTTTCCGCATGAAAGACAATGCAGTGCTCTGGCAGCCTGTAAGATCTATTTATTTCTGGATCGACACAGTAAACAGCAGACCCGACAAAAATTTTACAGGAAAAGCAAGAATTATTTTATTTTCCCGTTTACTAAAGGCAGATATGGCATTTTAAAAGTGGCATACCTTCGTGATTATTGGTTCCTGAACTTAGAAAATTTCGTTTAAAAGATTTTGACCGTCCAACAAAGTGCGTCAGTCTCTTCTTCGCTGCGCTAATTGGCGCCAACCGGTAACACCAAAAGAGCTTAAATTGTTTTCCACCTGGTCCTTGCAGAGGCGTCGGTCCCTCTTATTCTGTTTACATAGGAGAGTTCCGATAATAACACTTTAATGGCTGGTGCATCATCTTTCGCGTACATTGGCCTAGACAGCGTAGCCGCGGTTTTTTGATTCGCTGGTCTAATTTGGTATCATACAGCTAATCATTAAATCTTCTTCGATACCCACCGTCGCCAACGCTTAGAGTTCCGTAAATCTATCGAAGAATTTTTATACTCGCAGAGCCACCTCATCAATTGTAGTGTCAATGCTTCTGTACCATATATAAAGACGGGTACGATAAGTGACTTGTAGAACATGATTTTCCTTTTCCGAGAAAGGAATTTACTTTTCAATTGCTCAAAGCAGCACTTATTGTACAAATAAACTCAGTCTTTAAATATTTCGAAATTATGGCTAGCAAGAGTGCCATGCCTTCAAACCCATCTTTTCCGTTCATTTTTTTTTTTAGTTTTTCATATCAAAATCTGTGGTAAGAGCCCTATCCAGGTAAATTTATTGATGACATAAATGAGTTTTCGCAGATGCAGAAATCAAATACCTTTCGCGGGCTAAACCATGTTATGCGAATGAAAGCAGATGCTCCGTTTCAGAAAGTATTCCTATAGCTAACTGTACGTGGCAACCTTTTTTGAGATTAGAGAAATAGGTGAAGGAAAACCTTAGTTCCCTGTTCCAATCATTGCAAAGCAGGAATGGCTGGTTTAGCTTCCTATGCAATGGCCAAAGTCGTGTATGCGTTTAAGGCCAAATTAACGGCGATGATAATATTGCCTTCTAAATAAATATCTTACATCTGAGCCAATTCAAGAAAACGAAAACCGTTATCGCATTCAGCATGCTCGAGTTATTGCTAAAAGACAAAAGCGCCGATCTTTGGCGAGTTATATGTTAAAGTAAAAAGTTGTTATTATTACAAGCAACAATGCGTGCTGCCAAAACAATAAAAAACACACATAAACAGCACTGATAGCTGTTATCAATGCATCATGTAATGAGCTCGGTAAGCGGTTTGTAATAAGCGTGCAAATTTTTGATAAAGCAACGATAAAGCGATTGGAAAAATAAACCAAAAGAAAATTGTTGAACTTGAGAAAATTTTATAAATTTTGTGGAAATAGCCACGTGCTCTGATAATAGATATGTACAAGCAAAGACCAATTAAATTCAAACAAATTTCCTGCTCTGCTAAACTACATCAAAAATAATTTTTGTCAAATATGGTACTTATCAGATTTATACTCTATGCCTACTATATGCATATATTTTTAATTAAGTTGACTTTTATACATAGGACTTTTTTCCTTCTAGATATAAACTGCTTAAAATAAGTAAACTCGTTGCTAAAGTCTTTTGTTTTTCGAAAGGGATTTCATAGGCAGTGTGGAACAAGGTTTGAGCTCTTCGTCTTCGTCGAGAATCGAATACGAGCCGTCTGTTTTCTAGTCCTACAACCTTCCGAAAGACTATAACAGCAACTATTTGTATGCTCTTAGTTCAGTTTTTCTTTTTCATTGTTGTTGCTATTTACTTGCTCGATCAATAAGAGCTAAACCAATACGATTCTATATGTTACTGTGCTATTTTCTTTATGTGAAGAAACAACTTTTTTTCATGCAGTTTGCTACTTACTAATGTGTGAAATATGAACAGACGATTAAGATCAAAAATAAATTACTAACCCCTAACCCATAGAGTGTTAAGAAGCTTAGCTCGCGTGCCACTGAACCCACCTGTTTGACAACTCCTTAATGAGACCAAGGTAAAAATTGTTGGAAGTGTTTTAGCAGTAAGTCGAAACTTGCAAACACGGAGTACGAGTTTGGTGGAAACGTTACATCAGAACATTCCCGAGGTAGCTATGCGTATCATAAAATCCACAGACCCGAAGGATACCAAGGTCACAACTGAATTAGATTAGATAAGATAAGATAAGATTAGATTATATTACATTAGATTAGATTATATTAGATTAGATTAGATTAGACTAGCTTAGATTAGATTAGATTAGATTAGAAAAGATTTGATTAGACTAGATAATATAAGATTAGATTAGATAAGTTTATATAAGATAATATTAGAATGGATTAAATTATATTAGATTAGACTGGATCAGATTAGATTAGATTAGATTGGATTAGATGAGATTAGATTAGATTAGATTATAATAGATTAGATAATATTCAATTAGATTAAATTATATTATATTAGATTAGATTATATTAAATTAGATTATTATAAATTAGATTAGATTAGATCAGATTAGATTAAAATATATTAGACTTGATTAGAATAGATTATATTAGATTAGAATAGAACAGAACAGATTTGATAAGAATATTTTTGATTAGATTTTATTAGATTCGATTATATTAGATTAAATCATATTAGACTAGATTAGATTATTTTAGATTATATTAGACTAGATTAGATTAGATTAGATTAGATTTGATAAGATTAGATCGGATTAGATGAGATTATAATAGATTAGATTATATTCAGTTAGATTATAATAGATTAGATTATATTCAATTAGATTAGATCAGATTTTATTAGATGATATTATATTAGATTAGATTAGATCAGATTAGATTGGAAAATATTGGATTAGATTAGACTCGATTAGATTAGATTTGATTAGATTAGATTAGAATAGATTAGATAAGATTAGATTAGATAAGATTAGATTGGATTATATTATATTAGATTAGATGGTGTACGACTCGATTAGGTCAGCTTTATTTAGATTAGACAAGATTTGATTAAACTAGATAATATAAGATTAGATAAGTTTATATCAGATAATATTAAATTATATTTAAATAGATTGGAAAATATTTGATTAACTAGATTAGTTGAGATAAGATAAGATTAAATATGGATAGGATAGATTAGATTAAGTTCGATTAAATAAAATTTCCACAAACGGTATCTTTCGGTTGTTGGTCTTATCGATTAAACAAATTTTAACTCCAAAACTTCTACATGCAGGAGAAAGCCGTTCGTTATACTAGCTTGTGGTTATATAAAAATGAGTTTAGTGACTTATTTAGATATAACTTAGTTAATTATGACGGCATTTCTTTCCACCCACAAGTATTATATTTTGTTTAGTTTCATATTTTCTTAAATGCCACACATTCATTCATATATAAATACATACTTGCTTCGCCAACAAACGGCATGACACTCTGAAAATACAAAAATAATTTAAAAAAAATCCTTTTTTTTTCAAACGGCAATTAATAAATTATCACACCGTAACAATAATTTTTTCAAGCTGCTTGTTTTCACTTAATCATTGTAATAATTTCGTGATTTCATGCCATATTTAATGTAGCATTTAATTTATTAGAATTGCCGCAATGCAACGGATCAAATGTCACATCAGCACACAAACACATTTGAGAATCACTGACAAATGTACATGTAAAGTTGAGAAAAACAACAAATACCTATAACTTTTCGGAATACATATTTACATATATATATATATGTATATATGAAAAATATAAGTGAATCAACCTGCTTAAGAACTCGTTTCAAGCGATATTCCTTTTTTTCGCGACTCGTTCTCCTATTTCGAAATGTTGCTGCTGCATCAATTTATCGTATTTAATTGAATATAATTTGCACTTTGGCGTATAAATTTTATATGCGACAACTTACTTAGTGGTAAATTGACAATTAAAAATGTGCAATTTAAATGATTTTATGTGATTTGTTAATCTTTATTGCTATTGTTGCTATTCTAAATATACACCCAAAGGGTGAAGAGTTGTGTCGATGCCGTGTTTAGGTGAGCGCTACTGATCGTTGGTGACATTGTAAAGTCTCCTAAGATGTTTTTGCTAAACTGCTTAACTAATACTTTGATGATTAGATTTTTGTGTTATTAACTCAATGCCTGAGTGGAATTTCACTGAATCACAGCTGCCAGTTCGAAAACGCCCTATTTAAGAGTTTGTATGAAGAAATCAGTATCTGAGAATTGTTTCCAAAAAGTTCCTCTCTGTTAAAATTTACCTACCTTACTAACATGTTTTCAAAAACTCTGTATCATTCTATCATAGATCAAAATTTATTGGATATACATATGCTGAGATGAGGCATTTTAAACAAATTGTCAAATAGGGCGTTTATTGTTTAGTTTCTGGTAGAGACATACATATTTGAAACATTTTCTGAAGTAAGGCGTTTTACAAACGAATTCTGATTTCCAAAATATTGCTGCGGTAGTGCAAGCTTCAGAAATGGCAGCTGATCGATACTCCACTCTGCGGTCGTAATAAAATCATTAAAACAAGAAAAAGGTTTAAAATATTATTTTAAAAATCAACCTGATGATGTCGGTTATGTAGTATTGAAAATGTTTTAAATTAGAATACCAAGCCAGCTTGTTCCCCCGGAATTTCGCTCCCCGGATTTTTTTATTCCCCCGCATTTCTAATTTTGTTTAAGAAATTATAAACTTTAATTATTGTGGGGAATTTGTTTGAAATTGATAAATAAAATATAAACAAGGCACAGTATTCCATTTAATATGCTGTTGAACGAATTAAGTATTGAATTTGTGCCACAGTAACATCAACAGAAGAGCCTAAGTAGAGGGCTGCGCGGTGATACAAATCCACTGGTGTTGCATCCTTCGATTCAGCAAAGCATTTTTTGCGGCCATGTCGAGGTGTGGTGGTAGCGAGCTCCACCCCCTACCTGAGTAAAGTAACACCAAATTTTAGAAACAACTTTTTTTATTTATGCCGTGCGGAGTCTTTCAATTTCAATTTCTAGGGAAAATTAAAAGGAGCACGAAATTTGAAAGAGAAGCTTGGACTAAACCTCCTCGGGGGTAAACCGCGACAGGTATTTATTATTTATTTTATGTCGAGTTCAAATCTTCTCAGTTATACGCCAAAAACTTTCTAAGCCTTCCTCATCTCCTTTAAAAAAATCCTTCTGAATGGCTTTGCATCAAGCTTATCAAGGGCGTTCTCTCTGTTATTTATTTATACACTTTTCAACTTAATAAAAAGTATTATTTCAGCAAAATTTGCAAAAGTTACGAGTTATTTCGTTAACGATTCGCTACGTTCCCTTTAATTTAACAAATGAAAAAATTCCTTAAAAATGGCAGAGCAATCTCTCTTTCAATCACATCCATAATAATTTTCCCCCTTTACTGGTTTTCGCTTTTTCGAACATTGTTATACTCAGCTGAGCAGAGCTCACACAGTATATTGACTTTGCTCGCATAACGGTAATCCGTAACGGCATAAACTAATCGAGATAGATATGGACTTCTATATATCAAAATGATCTGGGTGAAAAAAGAAATTCATTTAGCCATGTCCGTCCGTCCGTCTGTCCCTCCGTCTGCCCGTCCGTCTGTAAACACGATAACTTGAGTAAATTTTGAGGTATCTTGATGAAATTTGGTATGAAGGTTCCTGGGCGCTCATCTCAGATCGCTATGTAAAATGAACGATATCGGACTACAACCACGCCCACTTTTTCGATATCGAAAATTTCGAAAAACCGAAAAAGTGCGTTAATTTATTACCAAAGACGGATAAAGCAATGACACTTGGTAGATGCGTTGGCCTTATGGCGCAAAATAGAGAACTAGAAAAATTTTGGACAATGGGCGTGGCACCGCCCACTTTTAAAAGAAGGCAATTTAAAAGTTTTGCAAGCTGTAATTTGGCATTCGTTGAAGATATCATGATGAAATTTGGCAAGCACGTTACTCCTATTACTGTATGTGTTCTAAATAAAAGTTAGCGAAATCGGATGACGAACACGCCCACTTTAAAAAAAAAATTTTTAAGTCAAATTTTAACAAAAAATTTAATATCTTTACAGTATAAAAGTAAATTATGTCAACATTCGACTCCAGTAATGATATGGTGCAACAAAATACAAAGATAAAAGAAAATTTCAAAATGGGCGTAACTCCGCCCTTTTTCATTTAATTCGTCTATAATACTTTTAATGCCATAAATCGAACAAAAACTTACCAATCCTTGTGAAATTTCGTAGAGACTTAGATCCTATGCCCGTAACTGTTTTCTGTGAAAATGGACAAAATCGGCTGAAGCCACGCCCAGTTTTTATACACAGTCGACCGTCTGTCCTTTCGCTTGGCCGTTAACACGATAACTTGCGCAAAAAACGATATATCTTAACTAAACATAGTTCACGTACTTATCTGAAATCACTTTATCTTGGTATAAAATATGGCCGAAATCCGACAATGACCACGCCCACTTTTTCGAAAAATGAAAAAAAGTGCCATAATTCTATACCAAATATGAAAAAAGGGATGAAACATTGAAATTGGATTGGTTTATTGACGCAAAATATAACATTAGAAAAAAACTTTGTAAAATAAATGTGACACCTACCAAATTAAGTAGAAGAAAATGAAAATGTTCTGCAGGGCGAAATCAAAAGCTCTTGGAATCTTGGCAGGAATACTGTTCGTGGAATGACATATGTAAATTAGCGGTACCCGACAGAAGATGTTCTGGGTCACCCTGGTCCACATTTTGGTCGATATCTCGAAAACGCCTTCACATATACAACTAAGGGCTACTCCCTTTTAAAACCCCCATTAATACTTTTAATTTGATACCCATATCGTACAAACACATTCTAGAGTCACCCCTGGTTCACCCTTATTGCGATATCTCGAAAAGGCGTCCACCTATAGAACTAAGGCCCACTACGTTTTAAATAATGATTAACACCTTTCATTTGATATTTAATAAAAAACACATTCCAGGATTACCCTAGGTTCATTTTGCTAAATGATGATTTTCCCTTATTTTGTCTCCAAAGCTCTCAGCTGAGTATGAAATGTTCGGTTACACCCGAATTTAGCCTTCCTTATTTCTTCATAATAGCAAGAAAGGGAGAATTGGAAAAACTCCGAAGAAGTTTTCATATACAGTTCGAGGAATTTGAGAGGGGAAAAAATTGTAAGGAATTTTTGTTTAGAATTGAGCTGTTAATCTAAAACACCGAGTTTCAAGGGTTACCTAAGAACTTGGACAACGATTTTAAATGAGCGAATTTAGGCTGTAAGACATTCGTCATAGTGCAATTAGATAGCCAAAAAGAAAAGTAAAAGCAGTAATATATCGCTTGAGAGCTCCATAGAAGTGAAAAGAAATCAACGGCGTTCAACGGTTACTGACGTTGTAAAACCTTCGAGGCCAGCGCAACTGAACCTTCCTCCTCTTTCAAAAGATTAATTGCTCGAAAAAAATTTGCTCTGGGTTGCCTTCACGAATTTTTTCGGTAGACATGTGAAAAGACTTTCTGGAATTTACTGCGAGCCCTTTTTCTATCCATTCATAAGATCTGATGTTCCACAAGGGGCACCGTACAGGACTCTTGTAGTATCATAGATTTTAACTCTGATGGCTTTAGTCAGTCAAATATATTATTGTACATTCGCTCGAAGAGTATCTAACCACCTTCAAATTATCTTCATTTGTGGAAAAACTAGGTTAAGCCATGAAATCTTTATTTAACATGACACAGTTGCTTCGGTTGACAGTGTTGCGAAACCTCGTAAATTAACGACTCGAAGATGATGACTTAGCAAAAGGGATATGAGCTAGTTGGACGCAACAACAACAACAACTTCTCTCTCCTAGAGGACTTCGACTTAACCTATATTACCTCGAGACTAAAAAGGTGGAGCTATTGTTTAGGTAAATTGCAAGCGGCTCCATAATGTGATGTTCTATTCCCCCTATTGTTTAATTATTATATATAGAATATTCTTCTCCACTTAAATTAGTTAAAATATATATCTCCATGGGCATATGACTGCCCGACAATGGTAATCGATATCATCGTTGAAAACTTCTGCTCCACTCGTACTACTTGTACTTCATTGACTTCTAAATGCATGACCTACTCACGAAAAAGATATTGATTAGTACAATACAAAGCTTTATAGCTTCAGAGCTTTCAACCTCTCATACGCGAGGGGAATCCTGTCACAAATATAAATGTATCACACACATAGCAGTCTAGGCTCTGGCGACCCCAAGCTCCTCATGGAACTATAGGGTGGGGGCGGTATGGCCTAGACGGTTTAATGTGGTTATGTTAATGTTATGTTCCCGAGATGGTCGGCCTAGTACCTTAATGGTGATTTGTTACCGGAACGTAGGGAAAGGACCATCAAAATGGATATCACTCCCCAAAACCTTCGGGGAGTGTCTTTTCGATAATACAACAAGAACAACAACAACGTTGGAGGTCAAACTACCATTACACTACCGGCCGCCAAAAATATAAGGAGAGACTTTTGTTAATAGTCTTGATTTTTCCACACACGCAGAAATAGTATGTATGTCTAAACAAGAGAACTATGAAAAAATTCTGAACTAGACTGCGGTTAATACTTGAAAAAGAGTTGGCGAAATATTACAGGGTAATCGGTTCGTGGTGATGAGTAGACTTTGCGCTAATTAAACAATAGCTTGGTCTTGATTTATTTACTGCACCCTAACCGAAACTAGTGATTTTTTTACGGAGCGTATTAAAAGCCTCCGGATGCCTTGCAGATGCCCTTCGGAGTCGGCATAAAACATGTAGGTCCCGTTAGGCCAATTTGTAGGGAAAACCAAGAGGAGCACGACGCAAATTGGAATCGAAGCTCGGCCTTAGATCTCTTCGAAGGTTAGCGCGCCTTACATTTATTTTATTTATAAGCGAATCGCTTGAGGGCTTATGACGTATCCTTCGTAGATTGTATAAATTTGTGGTTTTCTGAGATACATTTAAGGTGTTCTGGAACAAATTTGGAAATTTTGAGACACAGTTCACGTTTTTTGATATACCCTTCAGATTTTCTGAAATAAACTTTAGTTTTTTTTTTGCTAAGAAAGTATTTTTATCGCAACACGTCTATGGAAGCAAAGGTAGAGGGCGGCCCTCTACGCTGCAAGGAACAGGTGGAAAAAGATTTAAAGTCGCTTGATTTTACAAATTTGCGCCGGTAAGTAGCGCTAAGAAGTGCCAATTAAGTACGTAAGTAAACTAAATACAATTTGAGTACCTGGAATTCTTCTGAAAGACAATTGATTTTTCGGTTGTTCTTGTTGTTGTTGTGACAGTGTTTCGTCCCATCCAATTAATGAAACTACTTACTAATTGTCATCAATATTCTCTAACGGGAGTCCGAGAAAATTTGCAGTTTCAACAAAGTTGGCGATAAGGTTTTGGCGGAGCCGAGTCTCCATAACAGAGCAGAGTCCCATAACGTTTATAAGCCAGCCATTCTTGAGCTTGAACAGCATTTTATTCCAACAAAATACAATGATAAATTAACCCAAGAAATTGCTTTGAATTTATGTTTTCAGATATATCAAAAGTAACACTTGAATTGCTGGAAATCACAAAAAAATTATGACTGTTGACGTTTGAAGGTCCATACCTTCTAACAATAATATGGATTTAATTATGGTGCGCCATCTATGTATCAATCCAAAGACTGTGTTGAAGGTCCCGTCGCAAACTATAATGTTCACGAGTTTTGTGTCTGTAAATATAAAAAGAACTTCAGACTTAACTCGGCATGCCCATTTACATAAAGAATCTTGCGAATCACTGTTATAAACATTCTCACTACACAAGAAAAGCACTTGCTAATATATTTTTCCGCCCATTCATTTGTTAAAAAGCAGTTTTTTTTTTTTTTTTTGTGAAACACGTTAGAAAAGTACCAACGAGAAGGTAAAAATAATTACACTTGCAAAGTTTGCTCCCCAATGTTTCCTCAATGAACTGCTGGCGTTTCTAAACTTTATTTATTTGAGAAAGCAGATTCCTTCCTCTTTCAGTTCCTCCATCTTGATTGCCCTCTTTAAGAAAGCTGACCCTAACGCTACACCAAATTACAGAGATATGTATTTGCAAGACGCTATTTATAAACTCTTTTCTGGGCTTTTACTTGGTCGCATAAATGCTTGGATCGATTGTAGCAATATTTTAATTGAGTCTCAGTCCAGTTTTCGCAGAGGCTATTCGACGATAGACAATATTTTTGTGCTTTCAAGCATTGCACTCAATTTTTCACGTAATAAAAGAACCTTTGCCTTTTTTGTAGATTTCCCGTGTGCTTTTGATACGACTCCCCGCAACATGCTCTTTTACAGACTAGCCTCCTATGATCTTTCAAATCATATGATTGAAATTTTAAGATGAGTTTACGCTAATACGTCTTGCAAAGTTCTGTTTGATGGCAATCTAACAGAGCCTTTCCCTGTTAATCACGGCATCCGCCAAGGCTGCCTCTTAAGCCCGGTACTATTGTCTTTGTACTTAAATGACCTAAATGACTATTTTTGCGGGGTGTCAGGGTTAAGAACATTGATGTGAAGGTGCTTATGTCCACAGATGATCTGGTCTTGCTTGCGGAATCACCGGAAGAGCTACAGGAAATGAAAAACTCCCTTTACAACTATGGTAGTCAATGTGCACTAACTGTCAACTTGAACAACTCAAAAATCATGGTATTTAGGAAATGTGCCAGAGCCCTTGGTTCATGGAAAAGGATCTAGGGTAGCGAAGTTATTGAAGTAGTTAACGAATACAAATACTTAGGTGCACTTCTCACTTGTCAACTATCTTTTAATAAACATTTGGACTCAAAGCTAGTGAATGCTAAAAACGCTATTAACGCAACGTGGCTGAGCTATATTAATAACCCTCGGATCTGTTTGTCGCAGAAAATAAAAATCTTCGAGGCTGCTTCCAGGTCCGTTAGGTTTTACAGCTCGCAAGTATGGGGGCTAACGAATTCGACCAAGTTGAGAAACTTCTTAGATTTTACATGTTGCATCTGGAAACAGGCTTGCAGCCCCTATATATGTACATACGCTTCGCCTGCACATGCTCTATATCGTCCGCTGCTTTAGCCTATCAAATGACAGACTCCCGCGTATTCTAGCAGAGGAGACTTCCAAGCTTGGGATTTCGTGGATAAAAACTTGGAAAGAACTTGCTAACATCGTCAATCTACCTTTCATTACGCAATTGCCATCAGCTAATATACAGTCCTTCACTTACTCGCTCTTAGAACGCTTAATTGAGTATAATTCAAATAGGTTCCTCGAAATGGCTCGGAAGTCTATTACACACGACATTTACCCGGCCCTTGTGCCGTTGGAGAGTACGTGTTTCACTGATGATTACAGTGCATATGCAGCCAGTCGGATTCTCCGGGCACGTGGAGGTTTGTTGAATCTAAACGCAAGAATCTATAAAAACATATCGTCTTCTCTTTGCACACAGTATATAACTCGCAGGAGCCAGAAGAGGTTTTTCACTTTATTGGCACATGTCCGATATATAACAACATTCGTGCCCTTTACTTTGGTGAAAGAACTTTAGATATGGCCAAGGTGGTTGCCAGTTTAAATGGATTTAAGTTTATGGAGGAAAGCTTTAAATTTAGGAAATTATTATTAAATGAATTTTTGTAACTCGATAGTATTTTATTTAACACGTCGTGCGACACAAAACACACAACATACTCTGTTATTGTCGGTATATATCTAATTTAATTCTAAGCGGGGTCGCCCCTCGGCAGTGTCTGGCAAGCGCTCCGATTGTATTTCTGCCACGAAAAGCTCTCAGTGAAAACTCATCTGCCTTGCAGATGCCGTTCGGAGTCGGCATAAAACATGTAGGTCCCGTCCGGCCAATTTGTAGGGAAAAATCAAGAGGAGCACGACGCAAATTGGAAGAGAAGCTCGGCCTTAGATCTCTTCGGAGGTTATCGCGCCTTACATTTTTTTTTTTTTTTTATATCTAATTTAATTTATTTATTTAAGTGCTTTGATGTACGCAAAAGCATAAATCATACTCTGTATCTGATTTTTTGGAAAATAAATTTATACTACTACTACAACACTTGCAAAGTCTGAAAGCGCTCATAGCCAACACAAATTCAGAATTCTTTTTTATGCATTGCTTGCAGCAAAAGTTGGAAGTTGGCTACTTTTGCATGTCAGATGGCGCTGGTGATGACTTATTTGTCGCGCCCCATGCAAGTACATGCATTCAACATATCTGTCAACGCACGATGCTGCATCAAAATTCTTATGTGTCAGGCCTGTTATCTTTACTTCGTTGTGCAAACTGCAAAGATTTTAGAAACTCAACAAAAAAAAAAAAACATCCTTTATATATTTTATGATTTGTAATTTTCAATTTAATATTTTCTTATTTCACACTAAAATTTTACGCACTTAACCTAATTAAATACTAAAAAATAATAGTTTACAGCTAATTAGCTAATATTTAAGTAAGATTTAGTTAAGATAATGCATTAAATTTTACCTATTAATTTTTGCAAAAATTTAAAAGTTTTTTCATATTGAGAAATAGCGCAGCCGGGGTAGCTGTGCATAAAAATTATTCTAAGAAATTTAACTAACATTTCTTCGCTTATAATACATTCACATTGCGCCATAAACTCGAGTTAAAGGGCCATTCTGGAGTTTACTGGTGCTGCTAAACTCTAAAGCGTACCATTAATCTCGGTTTATGGCGCAATGTGAATGAATCGTTTAGTTTTTAATACGTATTCAGACCAAGTGTGTGGTATTTACTTACATACATACACTTCAAGTACGATGTATTTAAAAATAAAAACTGCTAATGATTGTGGTTTCAAATATTTTGTGCTACATATATACGCATGTATGTATGTATATATGTAAGTTTGGCACATTTTTAACACTCGTTTAAGGTCAAATCGTGTGTGAGAATCAGTGTTGCCATTTTGATGCTTTTGGAGCCAGATCTAGCCTTTTTTTTGTCCCTTTTTAATATGTTTGCCCCTTTTTGGCTCCAAATCTATTTCGGCAATAAAATTTGTAATGTGTTTTATGTGTGTCGTAGTTTTATTTTATTTGTTTCGTTATGTATGATGTTGCAACTCGGTACTCAACTAATAACAAAAACTTTAATCGATAAATTGTGTCATGAGGTTGTCCATTTATTTTTCCAGCTTGTGCAACAGCATAGTGTCACCTTCTAAGAGTTTCGACCATTTAACTTCAAATTATAATAATTTTTTGTCTCCCGTATCTTATTTTCATTATACCTTTGAAGAATATATACGAATTAAAAAAGAATATACCTAAATGTATAGACGAATTTATTTAAAGAAATAATATGTAATATATGTCGCAATTACATAATTAAATTAATAGAGCACTTAAGGCAACGCTTGCCGCAAAATATAGAAACGCTTAGCAAAATAGATTTCTTTTTAGTTGAAAACACATTGAGAATTGTGAAACCTAAATTGTTTTCATATTTCACAAATGAAATACAAAAAAAAAAAACCAATATAGCAATGACAAAATAACAATTTCTCTAAAATTGGGAAAATGTTACTCAGCTTTAAGTTTTTACAGAGTTTAAGAACGCGTTAAATCGAAACCGTTACCAAGAGCTTGTCGATTTTGTGCTTACATTTCTTTTGTTGCCAATAAGTAATGTTGAAGTTGAAAGAACGTTTTCAAACATGAGCTTAATTAAAAGTAAACACAGAAACAAAATGAATTTAGTTATGTTGAATTCGCTTCTGACAATAAGAAGTGGTCTTAAAAAGCTTAATAAATGCTGTCATGACTTTAAAATAAATAACGATCTCTTAAAATTAATGAACACAAAAAATATTTACGAATGGAGCAATTATAATAATTCATCCACTGAGTACGAAATCATAGATTTTGAAGTCTAAGGAACTTCATGTATATCTCGTTCCAACATAAACTCAAATATCGCACGCTACCTTACCGCCAAATGGCAAAAAAAAAGTTAAAAAATAAAACGTAACAGTACGCCGATATAACAACAAAAATTGTTAATACATCGCAGAGCACGGGGAAAAAAGTGTCAATAAAATATGACACTATGGCAGCATTGCCATCAAACAAGTCCAATTTTCACATCCATTCTGCAACAGATGTCGCAGTGTTGTGAATATCAATTGGCACGAACCAGAATAGAAGTAGGATTAATGAAGACAAACAAAAAACCGCTGTGATGGCTATAGCAGCGGCACCTAAACGTTGCCGATGAAGGAATTTATCAGTTCCCGAAATGGATCTATACAACGAGCTTTGGCAGTTGTCCAATTTTTTTTCTTTCTTCTATTCTAATTTAAAAACTTTTTCAATTAAGAAAAAATTTATCATAACAATAATAATGATAAAAAAATTATTGTTAGGCCTTGAGCTCGATTCGAATCCGCGATCTTACAAATCAGGTGGCCGATAAAACGACAAAAAAACGTATTTTTGTTGTTAAAAATATATAAAATGAACTATAAAAACAGTATTATTTATGTACCTCTATTGTAGCTTATTTTTTTTTTTTTTTTTTTTTTTTTTGTCAGTTTACCGTACCTTTTTTATAACCTTGTTTAAGTTTGATTTGAAATAAATGTGAAAACTTACATTGAAAAATGTAAATATACTTTTAGCTCTTTTTGCAACGGGTTTTGGATTTTTTTGAAGAAATTTAGCTCTTTCTAGCCCTTTTTTCTAGATTCTAGCCCCAAAGATATTTCTTTCCTGGCAACACTGGTGAGAATTAAGTATTTAAGTCTTCTTATTTTTAATTAAAATTCAGTGTTTAAAATCAAATTTAAATTTCACTTCAAACTAATATCTTCTTGACACAAATTGTTTAAGAATTCTTTTTATATTTAATTTTTTGTAAATGTAACGCAATTAATTTAATACCGCAGTCTGCCTATATAATAAAATCTAAGTATATATCACATAATTTTCGGCATTCTTATACTAATGCATTCTTATACTTAAGGCCCGAATGCATACGATTTTTGATGTCGCATATGCAGCATGCATAGTAGGCCGGGTCGATTTGTGGGGAGGCAAAAAAAATCGCCCATTGCTCTGTGAAAATCATATTCTAGGGATCAAAATAAGAAACTTTGCCGAAGGAACCATACCTCTAAAACGAATTCTGATGTCCCCCCCCCCCCCCCCCCTTTTGGGTCGTAGGGGCAAATTTTCAAAAATCCCACTTTGAAATGCCTATGTTTTTTCTTTTTGGAGTTTATTTTTCTCTTTAGAAATTTATTTAGTCCGAACATATGTAAATGAAAAATTATTATGAATTTAACTTAGTAATAGAAAAGAAATTAAAAAAAATTATTAGAAATTAGCGTTTTTACAACCCCCTTTTAAAACCAAGGCATCACTATGATGCATTTGCATGTCGTAAACATAGTTTTGTGGGTTTTTTATTCAACCGTTTTAAAAGATGAAGGTATCACTGTGACACAATTACAGATCGTAAAATTGCTTGTGTTGTTTTTTTTAAGCCACCACAAGACACAGCAGGTAGAATTGAAATTGCCCCTACCCAACAGTTCGACCCAAAGATGGGGACATCAGAATTCGTTTTAGAGGTATGGTTCCTTCGGCAAAGTTTCTTATTTTGATCCCTAGAGTACGATTTTCACAGAGCAATGAGCGATTTTCAAATCGACCCGCCCTAATGCATATACTATTTTTCGCTACCAATGCGCACGATGCTGCATCAAAAATCGTTTGTGCCAGGCCTATTAATATCAGCTCTAGTTTCTATATGTTAGACTCTCACTTACGCTCACACTCAGCATAACTTCGTGCATCTTGTTTGTCGATAAATTAAGGAACTCTCACATCCATGCAACTTTAAAAAATTTTCGCAAATTTTCACTATTTACATATTTCCTTAAATTTTACTCGAATTTCAATTAGCTTTTCATATTTACACTATACAACATCTTTCAATGACTGGCATCGAGCTCGTGCTCCTCATCACTCGGACAATCATCCATTTCCATATCGATAAGCTCATCATCGTCATCTTCGTCGCAACTTGCTGGATTACGGCTGCGATCAGATTGTGAGCCGTCGCCTTTGTCATCCTCCTGCTGGATGCGTTTGTGTTTCGTACGTCGATTTTGAAACCAAACTTTCACTTGCGTCTCAGAAAGATTAAGCGATTGCGCTAAGGCTTTACGTTCAGCGCCAACGACATATTGGTTGCTTTCGAAGGCATGTTCTAGCTTGAGCAATTGAGAGGGCGAGAAGGCAGTGCGTATACGTTTTGGTTTACGGAAAGGTTGCAGCAAGAAATCTGCAAAGTGGAAGGAGCGCGAAAGAAAGTTTGCGTTAGTAAAAAGTTGACACAAAATTTTATAATTTTAAGGATTTCGTTACCGCTCGTTAAAATGCAAATAAACAAAATTTGGAAAAAAATGTGCATGTACTTACTTCCTGGAAAACGATGTGGAAATATGCGCCCATGTCGACTCAACAGCCATGGATATAACGGATAGCTATCGCGCGCCATGCCAGGACCGCCCATGAATGGTGAGGCATGTGGCGGTAAACCACCACTCAAAACATGACCCGCTTGCAAAGCGGCGGCCATTTGAAATTGTGCAGCGGCTATTAAATGTGGATTATGTTGCGGCGGTAATTCAGGTGGTGGTGCATTAATGTATGGTGGTAGCGCTTTAATATCAGGCATACCTTGCTGTGGCGGTGGTGGTTGTGGTACGCCTGCAGGACCCATGACAGCAAAGGGGCGTACTAATCCTGGACTGATTGGCATACCTGGCAGCAGCATAGAGGCATGAGCACCGCTAAGTGCATTTGGTGGTCTTGAATATTGCGGTGTAGTGGGTGCTGGCGCATGCTGTCCTGCAGTTGCAGGCAACGACGTTGGACTGCCTGGTAACATGGCGGGCGGAGATGATGGCTGCGAAGAAAGTGGTGAAACAGATTTTGGTGGCGTATGTGGTGGCTGCGGTTGTTGTTGTTGTTTTTGTTGCTGTTGCGTTGGTGGTGGTGTTAATTGATTAGGTTGTTGGCGATGCGCAGGATGTTGCGCTTGTTCGGCGGCTGACGATAGCGGTGAACGTTCACGTTTTAAATTTAGCATAGGATGTGTGCCGGTTGGTGTACGTTCGGGCGAAGAAAGACGTGCCGGCGGTGAATTGTATGGGCTTGCAGCATGTATGTTTAAATTAGCAGCAGCCGCTGCGGCAGCAGAATTGTGCAAACGTTGTAAGATTTCTTGTATGTCTTGACGTAAAGGTGTGCTGCCGTTAGGCGACAATTGCTGTTGTTGTTGTTGGTGTTGCTGCTGTTGATGGTGATGATGTTGCAATAGTAAATGTTGTTGTAGCGCATGTTGTTGAGCGGGTGATAAATGCGGCGGTAAATGCGTGTGTGAGTATTGTTGTTGTGGATGACCGCTGTGTGAATTATTAATTGTTAGCGGAAGCGGCATGCTAAGGTGTGGCGCTCCAGGCAGATGTGTAGTGCCTGCCGTAGTGGGTGCAGCTGGTGGTGTTTGTGGTGGTGAGCTTGGACCATTACTGCCGCTAGTTGCTGAATTTGTGCTATTCATTTGTTCGACAAATTGCTGTTGATTATGACCGACGGCATTTTGTGGTGGTGATGCAGCACCATCATTGCCCACAATCGATTCGATGCTAAAACCGATCTTCTGCTTTGGTGTAGGCATCAGAACGGCTGAGGTGGGTAACGGTGGAATCATTTTAGTCATAAATAATTGTTTTTGCAGAGCTGTGGCTTGAGTTGGTTGGAGGGGTACTTTGATTTGGTTAGCAATTTTCGCGTTTAAAGAAAATGTGTTTTTTTTTTTTCGAAAAATAGATAAAAGTCACTAACTTCGGGGCTTATCTTTTGCCGTTTCAGTACTTATTTGTTGTTTTAACACAGTTGTGTATTATCTGCATATTTTTTTTATTACAGCACTACACTGTTTATTTTACTCTTACGTCAGATAACTTGCTTTGGCAGTAACATTGCTGACTTGTATTTTTTTTTTTTTTAATAAATTTGTTTTTGTATTCACTAAGTTTTCTTCATGCTTCATACACAAAGTTTGGTTCACTCACGAAACCGTTAGTATTAGAAAAAAAAATTCTTTTCAAATTTGTGTTAGCTTTTATTTAACACTTTGCTCTTTTATTGCTAAGTTTCTCGACGCGCGCTCAACGTGTTCACTCAAAGACAGTCGCTGTCAGAATAATCCACAACTTTGCACCGCCACCGCACCAAGTATCCGACCTTAGCTCCAAAAAACATTCAACCACTCGCTTGGAAATGTGCGCGCTCTCGCTCAATACATCGCTATTGCTCTTCCCATTCATGCACAAACAAATAAGCACAGCGTCTCATGCTCGCATTCACAAACTCACCAGCAAACTCATGCAACCGGTTTCACGTAAAAGGCAAAACTTATTTACCATCGCACAAAAAAGTATGTATATACACAAACACGAATAGATATATATGTATGAATATACATATCGCGCACAGCTAATGGCTAAAAAGTGGGCTGTGCTCGTGCTAATTATCCTCAGAGTCGCTCAGCTATATTATATTCCCATGCATGTATGAGTAGTATATAATCGTTTTACCTAAACTCCAATACTATCGGCACCGCTTAAAACCCGTGTGGATTTTATCTAATAGATACATTTTACGTAGCTAAGCGAGAAAGAGCAAGAGCTATAACGTTTTTGACTATTAGCAGTAGTTGTCATTCACTCAGTTAATATTTACTTACTCGCGCTACTGTTCAAAACAACAACACACTATTTGCTTTGACCCTCTCTCACACACTCGATAAACCAGCTTCAGCTATGAATGGCTGGTAGCTGCTGGTTTGCTTGCTTTATCGTCGTATGTATATCCAAACGGTAGGCGTTTCCCATCGTAATATACCGTTTTTGCGTTCCTAAACGTCAATTTCTGCATATGGCTTCCGTTGATGGCCATTACAACAAAAATGCCTGCGGTATAGCAGCGGTGTACAGTAAACCGAGTGCCAAAATTTACTATTGTAATGAGAGCTATTTACCATAGTTGTTGTAGTTGCTCTATTATTGCACTAGAAGCGTATTGTTGTTGTTATTGGCATAACTGTTTTGCAATTTAGCCAAAACTTTGCATTCCTGTGAGGTATTTGTTTGTTGTTTTTCGGGCTACATTGAAATCTCTGCACTCACAATTTATAATTATTTTCTCTTTTGGTAAACAATTTGTTAAAGTAAGTTTATTCATGTTGTAGATTGTTTTGTACATACATAGCTTACTTATTTGTTGTTAAATCAGCAATTCCAATTATTATGTGTTGTCGTCGTTTAGCTTAACATAGTCGTCAGCTCGCTTACTCCCGCCCAATATCTCAGACCACTTCGTCAGATCCATCTTTCATTTATGTACAATTGCAATGCAATGAAATCCCTCTATGTGCACATACCTATATGTACATCCATATGTATAACGACATACATATATATGTACATCCTTTTGGAATATATTCTTTACGTGTATGTCCTTTGGTGTACAACTTTTGTTTTATTTTTGTTAAAATGTATCCATTTGATTTAATTGGAATTGATTTAAAAAGCGCATAAAACCCCCTTTCAACTCCTGTTGGATTGGCAGTTTGGTGGTAATGGTTCTTACTGCATAGACAGTAATATATTGATGTATAAGTACAAAATGCTGGAATGTTGCGCAGCTTCATATACCTTTTTATAAATAAAATAAATGTAAGGCGCGATAACCTCCGAAGAGGTCTTGGGCCGAGCTTCCAATTTGCGTCGTTCTCTTTTTTTAAATTTTCTACAAATTGGAGGGACGGGGCCTAATTATTTTATGCCAACTCCGAACGGCATCTGAAAGGCAGAAGAGTTTTCATTGAGAGCTTTTCTTGGCATAAATACACACGGAATGCTTGCCAAACACTGCCCCGGGGGACCTCGCTTAGAAAAATGTTCTTCTGATTGAAAAAATTTGTTTCTAAAATTTTGATGTTGTGTCAGGTTTTCGAAAAGATTGTCACTAAATTCACAAATTTTTTTAACTATTATAATTTGGTTTAGTTCTAGAACGAGTTGCTCCAAATAGATGTCCCGAAAATAGTAGATGGTGCCGCTTCTCATGAATATCCTGATCAGTCTCTCATAATAGCGCCTGATATTATGGCGGTTCATGGCCCGTTTGTTTGCAAGCGCCCATAACTAAGTAATATTAACGATGTTCTTTTGACGAGCCACTCCAATGAACTCTTTTCTATTTTTGAACGGGTATCCACACCTAAGAAGATGATGCGTCGGCTGACCTCGTCGTGTACGATGATGACCATTCTTAAATTGGCTTCTGTATCGTGAATGTCCTCTACTACTACCCAGGAAATGTTAGAGGTGGAATTAATCTGCAGTGTATGTTGTGAGGCATTGAAGAGCCAGGGATTGGGGATCGCAGTCATTGAGTTTATCGGTAAGCATTTATAGATCTCGTCCGCATATGTCACAGCGCTTGTCCGCATCTACAAGCAACATCTTTGTCTTGTTCAGCGGCAGCACATCGAGGTACGGCAGGTGTACCAAGCGCCAGTCGCATAAGTGAACGGTTTTGTCAAACCGGTGGAAGTGGTTAGAGTAAGACGCTTTTCTCTTGACCCAATACATCTTTCACTGGTCGGTTTTTTTTAGTAACGTGCCTCCTAATATTGCGCCTCATAGCGTCGTTAGAAGATTTGCTTCTAATTGACCAACTCGAAAACGATGAGAGAAGGTTTTGAATGGTGGCTTAGGTTGATCCATAACTCAAACCTTGATGATAACCATATTCAGATTAGGTTAACTTTGATGTTAATTCTAGGCGAAGCCTTAGCACTTTGGACCAGTAGCTAGCGAGGCAGTTTGAGCGGTGAATCAAGTCTAATTCAATGGCCAGATACCCCGCCATATGTAAGTGACATTCGCCTTTCTTTATCTTTTCACAGTGGCATCGCTTTACTCCTCCCGGCCTGGTCTTTTCAGCCGAAAAATTCAAACGCAAAGGCCACAGTGATTAAGTCTCCAAGGTCATCCAGACCTCCAGGCTTGTTCAGGTACTCAACGTCTGCCCCTGCAGGATGAAGTCCAGCTTTGGCAATTAAAGTATTGCATCACTGGCGCGTCGCTCATCAAGCCAGCTCTGGAAGGCTGTTGGTATTCCCAGATGCTCGTACTACTCAATCTATTTTTCTTCAAAGAGTTATCGAGAAGTTTTGGATTTATCATCGAAAAATTATTAATATGTTAGCAATTTCTTATCATATCATTAACAATTTTTTATCGAAGTGTTATCGAAAATTTATCGATATGTAATTAAAAGGATATCAGTTTGCGTTTTCAAAATTAAAAATTTGTTGTCTATAAATTATCGTAAGGTATGAATTTTGTTATCAAAAATGTATTGATATGTTATCGAAAAGTTATCGATAATATCGGTTTGTTAACGCCACCCCATCGGTTTGGTATGAAACAGATACTCGAAAAATTTTAATAAAAAATCGATGACACATGTGTAACCCTTCGGTAACAAGCAGATAATAAACCAATATGAATAAGCTGAGAACAAGCCAAAAACTCGACGATAATAATTCGCTATTAATAATAAATTGATAATAAAACAATAACTTGCCAGTATAGTTGTTGCTGATAAGAAGCAGACGAAGCCCTTCCAAAAAAACTTGGAAATATTTGGTTTGTGGTAAAGTGAGTTGAAAAGGGAAGCGAGACGCCTTTTCAGGAAGAAAAAAGCAGAAGCAGAAAGGCGTGAGTGCGAGGAGCTTGAGCTGCTAGCCACCAGGAATAACGCCCGAAAATTCTACCAAAAAATACGGCGACTGACGGAAGGTTTTAAGACCGGGGCAAACTCCTGTAGGAATGAAAACGGCGACCTTGTAACTGATGTCCAGAGAGTGCTTAGATTATGGAGGGAATACTTCTCTGCTCTCCTAAATGGAGGCAGCAATTCACCGCGCAGAGATGAAGAACCCGATCACGCAATCGATGATGATGGAATATATGTCCCCCCGCCCGATTATGACGAAGTTAGAATAGCAATAACCAGATTGAAAAACAACAAGGCCGTGGGCGCTGATGAATTGCCTGCGGAGCTATTCAAGTTCGACGGCGAGGAGTTGGTAAGGCGCATGCAGCAGCTTCTTAGCAAAATATGGGCGGACGAAAGCATGCCCGACGGTTGGAATTTAAGTGTTCTTTGCCCAGTCCACAAGAAGGGGGATACTGCAAAATGCACCAACTATCATGGAATCAGCCTTCTTAATATCGCATATAAGGTCCTTTCAAGTGTATTGTGCGAAAGATTGAAGCCCACCGTGAACCGGCTGATTGGACCTTATCAGTGCGGCTTCAGACCTGGTAAATCTACCATCGACCAGATTTTCACAATGCGCTAAATCTTGGAAAAAACCCGTGAAAAGAGAATCGACACACATCACCTCTTCGTCGACTTTAAAGCCGCCTTCGACAGCACGAAAAGGATCTGCCTATATGCCGCTATGCCTGAATTTGGTTTCCCCGCAAAACATATACGGCTGTGCAAAATGACGTTGAGCCACCATCAACTCAGTCAGAATTGGGAAGGACCTCTCCGAGCCGTTCGAAACTAAACGAGGTTTCAGACAGGGTGACCCCCTATCGTGCGATTTCTTTAATTTGATGCTGGAGAAAATTATACTAGCTGCAGAACTTAACCGCACTGGAACAATATACTATAAAAGCGTGCAATTACTGGCATATGCTGATGACATTGATATCATCGGCCTAAACACCCGCGCTGTTAGTTCTGCTTACTCCAAACTGGAAAAAGAAGCGGTAAAGATGGGTTTGATGGTGAATGAGGACAAAACGAAGTACCAGCTGTCATCGAGCAAAGAGTCAGCGCATACGCACCCTGGCAACCACGCCACACATGGCAGCCATAATTTCGAAATAGTAAAAGACTTCGTTTATTTGGGAACCAGCATCAACACTAGCAACAACATCAGCACTGAAATCCAGCGAAGAATCAATCTTGCCAATAAATGCTACTTTGGACTAGGTAGGCAATTGAAAAGTAAAGTCCTCTCTCGGCGAACGAAAATCATACTCTACAAGTCACTTATCGTACCCGTCCTGCTATGTGGGGCAGAAGTGTGAACCATGACAACAGCAGATGAAGCGGCTTTGGGGGTGTTCGAGAGAAAAGTTCTTCGAAAGATTTATGGACCTCTACGCGTTGGCGATGGCGAGTACCGAAGAAGATTTAATGATGAGCTGTACGAGCTTTACGCAGACATCAACATAGTCCAGCGAATTAAAACGCAGCGGCTGCGCTGGCTAGGCCATGTTATGCGAATGAAAGATGATGCTTCGGCCAAGAAAGTGTTTCTATCGGAACCCGCCTATGGAAGCAGAGGTAGAGCGCGGCCCCCACTCCGTTGGAAGGACCAGGTGGAAAACGATTTAAACGCCCTTCGTGTGACCAATTGGCGCCGGTTGGCGGAGCGAAGGAGCGACTGGCGCACCTTGTTGGACGGCCATAACTGTTTAGACGGTTAAGCGCCAATTAAGTAAGTAAAGTTACCACTATTGTGGTTTAGCTTCAACTCCTGGGCGAGCTATAGTTAATTTAAAAATATTAGTTTCCTAGACATACACCGGCATATTTACACACGCCTTTTATTCTTCGAAGCTTGCATAACTTTCCAACCAGTTAGTGTGAAGTCTTGTTATAAGCTAGAAGTGAGTTACTTTCTGAAAACCGTAAAATAATACAGTAGGAGCAAACTTTTTTTTAGGAATTGATAATTTTTTTCTAGGTCATAGTCGCATGTACACAATGTCGGTGAAGGTGCAAAATCGCTCATAGCACTTTGCAAAGCTGCGTAAGCGACATTTATGTAAAAAATGAAATACGCTCACCACAGTGGCGGAGCTACTATGGGTGGCACCCGGTGCGGAAGTTGGTGGTGTCACCCCATTGAAAGTAAAAAGCATTAAATTGTATATGATAAATGTCATGGATCATTTATTATTTAAAATATTGAAGAAATGACAAAACACAATAATAATTAAGACAGAAAAGGAATTGTTATACACTCAAAATTTCTTCTTTCTAGCTTTGACAGCTGCAAACTCAGCAATTCATCGAAATTAATATTTTGTATTTCTTCGTGTTCGATGGCTAATATACCAGGATTACTAAGCCGCGATTGGGACATTATTGCCCGTAAATATTCCTTTATTAATTTTAATTTACTGAAACTTCTCTCACATGAAGCTACGGACACGCAAACCGTCATGAATAATTTCAGTGCAATCATAAGATTAGGAAAATATTCTGTTAAATCCCATTCTTATTCTTGATAGAACATTAATGAATTCATTCTGTATATCTGTTGGCAAATATGATAATTTTGAAGTTTTATCTTCATCCATTTTCATCATGTGTTCTTTCAACACTACATCATGCTTTGACAATAGTTTTAGTAACTCCAAAAAATTGCCTTTATCTTTAGAGTATTGTCCTTCATCATGTCCACGAAACGCCAAGTTTTGTTTAGCCAGAAATAAAGTTATATCCAGTAATCTAGTTAGAAGATATTTCCACTTCTGTTTTCTATATCCATCAATTGCAAAGCTGCATTATCTACTGGTTTATTCAATTTTAGTCTCATTTCTAAAGCTTTCCATTTCTCAAGATTTTCTAGTGTTCATTTTAACAAAACAAATATCATCTCTTGCATTTGTATCAAGGCGAACATCAATTTCTTTTGATAAACTTGGGCTGCCATCAGTTTTTGTAACTTACTTAAAAATCGATCCAGACATACTCTGAGTTACATCCAATCTAGACTGTTTGGCTTTCCTTTGCTGAAATCCACTTTTTCTTTTGGATGTATACATTCCCCGGGGCATTTTTCACTTGATGTTTGTTTCTTACGCCAAAACAAAAAGCCAGTTTTTATGGTTTATAATGTGGGAATATTTTCTCATAAACTAGTTATATGAAATTCAATTATAAAATTATCTTACCTGTAAAATATTCGATATGAATCAATCAATCTTTTTAATCTTCACAAAACAGCATTTAGGTTTCTAAAATTTATTTTTTCTTTTTATTATCTATCACTACAGAATAATACACGTTTAACAATTCACGCCAACCAAACACAACACACTTCACGAAACAAATGAGAAGTGTTTCAACTGAGACGTCAAAGATCGCGAGTATGGGACGGGGAATCCCAGCGTCAGACTCTATTGCGGGAATCCACGAATTATACACAGAGCTGAGCTAGTGCTAGTGGGGTAATCCTAGAAAAAGAAATTTTTGTGTCAGCGATTTTTTTTGTTTGTACATTGTTCTTAAAGTTGAGAGACCTGGTGGATGTCACCCCAAAAAAGGTGACACCCGGTGCGGACCGCCCCCGCCGACCCCTTTTTGCTACGCCCAGGCTCACCAGATGCTCTTGGCATTAGGCCACATTCGTTAATAACATACATATATTCGATATTTAGGATGTAAAATGACAAATAACGACGTTTTTGTAAAACCGCAGTTAAGGAGTTGCACAAAATATGACTGCAAAATCAGAGCTTTTTTTAGCTGGCTAAAGATGGCGAACTCGATTTCACACGTAAATACAGTTCAATTCTTAAAACTAAACTTGATTGCGTTAAGTGTGAGTTTTAAAATGTACATTTTTCTTTCATAAAAATTATCTTATATATAAATAGCAAGATGAAAAAATGTGGAACTGTTTTCTGCTAAACTATAATTCTAAGGTAGACATATTATATATATATTGATAGGAAATTCTGAGCTGCACTGTTATCCATAAATAAAAACAATTTTAAAAATCATTTTAATATAAAAAATTTAACATAAAAGTCACACTACTACACATGCACTTATTCATAATATAGACACGCTGTGTGTGTACTTGCTTTTTGTGTACTATGCTGAATCGTGATCATGGCCGAAGAGTTGCCTTGTACACGATAAAAATTAAACAAAAATAAATAGCTGATGATGCATCAAGTCTATTTCTTTGCTTTCCTTTGCTTTCCTTTCTTTTCCATTCTATTCTTTTATTTTCCTTTCCTTTGTTTTCTTTTCTTTCCTTTCCTTTCCTTTTCTTTCCTTTCGTTTCCTTTCCTTTCCTTTACTTTCCTTTCCTTTCCTTTTCTTTCCTTTTCTTACCTTACCTTTTCTTTATTTTCCTTTCCTTTCCTTTCCTTTCCTTTCCTTTCCTTTTCTTTCCTTACCTTTTCTACTTTTCTTTTCTTTCATTTCTTTTATTTTCATTTCCCTTCCATTGATTTTCCTTCCTTTCCATTTATTTTTTCATTTCCATTTATCATAAAAGTCACACCACTACACATGCACTTATTCATATTATAGACACGCTGTGTGTGTACTTGCTTTTTGTGTACTATGCTGAATCGTGATCATGGCCGAAGAGTTGCCTTGTACACGATAAAAATTAAACAAAAATATATAGCTGATCATGCTTCAAGTCTATTTCTTTGCTATCCTTTGCTTTCCTTTCTTTTCCATTCTATTCTTTTATTTTCCTTTCCTTTGTTTTCTTTTCTTTCCTTTCCTTTCCTTTCGTTTCCTTTCCTTTCCTTTACTTTCCTTTCCTTTCCTTTTCTTTCATTTCTTTTATTTTCATTTCCCGTCCATTGATTTTCCTTCCTTTCCTTTCCTATCTTTTCCTTTCCTTTACTTTCCTTTCCTTTACTTTCCTTTCTTTTCCTTTCCTTTCCTTTTCTTTCCTTACCTTTTCTTTATTTTCCTTTCCTTTCTTTTACTTTCATTTCTCTTCCATTCATATTCCATATTCCTTCCTTTCCTTTCCTTTCCTTTCCTTTCCTTTCCTTTCCTTTCCTTTCCATTCCTTTCCTTTCTTTCCATTCCTCTACTTTTCTTTTCTTTCATTTCTTTTATTTTCATTTCCCTTCCATTGATTTTCCTTCCTTTCCATTTATTTTTTCATTTCCATTTATCATAAAAGTCACACCACTACACATGCACTTATTCATATTATAGACACGCTGTGTGTGTACTTGCTTTTTGTGTACTATGCTGAATCGTGATCATGGCCGAAGAGTTGCCTTGTACACGATAAAAATTAAACAAAAATATATAGCTGATCATGCTTCAAGTCTATTTCTTTGCTTTCCTTTGCTTTCCTTTCTTTTCCATTCTATTCTTTTATTTTCCTTTCCTTTGTTTTCTTTTCTTTCCTTTCCTTTCCTTTCGTTTCCTTTCCTTTCCTTTACTTTCCTTTCCTTTCCTTTTCTTTCCTTTTCTTACCTTACCTTTTCTTTATTTTCCTTTCCTTTCCTTTCCTTTCCTTTCCTTTCCTTTCCTTTCCTTTCCTTTCCTTTCCTTTCCTTTCCTTTCCTTTTCTTTCCTTACCTTTTCTTTATTTTCCTTTCTTTTACTTTCATTTCTCTTCCATTCATATTCCATATTCCTTCCTTTCCTTTCCTTTCCTTTCCTTTCCTTTCCTTTCCTTTCCTTTCCTTTCCTTTCCTTTCCTTTCCTTTCCTTTCCATTCCTTTCCTTTCTTTCCATTCCTCTACTTTTCTTTTCTTTCATTTCTTTTATTTTCATTTCCCGTCCATTGATTTTCCTTCCTTTCCTTTCCTATCTTTTCCTTTCCTTTACTTTCCTTTCCTTTACTTTCCTTTCTTTTCCTTTCCTTTCCTTTTCTTTCCTTACCTTTTCTTTATTTGCCTTTCCTTTCTTTTACTTTCATTTCTCTTCCATTCATATTCCATATTCCTTCCTTTCCTTTCCTTTCCTTTCCTTTCCTTTCCATTCCTTTCCTTTCTTTCCATTCCTCTACTTTTCCTTTGTTTCATTTCTTTTATCTTCATTTCCCTTCCATTGATTTTCTTTCCTTTCCTGTCCTTTCCTTTCCTGTGGTTGAATTTCAACCACTGGGCGAACTCTAGTATGAAGAAAAAGTGTACATTTTAAAACTCTGAGTTACTGACTACCCCCTGGAAAGGAGACAATATAAATTATGGTTGTAAAGCTCGAAAGAATTTTTAGAAATAAATCTTGGCAAAAAATATCAAAAATACTAAAAAGTCACATTTTGGAAATATTATGGCGTCAGAAAACTTTCCACAAAATCAACAACATTTACATTAATCTCTAAACACTTTGTTTTTATGTGCCTAATAGTACGCACGAATCGCTAAATAGACAATAATAAGTTTAATTAGTTGACCTCCAGAGCATTAAAAGTGAAAACGTAATCTGTCGCGATTATGCAAAGAATAACAATATTATAGAGAAAATAATAAAATTAATATATTAAAATGATTTATTTATTTACGCTTAGTTCAAAATTGTGTTAAAACAATGTTAATTAGTTTATGGTACATAAAAATATGTGTGTAATTGTACACATCAAGATAAGTGCGTGATCTCATTGCCATTGAAACATGGTGAGTTTTGTGATAGTGATCAAATAATTGATTTTATATAAAGATGTAAATATATATATGAAACAATATCATTAGTTTGATCTCTTCAATAGTAAGCATCAATACAATCGTAGCCTTGGGGGTTGTGTATTTTTGTATATTTTGTAATCCTTTTATCCTTTTAATTATTTACTATTCTGCAAATTGCACAATTCGTACATATAGTCTGTGGAAAAATTTCTTGTATATAGTATATGCCTACATACATAGATGTGATATTGATTAATATAAAGTTTGATTTATGAATGCGTGGTGTGGAAAATGTTGAAAGCGACAAAGCTTAACAGGAAAGGGAAAACCTGTTTTAAATTTTATATATTTTTTTTTTTTTTGTTATTTCAGCGTGGATTCCAAATAAACTTTTTTCGAAATTCATATGGAATATGTTCATCGAAATCTTTTCAATCATCAAGAGAAAACATACTGCTGAAAGCATTTGACAAGGTTGATCATACTATTCTGGTACGGAAGTTAGCCAAGAATGGAATCAATGGAAACTTTGTTGAAATTCGTCACGAGTTTTTTATAGAATAGGAAGTTCGATGTGGCAATTGGAGCCGATAAGTGATCTCTGCTTATTAGCGTCTGGTCAGGTATATCGCGGGGTATCCATTGTGACCCTTTATTATTCCTAATTTTTATAAATGATTTGCCGCAGCAATTCAAATTCGCAAAATGTTTGATGTTTCCAGACGATGGCAAACTATATCTAATCGTCCATAATAGCTCTGACTGCACTAACATGCAATCTGATCTGGAATCTGCTGCCGGATGGTGCGTAGAAAATAAATAATTAATTTTTAAATGCAAACAAATGCTGCGTTGTGTCTTATTCCAGCAAGACAACTGCCACATATTTTATTTACAAACTAATCGTTGTCAAGGGATAAAAAATTTGTGTGTAGTTTTTAACTCCAAACTTTTTTTCTAGTCACATTGACTCCATTGTTTCAAAATCATTTGCAATGATGAATAATGAATCCAATTAGACGCAAAACCAGCGACTTAAAGGACAATATGATGTTGAACGCACTTTATATATCCTTGATCAGAAGTCGTCTTAAATATTGCTCAATAATATGGAATCCTTTCTTTGAATATAAAACCTATAAAATTGAGAGAGTTAAAAAAATTTTAAGAAAATTGCTTTACGTATTGTGGCGAATGTTGACATCACTAGGCTGTTAGTAAATAATCACGGAAAAACAACAACATAAAGCGGCCACTCTTATATACATGTCCACGTTAAAGCTAGCAACACTTTTGTAGAAGGCGACGAAGAGATATCTCACACACACACACACACACACACATTTAGTAATCAGCCGAAATAATTACATACACATACACACGCATATGGCTATTAACTACAAATATACACGTATATAGCTGGTAACCAAGCATGAGCTACAAGAGTTCTAGAAGGTGAAACGTCTAGACCTTTGGAGAAATATGCAGAAGAGGCAACAGAGAGTATAAAAGCAGCGCAATCTGAGTAATAACGAATCAGTTTTAATTTAAGCACGCTATTGGTTTGAAGTATAATTGTGAAGTACTACTTACAAAGTAATCTAAATAAATACCAGCTTGCAACACTGAATATTGGAGTGATTTATTCAACAGTTTAGCGATTCGAACGTTAGCAGAATAAATCAAATAAACGGAATTTCCCAAAATTCGTCACAGTATGCTTCACTGGCCAGACAGCCTCCCATCGTATATCAACAGGCGCAAATGGCTTGGACTTCAGGCTTTGCACGACAAAAGAACTTGTGTCTCAGTCATGCTGGCCTATAATGTAATAAACTTTAGCATAAATTGCTCTGATTTAACAAAATTGCTCTGATGAACAAATTAGTAAATCCGTATATTCCACTGCGTAATCTTCGACATAATAGATTATTTATCGAAATAACTCATAAAACGAATTATGCTATGAATGAACCTATAACTAGGACTATACATCTAGCAAATCGATTCAGTAGTGTTCTTAATTTTAATAACAGCTTATATAAGTTTAAGCTTCATTTTTTTCTATTTGTAACTAGTCTGTAAGAAAGCATGTACTTGTAGACTGAATTAATTAAATAAATAAATAAATTTAAGCGAAATCGATTTTTGATTTTCACCAAATTATTCACTCAGAAGAGAAAAACTTATTTATTTATTTATTTCCTTGAAATATAATTATAAATAATTATATTACACTAGAAGACTTGGCAGACGTTGTCCTGCCTTAAATTTGGCATATGTGCATACATTTTAATAAGCTTTTTCTGTCTAACTCTGCTCTCCCCCACCCCTTTACTTTTTCCTAATCCTTTTATTCACTCCTCCCTCCGTCTTTTTCGCTTCATCTATCTCCATCTTCTTCTCATTCTATCCATTTCTCAATCTCCTTCTCTCTTTTCTCTTCTCTCAATTCCTTCTCATTCTTCTGCATCCCTTATTGCCTGTTCCACAGGGTGGTATGTATTTTATTCCAGTCCCAGTACCAGTCCCACTCCGAGTCTCAGTCACAGTCCTAGTCCTAATCCCAGTCCCAGTCCATCTCTGGATAATATATTACTCTGTACTAAAGCACTCATCAACAGCTTTCATTTGATATCTGTATTCTATAAACACATTCTAGGGGTACTCGGGTGCACGTTTCGGCCTATATCTCGAGACCCTGTACGTCGATCGCAATCAAACCTATGTAGTAACCACCGCGTGAGGTTTACGCAACTTGTGCGAAAGTTTGAAAAAAATCGACCGACGTATCTCTTCAAACACCGGAGACCAACTAATACACATTTTAGCCATTCTTTTTATATATGTATATTAGGGCGGGTCGATTTAAAAATCGCTCATTGCTCTGTGAAAATCGCATTCTAGGGATCAAAATATGAAACTTTGCCGAAGGAACCATACCTCTAAAACGAATTCTGATTTTTGATATTTTGATCCCTAGAATATGATTTTCACAGAGCAATGGGAGATTTTTTGCCTCCCCACAAATCGACCCGGTCTAATGTATATAGATTTTTATTTTTCATACTTCACTATAATATTAAAACGAAATGCAGACTTTCGTTGCTTTTGAAATTCGGCTTAAAAATTGCACATGGAACAACTAAAGACTCTCCTGAATTAAAAAAAAATGTCATAGTACCTCTAAATCGCGGGCCCCCTCAGAAACCCCCCCACTCCCTCACCCTCTCAGCGGGCCTGGTGATGTGCTATACTTAATATCAGTCGCTATATTTTTTATTGATAAGCACGTTGTTTAATTAAACACCAACCAATTACACGGAAGTATATCTGCACCCCTGAAAATGTGAGTGCCGGTGCGTATACGTAACATTTTATTATTACGTATAAACAAATAAAAAAATTTGCAATAAAATAATATTGCGACTATAAACTGAGATATAACCTATCCTATCTCTCAAGTTAGATGAAACTACACACGGAAACCAAACAAATTCAAAATCAGTTCAGTAGTTTAGGAGTCCATTTGCGCAAAACATAGTGACAGGTGATTTTTATATATTAAGATAAAAAAGGCAACTATCAACCTGGGCTATCGGTCTATGAAGAGAAAAATATCACGTATTTTCCATAATATTGATATAAATTTCTGAAATTCGAAATATAGAATTGCTGAATATTGCTTAATCTACCAATGGAAAGTTTGGTTTAAAAAATCTGCCAAATTAATTAATAAATTACTGTTTATTAGCGAAATTCAGTTATTTAATAACTGTTTACCAGTAGCTTTTTGAGTATAAATTTAAGGAGAGCCTATAAGGCACTTTCAGAAACTGCTATAGAATAATTAAGAACATTGTTCCTCATCATTTCTTAGACCTGAAGAATATTTTTGATTGTTAACGATTGTTAACGAAATTATTGTGGGAACCGCTCAAAGTTGCCTAATCTATGTCAGTTTTATTTTCGTACTTGTTTTAAACTTATTTTATGATTGTAATTAAATTTCAGCATATGACCGTATGTATATATATCGATACATATCTGTTTGAAAATAAAAATCTGGGTTTAAAATGGCGATAATAATGGAATAAGGTTTTTGAGAAAATTGGAACTTCACGAAAAATTTGTTTAAAGAAATAAAAAGAGAGCATTTGCTCAGACTACAATTTCTGAGTAAAAGGTGGGTGTTTTAAAAACAAAAAAACACCTTTTAATATGAAACACTTGTCTGAGCAAATGCTCAATTTTTATTCATAAAACCCGAACTCTTTCATCAGATTGTCCAGATAATTAATATAGTAGAATGACAGCTTGCAATCTATCTCGATATAGCGAACTGTACTTAGCTATACAAATTTTGTTTGATTTAAAATTGTATAATAAAAAAAATTACTAAAAATAAAAAAATTTCTTAGACATCGAGATTTGTGAATAAAAAAATGCAAATTAAATTAAAACGTTTTTTTCGTGCAAAGTTTTTTCTGAAATCTAAGCTTTTGCTGATTTTTTAATAACACGACCCAATATGCAATAAACTTTCTTTAAAAATTGTTTAAGAATTTGCTATACACTTGGTAAATTTCAGCTCGCTCAATATTGAAGTACACTCACGTTTTGCACTAATTTGTTAACAGAAAATAGCTTGTCAAATGTCAATGGAACGATTTTAATGAAATATGTGGCAAAATTATTGGCAAACACATAAATCAGTTCAATAGAAACCATCCTATCTTTTTTACATATACATAAATAGTACAAGACTAACACATATGTATTTTCTTCTACATATAATATCCTCAGGTCTAGTATACATCTACACTAGAGCGTATCATAAAAATTAGTTAAAAAGGCTGCCATCGTGGTCGAATACTGGCCTTGGCCATTTTAGAAACATTGGAAAATAGAAACAGTTTTGAACCACGTTTTTCTAGAAATAGCTCCCTTCATTACAGACTCAAAAAAATATATAGATTCAGATATCATGTATGAGTCATAATTATGATTGATAAATTTCTATAAAAAAGTTTGTAAATAAACTATTTATAAAGCACCGATTTCGTAATATTTGGCATAGCGCAAAAGTTAAAATTCAATTTCGATGTTATAATGGGTCCAGAAAGCTTTTTTTTTTCTTTTTCTAAAAACTCATAATGTAGGTTTAGGTTAGGTTAAAGACGCCGGTCCGTGAGGACCTAACATAGACTGTGGTCCGTGCTCCTCGCAAATACATGAAGCTTTCTAGAATCTATCCCACTTGATGGTTCTAGATCATAAAGTTATGTCACCCCTTATAGCTGAAGCCTATGCCTGACTAGCGTTTGTTTCTTTCTGAAACCCGCACTTCCTAGAGCAGCTATCATTAGGTGATAATTTTTAATACACTCTAATAAACACTCATACTTACATTTCTCCATAAGTTGGTACGAGCATTTCAATTTTATTCAGCCATTGTCGTGTGCCAAATTATATTTTTGTGGAGCACCGTCGTAGTAAAATTAACATCTAAATTGTTATTTTCGCAAAATTTTTGCAAACTAATATTCAAGAAGATTTATGTTAAAAATTCATGTTGACTTAATGTCCGGTATGTGAAATCGCTTAAAAAAAATGTAAGTGAGCTGTGGTATATTAAAATGCAGGCAATTGACCAAGTATTTGTCAAGTGCCATAATCTAGTTACAAAATAAATATTTTAATTTATTCTTATTATTATATTTTCTCAATTTAATGAGTCGATTCATAATTATTTTTTGGCACATGTAAATATATCAAATAAATCAAATATATGGAAGTAAGCAGATGAATATTTATTATTTAAAGATTGCAGCTATATGCAGGAATGGGCTGGGTAAGGAGTAGTGTTGGGGCTTCGGCCTTTTTTTCCTAATACACACCTCCGCCACACAGGCTTGAAAATCTAGTACCTAATTTAAGTTTTTTGAGGAGACTTAACTTAATTGGGAAGAAAATCAATATTGTAATTGTTCGATTCTATAAAGCTCACGCCAACGTCTTATAAGCTCTCATCACTATCTCACCACTTGCCCTTTCGGGCTTCGATTTCTATTACGTATCGTGAGCATCAATGTTTCTCCAGCATTGTTTTTCTTAAAAGGATTTTTTGCTATAGACTAAGTGTCATGGATGGAGACCGTGCGGACTAAAAGCATTTAGTGTACTTATTTATAATACATAAAGTATGCCAGGAATTTCGGCATCTGAACCACGTAATTAATGGATTCATACAATGGGAAGCACTTATTTCACTGATGTCGTAATAAGAGAAACTTTGAAGCAATTTTGTTTTAGATAATTGATATTTTTAGTTAGAATTATAAGGCATTTTAGCAGGCCTGACGAGAGGGGAGGGGGAATAAGGGGATTCCCTCGGGCCCGCGATTTAGAGGTACTAAGACATTTTTTTTAATTCAGGAGAGTCTTTAGTTGTTCCTTGTTCAAATTTTAGGCCGAATTTCAAAAGCAATGAATATTGATCATGATTTTTTGCCTAGGCCTTCGATCAGTGAGGAGACAATAAAAACATCACACAAAAATGTATGTTTACATGATCCCGAAATCATAAAGTTTTCGTGGTGACACTGCTGAAGGTTTATCTTCAAAAAGTCTTCTAACAATACCACCAACTCTGTATCAAAGTCCAGATTATTTAAACGACTTCGATATCGGTACCGTAAATAATGAGTTTTTGCGATCTGAAGAAGTCAACGAAATAATTCGTCGAGGTCATCAAAAGTGTCCTGTTATTTTTCCACGTGATTTTCATGACGAGGCATTTCCTACCTCGTTTTTAAACAGAATCTTGCCAATAGTGTGGAGTGCCAATAGCAATGCTTTTTATTGCCTAACATGTCGTCTGTTAAGCACCTATACTTTAAATCGAACTAAAATTTCTTGTCCTGGCGGATATTTGAAATTCCAGGTATGGAAGAAGCTATACGATAAACTGCCATCACACGAAAATACTCAAGATCACAATAAATGTTCTATTCAATGGCGATCTTTACAAAATCCAGTTCAACAGAAGGCTACAATTGATAAACTTATCAATGAACAACTAATCACTGAAATTCAAAAGTGGAAATAAATTTTATATAAAATTTTGAACACTATTTTATATTTGGGCGAAAGAGGCCTAACTTTCAAAGTATATATCTTGGTGGACGAAACAGGGGACATTTTTTGGGCATCTAAGATCTCATAAGCCATTATGATCCGATACTTAGAGATCATTTGGAGAAAGTTAGGATTTCACAACAGCGGTACGAACGTTTACAATTTCACTATCTTTCCCCAGACATTCAGAACGAGTTTATAGAAACTTGTGCAGAGCACGTGACCGAGCTCTCCTCATAGTCTTTCAGACAAAAGCCAAATTTGACTGCGCAAGCATACGGAGATGTTACCGGCATTCTCAAGTACATCAACAAGTTCCAACGTATCTTGCTGTCTTCAATTTGGTTCAAAATACTGACTACGATTAATGAAAGAAATGTGGTCCTCCAAGCTAGAGACGCCAACATAGATGTTGAGGTCCGACATATAGATGCCTAATTAGCTGATTTGAAGTTGATCAGGAACCAATGGGAAACAATTTTAAACGAATGCAAAACAGTTGCTATTCAATTGAACATCTCGTCAAAGTTTCCGGACACTCGAATGAGAAAACCCAAGAGACGTTCTGAAGATAATTTAAATGAGATGATTACGGATGATTTAGAGTCTGATTTTAAAAACAATATATTTCTGGTGATCGTTGATTCGGTAATCACTGACATCACTGAACGATTTGCAGCTATGAGAAATTTGAGCGAGACGTTTTCCATTTTGTAGAAATTTGAAGACATGGAGGAAACTACGTTTCGGGCGAGCGCAGCAAAATTTGTCGAAAAATACAAGTCGGACGTTTCTCAAAGCTTAGAATGCGAAACACATTTACGAAGCAAATTTTGATAAAGGTCTGTCACCATTGGAATTGCTAAATGCCATCTACATATGTTCAAAATCTGTATACGATTTTCCTCAACATTTGTGTTGCTTTACGTATCTTTTGCACTATATTTGTCACTGTAGCTAGTGCAGAACGCTCCTTCAGCGTCCCTTCAAGAATCAAAAACTTTCATAGATCGTGTTCATCTCAAGAGCGAGTTTCAGGACTTGCCACGCTTTGTGTTGAATTCGTTTTGGAAAGACAGTTAAATTTTGATATTATTATACAAAATTTTGCAGCGAAAAAAGCAAGAAAAGCCGTTCTTTGATATCCGAACCTTCTATATTGAATAATTAAAATTCATAATCATCATTAAATTTATCAGAAATGTATTAAAATGTTGCCAAATAACTAGAAAAGATTATTTGAAACAATATGTGGCTGTTAAAAGAGAATTTTATTTCTACGTTACAATAAAATAGTATAAATAGCAAATATTCTGTGTTAATTTTATTTTCAGCTCTTCGTCGAAAAATCATTTAGTTGATGTGGTAAAATTTCTTTTGATGTAATCCATCAATAATGATTAAAGAATGAGACGTCATTAATTCAAATTAGTCAAATGTATTAGTGGTTTTTTATAGGTGGCCCGTAAATTGTTTAGTCCCGGGCCCGGATTTTCTCTCTACGGCCCTGCATATTAGCAATGCTAACCCTATTTTTTGTGCGAAACGTATTTATATCCTTCCTAAAATCAGCAAAAAAATAATTCAAGTATTTTTTAATAAAACAAAATTGAATTAAAGAAGGACTTGAAATTAAGAAATAAAACATGATATTACTAATTTCTTTGAATATTTTATCTAAATTTTTTTGTGCATAAGAGGTTCTTACATATTCTTCATACACATTATCGATAAAAAATTATTCTCTATCATGGAAATTCTGAACTCTAAAACTCTTCTAAAAGAGTAATGTGCATATTTTAGATTAATTATTTGTAGTAATTACCTAGTAAAGGGTAATATGTAATTAATCTTGGATCGTGCTTATTGCGAAGAGGTGACATGAGCTCAATGGCCATAACATCAATTGACTTCTTGACCACTTCAAATTACCAAATGAATTCTTTTTTAGTGACAATTTGGATAAAAAAAATTGCGCAATTTTTTTTTACGATTTTCGGCTATTGACGCTATATTTTCTAATTCTGTTTTCATTACAGTGAGAAATCTGATTAAAACCTAGGCCGATGAAGATTCCTTTGAAATTAAAAGAACTTATTCAAATAAATGTCCAACTCATTCTGTGAAAGTTTTTTTGTTTATGTAATTATCTTAAATTTCAGTAACGGTTATGCTCTTTTTCTCGAAACGTAAATTTCCTCAATAGCCATAAAGTTGCATTAGGAAAGGTCATAATGTCAATTGACCGTGTGACCATTTGAATTGATCATAGAGCCAATTTATCTAATGGCCATTTGAAGTGGTCATAACTTTAGTTGACCTTTTGGCCGTTGACCTTATGTCACGCCATCACTAACTGCATATAACTGATAACCTTTTTTCTTTATTTTTAATTTTTTTTGAAGTCTTGAAATGTTTTGATCCATCAACTAAGGAATAAATAGCATTTAGCCAACTTTCACTAATGTCATGTAATTTATTTAACATTGAAATTATAGGTGTTCATGTATTTGAGAATATCTTGTTCGACCCTCATTATTCAGTAAGGTATCTATCACCGTGCACAACTTCTATTTCAATTTGAATCTACTGACGTGCTGGTGCTCTAAGTTCCAAATTCGTTACTACGATTCCTAATTACGTTGAAGGTGCCCGCCTACCAGCAATTTTCCTCATAATTGAAGATTCTCAATAAAATCAAAACAAATGTTAGACAATAAAAAATATAACAAATAAATCTACTGCTAAAACAGCAACAAATTTGTAAGAAATTTAAGAAAAAAATCTACTTTAATAACGATCCAAGTATCATTATTCCACTGAAATTGCGTGTGCACGCAATATCGTTTTCATTATATTTACAACAAAACAATAAATAAATCGCATCTGACACATTGTACACTTTAGAAGGGGATAGAGACTGTGTATGTGTGTATGTGTTTGCCAATTGTATTATGTATTGATGCATCTTTCGTAAATTATCAAATCATTGCTGTGGCGCTGCGTTCCGTTGTAATCGCAAACTCATCATCATTAAAACTGATTTTTCAACAATTGAACACAATAGAAAATTTGCCACGTTTTCTTGTATTGTTTTTCAAAAATACAAAAAAAAAAAAAAAAAACACTTACAGAATAAATAAATAAAAAATGCAGCACCTACAAATACAATAAAATAAGAAAACGATTACAATAACAATATTGGCAAGATCTTTTGTCAAGGAAAGTGAATTTTTATGCGGCCGATTGAAATAAAAACAAACATTTCTATTTGCGACTCTAGGTGCGCTACTCATAGGGGTATACTAAATGGGTATTGCATCATGCTGTGCTGTACGAGAGTAGGGTTGTCCGCCAATACTATCACACGTATGCCCTTTTACGTTGGGTCACCAGCATAGAAATCTTGCCCAAAAGCCAAACAAGTTACTTAAATCAATTGCTTCAAGTTTTAACTTGAGCCTAATGCTAGTTCCGTTAAACCGTTTTGATTTGGGTTTTAACTAAAATAGTATAATTTCATCTTAAAAAGTCATAATGTTGCTTACCCAGCAAACACAGTGTCTAACGTTAGAGAAATATTGTAGTTTTACATTAGAATTCTAATGCAGTTCTCTAATGCATTTCGAATCGAAAAATAGGTTAGAGAACTAGGTTAGAATTCGACTGTGAAACGATTCGAATAACACTAGAAATGCGATGTTATGATTATTGTCACAGTTATCGATTATTTGCACGACCACAACAAACATCTCAGCGTTGGTTAGAGGTACGCATGAGGAAGCGTTTTCTTCATGCCATTTAAATAGCACTCCAATAATCTGCTCGCTTTCCTTTTTTACCTTTTTTTGTTTCATTTTCACTTACTAGTATTTATTGTTATAAATAAAAAAACTTATTTCGCAACTTGTAATATTTCCACTATTTTTATTTTGTTTGTATAACACTAAGAATGAGTGACCATTTCGTGCAAATAATCGATAACGGTGACAATAATCATAACATCGCATTTCTAGTGTTATTCGAATCATTTCACGGTCGAATTCTAACCTAGTTCTCTAACCTAGTTTTCGATTCGAAATGCATTAGAGAACTACTTTAGAATTCTAATGTAAAATTACAATATGTCTCTAACGTTAGAAACTGTGTTTGCTGGGACATGATCAGTCATCCTTAGTGTTATACAAACATAATAAAAATAGTAAAAAGTTGTGTGGAAATATTATAAGCTGCCAAAGAAGTTTTTTTTATTTATAAAAATAAACACTAGTAAGTGAAAATGGCGTTAGAATTCGATTAGACTTTTAACCCTTTTCTCGATATCGAGAACGAAGTCCCCTTTTTGTCGAGAATGCTATAATTCGCGACAGTTTCGCAAATCGTCCTCTAACCTTTTACCTTCGAGGAATACATTAGAATTCGATTCGCTTTCTAATCGTTTTCTAACCTAAATATTTGTTGGGTAATATCTCATTATTTTGGAAATGTGCGCGGTTTCGAGCTTAAAGGAAAAATAAAGTAGTTAACCGCTATATTAAGATAGCGGGTTAGGGGGCTTATAATATATCCGTGGCAGGTATGCCTGTCGTAAGAGGCGACTAAAACACCCAATTGATTCAAGTGATTGTGTAGCGCAGCCCTTTCAAGGAGATATCAGCGCATTGTATAGCTTCTCCAACCCAATTGTCACCCTCACCAACGGCACTAGCGACCCAAAGCTCCTCATAGAACTAGGGAGTTGGGGACAGGATGGCCTAGAAGGTTAAATGTGGTCATATAAATTCGTCCCTGATATGGTTGGTCTTATACCTTAATGGTGCTTGTTGCCGGAACATACTGGTTGTAAATATATCTGAGAAAGGACCACCAACTGCCATAGCACTCCACAAAAACTTCGGGGAGTTCCCGAATATACTATTGTGTTAATATCTCACGAAGTAATCGCCTCGAATACGACAAGTCACATTATAAATTAAACTTCAGGGAGGCAAGGTGTTGAAGATGATCTTTGTCAGGAAAGGCCGTCATAAGGTCAAAGCCATAACGTCGATTGACATTTTGACCACTCCAAACTTGACTTTATAAATTGGTCACAACGTCAAATTTTGAATGATTACAATATCAACGAAATAGACATTTTGTCCATCCTGCTTTTCCGAAATGTTCAGAAGCTCAACTAATTTTTTTTTCCAAGAGGTGATAAAGTCAAAAATTTTATTTGAACCTCTTTATATTAAAACGTTAACAACTATTGAATAACAGAGAGCTACATTTTATTATATTCGCTATATTTTTTGTTCAGCCGAATGTAAAGTTCAGTCAAGTGAAAAGTCCCAATTTAGTGAAAAATCGGATAAGATTTTTTTTAAAAGTCGTCTCTGAGATAAGAATGTCTTATTCAACTAAAAGTTTATAGAAAATTTTAAATAAAAAACTAATTCTTCTAAATTTTCTCCTGCGACACTGTTTTTCCTAATAGTGGTTTCATTACAATGCAAAATTGGATTAAAATCTGGGCCGATGAGGATTTTATTGAAAGCAAAAGCACATATTCAACCAAACGTCTAACCCATCCAGCAGTAGTTTTTTGCTTTGTGCTGATCTTAAAAAGCTATATCTGATTATGGTATTTTTACCCAAATCGTAGCAAGGCCAAATGAAAATATCTTAAATGACCATAGTGTCAATTAGAGAAAGATTCTAAAGTCGATTCACTCTACGACCATTTGAAGTGGTCATAAGCCCAATTGATCTTATGGAAACTTGAAGTGGTCATAATGTCAATTGAGGTTTTTTCCGTTGACTTTATGTCACAACACTTTTACAGAAACCGTCACAAAAAATTTTTTTAATCAATATTCGCCCAGAACAACTAACCTCTGTCGGGGTTGAGTATTAGACGAGAAATATTTCATGTTGTAGAATAGATTCGTATAATTTACGATTACAGCGCTGTGCATTATGACCCTATCACCTAATGATTGGCCTAGGTTTTCGAGCTTCCTAGAAGCTTAGAACATCATGACGAAATTGGCCTAGATACTCAGTCATCTTGGGTTGTTGCTGTGTTTGTAGTTGGTTTATCCGCGAAATTACTTCGTAAAGTCATAGCAATTAATACGGTAGTGATCGCTTTCATATATTTTTGTTAGGTTAGGTTATGTAGAACTGGCCGGTCCATGAGGACCTCACATAGACTGAATGAGTCCGCAGTGTTACCAGAAGTTTGTTTTAACGGCCAAACTGAAAACCCCTATCAAAAACCAGGACCTATGTTATAAAATAACTCCGTGCTCTTGGCAAATACTAGAAGCTTTCTAGGACTTAAGCTACTTGCTGCTTCCATATCTGACAGCTGTATCACTCCTAATATCTGGAGCATATATTTTTGTTATGTACAGTGAAATGTCAGCTATTCCACAAATTGTTTGTAATGCCGCCTGCTCAGAGTGAGCAGATGTTGCCAGCGCTGATTGATCGTGCAATGCGATATGCTAGCTACTGCCCTACCAACACCAAAAACTACACAGATTCAAAAACAACAAGGCCGACGGCGGTGATAGATTGCCTGCAGAGCTATTCAAAAACTGGTGCGAGGAGCTAGTGAGGCGCATGCATCAGCTTTTTTGCAAAATATAGTCGGACGAGTACATGCCTGACGAGTGGGAATTTTTGGCCATTCCCGAAGAAAGGGGATCCTGCGAACTGCGCTTACTATCGCGGAATCAGCTTTCTGAATATCGCATATAAGTTCCTGCCAACCGTATTGTTCTCAACGCGAGATATCGAGAAGGTTGCATTGAAATACATGCAAATCATTGAATAGACATAGTTATTGGTCACCGATACCCGCCGCCTTCTTGTGAGGCAGAAGGGCTAGCCCATAACAGCATCGATAAGGTGCCTACCCTAGTGAAAGCCTTGGGTAAGATAGTAGGAATGACACATGAACAAATTATGTTTCAACAAGCTGAAGCAAATGTATGATACAATTTCCATATATTTTATATGATGTCTACAAAAGTAGACAACCGGATGAGAGGCGGTGTTTTTTTTTCAAGTAGGGTCTGGGGGCCAGGAAAATAATAGAACCGTTTTATGCTTTAGATGGACCTAGGTCCTTAAAAGAAGTTTCCTTAAACTCTAGTCAAATTTAAACCCAGTTTGTAGATACGGCAACAGCTGGATTTTGTTTGCCCAACAAACATGTAAAAAAAGTTCCCTAGCGAAATATATATCTAGTTCCGGAAGTGACATCCAACATCTGTATTTAATTATTCTTAAACCAGATAGTTCTCGAGTTAATATCTAACTTCATACTCAAATCGCTATCCAATCTTTGAAAAATTTTGTAAAATTAAAAGTTTTCGAGTTGATCTCCAAAGTCATTAAGATTTTTCAATTATTATCCTAATTTCGAGAGCTTTTGAGAAATGTACAGTTCCCAAATGAATATTCAACACATTTCTACAGTTGGTATTCTACATTGCATATCGAGTTGAGGTGGAGGTTTTTCAATTAGTAGAAAATTTTTCTAAGCGGGATCGCCGCTCGGCAATGTTTGGCAAGCACTCCGAGTGTATTTCTGCCATGAAAGGCACTCAGCGAACACTCATCTGCCTTGCAGTGCCGTTCGGAGACGGAATAAAACAAGTAGGTTACGTCCCCCATTTTGCAGGAAAAATTAAAAGGAGCACGGCGCAAATTGGAAGAGAAGCTCGGCCTATAATCTCTTCGGAGGTTATAGCACCTCACATTTATTTATTTTTTAAATTATATATATTTCATTTTATTTTCGTGAAAACACTCTAATATGGAATCTTACATTTGCGTACAGTTAAATTTATAAAATTTTTTCAACTTAAGTAATAGCATTTTTTGCTTTATAAAAAATTCCCTCTTTTGCTGAGTATGCTATGAATCTCGAGTTGAGCCACTGTTTTGAAACATCTCTTGAGATTTTAAAAGTATGCTTAGTTATCAACATGAGCTCTAATGGTACTCAACCCCAAATGCTTGTTGGGTATATTCGACGCCATTTCGGACGAACGCAAATCACCGATAGATTAACTGGAGTATAACTCTGCCAGCCGAAGAACAATCTTTTTAAAATAAACAAGTGAGGAAGGCTAAGTTCGGGTATAACCGAAGATTACATACTCAGCTGAGAGCTTTGGAGACAAAATAAGGGAAAATAACCATTTAGCAAAATGAACCTAGGGTAACCCTGGAATGTGTTTGTATGACATGGGTATCAAAAGGAAGGTATTAATGAGTATTTTAAAAGGGAGTGGGCCTTAGTTCTATAGGTGGACGCCTTTTCGAGATATCGCCATAAAGGTGGACCAGGGCTGACTCTATAATTTGTTTGTAGGATATGGGTATCAAATTAAAGGTATTAATGAGGGTTTTAAAAGGGAGTGGTTAGTTGTATATGTGAAGGCGTTTTCGAGATATCGACCAAAATGTGGACCAGGGTGATCCAGAACATCATCTGTCGGGTACCGCTAATTTATTTATATATGTAATACCACGAAGAGTATTCTGGCAAAGATTCCAAGGGCTTTTGATTTCGCCCTGCAAAACTTTTTCATTTTCTTCTACTTAATATGGTAGGTGTCACACCCATTTTACAAAGTTTTTTCTAAATTAAATTTTTGTGTCAATAAACGAATCAAATTACCATGTTTCATCCCTTTTTTCGTATTTGGTATAGAATTATAGCATTTTTTTTTTTTTTTCATTTTTCGTAATTTTCGATTCGGCCATTTTTTGTACCAAGATAAAGTGAGTTCAGATAAGTACGTGGACTAATTTTAGTAAAGATATATCGGTTTTTGCTCAAGTTATCGTGTTAACGGCCGAGGGGAAGGACAGACGGACGCCTGTGTATAAGAACTGGGCATGGCTTCAAGCGATTTCGCCCATTTTCACAGGAAACAGTTACTGTCATAGAATCTATGCCCCTACCAAATTTCAGAAGTATAGGTAAATTTTTCTTCGACTTATGGCATTAAAAGTATTCTAGACAAACTAAACGAACAAGGACGGAGCCACGCCCATTTTGAAATTTTCTTTTATTTTTGTATTTTGTTGCACCATATCATTACTGGAGTTGAATGTTGACATAATTTACTTATATACTGTGAAGATATTAAATTTTTTGTTAAAATTTTAATTAAAAAAAAAATTTTTTTTAAAGTGGGCGTGGTCCTTCTCCGATTTTGCTAATTTTTATTAGGCGTACATATAGTAATAGGAGTAACGTTCCTGCCAAATTTTATCATGATATCTTCAACGACTGCCAAATTACAGCTTTCAAAACTTTTAAATTACCTTCTTTACCGTTGTCCAAAATTTTACTAATTTTCTATTCTTTGTCATAAGGTCAACCGACCTACTAAATTTCATCGCTTTATCCATCTTCGGCAATGAATTAACGCATTTTTTATGTTTTTCGAAATTTTCGATATCGAAAAAGTGGGCGTGGTTATAGTCCGATATCGTTCATTTTAAATAACGATATGAGATGAGTGCCCAAGAATCTACATACCAAATTTCATCAAGATACCTCAAAATTTACTCAAGTTATCGTGTTAATGGGCAGACGGACGGACGAAAAAGGCTCAATCAAATTTTTTTTCTGATTTACTGATGATTTTGATATATGGAAGTCTATATCTATCTCGATTCCTTTATACCTGTACAACCAACCGTTATCCAATCAAAGTTAATATACTCTGTGAGCTCTGCTCAACTGAGTATAAAAAGAAAATTGAGGAAATATTATAGAAATAGAAATATTGTGTAACGCTTTTGAAAATTTCGATACAAAGTTTTTACAAACAAATACGGCCAATTGACCCAGAGTACACTATACTAAATAAAACAGCATTTGCAGTGACTTCAAGTTGTCTGCTGCATTTCATCTGTAGGACAGTAATGGTGTGGTGACGAGCGACATGCACTGTGCGGTGTGTTATTTTTGGCACCTATTCGACTGCCGTCCTAACTACTTCAAATACTTGCTTCTATCTATAGATAAAATATTTGTTTTTATTTTCTTTTATCTTAAATTCAACCATATACTGATATATATTTTGTTGCTGGTTACGGCTTGTTACACTCGCCTTTTTTACGCTTAGTAGCCCAATTTGTGTTGTATCATTTAATTTCCTCAAAATTTCGTTTGATTTTCCACTCCTCTAAAATTGTTTATGGTTTTCATTTGGCGCGTTTATTAGCTCAAACAAAGCTGTTTCTTTCTTTGTTGGATTCTTCATCTATTATTTTCAATTGGGACATTACGTTTTGATTGTCATGCTCCTGAACATTGTGGTAACAAAAGCGAAACAGATAGATTTATAAACGAAATCGAAAAAAAAAAATCGGTGTTAGCTCTTCAGTCTCAGGGGGGTGCCACAGCATGTTGGCCGATTGGCATCATCTTCATTTTAGCCCAGTTTGCTACAAAGGACATCTTTATTTCGAAATTAACAACATCAATTGTGTTGCATACAGTCAGCTGTAGTTCGAACAATAGTTTAGTTGCTTTACCAAATATGTCCCATTCTAGTCTTATTATTTTGCTATTGTTCATCAATTTTAATTTATTGATGAAAAAAATTGCAAATTTAATAAATACTTGAGGATAGCTGTGAATTCACTTCGGTTGTCTGTTTGGGCTGCTGATGACTGTCACTCTGCGATTGCACTTGCCTAAGGACTTTGCTTTCTGTTATGTAGGCGTGTGAATTTTTTGCTTTCGAACCTGTCCCAATCGCATTGTAGCAACCACAATAGTGCTTTTCAAATCGAATACCTCCTTGGTGTTTCTGAAAATTTGTTGATGCCAACTGTTCTTTAATTGTTAAACCACTTGATTTCTGGGTGTTTGTTTTGGCTGCTTTGTGCAATTGTGCGGTTTTTAAGGACTTTATTGCAATATGTTGCAATAATGCACTTAACAATAGCAATTGTACGAAACAATGTAACTACATAAATAAAAAACAAGTAAGGACGGGACTGTCTTCGGCTACGCCCAAGACTTCATACCTTTCATGAATGGGGCTGAACAATAATCTTATCCCCTTCGTAATCTCCAAATAATCGGATGTATAAGATAAGAAATATATAGTGAACAGATGTACATACCTAAACGATTTTTAAGATAAATATAAAATAAAAAATGGCAAAAAACCCTTATCTGAACGATCGGTTGTATGGGATATATATTATATATGGCTCCGATTGAAATGATTTTTTCATGAAATCTTCTATGATATATTGGAATAAATATCTTCAAGTTTAACGCTTTTATATTGGAAATTAAGGGAGAAATGGCCAAAAATCTTTCTATCTGAACGATCGGTTGTATGGGATCTAACTATATATAGCTCCGATCAAAGTGATTTTTTCAGAATATCTTCTATGATATATTAGAATATATATCACCGAGTTTCATGTTTATACTTTCTAAGTAGCGGCAGGAATGACCAAAATCGTCTTATCTGAACGATCGGTTGTTTGGGAGATATATGTTATAGTGGTCCGATCCTACCAGATCCGACAAATGCCTAATATAATACAAAAATACACCCTTGTGCCAAATTTCATTGAGATATCTCAAAATTTTAGGGACTAGTTTGCGTTCAAACAGACAGACGGACGGACAGACGGACATGGATATATCAACTCAGTTCGTCGCCCTGATCAATTCGGTATACTTAATGGTGAGTCTATCTTCTATATTTCTCAACGTTACAAACATCGGACCAAAGTTAATATATCATTTCATGTTCATGAAAGGTTCAAAAATATTTTTTAAGCTGTTGGTTCTATATTCGGGTATTTGATATCGTACATCGCAATTAAAACCTGTTCTTGGAAATATGATCTGTGATACTTATTTTTATTAGCTCTTTGAAATATATTTTTTCTCAACTTTTATCGCACAAATATTTGATGAAAAACTATTTGCGTACATATTATGTCGTTTTACTTTTGGCAAAACAGCAGAATGGTTCTAGTGAGTAAAAAAAAGTTGGTGTTAATTTGTAAATTCGTGTTTCCTACCTTATTTTTATACTCAGTTGAGCAGAGCTCACAGAGTATATTAAGTTTGATTGGATAACGGTTGGTTGTACATATATAAAGGAATCGAGATAGATATAGACTTCCATATATCAAAATAATCAGGATCGAAAAAAAATTTGATTGAGCCATGTCCGTCCGTCCGTCCGTCCGTCCGTCCGTCCGTCCGTTAACACGATAACTTGAGTAAATTTTGAGGTATCTTGATGAAATTTGGTATGTAGGTTCCTGAGCACTCATCTCAGATCGCTATTTAAAATGAACGATATCGGACTATAACCACGCCCACTTTTTCGATATCGAAAATTACGAAAAACCGAAAAAGTGCGATAACTCATTACAAAAGACAGATAAAGCGACGAAACTTGGTAGATGGGTTGACGTTATGACGCAGAATAGAAAATTAGTAAGATTTTGGACAATGGGCGTGGCACCGCCCACTTTTACAAGAAGGTAATTTAAAAGTTTTGCAAGCTGTAATTTGGCAGTCGTTGAAGATATCATGATGAAATTTGGCAGGAGCGTTACTACTATTACTCTATATGTGCTAAATAAAAATTAGCAAAATTGGATGAAGAACACGCCCACTTTTTAAAAAAAAAATTTTTTTAATTCAAATTTTAACAAAAAATTTAATATCTTTACTGTATATAAGTAAATTAAGTCAAAATTCAACTCCAGTAATGATATGATGCAACAAAATACAAAAATAAAAGAAAATTTCAAAATGGGCGTGGCTCCGCCCATTTTCATTTAGTTTGTCTAGAATACTTTTATTGCCATAAGTCGAACAAAAATTTACCAATCCTTCTCAAATTTGGTAGGAGCATAGATTCTATGACGGTAACTGTTCTCTGTGAAAATGGGCGAAATCGGTGGAAGCCACGCCCAGTTTTTATAGACAGTCCACCGTCTGTCCTTCCGCTCGGCCATTAACACAATAACTTGAGCAAAATCCGATATATCTTTACTAAACTTAGCCCACGTACTTACCTGAGCTCACTTTTGGTCTTTGTCACTTGGTATAAAAAATGGGAGAAATCTGACCATAACCACGCCCACTTTATCGATATCGAAAATTACGAAAAATGAAAAAAATGCCATAATTCTATACCAAATACGAAAAAAGTGATGAAACATGGTAACTGGATTGGTTTATTGACGCAAAATATAACTTTGGAAAAAACTTTGTAAAATGGGTGTGACACCTACCATATTAAGTAGAAGAAAATGAAAAAGTTCTACAAGGCGAAATCAACAGCCCTTGGAATCTTGGCAGGAATACTGTTAGTGGTATTGCATGTATAAATAAATTAGCAGTACCCGACAGATGATTTTCTGGATCACCTGGTCCACATTTTGGTCGATATCGCGAGAACGCCTTCACATATACATCTAAGGGCCACTCGCTTTTAAAACCCTCATTAATACCTTTAATTTGATATCCATATCGTACAAAAACATACCAGAGTCACCCCTGTCCCACCCTAATGGCGATATCTCGAAAAGGCGTCCACCTATAGACCTAATGCCCCCTCCCTCTTAAAATGCTCAGTAACACCTTTCGTTTGATACCCATATCGTACAAACATTCTAGAGTCACCCCTGGCCCACCCTAATGGCGATATCTCGAAAAGGCGTCCACCTATAGACCTAGTGTCCACTCCCTCTTAAAATGCTCAGTAACACCTTTCGTTTCATACCCATATCGTACAAACATTCTAGAGTCACCCCTGGCCCACCCTAATGGCGATATCTCGAAAAGGCGTCCACCTATAGACCTAATGCCCACTCCCTCTTAAAATGCTCAGTAACAGCTTTCGTTTGATACCCATATCGTACAAACATTCTAGAGTCACACCTGGCCCACCCTAATGGCGATATTTCGAAAAGGCGTCCACCTATAGAACTAAGGATTACTCCCTTTTAAAATACTCATTACCACCTTTCATTTGATACCCATATCGTACAAACACATTCTAGAGTCACCCTGGCCCACCCTAATGGCGATATCTCGAAAAGGCGTCTACCTATAGACCTAATGTCCACTCCCTCTTAAAATGCTCAGTAACACCTTTCGTTTGATACCCATATCGTACAAACATTCTAGAGTCACCCCTGGCCCACCCTAATGGCGATATCTCGAAAAGGCGTCCACCTATAGACCTAATGTCCACTCCCTCTTAAAATGCTCAGTAACACCTTTCGTTTGATACCCATATCGTACAAACATTCTAGAGTCACCCCTGTCCCACCCTAATGGCGATATCTCGAAAAGGCGTCCACCTATAGACCTAATGCCCACTCCCTCTTAAAATGCTCAGTAACACCTTTCGTTTGATACCCATATCGTACAAACATTCTAGAGTCACACCTGGCCCACCCTAATGGCGATATCTCGAAAAGGCGTCCACCTATAGAACTAAGGATTACTCCCTTTTAAAATACTCATTACCACCTTTCATTTGATACCCATATCGTCCAAACACATTCTAGAGTCACCCTGGCCCACCCTAATGGCGATATCTCGAAAAGGCGTCCACCTATAGACCTAATGCCCACTCCCTCTTAAAATGCTCAGTAACACCTTTCGTTTGATACCCATACCGTACAAACATTCTAGAGTCACCCTTGGTCCAGCTTTATGGCGATATCTCGAAAAGGCGTCTACCTATAGAACTAAGGATTACTCCCTTTTAAAATACTCTTTACCACCTTTCATTTGATACCCATATCGTACAAACACATTCTAGAGTCACCCTGGCCCACCCTAATGGCGATATCTCGAAAAGGCGTCCACCTATAGACCTAATGCCCACTCCCTCTTAAAATGCTCAGTAACACCTTTCGTTTGATACCCATATCGTACAAACATTCTAGAGTCACCCTTGGTCCACCTTTATGGCGATATCTCGAAAAGGCGTCCACCTATAGAACTAAGGATTACTCCCTTTTAAAATACTCCTTACCACCTTTCATTTGATACCCATATCGTACAAACACATTCTAGAGTCACCCCTGGCCCACCCTAATGGCGATATCTCGAAAAGGCGTCCACCTATAGACCTAATGCCCACTCCCTCTTAAAATGCTCAGTAACACCTTTCGTTTGATACCCATATCGTACAAACATTCTAGAGTCACCCCTGGCCCACCCTAATGGCGATATCTCGAAAGGGCGTCCACCTATAGACCTAATGCCCACTCCCTCTTAAAATGCTCAGTAACACCTTTCGTTTGATGCACATATCGTACAAACACATTCTAGAGTCACCCCTGGCCACCCTAATGACGATATCTCGAAAAGGCGTCCACCTATAGACCTCATGCCCACTCCCTCTTAAAATGCTCAGTAACACCTTTCGTTTGATACCCATACCGTACAAACATTCTAGAGTCACCCCTGGCCCACCCTAATGGCGATATCTCGAAAAGGCGTCCACCTATAGACCTAATGCCCACTCCCTCTTAAAATGCTCAGTAACACCTTTCATTTGATTCCCATATCGTACAAACACATTCTAGAGACACCCCTGGTCCACCTTTATAGCGATATCTCGAAACGGCGTCCACCTATGGAACTAAGGATCACTCCTTTTCAAAATGCTCATTAACAGCTTTCATTTGATACCCATATCGTACAAACACATTATAGAATCACCCCTGGTCCACCTTAATGGGGACATCTCGAAAAGGCGTCCACCGATAGACCTAAGGCCCACTCCCTCTTAAAATGCTCAGTAACACCTTTCATTTGATACCCATATCGTACAAACAAATTCTAGAGTCAGCCCTGGTCTACCTTTATGGCGATATCCCTAAATGGCGTTCATCCATAGAACTATGGCCTACTCTCTCTTAAAATACTCTTTAATACCTTTCATTTGATACACATGTTATACAACCACATTCCAGGGTTACCCCAGATTGATTTTCCTTATTTTGTCTCCATAGCTCTCAACTGAGTATGTTATGTTCGGTTACACCCGAACTTAGCCTTCCTTACTTGTTTCGATTTGATTCGAACAACATCCGCTCTCACTGCCGCAAGCAGTGTATGTTTTCTAACCAAGGCCTAAAATATCAGTGTAACCCCATTTAATTTGTTTCGTCCCTTCCAACAAATATCATCCTAGGAGCAGATCCTTGCCGCTGGACTGCTCCATACTTTCTTGCTTCGGGCAGTTGTTGAATCTAGACACGTTTAAACCTTGTAATCCATAGCAACAAGTCCCAACCTTCGCATTGATGAGCTATGTTGTAAAATTTACAACCCTGGCATAGAGAACCGACGCTTGTTTGTGGATATAACTGAGGACTTGGTTGTAATTTTTTGCTTCATACGGCTGTGTTTTCAGGTGCCGTCTTTCCTCATAATTCTTACGGGGATAACCCCTTAAGCCCTGGGAGGTATAGCCTCATCAATCTGATGTCTGTTGAGTTGCCCAGGTTTCTGGATATTCAACAGAAACTGTTTGTTCAGCATTTCCCTAATAGGTAGTACTCCGCCTTATTGTGTAGGTGATATTCTGGGGACATTAGAAGACAGCCCATAGCGGTTCTGAGGGAAATACTTTTGGCAGACCTGTATTTTCTTCCAGTGAGTAACCTTTTAGGCTTGGCGACCAGGTAAATGTTGTTCACATGCTTTCGTACTTGTGTTCAAATTGTGAAACCGTATCTTGTATCTGATGTTGTCCAATGGATCAGAACATGATGCAGCATGCAATTTAAGAGTGGCACATAATGAGTGATACAACTTGAGGTGGAGTTGCAGAGTAATAAGATGTTATTGTCCATAAAATTACAGATGTTTAGGGTCATCCTTCACCAAAGGTAGATTGCATTTTTGTATTCTTAATCAATCGAACAATCTAGCTTTTGTAGGGTTGGTTAGTTACATAAAATTTGAACACCGTGAGATTAGGTCATCATTTGCAGCTACTCGCGTTAAATTATGAATTTAATATGCACTACAACCAGCCCGAGTTCTCAGCTTTTCCAAAGAGGGGATAATAGATGCGTTATTGCTAGAGCTAGTAAAACGCGTATTTGGATTAATTTTAATTGCGGAATTTAAAATATCCTCCAAATGGTTGATGAGTTTTTATACTCAGTTGAGCAGAGCTCACAGAGTATATTAACTTTGATTTGATAACGGTTGGTTGTACAGGTATAAAGGAATCGAGATAGATATAGACTTCCATATATCAAAATCATCAGTATCGAAAAAATAATTTGATTAAACCATGTCCGTCCGTCCGTCCGTCCGTCCGTCCGTCCGTCCGTCTGTCCGTTAACACGATAACTTGAGTAAATTTTGAGGTATCTTGATGAAATTTTGTATGTAGGTTCCTGCGCACTCATCTCAGATCGCTATTTAAAATGAACGATATCGGACAATAACCACGCCCACTTTTTCAATATCGAAAATTTCGAAAATTGAAAAAGTGCGATAATTCATTACCAAATACGCATTAAGCGATGAAACTTGGTAAGTTAGTTGAACTTATGACGTATAATAGAAAAATGGTAAAATTTTGGACAATGGGCGTGGCACCGCCCACTTTTAAAAGAAGGTCATTTAGAAGTTTTGCAAGCTGTTATTTGGCAGTCGTTGAAGATATCGTGATGAAATTTGGCAGGAACGTTACTCTTATTACTATATGTCTGCTTACTAAAAATTAGCAAAATCGGAGAACGACCACGCCCACTTTTAAAAAAAATGTTTTTTTAATTCAAATTTTAAAAGAAAAGTTAATATCTTTACAGTATATAAGTAAATTATGCCAACATTCAACTCCAGTAATGATATGCTGCAACAAAACACAAAAATAATTTTTCATTTAATTTGTCTAGGATAATTTTAATGCCATAAGTCGAACAAAAATTTACCAATCCTTGTGAAATTTGGTAGAGAATTAGATTCTAGGACTATAACTGTTTTCTGTGAAAAAGGGCCAAATCGGTTGAAGCCACACCCAGTTTTTATACACAGTCAGCCTTCTGTCCTTTCGCTCGGCCTTTAACACGATAACTTGAGGAAAAATCGATATATCTTTACTAAACTCAGTTCACGTACTTATCTGAACTCACTTTGTATTGGTGTAAAAAATGGCCGAAATCCGACTATGACCACGCACACTTTTTCGATATCGAAAATTACGAAAAATGAAAAAAATGCCATAATTATATACCAAATACGAAAAAAGGGATGAAACATGGTAACACCTTTCATTTGATACCCATATCGTACAAACAAATTCTAGAGTCAGCCCTGGTCCACCTTTATGGCGATATCCCTAAATGGCGTCCATCCATAGAACTATGGCCTACTCTCTCTTAAAATACTCTTTAATACCTTCCATTTGATACACATGTCATACAACCACATTCCAGGGTTACCCTAGGTTCATTTTCCTACATGGTTATTTTCCCTTATGTTGCCACAATAGCTCTCAACTGAGTATGTAATGTTCGGTTACACCCGAACTTAACCTTCCTTACTTGTTATCTATAACGATGCAAATCAATAGACTTTCCACCGGGTCCGTACGTAAACCCCTTTCCATTGTTCTCTCGTGAAGTCTGCATGGGAGCCCGGGGCTTATATTTGTTTTTTTTTTTTAACTCATTACTACAACTTAAAATCTTCTAGAAAACATTGGATCACCTACATTTGTGGAAATATGTTATGAAGTGAAATGCATAACATATTCCCCCACCTCATATGTTAAAAATAAGCGTATATCTTGGATCCATTTCACACGCTAATTTCATATAATTGGAATTAATAGAACTGACCTACATCAATAACGTATTCACCTTTCAGAATTCAGAGTAACAAAAACAAATATTTATTTTATTATTCAGAAGTGTGTGTACGTATGTAAAAGCGATTCTTTCGAAAGCACCCATTCCACTTATAAGAAAGAATATTTTTCGGCAGAAGTTAATTAGTACGCTTGTAAATCTTCAGTAACAAAATGATGATGGATGAGCATTTAAATTGGTTCTGTGGTTAACAAGATATCAACTACTACCAACACTAACAGAACAAAAACGCCATATATGTATATATGCCTTTACATGTGAAAAAGGGGATGGGGAACTCTTGAAGAAGACATACAAGGCTTGGTTTGTGTGTGAAAGTATGTCGAATGCATCATTCCCCAACCGATCTGTCATATTTATTAAAATTAAGAAACCGTGAGATATTTAAGTAGCGTGAAGATATTTTGGGGGAATACATATGAAAAGTATTTACGTATGTATGTATGTTTGTGTAAGTATCTATATGGACTCATCCAACACATGCTGCAGTCAAATTTAACAACTTTTCATTGATTATACAAATTGATTTGGGTCGATTGATGATACATGAAAGGCGCTATGATTTTATATTGTTTTTGTTAAGAATTTGTTGATGAAACTTGAAAAAAAGCGGCCTGTACAACATATGTATAATCATATATATACTAAACATGGTATCACTTTACTATGAATCTTTTTTAATGGATTTATTTTACCTTTTGATCTTAGAAGGACACTCCTTTTTTAGAAACGTCATTTGAGGATTAGCCCCAAGGGTTGATAATTTTTAAAACATGCACCCAATATATTTTTTTCGCTGTGGTCATTGTATTAAGTTTGTTGGTTTTTAAAGCAATCACTCGAAATCGGCCTAAAGTCAAAAATTATAACTCAGCGAATATAAACCAAGACATCATGCAATCAAACCTGCTCTGAAATCGATCAAAAAAATGGATTTTCTGCATTACAATTAAGGGGTGTGATTACAACCTTTCGAACCAAACTAAAATGTCCGTCCGCTGTAGAATAATCATCACATATACATACTCTAGATCCGATATCAATCATACATACATAACCTAACGCAGTTTAAAAACAAGTAAGGAAGGCTAAGTTCGGGTGTAACCGAACATTACATACTCAGTTGAGAGCTATGGAGACAAAATAAGGAAAATCACCATGTAGGAAAATGAACCTAGGGTAACCCTGGAATGTGGTTGTATGACATGTGTATCAAATGGAAGGTATTAAAGAGTATTTTAAGAGAGAGTAGGCCATAGTTCTATGGATGGACGCCATTTAGGGATATCGCCATAAAGGTGGACCAGGGCTGACTCTAGAATGTGTTTGTACGATATGGGTATCAAATGAAAGGTGATAATGAGTATTTTAAAAGGGCATGGGCTTTAGTTCTATAGGTGAACGCCTTTTCGAGAAATCCCCATAAAGGTGGACCAGGGGTGACTCTAGAATATGTTTGTACGATATGGGTATCAAATGAAAGCTGTTAATGAGTATTTTGAAAAGGAGTGATCCTTAGTTCCCTAGGTGGACGCCGTTTCGAGATATCGCCATAAAGGTGGACCAGGGGTGTCTCTAGTTGTACGATATGGGAATCAAATGAAAGGTGTTACTGAGCGTTTTAAGAGGGAGTGGGCATTAGGTCTATAGGTGGACGCCTTTTCGAAATGTCGCCATTAGGGTGGGCCAGGGGTGACTCTAGAATGTGTTTGTACGATATGGGTATCAAACGAAAGGTGTTACTGAGCATTTTAAGAGGGAGTGGGCATTAGGTCCATAGGTGGACGCCTTTTCGAGATATTGCCATTAGGGTGGGCCAGGGGTGACTCTGGAATGTGTTTGTACGATATGGGTATCAAATGAAAGGTGGTAATGAGTATTTTAAAAGGGAGCAATCCTTAGTTCTATAGGTGGACGCCTTTTCGAGATATCGCCATAAGGGTGGACCAAGGGTGACTCTAGAATGTTTGTACGATATGGGTATCAAACGAAAGGTGTTACTGAGCATTTTAAGAGGGAGTGGGCACTAGGTCTATAGGTGGACGCCTTTTCGAGATATCGCCATTAGGGTGGGCCAGGGGTGACTCTAGAATGTTTGTACGATATGGGTATCAAACGAAAGGTGTTACTGAGCATTTTAAGAGAAAGTGGGCATTAGGTCTATAGGTGGGCGCCTTTTCGAGATATCGCCATTAGGGTGGGCCAGGGTGACTCTAGAATGCGTTTGTACGATATGGGTATCAAATGAAAGGTGGTAATGAGTATTTTAAAAGGGAGTAATCCTCAGTTCTATAGGTGGACGCCTTTTCGAGATATCGCCATAAAGGTTGACCAAGGGTGACTCTAGAATGTTTGTACGATATGGGTATCAAACGAAAGGTGTTACTGAGCATTTTAAGAGGCAGTGGGCATTAGGTCTATAGGTGGACGCCTTTTCGAGATATCGCCATTAGGGTGGGCCAGGGGTGACTCTAGAATGTTTGTACGATATGGGTATCAAACGAAAGGTATTACTGAGCATTTTAAGAGGGAGTGGGCATTAGGTCTATAGGTGGACGCCTTTTCGAGATATCGCCATTAGGGTGGGCCAGGGGTGACTCTAGAATGTTTGTACGATATGGGTATCAAAGGAAAGGTGTTACTGAGCATTTTAAGAGGGAGTGGACATTAGGTCTATAGGTGGACGCCTTTTCGAGATATCGCCATTAGGGTGGGCCAGGGCTGACTGTAGAATGTTTTTACGATATGGGTATCAAACGAAAGGTGTTACTGAGCATTTTAAGAGGGAGTGGGCATTAGGTCTATAGGTGGACGCCTTTTCGAGATATCGCCATTAGGGTGGGCCAGGGTTGACTCTAGAATGTGTTTGTACGATATGGATATCAAATTAAAGGTATTAATGAGGGTTTTAAAAGCGAGTGGCCTTTAGATGTTTATGTGAAGGCGTTCTCGCGATATCGACCAAATGTGGATCAGGTGATCCAGAAAATCATCTGTCGGGTACTGCTAATTTATTTATATATTCAATAACACTAACAGTATTCCTGCCAAGATTCCAAGGGCTGTTGATTTCGCCTTGTAGAACTTTTTCATTTTCTTCTACTTAATATGGTAGGTGTCACACCCATTTTACAAAGTTTTTTCCAAAGTTATATTTTTCGTCAATAAACCAATCCAGTTACAATGTTTCATCCCTTTTTTCGTATTTGGTATAGAGTTATGGCATTTTTTTAATTTTTCGTAATTTTCGATATCGATAAAGTGGGCGTGGTTATGGTCGGATTTCGGCCATTTTTTATACCAAGATAAAGTGAGTTCAGATAAGTACGTGGGCTAAGTTTAGTAAAGATATATCGGTTTTTGCTCAAGTTATTGTGTTAACGGCCGAGCGGAAGGACAGACGGTGGACTGTGTATAAAAACTGGGCGTGGCTTCCACCGATTTCGCCCATTTTCACAGAGAACAGTTAACGTCATAGAATCTATGCTCCTACCAAATTTCACAAGGATTGGTAAATTTTTGTTCGACTTATGGCGTTAAAAGTATCCTAGACAAATTAAATGAAAAAGGGCGGAGCCACGCCCATTTTGAAATTTTCTTTTATTTTTGTATTTTGTGGCACCATATCATTACTGGAGTTGAATGTTGGCATAATTTACTTATATACTGTAAAGATATTAACTTTTCTTTTAAAATTTTAATTATAAAAAAATTTTTTTAAAAAGTGGGCGTGGTCGTTCTCCGATTATGCTAATTTTTAGTAAGCAGTTATATAGTAATAAGCGTAACGCTCCTGCCAAATTTCATCATGATATCTTCAACGACTGCCAAATAAGAGCTTCGAAACTTCTAAATTACCTTCTTTTAAAAGTGGGCGGTGCCACGCCCATTGTCCAAAATTTTACCATTTTTCTATTCTGCGTCATAAGTTCAACTAACTTACCAAGTTGCATCGCTTAATCCGTATTTGGTAATGAATAATCGCACTTTTTCGATTTTTCGAAATTTTCGATATCGAAAAAGTGGGCGTGGTTATTGTCTGATATCGTTCATTTTAAAAAGCGATCTGAGATGAATGCCCAGAAACCTACATACCAAATTTCATCAAGATACCTCAAAATTTACTCAAGTTATCGTGTTAACGGGCAGACGGACGGACGGACGGACATGGCTCAATCGAACTTTTTTTCGATACTGATGATTTTGATATATGGAAGTCTTTATCTATCTCGATTCCTTTACACCAGTACAACCAACCGTTATCCAATCAAAGTTAATATACTCTGTGAGCTCTGGTCAACTGAGTATAAACAAGAGTGCGCACAGACCCAATTTTGCAATTAACTGTTAGCTGTTATCCACAAACGATAAGCATCTGATATCACCAATTAAATTCAGGATACATCGAACAATTGACCTTCCGCAGAAGAATCTTTGAAATATTTTTGCTTGAGCTAGAAGTAAAGAGGCTGTTTTGCCCTTGTGGACGGACCAAAAGAGAACTTTATTGCCAACTTTCCAACGAAGAAGATGTCATTACTCCGAATAGAATGCGTTATTGTCTATTTCGAGGGCTGATGTGACCGCATTACTCCGGAGAGAATGCTTTAAGTTTTGCAAACTTCAACGGAGAAGAGACTGCATAACTTCGTTAAGTATGCTTTACTGTCAACTTTCTCAAAAGTGAACTCCCTCGCATTAAGGAAAAAGCCAACATGCGAGATAAAACCAAAGCAAAGGCAGGAGGTAAAACCATTTATACAAGGTTAAAGCGATACATTATATATAGGTCACAACTGGCCTATCCTGCTCCCCGCGGTAAATTTTTTTAATGACCGTGATAGGGTCACGCAAGCGATGGACGTTCCCGCATTGCTCCCTTTCGAGTTATCACCAGGCATTATCATAGCAGGCATTTCTTCAGGCTCACCAAAGCACACATAAATAACAACATAGATAAAGACAAAAAATTTGGGGAGTGATCGTTGATGGTCCTTTGCTGGTTATAGATCCGATACGTTCCGGTATCGAACAAAATAAAGTCCAAGCCCGACCATTTCGGAAATGCTTTAATAGGAAGTAACTGCTCTCATCCAAGAAAAAATTGGCGCATTCGCGCCTTGGCCGCCACGTCTATTTGGAAACCAGCATTAACAGTAAAAACAATGGCAGCTTAGAAATCAAATGGAGAATTACTCTTCCTAAGATGTAATACTTTGAACTGAGTAGCCAATTGAAAAGTAAAGATCTCTTGGGACGAACAAAAATCACGCTCTACAAGTTTCTCATTATACCTATCCTGATGCATGGCTCGGAATTATGGATGGCGCGAGACGAGATGAGATGGCTCTTGAAATGTTCAAGATAAAAGTTCTCCTGAAGATTTACGATCCTGTCCGTGATTCCAACGAGCATAGAAGCTTTTGCTAATGAACTGTATGAGCTTTACGCAAATATGACTATATTGCAGCAATAGAAATCCAAAGGCTTCGTTGCCTATGTAATGTTATGGGAATGGAAATAAACTCAGGTTAAGAAAGTATTTCAGTCGACATAGCAGTTTGAAAGCAGAGGAAGGAGGAGACATCCACTAAGTTAGGTGACGCACGTAGAGGAAGACTAAACTTTCCTTGGTGCTCTCAATTTTAGTCAGTTGTCGCGAAACAGGGATAACTGACGTGACTTGTTACGAAATGGCCAAAATCGCTTAGGCGGTTCTCCACTTGACTGCTTTGTTATATATTGATAGGAAGTTTGGTATGAGCATCGACAATATTTAACATTTTACATTAAAAAAAAATAGATTTTTACTCCTTACAATATGATTTCGTCGGATTATTTAGAAATTTACTTCGAATTTCAATAAAGCCATTATCAATTCAGTTGCCGTTTTAACGCGGCAATTTTTAGTAATTAGAGTCACCTTTTGTTGCTACCAGTGTTAGATATACCTTTTAGTTGTACTTAAAAACTTTTTATTTAACGAAGATTTCATAAAACCCAAAATTTTGAATCCATTATTAAAGTAAGGTACAAAAGTCACAAATAATTACGTTTTTTTAAGATTCTATGAAATCGTAATAAAATGTATTAAAAAAAGAGGTAGTGAAATATAAAAAAATTCAAAGTATTTAGAAAAAGAAAAAAGAAAAATGTAAGTAAGCATAAGTGGTCTCACATAATTAAGTAAAATATAAAAAAATAATAAAAGCCATAAAAGAATTGTAATCCTTGGCATTTTAAAAACGCAATCATAAAATTCTCCACACATAAGCGCTCACCAAAGCATGCCAACATCGTTGTTATTAGATGCATTATCCTTAACCAAACCATTTTCCCTACACCGAAAGAAATAAGGTCTGCCGTTTTTGAATTAACAAACATTCGGTAAAATTTATCGCATTGTGTCTAATTCAACCGAGTTTTTTATCAAGTTGTGCACGTGTTTGCTTAGTCATTTCAAAACAAGTAAGGAATGTGAAGTTCGGGTGTAACCGAACCTAGGGTAACCTTGAAATGTGTGTGGGTATCAAACGAAAGGTGATAATGAGTACTCTAGAGTTTGTTTGTACGATATGGGTATCAAGCTAAAGGTATTAATGAGGGTTTTAAAAGGGAGTGGTGGTAGTTGTATATGAGAAGGCGTTTTCGAGATATCGACCAAAATGTGCACCAGGGTGACCCAGAACATCATCTGTCGGGTACCGCTAATTTATTTATATATGTAGTACCACCAACAGTATTCCTGCCAATATTCCAAAGGCTTTTGAATTCGCCCTGCAGAACTTTTTCATTTTCTTCTACTTAATATGGTAGGTGTTACACCCATTTTACAAAAATTTTTTTCAAAGTTATATTTTGTATCAATAAACCAATCCAATTTCCATGTTTCATCCCTTTTTCGTATTTGGTATAGAATTATGGCATTTTTTTCACTTTTCGTAATTTTCGATATCGAAAAAGTGGGCGTGGTCATAGTCGGATTTCGACCATTTTTTTTACCAATACAAAGTGAGTACAGATAAGTACGTGAACTAAATTTAGTAAAGATAAAGTGTTAAAGGCCGAGCGGAAGGAGAGACGGCCGACTGTTTATAAAAGCTGGGCGCGGCTTCAACCGATTTTTCCCATTTTCACAGAAAACAGTTATCGTCATAGAATCTACGAAAAAAGGGCAGAGCCACGCCCATTTTGAAAATTTCTTTTATTTTTGTATTTTGTTGCAACATATCATTACTGGAGTCGAATGTTGGCATAATTTACTTTTATACTGTAAAGATATTAAATTTTTTGTTAAAATTTGACTTAGAAAAAATTTCTGCGTCACAAGTTCGACTCACCTACCAAGTTTCATTGCTTTATCCGTCTTTGGTAATGAATTATCGCACTTTTTCGGTTTTTCGAAATTTTCGATATCGAAAAAGTGGGCGTGGTTATAGTCCGATATCGTTCATTTTAAATAGCGATCTGAGATGAGTGCCCAGGAATCTTCATACCAAATTTCATCAAGATACCTCAAAATTTACTCAAGTTATCGTGTTAACGGGCAGACGGACGGACGGACATGGCTCAATCAAATTTTTTTTCGATACTGATGATATTAATATATGGAAGTCTATATCTATCTCGATTCCTTTATGCCTTTACAACCAACCGTTATCCAATCAAAGCTAATATACTCTATGAACTCTGCTCAACTGAGTATAAAAAGAGATTTTGGTCTCAGGTAAACAATATTCTGTAAAAACGATACATTCTCAATTAATCTGACTGATTTTTCTGTTAAATGAACTGATTTCATTGGCCATTTTAACAGTGAACAAGTGTCAATATTGTGCAAAAACAACAGCTAATTTTAAAAAGAAACTTAAGCTCGCGGCGCTTCTTATTCTAATGGCCATCACTGAATTGTCTGTCATATTAACAGCTTTTATTGCTTACTAATGTTGACAAAAATTTGAATTTTAACAGTATTAGTATTTTTATACTCAGCTGAGCAGAGCTCACAGAGTATATTAACTTTGTTCGCATAACGGTAATCCGTAACGGCATAAACTAATTGAGATAGATATAGACTTCTATATATCAAAATGATCTGGGTGAAAAAAGAAGTTCATTTAGCCATGTCCGTCCGTCCGTCCGTCTGTCCGTAAACACGATAACATGAGTAAATTGTGAGGTATCTTAATGAAATTTGGTACGTAAGTTCTTGGGAACTCATCTCAAATCGCTATTTAAATTGAAGGTAATCGGAATATAACCACGCCCACTTTTTCGATATCGAAAATTTCGAAAAACCGAAAAAGTGCGATAATTCATTACCAAAGACAGATAAAGCGACGAAACATGGTAGATGAGTTGAATTTATGACGCAGAATAGAAAATTAGTAAAATTTTGGACAACGGGCGTGGCACCGCCCACTTTTAAAAGAAGGTAATTTAAAACTTTTGCAAGCTATAATTTGGCAATCGTTGAAGATATTATGATGAAATTTGGTAGGCGCGTTACTCTTATTACTATATGTACGCTTAATAAAAATTAGCGAAATCGGATGACGAACACGCCCACTTTTAAAAAAAATTTATTTTTAAATTCAAATTTTAACAAAAAATTTAATATCTTTACAGTATAAAAGTAAATTATGCCAACATTCGACTCCAGTAATGATATGGTGCAACAAAATACAAAGATAAAAGAAAATTTCAAAATGGGCGTAACTCCGCGCTTTTTCATTTAATTCGTCTAGAATACTTTTAATGCCATAAGTCGAACAAAAATTCACCAATCCTTGTGAAATTAGGTAGTACCATAGATTCTATGACGATAACTGTTTTCTGTGAAAATGGGCGAAGTCGGTTGAAGCCGCGCCCAGTTTTTATACACAGCCTACCGTCTGTCCTTCCACTCGGCCTTTAATACGATAACTTGCGCAAAAAACGATGTATCTTAATTAAACTTAGTTCACGTATTTATCTGAAGCCACTTTATCTTGGTATAAAATATGGCCGAAATCCGACTATGACCACGCCCACTTTTCCGATATCGAAATTACGAAAAATGAAAAAAATGCCATAATTCTGTACCAAATATGAAAAAAGGGATGAAACATGGTATTTGGATTGGTTTATTGACGCAAAATATAACTTTAGAAAAAACTTTGTAAAATGGGTGTGAAGAAAATGAAAAAGTTCTGCAGGGCGAAGTCAAAAGCCCTTGGAATCTTGGCAGGAATACTGTTCGTGGTATGACATATATAATTAAATTAGCGGAAGATGTTCTGGGTCACCCTGGTCCACATTTTGGTTGATATCTCGAAAACGCCTTCACATATACAACTAAGGGCTACTCCCTTTTAAAACCCTCATTAATACTTTTAATTTGATACCCATATCGTACAAACACCCTTATTGCGATATCTCGAAAAGGTGTCCACCTACAGAACTAAGGCCCACTACGTTTTAAATAATCATTAACACCTTTCATTTCATACACATGTCATACAAACACATTCCAGGGTTACCCTAGGTTCATTTTGCTAAATGGTGATTTTCCCTTATTTTGTCTCCAAAGCTCTCAGCTGAGTATGTAATGTTCGGTTACACCCGAACTTAGCCTTCCTTACTTGTTATGTTTGGTTTTCACTAGGCAAATTTGACCACAAACTTGGCCATACCAATGAAAACGGCTTGCCATACAATGTCGTATGCGTTTGCCATCTCTTTTGACTACAAAGTGACAATAAAATTGACCAACATGTGAAAACGGCAAGTTCCCAAAGGTATGTCATATTTGACATTCAAATTTAATTTACTAACATATTGGCAATTTACTTGTGTGTGTGAAACAACGAGAAATAATAAAATGGGCTATAACCACACACTGCTTTATCGACTTCAATTTCGATTAATGTGACATAATGGAGGCAGTCAGTCAATTTGACATGATGAAAACGAAGCATTAGGGTGAAGCTAACAATTGTTAAGTTAACAGAGCTAAAGCTTACATGTGATGCATTTATTTGGGCTGATTTGGCTGGTAAAACAATTAATTCAGAGCCAATGATTTGTACGAAGTTGATTTAACAGCTATTTGCGATGGATGGCAAAACTGACAGAAATTTCGGTTGAGTTTACGCGCAGTTCGGTTGATTTTACCAGCTTTTTCCTTTCAGTGTATGCAGTACGACACGTACATAAATACATGGAAGAATGTTAAGTAATGTTAGCGGAAAAAATAAAAACATCACCAAAGAGATTACAACTAACGAAATGTGCTACCAAAAAGCAATTTCAAACATTCAAAAAACGAGGAAATGTCATAAAATTATAAAAAAAGCTGAATCACATTGTTGCTTACAAACACTTGTTAAAATATTGGAAGCAAAAATGCAATAAAATTTACTACTGCTGCCAAATATTCCTTCTTTCTTTACTATTTTTTTATTTTTTTTTTTGTTGGAAAACAAGTGATTTGATATTTTAAATCTTAAGTCATATGTTTGTAAGTGTTTGAGCTAGATGTGGGTCTGCTCGTAAAAATCGCTACAATTTTTTATTGCCTTTCGCCACTTCTTTTATTTTTTTGACACGTTGCCCAAAATGGGCTTTAGATTTGTAGTTAGTTGGAATGTCATCATAAAAAGGAGTAAATGCGAAAATGAGAAAATCCCAAACAGCATATTTTTTTTTTAATTTATTTTATTGCATTCGCTATCAGTTTTATAAAAATATACATCTTGTACTTTAGATAGTTTTATGTTGGGGAGTGGTTTTTGTATCTTGTTAGATTTATTGAGATAAACTGCTCATTCTTGCGACAAGTTACATTTTCCTTTTTGTAAAAAAAAAGAATATTAAAGTTCTTCTTCATGCAGCGGTAAAACAATTTTATACCTTTAGTGGTTATGAAACTAAAAAAAAAATAACAATAAAGCATTTGTCTACGAATGGTGTACATCAATATATGTAGTATATACAAAATTTTCTCTCAATTTTTGACGTTGCTTTGTCCCACACTTTAACCCAGGATCTATGGGGTAAATTGGAAAAAGTGGAAATTTCTCGTAAACGATTAAAGCTCGAGAGAGAACATAAAAAGCTTCAAAGAACAATTTTGAGATGTGAGAACAATCGTATATTGATAAAATTTACAAAACTAAATATTGTAAAAGATTTTCAAAAAAACCATTTTGCGTGCTCTTGGAGTTTTTAATTTTGTTCGTATAAGGGTACCTGGTAACGGCATAAACTAGTCGAGATAGATTTAGACTTCTATATATCAAAATGATCTGTGCGAAAAAATAAATTCATTTAGCTATGTCCGTCTGTCCGTCCGTCTGTCCGTAAACACGATAACATGAGTAAATTATGAGGTATCTTAATGAAATTTGGTATGTAAGTTCTTGGGAACTCATCTCAAATCGCTATTTAAATTGAAGGTAATCGGAATATAACCACGCCCACTTTTTCGATATCGAAAATTTCGAAAAACCGAAAAAGTGCGATAATTCATTACCAAAGACAGATAAAGCGACGAAACGTGGCAGATGAGTTGAATTTATGACGCAGAATAGAAAATTAGTAAAATTTTGGACAATGGGCATGGCACCGCACACTTTTAAAAGAAGGTAATTTAAAAGTTTTACAACCCTGCAAAAATCGCGAGTACTCCATGCATGCATGTATGGAGTACTCGCTATGGACCAAGCGAGTGCTCCAAAATTAACCACAATTCATACAAAACATATGGTCCAATTAACATTGCGATGTCCTAGGACCGGACCATATAATCCAGCTCCGCATTACATCAGAGTACTCCATGAAGTACCCACAGTCCAATAAACATCGTGTAGTGATTACAATCGTTAGAAACGAGCAATAATCGGCTTACAACATGTTCGTGTAGAAACATGAGTTGGTCCATCGCTGCATTACAGTGGAGTAGAATGGTAGGTACTCCAGTGGACCACATGATCCAACGATTTTTGCAGGGAAGCTGTAATTTGGAAGTCGTTGAAGATATCATGATGAAATCTGGCAGGAACGTTACTCCTATTATTAAAATTAGCAAAATCGGAGAACGACCACGCCCACTTTTAAAAATTTTTTTTTTTTTAAGTCAAATTTTAACAAAAAATTTAATATCTTTACAGTATATAAGTAAATTATGTCAACATTCAACTCCAGTAATGTTATGGTGAAACAAAATACAAAAATAAAAGAAAATTTCAAAACGGGCGTGGCTCCGCCCTTTTTCATTTAATTTGTCTAGGATACTTTTAATGCCATAAGTCGAACAAAAATTTACCAATCCTTGTGAAATTTGATGGGGGCTTAGCTTCTGGGCCTATAACTTATTTCTGTGAAAAAGGGCGAAATCGGTTGAAGCCACGCCCAGTTTTTATACACAGTCGACCGTCTGTCCTTCCGCTCGGCCCTTAACAAGATAACTTGAGCAAAAATCGTTATATCTTTACTAAACTCAGTTCACGTAATTATCTGAACTCACTTTATCTTGGTATAAAAAATGAACGAAATCCGACTATGACCACGCCCACTTTTTCGATATCGAAAATTACGAAAAACGAAAAAATGCCATAATTCTATACCAAATACGAAAAAAGGGATGAAACGTGGTATTTGGGTTAGTTTATTGACGCAAAATATAACTTTAGAAAAAAACTTTGTAAAATGGGTGTGACACCCACCATATTAAGTAGAATGAAATGAAAAAGTTTCGCAGGGCGAAATAAGAAACCCTTGAAATCTTGGCAGGAATACTGTTCGTGGTATTATATATATAAATAAATTAGCGGTATCCAACAGATGATGTTCTGGGTCACCCTCGTCCACATTTTGGTCGAATTCTGGAAAACGCCTTCACATATACAACTACGAACACTCCCTTTAATACCTTTCGTTTGATACCCATATTGTAGAAACGCATTCTGGAGTCACCCCTGGTCCACCTTTATGGAGATATCTCGAAACGGCGTCCACCTATGGAACTATGGCCCACTCCCTCATAAAATACTCTTTAATATCGTTCATTTGATACGCATGTCATACAAACACATTCCAGGGTTTCCCTCGGTTCATTTTCCTACATGGTTATTTTCCCTTATGTTGTCACCACAGCTCTCAACTGAGTATGTAATGTTCGGTTACACCCGAACTTAGCATTCCATAACAAGTATAGTTATTATTAAAAATAAACAAATTACACTTTCCTACACCTTTTGGAAACTTCTAGTTACATTAGCTTCCAATTGAGTCCCAAACATTAAGACTTTCGAAGGGAAACCCCGGTACCAAGTTTCAAGCAAATCGCATCATAAATAAAAAATTTTATTGTGTTGTGTTTAAAATAGAATTCCCCGCGATTTGACAAACCCCAAATCACTTAAAAGTTATGAAAATTACTGCCATGCAAACGGCTTCTTGATGTATTAAAAGAAACTCTAGAAATATGCATTATCTGGCTTTCGAGATGGCTGATGGGTTGGCACATAGGAGATCAGCGATAGAAATTGAGGGAGAAACCATCGCAGAAGCCAGCATTTCCCTTCCGAAACCTCTTTATGAGAGTGTAAGCGTTAAACATTTATTGTGGTTTAAGGGACATTTCATTGACTGAACTTTGTTTCAAAGTTAAGTAAAGTTAAATTAGCCTGTACGTGAGCTTCTCGCGCAGCCTGAATGCGTCCATAGTGTTACCAAAATGTAGTTTAACGACCAAATGATCATGAAAAACCCTTTCAAAAACCAGGACCTACATATTTACATATACATGTTATAAAATAACTTTGTTCTCTCTGCAAATATCAGAAGCTTTCTAAGACCAATGCCACCTGCTGTTTCCAGATCTGATAACTGTATAACGCCTAATAGCATTAGTCTTACCAAGCGCAGGGCACGAGCACAAAACGTGCTCGATTATATCCTAATCCAAACCGCACTTCAAACATCTGCTACCAATAGTTAGGCCTTATTAAAAATGCCAGAATATAGTGTGCAGTTAGAATACCCGTATACTTCCTTTGTTGTTGATGTTGTGTTAACTGTAATGTCATACATGGGGGATATCTCCAAAAATGGTATACTGGACATTTAATACTGTTGTAAGGCCAATAGTCACCAATGTTTTCCTAGTTTGGTGGCAGACGGCCACGCAAAGAACGACAACAGCAAAACTAAGCAAACTGCATCGACTAGTTTGCATTGGCATAGCGGGTGCGATGAGAACGGCCCCTGCTGATGCTCTTAGTGCTTTAGTGAGAATATCTCCCTTCCCTATTCTGATAGAGAAAGAGTCAACACTAGACGCACTAAGACCCCCAAATATTTCGGAGTTGAAGCCAGGAAACATGATAAGGTATATGAAAGTAATAAGAAAATTCGTAGGAAATGCCACATTACAACTGTGTGACGTAATGTCTCCTAAGCTCAGAATCTCACAGAACTTTGAAGTGTTCATTGTGGACAGCACACACTGGGAAACAGGATATCACTATAATGACCCTGAATCAGAGGTCCGGTTCACAGATGGATCGAAATTCGATGACTGAAGAACGGGAGCTGTCACCTATGGGCCGAACTTCAAGAAATCGATAATAATGGGATCCTATCCCACCATATTTCAGGCAGAAATTCATGCAATAGAAGTCTGTGGTAGAAAATGTCTGCGAAGAGGCTCATTATCAAAGAGCATCTACATTATGTCGGGCAGCTAGGCGGCCCTGAGTGCCTTGCAATCCTACACAGTTACATCTAAGCTAGTGGATGACTACACTGAAGTCCTTAGTGACTTGGGAGCCAAAAACAAGGTATTGTTAGGATAGGTTCCCGTACATCAGGGGCATGAAGGTAATGAACATGCAGATTACCTAGGAAAGCAGGGTGCTATAGCAGCGTTCTATGGTCCAGAGCCCCTTTGGACTTACACAAGCACACATAAGGGAAACTATAAGTAACTGGGAAGCTAAATAATTCAGACGTCACTGGATTAACTGCACATGGCAAAAGACAGGCCAAACGGTTTACACTTCCGGCAACGAAAGTATCAGCCAAAATCATTAATCTAGGCAGGGAGGACATAAGAACTATCACTGGGTACTATACGGGACACTGTGGTCTACGATATCACCTAAGTAAATTAAATCTATCCGATACCCAAATTTGTCGTTTCTCTGAGCTGGATGATGAAACGCCGCTTCACATTCTCTGCGAATGCGTCACTCTGGCTAGGCAGAGGCTCTCCCATCTAGGTGGTGTGACTCTTAATCCCTATGTGATATGGAGTAAAAATCCTGAAGAGGTACTTAGAAACATCAAAAGTCTCCAGATGCAGAATTAGGCTGAAAGGTTATGCACAATAGCTCTGCAGAAAGTCGCAGTGCTTCCAGGCCAGTAAAAATAATAATAATAATAAATTGTAATGTCTCCCCACATGGACCAACCATCTTTTGAATTGCAGTGTAGAACCTTTGCATCTACAAACAATTTTCCACCCCACTGCTAGTTTCTATGGACTCCCGTAAAAGGACTTTGATGACAATTTGTTACATAATAGTGGATCGTGGAATGGACCTACTGGGGAAACTACGTTAAAAAATAAGCACCGAGTACACTACCTCAAAGGTGGTGTAGAATTGTGTGCATATTACCTATATGCAATGTGAATTACAATTGCGATATTTCAAGAACGGTGGTATTCACAGAAACAACTATGCGGGCCATTTTTGTAGAGAAATGCGTGATCTACAACTTTGGTCCTATATTTTTTTATAAAATTTACCATTTTCTAGAAAATCTCAAAATCCTGAAATTTTGACCTTTGACCTCGAATAACTTTTCTGGCTCAAATGAGATAATTTGGGACTTTACAATTTTTCTTTGTTATGGTTTACTAAAAGTTTTCACCAAGACTTGGCTTCGCCGTAATTTTTATTATTTTATCACTATTTTATGTCTAAATTGACCGAACTTGTAACGATCGACTAAATTTGTCCGCTTAACATAAAAATTAAGGGTAAATATATTTTCTGACTTACAGCTCGAATACAAGATTTGCAAATGCAAACTGTAGTAGTCAGGCAATTGTAAATTACACATCTAACAAGAGTTATTTTTATTGTAATTTTCGAGATATACAACGCTCCACAACTTATGACAATAACTTTTTGCTAATGTGATTCCATTTACTTTGTGACATGCATACGTATTAGGGCGGGTCGATATAAAAATCGCTCATTGCTCTGTGAAAATCGTATTCTAGGGATCAAAATAAGAAACTTTGCCGAAGGAACCATACCTCTAAAACGAATTCTGATGTCCCTCCCCCCCTTTTGGGTCGAACTTTTGGGTAGGGGCAATTTCAATTCTACCTGCTGTGTCTTGTTGTGGCTTAAAAAAAACACCACAAGCAATTTTACGATCTGCAATTGTGTCACAGTGATACCTTCATTTTTTAAAACGGTTGAATAAAAAACCCACACAAATATGTTTACGACATGCAAATGCATCACAGTGATGCCTTGGTTTTAAAAGGGGGTTGTAAAAATGCTAATTTCTAATTATTTTTTTTAAATTTCTTTTCTATTACTAAGCTAAATTCATTTTTTCATTTACATATGTTCTGACTAAATAAATTTCTAAAGAGAAAAATAAACTCCAAAAAGAAAAAACATAGGCATTTCAAAGTGGGATTTTTCAAAATTTGCTCCTGCCAAAGGAGGGACCAGTGTTGCCAGGTTAGATTTAGCCTTTTTTTTTGCCTTTAGCCTCGAAATTTTGTGTTTAGCTTCGTGACTTTTTTCTAGCCTTTTTTATCCCGAATGTATTTTTAAAAATTTCTAAAATAAAATAATTTCAATAGTTCCTGTGAACACCTAATACCTAATAATATGAGTTCTCTACAAAATATTAATTCTTTTTCTGCTGAAAATTCTGTTGAAATTTTCAAAGCCAGATGTATTTTCTTATTTTGAAAAAGAGAAGTATAATTATTCTTCAAGTCAAATAGCATTAATAGAGCTGCAGTGGCGAAAATTTATAACTATACAATGGAAAAATGTACACTCCACCACGGAATTTTGGTCGGAAGTCCGAGAACATAAAAATGCATTAAACGGACCTCCTTTTTTAGAACTTGTCGAATTCATATTTAGTTTTTTAGTATTACCACTCAGTAACGTGGAGGTTGAAAGAGTTTTTAGTGGCATGAAAATTCTGAAAACTAAATTAAGGAACAAACTAAAAATTAAAATGCTTAATACGTTGCTTTATATTAGATGCTCGTTAAAACGCTTATCTAAATGTTGTAATGACTTTGAAATTACCGATGATCTCATATCTATGGAAAAAAGTATAGTTTGGATAAAACTATTTATTTTCAATAATTTATTTAAACTTTATTTACTTTAAAAGATATTTTTGATGACTAAAATATTTTCATTTTTTTATTTTTTTAATAACTAATATAATAAGAATAAATTTAAAATATAACAAGTATATTTGTTATAAGTAGATAACTCTACATATACTCCCCCTCCAGTGAAACGAAATTTTTAAATGTTAATAATTTTGTGTTGATTGCGTAAAAAGTTTATGTTGGTATTGATGTAAGTACTCAATCTTTTGATGATTCGATGTACTTGATAGCTTATTTTATTTGTTATGTTTAGTTATTGTATTAATATTTTATGTATATTAATGATTGGTTGTGTTATTGTTATGTTGTTGAGGTTAAAAATAACTTAATAGCTGTTTGTTAAATATTGTCAATTATAATTATGTTTTTCATGAAGCTAGAATGAGGTTGAATTATAGTAGATGGCTACTTTGTTTGCACAATTACTCAAAAATTAAAAACTTGTATTATGCATAATGTATGTCCAAGTTGTTGATAAGGAATGAAAAGTTGATTCCTTAATTCGTTTGAGGGTGATATGAAATTGTCATATGATTTTAATTTCAATATGAAAGAATTGATATATGTCAATAAAAATTATTTTAAGAAATCTTTTGTGATTTTTTAAAATAGATTATAGTAATTAGTTTGAGTTTAAAAATTTAAATTTATTTCTTTGCTCTTTTTTTTTTGTTTTTTTGAATTGAAAATGAGGTTTGTTAAATATGAATTTACTTGTATTGTGAAGTTTGTATGTCTGTTGCAAAATTTCTTAAATGTGTTAATGATATATATTTTTGATTATAAACTGGAGAAAGAGTGTACATAATTAATATAAATAATAAATTGACTATAGTTTTAAACCAATTAAAATACATTTTTAAGTAATGTAACATTAGTATTATAAATGGAATTATTTTGTTTAGATAAAATTTTTGTTTCATAATATAACAAAAGATTGAAGAAACAAACTTTTAAAAATAAAATATAAATATTAGTTGTCGAAAAATATAAAACTTTGAACAATATAGTTCACCAAATAGTCAGGTTATTCATTACACTGATACTATTAATTTTATGTGTTACATTTATTTTGATATTTTTTAAATTTTAATAAAGTTGAATTTTCAAAAACAAATTGCTGTATGTTATATGACTAGTTTAGTAGAATATTAGTGACAATTAAAAAATAAATGTGGTCGTAGACTAAAAGAAATGGTAAATTCGTAATGCCAAACATATATATATATATTTAATTTTTGATTTAAGTATCTATATGATTGATACGATTATCACTGACTAATAGGATTTCAAGATTTTTTTGTTTCATCGAGGCAGCTTTGTATGTGATCAAAACGATTATTGTATATTTTCAACTCCCGTAACGTATTCAGACACCCAATTCTTTCGGCAGATTAGAAAGTTGATTGCATGACAAATTCAGCAAAGTAAGGCGTGTAAATAGAGACACAAATGCTGGTGTTTTAGTTAGTTGATTCTTAGCAAACACCAAATCACTAGCACAGTCCTTTTGAAGTTGAAGCGATTCAGGCAATGTATCTTATCATGAATTATTGATAGATATTATATTGTAATAGTAGAGATTTTAATTTTATAATTGTTCACTATTGTATTAAAAATTTAAAGATTCTTGTTCAAATAATTTATTGACGTTGAAGCGAAAATTTTGCATATAAACTATTTTGTAAATAATAGTCTTTATTTTAGTCAAAATTCTTTTATATGTTTTTACAGTTAATTTAAGTCCAAATTCGTTCTACAAGTATGCACGTTCAAATAATTTTAGGTCCGTTGGTAGGATCGCCAATATAGTTTGGATAAAACTATTTATTTTCAATAATTTATTTAAACTTTATTTACTTTAAAAGATATTTTTGATGACTAAAATATTTTCATTTTTTTGATAATAAAAAAATAACTAATATAATAAGAATAAATTTAAAATATAACAAGTATATTTGTTATAAGTAGATAACTCTACAAAAGCCAAACTTTATACCCAGACATAAGCGCTTCTGATTCTTCAGACGGGGAATATTTTATATAATAATTAGTTTGTAATATTTTTTTATGTATATACACATATGTATGCAATCATTTAAAGTAATTCCATGTGCTAGTCAAAGAAAATGTTCCTGATATATTTTGAAACAGGAAGTTATGCTTAAGTTATGTTTATAAGTTTTTATTAAAAAATGTGTAAACTAAAATATACAAAAAAATTTATGAATTAACCAAAAAATTTCTGGCCTTTTTTAGCTTCTTTTTTTTTCTAAATTTAGCCTTTTCTAACCTTTTTTTCGGCCAATCTAGCTTCTTTTTTGCATCACCTGGCAACACTGGGGGGACAGCAGAATTCGATTTAGAGGTATAGTTCCTTCGGCAAAGTTTCTTATTTTGATCCCTAGAATATGATTTTCACAGAGCAATGGGCGATTTTTTTGCCTCCCCACAAATCGACCCGGCCTAGTACGTATGTATTTAATTTGTTTACATTACACATGCATACATACATATGTACAATTATATTTATGTCTATGTATGAATATCTCTAATTAAAACGTCCCATCCTTGAAAGGTTGTTCAGTATGTATGTACATTGTACATTTATTTTTGACAGAACAATTTGTAATTTGCAATCAAGTCACATCATCGTTGCCAAAGAGAGATTTAACACATAATTCACTGTCACTTCGACATGTTTATGATTTACAATAAATGTGCGTACCCAGTAGATTTGTGCATTTATACACACAAATAAATATATGTTCATGTACAAACAGAAGTATATAGATATAAATATACGTATGTACGACGTATGTGCATACTTGAAAGTTTTATTTGGCATATAATTTTAACCATTTCGCTCTTCAACAACAAATTGGCAAGACCTAATAAATGCTACATTAGCCTTAACCGTTGCGCGAACTGTGAGCACGAAAATACATATGTAATATTGACATCGTTAGGGGATGCTCAGAAATATTGGCACGAATACGCTTGGCGGCCATCTTGGTTTTGCTCATACGCGCGTCAAATCACCAACACACAAGCACACACACATACAGACTTAAATACATTTATCTACATGGCAATGGCAAATTGAGTGCGATACAGTTATTTTATTTTAAATATGATTGTTGTTGTTATTATTGTTATTGTTAGCACCCCTGCCAGCGTTTGTGATTTTTATCGGCGTGCCATCATAAAATAAATGAATTGTTATAGCGTTGCTTGATTGCAGCGCTTATTTATTTTATAATAAGCATTATTATCCTGAGGGGTTCGCAAAGTTATACTCACAAACTGGCATACAATTTTTGGCCTTGCCATGGTGCTAGGGATGCTGATGGCGAGGTGCAGTGATGAGGAAGGCAATTTGAAAAATGTCACAAACGGCAATTTTAAACACAAGGGGAGAAATATTGTTAATGGTTTCTTTAGATATAATGGCACAGTGGCCAAAATTGAGCGTTGTTGAGACAAGTATGCATGTGACTTATTTTGTTTTGTTGAATTTCCGACAGCGTGGATAAATGATGTATATTGGAAACTTCTCGATAACAAAGATCGACACTGATGATGGCACAACGCCGAAACCAGTTTGTCTGGAAGCCAAATTTGACAAGGGATAACGGTCGTTGTGGCTGTACCTGAAACACCTATCAACATGCACAGCCTGAGCTACTTAGTTACAAAACGCGCAAGCAGTTAGTTAGACTTTTAGCCGCCTAGAGCCAATAGGAAACACCAAAGGAAGTCAAATCATTTTCCACTTGGTCCTTACAACGATATAAGAGCTCCCCTTTTTTATCATAACATGGCCTAGGTTAGGTGGCCTAAACAAGGCATAATTTTATTATTACTATCAGCTGATTGGCAGTTTGTCACGGCATACGTCAGTTGCTTTTAGTATCCATGTATCCAGGTAATCATATAAAACTTAAGCTCAAGTGCTGGGTCATATATTTGAAAAATCTGCGCCATTCAGTGATAGACTTTGTTGGGTTGTCGACCCATGTGTCCGGTCCTTGGCTGAGTGGAAAAAATAAAGGCATGAACCTCGAAACGTCTAAAAAATTACGTTTTTTATACGCTACAATGTCCGGAAAGGTGGAACGAGATCTAGTTAAAAGTCCGGTGAAAAAAAATTCCTCCAACCTTTCCACCAAGCACAGATACATGCATCCGTAAATGGGGGTCGCCTCTCAGCATTATATTGCATGCTAATTCACTGTTTGGCTCCCAAAGAATATGTTACTGCTACAGTCAGCAAGATTGATATTGAATCTGGGACATTGATGCTCAAAATTGTAGCGTAAATACTCAATCCATTTATCTAAACGCCTGGTACCTCTATTCCCAAAGTTATGATCAAAGCTACTTCTTTCGAAACAAGTAGTGGTCTGCGAAGTATGGTGTTGAGGGTTTCCGCAGAGTATAGTTTTTGTTATTATTTGAGTACGTAGTTTTCGTAACTTCAGTCCTTTCAAATGAGTATCCCATAAAGTAGAGGCGGCGCTCATTGGTTGTGCATTAATTTAAGAGAGCTATTGCTCTCTTAAAGGAGAATACCGTGATAGTGGCTTTGTTTGCTCGATATTATTCAGCTTTTTTGTTTCACTTTAAGTGGCACTATAAACTTCTGCATATTCTTTGAAGATGAAAAGCTAGGCAGTCTGCCTACTTACTTAATTGGCGCCAATCGGTTATACCAAGGGAAATTAAATCGGTTTTCACCTGTCCTTCCCAGCGTAGTGTGGGCGATAAGAACCATTTTTAGCAGGAGGATCATCTTTCACTTGCCGAATATTTGCGAAATGACACCAGGTATTTCGTTATGTTCTCATTTGCTTTTCCCAGTTTGGTGTAAGCAGAATATACGGTGCGTCTGTTCTGGCCGATGATATCAATGCCGGACTGAAATCAAACCAACCAGTGTCAAATCAGCGGTTACTCCGTAACCAAAGAGATCATTCTGAAGAGGCAGTTGTATAAGAAGTCGGAGTTCTTTCTTGTGTCTCACACAGACTTTTTATGAATGAATTGATTTTTATATCGTCGAGTTTTATTAAAATTTGTTTATTTTGCTCCAAAAATAATAGTTGTACTTGAAATTTTTTTTGTTTTGCTTACATGATAAAAGTTACTCATACGTATGTGCTGTGGAAAAAAGTTAGTAGATCCAGAATGCGACACATGTATACACATGCATTTTGATGCGCTGAGCCCGACTTGGGGTCATGGCTCGGCAGTAATTAAAAAATAACGAAAAAGCTCACTAGTAATTGAACGTATCGTGTAATTGCTTTTCGTTTTTTTTTCAAAAATGTGACTTTTAAGACGATAAAAATATATGTATACAATTTGAATAAAAAAGAAAGACCACATTTAAATTTTTTTCATTTTTTTTACCACAATATATGAAAAAAAAACCTTTATTAGAATAGATCCAGTCTCGAGCTTCGAAAACCATTATATATGTCTTAAAGATAACATCGAAACACGGGATTTTTATTTTGCTAATAATCAATATCTACAAATAAATTTTTTTGGTCTAACGCCCAGCCGAGTTTTTTATACTCAGTTAAGCAGAGCTCACAGAGTATACTAAGTTTGATTGGATAACAGTTGGTTGTACAGGTATAAAGGAATCGAGATAGATATAGACTTCCATATATCAAAATCATCAGGATCAAAAAAAATTTGATTGAGCCATGTCCGTCCGTCCGTCCGTCAGTCCGTTAACACGATAACTTGAGTAAATTTTGAGGTATCTTGATGAAATTTGGTATGTAGGTTCCTGACCACTCATCTCAGATCGCTATTTAAAATGAACGATATCGGACTATAACCACGCCCACTTTTTCGATATCGAAAATTTCGAAAAACCGAAAAAGTGCGATAATTCATGACCAAAGACAGATAAAGCGATGAAATTTGGTAGGTTGGTTGAACTTATGACGCAGTATAGAAAATTAGTAAAATTTTGGACAATGGGCGTGGCACCGCCCACTTTCAAAAGAAGGTAATTTAAAAGTTTTGCAAGCTGTAATTTGGCAGTCGTTGAAGATATCATGATGAAATTTGGCAGGAATGTTACTCCTTTTACTATATGCACACTTAAAAAAAACTAAAGAAATCAGAGAAGGACCACGCCCACTTTTAAAAAAAAATTTTTTAAGTAAAATTTTAACAAAAAATTTAATATCTTTACAGTGTATAAGTAAATTATGTCAACATTCAACTCCAGTAATGATATGGTGCAACAATATACAAAAATAAAATAAAATTTCAAAATGGGCGTGGTTCCGCCCTTTTTCATTTAATTTGTCTAGGATACTTTTAATGCCATAAGTCGAACAAAAATTTACCAATCCTTTTGAAATTTGGCAGGGCATAGATTTTATGACGTTAACTGTTTTCTGTGAAAATGGGCGAAATCGGTTGAAGCCACGCACAGATTTTATACACAGTCGTACGTCTGTCCTTCCGCATGGCCGTTAACACGATAACTTGAGCAAAAATCGATATATCTTACCTAAACTTAGTTCACGTCCTTATATGAACTCACTTTATCTTGGTATAAAAAATGAGCGAAATCCGACTATGACCACGCCCACTTTTTCGATATCGAAAATTACGAAAAATTAAAAAATGCCATAATTCTATACCAAATACGAAAAGAGGGATGAAACATGGTAATTCGATTGGTTTATTGACGCGAAATATAACTTTAGAAAAAACTATGTAAAATGGTTGTGACACCTACCATATTAAGTAGAAGAAAATGAAAAAGTTCTGCAGTGCGAAATAAAAAACCCTTGAAATCTTGGCAGGTATTACATATATAAATAAATTAGTGGTATCCAACAGATGATGTTCTGGGTCACCCTGGTCCACATTTTGGTCGATATCTGGAAAACGCCTTCACATATGCAACTACCACCACTCCCTTTTAAAACTCTCGTTAATACCTTTAATTTGATACCCATATCGTACAAACGCATTCTATAGTCACCCCTGGTCCACCTTTATGGCGATATCCCTAAATGGCGTCCACCTATAGAACTATGGTCCACTCCTCATAAAATACTCTTTAGTGCCTTTCATTTGATAGACATGTCATACAAACACATTCCAGTGTTTCCCTCGGTTCATTTTCCTACATGGTTATTTTCCCTCATGTTGTCACCGTAGCTCTCAACTGAGTATGTAATGTTCGGTTACACCCGAACATAACCTTCTTTACTTGTTACTGTATTATTTTATCAAAACTTCACGTCTTTGCTTCACTGTAACTCTATTAAATGTCGCAATAGGGCATTTATCCATCTCAATACGTAAAAGATATACTTCCACTTCATTCACCAAAGAACAATAAAGTCTAAAATCCATTTCCTAAGCCACCGCATGGCAATCGTGCCTTACTTACACATTTACTTACCCATCGGCAAGTATAGCAACCCAACTAATTCAGTCAACCCAACGGAAATGACAACAATTCTCACATTTTATTATCCTTGTCATTATAATCTGCTCCCTTGCAAGCACAAGAGCACTGATACGGCACAACGATGCATAATGCCGTATCCCGCTGCCATTATTATACGCCATTTAAATAATTTTCTACTTAAGCCACTGTTGACGAAGTTACCACATACAAACATACATATTTTGTCTTTGCCGACTGAGCCGGCGTCAATAGTACAAAAAACCATGCTACCTACTCACTCATCAGCCGAGTCATCGCGTCAACAATTTCTTATTGTAGTTGTTATTGTTATCGTCGTATTTCCTTCCGGCAGCATTTACAACTTGATTGCCATGGCGGCGAATACTAAAAACTTAAGAACTTAACGTAACAACCCTCTTTTCTGCCTGCCAACCAACAGTTACAGTAGTGAGCTATAGTTGCAGTTAATGGTAGTGTTTTGTTGTTTTTGTTATTGCAACACATAATCAAATCTAATGCCATCGCTTTGCGTTGATGAGCAGCACAAAATTGCAATAACGTGGAAATTATGTCACAATTGTTGCCGTTGCTCTTACTCGTTGGTAGTTGAGCAATGCATAAGTGCACATGTGCATGTGTGTGTATCTGCTCTTGCGAGAGTTCGCTAACGCCGCATGGCATATTAAAGCGCCAGCGACAAAATGGCGTCATATGTCTGATTCTTTTCTGCACATTTGCCAGTTGTTTGTCAAGCAAAGAAAAGGATTTTAATTTAATTTTTTAATATTGTCCCTTTTTTGTATTAATACATTTGTATGTGTGAATAGTGTGTGTGTGCGATGGTATTAGGGAGATTTGCGTGAAAATTAAAATACCTTTTAGTTGGCACATGTTCCCATTTACATAATTTCAATACTTTGTTATAGAGTGATTGTGATTTGAAGAAGAACAAAAGGATTTGAGGCTATCAAATAAGGGGTTACTTCAGGACAATCCGCATAATTAAAAGTGTTCTAAGCTATAGAATTGCTAAAACGAGAATGTAAATATGTACAAATAATATTTTTAAATTGCCTACCCTGCAGAAAAAAACTATCAATTGCTAAAAAAAAAATTCACGTATGTTGAACTATGACTATGACGGGGTTTCGTAAATTAACTAACTTCCACTTATCTTCAAAAAGTCAGTTATGTACTGACTGGAAATTAATGCAACGTTGTCACTGTAACTGAAAAAGTGTCAAATACAGATCAAAAAGTTTCATAAATTTTGTTTTATTTTTATAAAAGCGGTATTCATGTATAAATTGCCATGCATCGTGAAATGCCAAAATTTTGTGCCTACTGCTATTTTCATGCTCAAGAAAAATGCAACAATTTTCTTAAATGTTTTTTGATCTACGTACAGCGCTTAATAATACCAAAATGTAAGCTTTCGATTTCAAAGTATTTTCGAAAGTATGTCTGTATTCTGTTTTTAAATACTTTCAGGGCCGCGGAGAGGGATAATTTTAAGTTAGATAAACGTTTTTGACACAATTTTATAATCGCTATCTGTCAAAAATGCTTCAACTAACTTAAAATCACATTTTATTTCGACTTCCCAACGACTTAAGTGGTCGCCATTTCCTTCAAATCACACTCCATACTACTCTAAAAAAAAACGGAGAAAAAGTAAAGCGAGATTGGCTCGTTTGGAGTGCAACAAAAGAAGCGCTTTTTTGTTTTCCATGCCGGCTTTTCAGCAAAATTTCCAAAAATACCCGATCAGTTTTGACAAAATCTTGGAAAGGTTGAAAGAGGTCACACGACAAAATTCCTGAACGTGAAAATAGTCAAAATCATAAAACTTGCTATATAGAATGGCGCCAATATGAAATGAGAATTCGAAATGCAAGTTCAGTGGATTTTCTCTTAGCGGAAACCATTAAAAATGAAGCAGCTCTGATTCGGCGCATATTGAGCAGACTGTTTTTAGATTGCGTTATGTTTTATTAGACAGGGACTCCGGAAAATGGAAAATCCAAGAAAGCTTCTTAGAGTTTATCGATTGTAACGCAAAAACAGGAGAAGCTATCGCTGAGCTGATTCGCAGCACTCTAAAAAAGCACAATATTCCACTGGAAGACTGCCGCGAGCAAGGGTATGATAATGGCAGTAACATGAGAAATTGAGATTACAAAGAAGCGCAGAGTCATATCCTGAGAGATAGCTCCCTGGCAATATTTGCACCTTGTGCTTGTCATAGTTTAAATTTATGTGGAGTGCAAGCTGTTGAATGTTGTGCAGAAGTCATCACATTTTTCGGTGTTACGCAGAAATTGTATAATATCTTTAGCGCAAGCCATCAGAGATGGGAAATTCTCAAGGAAAAAACTAATTGCTCCTTGCACAGCATGTCACAAACGCGATGGTCTGCTGGTGCGGATAGTGCCAAACCTTTCGCAACCCACATTCCCGAAGAAAGCTATTGATGAAATCAAGCTTTTGAATCTGAGTTCAGAAACAGTAACGGATTTGGAAGGTATTGAAGCATATATGGGGAAATTTGAGTGTATCCTCTTAGCCTCCATTTGGCTCAAAGTGTTGACGGTAATCAAACATCGAAATCTGATACTGCAAGCTAGAAGCTACGCTGGACGTGGAAACAGAAAATATACGTAGCCTGATTGATGAGTTGAAGGAGTTCAGGGATCAATGGTCGATCATACTTCAAGAATGTAAGGTTCTGGCAGAGAGTATATGAAATAAAACTGACAATGTGAATTGAAAAATTTATGTATGTTATGTTATTTTTTTACTGAATTGAGTTTATTTTTCACATTATTATTGTCGAGGTCAATACGCGTCTCTCGAAAGTTTTGGTAGCGTATTAGCAGTCGACCCCTCAACTAGACTTTTACCGACAATTCAAACACCAATTTGCTTGTAATTAAAAACTCTTTAAGAGCACATTTTTAATTTCTGTGAAGTAAATTTCTATTTTTAAAATTGTTGCAAAAACCGTGCAGAAAAATTATTCTTGAGCACATTTTTGCACGCAAGGAAAAGCACATACGCAAAATTTTACTCTCTATGATATTCCGTTGAAAAAAAATGGTCCGCAGTATTGATGCTATATATTTTCATTTCCACACCTTGGACTTAAAGATTTTCCATACGAAATTTTATTTTTCAAATACTTAAGTATTGAATATTTAAATATTTGTTTCTTTGGATATTTCATTTTTGTTCTGTAAAGTATTTGAAAAATAAAATTTCTCGACATTTTGGTGGAGGGGGTCCCCTATTCCCCCCCTCCCTCCTCCTCCCCCTCCTCCCCCGCCCGTAGATCCGCGCCTGATCCATCAACTGTGTTCATAAATTACTTATTGTCATTCACCAGACCACCCCATTTAAGCAAGTCTTGAAAGTTGGATGTGAAAAAAGAGCTTAAAGATTTCATTTCAGAGTTGATAATGGGATGGTATCGATTGTTGGTACCTATTTCGACGATTTTCATGAATTTTAGATACCTATTCATGTTCATAAACTAAGAACTGGATCTTACCCTGCAAAAATCGGTGGATCATGTGGTCCACTGGAGTACTTACCATTATAATCCACTGTAAAGCAGCAATGTACCAACTCGTGTTTCTACACGAACATATTGTAAGCCGATCATTGTTCGTTTTTAACGATTGCCATTACTACACGATGTTTATTGGACTGTGGGTACTCCATGGATTACTCTGATGTAATGCGGAGCTGGAGTATTTTTTGTATGAATTGTGGTTAATTTTGGAGCACTCGGTTGGTCCATAGCGAGTACTCCATACATGCTTGCATAGAGTACTCGCGATTTTTGCAGGGTAGGATTTAAAACAAATCATGAAAGCATTCGTTTCGCGATATAATCGCAAAACAACATTTGGTAATATTTAAAGGTTGATTTATTTTGACTGATTTTTCCAGGGGTTGAAAGACAATGCGAGAAGAATCTTAAGAGAACAGATTATTTAGCATGGAGTTAACCGATGTATGTGAGGGACTACGTATTTCAATTTTGTCTAACAAGGAATATATTTTAAAAGTAGCAATGAAGGCATGATTGAACGCTATATATCAATTTTGATCGTGATATGGTGCTAAACTGTGAAAATTTATAGAAAGTAATCGAAATCAATATGAATATATATTTATTAAATATTGAATGAAAAATATATATAAACATATACTATTTTAATATTTGCTTTTGTCCCGTAAAGAAAAATTTCGTTCCGACGTCCTTGGTTGACATAATGAACTGAGTGTCGGACATTGCATTGTAGATGGATATTTTCTGGAAAGCCACAAATATGTATGTTTCCTTCGGCCAGATCTGATATCTTGCATCCCGAATAAAAGTCAGTCATAGTAGACCGGGAATATCCCCTATCACCTAGACAAAAAAGGTAGCTAACTCAAAAGTCTGAAATTATGAAGCTATGAGTACCACTGAGTTTCCACAATTCAATAAGAACCGAGCTGTATACTCAATTTGTTAATACCTTAACTAATCAGCGGGGAAAACGCCTTGTAAAAAATATCTGTTGCATTGGCGTTTATGAGGGAAACAGGCAGCTTTCGGGTTTTATAAACATTGCGATTTGTTGAGTTGATCGATGTTTTGCTCTAGTTTCATATAACGATTGACAATAGTCTAATTTATATTTCGACAAAAAAATTTCGACAACTAGTTAGTTGGCAAGTGGTCTGGCTATTTTTCAGCCATTGCCGTGTAACCATAATAAGACAATATTGCATATTAATTAATTTGAAACCAACTCGTTATGAGATCGTAGTAAACTTCTATTTCTATTTAGGGTGGTTCTTACAATGTCAAAAAAGTTGTATCTATTTTTACGAGAAGCGGTCTCGTTTATATAAAATGTTCTAATAATACCGGTCCACGTGTAATATACTCTGCTGATATGCTTAAGGAGCTAGAAAACAATAATCCGGACAGGACCGTTCCTTTCGTGTTCCTATCGCGGAACACTTGCAACGATCACCAGGAGCTTGACAAATCTCATCTATAAATATTTTTTATATATTTTCTATCTAGCCGTATTCATTTGTTCTTTTTGTTCATACTTTACCCCCATATTTTATTCGTTAAGTATATACTACATTTTGTTTGAGTTGCATATCAGTTTAAATTTAATGTTTATTTTTTTAAGTCCTTTTAATGACTATGTCCTCTTCTAATGTTTTGAGTTCCAAAGACTCTACTTATACTATGTTGCGTGTCCTTGGTAAGCAAGCAAGCAGGCTTAATATAATTCATATAAATGCTCAAAGTTTATTTAAAAAGATTGACGAATTTAGATACCTTTTTGAAGATTCGGCAATCGACGTTCTTTGTGTTTCTGAGACGTGGTTAACGCACGCCATAGTAACAGTTTGGTGAAAGTAAATGGTTACAAACTTTACAGAGCTGATCGCTATGGTCATGGTGGTGGTGTTGCGATTTATGTAAAGGAAAGCTTGTCCTGTAGATTAAGTCGTGTTTCTAGTGAAGGTGATCCTGTTGAATATGTGTTTGTTGAAAAAGTTTCTAATCATGTATTGGATGTGTATACCGACCAAATCGGTAGATGAATTTTGTGGATTTCACCGAATTCGTTCAATCACTACTAGGCAACTACAGAAATATCATAATTTCCGGTGATTTTAACAGCAATTTGCTTGAAGATAACAGTTTAAAACTAAGTATGGAATCTCTTGGACTATATCCGACAAACACCTCTTCTTCTACTCACTTCACTCGTACAAATAGCACTCTCCTTGATTTATTTTTTGTCAGTGACCTCCAAAAAACCCTCCACTATAACCAATTGTCTGCCTCAAGTTTCTCAAAGCATGATTTAATTTTCATGATTTACGACTTCCAGTCAACCAAAACACCTGTGTCCGTGACTTATCGTGATTTTAATCGAATTGATTATGAGTCGCTTACTGCTGCAGGGGATTTGGTGGAGTGGAGTCTCATCCGGAGTTTCACATCTGTTGAAGATAAAACAAACTTTCTGCAGGACAAAATCAACTGGCTTTTCGACTATTATGTCCCTATAAAAACCAAGGTAGTCAATCGGTGCAGTAGGACTTGGTTTAATGCTAACATTAAACATTCAATCAATGTGCGTAATAAAGCATACTCGCGGTGGAAAAGGTACCGTACTACAATTTAAATCGGCTCAAATTACTGCTGCCAAAGCAATTAAAAAAGCGAAAAGTTTGTTTTATGATGAAAAGTTTAGTCTGGCAATGAACTCGCGGCAAACCTGGAATACCATAAGGGCGATTGGCGTGGGAAAACCCAAAGAAAGCTTACCTATCACTCCGACTTAGATGAAATTAACGTTAATATTGCTAGTTTGCCTGTATCAAACCCTCGTTTTAGTCTTGACAACTACTGTGAACGTGTAAATGTTGGAGTCAGTCATCTTGAATTTATGTGTGCTGAAGACTGTGATACTGTGCAAGCCATAGTCTCAGTGAAGTCAAACGCTATTGGCTTTGATGGAACCAGCGCGAAGTTTCTCAAAATTATATTGCCAAAGATTCTGTCGCATGTGACCCATCTAGTTAACTCCATACTAACGGCGTGTGTATTCCCCAGGTGCTGGAAACTTGCTAAAATCATTCCTGTACATAAGAAAAATAACGAGTATAGGCCCATAGCTGTCCTACCATTTTTGTCTAAAGTTGTTGAGCGTACCCTTCTTAAGCAAATAATGTCATATGTGCATGATAACAGACTTCAAACAGACCGTCAGTCCGGTTTCAGACCGAAGCAAATTTGCGTTTTGGCTCTGTTCGATGTTATAGAAAGCATTAGGATGGAAATTGATGGAAATAATCTTGCTTTTCTAACTCTACTCGATCATTCCAAGGCGTTTGACTCAGTTGATCATGAGCTTCTATGTCGCAAGCTACAAAATCTTTTTAATTTCTCCTCTCATACCACTGCTTTGATTAGGTCCTACCTCGTGCAGAGATCTCAGGCTGTGTATGTTGGTGACAATAGGTTTAATTTTGTACCTGTACTCAGGGGTGTTCCGCAAGGTTCAATCCTGGGCCCTTTGTTGTTTGTGTTGTATGTTAATGACTTAAAACTAAACTTTTTGTTGTTGTGTCAGGATGAATATATTTGTTAATAAGTAAATAAAATAAAATAAAATGAAAATAAAATAAACATTTTTTTGCAGTCTCCCCCTTTTAGCGTTTAAACCAAGATCAAAAATATGACACCCAAATTTTTATTCCGACAAGAGTCGGTTAAGGAGTGCTACACATAGGTCAAAGTTAAGAAAAACTAAAATTGAATTTTTCGCTTTCTTATGCTCAAAATCGATAATACTGTTACGAATATTAGCAAAACTAAGGGGTGCTGCCATCTCTAGGCCGATGCTAAGCAGTGACGTGAATTTACATCAATAATTCAATCATTATGTATCTACATAAACGAATCAATAATTGCGTCTACACATATGGACCATGTACGTATACGAGCAGCGGAGAGTCAATGCACTAACACATGCATATATCTTATCTGATTTGTCACAAGAGAGGGCAATAATTTGTGCAAGTATTACCAAAATGAGAAATTATACATCTGTACCCTGCAAAAATCGTTGGACCATGTGGTCCACTGGAGTACTTACCATTATACTCCACTGTAATGCAGCAATGGACCAACTCATATTTCTTCACGAACATATTTTAAGCCGATCATTGCTCGTTTTTAACGATTGTAATCACTACACGATGTTTATTGGAGTGTGGGTACTCCATGGATTACTCTGATGTAATGCGGAGTTGGAGTATATGGTCCAGTCCTAGGACATCGCAATGTTAATTGGACCATATGTTTTGTATAATTGTGGTTAATTTTGGAGCACTCGCTTGGTCCATAGCGAGTACTCCATACATGCATGCATGGAGTACTCGCGATTTTTGCAGGGTAGTTGTAGCTGAGAAATTTATAACTAACTAAGTAAAATTCTGGAAGCGCCTAGAAGATGCAACGAGGAAATCGCAGAGTATAAAAGCACCAACGGTAGAGGCGCAGTAAGCAGTTTCATTTAAGCTATCAGTTTGGTTATTAAGCAAGCTATTCGTCGCAAAGTATAAGTGTTATTGTGAAGTACTTTAATAAAGGCCATTTTTCCATTATTCAATATTGGAGTTATTTATTCAACAGTTTAGTGATACGAACTTAACAAAAGGGCAAAAAAGAGGGTTTGCAGGTAAAATCGTTACTATACCATAGTTAGCAAAATCACATATAAAATTTGGCATCGATTGGAAATGTGTAAGGCGTGTTGTGTAGTGGTAGATGTTGTTGTTGCTGTTGTTGTAGCGATAAAGACACACCCCGACGGCCTTTCGGAGTGTTATCGATGTTGATGGTCCTTTGCGGGATGCAGATCCGGTAAGTTCTGGCAACAAGCACCATAAAAGTACTAGCCAGACCATCTCGAGAACGATTTGGTATGACCATATGAAACAGCTCTCCCACCCCCTACATCCATGAGGAACTTGGGGTCCGCAGAGCGTCGGCTGTTAAATAAACAGGATTCGCCACGGGTATGTGAGGTTTACAATTGGGTTGGATAAGATATATATTGCGCTGACAACATCTTGAAATGGTTGCTCTAAACAATCACTTCAACCAATTTGGTATTTTACTCGCCTCTTACGGCAGGCATACCTACTATATGTATATTCTAAGCCTCCTAACGCTCTGTGGGTAGGGGTACATATTCAGATAACCCTATGAAGACTCAGTGCGACTTCCATGGTTATTTTCGCGCTGTCAAAGGCTGTATTGATGTCTACGAAGAAATGAAGAGTGTCGATTCTCTTATCGTGAGTCTCCTACAGGATCTGGCGCATCGGGAAGATGCGGTAGATAGTAGATATACCAGGTTGTTGTTGTTGTTGTAGCAGTGCTTCGCCCCACGTAATAGTTGCGACCGATCACAAATTGTCATCAATATCCTCTAACGGGAGTCCAAGGAAACTTGCTGTTTCAACAGGGGTGGACCATAATGAAAGGGGTGTTAGAGGCGTTGTTTCCACATTACAATTAAAGAGATGGTTGTTGTCATGTGGGGACACATTGCAAGCGGGGCATACATTTTGTATGTCGGGGTTGATTCTGGATAGGTAAGAGTTTAATCTGTTACAGTATCCAGAACGAAGTTGAGCCAGAGTTACTCGCGTTTCCCTGGGGAGTATGCGTTCCTCTTCCGCAAGTTTTGGGTACTTTTCTTTGAGTACTGGATAAAGGTCCGCCGCCTGTTTGTGGAGTTCACCAAGGATCTGTTTGTATTTTTTTGCTTTACACGGCTGAGTTCTCAGGTGCCGTATTTCCTCAAAATGCTTTCGGAGATGATTCCTTAAGATATACCAGGTCTGAAGCGGCAGTGATAAGGTCGAATCAGTTTGTTGATTGCGGTAATTGACGCGGTTTGGTAGATTCGGCAGAGTACACTTATGCTGCAATATGGAGACATGTGCCTGTCCGAGCATATTTTAACAACTCTTCGCCTCCGTGTGTAAACAGATCGGTGGAAATTCCGTCATTAGCTGGCGGCTTGTGATTTTTTAACCGGGATATTGCCATTCTTACTTCGTCAAAGTCGGTTGCCGGAATGAGTTTCCCATCATCGGCGACTGAGGTGTCGGATTCGTCTTCTCCCCGGCTAGCTAGTAATGAGGAGAAATATTACCTCCACAACTTAAGCACATTCTGTACGTGAGTTACCAGGTCGCCTGCAGGAATCTACCCCGGTCTTGAAACCTTCTCAATCTGTCAATGTAAAAGTATTGTTGAGTTAATTTCAATGCAAGTCAAGCTGGGAAATAACCGCTGATGTTTTCTAGAAGTACGTTGCATTGTGTAAAAGTAGGAAAATAAATGCATATGATCTAAAACATTAGTATCCTTGTCATTCGGCTGTTAAGTAGACGACAGGATTTCAATTCAAGTGTATACTACATATACACTAGGCCGGGTCGATTTGTGGGGAGGCAAAAAAATCGCCCATTGCTCTGTGAAAATCATATTCTAGGGATCAAAATAAGAAACTTTTCCGAAGGAGCCATACTTCTAGAACGAGTTCTGATGTCCACCCATTTTGCTCGTAGGGGCAAATTTTGAAAAATCCCACTTTGAAATGCGTACGTTTTTTCTTTTTGGAGGTTATTTTTCTCTTTAGAAATTTATTTAGTCAGAACATATGTAAATGAAAAATTATTATGAATTTAACTTAGTAGTAGAAAAGAAATTAAAAAAAAAAATTATTAGAAATTAGCGTTTTTACAACCCCCTTTTAAAACCAAGGCATAACTGTGACACAATTGCAGATCGTAAAATTGCTTGTGTTGTTTTTTTTAAGACACCACAAGACATAACAGGTAGAATTGAAATTGCCCCTACCCAAAAGTTCGACCCAAAGGGGGGGGGGGGGGGGGCATCAGAATTCGTTTTAGAGGTATAGTTTCTTATTTTGATCCCTAGAATACGATTTTCGCAGAGCAATGAGCGATTTTTAAATCGACCCGCCCTAATATACACACATTTATATATATATATACATTATGCAATATACTCATACGTGGGTACATTAAAAATGATTGAGTATATTTAAAATCTCATCAGCCTTGCAATTTGAGTTCATTAGGATTACAAATGAATATAGGACCTGAACACACGCAAATTCTCAATGCGTAATTTTTTTGCTTTATTTTCAAAGAATATTGAAAACAAAATAACATGGAAGTTAACACATATGTTTGCATGTATGTTTTCACACAAATGTTTACTTGTCAAATTTGAACAAAATTCTGTAGGCTCATCAATGCACACTTGACTTAATTTAAGCCAATTTGAAGCAGCTATTGACCAATACGAAGACAAAACGTGGGATTAAAAAGTGAGTACGTCAATGCACAATTCGAAGAAAAAAATATCTTTCAAATATTCGTTTGTGTGTGTGTGTGTGCTTTATTTGTTGTATCTAGTGGATAATTGGTTTTTGGTTTAAACGTCGACTGATGAAAAACAGGATCAGGGCTAAAGGATCTCGTGTGAGCAGTCAGCAAGTCACTGATTTTGTGGCTTAACTTTCAACGCATTCAAAATAGCAGCCACACATACAATTCTACACATTTTTTGTTTGTTCTATTGTTTTATGCAATACAATAGCAACAATGATTTTTTAATACTCTGTTCATAAATGCACAACACAGCCACTTGAAATTTTAATCCCTTGCTCTCTTTCCGCCTGCACATGCAGACAGTAGCAGGCAGTAGTTTTAAGGTATTTAAGATGCATATAAAGCAAAATACCCACCATAAAATGCTTATAAGATATGAATGAGGCTTATATCATTTGATCGTCAGCAGGAGCATTCCACGATTAGGTTAGATTAGGTTGAACAAGCTCGTGCATGAGGACCGCACATAGACTGAATGAATCCGTAGTATTACCAAAAGTTTGTTTTAACGACCAAACTGAAAAACCCTAACAAAAACCAGGAGCTATGTATGTTATAAAATAAATCCGCCCTCTTGGCAAATACTAGAAGCTTTCTAGAACTCAAGCCACTTGCTACTTCTAGATCTGACAGCTGTATCACTTCTAATAGCTGGAGTCTTAGCCTGGCAAGCGCAGGACACGAGCACAAAACGTGACCTCCAGCGGGTTAATGGGTCAGAATATACCCGCGGTAGGTATGCCTGCCGTAAGAGGCGACTAAGAAATACCAGATTCAAGGGGCTGTGTAGCGCAATCCTTCAGGTTGTCAGCGCAATATACAGCTTCTCCAAACCCAATTGTCAACCTCACCTATCCGCGCGGATCTTGTTTCATTAACAGACGAGGCTCTGGCGACCCCAAGCTCCTCATGGAACTCGGGGGTGGGAAGGAGAGATGGGCTAAAGGTTTAACGTGGCCATATAAATCGTTCCCGAGATGGTCGGGCTAGCACCTTAATGGTGCTGTGTTACCGGAGCATACCGCATCCGTATCCGGCAAAGAACCATCACATCGATAACACTCCCCATAGCCTTCGGGGAGCAACTTTTTATCGCTACAACAGCAACAACAACAGCACAAACATGCTCGATCATTTCTTCCTCCAACCGGCACTTTCTACATCTGCTATCACTAACCAAGTCTAATTTAAAGGCATATGACGCCAGAAGGAAGTGCCCAGTCAGATTACCCATCATAAGTCTACAGACCTCTCTTTTTAATGATAGAAGCAGCTTCGTTAGTCTAAGGATGTAAGACCTACACATAATATCCGACATTTTACAGCCCCGCGCTTGACCAACGTCTTTCCCACTTGGTCCATCATGTGCACTTCTCGCCTTCTCTTAATCTCATTCCACGGTTGGTACGGGGTACGTATGCATCTTTTCTGTTTTCTACCTTTACTAAAGACAAACTATAAGTGCATTATTATTGTGTGGTACATGACTAAACAAAAATAGAAACCCGCTTTTGAAATATTAGTATATGTGAATGAAAAATCCAACATAACCATTCGTTTACCCCGTTTTACAACATACAATTCTTGATTTCAACTCTGTTTGGCGTTCCTTTTGTGCTTTCTATTCGCGTGAACTCTTACACATTTTTTCTTGAAAGCAAGTGTGAAACGAAAAAGGGCATACAAGCAGAGTAAGTAAGAGATAGCAAGATGAAATAAGACGGAACGGATGCTGTTGTATCATCCCCCCCCCCCCCCCCTCTTTTCTAAGAGACAGAGAAAAGTCACCGAATGTTGTGAGTCAGTTTGATTTTAAACACGCTTTTAGTGAAGTACGCGAGTATTGTGATTGTGATGCACAGTAGAGTTGTAAATAAAGAATATTTTGCCATGCTGAATATTTGAGTGATTTATTCGACAGTTCAGCGATTCGAATGTTAACAGAAGGTGCATAATAATCAGGAAATTCCCACAATTCGTTAAAATCTTGTACGCCGCCCACACTAATGCAGTATATAAATATAGCTTGAGCAATCCACGGGAAATCGTTAAATGTCTCCGATTTTCGAATTGCTTATAACTTTCTATGCCAATGTTTTCTCTTCCATTTTGCGTCGTGTTCCTTTATTTTTTCCTACGAATTGGAGGGACTGGTCCTACATGCGTTACACCGACTCCGCACGCCATTTGCAATGAATTTTCACTGAGAAACTTTCCATGTCAGAAATACACTCGAAATCACTGCCCACCCCGCTTAAGAAAAGTTTCCTAAGTGAGAAAACTTGATTCTAAATTTTTGATATCGCTTTGCATGGGACTTGTACTCAGGATTTTTGGTGTGGCCGACGAAGTACGCTACGCTGTATAGTATTAGAGAAAATCGAAATTTAAAAACGGAATTTCACACCTGTCACGTAAAACAAATTATTTTTAAACACAGTTTTTTTTCGAATAAACGTATTTAAATTTTTTTTTTGTTTTAAAGAACCTCGATACAAGTACCACCCACTGTTATATATGTTTCTTTTTTTTTAATATTAAAAGTTTCATTGATATGGTGGAGTATGAAATCAAGAACATTGTAGCCTTCATCAGACCCTAAAAATAGTTCGAAGAGGAAAGGTAAGGCTGTATTTTCGTAGTATAAAAACGGGCCTTATGTAACCGGAAAAGGGTGCCCTTGCGCTACCACTTCAAATTAACCTTTTATAAAGTAAAAATCCTTAAGGCTCCGGGTGAGTAAAATGTGTTAAATAATGACCATCCTAGTATTTACGTCTGGAAGTGCTGCCAAGGAAAAAGAGTTAGCTGTCGAAAAACAAAACGCACACCATGTGGGTCCGACATTGATCCATATAAATACACAGGCTGAAAACATTGTTGTTGCTGCATTTGCGTATTAAATTTGTATTCAGGTTTAAAGGCCGCGGCACAATGACATTTTTCATATAGATGCGTCTAACACAAGTTTATGCATTCCAATAACATCGCCACAATCAACCAAGATGTTGCGTTTGTAAATTTGAAGGAACTTCAGACTTGGCAATTGAAGTTTATTTCGCCTTGCCCATTCACACACAAAATTTCGCGAAGCACTGTTATAAACATTCTCCCTATACAACAAAAATACTTGATAACATATTGTAACGAATTTATTGCAATTCCGCTTATTCCAAATTCTCTGCTAAGGTTCGAATCGCTAAACTGTTGAATAAATAACTCCAATATTGAATAATGCAAAAATGGCCTTTATTAAAGTAGCACTTTATAACAGTAACACTTATACTTTGCAACCAATAGCTTGCTTAAACCAAACTGATTGTCGCGCCTCCACTGTTGCTGCCCTTTTATACTCTGTGATTTCTCGTTCGCAACTTCTAGGCGCTTTCATTTCCAGAATCTACTAGTTGGCCATCAGCTATAAAATTACTAACTACGGTTTTAGCTTCTCATATGTGCGTGTATGTGTGAACACAATTATAATTGCATACTTTTGGGAGCATCTCAGATAAGATATCTGTATGTGTTTGTATGTGTGAGCGACACTTGCACAACCATTGCATACCTTCGGGAGTATCTCAGATTTATGCATGTGGTTGTGCGTTGCTTCTCCGCTGCGTGTAAGTATGTAAATATGTGTAGACATAATGATTGAATTATTGATGTGCATGCAAGTCACTGCTTAGCATCGGCTTAGAGATGATAGTATCCCTTAGTGCTGCTAATATTCGTTACAATATTTTTGTCGTATTCGATTGTTATATTGCAGTTTTTAAATGCGAAAAATGTTAGAAAAGTTACCAACCAGTGGAAAAAATAATTTCACGTGCAAAGTGTGCCTACACCCTTAGCCAAAGCAAATGTCAAATTCTTCTTCTTATGATTTGCTTGCAACAAAATTTGGAAGTTTGCTACTTTTCCATATCAGATGGCCAGTGTCGCTTAATCTACCTCTCTCCATAAAAATACGTGCAATCTACTCATAATGCATAAGATTGTGTTAAACTCATCTATATGAAAAACTGCTTATGTGACGGAGCTATAATACAAAGTAAAGTTCACTGTAAAGTTTATAATTAGATACTATGTCGTCGGTCCCATGAAAGACTAACATTTTTCGCTAATCACGCGGAAGACAAACACGTCTCGTTATTCGCAATTCCTTTTTTTGGGTCAAAGACTAAAGGGCCCATTACTCATACTTAGCAAAGACTTGACTTGACTTGAGAACTGTCACTTACAGTTCTGTTGAATCAGCGATGGGCAAAACGGCTCGTTTGAGCCTTTTGCTCATACGGTCACGCTTTGCACATTTAAGTGCTCGGTGAGGGACGATCAAGTGCAGGTATGTGGGGCGAAGAACACAGGAAGAGAATAATATACAAACACATCTTGCTCATCTTGCTTAATACATATTTAACAGTTACCAAACTATGTAAAAAATAGAGCTACCACCGCTCTTATTATGTTCAAATTATTAAGCGTTTTAGGATAAACTAGCCTAGGATAAACTAGCCTTTACCAATGTCGCTTTTGTGGTTCCCACTTCGAAATGAATTTTCAGTTGTAATTTTAAAAGTTCCTTTATGATTCAAATCATAAACAAAGCAAGTTTTAAAATTAGAAAAATGGTGACCGTAAATTAAACACACATGCAACACATGCTCCAACAATTTTTCCAGTGTGGATTTAACGATATATGTATGTGAGCTGAAGAAGTTTGAAAATTCCTCCATAATTTGAAATTTATAAATGAAAGCAGTTATGTTTATAATAAAACTGGTAAAATTAGTCGTTGTTTATGCGATTGGTACCTTTTTTTTATTTGTAAACTGATACATTTCTTTCTAGGCTCTCGGCAACACTGCCAACAAGTCTGAAAAGGGTTTCGTTTCCCGACGATTGTATACGAAACGTGCATTAGTACGTTTTTCTACAACTACTTCCTCTAATGCTACTACTTTAAAAATACTTTTTTAAATACTTTTATGTATATATTCCAAAATGAATCGGCTTGCATATAATTAAATGTATGTGAAGGCGAAATGAATGTCAATAACATAAAGTCGACTTAAGTCTATGGTTATTCCCTTTGTTCGTATTTCTTGCCAAAAAATGTATGTTTTGTTTTCGTACTCTTGCAACACAGTTTGGGAATTGGTTATCGAGATTGAGAGAGAATATTTTCATTTCAGTTTTTTAGTGTTTCTGCAACCTGATTTGCGATGAATATTGTTTGAGTTAAAGTGTACGATATTTCCAATGTATTTTGTTACTACCCTAACACCCCAAAACACACAAAACTCACGTAGCACTCGCTGGCACTGAAACTGATTTAGGAGCCCAAAATAGGCCCATCCCTGTGTTAAATGAACATCGCATGTTACTGATTACTCAAAACTTGACTTAGAAGTCTGTTGAATTTTGATGTTCTATGTAAGTTCTAAGTGACGTTTGCATTTTGAGATGCCATTTGTTTGTTTCCATTTCCTTTTGACATTTTGTCATACACATTGACATTAATTAAAAAATAAATTTCAAAGCTGGTTGTGATGCCAGATTGTATGCGCTGAGTGGAGTATAATCGTGGCTAAGTTGCGAAGTTTACACCAAGTCAAGTCAAGTCTATGCTAAGTATCAGCAATGGGCCCTTAAAACTTTTGAAACATGATATTCTTTATGAGGGCAGTGCTATATTACTCATTTCTTATAATCGCTTACGCTACTTTTTGATGTGTAAGCGAGATTTACGTATATGTCAATGTCTATATATGTATGTATTTAAATTCTTATATTGTTGAAACCATCATTATTAAATATTTTATGCTCGCATTATTTTTCTTCATTATGTATTTACTTATTTCTTCCTTCTCGCTGCAGCAGCTGCGTTGTGTAGTAGCATTTTTAAAGGAATTTGCACTGCTATTTTCCAACTGATTATCCCATTATTATGTAATTTTATGATTTTTCGCTACTTGAAAGTCAAGGGAAATGCCAAATATTGCAAGCTGCATAATAATCCATACATATGAACTATTTCTGTCGATGAGCTAAGAACAAAGAATCGCCGTTTGCTTTTGTAGTGCGGCCGCTGCACTTTGAAGTGATTTGGTGTGAAATGTGATTTTAAGGCATACATACATACACATGCGCACGTACTGCGACCAATACAGTGGCACTTGTAATTATGTACGCCAAATCAAGCCAAAGTCCTGCAAAATAATGAACAATAGTGGAAAGGTTTGAAATTAAATGAAGCATTATTGTAGGAAGCAAGGAATTTAATCCAGTGATAGCGGTATTCAAACCTAGCCCCATAATTCGTCGGTCTGCAGATTTTTTGAGTGCCTTTTGTTTGCGTAATTAATAACTAAGTAAGGGGGTATACGTGCTGGTGTAACACATCAGCCATAAGCATCAATCGAGGCGTAGCATAAACTGATTAAGGTTCAGTTAGTCTTATTTAGGACTATCCATAGAAATTTAACGCGTCCAACGCTTTTATTTAATTGTCTGACCAACGCCTTAGATTGATGAGGAGTGTGATGACTAGTATCTAGGACCTACCTAAATATTTTCTAGCTTTTAGTATTATTATTACTTAATGTAGGTATTGTTTTCAATGAAAACGTTTAACTTAAAAATTTCCCTTTAATTATTTTATTTTAAATTTTTTAGTCTTTATTTAATTGCCTGTTATTTCTCATTCTATTTAGTTCATTTCGTGACTCATTATTACAAGGACTCTTTCCTGACAATTTGTTACAATCTAAGTCCTCAATACATGATCCTTCCAAAGACTTTATTCGACTCAGCGCCACGTATGCATGTCCCTTCTCGAACTCCAAATTATTTTGATGTCACTTCTTCCGGACTGTATGTAATATTTGTTCCAAATATGAGCCAAATCGGACAACATTTACTTACTTACTTACTTAATTGGCGCTTAACCGTCTAAACGGTTATGGCCGTCCAACAAGGCGCGCAGTCGCTCCTTCGCTCCGCCAACCGGCGCCAATTGGTCACACCAAGGGAGTTTAAATCGTTTTCCACCTGGTCCTTCCAACGGAGTGGGGGCCGCCCTCTACCTCTGCTTCCATAGGCGGGTTCCGATAGAAACACTTTCTTGGCCGGAGCATCATCTTTCATTCGCATAACATGGCCTAGCCAGCGCAGCCGCTGCGTTTTAATTCGCTGGACTATGTTGATGCCTGCGTATAGCTCGTACAGCTCATCATTAAATCTTCTTCGGTACTCGCCATCGCCAACGCGTAGAGGTCCATAAATCTTTCGAAGAACTTTTCTCTCGAACACTCCCAAAGCCGCTTCATCTGCTGTTGTCATGGTCCATGCTTCTGCCCCATATAGCAGGACGGGTACGATAAGTGACTTGTAGAGTATGATTTTCGTTCGCCGAGGGAGGACTTTACTTTTCAATTGCCTACCTAGTCCAAAGTAGCATTTATTGGCAAGATTGATTCTTCGCTGGATTTCAGTGCTGATGTTGTTGCTAGTGTTGATGCTGGTTCCCAAATAAACGAAGTCTTTTACTATTTCGAAATTATGGCTGCCAACAGTAGCGTCGTTGCCAAGGCGCATATGCGCTGACTCTTTGCTCGATGACAGCAGGTACTTCGTTTTGTCCTCATTCACCATCAAACCCATCTTTACCGCTTCTTTTTCCAGCTTGGAGTATGCAGAACTAACAGCGCGGGTGTTTAGGCCGATGATATCAATGTCATCAGCATATGCCAGTAATTGCACGCTTTTATAGTATATTGTTCCAGTGCGGTTAAGTTCTGCAGCTAGTATAATTTTCTCCAGCATCAAATTAAAGAAATCGCATGATAGGGGGTCACCCTGTCTGAAATCTCGTTTAGTTTCGAACGGCTCGGAGAGGTCCTTCCCAATTCTGACTGAGCTGATGGTGTTGCTCAACGTCATTTTGCACAGCCGTATAAGTTTTGCGGGGAAACCAAATTCAGACATAGCGGCATATAGGCAGATCCTTTTCGTGCTGTCGAAGGCAGCTTTAAAGTCGACGAAGAGGTGATGTGTGTCGATTCTCTTTTCACGGGTTTTTTCCAAGATTTGGCGCATTGTGAAAATCTGGTCGATGGTAGATTTACCAGGTCTGAAGCCGCACTGATAAGGTCCAATCAGCCGGTTCACGGTGGGCTTCAATCTTTCGCACAATACACTTGAAAGGACCTTATATGCGATATTAAGAAGGCTGATTCCACGATAGTTGGTGCATTTTGCAGTATCCCCCTTCTTGTGGACTGGGCAAAGAACACTTAAATTCCAACCGTCGGGCATGCTTTCGTCCGCCCATATTTTGCTAAGAAGCTGCTGCATGCGCCTTACCAACTCCTCGCCGTCGAACTTGAATAGCTCCGCAGGCAATTCATCAGCGCCCACGGCCTTGTTGTTTTTCAATCTGGTTATTGCTATTCTAACTTCGTCATAATCGGGCGGGGGGACATATATTCCATCATCATCGATTGCGTGATCGGATTCTTCATCTCTGCGCGGTGAATTGCTGTCTCCATTTAGGAGAGCAGAGAAGTATTCCCTCCATAATCTAAGCACTCTCTGAACATCAGTTACAAGGTCGCCGTTTTCATTCCTACAGGAGTTTGCCCCGGTCTTAAAACCTTCCGTCTGTCGCCGTATTTTTTGGTAGAATTTTCGGGCGTTATTCCTGGTGGCTAGCAGCTCAAGCTCAACATTTGCGAGTATTTTTAATATCTATTCCCGTATGTAGATAATATCGTCGGTCCAATGCCAAAGTCCCGAATGTGCATATTTGATGTTTTGTGAAAAACGCGTTTCAAACCTTGAAGACATTGTTAAAAATAGAGATTTAATTAATACAGATTTAATTTTGTATATTTCAACCAGTATTGGAAGGCTTACTTTTGTAAACCACTAAGTAATATTAATTGAAAAATGTAATTTTTTAAAATTTTTTTTTTTCAAAAAAATGCACATTCGTTTTGGCTCTGCAAAATTTGACATATATAATATTTCGTTAAAACAAAAATGGCACATTCGTGAATTTGGCATTGTACCGACGCATATAGAGGTATTTGAGCAATCTGGGCGGCCAAAAATGAATTTTTCTAAACGCAGCAAATAAAAAAGAAAAACTATTTTTAGTAGGCCAATACTCTAGCATATTAGAATCAATAATTATTTATTTTCATAATTCAGATGCCTGGTGTGGACATCCACTCAAAATTGGACCATTCGTGCGTTTTTTGCGGCAGTTTTTCACGTTCTTAGAGTATATACATTTTCAATTGATATTTTTACGGGTTTCAGTGTAGTTTATAAAAAAGAGGCCATGGATTCTTATGAAACAGGTAAGTGTGTATAATATTTATATATTTTAAGATTTATATAGTTCTTAACGCTTTCGTAATACAATTTTTAAAAAAGAATGTATTGGAGCAAATTTTTTTCCCAATTTTTTTTTCCAAAAGGGGTTTGTTTTAGTGCCCCGCTTTACCCCGCATTGATTCCAATTTTTTTAAAAAGCCTGTATTTTGTTAGTTTAAATAGTGGAAAGATTGGTCCCGCTTATTCCCGCTTTTTGAAAAAAATTGGTAATTTTGAGCGTTGCACAGTGATGCCATCTCCATAGGGTGAGCAATAAAAAATAGTAAACGTGCTCCAATTTTGTTGAAATTCGGAGCGTGATCTTGTTGTAGGATAAAAAGAATATATATGCATTATGGTAATTGTTTAGGCCAACAGCCCAAACTCAAAACATAAAAGGTCTCCCTCGCACTTTTTCTAATATTGTTAACAGTGCCAGTCAAACTATTTATGTTAACCATACAAATGAACATCGCTGGAATAAATAAACAGTTTGACTGGCAAGCGGTATTGACCTGTTATACATTTTTTACTTCACTTGTTTTCACTCATCAAGGAGAAAACATGTATCCCGCCGCAGTTTCCAGCTTCAACCAAAAGGTAACCTAAAAATACATATATAATTAATTTTTGTGCACAATCTTTATTTCGAATAAAGATATTATATTTAAATTAAAATTCTAATACCAAACTTTTTCCGGCCAAGACAGTAATGATTAGTACCTTGCCACGCCCCCTACTCTTGTGGGCGGTTATATTAAAAGATGTCTGATTTTTATGAAACTCAGTTTGGACGTTAATCTCACGTTTAGAAACGCAATTATAGAATTTGATCTTGTTTGGTGAATCAATGTGCTGATACCTGAATCTGTTTGGCCAATGTACCCCAAAAACTGCAATCGACGACTACCATTTTTTGTATGTTCTGTATATAGCTGTATTAAGATTTTTTTTAATTAAGGTTTCTCTGGTCGAGTAATCACTCGTAACGAATTATTCAATCACACGAAAGAATCAGATGCGGAAAGTATTAACGAGAAATTAAACAGTTTAGACAAATACCTTCTAAGCTTCGGACCTTATTCAAAAAAAGATACCATTGAAACTCGAAAGAGACATACGTCGTTTGAAATCCAAGATGATGACCTGCCTGACATACCATCTGATGATGAGCCATAAAGAATGATAACTAACCATGCGACTGGACTTCTGTTACAAACAGGGCCGCCGAGAGAAAATCCGGGCACGGGGTTAAAAAAAAAACGGGCCCCCATACTAAAATGAACGAATTCTCAAAATCAAAATTACCACCTTTTACATATTTAAGTATATGCATCTGTATATACAAATTTAAGCGTATACATGAATACGTATTAGGCTGAGTCGATTTATTAACCGATATCGCGCCATCGATTTTTCGATAGGATTTGGGCTTAGGAAGAAAAAGTTCCACTACGCATACCCAAACAAATAATTTTCGAGCCTGCGGAACAAAATAGCGAAAGGGTCAATTTTTCAACCAAAACCCAAAAGATATCTGGTTTTTTTTTTTTTTTTAACTGTTATCGTCACCGTTTTTACACATATACATACATGTATATTACTTTATAAGAATTTGCATCATACCGAATTTTTCTGCTGGAACAGAAAACAAATTCAACTTTATGCTACAAAGCCAACGCAAAAAACCAACAACACCTTATGCAGGGTGCAGACACGTTAAGAGATTTTTAAAATTTATTGAAATTTGAAATGATTGCTATATACGAAAGGTGATTAAAGGTGTGTTTCGTTTATTTTCTGTAAGCAAAAAGCTTGGATAGCATTTTGAGTTTCCCGGGCCCCTCCAAAGCTCGGGCCCTGGGGTAATGACCCCTCAGCCCCCGCCCCCTCCCCCTCCCCTCTCGTCGGGCCTGGTTACAAATAACAGTGTATCGGATTGGGATACGATTTTTAGCTTTAGTATTGATTATTTACTATACTGGTAATACCGCACACGTAAGCCATGTATAGAAATTCACTATTTTTCCGCAGGCTTAAATTTGTTTAATAATTACTTAATAAATTGTGTTAGAATTCTCGATGTCAGGCATATAAAAATAAATGCCAAAAATCAGCAAAACGTGCTATCTGCTTGTAGGTTGTACATTATTACATTAGAATGTCCGTAGACCTTTTAGACCACTGTATATATAATAAAAAAAAAAATAAAAAGTTAAATATAACTGAAATCAACATGAATAACATAACTAAACAATTTAAAGCAAAAAACAATGATTTTTTAAGAAACTTTGCTGTCCGTAGACTTTTTAGACCACTGTATATATAATAAAATAAAATAAATAGTTAAATATAACTGAAATCAACATGAATAACATAATTAAACAATTTAAAGCAAAAAACAATGATTTTTTAAGAAACTTTGCTGTCCGTAGACTTTTTAGACCACTGTATATATAATAAAATAAAATAAATAGTTAAATATACCTGAAATCACCACGAGTAACTTAATTAAAAAATTTAAAGCAAAAAACAATGATTTTTTAAGAAACTTTGCTGTCCGTAGACTTTTTTGGACCACTGTATATATAATAAAATAAAATAAAAAGTTAAATATAACTGAAATCAACATGAATAACATAATTAAACAATTTAAAGCAAAAAACAATGATTTTTTAAGAAACTTTGCTGTCCGTAGACTTTTTAGACCACTGTATATATAATAAAATAAAATAAATAGATAAATATAACTGAAATCACCATGAGTTACATAATTAAACTATTTAAAGCCCAAAAATAATTTTGGCCGCCCAGATTTTTCAATTACCTCTATGTGCGACGATATGTATTTCAAATATGAGCCACAAATACGATTTTTTTTAATATCTCGATCTTTGCGCCACCTAGCGGGGCTTTTTTTCATAGATCTCTTTCTATTCATGTATGTATTATGAGCCAAATCGGACCGCAAATATGATTTTTTTAAATATTTCGATCCATGCGCCACCTATAGGAGTTTTTTCTTATTATTGCATTGTCATCTGGTTCTGAACTATATTCCAAGTTTCAAGCTTGTAGCTTATCGGGAGGTTAGGTTAGGTTGAACTGGCCGGTCCATGAGGACCTCACACAGGCTGCATGAGTCCGTAGTGTTACCAGAAGTTTGTTTTAACTACCAAATTGAAAAACCCTATCAAAAACATAGACCTATGTTATAAAACAACTCTGTCCTCTTGGCAAATACTAGAAGCTTCCTAGGACTTAAGCCACTTGCTGCTTCTAGATCTGACAGCTGTATCACTCCTAATAGCTGGAGTCTTAGCCTGGCAAGCGAGGGGCACGAGCACGGGAAGTTACATAAATTTCAATTACAGAATTTTGTTCGCTCGCTGCACAGAGTTAAGCTAAATAAAACCCTTTAAAATGTTTCTTCACTTTTGGTAAAAATTCCGAAGTACTCACTTTTACTGAGTATGAGTCCTAGCATCAATACTTTGATCTGAGTATTTTATATGAGTACCGGTATCGATACTTTTTATAAAAGTTTTATCACTAGTCATCGGTTGGCCTGTAAGCAAGTTGTTCAATTTGTGTTTGTTTTTCAATAAAATTTTTTTTTTTTGCGTTCAGAAAAAATTTTGAAGCTTTATAAAAGAAAATTAGTTCTAAAAAAATTTTGTTTGGTGCTTACTTGAGTACATAAAAATAAAGTGAACTTATGCGACTATCAAAAGTAACGGCTCATAGTCTGCTTTAAATGGGTCTTTGAATAAACTGTTGTCTTTTAGCAGCAAACTATAATATTTTTAATTGGTATGCTACGTACCTCGAGGCGCCGCAAATTGTGCTTATTTATAACACGTTTCAAATTTGATCGTATTCAATAAAAATCAAATATGAGGCGCAGTAAATTCCATACCACCAATATTAGTAATTTATCAAAATGTTTCAACTTTATTCTAGTCTGTAATAGAGATAAATTATGGTTTGCCTTTGCTTACCAGTACACATGTCCAATTCGTTCTGGCATACCATAATTTTCTTCACAATTACCGCTACTCGCATTATACCAAAAACTATCGATTACACTAATTATTGTCCACATTTGACATTTATGCGTAATTGTCTGGAATTAGCTAAACGATTTTTATCGCTGACCAACAAATAATATTCAAATGGTTTCACCCACTTTTCATGGTAAGCAAATCAAATCGCTGTACAGAACGTGCGGCAGGCTTTGATCCATACCGATTAGTTACATAAATTACGGAACGGGCGGGGTGGGGTGCCTTGGTACGCGACAATTAAAATGCTTGCGCGTAAAAGTTGGTAATTGATTTTGGTTGTTTTGTTTTCCAATTGTAACGAATTGCTCTGCCGCTTTACCCTTCGTTGTGCATACGTTTTTCGTTGGCGGCAAGTGTGACAGTAGCAGTGGCGGCTTACATGCAAAGGCGTTGTCCCTGGTCCGTTGACCGTCACTCAAGCCATTATCGATTGTCGTCTCAAGCGTTTTTTTCTTGATTTTTTTTTTTTTCTTTTTGCCTGCAGCTACAATTGTATCGTAATTGGTGTCAACAAACGTGAAATTGACTTCTGTATTACTCCAGTGGCTCCAACTAAGAAAGAACATTTACGTTTTGTCTACTTTGTTCACGGCTCAGTAAATAAATTAATGTTTAACAAAAAAATAAAATAAAGTAAATAAAGATATACGTACATACATATAGAAGCAATTGTATGCGCTCATGTAAAGAAAATAATTTACAAAATTAATTGCATATTGTCAGCATTTTCATGACAATGGCGAGTCAATGTCGCCATTTTATTATTGACAATATGGCTGGCGCTTCGATTGTAATGACTATGCTCAATTAAAATAAATAAAATGTAAGCCGCGATAACCTCCGAAGAGATATATGGCCGAGCTTCTCTTCCAATTTGCGTCGTGCTCCTCTTGATTTTCCCTACAAATTGGCCGGACGGGACCTACATGATTTTATGCCGACTCCGAACGGCATCTGCAAGGCAGATGAGTTTTCACTGAGAGCTTTTCATGGCAGAAATACACCCGGAGCGCTTGCCAAACACTGCCGAGGGGCGACCCCGCTTAGAAAAAATTTCTTCTAATTGAAAAACCTTACTTCTAAAATTTTTGATGTTGCTTTGCCCGGGCATCCAGTGTGGTAGGCGGAGCACGCTACCATCACACCACGGTGGCCGCCGCTCAATTGATTTGTGATAAATGTAGCGATTTATTGTAAATGTATGCTTACATATGTACATGCAGGCGACCCACGTGATTGTATGCTTACATCAGTAGCTACTTGAGCCGCTTTATTGGGGATCCCATATCCTCTTGATTAAATATGAAACAATATATTGCACTCGACCTCACAATACCTGAAGGTGAAACTTACGTTGCCCTACTCAACTGTGGCGATGGTATATGGAGGTCTATCCGCTAAAAGGCATACGTACAAGAGATATACGCCGCCGATAAACGCCGCCGCCGCCGCCGATTAGGGTCGTTTTTCGCACGCCGCCGCCGAAAGTCAAAAATATCAGCGCGGCGGCGGCGGCAGCAGCGTCCGGCGCGTTGCTATATTTTCTACTCATTTAATACTGTTTTCACACCGAAACTTAATGATCTCATTTCACCTTCTAATGAAATCGTAAATTTTTTGCTTTCGCACAGAAGTAACTGCTCGATTAGTATGAAGGATGATATGCCAAGCGAATAAAATGACAATGCTATATGACAGACAATCATGGCGGAACGATACAAGGTGGCAACATGGTGACATATCTACATACATAAATAAGAATTCCATGTACTTTGTTTTTGTAAATTCTATGGACAAATGTCAAAATTGTACTGCGCCGGAAGTTGATGTATCAAATTAAATAAAAAAGGTTATAATCAGCTGTTCGATGAGGCCACCTTGTATCGTTCCGCCATGCAGACAATGACATTTACTTTGACAAATGACATTTTTAAGCACTGAACATACCAAAAACTAAGGAATTGAACGCTCCCAACAGAGTTGCATTGTGCTTTTGACTTCATTAGGCATTCGATTAGCCACTAATGAAATAATTACAGATTCGAATTTTGTAGGGAAGATTGAGCTCAATAAGCGTCTTAATATAGAATACTGCCTTTATTATTCAATAAGCCGTCTGTGTGAAAACAGTATAAGACTGTTTATGCCATATATTGTTCATGTCGAAAATTGGTCGGATATGGTCGAAAGGTGTATCAACGGATGCGTATCACTGCCAGTTATAAGAAACTAATTGCCAAATTTAACCCTTTATAACTATTCAAAAGTTATTTAAAAAAACAGGCGCTTTCGATGTCAGCTTAACACCGCCTTTGCATCACCCAATTCACAAAGTTGTTAAAACAAAACACTAAAAGAAAAGTTATATAATAAATTTATATACTCACTTTGCATATATTTTTCAAAAAATTAATGATGAACAATGATTTCAAATAAAATGACCCAAGGCGTTTTAAATAGTTTTCATATTGTCCTCAAGTTGTAAAAAAAAACCAAAATACCCAAAAAAGGTGCCGATTTTTTTTTAGATATTATATTCCGATTGGCTGAAAGAATAATCGAAATCGGTGATGCAAAATCCTTTAGCAGGTTCTAGGCGCATAAACAGTCCATTGAAATGATTCTTACCCCATACTTAAGTTGAGGATATATGTATGTATGAGAAGGGTTTGAAAAATCGCCTTATATCATAAAGCCGGAAAACAGCAGTAAACAGTTTCAACTGAAAATCGGTCGACTCTCATTTTAAAATATCATTTTGATTTAAGGAAGACTATTGAGATCAATGTTGTGAACACAAACGTCTGCAAACTTTGGTTTACATTTTAAAAATTTTATCCAGGGTCCTTGTAATACGATTATACGATTTTCACCCATTCCGCAATGACATGCACTTTGACGAGGGCGGCATCCTTGGCCGAATGGTCACTACCTAACGTTTCATGGCGTTTCTCTGGTTTAGCTCGGCAGCATCCGTTGCAAAGTCTTCGGGGCTACACCTAGAGCTTCTAGGAAAGTGAAGTCGACGAAGGTATGAGTTCGAAGTCGCAGTCCTATAACTTCTGTACTGGCATATTGTGTGAGGGTCAGGAGGCGTGGTAGCGACTGGTTGTAGGGATTGCTACTGTTCGCACATCGGGACTTGTAGCTCTTAAAAATAGTCGAAAACACTGGAGGCGCTCTGTGCTACGAGAGTCATGAGTATTAACAAATCATTAATAGCAACCGTAAGTCGCCTTTATGCGTTGCCGCCAAGGAGCCACAAATGATTTAAAGAAATTGTGTTCGCGACGATTATTTGGAGTTAACCCTAGGTGAAACTACGCTTTGCACGAGATATGCAGACAAAAGTGTGGCTATTTTATGTATCTCTATTTCTTTTCAGCAGACGCAGCAGTAGCAATTCCAAAGACCGGGGTTAGGTTCGAAGCCTCTATGGAGTAAGTGAACGAGGGACAATCCCTCCGCAAGGAGCTACTCTTGAAAATTTTTGAACGGTCTGCGAGATCTTGAGGCAAAAACGCCGGATCTTTCCGAAATGGCCAACACGTTGATTTCCTTAAATACATACAAACAAAACCTTTCCTAAATATTATTTTTTTAAGAAAAATCAAGCTTTTTAAAGTAAGAACACCGGCTCGCCGCCGCCGCCGATAAAGCGATCGGCGTAAACCTCTAATACGTACTAATGGCCAAAGCACAATGGAGTTTTTCAGAAAGATGCGTTCAACGTTCTCCATATAAATACGTGCAATATATTCATAATGCATAATACTAGGTTCAAACACACACCAAATTGGCAATTTATACTATTTGGGCAATTTATTACGCAATTTGTCATATAATAAATTGTAATAATAAATTGCCAATTTAAAAAAATTGCGTAATAAATTGTTTCAAACTGCAAATGCAACATTGTAAAGTGTGTTTATTGAGTATATTTAAAAGTCAGTTACGCATGGCTGAACTATATGGTTGGCTCATCTCATCAGCTGATTTTATGTCTTTCATTTCACTGAAGTAGGGATTGTCAAAAGAAGATGGCAAAATCAAAATGAAACCAAGACATTGAACACATTTTCTTACAACACACACAAATTTCAAAATTTTATGTTTTCATTCCATTCCATTCACCTAATACCAACACGCACATTTTGACAGTCTCAACAAAGATATGTTGTTACTGTAGAGATGGGCCAACCAGCTATCAAATTACTATTGTGTAAGCTAAATAGAGTTGTATGAACACCACTCAATTTAAATCGAAATAGCCTCAATTTATTTTTCTGTTTGAACATAGCATAAGATTTCAAAAAGCGGTCAATAGGGATTTTACTTTTATGCTACAGTTCCACACAGAAGCGTGCCACAAACTTTTGTGTAGCAAGACCGCACCAAAATTATACATTGAACTGATCCGTTAAAGTCAAGCTCTTATCAATGCACCTTTTAATTGAAACTTTTAACAGCTATAAGCTGTAAATCAATTTAAAAGACTAATAAAAATCCTTCTCTACGTTAAAATACCCAAAAAAACTATGGTCATATTCACAATCAATGTTATGTAGGTAGGCTTTTTAAAATAATTTGCTATGGACAATATGTCAAAAAAGCTGTGACCAAATTTGAAGTATAAGTAACTATATTTCGACTTTGAATACGTACCTTTATTTTTATGTTATGGATTTCTTATAAATTCGAAAGGATATAATTTCTGAATCATATTTCTATAGATACTTCTTAAAATAAGCAAGTGCATTTTTAATTTTGATGTTTATGACGGTAAAATATTGAGCCCCAAAATAGTTCTAAAAATATTTGAAATAGTTTTCAAATGTTCTAAAAAGGATGAAATCTCCGCAAAGCGACACAAGGGCAACACTGTATGTATGTACATATGTATTTCAAAAAAGCTCTCTTTGATTGCCAGCAAACGTTCATGCAAAATCCCATCTGAGAGATAAATTCTAAAAAGCTCCTACTGAAAGCTAAAAATTTGCACGAAAATTCGAATTTTCTATAAAGTCTTAAGTGTATATTTGGATTGTTGGTGTTATATAATAATACATATTTTTATAAAAATATCGAAAATAATGAAAGTCGAAGCAAAATTTAGTAAAAACTGGAAAAATCTGAATGATGATGACTTTTGTAGATGAGTGTAGATATGTATGTGTGTTGGTATGAAAAATTTAAAGGTCACTTTATCTTACTTAAAAAGTTGCCCTAAAACCCCCACCACCCTCTCAAATCGTGCTGCATCCGCCCCTGGCTGTATGGAGGACAGCGAGATGAAATCAGACAGTCACCTTAAGCTCAGTTGTTCAGCCTTTGCGTGGAGTGAGGATATTTGGCCAAGCAGCGATTCGCTAAACAACTTTACACCAATTTTAACGTTTTTTTTTTTTTTGCCGGTTGGATGGAAAATGCCTGAAGCACCATAACTGCTGTCGTCGCATAAACCGTGTATCCGCGGACTTAAAATCACACGAGGACCGCTTTCACATAACTTAAGGGTGGCATTCCATGTTTTTTTTTTTTTTTCAAAGCCTTCTAATGATCCTGTGTCCAGGTCCCGCTTTTCTGCTCTGAGTATGATATCTACGAAGTTCCTGATTTGTTGCCAATCTTCTGGGCCGACAAGCATTTTTGCTGTAAATTATCGACAGTAAATTGGCCGCCTTTTTCTTGGAGCAATTATAGGTTCTGGCTCCAACGTGAGCATTTGAAGAAAATGTGTTCAGCATCGTCCGCGTCTTAGAATCTTCTGCTTTTTTATTCTGTTCAAATATTTTCTGAAGTAACTGTGTCTGTAGAGCTTTTGTGAAAGTAGTAATTTAGCCAAAGCTTCTGCTGCTCCATAATTCAATATCTGTTGTTAATTTCGCTGTTTATCTGCCTTTTTGTTTGTTTTCCCACAGTTTTTGCTACAATCTGCATATTTCTTCCCTGCTCTCTTTGCTAACGATATTTATGCGCACTTGATGGGTCTGCTTTTGTGTTCACCTTCTTGTTTCTGCTAATTCTATGGCTTGTCCTGATACAGTGCGATAAGCGGAAGCTATTCTTAGAGCTCTTGTTCACTGTAACAGTTCGGAGTCATAAAGTGACGTGCATGTTGTCCATCAGCAGTTTCTTTTTGCTTTCTGTTGGTCCTCCGATATTTGCCATCAACTTGCTTAGCAATTATACCTTTTAAGATGGCTTCTCACACGCATGTTGAATTTGGGTCCAATATGTTAGCCGCGGGTCGAACCTTACTTTTAAATAGTTTGTAAGCTAACTTTCAGCGTTATATGGTTTTTATGTTAGGAGTATCAACTCTGTGTTTTCTGCTGCCAACTAGAGTCAACCTGAGTCTATCCACTCCTTTTTGCGTATCATGACTAGAGTACAATTTATGCGTACTTTTTCTGCGTTTTGGGCTGTAATGACTGCAGCAATGTCGTTCACGTATCAAATTAAGAATGAATCATCAAATACTTCAAGATTGGAAACTGTTTTTTTTTTTTTTTTTGAGCAGGAATTTGTCACTGTGCTGCTCCGCATGTGACATTCATAGAACGCGGACCCTAGGAGATTTGATATGTAAGGATGCGATCATTCAGACAGCTTCTGATGACGCGCTGTTGATAGCATAGTATTTGGAATCACTGCAAGGAGGACAACTCGCTTGGATTTAGTATTACCTCGCTGTGTAAGGACATCCTCATTTGCATCTAAAGTGCATTTTCCGGATCTGAAGCCATGCTTCCTGGTTGATAGTTCTTCTGCTTATTCTATGGTGTATGCGGTGAGATCTGGGTGTATGATAAGCAAAAAATAATTCTTTATTAATTTACCTAAAATATTGACCTTTTTTGTATGTTTAATTTTTGATTGCTTGGAAAAGGGTTTAAATAGTAAAACTAATGTCCAAGTCCCAGCTGTCTGCTCGCATTTGCTATATAAAATTAACATTTGATTAATTAGTAAGAAACAAACATTTTTCATTGTTAAACGCTGCAAGACTTTGGCAGCAAATTTGCCACAATAAATAGCACTGCTATCAGAAAGATGAAAAGGACTTCAATATAAACCGCCATCATACAGGGCAAATTTATATATGTATGAATTTACATATAGCTATGCGTATAAACCTATGTAAATATAAATATACACACATTTATATAGCCTATAATAGTCGAATCTAAACTTTAGCTTCTAAAGCTTAAGCCAATTATGCAAAACACAAAGCATTTGACGCTTATCTCTATTGAAGATTTCGCAGAAATCGGCAACAAAAGCTGTGACTGCGCGACCATTAGACACATTAGCAGCGGCATACAGTGGACGGTGATGATACGCAACGGCCGGCGGTCAATGATCAACGGAAACTCTTTGAGGCATGCCGCCGCACAAATGAGCATTATTTAGTTTATTTATACATACATATTTATTTAAATGTTAGTATAATTGCTTTGCTTTTTAATTAGCAAAAATATTTTAGATTTCTTATTTTGATTGGGCAGACGAATAATTATAAAAAATATTGTTTATGAACTTAAATAAGTTGCTTCAACTATGTGGATAACCAATTTCGTCGCATTTATTTATACACCAAATTTAAGAAGAAATAGAACCGTCATTAAGTGCACCGAATTGATCCGATTGACAATCTGGTTTGATTTATCAACGCAAATTAGTCCCACAATTGTTGCGGTCTTTTGACAGAATTTGGTGAACGGGTAAACTTTTAGGTGTCCGATTAGTTTTTTTTCGGAAACGGCCGAATCGGAGCAATATAGTATGTATCCCCATACAACCGATTTGTCAGAAAAATGTTTTTATACCTTTCATGAACATGAAATGGTATATTAACTTTGGTCCGATGTTTGTAACGTTGAGAAATATAGAAGATAGACTCACCATTAAGTATACCGAATTGATCAGGGCGACGAACTGAGTTGATATAGCCATGTCCGCTTGTCCGTCCATCTGTCTGTTTGAACGCAAACTAGTCCCTCAAATTTTGAGATATCTCAATGAAATTTGACACAAGGATGTATTTTTGTATTATATTAGACATTTGTCGGATCCCGTAGGATCGGACCACTATAACATATATCTCCCATACAACCGATCGTTCAGATAAGACGATTTTGGTCATTCCTGCCGCAATTTAGAAAGTCTAAGCATGAAACTCGGTGATATATATTCTAATATATCATAGAAGATATCCTGAAAAAATCACTTTGATCGGAGCTATATATAGTTATATCCCATACAACCGATCGTTCAGATAGAAAGATTTTTGGTCATGTCTCCATTAGTTTCCAATATAAAAACGCGAAACTTGGTGATATATTTTCTAGTATATCATAGAAGATTTCCTGTAAAAATCATATCGATCGAAGCTATATATAATATATATCCTATACAACCGATCGTTCAGATAAGGGGTTTTTTGCCATTTTTTATTTTATATTTATCTTAAAAATCGTTTAGGTATGTACATCTGTTCACTATATATTTCTTATCTTATACATCCGATTATTTGGAGATTACGAACGGGATAAGATTATTGTTCAGCCCCATTCATGAAAGGTATGAAGTCTTCGGCACAGCCGAAGACAGTCCCGTCCTTACTTGTTTTGTTTTTTTGTCATATCCTTCTCAATTTATGTGAGGCTAGGTTAGGTTGAACTGGCCGATCTATGAGGACCTCACATAGACTGAATGAGTCCGTAGTTTTACCAACAATTTACTTAACGACCAAACTGAAAACCCCTATCAAAAGCCAGGACCTGTGTTCGGCCTGAGTGCGTCTGGAACCGGCAGTGGGTAGGCGCACACGGGTCGATCTCGGGTTGGATGGTTCGCTCAAAAGAAATAAATAAAAACACAAGAGGAATTCCTCGTTATAAAATAATGCTTTAATTTAGAGTGATGGGAATATATACAGTGTTGATACAATATTACCTTGGCGCTTTAAGTGACGATGGTGATCCTTGCGATGTGTGCTGGTTGGCGGTCGATCGAAAAAGAGACCGGTTGTGCCGTTGAGGACAACCGCTAAGCCGCGAAAAGGTCCTCTGGTATTAAGGAGGGGAAAAAAGCCACACACACAACAGCCCCCACATATACGTGCATGGGTGCTGACAACCTGCACACACACACATGCATGCGTATGAAACGCATGCATGTGCATGCATGCACACAAATGCGGCGTGAGTGTGGGTGGCTGGAAATCTTATTAAAACGTTAGGGAGGGGCGCCGTCAATCAAGTAAAAGTTAGGCCTTGGGCCTAAACAACCTGTGTTATAAAATAACTCCGTCCTCTTGGCAAATACTAGAAGGTTTCTGAGATATGCCACTTGCTGCTTCTAGATCCAACAGCTGTATCACTCCTAACAGCTGGAGTCTTAGGCTGGCAGGCGCAGGGCACGCGCACAAAACGTGCTCGATCGTTTCCGCCTCCAACCCACACTTCTTACATCTGCTATCACTGACCAAGAATAATTTAAAAAATGTTACGCCAGAAGGCTGTGTCCAGTCAGAATACCCGTCATGAGTTTACAGTGCTATCTTTTTAATTAAATTTATGAGAAATAAGCTTAAGGTTGCATCGGGTGCTTTCGTATGTGGCACGTATTGTTGTCTTAACAAATCGTAGAGAATCGATTGTTCAAATCAGAAGCTTTTCGCACCATTTCAAGAACTAGTGGCTTCGAGTTTCACAAAATGATTACATATATGGCATTTATTGTTGTATGAAAAAATCGTAGAGATCTATCATATATATAACATATATCCCATAAAACCGATTGTTCAGGTAAGAAGCTTTTCCAATTTCTGCCTCGTTTCAATAGCTAAAAGCTTCGAATGGGATAATATTCATGAAAGGTACAAAGTAGTTCCACTTATTTATTGAGCCCTACCGATTTCAAATTTTCTCTAAACGTTTTTTTTTTTTTTTTTTTTTTGTTTAAATTACAAGCAACTTTGTTGGTGGTCCTTCTGGTGGCGTCATATTGCAACAAAACTCGTGCATCAATAATTTTGTGACAAGTTCGAAATGGATCGCCACAAGTATTTTGGCCGGCAAACAATTATCTTACACACAATTTATTTTTTTCTTTTTTCTTATGGAAGTTGTCAACGCAATTCGTACTTTCTCCAAAGTGCGTCGGCATGTTTGGTTTACACCCACCTAAATAGCCAAGGAATGTATGGCAAAAGGAGTGCTACTTGTCATAATTGTGGCAGCTGCTGAAGATGAAGATCTGTTGTAGACCTACCGCATTTTCATACTTGAACTGTTATGAAAAATTATCTTAAGAGGTTTTTAACTCATCAAATAGTGAGTTGTTGACACGTCAGTACAATGAACGAAGCAAAAATTTTGAGATATAATTTATGTTCTCAGGCACAGTGTGTAGTGACCTGTGAATAGATGATCAAAAGAGTTAGAAGGCAACCGATACAATCTGCCGGGCTTTAGCGCAAAATATGGATAGCGTAAGCAAAATACATTTCAATGAATTATCCCTAACGAGATTTTGGACGAAATATATGGAAACAGTGCTTTATCTCTTCATTGTAAAAGCGTGCGATATCTCTTCTGAAAAAATTTAAAACTGCTTCCGAAATCTCCTCGGAATTGAATCATAGTGAAAACTAGGATTTCAACAGTATGTGATCACTTAAGAAAATATAATTTTACTAGCTTTACCAGGCACAAGTTGTAACGCCCGAGATCGAATGGATGTTGCGTTATTTTTTCTGTTTTGTTTGTTGATAATTTAATTTATTGTTCTGTAAATTGAACTGAATTTTGTAGGCATATTTGGTGAAATTTTCTGTTAAAACATTTTATTCTTGTATCTTATTTTATATTATTGTATTGCTTTTACCGCTGATGATTGTTGCTTTGATTACATTCCGAAGAAGCATGACTGGTGAGCCAATTTTCAAAGTTGATATATGCGCAGGCATTCCTTTTGGTTCTAAGGAGTATAGAAATTCATTTGGATAATTCACAATTTTATCTTCATCTGTAACTGTGTCGATCGATTTATATTTCGTCACTTCACCAGGAAATTGATTTTGAAAGCGATCATTGATTTTGTTAACATGATCATTTTTGGTTGCTAAGATAGTTCTTTCGCATAGCCAAATAACAAAAACATTTAAGTTTAAAATTCTTAATTCTGAAATATGAAAAACTTTCGTCTTGATCGAAGGAACCCCAAGCCAAAATTTGGTGATGATCAAAGTATAGCAAACACGTTTTCATAGGGAACACACACACAGATTTTGATTTTGATAGAAGATGTAGACTGAACAAATTTTTTTAACAGCGGCAGATTACTAAACGTCCAAAAGGCATAACAGCTAAACTCAACAATGCAGTCAAACTTTAGGTGTTAAAATAACTTAAGTTTGTACGGCAGCCATAGTTTTTCCCCATTCCACATTTTACTGGAGGTTTTAGGACTTAACGTCACATAGCTCCTAACCAATTTTAATTATCGTACCATTGCGACATCCAGATATATGCAGTATAATATATTCCATTTGTATGGGAGGTGCCACGCCCCCTTTTTCGCAATTCCTATTTTCTTGGTGGTGTTAAGGATTGACCTCAAATAACTCCTTACTGAATTTCAATGTTCTGGAATGTATACCTTCAAAGTTATGCAGTACCAAAAATTCCATTTGAATGGGAGGTTCCACGCCCCCTTTTTCCCAATTCCGCCTTTTCTTGGTGGTGTTAGGGATTGACTTCATATAACTCCTTACTGAATTTCAATGTTCTGGCATGTATACCTTCAAAGGTATGCAGTACCAAAGATTACATTTGTATGGGAGGAGCCACGCCCCCTTTCTCCAAATTCCGCATTTTCTTGGTGGTGTTAGGAATTGACCTCATATAACTCCTCATTGAATTTCAATGTTCTGGCATGTATATCTTCAAAGGTATGCATTACCAAAAATTCCACTTGTATGGGAGGTGCCATGCCCCTTTTATATATCGAAATTATTTTTAGCCTAAAACCTTCCCGTTGATCGAAGGAACCCATAACCAAAATTTGGTGATGATTGATGTGTGGGAAATATGTTTCCATAGCGAACACACACACACAGAATTTGATTCTTATATATGTATGGCTAAACCGATTTGGGATTTCAAAATCAACTAACCATCACTTCTCCTTCCTGTATCTTTCCTAAAAATTTCATGGCAATCTCTCGAGCCGTTCTCGAGTTATGGAGTGATAATCAAAATGTATACTTCTTTTTATATATATAGATGGCGCATGACTAGAAATAAACCCACTTCCAACCGCAATTGGACAGGAAACTACTGGGAACGAGCCATATTCTCTAATAAGTGCCAAATAATTACATACAGCTAAAGTTTGCGATGCTTGATTTGATCCAAAAGCACAGATAGATGGAGTCATAACTGCATCAGATTACGGTGCTCGTTTAGCCCCTTAATACGGGATGAAATGAAGACTTGTATGCGGTGAAGCAAGCGTAACCTTACAGTAACAAAATGTTACAAACTCTCTGGCTCTTTATAGCCTATTACACCACAGGTATCAGAACGCAGCTGTGACTCAATCGTCTTGTATTTTTGAAGCTCACTATGTATCGAGAGAATTAACTGAATATTCTTATTTTGTGCTCGTCAAATAATATGACACTCTCCGTGGTCTTAATGTTTAAACTAACCTTCAATTCCGCGGAAATTTCTGGATTAGCTTAAATGCATTCAAAAGACCTATATGTATTCATGATGTCCTTATCAAAGCTTTCAATTGCCTTTCTTGGTTGTACGCTTCCAGAACAAGGGAATAAAACTAATGTTTTCATAAATTTCTTCCAGATTCTCCTCAAGAATGTTTCGCTGCAAAATACTTCGGATATGCTATCCATGTTTTGCATGATTTTCCGGTTGAATACAGTTTTACCATTTTGTTCTATAAGGATAACAATATAATTTATGCTGAATATCAGCAACCCTTTTTTTGTCCTAAAATATCATCCAATGAGCTTAGGAATTATCAATGTTCTCCGAAAGAACTAACAAGTTTCATAACGTAGTTCTAGTGACTGAAAAAATGTCATTACAAGGAAAAATGTTCGCCGCCTTATTTTTAACCGTGAGTGTGCCTTCTCTGGAAGTTTCGGCACGGTCCAAAAATAAAAGAAAATTGCCTTAGCCTTTCTCATTTGGACCCTGTCGAATATTTGGTGGAATTTCACTCACAGGGGTTTTCAAGCATGGAAAGGTACATACCCTTAAGTTATATTCCTTAAACCGATTTTCAGGGCAATTAAGGAAAAGCTTGTATCGTTATCCGAGGCCACATATTCGTTTTAAGCACGTCGCTCAGAGACGAGGATTGCATGTCATCAGCGGTTCATTGACGGTCAAAAACAAGGAAGTCGTAATAGACCACCATTGACTTCCGCAACTCATATTTCACTCCTACTATCTAAGAGCACAAATCAATTCGACGGAAATCTTAAGCACTTACCTACTATAAAAATGTCGACATCGTACAAATATTACCTTGAGAGGATTTCTAGGCACCCGCTTTGTTGTTAATCTTAGAATTATTTCAGAACGATTTTCCCTCATCTTTTATCAAATTGTGGTTTAGAGACAAACGGCTTCGATGTTGTGCCATCTACAGTGTTCAATTTCGTTCCGTCGTGATCGTGTTTAGTTGTAAGCTTATATAGTCTTTCATTGTACAGGACTGTCCGTTTCGGTACGTCGTGTGTGTATGTTAGGTAGTTAGTTCGTGTGTACTCGTCAAACGCGCTTGTTAAATTTTACCCTGCAAAAAATAGTGCGACTAATCCCTAAAGAGAGCAGTCTCCGATTGATCTCTTTTGTCTATATTGGGGCATAATTGATCCCTTCTAGTTCTTTTTGGGTACGTTGGGATTAGTCAGGTTGAAATCTATGTAGCCCATGTTAAGAAACATAAAAAAACGGCAACAAAGTGAGTTAAACAAAAAAGATTATAGGTGATTGACTCGAATTATTATAGAAAATGCGGAGCCCTATACCGAACCTAAATGACCTAAATGACCACATGTTCCATTATCGTGGACCCATATCTCTTGTAATGAGTTGGCGACTTAACAATTTTTTTACATAGATGTATCCAACATTTTTTTACAAGTTTTAATATTGCGTTTAAAATATACATAACCTCGTACCAAAGGAAAGCTAACACTTTTTGATGAGAAAATAGATTAGTCTTCATTCATTCCCGTATGGGTACAAAGGGGATTGGTTCTATCGATCCCTTTCTTGTATAAATGGGTACAATTAGTATCTTCATAGCACATGCTCAAGCAAATGGGAAGATGTCAACTCATACAAAGAGATCAAAACTGGCATTTGTCGCATACTCCTTTGCGACTCATCCAGGATTCATTCTAGAGTAATCGCATTTTTTGCAGGGAAGTGTTTGGTTTATGTAAACATTTTGGCTTGCGCCAAATTAAAGCTAAAGTTGAAGACTAACGTTCATCTCAATTCTTAAGAGTTGTTTCTCAACAGTGGCCCAACTTTTGCACCATAGGTTTCCGAACAAAAACGACATTGTATCGTAGTATTGCATGGAATTCACCCCACTTCAAACACGCTTAACGTTACAAATATACTTACAAACAAACGTTCATATCTAATTGACCCAGATTAATACCATGAGTTCATTCGCATTTGCCAAATCGCCCAATACATTGATACGTCATACCAAGCTGCTCAAACGGGAATCATATTGGCAATATGTAGGTCAATATAATAATTTGCTGACAAAACATTTCTCACTATTGAGTCATGCACCTCTAGTATGTAAATATGTACATATGTATAGGTTAAGAAATTTTGTATAAATAGGAATGAATTTTATCAATAAATGAATCAGTCTGATTTCAGCGCTGCACGTTAGCGCACATCCAAACTCTTTTGTCTTTAATTGTATTTAGAAGATATTACATGGCGATCCTCCCTTCTCCGTAAACTTATTACATATTACATGGCGATCCTGCCAGCTTGGTCAAGAAACAGTAAAACTGCTGGGCGAAAATCCTGGATATAAACCAAGAAGGATTCACCTTCGAACATATTACATGGAACTCAAATGAGATTGGACTTGTTGCAAATGGAGCCATTTCGTTCGGATTTTTTTGGCAAATATCAAAGTGAAGGAGAATCACCAGAGGACAAATTAATTACTACCATAAAAAGGTCAGCATTACTAATACACGGCAAGGATTAGGTAAAGAAGTAAATTAAACATCGAAATTGGTAACCAACTGGCAACGTGCGGGCAAAATTCGAGTGGAATATAGAAGACACCACAAAGGAGAATTTCGAATGGCAATTAATAACGTTAAGTATGTTTAAAAATTAGAATAAATTGAGCGGCCAAGGTCAAGATAAATTATTATGCGCTGAAACGAGCAAAGTTGGTACTTTGCTCCGATTGTAAAAGACGGGACAGAGCATCAGTGAGTGATTAACAGTTCAATAGAATATTCCTCTCACTGATTCAGGCCTCACCTAGTAGGCATATTTAAATTTTTTCTCAAGCTTCCGATAGTCTAGTTTTCACCCCCGAAAGGCAATAGGAAGATGACTTAACCTAAATTTAAAGATCTAGGGTTCACTTCTTGGCAAACGTAACATTTAATAACTAAATTTTTTCCTTACTTTACAGGGTCTGTAATTGCCGGAATATTTTTGAGAAATTCATGCCTGAAGGGAGTAGGGCATGAGTTTGGAGATGGATAAAATGAGTTAAGGGAATGGGAAGGTCTGCTGTAATAGAGCTTTCCAGCAGTCTTAGTATATTCTACAACGCGATTCTTATCGCGCATATTTCCTCTATAACAGTTTTCATTGAATTATTTAAATGTGTGATGTTTTGTAGCAATTGCTAATTTTTTTAGTGTTATTCAATTTTATCAGCTAATATGGCGGAAGATATCTCGACATTAATATTTTATTTGGTAGTCCTAGTTCTCTATTATTTTTCTCGATTTTTTAAAATGATGCATTTTTTTCGTTGGTGCAAATTAGTGTGTGCAGTTTTTTAAGAGTTAAGTACGATATCAAACAAAAAACGCTAGAAGTGCTAAAGCTAAGCGTTTAGGAGATATATGCTATTTATAAAATCGAGAGCCACACTCATAAGACAATTTATTAAAATAGCTATTAAAATATTAAAATAATAAAATATTCAGCCAAGTAATTGCAAAGCAAATTTCTGGTCATTAAACAAGGAAATCAGCGAAACAACTGTTATCGCGCAATTAAGGCTGCCTAAGATACCACGAAAAGAAGGCTCCGCATGTGCAGCTTTGAAAATAATGCTAACTGCTTTAAAAGAATCATAACAAATGCAGTACGCAGAAGAGATTGATACATTTTTTAGGATGGCCTAATCCATTAAAATGGTTACGCGCCAATTAAGCAAGTAAGTAAAATACCAAGAAAGAACACTGTCATCGAATTTACCACAATGGACCGCACAACACGCCTCCCAAAAAGATCACAAAGTTAATAGCACAGACCATAATTAAAGTAACGCAAATAATTACATTTTAGAGACAACAAGTAAGGAAGGTTAAGTTCGGGTGTAACCGAACATTACATACTCAGTTGAGAGCTATGGTGACAACATAAGGGAAAATAACCATGTAGGAAAATGAACCGAGGGAAACCCTGGAATGTGTTTGTATGACATGTGTATCAAATGAAAGGCATTAAAGAGTATTTTATGAGGGAGTGGGCCATAGTTCTATAGGTGGAAGCCATTTAGGGATATAGCCATAAAGGTGGATCAGGGTTGACTCTAGAATGCGTTTGTACGATATGGGTATCAAATGAAAGGTATTAATGAGTATTTTAAAAGGGCGTGGACCTAAGTACTATAGATGGACGCCTTTTCGAGATATCGCCGTAAAGATGGACCAGGGGTGACTCTAGAATGCGTTTGTACGATATGGGTATCAAATGAAAGGTATTAATGAGTATTTTAAAAGGGCGTGGACCTAAGTACTATAGATGGACGCCTTTTCGAGATATCGCCGTAAAGATGGACCAGGGGTGACTCTAGAATGCGTTTGTACGATATGGGTATCAAATGAAAGGTATTAATGAGTATTTTAAAAGGGCGTAGACCTAAGTACTATAGATGGACCCTTTTCGAGATATCGCCGTAAAGATGGACCAGGGGTGACTCTAGAATGCGTTTGTATGATAGGGGTATCAAATGAAAGGTGTTAATGATTATTTTAAAAGGGCGTGGGGCTTAGTTCTATAGGTGGACCCCTTTTCGAGATATCGCCATAAAGGTGGACCAGGGGTGACCCTAGAATTTGTTTGGACAATATGGGTATCAAACGAAAGGAGTTAATGAGTATTTTAAGAGGGAGTGGGCCTTAGTTCTATAGGTGGACGCCTTTTCGAGATATCGCCATAAAGATGGACCAGGTGTGACTCTAGAATGCGTTTGTACGATATGGGTATCAAATGAAAGGTGTTAATGAGTATTTTAAAAGGGAGTAATCCTTAGTTCCATAGGTGGACACCGTTTCGAGATATCGCCATAAAGGTGGACCAGGGGTGACCCTAGAATTCGTTTGTGCAATATGGGTATCAAACGAAAGGAGTTAATGAGTATTTTAAGAGGGAGTGGGCCTTTCTGGACCAGGGGTGACTCTAGACTTTCTTTGTATGATATGGGTATCAAATGAAAGGTGTTAATGAGTATTTTTAAAAGGGAGTGGGCCTTCGTTCTATAGGTGTTCGCCTTTTCGAGATATCGCCATAAAGGTGGACCAGGGGTGACTTTAGAATTTGTTTGTATGATATGGGTATCAAATGAAAGGTGTTAATGATTATTTTAAAAGGGCGTGGGGCTTAGTTCTATAGGTGGACCCCTTTTCGAGATATCGCCATAAAGGTGGACCAGGGGTGACTCTAGAATTCGTTTGTGCAATATGGGTATCAAACGAAAGGAGTTAATGAGTATTTTAAGAGGGAGTGGACCTTAGTTCTATAGGTGGACGCCTTTTCGAGATATCGCCATAAAGATGGACCAGGTGTGACTCTAGAATGCGTTTGTACGATATGGGTATCAAATGAAAGGTGTTAATGAGTATTTTAAAAGGGAGTAATCCTTAGTTTCATAGGTGGACGCCGTTTCGAGATATCGCCATAAAGGTGGACCAGGGGTGACCCTAGAATTCGTTTGTGCAATATGGGTATCAAACGAAAGGAGTTAATGAGTATTTTAAGAGGGAGTGGGCCTTTCTGGACCAGGGGTGACTCTAGACTTTCTTTGTATGATATGGGTATCAAATGAAAGGTGTTAATGAGTATTTTTAAAAGGGAGTGGGCCTTCGTTCTATAGGTGTTCGCCTTTTCGAGATATCGCCATAAAGGTGGACCAGGGGTGACTTTAGAATTTGTTTGTATGATATGGGTATCAAATGAAAGGTGTTAATGATTATTTTAAAAGGGCGTGGGGCTTAGTTCTATAGGTGGACCCCTTTTCGAGATATCGCCATAAAGGTGGACCAGGGGTGACTCTAGAATTCGTTTGTGCAATATGGGTATCAAACGAAAGGAGTTAATGAGTATTTTAAGAGGGAGTGGACCTTAGTTCTATAGGTGGACGCCTTTTCGAGATATCGCCATAAAGATGGACCAGGTGTGACTCTAGAATGCGTTTGTACGATATGGGTATCAAATGAAAGGTGTTAATGAGTATTTTAAAAGGGAGTAATCCTTAGTTCCATAGGTGGACGCCGTTTCGAGATATCGCCATAAAGGTGGACCAGGGGTGACCCTAGAATTCGTTTGTGCAATATGGGTATCAAACGAAAGGAGTTAATGAGTATTTTAAGAGGGAGTGGGCCTTTCTGGACCAGGGGTGACTCTAGACTTTCTTTGTATGATATGGGTATCAAATGAAAGGTGTTAATGAGTATTTTTAAAAGGGAGTGGGCCTTCGTTCTATAGGTGTTCGCCTTTTCGAGATATCGCCATAAAGGTGGACCAGGGGTGACTTTAGAATTTGTTTGTATGATATGGGTATCAAATGAAAGGTGTTAATGATTATTTTAAAAGGGCGTGGGGCTTAGTTCTATAGGTGGACCCCTTTTCGAGATATCGCCATAAAGGTGGACCAGGGGTGACTCTAGAATGAGTTTGTACGATATGGGTATCAAATTAAAGGTATTAATGAGAGTTTTAAAAGGGAGTGGTGGTAGTTGTATATGTGAAGGCGTTTTCCAGATATCGACCAAAATGTGGACCAGGGTGACCCAGAACATCATCTGTTGGATACCGCTAATTTATTTATATATGTAATACCTGCCAAGATTTTAAGGGTTTTTTATTTCGCCCTGCAGAACTTTTCCATTTTCTTCTGCTTAATATGGTAGGTGTCACAATCATTTTATAAAGTTTTTTCTAAAGTTATATTTCGCGTCAATAAAACAATCCAATTACCTTACCATAGTTCATCCCTTTTTTCGTATTTGGTATAGAATTATGGCATTTTTTTCATTTTTCGTAATTTTCGATATGGAAAAAGTGGGCGTGGTCATAGTCGGATTTCGTTCATTTTTCATACCAAGATAAAGTGAGTTCAGATAAGTACGTGAACTGAGTTTAGTAAAGATATATCTATTTTTGCTCAAGTTATCGTGTTAACGGCCATGCGGAAGGACAGACGGACGACTGTGTATAAAAACTGGGCGTGGCATTAACCGATTTCGCCCATTTTCACAGAAAACAGTTAACGCCATAAAATCTATGCCCGTACCAAATTTCAAAATGATTGGTTAATTTTTGTTCGACTTATGGCGTTAAAAGTATCCTAGACAAATTAAATGAAAAAGGGCGGAGCCACGCCCATTTTTAAATTTTCTGTTATTTTTGTATTTTGTTGGACCATATCATTACTGGAGTTGAATCTTGACATAATTTACTTATATACTGTAAAGATATTAAATTTTTTGTTAAAATTTTACTTTTAAAAAAATTTTTTTTTAAAAGTGGGCGTGGTCCTTCTCCGATTTTGCTAATTTTTATTAAGCGTACATATAGTAATAAGAGTAACGTTCCTGCCAAATTTCATCATGATATCTTCAACGACTGCCAAATTACAGCTTGCAAAAGTTTTAAATTACCTTCTTTTAAAAGTGGGCGGTGCCACGCCCATTGTCCAAAATTTTACTAATTTTCTATTTTGCGTCATAAGTTCAACTCATCTACCAAGTTTCGTCGCTTTATCGGTCTTTTGTAATGAATTATCGCACTTTTTCGGTTTTTCGAAATTTTCGATATCGAAAAAGTGGGCGTGGTTATAGTCCGATATCGTTCATTTTAAATAGCGATCTGAGATGAGTGCTCAGGAACCTACGTACCAAATTTCATCAAGATACCTCAAAATTTACTCAAGTTATCGTGTTAACGGACGGACGGACGGACGGACGGACGGACATGGCTCAATCAAATTTTTTTTCGATCCTGATTATTTTGATATATGGAAGTCTATATCTATCTCGATTCCTTTATATATGTACAACCAACCGTTATCCAATCAAACTTAATATACTCTGTGAGCTCTGCTCAACTGAGTATAAAAAAGACACCAACAAAACCCGCAAATATAATAAAATAAAAATATATGTTATCTGTTTTAACTAAACACTGAGTAATCAACAACTGTCAAAATATCCAATGACCTTAGGAGTAGTGACCGAATTTTGCTAACATTTTTGGCTGCTGACCACAATTGTCGCCAGCATTGCTTTCAGCTTGATATGCAAGATCTTGTCCCATCATATCGCCTCCGATGCATAACATCACGTCAACTGTTTGACTTACTCATATTTCAGGAATTTTCAAAAACTATCATTTATGTAACATTTTATAGCGAATATCACAGAGCAAAACAAATGGTCACTCACACATATGCAGCGGTTTGACGTGATTTAAGGTCATCGCTTGCCCAGTGAGTCTGCGAAGTCGGATTAGTGGGTTCGCCATAAGCAAACAAACGATGCGTAATACGTCGCTGCACTTGCGTTGGTAAATAAATCTAATTTAATTATTTTTTATTAACTGGAAATTTTTAATTGTGGAGTGAAAGCCGTGATAAGTCAGCGTTGATTATTTTGATGATTCAAAGCAGCGTTAAAAAAATGAACAAATGTGATTTCAAATTGGCCGTCAATGGAATTATTCTAGTTTTGTGGTGGTAACTATTTGGGAGGTTTTTGGAAAATATACCCTACCCTCATCAAATAACAAAAATCAATGTCATTTTGACAGCTCATCTAGCAAATGCCTAAATACATTTTGGTCTTTTGTTTTATACATTCCTACATATGTTTGATTGCACTGAATAGTTAAATATTCATATACATGTGTATGTATGTACATATTGATTATGTGACTTATTGAGGAGTTGATGAGTTTTATGCAACGGCGCGTAATTATGAGATTAACTCGTAACGTAGTAAGTATGTATGTATGTATGTACATTAAGCTGGGTCGATTTATTAACCCATATCGCGCCATCGATTTTTCGATAGGTTTTGGGCTCAGGAAAAAAAAGTTCCACTAAGCATACCCAAAAAAATAATTTTCGAGCCTGCAAAATTTGAGTTTTTTTTACTTTTTTTTTCTTTGATTTTTAAGGTTTTTTTCATGACCTACTTAAAAAATTTTCTTTTGATTTTAAAATTTTCATGTATACCCTGTCCGACTCAAAATTGTCCGCTGAAAACTTTGGCGATAACAGTTTTTTGAAAAAAAAAAAAATATTTTTTTGGGTTTTGAGGAGTGTTTTGGTGAAAAAATTTATTTTTTCGCCATTTTTTTTAAGGGTATCTTCAGAAACGCGGCCACCGTGGTGTGATGGTAGCGTGCTCCGCCTATCACACCGTATGCCCTGGGTTCAACTCCCGGGCAAAGCAACATCAAAATTTTAGAAATAAGATTTTTCAATTAGAAGAAAATTTTTCTAAGCGGGGTCGCCACTCGGCAGTGTTTGGCAAGCACTCCGGGTGTATTTCTGCCATGAAAAGCTCTCAGTGAAAACTCATCTGCTTTGCAGATGCCGTTCGGAGTCGGCATAAAACATGTAGGTCCCGTCCGGCCAATTTGTAGGGAAAATCAAGAGGAGCACGACGCAAATTGGAAGAGAAGCTCGGCCTTAGATCTCTTCGGAGGTTATCGCGCCTTACATTTATTTTTTTTATTTATCTTCAGAAACGTGCAAAAGTGTTGCCGATGAAAACGAATTTGTCTCATAGTTCCTATCCCACTTAAAGTTATGCGATAAAAACGTTGGCATTAACAGTTTTATAAAAAATATGTTTTTTTTTTTTTGGCTTTTGTGACTTGTTTTGGTCGAAATCGATTTTTTTCATTCCAAATTTTACCGCAAGCTTACGTATTGGGCATTGATGGTTGTCTGAAAAAATCGTTAAGATCGGAGATATTTTTGTCGAAATCGATTTTTAGTCCCAAGTGAATTCATGCGTTAAAGGCGATGGTAAATGCAGTTTTAAAAAAAAAATTTTTTTGTCCGATCTTGACGATTTTTTAGGCAACCATTTGATGTTGCTAGCTGTTAAAATGAGGCAGAAATGGGGCAGAAATGGCGAAAACCCTCTTATTGAACAATCGGTTGTATGGGAGGTATATGCTATAGTGGTCCGATCCGGTCGATTCTGACAAATGTCAAATCCCCCATCAAAATATGCCTGCTTACCAAATTTCATCAATATATCTCAAAAATTGAGGGACTAGTTTGCGTTCAAACAAACGGACAGACGGACATGGCTAAATCAACTCAGCTCATCCCCTGCTCATTTTGGTATACTTATTGGTGGGTCTAACGGAAATATATACATAAAAAATGATTTGGAGCCTTGAAAATGAAAAAAATCGATTTCGACCAAAACAAGTCACAAAAACCAAAAAAAAAATTTTTTTATAGAACTGTTAATGCCAACGTTTTCATCGCATAATTTTAAGTGGGATATGAACTATGAGACAAATTCATTTTCATCGGCAACACTTTTGCACGTTTCTGAAGAAACCCTTAAAAAAATGGCGAAAAATAAATTTTTTCACTAAAACACTCCTCAAAACCCAAAAAAATATTTTTTATTTTTTTTTTTCAAAAAACTGTTATCGCCAAAGTTTTCAGCGGACAATTTTGACTCGGACAGGGTATACATGAAAATTTTAAAATCAAATGAAAATTTTTTAAGTAGGTCATGAAAAAAACCTTAAAATTAAAGAAAAAAAAAGGTAAAAAAAATCAAATTTTGCAGGCTCGAAAATTATTTTTTTGGGTATGCTTAGTGGAACTTTTTTTTCCTGAGCCCAAAACCTATCGAAAAACCGATGGAGCGATATGGGTTAACTTTCGTCAATGCAAATCAACCCAGCTTAATGTATATTGTTTTCTGATTGGTTTCATCTTTTTATTCCACAAGTACTCTGTCAAAAACTACAGGAACCCTTGTGTGGTAAGAAACAATTTTTTTGGCAGTTTCCTAACGGGAGACTCATTAGGACTTACATTTTTCTTCGCAAATCGCAAATCATATTCCAAATATACAGTTCAAATTTATTATTGGAGCATCAGCTTCTTCTTATAGTGATAATAATATTATCCGAAAGTTTGGGGAGTCTCAGCTATGCTGATTTCCCTTGCTGGATATTTATTAGAAAATCTCTGGAACGATTTGATATGACCTTGTTGAATTTTCTCATTGTATAATTCAGTTTAATTTTTCAATTTCATTGTTCTATTTCGCTTCTTTAAATTTCGGCATCTTAACTAATTTTGCCTCTATTTGGATTGTTCCGAAATGAGTCATGAAATAGAACCTTATCAAACAACAAATATTGGAAATCTATACATATATCCAGCCTTCGAGTTTATAGTTCTCAACTCTTATATTTAAACTTTAAGTACGGTTTTCGCAGGACAATTCCTCGCATAGAGGTCCGACGCTTTTCTGCTGATATTACTGAAGACCGTTATATGTTCTTCTTCTAGCCACAAGTGTCGCTAATGTTAGTGCGACAGCACTACCAAACCTCAGATTTACTTATTGTTCTTAGAATTAAATTTTCCAAAAATTTTGACAGCTCGCAGAGTAAAGGTACGTTATTCTAAATTTACAATATAAGAGGGTAAATATTTTTTCGGTGAAATAAAAGCGAATGTGCTCACATAACTACATATATTCAGTCATGGCAGTTTGTCCCTGTGTATTTCATATTTGTACGTAAAGATATGCTTAGAAGAATTTATATGATCAGCGTTACAACAATATTTCGTGCCTATCAATTTCAATATCAATCAATTTTGAAATGAAAATGATAGAATATCAATCTACTACTGCAGCATTTATCTTGTGCCCACGAGTTAAATATGAACAAGTGCAGTGACATTCGTACAACACGCCTAGAGGAGGACACATCATGTCCACCACTATATATGTATGTATTTATGCGTCCTTTTAGTTCGCGACCAAGAAAATAAAATTGTCAGAAAAGCAAACCACAGAAAGTAGACATTTTTGTGTGTGACCAAATTTTGGAGTTCTTCGAGAAAAGGCTTTATATTTCACTGGTTACTTCTTAGTGAACATCCAGTACCTGGAAAAATGGGGTGCCATACAGTCAACAGCTTTAACGGCAATTGGCACTATGACCGTTAGGTCAATTTACTTTAGATCTTTTTATACTCAGTTGAACAGAGCTCACAGAGTATATTAAGTTTGATTGGATAACGGTTGGTTGTACATATATAAAGGAATCGAGATAGATATAGACTTCCATATATAAAAATAATCAGGATCGAAAAAAAATTTGATTGAGCCATGTCCGTCCGTCCGTCCGTCCGTCCGTTAACACGATAACTTGAGTAAATTTTGAGGTATCTTGATAAAATTTGGTATGTAGGTTCCTGAGCACTCATCTCAGATCGCTACTTAAAATGAACGATATCGGACTATAACCACGCCCACTTTTTCGATATCGAAAGTTTCCAAAAACGGAAAAAGTGCGATAATTCATTACCAAATACAGATAAAGCGACGAAACTTGGCAAATGAGTTGAATTTATGACGCAGAATAGAAAATTAAGTAAATTATGTAAACATTCAACTCCAGTAATGATATGGCGCAACAAAATACAAAAATAAAAGAAAATTTCAAAATGGGCGTGGCTCCGCCCTTTTTCATTTAATTTGTCTAGGATACTTTTAACGCCATAATTCGAACAAAAATTAACCAATCCTTTTGACATTTGGTAGAAGCTTAGATTCTAGGACGATAACTGTTTTCTGTGAAAAAGGGCGAAATCGGTTGAAGCCACGCCCAGTTTTTATACACAGTCGTTCGTCTGTCCTTCCGCATGGCCGTTAACACGATAACTTGAGCAAAAATCGACATATCTTTAATGAATTTAGTTCACGTACTTACTTGAACTCACTTTATCTTGGTATGAAAAATGAACGAAATCCGACAATGACCACGCCCACTTTTTCGATATCGAAAATTACGAAAAATGAAAAAAATGCCATAATTCTATACCAAATACGAAGAAAGGGATGAAACATGGTGAGGTAATTGGATTGGTTTATCCATATCGTACAAACACATTCTAGAGTCACCCCTGGTCCACCTTCATGGCGATATCTCGAAAAGGCGTCCACCTATAGAACTAAGCCCCACGCCCTTTTAAAATACTCATTAACACCTTTCATTTGATACCCATATCGTACAAACAAAGTCTAGATTCACCCCTGGTCCACCTTTATTGCGATACCTCGAAAAGGCGTCCACCTATAGAACTAAGGCCCCCTCAATTTAAAATACTCATTAGCACCTTTCGTTTGATACCCATATTGCACAAACGAATTCTAGAGTCACCCCTGGTCCACCTTTATGGCGGTATCTCGAAACGGCGTCCACCTATTGAACTAAGGATTACTCCCTTTTAAAATACTCATTAACACCTTTCTTTTGATACTCATATTGTACAAACGAATTCTGGGGTCACCCCTGCTCCACCTTTATGGCGATATCTCGAAACGGCGTCCACCTATGGAACTAAGGATTACTCCCTTTTAAAATACTCTTTAACACCTTTCATTTGATACCCATATCGTACAAACAAAGTCTAGATTCACCCCTGGTCCACCTTTATTGCGATACCTTGAAAAGGCGTCCACCTATAGAACTAAGGCCCCCTCCCTTTTAAAATACTCATTAGCACCTTTCGTTTGATACCCATATTGCACAAACGAATTCTAGAGTCACCCCTGGTCCACCTTTATGGCGGTATCTCGTAACGGCGTCCACCTATTGAACTAAGGATTACTCCCTTTTAAAATACTCATTAACACCTTTCATTTGATACCCATATCGTACAAACGCATTCTAGAGTCAACCCTGATCCACCTTTATGGCTATATCCCTAAATGACGTCCACCTATAGAACTATGGCCCACTCCCTCATAAAATACTCTTTAATGACTTTCATTTGATACACATGTCATACAAACACATTCCAGGGTTTCCTTCGGCTCATTTTCCTACATGGTTATTTTCCCTTATGTTGTCACCATAGCTCTCAACTGAGTATGTAATGTTCGGTTACACCCGAACTTAACCTTCCTTACTTGTTAAATTTGACTTTATGGTCATTTAGGAAAATTTTGTTTAACCATAGGGTAAAACCGGGATAGATGTCCCACTTTTTGAAAAAGCCACCTAATTTTAAAAATATTAATTTTATACCAATAATTTTTATTAATCTAGCTAGCAAGTTCAATATTTTAACTTAAATTATTATTATTATTTTTTATCCTTTCATAAACACTTTTCAAAAAATTTGCTTTTCGTGAAAACTTTTTATTGGGGATAGATGCCTACCTGTATGTATATTTGCCCCACGCTGAAAATATTGAGAGGGATAAATGCCTACAATGCAGGATAGATGCCCTTTATACCATGTAAGCGAAAAAACCAAACCAAATGCTAGGTAGTTCTACTCCTACTGCAAAACCATTATAAATAAAATATTTTGTGTTTTTTTTTTAATCTTTTGATTGTTATCATTAGAAGTTAATTCTAATATCAAACTAATGGTCATAGTTAAATTAAAGCTTTTGCTTAACTAAACAATAAATTCTTAAGACTTAAATTGTTTAGTTATATTTTTTTATTAAATTAAATTTTACAAGCGTTTATACAACAAAAAAACAAAATTATTATAAAAATTCATTTTAAGTATCAGCATGCATATTGCACATACATTTTTATATTCAACTAAAAATAAATTAAATCATTATTTTATACAATTTAATTGAATTTCAGCCTGATAGTGCTTTTAATTTTCCGCAGCTTGTGCAATAGTTTTTGTTGTTTTTTGTTGTTGTAGCCCAACGAAATGCTCGAGGTCGCACTCCTCTTCTTTTGTATTTTCCCGGCATCGTTTTGCTGAAATCTGTAAAAAGTTCGAATTTAAGTATACGCAAATATATAGAAAAAATATGTCAGACTCTAAAAATATTACACAAATATATATTTACTCCATATGTGATATTTTGAGGGATAGATGCTCCTAAGGACATCTATACCTCGGAAAATCAGGGCAAAAATCCTTTTTAATAGGGTATCTATCCAATATATTGAGATTATAAAAAATATATTGGAATTTATTACTAATTATAAAGTTATACGACGCAAACTACCAACCTTTAAAACCTGTACGTGTTTTTTAATTTCTTCGCGAAAATAATACCACACAACAACTAAACGCGTCCTCACTGCACTAATGCCATTCGGTAACTAAAATGCGGGCGGACTGCGGTTCCTGCCTATGTAATTAATTCTTAGTCACGAGTTCGTTAAATTAGGTTTTTTGAATATGGGGCATCTATCCCGGTTTTACCCTATAACCCTTTCGGGGACTTAAAGGCTTAAAGGCTACTTTTACGGTATCAAGTGACTTCGACGTTTAGTTAAATAAGTATTTTGTTCTTCCTTCAATAAATCCAAACAGAGCCAGTTTGTATAATACGATTTTTTAGTGCAAGCGCCGCAGACAAAGATTTGGAATAAAAGATCACGCGATTTTTTATTCTACATACTCCCTAAATTTTCCTTCCTATTTCCAAGGACACTTCACCGTACCAGTTTTAAATCAGATTTTAGTAGAAAAAGCATCGCATATGTTCTTATTTCAGAGAAAATTTGCTTGGAACCAGTTTTTAACCCACTTACTCACTTCAATGGAAGTAGGATATAGAAGGGGAGAGCTGTATACTATTTTTTTGGACCCATTCTTTCTTTTGAATTGTAAAACTTCCATATTCCCAAATTAGAAATATTTCACTCAAATATTCCCACAAATCGTTTACCGGCTTGCACTATTTGCTATTTTCATTCAACTTAAAAATAATATAGCAAAAATAAAAATATATAACTCTAAATTCCCCAGTCGTTGACACTTTAATACATGGAGGTGAGATACAAAATAATTGAGAAAATATAAGTTGACTTTATGACCATTTCGGAAAAGCCTACTGATCATAATTTAATATCGGCGACATTGTATCCCTTCGAAATTTGACTTTGTGACCATTGAAATGGCCGTTGACCATTTAATTAAAAACAAAAATATTAAGAGAAACGTGCTAAAAAATCTATGTATGGTTGGCTCTATTAAAATTCCTGGTTCGCGGAAATTCGAATGGCTATATCTGGTGACGTGCAACAATATCAATGGAACTAACGTCAATTGACATTATTTCTCTTTTTTAAAGCGGATTCTCAGTCACATTGATTGAAAAGATGCTTTAGTGGTTTGCAATTTCTGCAAATACTTTTATTGTAAGGGGAGAGGCTTCATGAACTCTCAAAAAAAAATTTCCCAAATTAGAGCAAACGAGTCGTTCTTCCAAGACTGCAATATTTTTATAATGCGCAATTTTGAAAATTCGTTCAAGGTGTATTTTTATTTTATAATTGTCTACATATTTTTGCTATCGTCTCCACTCCATGAAAATTTATTGACACAGTTTACATAATTTGACTCAGCATTTGTACAGCATATATCCCATACAACCGATCGTTCAGATATAAAGATTTTTAGCCATTTCTCCCCCCCCCCTCCCCCCCCTTATTTCCAATATAAAAAGTTAAACTTGGTGATATTTATTCTAATATATCATAGAAGATTTCATGAAAAAATCATTTCGATCGGAGCTATATATAATATATATCCCATACAACCGATCGTTTAGATATAAAGATTTTTAGCCATTTCTCCCCCCCTTATTTCCAATATAAAAAGTTAAACTTGGTGATATTTATTCTAATGTATCATAGAAGATTTCATGAAAAAATCATTTCAATCGGAGCTATATATAATATATATCCCACACAACCGATCGTTTAGATATAAAGATTTTTAGCCATTTCTCCCCCCCTTATTTCCAATATAAAAAGTTAAACTTGGTGATATTTATTCTAATATATCATAGAAGATTTCATGAAAAAATCATTTCGATCGGAGCTATATATAATATATATCCCATACAACCGATCGTTCAGATATAAAGATTTTTAGCCATTTCTCCCCCCCCCCCCCTTATTTCCAATATAAAAAAGTTAAACTTGGTGATATTTATTCTAATATATCATAGAAGATTTCATGAAAAAATCATTTCAATCGGAGCTATATATAATATATATCCCATACAACCGATCGTTCAGATATAAAGATTTTTAGCCATTTCTCCCCCCCCCCCCCCTTATTTCCAATATAAAAAAGTTAAACTTGGTGATATTTATTCTAATGTATCATAGAAGATTTCATGAAAAAATCATTTCGATCGGAGCTATATATAATATATATCCAATACAACCGATCGTTTAGATATAAAGATTTTTAGCCATTTCTCCCCCCCCCTTATTTCCAATATAAAAAGTTAAACTTGGTGATATTTATTCTAATATATCATAGAAGATTTCATGAAAAAATCATTTCAATCGGAGCTATATATAATATATATCCCATACAACCGATCGTTCAGATATAAAGATTTTTAGCCATTTCTCCCCCCCCCCCCCCTTATTTCCAATATAAAAAAGTTAAACTTGGTGATATTTATTCTAATATATCATAGAAGATTTCATGAAAAAATCATTTCAATCGGAGCTATATATAATATATATCCCATACAACCGATCGTTTAGATATAAAGATTTTTAGCCATTTCTCCCCCCCCCCCCTTATTTCCAATATAAAAAAGTTAAACTTGGTGATATTTATTCTAATATATCATAGAAGATTTCATGAAAAAATCATTTCGATCGGAGCTATATATAATATATATCCAATACAACCGATCGTTCAGATATAAAGATTTTTAGCCATTTCTCCCCCCCCCCCCCCCCTTATTTCCAATATAAAAAAGTTAAACTTGGTGATATTTATTCTAATATATCATAGAAGATTTCATGAAAAAATCATTTCAATCGGAGCTATATATAATATATATCCCATACAACCGATCGTTCAGATATAAAGATTTTTAGCCATTTCTCCCCCCCCCCCCCCCTTATTTCCAATATAAAAAAGTTAAACTTGGTGATATTTATTCTAATATATCATAGAAGATTTCATGAAAAAATCATTTCAATCGGAGCTATATATAATATATATCCCATACAACCGATCGTTCAGATATAAAGATTTTTAGCCATTTCTCCCCCCCCCCCCCCTTATTTCCAATATAAAAAAGTTAAACTTGGTGATATTTATTCTAATATATCATAGAAGATTTCATGAAAAAATCATTTCGATCGGAGCTATATATAATATATATCCCATACAACCGATCGTTCAGATATAAAGATTTTTAGCCATTTCTCCCCCCCCCCCCCCTTATTTCCAATATAAAAAAGTTAAACTTGGTGATATTTATTCTAATATATCATAGAAGATTTCATGAAAAAATCATTTCAATCGGAGCTATATATAATATATATCCCATACAACCGATCGTTCAGATATAAAGATTTTTAGCCATTTCTCCCCCCCCCCCCCCTTATTTCCAATATAAAAAAGTTAAACTTGGTGATATTTATTCTAATATATCATAGAAGATTTCATGAAAAAATCATTTCGATCGGAGCTATATATAATATATATCCCATACAACCGATCGTTCAGATATAAAGATTTTTAGCCATTTCTCCCCCCCCCCCCCTTATTTCCAATATAAAAAAGTTAAACTTGGTGATATTTATTCTAATATATCATAGAAGATTTCATGAAAAAATCATTTCAATCGGAGCTATATATAATATATATCCCATACAACCGATCGTTCAGATATAAAGATTTTTAGCCATTTCTCCCCCCCCCCCCCCTTATTTCCAATATAAAAAAGTTAAACTTGGTGATATTTATTCTAATATATCATAGAAGATTTCATGAAAAAATCATTTCGATCGGAGCTATATATAATATATATCCCATACAACCGATCGTTCAGATATAAAGATTTTTAGCCATTTCTCCCCCCCCCCCCCTTATTTCCAATATAAAAAAGTTAAACTTGGTGATATTTATTCTAATATATCATAGAAGATTTCATGAAAAAATCATTTCAATCGGAGCTATATATAATATATATCCCATACAACCGATCGTTCAGATATAAAGATTTTTAGCCATTTCTCCCCCCCCCCCCTTATTTCCAATATAAAAAAGTTAAACTTGGTGATATTTATTCTAATATATCATAGAAGATTTCATGAAAAAATCATTTCGATCGGAGCTATATATAATATATATCCCATACAACCGATCGTTCAGATATAAAGATTTTTAGCCATTTCTCCCCCCCCCCCCCCTTATTTCCAATATAAAAAAGTTAAACTTGGTGATATTTATTCTAATATATCATAGAAGATTTCATGAAAAAATCATTTCAATCGGAGCTATATATAATATATATCCCATACAACCGATCGTTCAGATATAAAGATTTTTAGCCATTTCTCCCCCCCCCCCCCTTATTTCCAATATAAAAAAGTTAAACTTGGTGATATTTATTCTAATATATCATAGAAGATTTCATGAAAAAATCATTTCAATCGGAGCTATATATAATATATATCCCATACAACCGATCGTTCAGATATAAAGATTTTTAGCCATTTCTCCCCCCCCCCCCTTATTTCCAATATAAAAAAGTTAAACTTGGTGATATTTATTCTAATATATCATAGAAGATTTCATGAAAAAATCATTTCAATCGGAGCTATATATAATATATATCCCATACAACCGATCGTTCAGATATAAAGATTTTTAGCCATTTCTCCCCCCCCCCCCCTTATTTCCAATATAAAAAAGTTAAACTTGGTGATATTTATTCTAATATATCATAGAAGATTTCATGAAAAAATCATTTCGATCGGAGCTATATATAATATATATCCCATACAACCGATCGTTTAGATATAAAGATTTTTAGCCATTTCTCCCCCCCCCCCCCTTATTTCCAATATAAAAAAGTTAAACTTGGTGATATTTATTCTAATATATCATAGAAGATTTCATGAAAAAATCATTTCGATCGGAGCTATATATAATATATATCCAATACAACCGATCGTTCAGATATAAAGATTTTTAGCCATTTCTCCCCCCCCCCCCTTATTTCCAATATAAAAAAGTTAAACTTGGTGATATTTATTCTAATATATCATAGAAGATTTCATGAAAAAATCATTTCAATCGGAGCTATATATAATATATATCCCATACAACCGATCGTTCAGATATAAAGATTTTTAGCCATTTCCCCCCCCCCCTTATTTCCAATATAAAAAAGTTAAACTTGGTGATATTTATTCTAATATATCATAGAAGATTTCATGAAAAAATCATTTCGATCGGAGCTATATATAATATATATCCAATACAACCGATCGTTCAGATATAAATATTTTTAGCCATTTCTCCCCCCCCCCCCCCCTTATTTCCAATATAAAAAGTTAAACTTGGTGATATTTATTCTAATGTATCATAGAAGATTTCATGAAAAAATCATTTCAATCGGAGCTATATATAATATATATCCCATACAACCGATCGTTCAGATATAAAGATTTTTAGCCATTTCTCCCCCCCCCCCCCTTATTTCCAATATAAAAAAGTTAAACTTGGTGATATTTATTCTAATGTATCATAGAAGATTTCATGAAAAAATCATTTCAATCGGAGCTATATATAATATATATCCCATACAACCGATCGTTTAGATATAAAGATTTTTAGCCATTTCTCCCCCCCCCTTATTTCCAATATAAAAAGTTAAACTTGGTGATATTTATTCTAATGTATCATAGAAGATTTCATGAAAAAATCATTTCAATCGGAGCTATATATAATATATATCCAATACAACCGATCGTTTAGATATAAAGATTTTTAGCCATTTCTCCCCCCCCTTATTTCCAATATAAAAAGTTAAACTTGGTGATATTTATTCTAATATATCATAGAAGATTTCATGAAAAAATCATTTCGATCGGAGCTATATATAATATATATCCCATACAACCGATCGTTTAGATATAAAGATTTTTAGCCATTTCTCCCCCCCCTTATTTCCAATATAAAAAGTTAAACTTGGTGATATTTATTCTAATATATCATAGAAGATTTCATGAAAAAATCATTTCGATCGGAGCTATATATAATATATATCCCATACAACCGATCGTTTAGATATAAAGATTTTTAGCCATTTCTCCCCCCCCTTATTTCCAATATAAAAAGTTAAACTTGGTGATATTTATTCTAATATATCATAGAGGATTTCATGAAAAAATCATTTCGATCGGAGCTATATATAATATATATCCCATACAACCGATATTTTAGATATAAAGATTTTTAGCCATTTCTCCCTTAATTTCCAATATAAAAAAGTTAAACTTGGTGATATTTATTATAATGTATCATAGAAGATTTCATGAAAAAATCATTTCAATCGGAGCTATATATAATATATATCCCATACAACCGATCGTTTAGATATAAAGATTTTTAGCCATTTCTCCCCCCCTTATTTCCAATATAAAAAGTTAAACTTGGTGATATTTATTCTAATATATCATAGAAGATTTCATGAAAAAATTACTTCGATCGGAGCTATATATAATATATATCCCATACAACCGATCGTTTAGATATAAAGATTTTTAGCCATTTCTCCCTTAATTTCCAATATAAAAAAGTTAAACTTGGTGATATTTATTCTAATGTATCATAGAAGATTTCATGAAAAAATCATTTCAATCGGAGCTATATATAATATATATCCCATACAACCGATCGTTTAGATATAAAGATTTTTAGCCATTTCTCCCCCCCCTTATTTCCAATATAAAAAGTTAAACTTGGTGATATTTATTCTAATATATCATAGAAGATTTCATGAAAAAATTACTTCGATCGGAGCTATATATAATATATATCCCATACAACCGATCGTTTAGATATAAAGATTTTTAGCCATTTCTCCCCCCCTTATTTCCAATATAAAAAGTTAAACTTGGTGATATTTATTCTAATATATCATAGAAGATTTCATGAAAAAACCATTTCAATCGGAGCTATATATAATATATATCCCATACAACCGATCGTTTAGATATAAAGATTTTTAGCCATTTCTCCCCCCCCCCCCCCTTATTTCCAATATAAAAAGTTAAACTTGGTGATATTTATTCTAATATATCATAGAAGATTTCATGAAAAAATTACTTCGATCGGAGCTATATATAATATATATCCCATACAACCGATCGTTTAGATATAAAGATTTTTAGCCATTTCTCCCTTAATTTCCAATATAAAAAAGTTAAACTTGGTGATATTTATTCTAATGTATCATAGAAGATTTCATGAAAAAATCATTTCAATCGGAGCTATATATAATATATATCCCATACAACCGATCGTTTAGATATAAAGATTTTTAGCCATTTCTCCCTTAATTTCCAATATAAAAAAGTTAAACTTGGTGATATTTATTATAATGTATCATAGAAGATTTCATGAAAAAATCATTTCAATCGGAGCTATATATAATATATATCCCATACAACCGATCGTTTAGATATAAAGATTTTTAGCCATTTCTCCCTTAATTTCCAATATAAAAAAGTTAAACTTGGTGATATTTATTCTAATGTATCATAGAAGATTTCATGAAAAAACCATTTCAATCGGAGCTATATATAATATATATCCCATACAACCGATCGTTTAGATATAAAGATTTTTAGCCATTTCTCCCCCCCCCCCCCCCCCCTTATTTCCAATATAAAAAGTTAAACTTGGTGATATTTATTCTAATATATCATAGAAGATTTCATGAAAAAATTACTTCGATCGGAGCTATATATAATATATATCCCATACAACCGATCGTTTAGATATAAAGATTTTTAGCCATTTCTCCCTTAATTTCCAATATAAAAAAGTTAAACTTGGTGATATTTATTCTAATGTATCATAGAAGATTTCATGAAAAAATCATTTCAATCGGAGCTATATATAATATATATCCCATACAACCGATATTTTAGATATAAAGATTTTTAGCCATTTCTCCCTTAATTTCCAATATAAAAAAGTTAAACTTGGTGATATTTATTATAATGTATCATAGAAGATTTCATGAAAAAATCATTTCAATCGGAGCTATATATAATATATATCCCATACAACCGATCGTTTAGATATAAAGATTTTTAGCCATTTCTCCCCCCCTTATTTCCAATATAAAAAGTTAAACTTGGTGATATTTATTCTAATATATCATAGAAGATTTCATGAAAAAATTACTTCGATCGGAGCTATATATAATATATATCCCATACAACCGATCGTTTAGATATAAAGATTTTTAGCCATTTCTCCCTTAATTTCCAATATAAAAAAGTTAAACTTGGTGATATTTATTCTAATGTATCATAGAAGATTTCATGAAAAAATCATTTCAATCGGAGCTATATATAATATATATCCCATACAACCGATCGTTTAGATATAAAGATTTTTAGCCATTTCTCCCCCCCTTATTTCCAATATAAAAAGTTAAACTTGGTGATATTTATTCTAATATATCATAGAAGATTTCATGAAAAAATTACTTCGATCGGAGCTATATATAATATATATCCCATACAACCGATCGTTTAGATATAAAGATTTTTAGCCATTTCTCCCTTAATTTCCAATATAAAAAAGTTAAACTTGGTGATATTTATTCTAATGTATCATAGAAGATTTCATGAAAAAACCATTTCAATCGGAGCTATATATAATATATATCCCATACAACCGATCGTTTAGATATAAAGATTTTTAGCCATTTCTCCCCCCCCCCCCCCCTTATTTCCAATATAAAAAGTTAAACTTGGTGATATTTATTCTAATATATCATAGAAGATTTCATGAAAAAATTACTTCGATCGGAGCTATATATAATATATATCCCATACAACCGATCGTTTAGATATAAAGATTTTTAGCCATTTCTCCCTTAATTTCCAATATAAAAAAGTTAAACTTGGTGATATTTATTCTAATGTATCATAGAAGATTTCATGAAAAAATCATTTCAATCGGAGCTATATATAATATATATCCCATACAACCGATCGTTTAGATATAAAGATTTTTAGCCATTTCTCCCTTAATTTCCAATATAAAAAAGTTAAACTTGGTGATATTTATTCTAATGTATCATAGAAGATTTCATGAAAAAATCATTTCAATCGGAGCTATATATAATATATATCCCATACAACCGATCGTTTAGATATAAAGATTTTTAGCCATTTCTCCCCCCCTTATTTCCAATATAAAAAGTTAAACTTGGTGATATTTATTCTAATGTATCATAGAAGATTTCATGAAAAAATCATTTCAATCGGAGCTATATATAATATATATCCCATACAACCGATCGTTTAGATATAAAGATTTTTAGCCATTTCTCCCCCCCCCCCCCCTTATTTCCAATATAAAAAGTTAAACTTGGTGATATTTATTCTAATATATCATAGAAGATTTCATGAAAAAACCATTTCAATCGGAGCTATATATAATATATATCCCATACAACCGATCGTTTAGATATAAAGATTTTTAGCCATTTCTCCCCCCCTTATTTCCAATATAAAAAGTTAAACTTGGTGATATTTATTCTAATGTATCATAGAAGATTTCATGAAAAAATCATTTCAATCGGAGCTATATATAATATATATCCCATACAACCGATCGTTTAGATATAAAGATTTTTAGCCATTTCTCCCTTAATTTCCAATATAAAAAAGTTAAACTTGGTGATATTTATTCTAATGTATCATAGAAGATTTCATGAAAAAACCATTTCAATCGGAGCTATATATAATATATATCCCATACAACCGATCGTTTAGATATAAAGATTTTTAGCCATTTCTCCCTTAATTTCCAATATAAAAAAGTTAAACTTGGTGATATTTATTCTAATGTATCATAGAAGATTTCATGAAAAAATCATTTCAATCGGAGCTATATATAATATATATCCCATACAACCGATCGTTTAGATATAAAGATTTTTAGCCATTTCTCCCTTAATTTCCAATATAAAAAAGTTAAACTTGGTGATATTTATTCTAATGTATCATAGAAGATTTCATGAAAAAACCATTTCAATCGGAGCTATATATAATATATATCCCATACAACCGATCGTTTAGATATAAAGATTTTTAGCCATTTCTCCCTTAATTTCCAATATAAAAAAGTTAAACTTGGTGATATTTATTCTAATGTATCATAGAAGATTTCATGAAAAAATCATTTCAATCGGAGCTATATATAATATATATCCCATACAACCGATCGTTTAGATATAAAGATTTTTAGCCATTTCTCCCTTAATTTCCAATATAAAAAAGTTAAACTTGGTGATATTTATTCTAATGTATCATAGAAGATTTCATGAAAAAACCATTTCAATCGGAGCTATATATAATATATATCCCATACAACCGATCGTTTAGATATAAAGATTTTTAGCCATTTCTCCCTTAATTTCCAATATAAAAAAGTTAAACTTGGTGATATTTATTCTAATGTATCATAGAAGATTTCATGAAAAAATCATTTCAATCGGAGCTATATATAATATATATCCCATACAACCGATCGTTTAGATATAAAGATTTTTAGCCATTTCTCCCTTAATTTCCAATATAAAAAAGTTAAACTTGGTGATATTTATTCTAATGTATCATAGAAGATTTCATGAAAAAACCATTTCAATCGGAGCTATATATAATATATATCCCATACAACCGATCGTTTAGATATAAAGATTTTTAGCCATTTCTCCCTTAATTTCCAATATAAAAAAGTTAAACTTGGTGATATTTATTCTAATGTATCATAGAAGATTTCATGAAAAAATCATTTCAATCGGAGCTATATATAATATATATCCCATACAACCGATCGTTTAGATATAAAGATTTTTAGCCATTTCTCCCCCCCTTATTTCCAATATAAAAAGTTAAACTTGGTGATATTTATTCTAATGTATCATAGAAGATTTCATGAAAAAATCATTTCAATCGGAGCTATATATAATATATATCCCATACAACCGATCGTTTAGATATAAAGATTTTTAGCCATTTCTCCCCCCCCCCCCTTATTTCCAATATAAAAAGTTAAACTTGGTGATATTTATTCTAATATATCATAGAAGATTTCATGAAAAAACCATTTCAATCGGAGCTATATATAATATATATCCCATACAACCGATCGTTTAGATATAAAGATTTTTAGCCATTTCTCCCCCCCTTATTTCCAATATAAAAAGTTAAACTTGGTGATATTTATTCTAATGTATCATAGAAGATTTCATGAAAAAATCATTTCAATCGGAGCTATATATAATATATATCCCATACAACCGATCGTTTAGATATAAAGATTTTTAGCCATTTCTCCCTTAATTTCCAATATAAAAAAGTTAAACTTGGTGATATTTATTCTAATGTATCATAGAAGATTTCATGAAAAAACCATTTCAATCGGAGCTATATATAATATATATCCCATACAACCGATCGTTTAGATATAAAGATTTTTAGCCATTTCTCCCCCCCCCCCCCCCCCCTTATTTCCAATATAAAAAGTTAAACTTGGTGATATTTATTCTAATATATCATAGAAGATTTCATGAAAAAATTACTTCGATCGGAGCTATATATAATATATATCCCATACAACCGATCGTTTAGATATAAAGATTTTTAGCCATTTCTCCCTTAATTTCCAATATAAAAAAGTTAAACTTGGTGATATTATTCTAATGTATCATAGAAGATTTCATGAAAAAATCATTTCAATCGGAGCTATATATAATATATATCCCATACAACCGATCGTTTAGATATAAAGATTTTTAGCCATTTCTCCCCCCCTTATTTCCAATATAAAAAGTTAAACTTGGTGATATTTATTCTAATATATCATAGAAGATTTCATGAAAAAATTACTTCGATCGGAGCTATATATAATATATATCCCATACAACCGATCGTTTAGATATAAAGATTTTTAGCCATTTCTCCCCCCCTTATTTCCAATATAAAAAGTTAAACTTGGTGATATTTATTCTAATATATCATAGAAGATTTCATGAAAAAACCATTTCAATCGGAGCTATATATAATATATATCCCATACAACCGATCGTTTAGATATAAAGATTTTTAGCCATTTCTCCCCCCCCCCCCCCCCCCCTTATTTCCAATATAAAAAGTTAAACTTGGTGATATTTATTCTAATATATCATAGAAGATTTCATGAAAAAATTACTTCGATCGGAGCTATATATAATATATATCCCATACAACCGATCGTTTAGATATAAAGATTTTTAGCCATTTCTCCCTTAATTTCCAATATAAAAAAGTTAAACTTGGTGATATTTATTCTAATGTATCA